>NW_026622841.1:20490189-21762878 GCF_023065955.2 Ursus arctos
CTTTGTTTTTAATATAATGACCTTTATTGGCCTGCTTGATGTTTCCTCATGGTTAGATTCGGATTAGACATTCTAGGGCAGAATAATACATTAGCGATATGGTGTCCTTCTCAGGGTGTCACATCCCAATGCACACCATGTCTGCTTACGCTTCAGTAGTGATGTTAATTTTAACCACCTGATTAAGGTCTACATTTTCTCACTATTTATCCTTTTTTCCATTGTCGACAAAAAGTAACACATGGGGAGACACTTTAAAATGGTATACATGTCCTATGCTCAGCACAGTTTCCCCGTACATTTAGTATAGATTGGTGAGTCTTCTCATAATCTTTACTATGATATCTACAAAATGAAGATGTTCCAATTCCAGCGTTCTCTTCATATTTACCAGTCAGTATTTGGCATTCCACTATAAGGAAGGTCCTCCCTTCTCTCCTACTCATTTACTTATCTACCTGTTATCAAAATGAACCTACGGATTCCTATTTTTAAAAAGATCTTTGATCAATTATTGCAGTTTTTAAAAAAAGGTTTTATTTATTTATTTGAGAGAGAGAGACAGAGATAGCGAGAGAGCACAAGAGGGGGTGAGAGGGAGAAGCAGACTCCTTGCTGAGCAAGGAGCCTGACATGGAGCTTGATCCCAGGATGCTGGGATCATGACCTGAGCTGAAGGCAGACACCTAACTGACTGAGCCAGCAGGTGCCCGTCAATTATTGTACCTTAATTGGGTGCTCAAATTGTCCTAGATTTGGCCAGTGGGAACTCCTTTAAACTGGCTCTTGCCTCCTTGGGGCATGCTTCCATCTTTTTTTTTTTTTTTTTCCTCATTTCCTCTCTTTCTGGCACAATATGTTCCAGGCTCACTGTGTTCCCCATTGGAATCAGCCATTTCTCCAGGAATCTCCGGTTCCCTTCATTAAGGACTCACATCTCTACATCGAGTATATTCATTCCTACAGGTGTCTTTGCTCCTCAGAACTTTCTGCACACAATACTTATGAAAATGTAGGGAAAAAATACTTCCATATAACTCTTTGCTCAAAAATAACCCAAAAGTCCATTTACTTGAACTTCAAGATAAATTTAAAACAAAACAAAAACCCCATCTAAAGAAAACCACATGTTAAAACTTACAGAACACAAGTTATTTGAAATTTAATGTCTAGCCTTACATAATTTCATTAGTAATAATAAAAGAATGAAAATAAAGGAACTAACCATTCATGTTCACCGTGATAAACAAGCAAAAGAAAAACAAAGCAGAATTTATGACTTAGAAAACAAAATAAAACAAAAATTAGAACTGTTTGACATATACATGCAAACAATAAAATGTAGAAAATTCTGAAAAGTTCTGAAAAGTCCATAATTTAAGGAAAACATGTTTGGATAAATTTTACTTTATGGACCTGAAGATTTTTTTAATATTCATCATAGTTTTGGGGCACCAGGGTGTCTCAGTCAGTTGAGAGTCCAACTCTTGGTTTTGGCTCAGGTCATGACCTAATGGGTTGTGGGATTATGCTCCTCATAGGACTCCGCACTCAGTGGGGAGTCTGTTTGAAGATTATCTCCCTTTACCCCTCCCTCAACTTGCATGTGTGCTCTAACTCTCTCTCTAAGATAAATAAAATCTTTAAAAAATATTCGTCATGTATTTTAATTATTTGTTTTCTCTACCTTTTTAGAAAAAGATGAAAATTAAAAATTGTGACTGTTTACTCCTTTTTAAAAATGAGTTCTACCATGGCCTGCATTTGTAATTCATATTATTGCAACCAAAGATACATGGAATATTTACAAATTTCCTATAGGAACCTTTGTATAAGATGCATACTAATTTACTCTTTAATGTTGGTGCTACTGAAGAGAGACCTGCCAATTAAACCTACTTTGCTGGGGCACCTGGGTGGCTCAGTTGGTTAAGTGGCCGACTCTTGATTTTGGCTCAGGTCATGATCTCAGGGTTGTGAGATGGAGCCCCAGGACAGGCTCCACACTTGACATGGAACCTGTTTAAGATTCTCCCTCTCCCTCTACCCTCCCCCCTTCTCTCTCACTCCCTAAAATAAAATACAATACAATAAGATAAACCTACTTTGCCATGGAAATGCTGCTAGGATATGTAATTTCTTTTTTTTTTTTTTTAAAGATTTTATTTATTTATTTAACAGAGAGACAGCCAGCGAGAGAGGGAACACAGCAGGGGGAGTGGGAGAGGAAGAAGCAGGCTCATAGCGGAGGAGCCCGATGTGGGACTCGATCCCGGTACGCCGGGATCACGCCCTGAGCCGAAGGCAGACGCTTTAACGACTGCGCCACCCAGGCGCCCCAGGATATGTAATTTCTGATCCAAGAGTGGTCACTTGCAGTCTAAATATTCTCCTGTGAAGAGGGTACTTGAATGCATGCAAACTGCTCCTCTCTCTGCTTCCTGGAAATCTGAGTGATCTATCTTGGCAAATGCTGGTTTTGTGGGGCTTCATATAAATGGGAGGAGTCACTTAAGAAAATACAAAATGATGTAAACACAATTTGGGATGAGAATAATTGTTTATTTAGAATGAGTAAAGAACTCATGACAGCTTACTGAAGGCTTAGCAATTGAGGTCTTATCTGACATTCCTTCAGGCAATTTTCCATTCATGCTTATGTATTTCATAATTCTAACCTGGCCTCCCTCTCACCACCTAGAACACTGAACACCTTCCAGCAATTCCCAATACTTGCAAGGGGTCCGTGTCAAGTGAGGGGGGTGAAGGTTAAGCTCCATTAACTTTGCAGTAAATCTTCCTCTGGCTCAGATTTATGAAAAAACATCCACCACGTGCCAGGCATTATTGTACGTGTAAGGATACAATCTTGAATAAAGGCTCTGTTTTTATAGAGTTTATAGCCTAGTCCTGGGAAGGGATGGAGAAAGTCAGTAAGTCAAATATAAATATACCAGATGATGACAAGGGCTATGGGGGAAAAGGGTAGGTAAAGGGAGAGGGTCCTGAGTAGGATTTCTAAATATGGTGCTCAGGGGTACTTTTCTGAAAGGTTATATTGACATAGGGATCTGAAGGAAGTGAAGGAGCGATTCAGTTACACATGGAGGGACACCATTTCCTGAGAGAAAACAGGACGTAAATGGCTCTGGCATGGGTAAGGGTTGGCCTTACCAGTGTGATTGGAATAGAGTCAATCAGGACGGTTGTAGAAGATGGAATCAGAAGTAAAGAGGGAAAATCATACAGGACCTTGTCAAGGTTTTAGCTTTGATGCTGAGTGAAATGGGGGATCACCGAGGCTTTTGGCCAGAGGAGTGTTGTGATCTAATTGTATGTTGAAAGAAGAATGAGAATGAAATGGAGGGAAGGCAAAGGTAGATAAAGGGAGACCAGCTAGGAGGCTTTTGCGATAATGCTGAATTGGACTATAGGGTAGTGGTAGATGTAGTGAGAAGTGGGAAGGTTCTTAGTGCACTTTGAAGACAGAGCTAATAAGATCTCCTGACGGATCGGGTCCTGGGAGAAATAGTGGAGTCCACGATGAAAGCAGTGTCTTTGGCTTGAGTAACCAGAAGAGACAAGTTTCATTTCCTAAGAACGAAGTCCTTGGGGGGTATCCCAGGGACTGTGGGAAGCGGTGGTGATGGCTGAGATCCAGGGTTCAAGTTTGAGCTTATTGAGGACCAGGTGCCTGTTGGACATCCAAATGGAGATGCTGGTGCTATTTAATGATCGGGTGCCTGGAATTCAGAAGCATTTGGACTGCAAATGCAAATTTGTGTCAGTGATAGTCTTTGGAGCCATGGATTTATTAGATTACCTAAGGAATGAATTTATAATGAGCCTGGGGCACTCAAAATTTTATAGTTTGAGAAGATGAGGAAAACCAGCAGAGCTTGAAGAAGAACTGAGTAAATGGGTATCATAAAAACCATGAGAAGTGTTTGAAGAAGGAGGAAATAACTTTGTCAAATTCTGTGAATAGGTGGAGTGATATTAAGATTATCTAAATGTTATGTAATGTATTTATAGAGAATATAAGGCCAGTAGAATGGCAATTTAACTGGTCTCTGGGTCCCTTGGTATCTTGAAATTTCTGCCACCTGCTGACATTAAGTATCCTAAAATTCAGGTCTAGTCTAGAGAAAGGGGTCAGCTGTCCACAGTGTGGTAGTGAGGCAGGAGGCAGGCACAGGCAGAGTGTGGTCTGGGGGCCTCGGCAGATTTTAAGCGTTGAGCTGTACCGGTAGCCGTCCCGGACTTGCTGGGGATGCAGAACACAGGGAATAATATTAAATCTAAACCTATTTCTCCCGCAGCTCTTCTGGGGTTTGTGGGGCTCTTGTGTGCGATTGCTGGCAGGCAAAGGCAGGGAGAAAAACCTGGGTAGCTTTTCTTTCTCTCTTTGTTTTCTTTCATTTCGCTTTTAGCTGAGAAGATCACATGTATTAGGAAAGGTAATTCTTTTTAAGTGCAATTTTTTTTAATGCACTTAGACACAAAGTTGTACCAGCAAAAGTGTAAAAACCTTTTTTAAGTATAAAAATTTTACTGTTCTGAATGAATACATGTGTACAGGTGACTAAGCAAATTTTTGAAGAATTGTTACCTTTATTTTTAGAAGGATTCAAAGCAGTCCACTGAAATGGAGTCAAGAAATAAGCTGTTATTTTATTCATTTATTTAGTTGTTTGTTTATTTATTTATTTATTTACTTGAGAGAGACAGAGAGAGAAAGAGAGCGCAGTGGGGAGGGGTAGAGGGAGAAGCAGACTCCCCGCTGAAAGGGAGCCTGACTGCGGCTTAGTCCCAGGACTCTGGGATCATGACCTGAGCCAAAGTCAGACGCTTAATCGACTGAGCCACCCAGGTCCCCCTAAACTATGTTTTAAACCAATAATTTGTTTTTCATTCTAATCTTACACTCAAAATGAAATTTAATTTCTGAGTAACTATTCTGGAACTTGACAGTCATCTTGAATTGGACAGTGTACATAGTACGACAGCATGCTAAGACATAGCTGATCTCTCTTCACCCATCCCCCAGATTTGAGCCCTAAATCAGAGATGCAGCTGTCACATCACTTCTTTGGTAAATACAGTGGAAATTTATTTTGGAGGTTTCTGATTCCAAACCTATAGAAATTTACACTAAAATGAAGATTAAAAATATATGTATTTAACAAATTTGAGAAATTCATGACTTCTTGATTTAAAGATTTCCTTAACTCATGCTTCTAGAATAAAATTTCTAGACTAAAACAATAACATTTCTATTGGTAATTTAATTTGGAGGGGAATCTTAATTTTTTCAGATAATCTGCATTTCCTTACTGAAGTAAAGGGGCATTTGTCACTGAATGCAAAACAGAAATACAAATATGACATATTTTAATCCATGAACTCAGACTCTTACATAAAAACTAAAATTACCAGAGCTGATACAGTTGTAACTTTAAAATTTCCCTAAACTAGCCTTTATACCAAAATTCTAAAGTTCACCACTTCCTTAATTGGTTGCAGCATTGTGTGTGTGTGTGTGTGTGTGTGTGTGTGTGAGTGAGATGGACTGATTTCACAACTGTTCTAAATCACACACACACTAGCATATGCATTCTAGTCTATATTTTGTGGCAAAGTGAAAACTTAATGGAAAATAGATATTTCAAAGAACTGACTACACCTATTCTCCTTTCTCACTTTTTCCCTCTATTAAGAGTGTGCTGATGCTGTCTAAAATGCTATGTCTTTGTATTTTCTGATGTATTCCTGAGAAAAAATTTCTTTTTCTTACCAAAGGATACAATTGTTGGATGAGAATATAGCAACTGATTTCCTAACTATGCTCATGTGAAATAATACAATGTGAGCCCCTAGCACTCAGATTTTGATTTTTAATATGATTTTCCACTAATTAAAACCAGAGCTTTTTAGGGTATAGTTCAACTCAAAAAGAATTTTTATTTTCCTGTCCAAATGCTTTTGAACATATCTGAGGGTAGTATAAAAAGGACAGGGAAATGGACTTGAAGAGATTTCAAGTGACCAAGCAGTAATAATTAGATTTGTAGACAGAGGGAACAGGTGAAATCTATAAAGACTGTTTGCCCACTCTGATACTCTAAAAGGACAAGTATTATAAAAGGTTCTAAAAGAAAGGCATGTGTGAGTTTCCAGTAATGTTTACTAAAATGCTATATGTTGTTACATGTCATACACTGAGTTTCATACAATAGGCTAGCAGTCACAGAAGATGTATAAACATGTAAAGTGTATGTAGTATCTTTTAAAAATGCTATACTGATTGTTAATTTTGTCACTTTTATATTGAAAGCATTATGTCAGTGTTATGTAATAATGAATTTAAAATATGTTGACTGCCCAGAAATTAAAACATGTAAAACTGAGGTAAAATCATCAAATTTGTAGATTTGGTAAGATAGAGAAGGTACCATGATAGTTTTATCCGGTGAATACTAAGGCTATTCTTCATATATAAAGGTTAACTATTTGAGCATCTAAATTGCTCCCCATAGATAAAAAATAAATCTTTGAAAAATAATGATAGGATAACCCAGATATAATATTTGATTAAGACAACAGTTTGAGATGAAATAGCCACTTCTGACTAGAGGAGTGTGGCTGTGGGGGCCATATGCGGGCTTGTGGCTTTGACTTATGCTGCTCAGGCTGCTGAAAACCAGCCAGGCTGTCCTACATGCTGCCCGTGCCCAATATCTAAGATGATAAATTGAATAAAAATAATTAACAAAATAATTTAAAATCATCTCAGCAAATCTAGAAAACTAAGAAAATTTAAAATTATAGCATAGAGTTAAATAATCCTGTATGTTCATTTAATTGAATCAATATCTGTAACTGTTAGAACCTATGGGAGCCTCCGAACACAAGGATACGAAGATCCTAATGAGTAGTAACACTTCTTACTTAACAACACACACACACACTCAGTCCTCCTGTGAGTCAAGAATCTCAAGGGCTAAGAATATCATTCCTGGACCCAGCAAACAGAAAAGTTTAAAATGTTGGACTTTATATTAAAATGTGAGCACAAAAAGGGAGAGACCCAAAATTATAAATTAAAAAGCTCCCTGGTGTTTGCCAGGGACTAGAGGAAGGGGAAATGGAGTGATATTGGTCAAAAGTTACAAAGTGTCAGTTATGCAAGATGAATACGTTATAGAGATCTAATATACAGCACAATGAGGGTAATGATGTAATAGTGTACTCAAAATCTTTACAGAAATATTTTGTTTATGGAGCCCCAACTGATAGATCCTACACTGAATCTTCTCAATACACATTGTGGAGGTGCCGGATATGTTATTTAGCTTGATGGTACTGGTCTTTTCACGATGTATACATACATCAAAGTATCAATTTGTATACTTTAAATATATATAATTTTTATGGGTCAAAAAGGCCACCAGTAAGGGAAATATATATTCCACTATTAATGATCACTTCTACTTCTAAAATTTTTTTTTAATTTAACTAATTTATTTGATCACTTCTACTTTTAAATGGTGCTCTACAAGCTATAAAAATAAAAGGTAGCTTCATTTGACAGCTCCAATTTCCTTTTCTTGTTAAATCATATCTTATTGTTTCAACAGTTTACTATCAAACCAAACTCTTTCCAAAAAGCAGTAACTTGTCACCATTCTTTTTTGTTTTTAGTTTGCTCATTCATTCATTCATGCATTCATTCATTCACGCAACAAATTTCTTATTGAGTGACTGCCATATGCCAAGCACAGTACTATTTTTTTTATTATGTTCATTTAGCCAACATATAGTACATCATTAGTTTTTGATGCAGTGTTCAATGATTCATTAGTTGCGTATAACAGCCAGTGCTCATCACAACATGTGCCCTCCTTAATACCCATCACCTGGTTACCCCCTCCCCTCTTCACCCCTCAGTTTGTTTCCCGGAGTCCAGAGTCTCTCATGGTTCGTCTCCCTCTCTGATTTCTTCCCATTCAGTTTTCCCTCCCTTCCCCTGTGGTCCTCTGCGCTATTCCTTATGTTCCACATATGAGTGAAATCATATAATTGTCTTTCTCTGCTTGACTTATTTCACTTAGCATAATCTCTTCCAGTTCTAACCATGTCCATGCAAATGTTGGGTATTCATCCTTTCTGATGGCTGAGTAATATTCCATTGTATATATGAACCACATATTCTTTATCCAGTCATCTGTTGAAGGACATCTTGGCTCCTTCCGCAGTTTGGCTGTTGTGGACATTGCTGCTATGAACGTTGGGGTGCATCAAACCACAGTACTATTAAGTGGGGATACATTACTGACCAATCTCATCCAATCCCTGCTTTCATAGAGCATTCATTGAAGAACATAGAGACAGACAACAGGCATCAAACTTATTAAATAATTGTATTGTTGGTTATATTAAAAGATGATAAGTGTTTTGGGGAAAATACAGCAAGGCAAGGCAGATTGGAATTCTGGGGAACGATAAATTTTCATGTTGTGGTCAGGTTAGATTTTATTAAAAGGTGACATTTGAGCAAAGAACTTAAAGAGAAAGACAGGGTAGATAATATATATCTTGTGGAAAAGTGTTCCAGATAGAAAAAAATAGTCAGAACAAAGAAAATGTTGTCTTTCCGAGATATCTTATTGATTCTTAAATCAATAAGAAAAGTATTGATGTGGAATTTTTCAGTAACTGTTGTTTAAATTGCCCTTACAGAATGAAGTTCCCTAATGTTTATAGCACATTTAGTAAATTTTTGTCTCTTGGGAAGATGATAGCGATGAAAAGTGCTGATAAACTCTTGTCCTCAAGCAGGGCTGACAAAGATCTGTGTGAATGCTTCGAAAAAAGATGGCTTTTATGGTATTGAAACAAATGGAGTTATAAAAATGTTCGCAATGAGAAGTCTATATGCAAAATCTGTGCCAGATTAGTGTTTAATGTTGCAGCTGAAGAATGGCTGTAAAATCCTCCTCAAAGGCGGTGATGGAGTTCCTACAGGATGTCATCACCACAGTCATTGCCACCAGAGGACAGGTCATAAGAGGGGTCAGGAAGCTACACCCTCTTGAAGCAGATTGTCTGATGGGAGGCAAGAACTCCTCAAGAGTCGGCCTCACAGACTGGTGGAGAGTCTAATTTGGATTAGACATATGAAAAAAAAAGTTCAAACCACATACAGAGAATTGCAACCATATAAGGCAAATGCTGAAAGCAGAATTGATTTGCCAAACAATATGCTGTATGATGTTTGGTGCAAGCAAATATAAGGGTATCAAAAGAACCCTCTGATTAGAGGTGTCCTGACATATGTGCCTTTTGCCTGTTAAAAAAAAAAAAACAAAAAAACGGAAAATTAAATCTAGCCTTGAGTATTTTAACTCAAGCAGCCACTCAGCAATGCTCAAAATATTTTTCTTTCCCTGATCAATCAGCTGTTTCCTATTTTTCGTGTGTGTATGTGTGTGTGTGTGTGTGTGAGAGAGAGAGAGAGAGAGAGAGAGACTGAGACAGAGACAGAGACAGAGGGAGGGAGGGAGGAAGGGAGGGAGATTCAGATTTAGCACTTAGTCATCAGGTGCTTAGAAAGTTAAGCCTATTTTCACTAGGATTTAGCTACAGAGTTTCCATTTAAGTTTCCAGACCATTGATTTCTATGTTGGGGGTATCAACACTTAGAAATAAATGCTCTGTTATTATTTTCACTTGGAAAAAAACTCTCAAGTTTCATTTCAGTATTACAAGGCAAATATGAGTCCAGGAAAAGATACAAGAGAACTTTTTCCCTCATGACAAGGGACTATCCCTCCTTACGCTTCGGTGTATAGAGCTTAGAGGCTACTGGGGAAGAGGGTATGTTAGCTTTCATAATGAGCCAAGAAGACTTGTGGGAAGAAAAAGGCTAAGACCTTGATATAGGCTTTTTTAGGGGGTGGAGACTGAATGTTAGAATATTGTGAACATTGGGGTGCCTGGGTGGCTCAGTCGGTTAAATGTTTGCCTTCGGCTCAGGTCATGATCCCAGGGTCCTGGGATCAAGCCCTGAGTCAGGCTCACTTCTCCCTGTCCTGCTCCCCCTACTTGTGCTCTCTCTCTCTGTCAAATAAATAGATTAAATAAATAAGTAAATAAATAAATTAATTAAATCTTTAAAAAAGAAAAGAATATTGTGAACATAAGAAACCCTTAGAGATCAGCAGACAGGAAAGGACACCAAGCAAACTCACTTAGACCCAAAGAGAATCTATGAGAATAAATATGGGCTTAGGTTATCCTAGGAAAGAACTAGTCGTGGGCATGGTGTAAAACAGTTGGAGAAACACCCTCTGCCCATTCAACCCTGGGACTTTTTTTTAAAAGATTTTATGTATTTGTGATAGAGAGCATGAGCACAAGCAGGGGGTAGGGGCAGAGAGAGAGGGAGAAGCAGACTCCCCATTGAGTAGGGAGCCTGTTGTGGGACTCGATCCTGGGACCCTAAGATCATGACCTGAGCCAAAGTCAGATGCTTAACTGACTGAGCCACCCAGGAGCCCCGACACTAGAACTCTGGTCTAAGCCTGTGCATATATTCCACACCATGGGTCAGAGAGCACGTGATTCGATCTGCCAGTGAGCAGACTGAGTGTTAGGACTTGTAAGGAGCCTTTGGAAGAAATTGCTCTCTTGCTGGTGGTGTTGAGATCCTTTGAGCCTAAAGATAAAAGGTACGTGACAATCCAGCCAGCCCTGTGGCAACAAAACTGAGAAATACTTTCTACCATTTCCTACCCCTTTCTTGTTACTTCTCAAATACCATTTGGCCAGGGCAGCAGACTTGATGGAAAGGGAACTCACAGTAAGGACTATTTATAGGTGGTGGGTCTGGCTCCAGTAACTCACAAGCTGCATCTGTTTCAGAGAATAAAGTTTCATTCAGTGGCTCACTTTGTAGTTCCACTCTTGTCTTATTCACATCTTAAATGTTTTGTTTGATGAAAACTGTGCCCAAGCTGGTGTAGGCTTGAAACTGATACTATTCAGACCTGGTTCTGCCAACTTTTCTCTCCTGATAGTGCAGTGCGTGGCTTTGGCTACCAGTGTTTAAGTTTGATAGCACTGGTGGTGGTGGGTGTATGTTTCTCATGGAGACCAGAAATGGAAGGTTAGAAATGCATTATTATTTTTTAAAGATTTTATTTATTTGACAGAATGAGAGAGCACAAGCAGGGGGAGCAACAAAGGGAGAGGGAGAAGCAGGCTCCCCACTGAGCAGGGAGCCCAATGTGGGGCTCAATCCCAGGACCCTGAATCATGAACTTAGCCGAAGGAAAATGCTTAACTGACTGAGCCACCCAGGTACCCCTAGAAATGCATTATTGGGAGATGCTTTGTTTTTAAAATAACTGAAATACATTTTTGTTTTCAGAGTGCCTGAAACCAAAATAAATGTCCTTGCCATTAAATACAATATACATGCAAATAAATCCTGCTAATGCTTTCTGGTAAATAAGTCAAACAACAGTGAAATTTCCAGTGTGTTCTCCACTAGAATGCCTCACCTTCTCCATTAGTTTTCATTCCACCTGTGGATTCTCACATTTCTCCCATTCACTTTGAGAATTCTAGAGAGAAGTTGTGGCTTGAGGACAAGCAAATAGGCAGAGTTCAGTGTTCTGAACACTCAGCTTCACAGTGTGAAGAATAATTCAGCTCCCGATGTTCTAGGGATAGCTAATATTTGCAAGGAATAAGCTATTTTGATCTAATTCTTCCTATCTTTTAAGTAAAGGCTCTCTAAGGTGAAAACATATTTGTAGTGGATGATAAGCAGGTAGGCAAGTTAACGTTTACCATTGTGAATGGTAGGGAAAATGAAGGATTGAACCAGAGCTGGTATGAAAGAAAACTCACAAGTGAAAATCTCTCTCCCTCTCTCTCTCTCAACTTCTTATCACTTCAGTATACACTAAACAACCAAAATTGTTGTTTTAAGATTTTACTTATCTATTTGAGAGAAAGAGCGAGCAAGAGAGCACAAGCAGGGGAGAGGGGCATAGGGAGAAGCCCAATGTGGGGCTTGATCCATGTTATACTGCCTCTTAGCTCATTAAGGTGCCATGCTGAGCAGTCTTCATATTCAAGCTGTCTTTTGCTGTGATTTTTCTGTTCTGCCTTCTTTTTAATCTTCTTTCCCACTTCACCGAATACCAGCCATTCTTGTCCTATATTCCATTCTCTCCAAGTGTTTCCAAGTGTCCAGAATTAATCTTACAAACTAAGGTGTTGGTGGATAATTGCCATAGTTTCCATATCACAAAGATATTTGCATCTTAAAGGAGTAATTCTGGAGGTGGAATGCCCTACCCCAAATTAGGATTTTTAATTCTGGCATATTCAGGTCTGGAATAAATGTTTTCGTGGTCCTTCTTGGATATCATTACCTGGGCAGGGACTTATTCTGCTTCTCTTGTCCATATATAAATAGGCATGGAATGTGTAGCTGTAGAACTCTGGGCCACTGAACCAAGTTTGACAGTGTGGCTCTATATGGAGTAATGCAGATAATGACTTTGACACAGTGCCTAGACTTCTTGATATGGCCCTCCACCTTGAAGATTTTTCATACAAAAAGTTGAGAAATCTGTGTTATTTAAACAACAGCAACAACAATAAAACCTACATGGGGCTTCCCAACATCTGTGCTTTGAATAGTTTAGGGATGTTCCCTGAAACATCGATCCCTCTGTCCGATTGATTCTCAAACTGAAGCATGAATCAAAAAGCCTAGAAAGCTTGTTAACATACACAGAGCTTCTGTCTCAAGTGGGGCCTGAGAATTTACATTTCTAGCAAGTTTTTAGTGCTGTTGCTGCTGCTGTTGGTTTGGGGACCACATTTGAAGAACTCCTTTGAGTCATCAAACAGGAGCTCAAGGAGCCACATCTGGCAGAGCTTGCTCTAATATGCCTGCTAAGCACTCAGGGGATGCTCTACTTTGTAGAAATCTACTTCAGCATCCAGCTAAAGCAGCCCAGGTTGCTGCTGGAAGAGATTACATTCAGAACACAGACTACAGCTCAAGGTGAATTGCAAAGAGATGAGGGTCAGAGAGGAAAAGAAATCTGGAGGAGATTATTTTAGAAGTGGGCGCCTCAATCTGTCTGTGACATATCTTTTGTCAGTATATACAATCTAGCTTCAGTATGACCATTCTAAAAATGGATGCATTTTTTGCAAAGATGTTCTCCATTAGTTTAGAATATCTCATTTACAAAAGTTTATTTGGGGGTGGGGAACATCTGGGTGGATCAATCAGTTAAGCAGTCAACTCTTGATTTTGGGTCAGGTCATGATCTCAGGGTCCTGGGATCAAGCCTCTGTTGGGGAGGTGGTGGTGGTGGGGAGGGTCCGTGTTCAGCAGGGAGTCTGCCTGAGGATTCTCTCTCTCCGTGTCCCTCTGCTCCTCCCACGCTCATGCTCTCTCTCTCTCTGTAAAATAAATAAATCTCTAAAAAAAGTTTATTTGGGTTTGAAATACATTTGGATTACTGTAAGAAATTTCAACATGACATTAGTAAATGAGAGTAAAGGAAGTGCTTTTGGATTTTTTAAAAATATAATTTCAATTTGCTAGTTTTTAAAGAGCTATAAAAATGGGAAAATGGCTTTAAAATTTTTTATTATCTATATGTGAACAAAGTTTTTTATTTGATGTGACTCTCAAGGATTTGAAGAAAGATCACTGTAAAAATCATGATTAGGAATTGCCTGTATCCAGCTTAATCATAAAATCAAACATAAAAATCTATTTTTATAAAAGCAAGCTCAAGTTTCTCATTAAAGAAAAAAATGAAAAGTCTTTATTTTGAAGTTTTATATAAATTCAATAGTTAATACTCTTTCTATCACTTTTATTTGACTTTTCTAACATTGTTATCTTACGTTAAGAATGTAATTTCCCCCCAGCCAAGTCCTGTATAGATATTCCCAAATCCATTCCAGGTTGTCCCTGTTCTCATACAGATACAATAATTTTTTTATGTGTACTCTAACTTGAAAATGGTTTGGAGGAACTGTCATGGTCCCCATGGAATGTGGATCAGCAAGGCAGCAAGGCAGAATTTAAAATTATGCTCTCCTAAGGTCTGTTGCATTTCTATACACTAACAATGAAGCAGCAGAAAGAGAAATCAAGGAATCGATCCCATTTACAACTGCACCAAAACCCACTGGATACCTAGGAATAAACCCAACCAAAGGGGTAAAAGATTTGTACTCTGAAAACTATAGAACACTTACAAAAGAAATTGAGGAAGACACAAAGAAATGGAAAAACATTCCATGATCGTGGATTGGAAGATGTTAAACTGTCTATGTTAGCCAAAGCAATCTTCACTTTCAATGCAATCCCTATCAAAATACCATCAGCATTTTTCACAGAGCTGGAACAAACAATTCTAAAATATATATGGAACCAAAAAAGGTCCCGCATAGCCAAATTAATGTTGAAAAAGAAAACCAAAGCTGGAGGCATCACAATACCAGACTTCAAGCTATATTACAAAGCTGTAATCATCAAGACAGTATGGTACTGGCACAAAAACA
Organism: Ursus arctos; assembly: GCF_023065955.2. Taxonomy (NCBI): domain Eukaryota; kingdom Metazoa; phylum Chordata; class Mammalia; order Carnivora; family Ursidae; genus Ursus; species Ursus arctos. Next base: position 20,504,803 of record NW_026622841.1, read on the forward strand.
GACACATGGATCAATGGAACAGAATAGAGAACCCAGAAATGGGTTCTTCGACAAAACAGGAAAGAATATCCATTCTTGAAAAAGATAGTGTCTTCAACAAATGGTGTTGGGAAAATTGGACAGCCACATGCAGAAGAATGAAACTGGACTACTTTCTTACATCATACACAAAAATAAACTCAAAATGTATTAAAGCCTAAATGTGAGGAGGAATCCATCAAAATCCTAGAGGAGAACCCAGGCAGCAACCTCTTTGACCTTGGCCGCAGCAACTTCTTGCTAGACATGTCTCCAAAGGCTAGAGAAACAAAAGCAAAAATGAACTATTGGGATTTCATCATGATAAAAGCTTTTGCACAGCAAAGGAAACAATCAACAAAACTAAAAGGCAACCTACAGAATGGGAGAAGATATTCACAAATGACACATCAGATAAAGGGCCATTATCCAAAATCTGTAAAGAACTTACCAAATTCAACACCCCAAACCCAAAAAATCTAGTCAAGAAATGGGCAGAAGACATGAACAGACACTTCTCCAAAGAAGACATACAGATGACCAACAGATACATGAAAAAATGCTCAATGTCACTCGGCATCAGGGAACTACAAATCAAAACTACAGTGAGATACTGCAGAGAGATATCACCTCACACCAGTCAGAATGGCTAAAATTAACATCTGAGGAAACAACAGATGTTGGCAAGGATATGGAGAAAGGGGAACTCTCTTACACTATTGGCGGGAATGCAAATTGCTACAGCCACTCTGGAAAACAGTATGAAGATTCCTCAAAAAGTTAAAAATAGAACTACCCTACAACCCAGCAATTGCACTACGATATATTTATCCAAAGGATACATAGTGATTCGAAGGGGCACCTGCGCCCCAATGTTTATAGCAGCAATGTCCACAATAGCCAAAATATGGAAAGAGCCCAGATGTCCATTGATAGATGAATGGATAAAGAAGAGGTGGTATATATACCATGGAATAATACTCAGCCATCAAAAAGAATGAAATCTTGTCATTTTCAATGACATGGATAAAACTAGAAGGTATTATGCTAAGCAAAATAAAACAGAGAAAGACAAATACCATATGATTTGACTCATAGGTGCAGTGTAAGAAACAAAACAGATGCACAGAGGGGAAGGGAAGGAAAAATAAAATAAGATAAAAACAGAGGGGGTGAACCATAAGAGATTTTTTTTAAAATTTAAATTCAATAGCCACCATATAGTACATCATTAGTTTCCGATATAGTGTTCAATGATTCATCAGTTGTGTATAACACTCAGTGCTACTCTATGAAACAAACAGAATTGCTAGAGGGGAGGTGGGTCGGGGGACGGCGTAATTTGGTGATGGGCGTTAAGGAGGGCACGTGATGTAATGAGCACTGGGTATTATATGCAACTGTTGAATCACTAAATTCTACCCCTGAAACTAATAATACACTGTATGTTAACTAAATTGAATTTAAATAAAAACTTAAAAAAAGAAAGATGAAGGCAATATTTAAAAAAGACCTATGGATATACTTTCTAAATTTAAAAATATTTTTTAAAAATTTTATTTATTTATTTGAGAAAGAGAGAGAGCGTGCGCACAGGAGGGTGGGGGAGGGGCAGGAGGAGAGGGAGAAGCAGACTCCCCTCGAAGGCTTAATCCCAGGACTCTGAGATCATGACCTGAGCTGAAGGCAGACACTTAACTGACTGAGCCACCCATGCACTCCTGAAAATATGTTTAAATAGCAAATTAATTGTAAACATTTTGAGCTTGCTATAAAGAAAATGTAAATTGAAAATATGGTATCATGAAATATAATGCATTCACTCTTCAACTTTTCAAAAATAAAATAAAATTGTGCTCCCCACTTCTATGTCTAGAACTGCAGACAGTAAGCCACCATAGAGCAGATTTGTACAATTATGGGAAGAATCAATTGCATACAAATAATTTTAGGTAAGTTGGTACCCATTGCTTTAGGGGAAATATAAAACAGAATCATCTTGTGGTTTGACGAAGGCATCGGTTTTCCTTGGTATACAGAAATGAGCATGTAGAAGTAGATAAATTTGCACAAGTGATAAGGATCCTCTTGGGAAGAAAATGATCAAGACACCCACCAGTTTCCTCTTGAGATTCACCATTATCATAATGAACTTCTGTGGTAGATTAGGATGGCCCCAGCTAAGGCCCCAGAGAGCCCAAAAAGGAATTCATCTTATAACAAATGAAAATTCTGATTGGTGGCTTGGATTTATGACTGCCTACATCACGAAGGGAAGAATTATTTGGGCACAGCATTTTTCAAAGGTGAGAGATCTCTTTCTGATTCAGATACTCTGACGTGGAGGCCAGAATAATAAATAAATTTTGTGAATAAAAATTAAGTATGATTTCAAATTTACATAGAGTTTATACAGCTATTTTGGGGGTAAGTAGAATAGTGCATATAAAATACTTAGAACAGTCAGTGGCCCATGGTAAGTGCTTAATAAATGTTAGTCACTGCTAATGTCAACAACAACAAAAAATAAGTACGAATCCTTACTTAGGAACTGAATATTTAGAAGCCCAAGTCGAATACTTCCCTAACTTATTATACTATTAAAAGCAATGAGGTTATTTTTCCTCAAAACAAAACAAGCACACACACCAGAAAAGAACATCTTCAAATCTTTGTGAGATTAGTTTTCAGTGACAAAAATCGTAGCCTAAAATGGGGGCTGATGTTGGTGGATTGGATTCTTCACTTGTGTTAGCTTGGCATTTAGAAACAGAGATGATTTTCTTTGTTCTAAATAAGTTTCTTTGGTTCATAGGTAATTTCAGTGGCAAAAGGGAAGAAAGAAAAACAGAGAGGAGAGTGAGGGGTGTGGAGAGAGAAGAAGGAAAAAGGGAGAGAGACAGAGGGAGAGGAAGAGAGAGATTGCTGTTGGATAACTAAATTGGCCAGGTATAGGCTTGAGTAATGAATTAATATATTATAAGGAGATTCAACCACAAGGTGGTGAAAGCATCAAGTGGATGATGTAATAATAGCCATACATGAGGAGCATTTTTAGAATTAGAGGGCATTGCGGAGGACAGGGAACATCTTTCCGTTTTTTCATTACAGGAATTTCTAAGTTGAGAGGCAATTTAGGAAATCAATAACTAAAACTTTAGAAGAATATTTGAAGGACGCTGAAAATAAAATATGAACTTTAAACAGTTTCAGACAAAAAAACTGAAGATTGAAATCCCTATAATTAATCCACATACTTAAAAGCATGAAGGTGAATATTTAGATGCAGAATGGTAAGGGTTAGGGGAGTTGACATACTTAATGCAAACGTAAATGATGTATAACCAAAAAAACTAAAGAGCAAACAACAAAACAAGGAAAATCCACAACAGATACTTCCTACAACCATTCCTGAAGATGGATTTGAATTAATACTCTCACTACCAGTTTAATTTTCTTCTTGTAGTTTCAGATATCTCTCTGTCTCTGTCTGCATATACACACGTGCACACACACAAGCACAAATATATACATAAACACGTGTCTGTACCTTCTTATACATGTACATGTATAGTATCTATGTTTACGCTTTATTTTATTGGAAAATAGAATGTGGCTTATTCTACAATAGGTTAACAGCTTCTTAATGAATTTTTTGCTAATTTGTTTGTTTGTATTAATCATATAATATCAAGGTAAGGAAACTTCTTACTGGATCCAGAGGCCCAGATAAGCAGCACCTTTCAGAGGTGCCTTAGGAAGACTTCTTGCTATCACTGGGCCATATTTTATATTTATGCCAATGATGATGCTGAATGTAGCCATGCTTGACTATATTCTCCTTATCCCTGCATATTTCGGGGAAGAAGAAATGTTAGGGGTATTGTATATACCAGTTTTGCATCTGGGTTGTAAAGGGTGGGTTCTTTTCTCTGAGACCTTCTGAAAACCGCAAGTGTCAGTTGCACTTAACTATTGCACTCAAGGGGACTTGGGAAGTAAGTGAGTTCATTACAGCGTAAACTTGGACTTGAAGCCTTCATCATCAACATCTCCAGTTTTGGCCTAGGGTGGCAAACTGTATGAAAATACTCTTAACATTCTTAATCAAGGTTAACCCTGAAGTTATGACTATACAGAAAAGTGAAATCAAAACTTTAGTACCTATCCTTGTAACTTCATCAATACAAATGTCTCTGAATGATTTAGAAATAGGCCTTTTCTTTTTCCTTCGAAGGCGCATTTTAAAGGAATGGCACTTCTCAATCGTTTTAGCTTAGATTTGGAATTAATAATCAATGAAGTGTTCATCATTTTCTCAACTGTTTTTCTCCTCTAGATTTACAACTAAATGTATTCTCCCTATTTTCGTTTTGAAATGGAAACCGCCCAGCCTTAATGTTCCCAGTATGCTAGTGCAACTCACATCAAGCTGAATACATAAGAATATTTGGACTTTTAACAACAAAGCTTCCTTTATGAATAGAGATTACTTAGATTTTTGGAAGAATGCTGAGGGTTAGCAACCTATTAGGTGAGTCCGGGCAATGGGAAATAGCAATGCAATAATTCAGTCTCAAATTCCCTTCTTTCCTTGATTGCTGCCATTTCCCTCATGAAATGCATAAAGCACTGCAGATACGTTTATCCAGTCTGATGAGTAGGGAATGTCACAGAGCTATGCCAAATTTTCAGTGCTTTGTAATGCACATATTTTCTGAGTCAGGGAGAGTTCTGATGTGAGGTGGGAATGGGGAAGGGTCTCCTGACTCATGCGTGGACTCTCAATTCTGCCACGTTTTACCATTTGCACACTACAAGATTTATTTTCAGGACTGGAGTCTTCCAATACACTTTCATCAAACACACTTGGCAAAATTCTGCTTTCTGAAATATCCCAGCTCGAATTTATCATAACTTTCTTTTTTTCCCCCCTCACCAGAACATAATTTATAGTAGAGGAGAACAACAGGGGAGATAGATGGAATCATTGTTTTTTCCTTCAAAGTCTTAGAGTCAGGAGTAAATTGTGCCTGGAATCTGTCACTATGACCTAAAGCCCTGGTGTTTTGTTAATATAACCAATATTTGAAATAAAACTCAGAAATAAAGGAAAAATCCCCCAAATGGGCTAGTCCCTAAATATGATCATCTACAAATACAAAAAATACCAAAAAAATCTTATCTACCAACCAATCACCTATCAATCATCTATCTATCGTCTATCAATCTATCTCCATTCTAATGATCCTCATCATCTATTAAAACTTTTATTTTTATTTAATTTTTACCACTTAAACTTGATAGTTCAAATTCTTGATTATCAAATTATTTCATTGTGGCAACTGTAGAAACATTAATATACCGTACAGTACTCTGCTGGTTATTATCCTTAGCAGCCGTTAACTCCCACAGGAAGTGAGGAAGTTATGAGTTTCTTTTTTCCTGCACATTTCCAATAGGAAAAAAAAATGAAAATAATCCTAAAAGAGGAATAAAAATAAAATTATAAAATGGTAACACCCTGCATTATGTTCCTGTACCAAAGCCGAAGGAACATGGGGAAAACTTAAATGAAGAACAATTTTGCTTTTTTATAGCTTGAGGAAAGAAAGTTTTACCAATTTTATTAACATATGGGCAACAAGTTAGGTTAATAAAGAATTTTAAGGAGAAAATAATCTGAATCTTAATTCATATTATAAAATACAAAAGCCAGTAGACAGACAGACAGACACACACACACTCACACACGATTTTTTTTTTCTTTTTGGGTCTAATAGAAGCTATAGGACTGTAGTCTTTTCTGTAAATGGATTTTAAAGCCACAAGTACCAAGTACTTTTCTGTTGGACTCAAGGGAATATAATTACAGCTGAAGAGTTGAGAACTCTCAAAACACATATGAAACTCGATATTCCCAGAAGATTGTACTGGCTGAAAGTTTAAATGGGTTAAATAAGGGTTTAGATAAATCCCTGGATGGCTGAGCCATAACCAGCCATTTCAAGACAATTAGAGATTTAGAGGTGAAGGTCTTGGGAGGATTATGTCACAGCAAAGGCAAGAGTCCCTCAGGGCACTTTAGGAGCCAGGATTCTGTCCAATTCTTTTACTCTTCTTCTAAACAGAAGTCTTAGATACCTTCATCCTCTGGGACTTTATATATATTTGAGTTTTTGGCATGGTCCCCAGGAAACACAGTAGCTAGTCCAGGTTAAACCTAAAGTAGCATTAGATAATCTCATCTGAAGTGAAGAATTCCAAATTAAATCTTATGTACCAGGAAAGATGGAAAAGCATTCCTAGCGTTGGTAAAATTTGTAAAAAATGTAGGTTTGAGATGACCTCTCCATTCTCTTTTGCATATTTTTTGGTCCAAAATTTCCTCTGTTAATATACTTAATTATAGAGATAATTCAGATATAATTACATGTTACAAGGAGGAGGAATCATGTAACATAATTGAAAATAAATTATTTTGACCCCTTTCATTTCTCTTACATTGCACATCCTCAAAGATTTGAGTATGCTATTGACTGATTGCAAATCTGTTCCAAGTTCTTTATCCTTTCTTCTACCTCCACACTTTGCAATGTAATTTGCAGTTCCTCCAATCAAGAGGTGGTCTATTTCCCCAACTCTCGTCTAGTCCGTCCTTGTTACTAGCTTTGGCCAATAAATTCAATAGAAATGATGGTGTGCCAATTCCAACAATAGAATGGCACTATTTCCAACTTCTCTTTGAACGTTGGCCACTGACACAAGAGCAAGCCTGCTGGAGAATGAGAGACCACATGGAGGAAGGACCTGATCCTCTTCAAGACTGACTAGCCCACAGATGATCAGCCAGCTGACAGTAGATGTGTGAGTGAGCCAGCTAAAATCCCAATAATTGTGCAAATGATCTGCAGATCCATATTTAATAACAGATGCTTATTATTTTATGATAATACATTTTTCAGTGGTTTGTTATACAGTTATAACCAAATAATAAAGGGATGAAACATGTAATTTAATTACTTGTTAGGTATATATTATCATAATAAGTATGTGGCTTCATACTCTCTTCCCTCAGTATTTCCTTGGTGATATTAAATGATTTTGAAACAAGTGGTTACATATTAAATCCAGGAGAACAAGGAGAAAGCCAGACACCAAACTTAAGGAAATGAATCTGATGAAAATATCATTCTTTCATTGAATGATTATTAGAAAAATACAACTGTATAGTTTTACGTACTTAATAACATGCCCTTAAAATGTACATTAGGCCAAAATGGCAGTAAATTAATCATAATAAGCTATTTTAAACACCCTACTCTCAATAGTTAAAAAATATGAATTAATTGAAGAGCAAGGTCACAAAAAAATTACCAAAATCAACCTAATAGAATATCCTATTCGACAAGTGCAAAAGGCTTTTTTCCCCCAAACACACAGAGAATATTTATAAAAATTGACCATAGATTGGATCATAAAGCAAATCTCAACAAACTTCCAAGAATTAGAATCATATGGAAGAGTATGTTCCCCAGTCACATGGATGAATTCATACATATATATAGGATAAAATGGAGCATTACATAATGATGGAGTGGTCAGTTCTTTAAGAAGGTATAACATGTATGTGCCTAAAAGAAACATAAAAATACGTGAATAAAAAAGTAATAGAACTACAAGGAGAAATATTATTGCTGGATATACCAACCACCTTCTTTCAGAAATGGATAGATCTAATAGGTAGAAAATCATTGAGGACATAGTTTAACACACCACCACCATCAATCAGCTGAATGTAATGGCCATTTATAGACTAATTCATCCAACAAGAGCTCACATGGAGCATTCACCAAACTAGTCCACATGCTGGACCCTAAAACACACCATAAAAGATTTAAAGCAACAGAAATCATATAATGTCTTCTGTCAGAAAACAGTGGAATTAACCTAGATCTCAATCACAGAAAGGTATCTAGAAAAGACAAAAATACTTGGAGATCAAACAACACATTTTAAAATAATACGAGTCAAAGAAGAAATCTCCAATGAAAATGAAAATGTAGCATCAATGTTTGTGGGATTTGAATACATATATTTAAAAGAAGAAAGATCTAAAATCAATAATCTAAGTTCTACTTTAGGAACTAGAAAAAGAAGAGCAAATTAAATCCAAAGTAAGGAAAAAAAAGAAGAGGAAGTAGAAGAATAAGAAGAAGGAGAAGAGAGAAGAGGAGAAAGAAAAGGAAGAAGACAATAAAAAGTGAAGCAGAAATCAGTGAAATTAAAAATGGGAAATCAATAGACAGAATCAATAGAATCAATAAAACCAAAAGCTGGTTCTTTGAAAAGGTCAATAAAGTTGGTAAGCCTTCAGACACATTAACTGAGAAAAAAGAGAGGACACAAATAACTAATTTAGAAATGAAAGAAAAAATATCAGTGCAGATCTCGTGTCCATTGAAATGATAATAAAGCAGTACTACGAACAACTCCATGCCCACAAATTTGATAACCTTCAACATAAAGACTAAAACTGTAATGGTTCTGGAAGAAAACATAGCAGAGTATCTTTGTAAACATGAAATAGGCAAATATATATTAGACCTGACTACCTAAAAAGCAGATAAATTGTTTTTAGTGGAAATCAACAGTGATGCTTTTTAAAAGATATTCAAAAAATGAAAAGGCAAGTAAGGAGCTAGGAGAAATATTTATAACACACATATCTGATAAAGCATTTATATCCTCAGAAATTATAATATGGAGTTCTTCATTTATATCCCATGCACTCTTCTGTGTGAGAATTAAACTTCCTAATTAAAGGTTAAAACAAACAAAAATGGCAAAACTCTTCCAAATTTCCAGCATCATGTTTCCATTAGCAAATACTATTTTTTAAAAATTTTTGAAGATTTTATTTATTTATTTGAGAGTGAGAGCAAGTGCGAGCAGGGGAGGAGCAGAGGGAGACTGAGAAGCAGACTCCCTGATGAGAAGCCCAACATGGGGCTCGCTCCCAGGACTTCGGGATCATGACCTGAGCTTAACGACTGTGCCACCCAGGTTCCCACTTTATGTTACTTTTTATTAAGATGTTGTAGTACCTCCTTCTCAGAACATGATAAAGTCTGTAGGATGTCTGAGATGCATGACCGGTGAGGCAGTCACTCTATCTGCATCCTGCATAGCCCTGGAGAAGACCATTGTTATGTCCAGTCATTTAAGACTCGGCAAAGCCCTGTTTAAACAGCATATTGTTTAAAGGTTTCTTGATTACAAGTGAATTCTACAGCTCTAATATGTTTCGTTGGCAGTTTAAATGTGGAAAATTTAATAGACATCCCTGTATGTATAAAGTTTTGGCTGGCAGCCATCTTGGGCATCCTAGATACTAAGCTCCCATAGTTTTCGGAGTCCTTTTTACTTCCAAAGATTGTGCTGACAGCTATCGGTGAAACAGAGGCTGTTCCCACCATGGAACAACCTTCTGCTTTTACCTTCATTGATTTTTGGCTCGTGCTTCTCACCAGAGAGTAATTGTTAGAATCCCTTATGGACCAGGGAAACCCTGCAACCCCAGTGTTCACACAGCTTTTGTTGCCCATGTAACCTGCAGAAATTTTTTATAACCTAATTGTATCCATATTCAAGGAAAGAGGATATTTCATCTGTCTGGTGAGAAAGGAAAATTTACCTAAATAGCCTCCAAGATTGCAAGACTGGAATGTTTATATATTCTTTTAGTTTAGTGTTTCTTTAATTGGAAAGTGCTATATGGATATGGTAAACAACTCAAACAGTAATAAGATTATGCACGATGAAAATCAAGATTCTCCCCACACTCTGGGGCCTCTATTCTTCCTCAGTGGCAACCTCTCAGTTTCTTGGTAAGTGCTGGAAATGGTTTATACACATGTATGAGCATGTGTGAATTTTGTGATATATATATTACAGGTATCATTTATATAAACAAAACCCTAAGGGAACACATAACATAGATACTCCTCTGCATAATATGTTTTACATTTATTTTTAATTTCCATATGGTAAAATTCACTATTTTTGATGTGCAGTTCTATGAGTTTCAACAAATGATAGTCATGCAAACAACATAATCGAAGTACAGAACAATTCTATTACTCTTCTCCCCAAAAATGATCCCCCAAGACCTCTTTTTTAAATTTTATTTCTTAAAGATTTTATTTATGTATTTGAGAGAGAAAGAGAGAGAGAGAAAGCAGGGGGAGCAGCAGAGGGACAAGCAGACTCCACGCTAAGTGAGGAGCCCAATGCGGGGCTGGATCTTAGAACCCCAAGATCATGATCTGAACCGTAGTCAGACATTTAACCAACTGAGCCACCCAGGCACCTGCCTCTCTCTTTTTAAATTGTAATTCCAGTGTAATTAACATACGGTATTATATTAATCACAATATAGTGATTCAACAATTCCATATATTACTCAGTGCTCATCAAGATCAGTGAACTCTTAATCCCCATAACCTATTTCACCCACCCTCTGCCCCCCTTCCCTCATGCTAACCATCAGTTTGTTCTCTATAGTTAAGAGTGTTTTGTGGTTTGTTTCTTTTTTCCCTTGTTTGTCAAATCCTCCCTCAACCTTTCTTTATCTTCTAGAGTCCACGAATTTGTTTTCCTCTCTGTAGTTTTGGCGTTTCCAGAGTATCAGGTAAATGGAATCATACAGTATGTAACCTTTTTGGTTCTTTCACCCAGCAATATGTATTTGAGATTCCTCTGTGTTCTATATGTTGAAAGTTTGTTTTTATTGCTAAATAGTGTTCCATTGTATGGATGTATCACAATTTACCCATTTCCCAGCTGAGGGACATCTGGGCTATTTCCAGATTTGGTGATTAAAAACAAAACTATTATAGGGATTCCTGGGTGTCTCAGTTGTTAAACATCCAGGCTTTAATTTCAGGGTCATGAGTTCAAGCTCCATAGTGGGCCCCATGCTGGGCATGGAGCCTACTTAAAAGAAATAAATAAGTAAGTATTTAGAACAAGGCTACCATAAATATCTTGTGAATATGCTTTTGTGGGAACATAGGTTTTTATTTCACTTGGGCAAATACCTGGAAGTGGATACGTATGGCTTTTAACCTAATATATTATGAATATTATTTAATATTAGCATCAAAAACACATACAAATACCCCCCACAAATCTACTTAGATCTCTAGAGAGGATGTAACTCAGACTCTAGAACCTCTGTCATTGCCCAAAAATATCACATAGTGTTAAGAGAGGTGTGAATTTAATTTCTATTCCTTTCTTTGCTATAATTTTCCAAAATGAACGATGCATTATCTATCTAAGAAGGAAAAAACAACAATAACAAACAGATTGGCTCCAGGTTTTGAAAGTGCTTTTTAAAAACTGATTCTGAATTTAATTAGCTCACTTAATTTTTAAAATACATTTTAGATTTTGTAACTAATTTTAAGGAGCAGTTTCTCAGGTCTGTTTTGAGTTTATAAATACAAATTGCTTAACCTATTGGAGCATTAAAGATTTTTGCTAATGCTGTTGTCCCATGTTAATATCCGAAGAACTCGCTTATTAACAAGCTTTGCCAATGTCTCTGACTTGACTGGTTACAGCAATTTGAAAGCATTTAAGTCCATGAAATAATTGTTCATATGGACCAATGAGAAGAAAACATTGTCTAGATGTTTAAGCATTGTGTAAATAGCCATCACGTGATTTTTCCAAGAAGAAAAAAAATAATAATGAGTAGAAATGGAAATTTATATTCAGAGCACTTAAGTAGAAGTTGATAAAGTGGACTAGCACCAAACTCTGTCCGATGGCTTTCCCGTAAATATACTGTGGGAGGGCATCCCGAGGAACTTAGCCTTTTTTGATTTATAGATACTATACTGATGAGATTAATTTATGACACATGTATTCCTATCATATTTTTAGTTATTTATTAGGGGGATCCTTGCTAAAGAAAATTCCTGACATCTATTGCCTTCTTGTGTTCTTCCAAAATTCATACGTTGAAGCCCCGATCCTTAGTTTCTCAGAACATGATGGTATTTAGAGATACGGCCTTTAAAGTAGTATTTAAATTAAATGAGATCATAAGGCAGGCCCTTATCTACTATGACTGGTGTCTGTATAAAAAGAGGAGATCAGGACCCACACACAGATGATTAGGTGATCATGTGAGGACGCAGTGAGAAGTGGCTGTAAGCAAGCCAAGGAGAGAAGGTTCAGAAGAAACCAAACCTGCCAACATCTCGATCTTGGACTTCAGGCCTCTATCACTGTGAGACTGAATTTCACCCAGTCTGTGATGTTTTGTTATGATGGCCCTAGCAAAGTAAAGCACCTTTTCACCATGTGGCACTGTTTCCACTACCTGGTAGAGAGTCAAATATCACAGCCTGAGCTTCTGCTACAGTAACTTTGCTTAGAAAAAATTAGAAAAGAACAGTTACCTCCATAGTTATAAAATAATGCTAAGCAAATACTAATAGATTGGCAAGTTCTACTTTTTTTAAACTTATAAATAAATGATTACAGCAGAATTTGATTTAGTCAATAAACCTTTGTTCTGCCTTTCCTTTCCTCATTTCCTGTCTCCCAGAAATATTTGTTGTTCACTATATTAAATTTTTAAAATATTTATTTATTTTTAATATCTTGACCCCCTTTATCCATTTTTCCCATCCTTCAACCCTTGCCTCTGGCAACTACCAAACTGTTCCCTGTATTTATGAGCTTGTTTGTTTTTTGTTGTTGTTATTGTTTGCTTTTTAGACTCTACCCATAAGAGAGATCATCTGGTATTTGTCTTTCTCTGTCTGACTTATTTCAGTTAGCATAATGCCCTCAAGGTGCACCTCTATTATCATAAATGGCAAGATTTCATTCTTTTTTATGGTTGAATAATTTCTTTTTTTAAAATGTTTTTATTTCAGTGTAGTTGTAGGATACAACACAGTGATTCAAGTTTATACAGTATGCTGTGCTCACCACAAGTGTAGCTACCGTCTGTCACCATACAACACTGTTATAATATCATTGACTATACTCTTTATGAGGTGCCTTTTATTCTTGTGACTTACTTATTCCATAACCAGAAGATCTCTCACTCCCCTTCACCCATTTTTCCCATCCCCCCATTCTCCCTCCTCTCTGGCAACCATCAGTTTGTTCTCTGTCTTTATAGGTCTGATTCTGCTTTTTGTTTGTTTGTTTATTCATTTGGGTTTTTTTAGATTCCACAGATGAGTGAAATAATACATTCATCTTTCTCTGTCTGACTTATTTCACTTAGCGTAACACCCTCTAGGTCCATCCATGTTGTTGCAAACGACATGATCTCATCCTTTTTTTATGGCTGCACAGTGTTCCACTGTATACATATATACCACATCTTCCTTATCCATTCTATTGAATAATTCCAATGTAGTCAACTTCTACATAGGAAGTTTGATATTGGAATACTTGCCTTAGTTTCCATTCAGTTCACTTTAATAAACATTTATTGGGTCCCCGATTAAATAGACTCTGGAATTTTACAGACTCTAAAAGTTCACATGTACCAATCCTTATCCTTATGGGGGTAGCCCGGAAGATAGTATCACTAAATAAATAACCACAGGAAGATATTTTCAGTGCCTTGACAGAGGCATGAACGGGAACAATAGAAGCAGAGACAGAAACTCTAATCCAAAAGGAGTGTGCATATGGAGTGGGGAAATACCAAGGACCAGAGAATGATTTTTATGAGAAATCCATGTTTCAGTTGAGACTTAAAGGTAAAGAAAGTGTAAATTAGGTGGCACGGGGGGTAAAAAGGATGTTTCTGGCAATGGAGAAAGCATGAGCAAAGGTGTGATGGGGGAAGCAGCATGAAAAAGTTATGGTATTGAAAATAGTTTGGTTACACTAAAGCATTAAGGCAGGAAGGTGGCAGGAAGTGGTGAGATTAGAATGGGCAGGTAGGTATACGCAGGATATGGAGAACTTTGTGCTGTAAACTATAATAAAGACTTGAAGCTATTATTTAAATTCCAGTTAGTTAGCACACAGTGTAAATTAGTTGCAGGTATACAACACAGTGATTCAGCACTTCCATACGTTACGCAGTGCTCACCACAAGTGTGCTCCTTAATCCCCAACACCCACTCAACCCATCCTCCCACCCACCTCCCTTCTGGCAACTAAAGACTTTAAATTCTACAATGGGGAAATGACGGATTTTTTCCTTTTCTTTCTTTCTTTCTTTCTTTCTTTCTTTCTTTCTTTCTTTCTTTCTTTCTTTCTTTCTTTCTTTTTCTCTCTTTCTCTCTTTCTCTCTTTCTCTCTTTCTTTCTTTCCGAATCTGGCACAGACGTATTTGCATTTTTAGAGGGATCCTTCTGGCAGCAATACTGAGAGTAAATCATACAGGGTTGAGACCAGAGGTAGGGAGAACAACAAAGGGGTCGTTGAAGTAGTTCAGAAAAGAAATAAGATAATCCAGAAGTGAGGAAGTCATGATACGGAGGAAGAAATAGAAACATCAAGGACTGGGAAGACAAGTTTCCTGATGGGTCTGCGAGGAGCATTGTTTTGAGGAATTACATGGGGGTGTATTCAGGATTCGCAGCAATGGGTATTGTGATTGTTTAATTATGTCTGCACAGGCTTAGCAGGGGCGTGTAGGTGGTGGAATGCTTTTCATGCACTTATCTGCCATGCTTTCGAAGGGAAAAATTAAGAAGCATAGACAGAAATTGGATTTTGGAGGGTGTGGGAAAGGGAGCCAGTGGTGGAGGTAGCAGATTCCCAGCTTGAGTGACTGGGTAGATGTCCGACCGAGAAGCCTCCTGATAAAGGAGAAGTGAAGAAGGTTTGGCAGTGTGTGCGTGTGTGGACATTTGGGCCCATAGGCATCTACTTTGGGGGGCAGTCCCATTTTCATTATATTGAGGTAGGATTTCCTGCACAACATTCAGGTAGAGATGTCAATTAGAAAACCGACTGCATAAATGAATCTGAAGCTAAGGGGGAGTTGGAGAATCATATTGAAGAGTGATTAGCTCTTCAGTTTAAAAAAATCAGGAAACATAGAATGAAACAAAATGTGAAAGATTTTCTAATGTGTCAAGGTTACCTTAAATGTCTTAAAATCGCAAAGGGCAGAAGTCAAATCTGTAGTCTATTTCTGTTCTCTGGTGTCCTCCAGGGAAGATAATTAATTTTCCTTCAGCTCAACATTTCTACATCCAAAATAGAAATGATATAACTTGTCTTTTACTTTTATCTCAGCAATCTTGAGCCAGATCATTCCAGTTCCTAATCTTTTAATTAATCCCCCTTGCAACTGGGTTAATTCTTCCTAGATGCTTAGTGAATGTTGTATTAACATTTCACAGCCCTCATTGATGGTATATTTATAAAAGTTCCTACAAACCCTAACTTTATTTAGAGAGTAAACATGTACCTCTCATGATCAACAATCCGATCAGCCAAACCAGCCATTATGATTATTACGTTAAAAAAAAAAAATTACAGGCTGGAGGGGCAGAGGGAGAAGGAGAGCAAGAATCCCAAGCAGGCTCCATGCCCAGTGCTGAGCCCAAGATGGGGCTTGATCTCACATCCCTGGCATCGTGACCTGAGCTGAAATCGAAAGTCAGACACTTAACTACTGAGCCACCCCTGTGCTCCTGATTATTTCATTTTTATTGATGACATCAGCTTTTCAGTAAAGGGATGAGAATTAGCTCCCCCACCCGCCGTTCTACTTCTCAGTTTCCCAGGATTCACCTGAAGATAGAACACTTCTTTGTTTACTCTCATTAGATATCCTCTCATTAGGGATAATTTTCAACATTTTTTGGACCACTTATAGGATTCTCATCTGTCTTATACATCCTGCCCGTGCTGGCCTATGTTTCCAGAACTTGCATTCTTTTCAGAATATTGAGAAACTGTCCCATCATTCACCTCAATCTCATCTTCTCAGAATATATCTTTTATTAGCAAATGTGAGATGGAAAGGAAAATAATCTTTAGCTGTGACAATAATATCTTGGTTTTATATTTTGTTATTTATTTTGTATTTATAGATTTTTTTTCTCAGGCACTTCTTTCAACTATTGGAAGTTCTAATGTCTAGAAAATATTATAATTATTAAGGTACATAGAAGCAGTGTATTTGTCTAATGCTTTTAATATTGTTGTGCTTTTACAGAATATCAGTGTAAGAATTAATTATATTGCCAGATATTACAGACCTAGGCAGGAAATGGGGTCAGATAAATACTTTGATGATCAATTCTAAGGATGAATAATAAATTGATAAATGGGAATTAATGTGATTGAGGTTTAAACTTAAAGGAAAAAATGCCTCGTGCCTACCACTAGAATTAAATATAAAACATGTTAATGATGGTGTTATTAATGATCTGATTCTAGGATGTGGATGTGTGTGTCCTGTAAGCCAGGGGGATCAATCATTTCGGAATGGAGAGACACTGAAAGACTCTGACAAGTGGCAGATTTAGTCTGTAAATTTAGTTCTTGAGTGATCACTTGATAATTTATCAATGAAATATAGATCTCCTTTACAAGAAGAAGCAAAATAAACACACTGAACTTAAAATTAACAGGAAAAAGCCTTATCAGTAACGGCTGACATTTCAAAATATGGATCCTCAGCTGTGATTATAGATAAAACCCGAATAATCCTTTGTTTCTGGATCGCAAGTGGCCATAGAGCTGTAATTTCAAAAAATCCAGTAAATAACAATGGATAAGAAGCTGTAGATTTTTCTCTCTTTTTTTTTCTATTAAAGATTTTATTTAGTTATTTGACAGAGAGAGTGTAAGTAGACAGAGCGGCAGGCAGAGGGAGAGGGAGAAGCAGGCTCCCCGCTGAGCAGTGAGCCTGACACAGGGCTGGATCCCAGGACCCTGAGATCATGACCTGAGCGGAAGGCAGATGCTTAATCAACTGAGCCACTCAGGTGCCCCAAGAAGATGTAGATTTTTAAATTATTCCAGTGGGGGATCCAAATCTTGGTGATAGTGACATTAGAATTACGAGGCAATGGGCCATTTCACAATTAGAGTAAGGTTTTATGTTCTCAGAGAAATCACTAATATGTTTGTAATGTGTGGGTAGCATTTCTGAAACCAGTTAATTTGTCTTATCTCAAATTTACGCTGCCCTTTTAAATGTAACTTTAAGTGTAATCAAGGAGATAGTTGGAAAACAACAATCCAATGGACCTCCCACTGGCTCAGATCATGGGTTCCAGTTTTAGCCTCGTCTTCACTCATACAGACAGATATCAGCCATGACCATGGCACTCTTGGAAGGCAGCCTGTTGGGTTGCCTGTGATCAGAGACATTGCCACAGTGCTATGGGCATGCCAGGTGGGAAATGAAAAATATCGTCTAAGAGACAAGGCAGCCAATTCTCAGGACATTTGTGAGACAGCCCAGGGGAATCCCAGGACTATTTGGGAAGAATGCTTGGAGAGGCTTGAGCTTAAAAAGAGCAGAAGAGGGCTGAGACAGGGATACCCTTATTGTCACTTTACTCTTTTTTTATATTAATTTTTTATTAAACTATGTTAGTCACCATACAGTACATCCCTAGTTTTTGATGTAATATTCCATGATTCATTACTTGCATATAACACCCAGTGCACCATACAATACGTGCCCTCCTTACTACCCATCACCGGCTTATCCCAATCCCTCACCCCCTTCCCCTCTGAAGCCCTCAGTTTGTTTCCCAGAGTCCATAGTCTCTCATGGTTCATTCCCCCTTCTGTAGAACATATGACTTTAGAAAAATTTGTTATAGGTAGATAGTATATTTTAGTCAAATTATCATCACCCAGGTGTATTAGTTTCCTATGGCTGCTATAGCCAATTTCCACAAACTTGAAGGGTTAAAACAACAGGAATTTTTTTCTCTCAGGTTCTGGAGGCCAGAAGTCTGAACTCAATGTCACATGGCAGTGGAGCCTCACTTCCCCCATGGGCTCTGGTGGAGACTCTTCCTTGTGGCTTCTGGGCTCTGTGGCTCCTTGGGGTCTAATCGCTGAAGCCTCTGCTCCTCCTTCACATCGCCTTCTCCTCTTCTGTCTGTGCAACTCTCCCTCTGTCTCTCTCTTTCATGGACACTTGTGGATGGATTTAGGGCCCATCTGGATAATCCAGGAGAATCGCCCCACATCAAGATCCTTAATTTAATTGAATCTGCAAAGATTTCCCTTCTCTTGTGAGAGAACATTTATAGGTTTCAGGGAAAAGGACCCGAAGACATTGGATGGCTATTAACCAGGTAAGAGAGGGTAATCACAACAACTAATTAAAAAGAAATAAAAGGGAAAATCATAGGCCACTAACTTCAATTTCCATTCGTTTTCTTAATTTCCTATTTTTAAAATTGTATTTTCATCACTATTATCTTAGGCTACCCTCTCCACTTAATTAGTTTTGTCAGTCTAACAAATATTTTCCACCCTGGCTACATATAAGAATCAGCTGGGCAGCTTGATAAACTACAGATACGCAGGCCTAACCTTAAACTAATCAAAACATCGAATCTCTGGGACTGGGACCTGGGTATCAACATTTTTAAAAGCTTCTTAGGTGATTCCGACATGAGGCCAAGGTAAGGATCTACTTCAGTACGGGGGACAAATTACACTTGGTTTATGGGCCTGTGTCGTATCAGGGAAGCTACTGGCTTTGAAACTGGAGTTTGAATCATGTCTGACATTTACTAGCTATGGCACCTCAGACAAAACACTCTAGTGCCCAGATTTATTATAAGTTAATATAGGTGTGTATATGTGTATGTGCCTATATACACAGATGTTTATAATATTTAACATTTATGCATATTCATTTATAATATGAATATGGATAATGTTTGTGAAATGAATGCATGAATGTCAGGAACTATGTGAAATGTAACACCATGATAAATGATATTGATAAAATAAAGAGGAAAGCAAACATGAATCCTGCCCATGTGCAACTTATACTATAGTGGGGAAAGAGACATTAATCAAATAAAGCCTCCCCAAATGTGATATTGAGGCAAAACAGTGCTGTAAAACTTTATAATGGTATTGGTAGTGTTTTTACGCAGTCAGAAAGGTTCTGAAAAGCTCCTCTAAAGAAGTGATAAATGTTGTGATAAAGAGCGGAGATCAGAAGGATAAGCAGGAGGTATGGAAGGAATTTGAAGAAGGAAAAACAGTCTGGGAAAAGGGACAGGTGTATGCAAAACCCAGACTGTGAGAGAGTACTGGGAGGTCATGATCTGGAGGTAAGCCAGGGACCAGTTAGGAGAGTGCAGCGACATGTAGGACAGGACCAGACTGGGCAGGAGTTTGGAGGAAGTTCATGCAGGGACCCCTAAGCCATCTTAAGGAATCCTGCCTATCAGGGATAGTCAGGAAATGAGGGTGAAGTGTTATCTTGGGACTTAGAGAGGGGTCAGAGTGGATGCAAATAAATGAGTGAGTGTGCTATTAGCATAGTCAAGTAAAAGATGGTGGTAGCTTCCATCAGAGTGATGATAACGGGGAAAGGAATGGGTAGATTAAAGAAGTAGGTGATAAAACTCACAGTGAGGAAGAGTGTGAGGGAAACAAGTGAAGACTCTTACACTTCTGGTTTGTACAGTTGGGTGAATCGTGAGCCCTTTACTGTGATGGAAAACTCTGGAAGAGAGTCAAGTTCAGAGAGGAAGATCAGGAGATTTGGTTTTGACCTTGTTTACTTCGACATTTCTATGAGTTATTTAAGAGGAATCACAAGATGGCATTTGGATAGGCAGGTCTGTAGTTAAGAAAAGAAGTTTAGGCTGAAGACAGGTATTTGGGAGTCCTGTGAAATTAAAGTGGCAGCTATAAATGAGATTTCTCAGGGACAGCACATTGGGTGAGAAGATACGAGAAATCAAGGCTGAGTCCTGAAGAACTCCTGGCCCAGGCAGGAGGAGACAAACTTGAAAATTTGACAAAGATTATCAGAGCAGTAGGAAAAAATCTGGAGAGTATTTATCAAGGAATCCCTCAAAAGATAACTATACTTAAAAGGGTGTACTGAGCAAATGTGGATGTCGACTATAAGTGAGGTAAGATGAGGAGTAGGAAAAATCCACAGGGTTTTTAGAGGTGATCCATGGAAGAACACTACTGGGAGATAAATACGCAGAAGACCAGGTTGAAAATTATTGAACAGTGCACGGAAAATTAGAAATTAAAACATAGGGTATTGATGAGTTTTGAGAAATACGGTTGTGAAAAGAGAGTATGTTACCAAATGATATTGAAAGGTTGAGGGATTTTTGCTTTACTTTCTGTTTGTGTGTTTTAATGGGACAGATTGAGATCACTTAATAACCGTGAAAAGGAACTACATGGGAAGAAGAGGTTGAATCATAGAGTAACATGTATGTTCCTGAGAAGGAACTAGATTGGTCTTGGATCGGAGCTAGTTCTCATCTGAAATAGGAGAGAATAGAATGGGTGCAGTTGAAGTAAGTTTGCATGCTTGGTCTCAAGGAAATGGACATGTTTCTATCTGAGAGTTTCTATTTTCTTTACAAATTCACCTACTTGAATGGGTGGTAGAAAGACAATGGTCAAAATCTTGAGAAGAGGGGAAGATTTGCGGTCAGCTTGTAGAGAGTTCAGAAGGAGAGACTGAATTAACCAGACAAGCACAATAGGATTTCTAGGTGTAATGAAGGTCTCAAGTAAGGTTGCTGTTTTTTTAGAAGTTCTAATCTTGTGTTGTGTCATTTCCTCAAAGCTCAGCTGTTCAGGGCAGAGTTCAACTCACACAGGGTTGGAGGGGAAAAGGAAGTTGGGAATGTACAAGAATATTAGTTACACAACACAACAGACTAGATCCTCTAATAAGTCAACAATCTTAGCACCTCATTCTCTCCTCCCGCTGGTCATGCTTATTTCAGACTTTCCCCTCTCCCCAGAGTTCTAATCCTTTGCTTCCTCCCACTACCTGCTCAGAAATGAAAGCCCCTCCTACTTTCTAGAGAAAGTAGAAGTCCTCTGAGAGAAATTTCCCACTTCCCTGAGACCAAAAACTCAAGTTAGTGATTACCATAGAATGTGAACTTCGTAACAAGGAGAGTGAAGAAATGAGAGGTGCTGATGGATTGGAGTTCCCATTCTCCACTTACTTTTTACATAAATATTCATAACCTCGTCAAATTTCTATAAATTCTTTTTAATATAAATATTCTATTGCCTTAAATAATTAGAAAATTCCTCTACTATCATTTCTGCTTGTTTTATTTGATCTTTCACTGACTTCTTGTAATGAAGTTTCATGGTGAATAAAGAATGCTTTCAAATAGCCACTACGTATACGTAGTTTGGACCCCTCTCGTGTCATGTCCAGTGGTCATGACAGTGGCTGCTGCTTACCTCACAATTTAAGGGATGATGCTAATGAGGTTTGCTTAGTGTCTCTCCTCTCTGGCTTCAAACTGACCTCTCTCCTCCTCCTCTGCTCAACTTTCTCACAAAAGGAGATCATTAGTCTCACAAGGTGGATGGCGTAGAGCAGAGCAAACGTGACCACAAACACATCAATGGTATGGAAAGAAAATGCACTTCTCATGCTTTCTTGATGGGCTGTTCTTTACAAAAGCATAAACTATCTTCATAAATGGGGTTAGTGTTTTCAAAGTGCCTTCATATCTATTATCCGCCAATTTTTGGCGGTAAAGAACATTATTACCTCCATTTTTCAGATGTGAGATCTGAAATTTAGTGATGTCAAGAGGTTTACCATCAAAACAGTTGTATTAACCATGTCTTTATTTTCTGTATTGCTGATGCTCTGACATCTGGGGCCTTGCTGGCCTTAGAGGGCTCCTCCTGGGGATTGACAATTCCTAGAGATAGGAAACAACTCACTTGTGAGTGTGCTTTTCAGATACAAGCCACCCTTTCCAGAGCCCACACCCCAAATAGCCCCTCTATCAGGCTCTCACGCTCTGAAATACTATCCACTGGCCCTAATCACACCAGGGCCAGGTACTAGACAACTAGGGACAGCCCCTATGCTCCAGGGCCTGTTGAAATTGTTCAAACTCGCCAGTTGTAAGCCTGCTATCCCTGCCTCTCAGTAGTTCCTTCCTGCAAAAACCACAATACAGGATCCTGCCGTAGTTCTTTCTTCTCCCTCTACCTCCTTACCAACCTCGATGATTCCCAGTGTGGGTCCTCCTGGCATGTCATGCCTCTCCTCTCGGGAACTATGAGGAATAAGGGATCTTTTTTTTTTTTTAAGATTTTATTTATTTATTTATTTGAGAGAGCGAGTGAGTGCACTTGGGTGGGGGAGAGTTGGGAAGGGCAAAGGGAGAGGAAGAAGCAGACTCCCCACTCAGCAGGGAGCCAGACCTCAATCCCAGGATGTTGACCTGAGTTGAAGGCAGCCACTTAACTGACTGAGCCACCCAGGTGCCCCAATAAAGTATCTTTTTAATGGCTGTTGTCTCTTATCTGTTGGCTTTGCAATACCTCACATTTTTTATTAATGCACTATATTTCGCACTGTATTTCAAAATAGTAGTTTCAGTTGAAAGTTGTGAAACCCAGATTTAGAATCCAGGTTTGGATTCTTTTCATTTTACCACTCTACTGCACTGTGGATAGTGGGGCAAGAAAACCTCATCTACTATTAATTGAATTCATTCATACACTAAATATGTATATTTGGAGCACCCATAAATGCTAGGCAATTGCAAGCACTGGATATATATGTATATTGATAAAATAAGCTGTAATAGGGGTGCCTGGGTGGTTCAGTCAGTTAAGGGTCTGACTCTTGGTTTAGCTCAGGTCATAATCCCAGGGTCATGGGATCAAGCCCAGGTCTGGCGCTGTGTTCAGCATGGGTCTGCTTGGGATTTTCCCTCTCCTCCTCCCTCTGCCTCTCCCCCCCACTCATGTGTGTGGCGTGTGTTCTTTGTCTCTCTCAGATAAATAAATAAAATTTTTTAAAAAATAAATTATAATAGACAAAGTGGGCAGACCAAAAAAAAAAAAAAAACCAAGGAAATAAACACATGGATATATAATTACAAATTGGGACAAGTGATGTAGGTGACAAAGCATGCTCTAATGTATGGTTGTCTACTTCAGATTAGAGGTCAGAAGAGATTTTCTGAGAAGGTAATATCTGAACTATGACCTGAAGGAAATGAAGGATCCAGCCAAGTAGAAAGCTCAAAAGCCCTTGGACAGCAATGATCTTGGTTTCTAAGAGAATAGAAAGAAAACCACAGTAGATACAATGTAGGAGAGAATGGCACAATGTGAAATTGAAGAAGGAAAGAGAAATCAGATTATTTCAGGATTTTGTAAGCTATGGAGTTTGAATTGTTTTGCCAGAATAATGGAAAACTATTGAAGGGTTTTAAGCAAGGGAGTGACATGATTCCTTTCAGGTCTATAAAGGTCACTTTGGCAGCTATGGACAATGGACACAGGATGGATAAGAATAAAGGAAAGAGACCAGTTAGGAAGTTATTTTAATAGATCAGAAAAGATGTGTTGATGGTGGCTAGGTCTAGGGTGATGGCTGTAAAGATGGAAAGAACCAGTCAGGCTTAAGATATATTTTGGTGATGGATTGATTATATGTGTAAGGGTGAGTTCAGGAAATCAGAAGAGCGACTTGCAGGGTTTCCTTAAGTAATGAGTCAGATGCTGCTGCTGTCATGTGCTCATATGGGGAAGACTGAGGGAGGAACGTGTGTGTATGCCTGTGTGTGTGTTTATGCATGTAATAGGGGTGGATGAGGTGGAAATTTAGAATCTGGTTTAGAAACACATGTCAACTTTGACATGCTTCTGAACTCTTTTGGTGGAATAGTATTAGATGGTTGCCTATGAATCTGCATTTCAGATATCAGAAGGCTGAGCTGAAGATACTGTTTAGGAAGAAAGTGCACAGAATTAGCATTTCACAATGCCTGAAAGAATGAGTTCATCTGGGACCACACATATAAGAGAGAAATAGAAAAGTCCACAATGGTTTCTGAGAAGCTGTAACATTTATAGGTTAAGGGCAAAATACTGGAAAACAACGAGATGGCCAAGGAAAAATAAAAACAAAACATGCGGACCACTTTTTAAGGTCGGAATTATCAGTATTTAGTAGGCTCAGAAGCTAATCGGCTAGCAAATGGTAGAATTGAGATTCAAACTCAGTTTGTCTAATTTCAACATTTCTATTCTGATTCCTCTACAAGCTTTCTTTCTGAAAACAGTGATAATAATTGAGCATTACATATTTGCAATATTTTTTTAAAGATTTTTATTATTTATTATTTATTCGACAGAGATAGAAACAGCCAGCGAGAGAGGGAACACAAGCAGGGGGAGTGGGAGAGGAAGAAGCAGGCTCATAGCGGAAGAGCCTGATGTGGGGCTCGATCCCATAACGCCGGGATCACGCCCTGAGCCGAAGGCAGACGCTTAACCGCTGTGCCACCCAGGTGCCCCTGCAATATTTTTTAAACTGACCGGTTGTGAGCATCTCCTGGAATTTTTATTAAAGAGCAGATTTTCAGATCCCTCTTTTTCTGATTAAAGAAAATTCCTGTTGTTATCCTGAAGATATAAGCTAAATAAAGGTTGATGTAAAAATTAAAGAAGATAACATAGTTTTACCAAAACTTGGTACAATCAGAGTGGTTAAATGACCTGCCCAAGGTCACACAGCTAGAAAGAGTTGGCGTTTAAACTCAGGACCATTTGTCTTCAAAGTTCTACTTTACTGCTACGCCTCCCCAGTATGAATAAAAACACTAATCATTCCCATGAATGTGTAATGGCTCCTTTGACTCTGCTGAAAACCCATCTAACCTCCTTTAGATTAGACATATTTTTTTCTATAAAGCTTTAATTTTGATTATTTTCCCTTCCTTTGGATGCCTATAGTATTTATTATCTCTAAGGTTAAATTATTGCTCAGCATATGTTCCATCGTGTTGCTGTATTCTGTCTCCCCTGGATTGTAAATTCCTCATGGTCATGACTTACATTCTGTGGCAAAGTCTCCTAGCTAACCACCAAATCCATTTTCTTTTTCTCCCTAGTTACTGAGACTAAATTCTCAACTGCCTTTGCAGTTGTGTGACTTTGAAACAAAGTTCTTGCTAATGGAATAGAAGTTTAATAGTCCTCTTTCAGGCCTAAGCTATAATAATTTCCATGAGAGCTCCACCATGATCTTTTCCCCTTTCTATGTGCCCAAATGGTCATAACCAGTGTTAAATATGGTGGAGTCCCTGCTAGCCTGGTTCCCTGAGAGACTGCATGGAGCATAACTCCCTGCCGACCGGAGATGCTCTGTAATGTATGTGAAGAGAAAATAAATGTTAATAGTATTTGGACACTTACACTGGGGGATTGATACATATTTGTCAGTTAAGCATACCCTAATACAAAGTTCCAGACTTCTTTTATGCTCTATCGCATTATACAATGTTCAAGATGTGATAAATGCTTAGTGACAATGGTGATGATAAGTACCCTGAATAGTAGATAAAAAGCTGAATAATTTAAAAACAAGCAATTCGTGTAAGTTGTATACCTCATCAAAGACGGTGCTAAGTTTCAGTTTCAAGTTCATTGTGATCATTCGCTTGAACTTCCAGATTTTGAAACAATATCGTCCTCTCATATTCTTTTTATTTTAGGTCAGTATTTTGGTTATATTCATCTGATAAAAAATGTTGCATTTCTAGGTTCACTGAGTTGGGTCATCACAGCTAAAATTATTGGTTAATTAATGCCAGGTCCACAGAATATGTCATTTCCAATAGAAATGGTGGGTTTAAATATTGTTTTATAAGAATCAGGGGAAACATTATTTTCTGCCATTTATGTAATTTATTTACAAGTCCATTTTTTAAACGATTAGAGGATCTACAGACCAAGCACTCAGATCACTCTCATGAATTATAGACCATTCTTATTAATACTCTCCATAATATATTAATATTAATGTATTAACACATTAATAATTTAATACTGGTTAAGGCTTTGAAACAAAACAAAGTAGATCTCAAATTACAAGATATATGTTATAACAAGAATAATATTTTTATAAAGCAGTTAGGGGAAAAATAAAATTAAGCTATAGAATCAACCAACCAGAAAAAAAAAAAAAGATTTTCAGGTTCCAATGACATTACTTGGAGAAATAATTAGAGTAAGATATAGAAAAAGCATTGGAGTAAATGCTTTTGTTGTTTTTCTTTGAATTATAAAGTGTGTTGAATTAACAGGGAAGAAGTTAGAAAAAGAATAAGCTGTTTTGTTCTGTTGACTATCAACGAAAACTTGATTTAACCAAAACAGTGATTATTTTGATTTGTATTATGTATTGTGTTATGAAAGTGCTAAGTGATCAAGCTGTTAGAGCTTAATGTGACTAGTACATACATCATCCCATGTGTAACTTGTGAGATCTCAGAAAGTGGTTGAGGGAAAGAGGGATCCAAAGATTCTTCTCCCCTCTGTTCCATCCAATTCTTTTCTTTCTTTTTAAGATTTTATTTATTTATTTGACAGAGAGAGACAGCCAGCGAGAGAGGGAACGCAAGCAGGGGGAGTGGGAGAGGAAGAAGCAGGCTCTTAGCGGAGGAGCCTGATGTGGGACTCGATCCCAGAATGCTGGGATCACGCCCTGAGCCGAAGGCAGACGCTTAACGACTGCGCTACCCAGGCACCCCTGTTCCATCCAATTCTGATCTATTTCTTCTTTAGAGGCAAATATCTCCTGGGGCCTATAGGTAACTGGGTACAAGTGGGACCTTAGACTGTTGAAGGGAAGTCCCCACCAAAAGCACTGGTTCACAGCTTTCTTATCCAAAGGCTGGATGAGTATCTGCATCCTTCCGTCAGGAACTGCAAGACCAAAGGTGGGTGGATTTTAGGAAGAGTTTATCCACATACAACTGAGGGTCTCTGGGGGAAGATTAGCAATGGACTCGTACATGAACTCTCTGGACCCCAGGTGTCTGGAGAAGTAAGATGGACAAGCTACATCCTTTTTTTTTTTTTTTTGGAAATTGAGACAATAATTAATTACCTGAAGTTGGAGAAAATTCTTCTAGGTAGTTTAGCAAGGAGGTGGCTGCCTACTTGTTTTTACACTGCCAGCCCTCTAGAAGAACATGTAAGTTTGTTTTCCCCTATTTGTAGGACTACCACCACTCAGGAAACTTTTATAATCCAACCTGGGATCTAATGACCAGCAAAGAAAGAGGAAGAAAAAGTTGATTGCATTGTGTCCACAGTAGTAATACAGCTGCTGAAAAAGACCACAATCTGAATAAGAAAATTACAAGAATACTTAGGTAGAACCTTAAAGGAAGCAATCACACACACATATAAACACTTCCTTTAACTTATTCTTAGAAATCCTTGAGTTATTCATGAGAATATTTGAATTTTGAATGGTTAGGTCAATAATCAGACTCTTGATATAAGCATATACATAATCACATGGAAAGCTATCTTAAAAGAGAGTACAGGCATATGATTTTAGTACCTGTATTTTCATTTGTATTTATGATCATGATGAAACTTTTAATGAATTAATTTAGTATCACTTGCTAGTAAGAAAAAAACTAAAGAGGTAGGTCTGATAATACTTAATGATTCACTTAATGAATTCCATATGAAAAAGGTTTTGCAATAAATTGAATGGGAAAAAGCATTTTTAAAAATGAGTCACCAAATGATGCAACATAGAGTAGACAGATCAAACCCAAATGATTCTGTACAAATTCCTATTCAATACAATATTCACATTGTAAATGGCAATGTAGGTACAGCGAAGTATTGTACATAACATTAAATTATTGTTACTTATTTGATTTTTATTGGTTTCATAACTGTTTTTAATTTATAGATTTGTTTTAAGTTTACAGTTGTGTAAGAGTGAAGAAATAAGGTTAGTTTTATGTCTGTATATGTTTAACAAATTTATACCAACAATAGAAGTCTACTATATTTTTCGCTTTGGAAGAGGTGTCTATACACCTAGACTTGAGAAATATTGCTTTATGTGTACATGTGTATATGTATGTACACATATATATCTTTGTATCTGTATATATATCATATATATATCTTTATATCTGTATATATATCACATATATCTTTATATATGTATATATATCATATATATCTTTAATGTATTTTTATTTCTCATCTTCAGTTTAAAATATCTTGTTTTCCATTTTATATTCATATAATATCTTACTTAAGATAGTTCCTAAATTGCATTTTCATACATCTAATCTGTAGGCTGTAGAGAGAGACTTTTTAAAAAATCTGCAGAAGAAAAAAGTAATAATTTATTGAATTCTACATCCCAGGATTCAGAATTGTGATGTCAAATCAATATATCATGTGGCTGTGAGCTTTTCTTCCACATCCAGACACAGTCACATGTTCCAACAACGCATAATACAATGGGCTATTCAAAAAGCTGAAAAGCATTTTCCAGAGTCCAGCTACTGTGGGATCAAAACATCTCAGTTACCACCAAATTTGTGATTGTTTACAAAATACAGTGGAAAGGTAATTCTTTAGAGATGAGGTTTACTGTTGTCTGTTCAAATAAAAATACCAGGAGAATATTATATTTCAGTGAGAGTGACGGAAAGGAAAGCAGCGCTTAAACTGATGTCTTTCATAGAACTTGTTAGTCTCATGCCTACATTAGTAATTATAAAATGTAGTTTCTGAATTCTTTATTAGATCTTAAAAGAATGATGTTATTATGTGTTTGTTTTCCATTCTTACTTGTATTTCTGTTTTTGGCCTCTCCCCCCACCCCCAAAGGTCCTGTTTTAAATAACAGAAACAACTGAAGAAGGTTCTTCTCAAATCAATCAGGATTTAAATGTGGCTCTGAAGCAGACCTAATCCTAGTGGCAGATTCTGCAAACGTGTCCTTTTCAAGATATTTACCTTTATTGAGACCAGCTGGGAGGGGAGGGAAAGCATAATTTTGACCAATTCAGATAGCATAATTGCAGGATTATTATCCTAACATCTTGCTCATCAAACATTGGCCTACTGAATGTTAGATTGACGGGAAGCAATACACGCTCTCTTTTAAGAAAGACTTTTGAGTGGTTGCCATAACTGACTTGAAAATGGAGTTCCTAAAAACAACAGCAAAGAAATCGTCTCAAAGGAGCACATCCGAGCTGTCAGTCGAGCTCTCAAAAGCTCGATTCTCTGTTGACAACATTAACTTAGGCCATCTGTAACTTGTTCCTATCTCTTCCCAGTCTCATCTGGCCACTTAATATGTCTTGGGTCTGACGCTTCAAGAGTCTTCGGTGTGTATAAAAAAATTGATACATCTTGATTCAGCTGATGGAGCATAAGATTGCTCTTACGGATATATTGCAAGTTTTCAAAGAAAAATTTATGGGACTTCAACAGAATGGAAGACACTATAAATTTTACACAATGAATGAAACATGTTTTCTCAGCTCTTTTCATTCGGTAGGAAATTATGTATCACCCATTTCAGATGGAGCCCTCACTTCACGCATCTATTTGATAGCTGGTTTCATTTAGCTAGTGGGGAAGGGAGAGGGAGAGCAGAAACTCCACTCATTTGTTCGTCTTTTGGAAGAAAATCTGAGCCACTTACAAAAAGCAATTTAGTACCTTTTTTTTTTTCCTTTATATGAGGGTTTGACTTATGACTTCAAGTAAGAACCCCTTCAGAACCCAGCAATTCACAGGGACTTATCCTAGGGCACTTTCTGATTGCCATCTACTTAGAGTAAATAAGTGGACACTTCTAGGAAATCTATTTCCTTTCAGTGCTGTAAGATTCACACCGTATTATGAGATAAAGAGGAATATTGTGGGAAATATAAACTACAATGACAACGAAGAATTGCTCAATTTAGTAGAGAAGAAAGAGCCTTCTTCAAAAATGTAAAAGTAGACAATATATTGTTCCAGGGTGGTTTCAGTTTCATTTATATGCAGCTTTCAAATGGAATTATTTCAAAAAGAATTAAAACATGAGGCTCTTCTCTCATATCTTGAATTAGCTGGTTCTGAATTTTTTTCCTGCAGGAATTTTTCTTATTTAATCCTGCCTGACCTGTCTCACTTTCATGCTGATGATACCGGTTGAGATATGATCATTGGCTCCTGTTGGGGCCCTGCTGAATGAATTACTTGCTTTCCAAGGATTTTGGCCTAATTTCCTCCACTAGATTGGTAGCTCTTTGAAGATCAGTGTGCTGTTTTCTGATTGTCACTAATCTGTTTGGCCCCTCTTTACATGCTGAAGAATTCAGAAAATGTTAGGGCATGATCACCTGGATTGTCTTTACGGGCAGCCTTTGGCTTGTTGTGCACATTCAGCGCTGCTTCCAAGTGGCTACTACTCAGTCCTCATTGTCTTTCACCCCGATTTCTGTTCATGGTGGTGGAGCATGTCCCCTTGGTTACGGGCAATACTGCTTGGCCAATTGACATTTTCTTCAACGAATGCCTTTGTATTATCAAATGAGGAAATTTGGTCTTTGTGAAATGTCAAGAGCATCTTAGGATCATGGTCCATGAATCGGAGAAGCAGCACTGTCTGCTTCTGGGTGGTGTTCTGGGTGGTATTGCTACCACCAGCAGGTAACAGTGCGAAGCATTGCGTCGTAAAAATGGAACAACCTATGTACATGCTGGGTGGGTCCCCAAAGATTAAAAAGAAAACGACCTGAAAAGTAGCTTCCTTAAGGTATATTCTGCACTTGATACCAGCTTCTTTCTTATTTAGATAAGGCATTTTGGTTTGGGGGAATTTAATAGGGAAATGATCAGTTGCTACTCTTTCTTCGGGGAAATGTCTTCAGGATTGATGTGGGAATTTTGATTTGGGTGTGGGAATTTGAAATGCTCAGGAGGAAAGCAAAGCTCTTATAGAACAGTGACTACTAATTAGGTGACATGAGGATCTAGAAATGAGATGGGTTACAAGTGGCTGAAGGTATTTGCCCTATTCTCTTCCCTTTTTTGCTTATTGGATTTATTCACTGTGATCATTAATTTTATGTGTCAAACTGACTGGGACGCAGGGTGCCCAGATGGTTGGTTATTATTTCTGGGTGTCTCTTGGAGGCTGTTTCCAGGTGAAATTAGCATTTGAATCAGTAGATTGAATAAAGCAAATTGCCCTCCCCAGTGTGGGTGCACATCATCTAATCCCCTGAGAGTATGAATTGAACACAAAGGTGGAGGAAGGATTGGTTCTTTGCCTGACTAGTTGAGCTAGGGCATTGATTTTCTCTTGTTCTTGGTGCTGCGGGTTCTCAAGCCTTCAGACTCAGACTGGAATCTATATCATGGGCTCTCTGGCTCTCAGGTCTTCTTAATATACCACCCGCTTTCCTAGGTTGCTATTTTGTAGACAGTAGAGTGTGGGACTTGAAAAGCTCCATAACCACAGGAGCCAAATCAGTGTGTGTGTGTGTGTGTGTGGTGTATTCTATCAGTTGTGTTGTACTCCAATGGCAAATATAAGACAATGCTCATCTTCCTTCAAAATTTAGAAATCAAGAGTGTTTTTTAATTATCAGTTCTTGTGATATAAATATAAAATATGCTTAAGCCAGAAAGAATATATTGGAGCAGAATCATTTTCAAGGACATAATGAATGAAATAAGGACTCGAATGAATACTTGACTGGGAATTGGGATAAACTATGATATACTTCTGACTCTGTTTCTAACTAGAGGTGTAAATGTGGTGATGTCTCCTCCTCTTATCTGGATTTTAGATAGCTTATCTTCAGATGAGGAGGTTGGACTGTATCAGTCATTCTCAAGTTGGGGCAGTTTTGCTCTCAGGGGACTATTGGCAATGTCTGCAGACACTTTGGTTGTCACAAGTGAGAGTGATGCTGATGTTACCAGATGATCTATCATAGTTGCTAAATCAGGAAACAAACAGGTGAGCCCTGGTGCTTTCGTTGCCAACTGCTCCATCCTGGAGAATCCCAAGGGCACTGAACAAATCCAGAGCACACTCCAGGCTGGGTTGGCTAGCTCTGTTGCCAAACAAACTTGGATAAACTTGTTGCAAGAGAAGCCAGTAACTCAAGAGATGAGGGTTTGGAAAAGAGAAAGGGAGAAATTTATTTTGGGTGTTGGCAGCTGGGGGAGGTGGAAGGCTCAAGCCATCACAACCACCTTTTCTGGCTGTGAGATGGACAACTAGAGTTGTATAGAGACAGGTTGGGGAAGAGAGGAGGCAGGGAATATGTGATCATGGGTACGGTATGTGTTCAGCCCAAGATCATGGGCAGTGAAGGGGATGCGTGTGGTGTAGTCTTCTGGGTATTCCATTGCTATTAGTGTTTTTCTGGTCTGGCAGTTGGAATGTTCCAGTCATTGTCAATGTCTCAAGAAGGTGCAATAAGAAATAACTATTCGGGTCTATCGTTGAGCAAGAGGGCTTGCTGGCATCTCATGGGTAAAGCCTAGAGATGCTGAGAAATATTGTACAGTGCACAAGGCAGCTTCCCACAACACGGAATTATCCAGCTCCAAATGGCAATAGCGTTAAGGTTGAAAACCCCCAGTTTAGATTCTTTCTCTTGCAGTCCTAATCTTTATGAATCTATCACTCTGCTCTGAGTGTATTAAAGTATTTGAACTTTGAAGGTTTTTTTTTAAAGTAAAAATTTAGAGCAAATTATGATGCATAATTAATATGAAAGAGAGTTTTACTAGTAAGAAATATAGTCTCAATTATGAAATATTCCCCTGGATTTATTAATTTTTTTTAAAGATTTTATTTATTTATTTGACAGAGAGAGACAGCCAGCGAGAGAGGGAACACAAGCAGGGGGAGTGGGAGAGGAAGAAGCAGGCTCTTAGTGGAGGAGCCTGATGTGGGGCTCGAACCCAGAATGCTGGGATCACGCCCTGAGCCGAAGGCAGATGCTTAACCACTGCGCTACCCAGGCACCCCTGGATTTGTTAATTTAAAGGACAGTTTCAATACCAGCCACCTTCTCCCAAGAAATATCTTCTTTCATGGATCTCTATACACACAACTTTTTAGTAAAACTATGTTGAGGAGGGGACTGAATTCTCCCTGTCTTAAAGCTATTTTTGTATTTGTTATTGGTGGCAAAGCCTGTCAGAGAAAAGTTGAAGAGGAGTAGAGAGAGGCTCAAAATGACTAACGGTCTGAAAAATCCCCTTGCTTGAAAATCTTTTCCACACTGCCTCTAATTAAGATATCCAGTTTGATTAGCAAGCTCTTCCTTGGAAATACAGATGATGCTTGAGAATGAACAAACGTCACTCTCTGTTAGTATGAATCTCCTTGATCAGAACGATGCCTAAGGACTCAGAGTTTTGTTTGGAAATAAGGAAATGAAGATGTGGTGCCTGCACGGGTGAGGCTGTTTGGAGAATGTGACTCTCTGGTGGACAGGAAAGAGAAGGGATTGGGATAGAAGGTGATGGGAGGAGGGAGAATGGAAGAACACTTGGTCTTTGCATTTCTGCTTTTGGGAATCACCCACTAGGGAGTGAGTGCCTTAGGAAAGACAAAGAGGACGAAACCCCCAAATTCTCTGTTTGGACATCCCTTCTTCACAGCAAATTTCTCTAGTTGTGTCCACCAAATGTTCCAGACAAGAAAACGGGAAAGAAAGGTACCGTGAATTCTTCATTTATTTCCTTTACTTTTTTTGTTTTTAGTAGTAGTAGATTTTCATTCTCAGAGGGCCTTTGAAAAGGTTATCCAGGAATGCAGGAGGTTTATATTTGAATTTATGTAACAATCAAATGTGGCTCACCTGTCCTTCGGTCCGCTTAGTGAGTCTCCCGACCTCCTTGAGCTTATGGGTCATTAGCCTCAGCCCGTGGGAGTATGGGAGTACTGTTTCCACCTCCAGGATTCACCTATGAATATGTATTTTTTCTTAAGCTATAATATTAATATTAATGATTTTATATATTATGCGTAATTTATAATTATTAATAGTGTTGTAGTTATTATAATTATATATATATATATATATATAATTATATACACATATATACTTTAACAGGTAAAATTCTGATCAGAATGAGGTCAAGTGGGTAATGCTTTGATTTCCTGGAACAGATCTACTGGTCCCCAGCTGGTAGAATGAGCTAGCCTCCCATTTCAACAGTTTATAGTTTCTGTCCTCCACAAAGGCACATCCTCTATTCTGTCAGGCAGTAGATATACTTCTGAACTCCTGTCCTTTTTGAAACTTACACTAAGGTCAATGACCTATGGGCTTTCAGTTTCCTTTCTATGACATCTAGAGTCTATTCAATAGGCAAAATTAAAAGAAATTAGGGCATGAGTTAAAATTGTTGAATTTCAGATATTAAGAATGGATAGTTGACATATAACAGGCTTTTCAAGGCTCCTATTGATGACTTTTTGTTCCTAAATTTAGCTAACCCGAAAGTCTTTCTTTTCCCTTTCTGTTCCTGAGACTTCTAGCTCTGTAGCCCGTAGAAAATACAGATCTGTTATACCTAATCTGAAACCTCAGAGCCTGATGTTTTTCAGAATTCATTTTTTTGAAAGAAAATACAATGAATAGAAGGAACCCAGAGGATTTTTAGGGCAGTGAAACTACTCTGCATGATACGTTCATGGTGGACACCTGTCATTATATGTTTGTCCAAAGAAACAGAATGTACACCACCAGGAGGGAACCCTAATGCAACTATGGACTTTGGGCAATAATGATGTGTCAGTGCAAGTTCATTGATTGTAGCAGATGTACCACTTGTGCTGGTTGTTGATAACAGGGGAGGCTACCTGTGTGAAGGGACAGGGAATATGTGGAAAATCTCTACCTTCTTCTCAATCTTGCCATGAACCTAAAACTACTCTAAAAAATAAAGTCTATTGTTTAAAAAAGTAACACAATATATAAGCCGTATATATTATAAAATCACTAGTAGAGTCTGAAGCAATACCCAGTAACCAAAATAATATCTTCACAGTGAAAATTATGCTCATTTACCCTAAGTGGGATAAACATAGTATCTGAATATATATATAGCCTCAACTCAATTCAGGTCAGATTTTGCCTCCAAATGAGTTTGCATCAAACTTGCAAAAAAAATAATTGTTTTTCTGAGATCTTTGATTTTGAAGTTATGGGTAGGACCATTCTCCATGCACTCCTCCATTCATATTGGCCTCAGATAATCAGCCCATTCTTACTAGCAGCTGCCCAGGCTCCCTTATTTGGTGACAAGACTCACAACTGCCATCTTGGGAGAGTCATCCCACATAACAGCTCGCCTATGCCAGTGTTCCCCATGGCCCTGTCCCCTGGGGTATGCAGAGCTGCAGATGGTGCCAGGCAGGTGTAACAGGAGAGGTTGATTTTCCCCTATCTAGGCCCTCTCTATTATAAGTCATCATAAAGCTGCCACTGGATTTTGGAGACAGGAGTTCACTGCTACTCTTCCTCTGTCTCTGCTCTCAGATAAGGGCAGCTTTTCCCACACGTTTCTGGGTAAGTAAATGTGCTTTCCTCTTCGGCAGTCCTGAACTTACCAAAAAGATAAAAGTCACAGTTGAGTTTTGGCGGATCATCAAATAACCCAGAAAGTAAAACGCCAGCTTCCCGTGTTTTTCTAGTCTTACTTCCCTGCTCTGATCTATTTATTGTGAAAGTGAATGCCTACAAGTGGCCCTTCTTTTATGAACTAGTTAGCTTGTTCCACTAAAAATCAGTTTTTAAAATGTAAACATACCTGAGAAGTGTGCTACTCACATTAATCCCTCAGTGATTTTTAAAAAAAAATGAGTCTCAATTTAACATTTATGATCATTGTAGAGGAAAAATTTTAGACTGGAAATCCAAAGGCAGGTCTGATTTCTAGTCCAATTTCTGCTAGTAATTATCCATTTCACCTGGGACAGCTGTCTCTGATTCCTCATGCATAAAACGAGGCTGTTGAATGCAAGGCCATTTCTAGAGCTTGTGTCCATAACCTGGGTTCTTCTTCAGAAGGTCTGTGAAACCATTGTTAAGTAAAAGTGTGTGTGTGTGTGTGTGTGTGTGTGTACGCACGTGCTTGTGCTTGCTCATGCATATGAGCCTTGGGCGAAGACAGCATAGCTTTCATGAAATTCTAAAACGGATGCATTCATTTTGCCTTAAAACTTTTATGATTTGATAAGTATAAATTTTCATATATCAGATTTGCTTAAAACAAGTTATACTTGCAAATATATGGCAGCCTTAGGTGGACATTTATTAAGTCAGTAGGGCCCCAGAAAGAAATAGGTGGCATACTCAGAGAAGTTTGAGGAATATTTAACAAGGAAGTATTTACAAATGTACAGATAGAGTCGAGGAAAGCAAAACGAATAATACAACACCCAGGGAGGAGTAATGGGGGAGGAGGAGTCATTACCACTTCTAGGCCTGAATGAGCAAGGGGAGAAATCCATTACTACAATCCCAAGGAGAAAGTCATGACCTTGAAAGGAGCAGTGACTTTTGGTCCAGGGTTGCAGCTGTTCTTATGCACCCCTAGAAAGAGAACTGGGAAAATAAATGCTTCAACCATCATTTTCTCCATCCCTGTGATTTTTTCCCATTTTTCTGCAATAGCCAAATTCAAATGTAAAACAGAGGTAAAGGAATCCATTGACATAGGTGAGCATCCCCAGACAGAGGAGAATGGATCTAGACAGGCAAGTAGAGGCTACCCAGCCAAGCAATGCAGGGTAGATTAGGTGGAAGCAGCTAAAGCATGGAAACAGAATGAGTCTTGTCCCTGCTCTGTGACCCAGACCTTGCACGTGGTTCTGTTTCTTCATCTGTCATCTAAGGTGATGACACGAATGTACCTTGGAGAGTTATTTTCAGAAATGACCAATAAAAATGAATATAACACATTGTACAGATATAAAGTGCCATATGGATGCTCAAAATTTGTGGTTAGAGGCTTTAAATCCCATAGGAGGCATGCCAAAAGGAGGGGTAGCATGTGCCCCGGTCGCTCCATCTGGGACTGAGCCAGCTGTGGAGAAGGACACATTGGCAGCTTCATGGACATCTCTGCAGGGTGAGATATGTCCTTTATATAGCTCAGTCAATACATAATACATACTAGAACAATTATTGGATTCAACGACAATATCAAAGGTGGGTCAAATCAGCTATTTACTTCTCCCAGCTTAAAAACTTCCATTTTTAACTAATTGATGGTATGTGGTACTGGTTAGTGATTGCCAAGCCAAAATACAGATTTCTGGGCCCCCAGCCCTGGAGATTCTGACTCTGCTTGTGAGGCATAGACCCTGGTAGCTCTACAACAACATGGTTGCCCGGGTGATTTTTATGAGACGGTTGGTTCAGGGACACATGATGCAGACAAACATGGGAGGCCTGACTGTGTCCATTCCTTTGTCACAAAAAGGAATGATTGGGAAAGAAGAAGGAAGAAGCAGGGAGTTAATTTATTCCATATTAAGATAGCTTGACTTCCTAATCCAGACTATTGGCAGGGTCAGGAGATGCTGTGTGTAATTTGAAGGCACTAAAAGACTGCTCGGAAATGCGTGTCTCACTGCTCACCCAAAAAATCTCACATGACTCATTTGTTCTGCATTAGGCCATGAAAGCCTCATGTTCAAATGCAGTCATTATCTACGAGCCAACATGGCAGATTGGAAAGGTCATTGGACTGGGAGTCAGAAAACCTGGTTCTGTGATTTATTGTATTTCTCACCTCTTGTTATCCATCTCTGAGACTCCTGGAGCCTCAGGTTGCTTCTTTATAAAAAGGAAACAGATGAGATTAGTGGCTTTCTGGGGTATTTACTTATTAGTGGAACTCTTTTTGTCAAATTAAAGTTTGTGAAAGGCCACAATATGTCAAATAAGGAAAAGTTGAGTCATTTTAATGAGAAAGAGGGCAGAAGACTTAGGAGGAAGGCTGTTCTACTTTTTCTCTTGCCCCCCCCCCATTGTTTCCATTGTGATGCTTCCCCAGAACTTTAGGATTCTACCACCTGCATTTAGAAAATCACTGCAAAAAAATGATACCTAGACTCTCTTCATGTCTAAAAAATTTTACTCCATTTGGATACATATTAAACTATTAATAACAATTATATTTTGAACCATCAATTCAAAGCAGTTTCTCAGAAGACTTAATTATCAAAATATATCCAGAGAAACTAGAACATTTAATAAGTGTATTTTTTAATGAAGCACGGAAATTTGGAAAGGAGAGCCAGGCTCTAAAGAGAAGGACCTGAACAGGGAGCTGGATGGAAGGGGCTGACACATCCTGGAAAGGGTGAACTATGAGGGCAGTGGACTCTTTGTCAGGAGGAAGGAATTCTAAGGGGAAATGGGAACAAAATACTATGATAATAACACCATCAATTATATAATTTTATGGATTCCTAAAATATTCATATCCTTTTCTCTTTTATCTTCTAGTAAATCCTCAGTACAAGCAGGGTTGGTTGAACCTGTCTATCCTCCCTATCAGGGTTTCTCTGTCTTAGGACAATAGAGATGTTGGGCGAGATACTTCTTGCTTGTAGGGACTGTCCTGTTCATTGTAGGATGTATAGGCGCATCCCTAGTCTCCATCCTCTAGATGCTAGTAGTAACTTCTCTCCAAAGTTGCGACAACCAAGAATGTCTCTAAACATTGCTAGTGTCCCCTGTGGGGGCAAACCACTCCCAAATGAAAACCAGTGCTCTACATAAAATAATTGAGATGCAGAGAAACCATGAGACAGGACTGCAGTGGCATAGCTGTTGAGTTAGGACATTTGTTCCCAACCTGGGTTCTTTACCTGTGCAATGTTGTTTGAAAAGGATCATTTCTTTCTTTCTTTTTTTTTTTTTTTAAGCTTTTATTTATTTATGTGACAGAGAGACAGCCAGCGAGAGAGGGAACACAGCAGGGGAGTGGGAGAGGAAGAAGCAGGCTCCCAGTGGAGGAGCCCGATGTGGGACTCGATCCTGGAACGCCGGGATCACGCCCTGAGCTGGAGGCAGATGCTTAACGACTGCGCTACCCAGGCGCCCCAGATCATTTCTTTTCTTTATATTTTGCTTAATAAAAATACCTGATCCTGGCAACAATTATATCTCCCAACCTTCCATACCTCTTCCAGAAAATACACTTCTAAGACCTGTTTTTTTGTCCTAAAAAGGCAAAATTTGAGGGCAAATTTAGGGCTAGGATAAATCAGGCATGTACAAACCTAGTACTCCTAGCTTGAAAGAATATTTGCTTTAGAATTGAGGCCAGGGCTTTTGGGGGAATGCTGGTTTTGACAGTTGATATGTTTATAAAAGACATCCTTTGGACCATTATTAATTCAGCTGTCTGTAAGACTTGGTGCCTCCTGTGTGTTCCCTCTTTAATATTTTCTGTTGAATCTTTAATAGCCATTTAGAGAAATTAGCCATTAGTTTCAAAAAGCTCATCATGGTAATGAATTTCTATACCCAGAAACTGATATCATGGTCTATCATTTTGAATCTTGATTCAACTGGTATTAGAAAAGGAATTTATTGCTTTGAAGAGTTATACGATCAATACACTTGGAATAATGTGTTGGGTAACCATGCCAACACAGCTTACATACAAGGCTGGAGGGCAAAGTGGTTTTAAAATAATTGATGGAAAGATAATTAAGTCTAGTTGTGACAAGACATAAGATAAATGATGGAATTTGAAGCCCTCTGGTATTCCTTTTAGCCGAAGAAAAAATAAGGTCAGATAGCAAACATTAAATCTAATAAACGATTCTCTAAATAAGGTTTCCAGAGTATGTCCCTAAGAGGTGAATTTTCCCTTATTTTGTGTTTCCCCTTTCATATTTGGGCTTATTTCATTTAATCTCTTCTCAAGGACTGCAAGGAACTCATTTGTTTCCTGCTTAAGAGTACAAAATGGAGGGTGCCTGGGTGGCTCAGTTGGTTAAGCATCTGCCTTCAGCTCAGGTTCTGATCCCAGGGTCCTGGGATCGAGTCCCACGTTGGGCTCCCTGCTCAGCAAGGGAGTCTGCTTCTCCCTCTCCCTCCCTCTCCGCTTGTGCGTGCGCTTTCTTTCATAAATAAATAAAAACTTAAAAAAAAGAGTACAAAATAGATAAACATGCAGGGAAGTCAAGGCAAGTAGGGTAAAAAGTGGTAAAATTGTGATATTGTTGAGTTCTTCATTGGTGGACCTTCCTCCTGTTCAGCACCACTCTCCTTTCTCAATCTATCTGTATTTAAGATACTCTTAAGTTGATACCAACCACTCCCAGCAAAAAAAGTCTCCAGAATGCTTTCCTAGATTGTACCCTATGCCAACACTTCAAACTGAGGTATTAAGGTATTCCTGTCTCTCAGAGTGCATGAAAATTCTCTTAGAGGTACCCTGGTATGAATAATATTAAGTGAATCAGTTTCCAGAATTTTAGTTTCCATATGATTTGCCCAGAGTATCTACAACTGGAATGTGAATTCTTCTCCACATTCCATATTACTTTTCCCCTTTCATTTCACGCATCCAGAGTCTTACTATGGTCCATTGCCAAAAAAACAAAACAAAACAAAACAAAACAAAACAACACAAAACAAACACCAGGGGCACCTGGGTGGCTCAGTTGGTTAAGCATCTGCTCTCAGCTCTGGTCATGATCCCAGGACCCTGGGATGGAGCTCTGCGTTATGCTTCCTGCTCAGCAGGGACTCTGCTTCTTCCTCTCCCTCTGCCCTTCCCCAGCTCATGCTCTCTCTCTCAAAAAATAAATAAAATTTTAAAAAGACCACATAAGGGGCGCCTGGGTGGCACAGCGGTTAAGCGTCTGCCTTCGGCTCAGGGCGTGATCCTGGCGTTATGGGATCGAGCCCCACATCAGGCTCCTCTGCTATGAGCCTGCTTCTTCCTCTCCCACTCCCCCTGCTTGTGTTCCCTCTCTCGCTGGCTGTCTCTATCTCTGTCAAATAAATAAATAAAATCTTTAAAATAAAAAAATAAATAAAAAAATAAAAAAATAAAAAGACCACATAAAAGGATAATTTAAAATCCCCTCTAATCAAGAGATCATAATCTCCACTTCCACCCATATCATTAAGAAATGCATTTTCCATTCTGTTTTTAGGTTAAAAAGTGTTTTGCATTTATTTGTTTTGAATAATTGTATAATAACAATAATTATAATAAACCTCAATCCAAATGAATTTTTTATGACATCCTAGAACCTTAGTTTCACAGGAAAAAAAAAGATATATATATATTTGGTTGTTCTTGCAAAGAAATATATTATAGATGCCCAATAACACTTTCAAATATAAACATTATATTAGAATGGCATTTTGTGGAGGAAATAAAATGAAAATATGATTTTGAAGTGTACAAATAAAATATAAAATTGTTCATGCATTGACTTAAAATGGTTGATGGTGAGTGTCCAATTGCTATGCTATTTACATCCTATTGAATACATTTAAGGAAGTGATACAATTACTTCAAAGCATTAATACTTACAATATGGTGGAAGTTACATCCTCAAGATGATGTATATGAACAAAATGTTTCAAGATTATTACTGAATGCCATGGACCACTTCTCCTTGCAAAGCCTGCTTATCTTGTGATCTCATGCTGCATCAGATAGACAACTGGTTTTTTTTTTTTTTTAAAGATTTTATTTATTTATTCGACAGAGACAGAGACAGCCAGCGAGAGAGGGAACACAAGCAGGGGGAGTGGGAGAGGAAGAAGCAGGCTCATAGCGGAGGAGCCCGATGCGGGGCTCGATCCCATAACGCCGGGATCACGCCCTGAGCCGAAGGCAAACGCTTAACCTAGACAACTGTTTTCTTAATTAATGTCAACTAAAATACTAATTATAGGCAAAATATAACATACGTTTGCCTTGTAATAGTGCTTTAACCTGAACCTTTGATATCTTATGACACTTTTTCTCTGGTAGGAAGGGTGGGGATTTTGTTACTCTTCACACCGTGTATAATTAGTTCGCTACACTGCCAAACCTTGAAATTTTCTGTGAAGAATCAAATAACTCTTCAGCAAATGTGTTTACCCTAATTTTTACTTTTAATTTTAGGTGCTAATTTTTTAACTTTAAAGTATTACATTTGTTTTAATTTTTAGAATTTCCAATATCTGTAGACTGCATTACTTGATCGAAGTAAGGTAAAAAGACATCCTCCAATACTGTGTTTTCCGTTTCTTCAATTCTTGAAGGAACTGTACGATTAACAGGACTTCTACAGCAGAGTAAAGACAATGGGAGATTATGAATTAAGATGTTTTTGGGAAATGTACAGTGAATTTCAGTTGTCCGACATCTGTATCGGCAACATGGAAGACATTGATCCTATTCAAACATAACTGGTGGTCTTAAGTTATTTCTCAACTGTAGCCAGGGCTTTATTTATTTAATAGCATATTCAAGTAACTCATATAATGAAGACGGCAATAAACGTTTTTTCTGGGGTGCCTGGTGGCTCAGCTGGTTAAGCATCTGCGTTAGCTCAGGTCATGGTCCCAGGGTCCTGGGACCGAGTCCTGCGTCGGTTTCCTGCTTAGCGAGGAGCCTGCTTCTCCCTCTGCCTGCCACTCCTTTGTTTGTGCTCTCTCTCTGACAAATAAATAAAATCTTAAAGAATACATTTTTCTCTTTTCAAGATGTTTTATCTCTGTGTCGAAAGGAATAGAAGAAAGGAATGTCTTTAATTTTATGTACAGCTGTACGTTTTCCCTCTTCTCTTTAATCCATGTCCCTGAACAATTAAGATGGCTACTATCTTTAAATCACATGCTTCTATGACTTCTCTAAAGATTTACTCTTGGGTATACCAGTGGTCCCCGACTTACAGTGGTTCAATTTATGATTTTGCAACTTCACAATGGTGCAAAAGTGTTGTACATTCGGTAGAAACCATCCTTTGAATTTTGGATGTGCATCTTTTCCTGGGCTAGTGATACGCAGTGGGATCCTCTCCTGTGATGCTGGGCAGGGGCAGTGGCTGCAGCTCTGTCAGCCATGAGCAATAAGGTAAACAGTTGGTACACTGACAACCATCTGTACCCATACACCATCCTGTTCTTCACTTTCAGTGCAGTAGTCAATACATTGCATGAGACAGTCAATGCTTTACTATAAAACAGGCTTGGCGTTAGGTGATTTTGCCCTATGACAAGTTAATGTAAGCGCTCTGAGCTTGTTTAAGGTAGGGTAGGCTAAGCCGTGGTGTTTGGTAGGGTAGATGTATTAGATGCACTTTTAACTTACAATATTTTCAACTTATGATGGGTTTATCAGGGCATAACCCATGGTAAGTCACAGAAGATCTGCATATGAAATGTGGAATGAAGGACTTACACAAATAACCCAATAGACGCTGAGCCACTTAGAGAAAGGTGGCATCTTATAAATGTTTGTGCTCCTTGTGCTTCACTCAGTAGCGATATCATAGCAGGCAATAAACAAAATTGTGTTCAATTTCCTAAAGCAACATTTTCACTCTAGAACTAGTTTTAATATACTGAATACATGTCTACCAATATATGAACTACCCAAATAATTGATGAAAACTATCAGAATCATTCTTATAATTGCTCTAGGATCTCTTTCCTGTTTTATTAAATGGCTTCACTCCTAAGTTCAAGATTATTGCAAATACAATTTATAACTTCTTTAAAAAAATACTTAGTGACATGTACAGCTCAGCTGCCTAAATATATTCTGTTTATCCAAACTGAAAAACAATTCACAGTCAAGGACAATGGGAAATAATCAAGCTTTTAATCCTTATCATTTTCCCGGCACCATTTAAAATGAGGCTGTGGTTCCCAGAAACACAGAAGAAATATATATATTGCAATTATAATTATAAGCAATAATTTATATAAAGATATGTATAAAGACATATACATATAAAGACATATATATATAAAGACCTATCTATCTATCTATCAAGATATATATACCTTATATATGTCTAAGTCCTGCTTGTTCCTACTAGAGAAAACCATTCTCTACTCTGACCAAATCTAAACTGAGCTGGTTGGGAGAGGGAAGAAAGCACTGTAGAATGTTTGCACTCTACTGAGAAGAAAGATCTCCTTTGCACCTGCTTATTTTTTTAATAAGACCTTTGTTTGTCAAAACATATTTTCTTGAGTTGTCATAAATTATACTGTGTAACGGTTTTGGTCCCAAGTTCAATCTGTAAACAGTATGCTCACAGCTGGCAAATCTGTTACATTTTGCTTCTGGCTTGTACTGTTTCATTTTATTTAAGAATAACATCAGCTCAGAGCTGGCACTGGGGCACGGACTTAAGAAACTTGCTACATTTGAGTCCATAAACCTACCACCTGAACTTGCTAACTAGACGTGCTGAGTTCTGAGTTTTGCTCTATGCCTTGGGCATGTGTACACGCTCACACACACACACACACACACACACACACACACACACACTCTTTCTCTTTCTCTCAAATGGCCATATGGGTAGAGTTGGCTATTACAACTGAATGGTAGTCATTAACACTATAAAATCTGAGCTTGATTTATGTTCTCCTTATTTAAGGAAAGCACACTGCGTTCTGTACAAAACTTACATTGTAAATCATAACTGCAGCCGCAACAACAAAAAAAATCTAAGGAAGTTCTCTTTTATTGAATGGGAGCCAAAGTTAAGAGGTGTGCAGGATGAGAGTTTCAGTCCTCAAAAACTGGCATCCGGAAACTCA
This sequence comes from Ursus arctos, assembly GCF_023065955.2. NCBI lineage: Eukaryota > Metazoa > Chordata > Mammalia > Carnivora > Ursidae > Ursus > Ursus arctos. The sequence continues at coordinate 20,549,694 of NW_026622841.1, forward strand.
AAACCATTTTCAGGATCCAGGATGAACCAATGTCCCGAAAAGAATGGGGTTGTGAGTTCTCAAATGACACCAAAAGTCAGACCCAGAAGTGAAGCAACTCTCCTCAGTGGCATCAAAAAGAAAACGTGCTGCTAAACCCCGTCACTCTGTTGATTTGGCAGAAAATCTCGGACTGGCTCTTCAGAGAGCAGCCACATCTCGGCCTCACACATCACACATCCTGAACTGCGAAACTGCAAAGGGGATGAGCTCAGTCTAATCTGAAGGCACTGGGGGGCTAGCTGAGTACCAGATTTCCAAGCTTTTTCAGATTCTATTCAAACTAGGGGAAAAAAAAGAACAAATAAATGTCATTTATCAAACACCTACAAGTACGTGGCATTTCACCCCTGCTGTAGGGACTGTAAACAGGTTTGAAATGACCTCACTGAGTTTATTTTCCAAATGCAGAGAATAGATGTACATACATGAAATGGTAGCAGAAATACACACATAAAATGAAAAAGATGAGACAAGACAGTAGAATGCGTTATTAACTTCTAGACCAAATACAACAAATTCTGAGAGTCAGCATTGAGGGCACTGGGATGCTGGCAAATGTCATGGGTCTTGAGCCAAGTCTGCAAACATACACAGCGTAGAACTAGGCAAAAGAAAGAGAGGAGGACTTTCTGGTTGGGAAAAAATGCCGGGGGGTGATATGTTTAAGTTCAGTAATGAGACAGTGCTGACCTTAGCGGCGTGTACTTGTAACGTTCTTTATTTTTCTGTTTAGTTCCACAACTTTCGCTTAGCAGGGCACAGCAGGATTTGAGGGGATGTGGATGCCTGGACCGTGAAACCAAAGATGAAAGTGAGTTCACCGTTGAGTCGGCATCCTGATAAACTGCGTGGACTCCGAAAACGGTTGTAACCACCACGGCTTGTTTATTAGGACCGGGTATGCGTCTGAGTGCTCTGCACGCACAGCCCTCAGTTCCTCAGTCTCAGGTCAATCCTGTTATTTCACTGGTTGACAGATTAGGGAACTCAGGCACAGAGAAATTAAGTAATTTGCCTGGTCAAAGTAGGTGACACTGTTACAGAAACGCAGGGTTCTTGTTTCTTGAAGTCAAAGAATGAATCTTGTGGACAAAGGAGAGTGAGCAAAGTGATAGAGTTTTATTAAACCTGGAGACAGAAAAAACTCTAGAGTGAGAGGGGTCCTGATGGGTGACCACGGAGGGCTTTTAGTGGCAGTCTTTCATTGAGAATTGACTGGGAAACTTGTGGCAGTGAGTTTCTTGTGCCGTCTTGGTTTGAGCACGGACTATTGATAACACCGTTCATGACTTAATTCTTTCAGGTTTAGCCATTTCCTATGATACACTGTAGCCGCCAAAGAAAAACACTCCCGACCATCGACCATCGGAGGGCAGGTGGTCTGTTTCTTTATCTCTTGTTCACTCTGGCTTAGCACTTCTGCCTGCCAGGAATAGTTTCAGAGCCCAGCCAGGGGCCCCCTACCTCTCCCTGTCTATACCTTAACCCTTTCCTTATTCAAAACTAGAACTCTAGACAGAGTCTCTCTCAGCCCTAACCTTGTCACTGTAATATTGCTCCCAACGAGACACTGGAAAATGTCCCAGGGTCCTCACAAAATTATCTGCAATCTCACAGACTACCTGGGTCCACAGGCTTCTCCCATTGCTAAATATCTTTATATTTTTTCTTATTTAGTTCTTTAAAGTTTTATTCTGTCTGTTCTTTTTCTCTGGATTAGACTTTTATTATCATCATTTTAAACTAAAATTTAATTTTTTAATTTAATCTCTGCTTAAAGAATATTAGCCATATCATCTTATAATACCTTTGTTCCCAAATCATTAAAGATAATTTTTTTAAGACTTTATTTATTCATTTGAGAGAGAGAGAGAGACAGAGAGAGCACAAACTGGGGGAGAGGCAAAGGGAGAGGGAGAAGCAGACTCCCCACTGAGCTGGGAGCCTGACATGGGGCTCAGTCTCAGGACCCTGAGATCATGACTTGAGCTGAAGGCAGATGCTTAACCATCTGAGCCACCCAGGTGCCCCTACAGATACGTTTTTAAAAACTTATACTAATATACATGTGATCTTGACAGTTTGCTTTCTTCAATCAGATTGACATATATATGTCTGTTATATCCTTCCCTTCTCAGTACACATTCATATCCTAAAAAGTGATTTGTAATCCTTGTGTAACAATGAGAATGTTATGAAGAGGGAGTACATGCCAGTGGCTGAGTTGGGAAGAGCTAGAAAGCCACAGTGCCTAAAATTAAATTTTGCCGCATTCCTCCCACTTAACTTCTACATAACCTTGCACAAAGTACTTAAATTTTCTGTGCTTCCGGTTTTTTTTATTTATTAAATGATGTAATATAACCTATTTGACAGAGGTGTTAGGAATGTATAAAGCAGTTGCATAGACTTGGCACTAACAATAGTTACTACTGCCACCATCACCACCAAGAACAATAACAAAACATAACAATACATGTTACCTATTATTATTATTAAGAAGCTGCTACCAAAATGATCTCATGAATAGAATTGACTCTTTTCAGGATTTGAAATATATTTATAATAAACCCTTTTATGCAAAAGTTGAGATCCCAGGACATAGCTAAATGAGACCACAACCAAAAAACAGTGAAGCTGCTCTGTATAAAGAACTGAAGGAATTGTTTTTTGCTACTAGTAGAGTATAAGAGAGAAGGTGCGAGCCTATTAATACAGTGATATGAAGGCCCTAAGAAATTTTCTTATTGTGCTCCAGAAAGAAGCCAAACAAAACAATAAAAACAATCAGATCATTCCATAAGGTATTTTCTTTCTTCATGACAGCTGCTCTGGTTTCTTCAATAGGTGAACGCCGTTTCCAAAAAAAAAAAAAAAAAAAAAAAAAAAAAAGGAAATAAAGAAAGAGTTTGAGCTACATTAAAAGAGACTTGAGAGTATGGAATCATTAGAATGATGGCAGAAGACTATAATCTGTCCATATAAACTCAATAAAGCCATACTCCATAACTACACTGTAACTAAGGGAAGAGAATTCTGGGAAATTAGATTCACATGTAAGAAGAAACTGAATGGCCTAAACCAGCAGAGTGATCTCTGGAGCCTGTTTGGCAAAAAGGCAGCAACTGTGTTGAAGACAGGAGAGTTTGGTGAGGTTCTACTAATAGAACACAGCACGAGCCAGAGTTCATTCCTAGAAGGAAAGGGTCGTACCCGGAGTCTGAAAAACTTCAAGAACAATTCTGCAAGCTGGTAGAGCAGTGTACTGGTTCCTAGGGAGTGCAATGGGAAAAGGTTTGGAATTATTAAATAGGCTGAGTGGTCCTAAAAAATAACAGTTCTGTAGAAAAGGGAGCCATCTTGGAAAGAGGAGTACCTCTTGAAGGATGGAGGTAAAGGGAAAGAAGGAGGCAATGGTAGTTAAATTCCATAGTAAAACACACTAAGAAGAATGCAGAAGTAAATCAACAAAAATGATGCTATTTTTAATTTAAAAAATTGTACTTTACTACAGCTACAGAAGAAGATGCTCTTAAACTAAGAAACCAAATAAGTCATACCAACTTCTCCCTTTGGAATGCCTACTATTCCAATAAAAACTAACTATAAATTAAAATAAAGAAAATTTAATATCCATGTGGAATTTATATAGGAAGAAAACACAACATGAGACAAAAACACTAGAAATACCAACAATCAAAAGAAGGCATAAAGAAAAGCTATAATGCAACACTGTAAATTAAATGTAATTAGACAAATCAAAATAGAAATTAAAAAACAGGAAGATATAAACAGATGATCAAACTCAAGAAAAACATGAAAAGATAAGAATATATTAGAATATACACCAGACTATATTAAATTAATTATTAATGTATTGATTAAATGACCAGGGGAGAATAACATATGATTAAAATACAATAAGTAGCACAGAAAATAGCAATGCAGTCAAGGAGATAAGAGTCCAATAAAAAGGGCTTAAGTGTAACATAAGAGAAAAGATAACAGGGATCACATAAAAAGTTACTAATTGAGAAAATAGGCAAAGAAGATCCAATGTGTATATAATTGGAGTGGCCAAAGACTAGAATAATGATGACAGAACAAATATTTAAAAGGATATTTAAAGAAACTCTGTCAATACAATGAAAGAAATGAAATAAGATCTGAATAGATGTATTCAGATAGATAAGACCTATGGGTCAATTTTAAGACATATTCTAGTAAAATCAAAACATAAATAAAGTAAATTTAAATACATTTCCTCTGTGCATGCAAACCAAAAACAAACAATAAAAATCCAAATAATCAACAAAGGAAATAATCCATTTGGTGTGAGAGTTTTCAATGAGAACATAAAAAGTAAACATAAAAGAGCAATATTTTAAATCCAAGAAAGAAAATAAAAAGCCAGAGATTTTATGTCCAGGCAAATTCGTCTTATAGTATCAAGGCTATAGAAAAATTGGTTTAAAATTGGCAGGAATATTCTAATCATAAGCCTTCCCCAAGGAATTAACTGGAGGATGAGCTTGGGTCAACCAAATGATCATTGGGGAAATTCGCAAGAGAACTGTGGGGTATTGAATATGTTCTACCATAAATATAAACCTAAAACAAAAGTGGTTCTGAGGGTGGAATAAATCCATAAGCTCTTGAAGAAAGGAAAAAAACACAACTTAAAACTTGGAGAAGAAAGGAAAGAGGCAAAGGGAAAGTATGAGGAACTCAGTGAATGCTGCACGGGCAGTGCAAGAGAATAAAGATACCATTTAATGCTAACAAATGGAGTAATATTGGACTGAGTAATAAAAAAGGTTGAATGAGGGCATTATATTAAGTTATTAGTTAAAGTCATTTAAACAAATATATATATGTTTTAAAATACCAAGCAAAGCAAATTTTAAAAAACAAAGACAAAGAACCAATAGTGAAAAACACAATAAATATAATACACTGAAAATATTCAAAATAAAATAATAGAATAGAAATGAGGCTAAATGCATGAATCCTATGAATAAATGCAAGTGGGTTTAATTCACTTAAAAAAAAAAGGCTTTTAGAGGGCTCCCCAAACAAAGCTCAATTTGATGCTGCTTACATGAGGGATACCTAACAAACATTGGTTCAGAATGATTAAAAATTTTCCAAATTCCCCTTTAAATGGGTTGTATACCTTTGCATTCTTACTATCAAGGCATGAGAGTTTTTTTTCCACAGGTGCTCCAGAGTATATTGTCAGACTTATGCATTTTAATCTTCATTTCTTTTATCATAAGGGAAACAGAACATTTTAAAATATGTTTAAGCTCATTTGTCTTTCTTTCCTTATGAATTACTTATTCATATTTTTGTCCACTTCTTTCCATCAATTTTGGGGAGTGAGTTACTTTTAATTTTCGGCTTTTACGAGCTCTGTTTTATATATCAGAGGCTAAAATTGTATGTGTAATGTACAGGGCAGTTGTTATCCCCAAGTGTTCAGTTGTCTTTTGACTCTGCTTAATATTATTGTTGCTTTCCCTGAAAATACACCACCACAAATATGCATTATATATATCACACACATTCTTTTTTAGGAACAAAAGACTAGAAGTAAATCCAGTGTTAATCACTGTTGAATAAACTATGGATTATTCACAGAATGGCGTTCTCAAAGTCATAAAAATAAGAATAAAATATTCCTATGAACTAGTTTTGAGTGATCTCTAGAACACATGTTTTTAAGATTTATTTATTTATTTGAGAGAGAGAGAGAGAAGGGGAAGGGGCAGAAGGAGAGGGAGAGAGAATCTCAAGCAGACTCTGCGCTGAGCTTGGCACCCAATGTGGGGCTCCATCTTATCACCCTGAGATCATGAACTGAGATGAAACCAAGAGTCAGATGCTTGACCAACTGAGCTACCCAGGCACCCCTCTAGAATGCATTTTAAAGGGAAAAGAACCAAGGTTCAGTACAATGTATATGGATAAATAAGGAGGGAGAGAAATAAGAAATGTTTTGTATATTCAAAACTTGAATAAATTCAAAGAGGAAGACAAACCCATAACTGAAAATAAACTAAGATAAAACTATATGTAAATCATAACATAATCACAGAGGAACAAATAATTCCAAGATACCTTTCACTCTGATAGTACTTTCTTACTGGAGTATATTCTAAGGGGAAAAACTGAACTCACTAGTTTCATTGCTACTAGTTTTATTTGTTTAGCTAATTTGAAACTGTTTTATAAATACTTTAGGATAAAAAAAACCCATGATAATGTTATTAGGATCCAAAATTTTCTCAACAATATACTTGGAAGAAGATAAAAGAGATTAGAAATTTCAATACAAAATTGTGATTTTTAACGTGTATTTCCTAGGTCTGCTCACTGAAATGGCTCATGAAGGAATGACACTCCAGTACTGAGGACCATACCTAGTTTCCCCACCAGAAGGAACCAGGGCTTCTTGGAGAAAGAGGTGATTGTCAGTCTGGAGCAGGGGAACCTAGGGTATCTCATTCCAGAAAACAAGAAAACACTCAAAGACTGAACTTGCTGGGATTCCCACTAGCCAAATTTGTGATAATTTGAATATCAAAAAGAATAATGACTCTGATTGTAAAGCATTGAACAAATTAAAATCTATGAACCCAATAGTAGCTAATCAAAAGAATAAAACTCATTTGCCACCCTTGGAGGTAAATCTTCCACTAAATCTTTACTCTGAAAATTGCTAATTAAAGGGAAGGAATTAATCATTTACTTTGTCTCTTGGGGAGGAAAGATATCTCAGTTCAAATTGATAATAGAAAGCTCCCCCCCCCCCAAAAAAGACAGCTAATAAATATAGAAGAAAGAATAGAATTAGAAATCAACATTATGCAAGACTCCATGAAATAATTGGCTGAGGCAAGGGATTATTGGAGTATGCCTAAAGTAGTATGGAAAAGTTGTTACAAGGTAGAATATTTACATCACACAAAGGAGAAAATATACCTTTACAGTACAGTTATCAGGAGGTTACCACCTTAACCAAGGGATCAACCTTAAATTACTTGGAGTGGAATAAACTACCCTAATGTGCACCAAAATTACCTGAATCTAAATAAATCTTTTACCTCTAGTTTATAAGAACCTCTGGCCTGAACTCTTCAAGATGTCAATGTCATTAAAAAAAAGTAAGGGGGGACGGCCATTCTAAAGTAAAAGAAAATAAAAAAACAAAGCAGCCGATTGCAATATGTAAACCCTGGTTGGACCCTTGGATTTTTTTGAGTATAAAAGGTTTAATTCTGTGCAAAATTAGGAATGCAAAAAAATATATAAAAGGTATAAAAGGCATTTTGTGTTTGAGGAAATTTGATATAGACTATTAGGAAATATGAGGAAAAATGTTAGTTTTCTTACATGCTAATGAAATTGCAGCTTAGTAAGAAAAATAACTTTTTTAGGAGATGCATGGTTGAAGTATTTAGGGATAAAATATCATGGTGTCTAAACTTTACTCTCAAATAGTTTATTAGAAAACATGGTACATAATATACACATGATAAACATGGCAAAATATAAGCAAAGTTTGAATCTAAGTGGTATGTACATTGGTGACCATTGTACTATCCTTCCAACTTTTCTGTATATCTGAACTCCACAATGAAAAGCTGGGGCGGGGGATAACTTAAGAGACGTAACAACTCTATGATATATGAGTTTGTGCAAGCGTATCTTGAATGCCCCTGTTAATCACTATCTTGAAAATGTAAAGACCCTGTCTTCCATCTCTCTTCCCATCAAGCATAATGTGCAGAAGAACATGTCGTTTAGTGTTCAAGGTCAGGGGCTCCCCCGGTGGCCAACCCAGGGCATCTCCCTTCTAACGAAGAGTGTCCAGGTGGCAGGCTTTATTCTCCTTGGAAATGCTGGTCATGCAGGGAGGGGGATGGGCCACTGAGAGTTACTATGATACATAATCTTGCTGCACGTAGATCCTGGCAGGGGATGCCTTGTCTAGTCAGTCACTCCTGGAGTCCCTGTTCCCCCAGTCAACCTATGTCTCGATTGCCGTCTGGGGGTATTTTCTTTGGTCTCACCAGGCCATCACCCACACGAGGCTTAAAGTCTGTTTATTCATTTATCATTTGGGGAAGATTAATGATGATAAAAATTAGTTTAAAAATTACTTCATCAATAATGAAGTTTAAATTCTCTTACAGTTCCAAAGAAAGGATCATGATCGTTCAAGACCTGCAGTTTTGGTCAGTGTAGCTTGAGCGGACATCTGGTTAGAGAAAACACATCCAGAGTGGTCTCCTCATGTCTGCTGGCTGAATTTGACGAGTCTCTGTGAAAGGTTTCACCGAAGTTGGATGGCTGAAGGATATTAGGGGTGGACATCCTGTGAGCACTAAAAGAGAACAGTAAAGGCAAAGATATCCTTTAGGTATTATTAAGGGAGCAAAGTAGGTGAGTGAGTGTGCACTTTAGTGATATGCTAGAATGATAACTTGATCATTAGGTAATAACTCAAGAAACAGTTGTTTACCTAGCCTTGTGATAGCGATCTGAACAGAAATATGAAACTCGATATATTTAGTTATATTTGGTATAATGTATTTCTCCTGTAAATCCAAATAATCTGATTTTATTTTCATAAACTATAGATAAGAAAGCTGTCAATTCTATAGAACCAACCAGTTTACAACATACTTTTATATACAGTGAAGAAGGCAGTGAACTAGTTTTTAATCTCATTTATATGTGAAGTAACAGGCATGGAGACTAAATTACTCACTTAAAGCCACATGGCTAATAAAGCTAAAACTTGGGTAAGACCTACAAGCCCCCCTCTTCCTTCTCTTCCAGGTTGCTTTTTTTTTTTTTTTTAAACTACTGAATCCCATCAAACTCACTTGTGCTTGTCGATTCAGGCTAGGGCTCAGCCTGACTGATGATGAAGTAGAGCACTGGCCCTTCACAATAATGAATGCTCTTTGCCTGATGTGCTTTACAAGGTAAGATATGGCCAAGTGTATGTTTCAGGTTGCAAGTGGCTGTTCGGTCATGGAGACTTATTTTTAGCTTCTTTTTATTTTAATGATGCTTGATCACTCACATTCTTTCCATTTCACATGAGAAGAGTGGTGGTATTTTCTTGTTGACTTCACTTGAAGTCAAAACCCCTTAATGAGCTGTGGCACTGGTGGGCAAGTCTGCCGTAAGTTGCTTCTGAACCTCTGTAGAATCCTTGGCCCCAGTTGAGATTTCTCAGTTCATTGCTCTTTTTAAGGAAGTGTTAGAAGAGCTTGAGGGCTCTTGAACTTTTGATGCCAATGGGTAGTGAGACACTCTCTGGGCTTAATAGGTTCTTTCTGGAATTGCTAGACTGTATTTGTTTTTCAATACCAGCAGGCGGGGGTATCCAGAGGGGATCTTTGCATGTAATGCAGAAGAGTTTTTTCCTGCTTGTTTTAGTTGTGTTGTTTTGTGGGTTTTTCTTTGTTTTGTTTCTGTTTTTTTTTCATCTCAATTTATAGCTGTTTGTACATAAAACACTTGGTGTGTTTAGCTAATGTTTTAGAATGGAAGCTGAATAAGTGTTTTCAATTTTTTTCTTTCCTTAACAGACCGTGATTTTCCAGACCGAGAATTCTACAGGAGTAGAATTCTTCTTTCATAGAAGTCAGGAGTTCATCTTTGTATCTGCTTCATTTAAAGGGATTGAACACATTCCCTCCACTGTAACATCCACCGATGACTCACCTCTACTGTGTGTGTGTGTGTGTGTGTGTGTGTGTGCACGTGTGTGTGTGCGTGTGTGTGTGTGCACACGCATGCATGCACACACGCTCATGTGCGTCTAGTTAACTTCACAGACTAAGATCTTTGATTCATTTATGGTTTTCAGTTTTAAAACAGTAGCTGCTCAAATATAATTTCTTTTTAAAAATTAAACAAATCAAGTTTAAACATCTATCAGTATATGTCATATTTTTACTTGTTTTTGGCAAAAGAGATGATTTCTTCTCTATCATTCTAACGAACAGTATGAAGAATAGAGTACTCTTTAAGGGAAGTAGTTGACGAGAATTACGTGTTGTGTGTGAAGAGCCATATTTTTTTTATAACAGGATTTTTTTTTTTTAAATCAATCTATACTAACAAAAGTGAAATAGAGAGGACAGGAAGTAGGAGGGGGACAGAAAATGGGACAGAGAAAGTGTTTTAAAATATAATATGTTAGTAGAAAACCTGAGATATAGCAGGACCAATAGATTAGAAAATTACTGCCATAGTTGTTCTCCGTTCCTGAGAGGCAAGAACACACCATGCCATGGAGGCGCCCACACGGGGAAGTACCACCTTCTGGTAGGAGATGGAAGGAGAGGGAAAACTGTGGGCGAGAACCTCTATTGTGGTTTCTTCAGAAGGATGGGCACAGCAGGATAGGCAGGTTTAGGAGTGGCTAGTTTGAATAATTTCAGTGTAGAGGGGCTGTCCTTCGTCGTCTGGCACTGAGCCTAGGGTGATTAGGGTAGGTAGGTAGTGGCCCAGAGTGTGACAGCCTGATGGAGGGGTGGTTGGGCTCTGGATGGGTTGATTTGTATTTGCAAAGTACAGTCTTGAGTGAGTTGTTTTTTTATCTCTAGGAATTGGCTACCTTTGGAAGGGGCAGTCCCTCCAGGGTCAGCGAGTCTCCAGACGTCAAAACATCAGAATGTGGACAATAAAAGACACGGTTAATACAGAGAGAAAGAGAAAGAGAAAGAAGACTGGAGGTGAATTAAGAAGAAAGACACAAAAATACTCTTGAACCTAAAATGATGTTTTAGAAATTTAATATCATAGTATAGATGATAAAACCAAAAAATAAAAACCAAGGTTTTCTCTGATGTATCTAGATTTTGTGTAAGCATTCCTTCTGCTTGGCCTCCACAGAGCATTTTAAAGTTTTTACTATAACAATACTTATAATAGTGCCTCAATTCTAATTATTTTTTAGATATCTGTTTTCTCCACAGGACTAAGAAGCCCTGAATGTCAGTACTCTATCCTCTCTTCTATGTACCAGTTCTAGCACATTCCACATATTTACAAATCTTTGAAGAAGGAAGGGAACAGAAGACAAGAAAAATGGACAGAAAGGAGGAAAGTGCTAGGGTTTCAAGGACTGCTGACGTAAGAAGGGGATTTAAATACATTACAAAATTTTTTTTGAAGATTTATTTATTTATTTGAGAGAGAGAGAGAGAAAGAGAGAATGAGCATGGGGTCGAGGGTGGGCAAGAGGCAGGGGAAGGAACAGACTCCCCACTGAGCAGGAAGCCCGTCGCAGGGCTCGATCCCAGGACCCTGAGATCATGACCCGAGCTGAAGGCAAAGGCTTAACTGACTGAGCCACCCAGGTACCCCTCATGTTACAAAATTGAAAAGAAAAAAAGAAAGGGCCTTGAGGCTAATCTCCAGGGAAACACCAAGGACAGAATTATTTTATAGGGAGGAGGCTAGCAGCATATGTCTTATGAAATAGAATACATAATTTAAGTCACTGGCACCATCCAGCTTGGATGTTCCCTGTGTCACTACCCTCAGTTTATGATTGGCCCACAGATTAACACCTCACTGTAACTGTTGGGGAATGGCAGAGTGAAAAATGAACATGAAAATGAACATGAACAGAAAAGAAAACCATCATGAGCCAAAATGTACATGTATAAAATTTAAGAATTATATTTAGAAATGAAAAATGAGGATGAAAAGCATAACTATGTGTTGAGTTGCTATGCAATACTATGAAAAAAGAGGGGGGCGCCTGGGTGGCTCAGTTGGTTAAGCATCTGCCTTCCGCTCAGGTCATGATCCAGGGGTCCTGGGATCAAGCTCCGCATTGGGCTCCCTGCTCACTGGGGAGTCTGCTTCTCCCTCTCCCTCTGCCCCTCCCCCCTGCTTATGCACAGGCGCACTCTCTCTCTCTCTCTCAAACAAGTAAATACGTCTTAAAAAAAAAAAAGAAAGAGGGATTCAAAAGGGGGTGCCAGTGAATCAACGTAGATACCCATGTTTCTCACCGTATGAGAGAGAAGCCGGTGTGTTGTGACGCCCGGTGATTCAGGGAGAATTTAGCAACAGGGTGGTAATACGAGCCTGACTTCACGCGGCGATATCTGACAACATCAGACAGGCTCTGACTGCAGTTTGAAAGAAAAATACCTATGAAGAGAAACTACTAAATTTCCAATTGAGTGGTTTTAGAGGAGGTGGTCTCCCATTGTGAGAAGCTAAATATAGATGTTGACCAATTAAGCATTGTCAGATTTACCTACTTACCATCACTTGAGTTCTTGCTATTTCAAGTTTCCTAGGGTGCTCCTCCAAGACCCCTGCAGGAGCGTCTGTGGGATTCAGTAATAATTGTTAGAACACCAAATGGACCTTCAACCAAGGCAATGTGAAACCAATAAAAAGCTGTTTGTGAAAACATAGAAGATAGAACTCGTATTCTTTCCCGGTCAGGTGTTGGATTTACTGGTTCTTCTAGCTCTGATCTCTGTGGTATATAATCAGTTATTGATCATCTAAGTCAGTGGTTGCAAATAGGTTTAAACTTGCCTGCCAACTCCGATGGCTTAGTAGCAGAAGCTGACCGGAGCCTTGTATTAAATAAATGATTCTGAGAACACATCCCAGCTGAATGCTAAAGAATGCTGGGCTCAGTTAGCAATGCCTGCCATGGACATAGCCATTTGTGATAAGTATTTATCATCCCATTCCAGATATCCTCCCTATTTATTGGGTAGTTTAAAACTGTATTTGCAGGCTGAGAAATGGATGTAATGGTTTCTCATACGATTCCTATGAGAGGTATAACTCCATTTGGTAATAGTAAAATAAAATATGTTAAATCCCCCCCCCCCAACACACATCTTGTAAATAACAGATTTAAAGGATCTACAAGTTACATGAAAAATACTGAAAGGTCACTGTAGCCCCCCTTAAGACCTGAAAATCCACCTGGGCAACCACATAATCTCTAATGATGATTTTGTTGGCCCTCATCCTTCTGCCTTATTCCGGTGACACAAAGTGTTCAAATCAATTCTATACTAATCTAAATCAGCCATTTAAAAAGGCTGATCATTTGTCATTTGTCAACATAATCTATGTATGTTTGTCTGTATAAAATGAGATTTCAAAATATATTTTGGTCTTTTTCTAAATCACTTAAGCTCCCATTCATTTTCATTCCTTTAGCTTTTATCCTTGAAGGTATTGGGTAAAGTAGGAGTCTCTGGAGTCCATAAAAGTGCAACAGAACAAACATCTAATCAACCAACCAAATAAACCAATACATAGCCCAAACCAGTCTAGTGTTACTTAATATTGGGTTCCTTTATAGCTCATGATGGTCAATTTGCAATGGATCACTGACCCCCAAAAACACTTTACTTGATTTAATTTCTGCCATTTTCTTTTTGTAGTTAGGAAAGGCTATTTTGGTCAAGCTTATTTCCCCAAAGTAGAGTATTTTGAGTTCAGAACATATTCATAACTGTATGTGTTTTTATTCTTTTCTTATTGCTATGTATTTACTCTTTTTGATTTTACACCAAATTGCTTGTTGGTCCCTTAGTCTTCCTTTGCATGTATTATAGAGAAAGAAGTAATTAAAACTGAAATTGGGAACATGGGGGAAGTGATAAAAGTAAAGCCAGGAGTAGATCAATAAAACATTACTTTTTTGGGGGGGTGTTCTTCGCAAATATTAAAAAAAAGTGACATTAAGTACAACGTAACCCCCTTTAGTACCCAGCTACTTTTTGTACCTTTTCGCTGCATTTACAGTGATAGGCAATCACTGTAGAATTTTGTGTGTGTTTCAATAGAAAACTGCACTATCTACAGCATATTCTTCCAGGTTATTAATTCTTGCTCTGTTCATTGTCTTTGAACTAGTTTTCAATTATTTATCAGTTACAGGTAACTAATAGATAGGTAAATAATGTCCTGTTTGGTAGTGATTTTAATTATTTCCTCCCTTCTGGAAAATCCAGTTTTGTCCCCATTTGCAGTTCATCTTGACGTTCCTTTACATCATACAATTTTGTGCTCTTTTTTGGCTTTTCTTCTCAACCAGTAATAACATCTGTTTGGTTCTCTCATATCACATGATTATTTTTGTATCTGCATGAATCATGATTTACCATTTTCTTCAACTAAAGGTAATAAAGATAAAACGAGTCATTTTTGAAGCAGTTTAGAAGTTTAAAAATTTTCAAATAGACTGTTACTCCTTTTCGTCTTTCTCCTGCTCTTCTTTCTCTTCTTTATTAACAGATTCGGTTAGATGGGACAGATGCTTTCTTAATATAGTGACAACATTAGAATCGAAGAGAATATTTTGTTTAAAGTGATACCACTATAAATATTCAAAAAATGTTAAGTCTCTGCTGATTTACTTCAGTAAACAAGGGATTTTTTTACATCTTAAAGTTAAGCATAATCTCTGTGATACAGCAAAGTGCTAATTACCCTGACAGGCAAATCGTCTGCTAGCTTTGCATATCGGGTCCCTTTCCAGACTTCAGGGCCTGCTCACCTCTCTTGGGAGAAACGAAACAGATTTCTCTAAGAGGACAGAGAAAAAAATTCTGGGTTTAATTTTAAAATATTACTAGGGGAAAAAAGAAAATGGAATGCCTCTACGGAAGCCGAGAGAGAACAGAAAAACATTATTTAACTTAACAAAAATACCCAGACGAGAAAAAGGCCTTACTATCTTCTTCCTACATTTCTTCACAGGAGAAATACGGGATCATTCTTTCCGTTCGAATTTCACAGTTCTGCTTCAATGGTGAGAAAACACCAGCAAGGTTTGTTCTGTTTTTGTTTTTGTTTTTTTAAATAAGCTTTGCCACTCCTCCCCAATCTCTCCCTTTAAATGTTGGGGAATTAGGTAGTTCTGACTTTTCTCAACGTTTGGTTTTTATTTTAAGTTAATGTTGCTTTATATAGCTACTTTTCATTGAACTCACTGTATTTGTTTTTCCTTGTCCCTCTCCCATATCATTTTGGTATGATAAAAATTAGGCTTGAACATTTTGATTTAACTAACCAACTCTTTTTTTTTTTTAAGTTATGTGTAGTAGAAAACTACTTTTAAAGTTTATATTCATAATTAAATTTACCAAACATTATTGAACACATGTTATGAATTGTTTAAGGCCCTTAGAATGCGTAAATCAGTAGCAACAATTTCCACAAAAGATTGGAGCCACAAGGGTAATGGATTTTTTTTCAGTTCTAATTATGTTCAAGATTTCTTGATTTGTGACCCATGTCCTCACAAAGTAGTATCTTCTTTAAGATAAAGAACCTTCTGATAAATAAGAATGCTGGGGTTACCGTAAGTCTGACCAAGCAAAAAGAGAGCTCAGAAAAGTGATCTTGGTGACAGAGGATAATTTTCAGGAAAAGACAAAATCATGAGTCATACAGATATAAAATATTGAACTCCTATGACATGATATTTTACTCAGGGCACTAGAAAATGTTTAACGTAGTCAGTGGAAAAGACAAAGGAGCACACATTTACGTGGAATAAAGGAATGTTGCAATAAATTGCAAATGGAGACAAAACTGGATTTTCCACAGGATGGAGGAAGTCAATTAAAAGTACTATCCATTGCCTACAATATACAAAGATTTGACAAATGAACAATGAATAAAGACAATCAACAGAGCTAGAACATGATAACTGAGAAGGGTGTGCTGTAGATGAGGCATAGTTTTCAATGGAAACACAATTTTTTTTGTTTATTTACATAGGGAAAAGAAATAACACCAAATAAGCCCATTAAACCTAGTTAATTTCATCAAATCAGTTCTCCTACAAGCTCAAAGTGCCATCCATGCAGGACTGAATACAAAGGACATGGTCAAAGGCAACACAAAATACAGGAAGCATCTTGGTGTATCTTGTCCACGCCCCTCCTCCCATAAGGTACCAACCACCATTAACCATGACCCTGGCACCTTGGGCACAGATGGTAGGCCAGAGGTCAAATGCTGACCCAAACTAAGATCCTCTCCCAAGAAGAACAAACTCTGAACTTGATTTCACTTCCTGTCTGGTTATCCACCTGATTGTGGGAAATGCCAACTTGCAGGCTCAGTTGTGATAATGCTTAACCACATGCATAGCGAAGCAAGCAGAACTAGTCGCAGAGAAAAAGGAGTGAAATGCATAGAGAGGCAAAGCCAAGATGCAGGTCTGGGTACCTGGAGAGCTCCCAGTTCTTGGTTCCAATTCCTCATGCAGTCTGGTATTGATAAGTGTCGAATAATAGAAGGCCCCTCTTTGAAGAGGGAAAATACGTATTCAGAAATGTGAGTCATCTTGAAGAAGAGAGTTAGACTAGTATCAATTTTCTGAGACCTCAGAGTAATTTGTGTATTCAAATACTGTGCTGTACCCGTTTCTTTTCTGATAAAAAAGCAAATTTATGACCAAGTAAACTGTAAGTAGTAGGGCAATCAGGTTAAAATAAAGGTTTTAAGTAAGGTTGAATTTGGCTATGCTGTGTTATTATAATTACGAATTGCTGTAGTAGTTTCCTTCTTTTTTTGTAAGGAAACAGAAGATGTTCTTGCTGACAAATGATTTACTCAGATTGTTTTGACCCATGTAGGTAGTAAATCTGCAAGAAGTCAGAGTTTGTGAGACATTCTTAGATAATTGTGAAACATCACAAAATGTGGGTAGCGTGAGGGGTAGTGATAGTTCATAAGGTATTTTTAATGTCAGTCACGTCAAACTGAACTGAACTTAAATTCCGCTCCACTGCATTTTGAGGATCTTTTAAATTTTTCCACTTCATTTGTCACGACTCTTAGCTATGTCCCCGAAGAGTGGACGCTGGCTGATAAAGCAGACAAGAGATGCATTAAAGACATACTGACATCTCTGGCTTCCACCTAAGGTATAGAAGCTGGATAGAGCCTGACCTCCAACGAATCACAAGAAAAGCCAGATAATGTGCAAAATCATAACTTTTCTTGAACCCACGAGAGAGCTGCGGTTGCAGTGTACCCAACTAGCCCGAATTCCTCGGGTGTGCACCGCCAAGGACGAGCAGGGTGTGAGCACCGTTTCTCCTGTGACAGTGGGAGGAAGACAAGGCCTCCACACATGTTTTAAGAAGGTAAAAAGGCTTTCAAATAGGTAAGAGCAGAGTGTGGGCTAGCATGAGGGTATAGAATCATTGGAACGGTTACTCCTGAGGGAAATTCACACCTGCCTTCGGGGGCTTTTCTGGAAGTCACTGGCACTCAGAAGCAAGACTGAAGACAAAGCCTCTGAGCAGAAGTCCACTTGGCTCCTTTGCCCTGGAGGGAAAAAAACCTTAAGCTGCTAGGGGAAGGGCAGTACACCTGTACTACCGCCCCACCCATGGAAGCACAGGTAAAATTTCATTGCACCTGGGGCTAGAGTATAAGGAAAGCATCCTATTCTCCTGGGGAAGGGTTGGAAATGGCTTTGGACCCCGACTAAGGTCTCAAAACACTAGAGAAGGGACCAGATCTCTGAGAAAGCCCCACCCTCTAAGATACAGGATTTAGTACCAACAAAAACGGGAGTGGAGGTCGTGGCGGTTTCAGTTGCATTATGGTCTGTGAAAGAATCCAGACTCAAAAGGCTAAATAAACCGTTAGGGCAGGAAACAGCTCAGTGGTTGCAAAGGGTTGGAGTTCTGGGAAGAGGAGATGAAAAAGGGATACTTATGAAGGGATTGTTGGAGGTGAAGGATCTGTTCTGTTTTCACTGTGGTAGTGGCTACATAACTCTATATATTTGTCGAAAATTATAGACTGGTATATTGTATAAATTGCATGTGAATTATACCTCAATAAACTTACTTAAAAAGATTCGTATAGGGTTCTTGGATTATAACAAGATAATAACAGCACTATCGATTTTGAATCTCCTAGAATTCCTCTCCTTATAAAAACACACAAACTTGATTAGCAAATCAAAAATCCACAGAGATCCTCATCAATTTCCAAATTTGACTAGATGGAGACAAATCAATGACAGCTACAAGGCAAGCATGTTGTCAGTATCTGTGTAAGAAGCAGCGCTGGGGCAGCTAAAGCCCCCAAAATCCTCGAATAGCCATCAGATCCTCCCTGAAGTGCTAAGAGGGCCCGTTTGGGATCAGTAGCCAAAACTGAGAACTTCTGCACACTCAATAGGGAATGAATGCAAGGAGTCGCTGGACATGTCGGGAGGGGCCCGCATCGCTCCTACCCTCTGAGGTCTCGGAAGAAACCGTCGAAAGCCCCCTTCCAGGACAAAGCCCCATGCTAAGATGAACTCGTGGGAATCGAATTTAAATTGAGTCCCACAGGGAAAATGGAGACGAAGTGGGAGAGAATGTCCAGGTCAAAGTTGGGGAGGTGAACGAAGCCAAAACGGAGGCTGTTGTATTTTGTGACACTTTGGGAAAACATCACCACAGGGAATTTTATGCAGCTGTGAGTTTTGAAATGCTATCGGACCAAGCTTTTCACTGTAGTTCAAGAAAACTAAGTTCACGTGAAAAGAGCAACAGAAAGGATAGAGGTCAGATTCCTTGCAGTGTTATTAGAAGAAGAGGATGTAGCCAGGGCACAGGGGTATAAGAGCCCCTGGCTCCGGGGGTCCCAAACAAACCAGGTTTGGCCACTCACCACTGACAAAATCCAAAGGCAGGGAAATCCAAAGAGGGTGGTGAAACAGGAGAGGATTTATTTCAGTGAGACCACCACCGGGGCAATAGTGGACTAACATCTCAAAGACTGTCTTCCAAGTGCCAAAAAACTTCTAGATTTATATAAGGAAAATGTGAGACAAAGGTCGGTGGGTACGTGCAAGTGGGCAGTAAAGGTCAGATCGAACATTGTCTTGGGGTCCGTCATGCAGGGTCTGGCTGGCATCAGGGCAGTCCCTATTTCTTGAGAGGTTAGTTTTGGTTTCTATCTGGAGTTGCTTTGCCCTCAGGGTCTTTTGCCTGAGTTAAGAGATAAGCTAGAAAGAAGAACTTAATTGGAAAGTACAGACTGAGTGGCATCTGGGTGGCTCAGTCAGTTATGCATCTGCCTTCAGCTCAAGTCATGGTCTCAGGGTCCTGGATCCAGCCCCACGTCAAGCTCCCTGCTCAGCAGGGAGTCTGCTTCTCCTTCTCCCTCTGCTCCACCCCCTTGCTTGTGTACATTCTCTCTCTCAAATAAATAAAATCTTAAAAAAAAGAAAAGAAGGTATAGACTGAGGTTAAAGGTAGTTGACATCTTCTTTCAAGGAGAAGACTAGCATCCCCAGCCAATATAAAGCGTGCCGTAAAGACATGTCCACAGAAAGATGTCTGACTTTGGCTCAGATCATGATCTCTGCGTCCTGGGATTGAGTGGTGCATAGGGTTCCACATTCAGTGGGGAGTCTGCTTGTCCCTCTCCCTCTGCCCCCTGCCCCCGCTCATGCTCTCATGCAGGTGAGCTCCCTCTCTCTCAAATAAAGAAATAAAATCTTTTTTAAAAGGTAGAAAGTAAAAATAAAGTTTTCAAAAAACAATGTAATAAAAATATTTGAGTGAAAAAAAGATAAACCAAAAATATCCTGAAGTATGTATTATAGTGGTCCTCCAACTCTCACTGTCCCCAGAATGGAAGAAGACAGAATAGTTACATTTAGTAACTGTTACAGTAGGTATAATTAAAATTCCTAAAATTAAAAAAGAAAAAATTTTAAATTACAGTTTGAAAGGATACTTTACTACTTGAGAAAACTGACCCAGAACATCCAATATCTAGATACATTCTAGTAAAATTATAACATATTAAAGAAAAAGGAAAAATAATTATTAAACATCCAGAAAGAATGCCCAGTTACTTACAAGGGAAAGAAACTCAGATTGTCATCAGCTTGTAAATAGCAAAACTTTATACCAAGATAATTGAAGTATCACATTTAAGATATTCATGTAAAGAAAATGTGAGTCAATGATTAAATCAAGGCAAACTGACTTTCCAGTATAAAGGCTACAGGCAGACTCTTACCTGTATGCAAGAGTTCAGGAAATATAGTTGTTCTAAGCTCCTCCTGTGGAATTTACTAGAATGTGAGCTGTAAACAAAATGGCCAGAGGCATTGATGTGAAGACTGGGGGTAAACGTTAGTTGTTTATTTGTTCATACAAGTAATACTAAATCAGGACTATAAAGGAAAGAATATAGTATGTAATGTCTATATGCTCTGACAATGTAAATAAGCAGAAATTGAGAGAGAATGGGGAAAATGTAAACAAAAATACTCAACTGCTTTCAAGAATCACTTTGATTATGTTAATATTGGTATTATTATTTTGAGGTTGCTGTGAATAGAATGTGGGATTGAGCATACAGTTGTCCCTTGAACAACACAGGTTTGAACCGCTCTGATTCACTTATATGCACATTTTTTTATAGCACTGTAAATGTATTTTTCTTATGGTGTTCTTTTTTTTTATGATTTTTTATTATATTATGTTAGTCACCATACAGTACATCCCCGGTTTCCGATGTAAAGCTCGATGATTCATTAGTTGCGTATAACACCCAGTGCATCATGCAATACGTGCCCTCCTTACTACCCATCACCAGCCTATCCCATTCCCCCACCCCCCTCCCCTCTGAGGCCCTCAGTTTGTTTCTCAGAGTCCATAGTCTCTCATGTTTCATTCCCCCTTCTGATTACCACCCCTTTCTTTATTCCTTTCTTCCCCTACCGATCATCCTAGTTCTTATGTTCCATAGATGAGAGAAATTATATGATAGTTGTCTTTCTCTACTTGACTTATTTCACTTAGAATTATCTCCTCCAGTGCCGTCCATGTTGCAGCAAATGTTGAGAATTCGTTCTTTCTGATAGCTGAGTAATATTCCATTGTATATATGGACCACAACTTCTTAATCCAGTCATCTGTTGAAGGGCATCTCGGTTCCTTCCATGATTTAGCTATTGTGGACACTGCTGCTATGAACATTGGGGTGCATATGGCCCTTCTCTTCACTACGTCTGTATCTTTGGAGTAAACACCCAGAGGTGCAATGGCTGGATCATAGGGTAGCTCAATTTTTAACTTTTTAAGGGACCTCCACATTGTTTTCCAGAGTGGCTGTACCAACTTGCATTCCCACCAACAATGTAGGAGGGATCCCCTTTCTCCACATCCTCTCCAGCAATTGTTGTTTCTTGCCTTGTCTATTTTTGCCATTCTAACTGGTGTAAGGTGGTATCTCAGTGTGGTTTTGATTTGAATTTCCCTGATGGCTAATGATTTTGAACATTTTTTCATGTGTCTGTTAGCCATTTGTATGTCTTCTTTGGAAAAGTGCCTGTTCATATGTTCTGCCCATTTTATGATTTGTTTATTTGTTTCTCATGTATTGAGTTTGAGAAGTTCTTTGTAGATCTTGGATACCAGTCCTTTATCTGTACTGTCATTTGCAAATATATTCTCCCATTCTGTGGGCTGCCTCTTAGTTTTTTTGACTGTTTCCTTGGCTGTGCAGAAGCTTTTAATCTTGATGAAGTCCCATAAGTTCATTTTATCTTTTGTTTCTCTTGCCTTTGGGGATGTGTCATGAAAAAGGTTGCTTTGGCCGATGTCGTAGAGGTTGCTGCCTATGTTCTCCTCTAGAATTTTGATGGATTCCTATCTCACATCAAGGTCTTTCATCCATTTGGAGTTTATTTTTGTGTATGGTGTGAGAGAGTGGTCAAGTTTCATTCTTTTGCATGTAGCTGTCCAATTTTCCCAACACCATTTATTGAAGAGACTGTCTTTTTTCCACCGGATGTTTTTTCCTGCTTTATCAAAGATTAGTTGCCCAAAGAGCCGAGGGTCCATTTCTGGGTTCTCTATTCTGTTCCATTGGTCTATGTGTCTGTTTTTGTGCCAGTACCATGCTGTCTTTGTGATCACAGCTTTGTAGTACAGCTCAAAATCTGGCATTGTGATGCCCCCCAGCTTTGTTTTTCCTTTTCAACAGTTCGTTGGCATTTGGGGCCTTTTCTGGTTCCATACAAATTTAAGGACTATTTGTTCCAGTTCTTTGAAAAATGTCATTGGTGTTTTGATGGGGATAGCATTGAAAGTGTAGATTGCTCTGGGTAGCATGGACATTTTAACTATGTTAATTCTTCCAATCCATGAGCATGGAATATTTTTCCATCTTTTTATGTCTTCCTCAATGTCTTTCAGGAGTGATTTATAGTTTCTAGATTATAGGTCCTTTATGTCTCTGGTTAAGTTAATTCCAAGGTAACGTATGGTTTTTGGTGCTATTGTAAATGGGATGGATTCCCTAATTTCTCTTTCTTCAGTCTTGTTATTCGTGTATAGAAATGCAACTGATTTCTGAGTATTGATTTTGTATCCTGCCACGTTACTGAATTGCTCTATAACTTCTAATAGTTTGGGAGTGGATTCTTTTGGGTTTTCCATATAGAGTATCATGTCATCTGCGAAGAGAGACATTTTGACTTCTTCTCTGCCGATTTGGATACCGTTTATCCCTTTTTATGTCTGATTGCTGTTGCAAGGACTTCTAGTACTATATTGAATAATAGTGGCGAGAGTGGGCATCCTTGTCGTGTTCCTGATCTTAAGGGAAAGGCTTCCAGCTTTTCCCCATTGAGAATAATATTTGCTGTAGGCTTTTCATAGATGGCTTTTATGAGATTGAGAAATGTACCCTCTATTCCTACACTCTGAAGGGTTTTAATCAGGAAAGGATGCTGTATTTTGTCAAATGCTTTTTCTGCATCAATTGAGAGGATCATATGGTTCCTGAGTCTTTTCTTGTTGATATGATGTATCACACTGATCGATTTGCGAATGTTGAACCACCCTTGCATCCCAGGTATGAATCCCACTTGGTCATGATGGATAATCCTTTTAATGTACTGTTGGATTCTATTAGCAAGGATCTTCTTGAGGATTTTTGCGTCCATATTCATTAGGGAAATCAGTCTGTAATTCTCCTTTTTGATGGGGTCTTTGCCTGGTTTGGGGATCAAGGTAATATTGGCCTCATAGAATGAGTTTGGTAGCTTTCCTCCTGTTTCTATTTTTTGAAATAGCTTTAGGAGAATAGGTATTATTTCTTCTTTGAATGTTTGCTAGAATTCCCCAGGAAAACCATCCGGGCCTGGAGTTTTGTTATTTGGAAGGTTGTTTATCACTGACTCAATCTCTTCATAATTAATTGGCCTGTTTAAGAAATCAATTTCTTCTTGTTTCAGTCTTGGTAGTTTATAGGTTTCCAGGAAGTCCTCCATCTCTTCCAGATTGCTTAGTTTTTTGGCATATAGCTGTTGATAATAGTTTCTAATAATCCTTCCAATTTCATTGGTGTTGGTCTTGACCTCTCCTTTTTCATTCATAATTTTGATAATTTGGGTCCTTTCTCTTTTCTCTTGGATAAGTCTTGCCAGTGGTCTGTCAATTTTATTGATTCTCTCAAAGAACCAGTTTCTAACCTGTTGATTTGCTCTACTGTACTCCTGGTTTCTAATTCATTGATTTCTGCTCTCATCTTGGTCAACTGCTTCCTCGTGAGTGGATTAGGCCTGTCCCTCTTTTGCTGTTCCAGCTTCTTGAGGTGAGAATATAAAAACTGCATTTTAGATTTTTCTATTCTTTTGAGTGAGGCTTGGATGGCTATGTATTTCCCCCTTAGGACTGCCTTTGCAGTTATCCCATAGGTTTTGGACTGTTGTGTTTTCATTCTCATTGGTCTCCATAAATTGTTTAATTTGATTTTTTATTTCCTGGTTTATCGAATCATTCCTGAGCAGGATGGTTCTTAGTCTCCAAGTGTTTGAGTTTCTTCCAATTTTTTCCTTGTGGTTGAGTTCCAATTTCAGAGCATTGTGGTCTGAGAATATGCAGGGGATAATTTCAATCTTTTGGTATCAGTTGAGACCTGTTTTATGTCCCACAACATGGTCTATTCTTGAGAATGTTCCATGGGCATTAGAATAGAATAAGTATTCTTTGGTTCTGGGGTGTAGTGTTCTATATATATCTATGAGGTCCAACTCGTCGAGTATGGCATTCAAAGCCTTTGATTCTTTGCTTAATTTTTGCCAGGGTGTAAAGTCTATTTCTGATAGTGGAGTGTTGAGGTCCCCTACTATTAATGCATTTTTATCTGTATGTCTCTTTATTCTGGTTAAGAGTTGGCTTGTGTATCTTGCTGCTCCCCTGGTGGGGGCATATATATTTATAATTGTCATATCCACTTGTTGAATACTTCCCTTAAGAATAATATAGTGCCTACTGCGTCTCTAACTATAGTCTCTAGTTTAAAATCCAATCTATCTGATAGGAGAATTGCTACCCCAGCTTTCTTTTGAGGTCCATTTGCATGAAAGATGGTACTCCATCCCCTTACTCTCAGTCTGAATGCATCTTTGGGTTCGAAATGAGTCTCTTGTAGACAGCAAATGGATGGGTCATTTCTTTTTATCCAATCTGCAACCCTGTGGTGTTTATGGGAGCATTTAAACCATTTACATTGACACTAAGAACTGAGAGATAGAATTTTAATGATGCCATGTTGCCAGTAAAGTCTTTGTTTGTATCGGTTGTGACTTTCTGTTCTGTATCACTCTTGGGGCCTTTTTACCTTTATAGAACCCCCCTTAATATCTCCTGTAGGGCTGGTTTCGTGGTTACGAAATTGGTTAATGACTGGCAATTCTGGAATGTCTTTATTTCTCCATCAATTCTGAATGACAGCCTTGCTGTATAAAGGATGCTTGGCTGCATGTTTTTCTCTGAAAGAGCTTTAAAAATGTCCCCCCAACCCTTTCTCTCATTCCAGGTCTGTGTAGACAGGTCTGACGTAATTCTGATGCCTTTTCCTTGGTACGTGAGAAATTTCTTTGCCCTGGCCACTTTCAATACTGTATCCTTGGATCTAATATTTGTGAAATGCACTATGATGTGACGTGGCATAGGTTTGTCGTGGTTGAGCTTGGGAGGGGTTCTCTCTGCCTCTTGGACACGAATGTTTGTTTCCCTCGCTAGATTAGGGAAGTTTTCAGCTACAATTTGTTCAAATATCTCTTCTAGACCTCTGTTTTTCTCCACCCCCTCGGGGATGCCGATGATTCTGACATTGGATCATTTCATTGAGTCAGCAATCTCCTGTAACCTACATTCGTGGGCATGGATTTTTTTAAGACCAGCTTCTATTTTGGTTTTTTCCTCTATTAACCCATCCTCCAATTCACTAATATGTTCCTCTGCTTCGGTGACCGTGGCCATCAGAGCCTATAGTTTTGCCTGCATTTGGCTCATAGAATTTTTAATTTCTGTCAGATTCGCTCTCATTTCTGTCCTTAGGGATTCTATATTCTCAGTAACCTTTTCGTTAATACTTTTTTCAATTCTACTCATCATTTTGACCATCGTTACTCTGAATTCCATTTCTGATACTTTGGTTACATCCATATCCATTAGTTCTGTGGCAGAGTCCACAGACTCACTGTCTTTTCTTTGCTGGGGGGGGGGGCTTCCCCTTCTTGTCATTCTGATGAGGAGAGGTTACGGGGTTGTCCAGAACCCAAATTATTGACTGGGTCCCAGGCCGTGCCCCTTGTTTTATACGGATCTTAGGGATGTGGGCTTCTTCTTTAAAGATTTTATTTATTTATTTATGTGGCAGCCAACCAGCAAGAGAGGGAACAGAAGCAGGGGAGTGGGAGAGGAAGAAGCAGGCTCCCAGTGGAGGAGCCCGATGAGGGACTCCTTTCCGGAACGCCGGGATCACGCCCTAAGCCGGAGACAGGCGCTCAATGACTGCGCCACCCAGGCGCCCGGGCTGTGGGCTTCTTGATTTTTCAGCCTGCCTTCTGTGTTCTGGGGGAGGGGCCTGCCACGCCGATACTCAGGCAGCCCTGTTTGGGTAGAGTCTCGGCGTCCCCTGCGAGGGGGGATGGGGATGGGCACTCCCTGAGCCGGTATTTCCAGGCTTTTGTTCTCTGGCGGCTTTCCCTGGCGGTTTGCTGTGCCTCTTCTGAGAGTCAGAGCAGCAGCGGCCGAATTTCAGCCTCTGTCTCAGAACAGAGGGATTGCGGCCGGTTCTCTACTAATGTTCTGGCCACTTTAACTCTGTTTCTGTTGGTGCTGCTCAACCCTGCAGCGTCCGGGATGTGCACCCCACACCCGGCGTCCCAGCCCTCACTTCCAGGGCCGGCGCGTCTCTGTCCTTTGTGTTTCTAATGCTGCCAGCCGCCAGCCGCCAGCCACCCCCGCGCGCTCCGGAGCTCCCGGTCTCACTCTATTTCCAGTGAGCGCACCGGGATTCCGGAGTTCCGCGAGATGCCTGGTGGCGCGCACCCGGCTCACGGTCTCAGTCTGCTGTTTTGCGGGTGCCAACCACGAGCCCGCCTGCTCCCCTGTGCAAGTGGCTACCGCTTCCCGGCACCCGAACACGGTGGCTCCCTCCCCCTTCCGTTTATCTTCCGATATCTGTGCACGGTTTCATGGCTCCCCACTTCGTACCTCAATACTCAGCGCTGGAGATGTTCATTTGTAGAGATCCAGATGCATCTTCCTGCGTCTCAGACTGGTTCCGTGGTTGTTTAGGCTGGTCTGTTACCTATCCAGCTCGACTCGGGGGACCAGCTGAAAAAGGTGTCTCCTACTCCTCTGCCATCTTAACTCCTCCTCTCTTATGGTGTTCTTAATAACATTTTTCTTTTCTCTAGCTTACTTTATTGTAAGAATCTGGCATATAATACATATAATATACAAAATATATATTAACTGTTTATGTTATTGGTAAGGCTTCTAGTTAATAGTAGGCTATTAGTAGTTAAATTTTAGGGGATTAAAAAGTTATACTAGGATTTTC
Source organism: Ursus arctos (assembly GCF_023065955.2). Classification (NCBI taxonomy): domain Eukaryota; kingdom Metazoa; phylum Chordata; class Mammalia; order Carnivora; family Ursidae; genus Ursus; species Ursus arctos. The sequence continues at coordinate 20,576,664 of NW_026622841.1, forward strand.
AACTGTTGGGGGGGGATCGGTACCCCTAAGCCCTGCATCGTTCAAAAGTCAACTGTATATAATTATGTGACATTTTAATTTCCTTCCCTAGTGATGTCGAAAACCAGGTTCTCAGGGAGGAGACGTGAGATACAGGTGTACGATAGACAAAGGTAAGTCAAAATCCTGACATTCTGAAATTGAATTGAAAGAATTATTGTAAATTCATGAGATGTTTTCTCTTGAAAATATATGTGTGTGTATTCTAGTTCTAACCACTGAAAAGATCAAAATAATGACTAGTCCAACAGTAGTGAGAGTCCCTGGAGCTCAGATGGTCCTCAGTAAATGTGATTTCCTTCCTAAAAGAAGCAAACAAACACAAGCGTTTTTGGAGTGATGTCTGATTCTAGCTGCCTGGGTCAGAAGCGTTGCAGATAATTGTGAGACACCTTGTCACTGCAGACATGAACCATGAACAGAGCTATCCGAGACTACAAGGGTCAGAGCTGAAGGACTTAGAGCCAGCTTGAAGAGGCTCCTGGTGTCTAAAGATGCGGAAATTCATATGTCAACAACTGTACTAACTGTAATGGTTTGAAGACATCAAATATGTTTCAATACAGGAGTTCAAAATGCAACTTTATAAAGAAAGTAATTGTTCAGTTTCAGAAGATAAGAAAACAACTCCATATTTTGAAGCTTGGTAAACAAAGGAAAAGGTCTAAGTATTACTCTTTATGAGTTGTTTTACTGGGGAGCTCCAGAGTAGATGCAGAGAAATGTCTCTCTGTAGAGGCATTCCAGCTAATAATTGCAGAAGCGATGAGTGAATTAGCGTATCGCCATTTGCAAAGCCTAACAGGCTTTGAGAATCAGTTGCTGGTAATCTCCTAAAATGAAAGACAACTCTGTGGGTCCCCTGATGGAAGAACGCAACATCAACTCTGAGGAAATTCCTTAAAAAAATCATCAAATCAGAATATGACCAATTCTTTATATGTAACTTGAATTTATAGGAACTGTAGGAAACGGTACAGCATGTGAATCTATACCATGGAGATATAATCAGCAAAGCACATACAGTGTTTTGTGAAACTCAACAGGCTTGAATAAACCAGTTATATAATACACACATTGTAGGGAGGGAGGAGAGAGAGAGAGAGAGAAAGAGAAAGAGGAGGGAGATGAAGAAAGGAGGGATAGGAAGATTTAAAAGATAACATTTGTAAAAATGAGTAAACTATATTATTTTGGGAATGCACATTCCAGTAATCAAACTATAAAGAATCCAAGGAAATAATTATTTTAAAAGTCAGATCAGTGGTTTCTTTTGAGGAGGAAGGAGGGATGGTGATTGCCCTCTAGAGTATATGGTAAGTTCTACTTCTTGCCCTGAGTAGTGATTACAAAGGTTATCATTGTAATAATTCTCTAAGTTATAATTTAGTGTGCATTTTTATGAATCTGCATTACATTTTATAATAGAAAAGTTTAACAAAAAGATATTGAGTGGCTCCCAAAATTTTGAGAGAAGTAGAGCACTAACTTGAAGTGAAAAAAAAAATGTTAAAACCACACCACAGATCTCTCCGACAGGGGAAATGGCGTTGCTACTGCTTCTTATGCAACCGCGGGCTGGATGCGGTAGTTGGTTCTGCTGCCTGCAAGTCTACTTTATGGCAACTATAAATCCCATCAGCGCCAATGCCACTTCTGCATCAGGAACCTGGCCTTGACAGACCACTTCTTGCTTCCCACACTTAAAGAAGCAGAATGGATTGCGTACAGCTTCTCCTTCATCATGTTGCTCACTTCTGCGTTGGCGTCTCAGGGGCTGAGAATGGTGGAGCCCAAGGTTGGAGAGGTGGGCACAATCCTTGGGGAAAGATGGGCAAGTTATGCGAGAAAATACTTGTTTCTCTTATTTTTAAAGGGCTCTGTTTATTTTCCTATTTATTTTTATTATAAAGCTTACAAAATATAGAAATACATGGGGAATGTGTTAATAATCTTGTGTTTTCCACCCAGAGTTAATGAAGGTTAATATTTTATGATTTTATCTTCAAATATGTTACATGTAAAGAAGGTAAAATGCAATCATTGATGGTCTCCCTGGCTACTTTCTCAAGTTCCAAAGTTCTGTCTCCCAGAAGCACCACTATGACATTTTATATGTATTCCTCTACTTCGTGTGTACCGTACATGGGCAAGAGTTCGCTAAGGGACTAGAATTGGCGGTATTTTGAAATGGTACTGAAGCACAGTGCCTACTTTTATAGATACTGCCCAATTTTCCACCACTATGGGTAGACCAGAATATAAGATTCCTATTTTCCCATCTCCCTGCCTGCTTGATATTTGTAGACTTCTCAATTTTTGCCGATGTGATGACTGTTAATTAGAATTTCACTTTAAATTGCATTTTTCTGATGTTCATTACAGCCCCGTTTGTAACAGTGAGTCATCGGATTTTTTTATTTTATTTTTTAAGTGCAAACCGTACCGTGATCTGAAGTGATACGTGGATGCCGAAGTAGGCCAGTAGCACAGAAGGCATGCTCATTCAGTTCACCTGCCGAAATGATCGTTCGCTCTGATCATTAGAGCGGATACACACAAAATCAGTGCTAGAGTGTTGACCTGAGCTGATTCTCTGGATTTCGATTCCCTCTATTTCTCTCTTTTAGAAACTGAGAATTTGAACACCTGGGTCCCCTGTTTGAGAACACTAGATTTGTAGGTTGGTGTTGGGACTGCAGTTGTGTATTTGAGCATCTATTTTGGGAACTGAGAAGGGTAGAGCATGGTGGGGCAGGGTGGTACGGACAGAATTAGGAAAACTGAACAGCTGTGGCCCCAGAAGCAGAGTCAGGATAGGCAACTTCCAGGTTCCCTCATGCTTTCCAATTCCAGATCCAGGTCAAAGCCAGACCCAGCTGCAACGCTTGCCTTTGTAAGCTCTGGGAAATCTCCCCTGAGCGCTTATAATAAATCACCCTTTGTTCATGGTGTGTCAAGTGAGCACTTACCTAGATACAGCAAACTCCAGATTAGGTATAGCAATCATCTTATCGGTTTATATATCACACTCATTTTTGTCAGTGGAGACATTTTTCCGTTATGGCAAATAAATGATCAACACTAAAGATCAGACACTTTTGTACCTGTTGGGAAAACTTAAACAAAGACTAAACAGCAGGTGTTACTCTAGGTAGAGTGGAAAGTAAAGTGGATTTGGAGTTAAAAAATAAGAGGAGATTCTATGCCACTTTCTCGCTGTTTGTAGTCAGGCAAGGAACTCTTCTGAATATAAAATACTTACCTATGAGATAAAGACAATATCTATCTCAGAACTGTAGTAGAGACTTAACGAGATAATAGATGTGAATGGGTTTTATAAAACACGTCGCCATAAAATAGAGGGAGTAGAACTTGAGAAAAATCGAGTAAGACTGTCAGCAAAAGAGCCCAATTTTCCCACGTATTTGTGTTTCTTCTATCTTCTCTGGGTTAGAAACACACAGCTCAGTTGCCCAGAGCCCTTTAAGCTCTGTGGGAGATGTAAACTTTTTAGTGAGGCTTCTATCTTGGGTAAGCCTAAACTCAGGAAGGAAAGAAAGAAGTCTGAAGCACCAGGCACACTCTCCGGCAGTTTATCAACTTCCTTCTCTCCCACGCTCTCTTTTTCTTTCTCAACAATAACCCACCAACGTCACATAAAACAGTAAGAATTTCCTAAGGAAAGAGATCCTTAACTGATCTAGATAAGAGGTTGCTTCGACCCTGATTGCCGGGCAGTCTGAAAATGTCAGGACGATATAGTTCGTGTGGTAGGAGGTCGGGAATGAGGTTTAAAGATGATTTTCAGGTTCAGTGCAAGGTAAGACTAGCGATAGACTTGGAGTTGAGGGACTCACGTGATGGATTGTACACATGGAGGGGAGGGGCATTATTCAGGGACTTTATTAAGCTGGTAGTTGTTAAAGAACTCATTCTGTTTTTTTAAATGTGCAATTATGGTGAAATATACACTATATAAAATTTACCATCTTAAGCATTTTTACATGTACAGTTCAGTAGCATTAAGTACCTTCACATTGTTGTGCGGCCACCAGTCTCCAGAACACTTTCCATCTTGTGAAAGTGAAACTCCATGCCCATGAAACTATTACCATTCTAATTATTTCTGAACCTCATTGTCTTGAATTGTTTGGTCATGTACACACTAGATCAGAAACAAGACACACTGTGCCTTGTGTTCATGTAAATTTGTCATTCTTAGATCACAAAGGCGTAGAGAACTGGCATAGGTCCAAAGTGTTTGTGCACAATTTAACACAACATGCTTAATAATTAAAAGGATGGCGACAACAGTGATGTACCTCCAAATATCAAAATCTGACCTCAGATTTGATCTAAGGACCAAATTTGAGCTGATTTAGTTCGTTTTGCTGGTTGATGAATCTGTTTCTTAAAATGATAAAAAATGATAAGCATCATTAGGATTTTGATTTCATGAAACAACTGATTTGGATAGGAATCCAAATCCTTACTTGGCTAAGGCTCATGAGCACTGGCCTCCCCGACTTATTTTTGAGTGGTAAATGTGGACTCTCAGACCCATCCAGAGAGGCGCATTACTGATTTTTCTGTATAGGAGACTTTAGCTGACATTTCCTCCATGACATATGCTTATATGGCAATAGAAAATTATCCAAATTCCTTTCCATGCCTACGTCAAGCAATTGTCCAAAAATGTCTCTTTGCCTCTCCAAAGCTTAACACTCAAAACAAGTTGGGGTTAAATCAATTTCACAAAACAGCAGCCTGTTGGAAAGGAAATCGACTGGAAGTGCAAACAACAATGGCTTTTCTTTGTCTTTTTTCTTAGATCTAGAAAAATGACTGAAATTTAAGAAATTAAGTATTGATCATATAATTGATCATATAATCTTTCTTATCCATAATCAACTCATCAGATTTTAAACTTTTCACAGAGGTAACCAAAGTCCTGTATTACTTGGAAAATGAAAATGAGCCCATGATATCTCTAGCCCATGCTAGAGCAGCAGAAGCGCTGGAGGGGTTAGCAGATGCTGCTTCTCCTAGCATGACATGGATTATTATTCCTATTATCATTTACGCTTCCATCTGAGGAGAACAGGCAGAAGTGTCACAGTAGGAGCAAAAGAAGAAAGCAATAACAATGAATGTTCTTCCCCAGATGACAAGAATTTATCTTGCGAATTTTGAAGTACTACTTAGGTAGAGGAGAAAAACAGAATAGGTCTGACTGTTCAACCAAGGCACTTGCTGGAGATTACCATAAATTAGTTAAGTTGTTCCATAGACACCTTTTATGGAGAACAATTGAATGCAAAATATTTGGAGGTATGATAGGAATGATTTAAACTAACGTTTCCCCCCTTAATTAAATCATATTAATCTGAAGAAAATAAGATGGCATAATGTAGTGTCAGTTTCACTGAAAACTGTTCTGTTATGCGTAAGAAAAGAGCTCCTGCCAAACATTTATTGAAAATGAAAAGTTATATGCAACGGCATAGATGGAGCTAGAGAATATACTGCTAAGTGAAATAAGTCAGTTAGAGAAAGACAAATACCATATGATTTCACTCATATGCGCAATGTAAGAAGCAAAAAAACTAGCAAAGAGAAAAAAAAAAAGAGGCAAACCAAGAAACAGACTCTTAATTGTAGAGAACAAGCTGATGGTTACCAGAGGGGAGGTGGGTGGGGGATGGGAGAAATAGGTGATGGGGGATCAAGGAGCGCACTGCGCTGATGAGCACTGGGTGATGTATGGAAGTGTGGAATCACTATATTGTATGCCTGCAACTAATATAACACTCTATGTTAACCAACTGGGATTAAAACAACAATTTTTTAAAAAAGAGAATGAAAAATTATATGGCAGTAAATATTTGAAAAAAGAGAATCCAAGAAATTAGCTACCCGTCATATTTATTAATCCGCTCCTTTTATATACTTAAGGGCAGTGCATTAAAATAAAGGTACTTGAAAAACATATATGCAAAAGAGCAGGACCACATGCTTGACCGTTTATGGAAGGTTGTAGTGAAATCATTTTGATATCACTCATGTTTGTGACATTATTATTCATGCAAAGAGATTTAGAAATTTACTGGTATAATTCTGTCAAGCTATGAAAACAAATGAAAACTAAACCAAGTGAGAACAAGCAAAGGCTATTTATTCAGAGAGAGTCAGCCACAGTCACTTGCCTTTTGGCAGAGACTCAAAGGCAGGAGGGGGGCAGGAAAGCTCTATCTATAGTGGAAAAAGGAAAAGCTTCAAGTATGTTCTGATTGGAGGCTGTGGACACAGGAAGGTGGGCCACCTAGAGGCAGGGCATCCTGTGGGATTAGTTAGGGATGCATGTTTGGGTTTCTGTTGTTGGCCCTAAACTGGAAGCACGGACAGGAAACTGACAAGAAAGCTGTTGATCAAGCGCCAGCCATTTGGAGCTGGTTGCCACAGGGAATATTGTTTGGCTTCCGGAATGGTTGCTAGCAGTAACAGTCTGACTTCTTACAAGTCTGCCTTAGAGCAGGCTGGCTTCCTTGGGCTTGTTATTGCAGATAATGGCTTGGTTCCTGGGGCAGGTTGCTGCAGGTTGTGGGTCAGAGGTCTCTTTTTATGTAGAGTCTAATCATTGTCCTTTTGTATATTCAATCCCTCGAAACAAACCAGTGTGAAAGACAAAATGCACAGGACAAATAATGAGATTATTTTATTTAGGCTATTAAAATAGGGAGAACATTCGTTAGTGAGAAATGACTCAAAGAAGAGTGAGAAAACCCAGAGTTTTATCAAGGCAAGTAGAGTTGTGAGGACGTGTGGAGCTGGGGCTCATTGGGGTTACTGAAAAAGAATGGATATTGGACTTATCTTTGGAATATGCTAAGGCAGGGGGTCTTTTGCTATAAGTGGCCACAATAGAAGGGAGTGAGATTATTTCCCAACTTTTGTTGCCCTCCCGGAGCACAGGACTGTTCAAAATCATCATAAGGCATTGCTTGAAATAAGTCAAATACTAAGAAATAATTAGTTGCTTGATCTAATGTTCCCCCTTGCCATTGTCTATCTGTATGCTGGCTCAAGCCTGAACAACTTCCACAGTGTGTGTGAGAACGCTGCGTGAGGGCCATCACTTCTGATAGGAGCAATTTAGGAAGGCTTCGTGGATAGACATGCGCACGTGAACTGCACTTGAAGGACAGCTAGAGCGTGACGAGGCATTGCAGGAGGATCAAATGGAATGTCACATGTTCTAAGCACAGAAGTAGGAAAGCCTCAGAACTTTTTGGGTGGATCTGCAAGCTGTTATGGCCTCATAAGGTGTTTGCGTAGGGAATCTGGCGACGTGACCTGGAAAAGTGAACAGGAAGACGGAACACCAAAGACCGAAGGGATCTGGATATCATTTGGCAGACAGTGGTGGGACTAGGGAAGATCTGGGGGCAGGGGAGTAATGTGTCAAAATGATTCTTTACAAAGAGCCACCTCTTCCTGAACGCGGTCTCCTCATGAGGCAACGTAAAGGCTGTATTCTTAGAAAGAGACTAATGGGAAATTGAGGAAATGTCAAAAACGAAAGGACAGAACTAGAGGGTGACCGTGGTTTTTGAGAGGGACGTGAGGACAACAGCTTGTCCAGTCTGTACTTCACCGTCCTCTAGTCCCAGCACCTCGGACTTCCTTTCTCTTTCAATGAATCTTCCTCCCACACTCTCCTGTGCAGTTTAGACTTATTTATTCTGAGGTGCCAAGGGGATAACCAGATGAGGATGTCCAAAAGATAGTTTGATGTATATGTTGAAAAGTGAACTCACATTTTTGGCCCCAAACTTCCTCTCCTTCTGGCATGCCCTGTCGGTGGAAGGGGCCAGCTTCCATCAACATAGCCTGAGAATTCTGGGGAGGCTTCTTGACTCCTTTCTCTTGCAAATTCAATCTGCAATGAAGTCAGCCATTTTACTTAGTAAATAAGATCCAAGTCCATCCACTTTTGCTCTCTTTCCCCACTACCACACTCTCTTAGCCTGACCTCCTCAGCACTTTTGAACAGGCTTCTAAATACCCCCCAAAATGCTCCACACTCCTCCCTTGGTCCCTTGATCTAATCCCTCTGTTACTATGGAGATTTTTCTAAAAAATGCAAATATGGTCATATAATGCCTTTGATTGCCTCTATTTTCTATTACCTTTAAAATAAAGTTCCAAACTCTCTCACATGGATTACAAAGCCTCATGTGACCCAGCTCTTCTGTACCATCACCTGATTTCTCAAATCTACCCTTTCTCTATCTATGCCTTCGTGAGGGTGATCTTCACTTAATTCTTTGGATATATCACTTTTTTTTTCTGCCTCCAGTTTTTAAAATAGGCTGTTCTATCTTCTTGCAGTTTTCTTCTTCCCCGGATATCCTTCCAGCCACCTCTCTTTACTAATTATTACTTATCCTTTGGATAACATCTCATATTTCATTCCTTTCGTGGGGGCGAATGAGCCTGAAGCTTATGGAGCACGTCAGGGCTAGAGGTATGTAAGCAATTAGTGAAATCTCAAAATAGATGGAATTTCTCAGGGAGAACACAGGAGGCAAAAGAGAAAATTGCCAAAGGCGGTTCCTTGGAAAGTACCAACACTTAATGGAGAGGCAGAACAAAATGAAAAGTTGCGGGTGGACAGAACAGGCACAAAGGGATGGGGTTCAAGACAAAGCTAGCAGTCAGCAGGATTAGGTGTATTTCTGAGCTCTCTTAAGGTTTGGATCTTAAAAATGTTCTTTGGATTTGCCATTTAGGAATTGGTGGGTGATTTGAAGAGTAGTGTTAGTACAGTAGTGAGGATAAAAGTTAGGTGGCAATGAGTTAGAGTGAAAGCATGGCAATGAAGTAGAGATAGCAAGAGTAAAACAGTCTGGAGAATTAAGGATGAAAAAGAATGGAAAGAAGTTTTAGCATTGCAGTTTTAGGGGGATAAAGATGGAATAAGAGCTTGTGTGTGTATTAGCAACTGGAGGTAACCAATAGGGACCAGGGAGGAAAGAGATAATTAATTTCTTGCTACGTGTTCATGCTTCATCTTGGAGGTGGTATCTTAAGGCCTGTAAAAAGTGGCGGTATAAGATACAATATGGCTGATCACAGGCAGAGTCTATAATAATCTGTTAATTGGTTTTGGAAAAGAAGTTCCATTACTATTGATATATGGTTGTTTATGATATGGTGAACATTTTATATATTCTGTGATTGTTGGAAGGTTTGGGTCTCTCTTTGTCAAGATAATCTGAATAGGAAACCACGTATTTCGTTCCTTAAATGCTCTCAACTCCTTCCTGCAACCCACTCTAGGCTAGGAAAGGAGAGTTTGTGAATCAGACTGGCATGAAAATGTAGCTTAAACACAACTATCATTTTCCTTCGTCCTAGACCATAGATTTGGTCCAAAGATAGAATAGGTTGCCTCAGGGAGTAGTGAATTCCACATCACTGGGATTGTTTTAAGCTTCTAGGAGTCATTCAGATTGATGATAGGCCTAGATGATTTTTAAAGGCCCTTCCATCCACAATAGTCTATGAATTTCACATTTCTAAATGACTTTAGAGGTTGAATGCAAGCTACACGCCAAGTTAAGAATAAATAGATGTGAGCTGTTAACAAAATAAGCAGTGAAGTGGAATATTGTTTTCGCTGGCAAGATTTGCCAAGGATAATCTGCTTTAAGAGAACTGAGAGTTGATTCTATTAATGCTCATTGTTGCTCTTTTTAGAAAGACTTCCATTTGTGCTTCGCTTTCAAGTTGTATTTTCAAGAAGAATATGAAGGTAGGATGAGAGCCTGGTGACAGGATATCTGTCTAGAATCTGAGAAGTAAACAAAGTTTGCATTTATGGAGTGCTCTGAGGACACGGGCTTAGTTCACTTTCCCCCCATCTGGGGGTGGTTATCATCTTTTTACATCATTTCCTTGTCCCTTTTATCATCCAGCCCCTTTCAGATGAGGAAACTGAATGAGAGCCATTGCGCATGGTCCAAGGTCAGGGAGGGAAGTGATGGAGAGAAATCACCATGTACATCAAGAGAAAACATCAATAGCAGGACAATCAATGATGATTCATCAAGATCCTGTCTTGATGCTGACATCTGGCCTTACGCTTAGCATTTCTGCATGCCCAGCACTCTGGGCATATTTTCCATCCAGTATGAATTGAATTACTGCTGATGCCCACACGTTATTACTTGTCGAACAACTCAACAAATATTAGAAATAGTAAAAGTCAAATTTGTATCAGAAGGCTCCTCTCTCCTGCCAAAACATCTGAACGTTGCTTTTACTAATAATGAATTCCTTAATATTTTTGCTACTCAGAAAAAGAAGTATGATAACAGAGATAGAAACGTGAATTTGAAAAAAATTACCTCAAATATTTTTGAAGCTTTGTGTTTCATTAGTCGAGAAAAGAAGAAACCACAGCAAAGAGACGCAATCTTTCTGTGAGCTTTATATATTTGACAGAAGAAAAATTAACAAAATTATTCAGCAATTTATTTCATGAATATAAGTGGTGGAAAAAGCTACATTAATTTGATGTAGGTTTTATGCAGATAATTCTATTTTTACTTCTTTTTCTGAAGTAGGGTAGTTTAAAATTTTTATTCTAGGTAACATTTTTTTTTTTTTTTCTTAATGAGATACCTGAAGGGCGCCTGCGTGCCTCAGTCAGTTAAGCATCTGACTTGTGATCTCGTGTCAGGTCATGATCTCACGGATTGTGAGATGGAGCCCTGCATCTCGGGCTCTGTGCTCAGCGTGGGGGTCTGCTTGTGATTCTCTCCCTCTACCCTTTCCCCAACTCATGCTCACTCTTGCTCTCTCTCTCAAATAAATAAATACATCTTTAAGAAATGAAATAAAATGAGATACTTGAACATAATCAAATGTTCTATTAGATTTGATATGTTTGTCTCAGGTAGACAGGCAGGATAGAATAGAAAGTCCTTTTCTCTTTCCCATCCCTCACCTGAGAAGAATTCCATGAATTTAATCTAACAAATATTTATTGAATGTCTACTCTGTGTCAAACACTAGTATAGGCATTTGACATACAGAAATGGAAGATACGGTCGCTGTCTTCAGGGACGCATGGCTCATGGAGGCATTCACAGCCGCGTGAGACAGTGTTTGTGAGAACACTGAGTCCCATAGATTCCCATTGTTGAAGCCATTTCTGTTTTCAAAATGGCATTAGTTCTTGTCATTTCGTTGAAGGATCTCACCAGTTCTGCCCTCTCAGTTTTCATAGAATGACATGAAGAATTGGATCTGAAAATGTCTTGAGGAGAAACCTTGGCAATGTCCTTAAATACACAATGTCTATGTTACTAGTAGAATCAGCACTTTCCAGGCTCCGGCCTTTCTCACTTGCTTACTATATTTACATGCATTTTGATGGGAGCCTTATTTTTTAGTTACTCTATATCTTTTCTTATAAATACATGCAGCAGAATATCAGAAGAATCAACAGTAAAATGAGAACAAAGACTCCAAATTTAGAGATTCTGGGTACTTTCTCACTAGTCCTTATGAAAATTGGCTGTGGAGGAGGGAACAAAAAAAAAATAAAGAAAAAAAAGGAAGAAAACCTAATTAATTTGTAGGAAACAAAATAAAATAGTTTCTAGAAATCCAAGGTGGTGTGTTTTTCCTACTATTAGAACAGGTAATTAAAAGTAATTGAATATGCCTTTCTCATAAGACTCGGACATCATCAGTACTTGTCTGTACTGCAAATCAGTTCAGAGTTTGTACCTCAGGACTGTGAAGCCAGAGACAGGTCATAGGTTAGGCAGTGCTTTTCAAATTTTGAGTTTGCAGCTCACCTGGAGGATTTTGTTAAAATGCAGATTGTGACTCAGGGTCTGGGAGAGCTGTTCTGTATCTGCTTTGTCCAATACGGTAGCCACCCGCCACACGTGGCTACAGAACGCTTGATATGCGGCTGCTATGATGAAATTTTTAAAATTTGAATTAATTTGAACAGCTGTAAGTGGCTAGTGGCCTCCGTATGGCACAGGGCGTGATTCATCTATCAGGAAAAATCAGACAATTGACACATCATGGACAGTCTTCAGGATCTTTCTGACATTTTCTTGCCATTTCTTTTTTCTTTTTCCTATTTTCTAGAGAGTGGTCTGTTCTGATTATTTTTGATTGTCTTGAATTTCTGGTGGACTCTTTGAAAACCATGGGGTACTTTTGTTGTTGTTGTTGTTAAACCTATACAGCTCTGGCTGAGGGAAGAAAAGTCAGCGAAGTATGATGTTTTGTTGGCTCTTGCATGGAGGCATACCCCGCAAAGCACACGATCTGGAACCCATCGAGATGTTCAATGGGAGCTGATACGCTACATTCACTCATGAAAAAATCACTTCAGGTGGCAGATGTTAGAATAAGGAGATTTAGTTTTGAATATATTTTATTTCTCCATTTAAATTGCCTCTTTGTTTTTGGTTAAAATGAGAGTGCAAGATACTTTGAAAAATATGGAAATTAGCAAATACAATCAGTGGGTAAATCATCTAATTAATGTTTACTCTGAAAAAACTTAAAGGCCATTCCTTCCAGTGATTTATCCTGAAAAATAAATCTTCCCTAGGGGCATAAACAAAATCTGTCAACTTAGTACATGAAATAGGCTCTGGCTGAGTTGACCGTACTCCCATAAAATTTTCAGATGATCGTTATTAATACGTATTTACATAGTATTTATTATGTGACAGACAGTATTCTAAGTGATTTTAACCAATACTTACTGAACCCTCATGACAATTCTATTAGGTATTAGTATCTTTCCCATTTTATAGATGAGGAAACTGGAGCCCAGATAAGTGGAGTCATCTGTTGAAGGTCAGATGGCTACCAGACAGGAAGCAGGTTCGAGACTTGGCCAAGCCTTTGCCCCAAACCCTGTGCCAGGCTGGGTGACTAGCTCAGTGTCGGTTTAGGATTAAAGGATAGGCTTGCTCCTGTCAGGCTTTGTATTTTCAGAATATTTCAAGAAGCACTAATTCATTAGCAGCCTTTAAAAGATAAAATCATTGTCACCATTTTTATTTCTGTTTTTCCTTCTGGCCAGACAGTTGAAATTTCTGTTTGAATATGGAAAGGCTCTGGAATTTAATTCCCAGCTCTATCTTACAGAACTTGTGTCATTTGGAACAAAATTCTTCATCTCTAAACTCTGAGTTTCTCACCCTTCAATCATAAAGCCTACTTAACAATGTTTTTGTTAGAATAAAATGAGAAATATATAATCCACACCAAACACCTTGATTAAAATGTTAATCAAGTCCCTAGGAAAGGTTGAAGTGTAGGAATTTAAATAAAACTTATGTCAGTAAGTGGTATTGATTGAACCTGGCTCCATATAATAAAATCAAATACAAAAATTGCCTGTAAATTTGATGAAATTTAAACATTTTAATCACACTTGTGCACTAAGGTGGAACACTTTACAAAACCTGTCTATTTGGAAAATAGAAAGAAATTAAATGAGGGCGCCTGGGTGACTCAGTCAGTTAAGCATCCGACTCCTGGTTTCAGCTCAGGTCACGATCTCAGGGTGTTGAGATCAAGTCTGGCTTCACTCAGTGGGGAGTCTGCTTGAAGCTCTTCTCTTCCTCTCCCTCTTTCACCCCAACTCTCAAAAAATAAAATAAAAAAAATTAAATGGATAAATTGCTTAGTTTCTCCATCCCATATATAGATGTTATATAATGTATAAGATGTAGTCCTAATTTTTATTTGTGTTTAATTGATATATTTTAATGGAGATTCACATAAAAATGGGTTCAGAATAATACAGGTTCATCATATTCATTCCTTTTTAAAAACATTTAGCACCTTTGACATCAAAATGTTACAATGAGTAGTAATTGCACCTACAAAATAAATCATGTGCTTGAGGAATACTTGGGACAAATATTTCAATTGATTATACATAGTTAACTTTCAAGGTAAGCTTTTTTCTTTTCTTTTAAAAGCTTAAGGTAAAGGTTGAGGTATGGTTATAAGGTAATAGGATTTATTCTCTTTTTAAAAATATAATTTCAAATGTGAATTACCTTGAGCTTTTAAAAGAGGTCACTTGGATATTTTATATTTATTGCAACAGTGTTGTTGGGACCCAAAATATTTTTGAACTCCTTTTTTGAAATTTTCTTCATATTCTTTGAAACACTCATAAAAGTTTAGCCACTGTGTTCATTCTTCACCTATTTGAAAATGGATTTGAGTATTAGAGAGCACTCAAAGTCATTCAGAACCAAATCTATGGAATAAGGTGGAGGGTTAAAAATTCTTATTCTGATGACAAGAAGCAGAGTTGCCATACAATTTTAACACACAATTACAAAGAAATGAGAAGTTGCCAACACACCTAGACTAATAATACTAGTATCGACAAGAACTTGCTAAGGTTCTAGGATTTTCCAGCCACTGTATTATGTACTTAATTCATACCCTTTTGTTTAATCTTCACAGCAACTCACTATTATGTTTTGCATAATTCAGATGAAAATAATGAGACTCAAAGGCTTTCATAACATTCTCAAGGTCACATAGCAAAAAGCAATGTAAGATTTCAAATTTAGAATTATATACTGGTGATGGGTAGTAAGGAGGGCACGTATTGCATGGTGCACTGGGTGTTATACGCAACTAATGAATCATCGAGCCTTACATCGGAAACCGGGGATGTACTGTATGGTGACTAACATGATATAATACAAAAACATAAAAACAGGAATTATATAAATCTAAAACTCATGCTCTTTCCACTCCTTACGTATTTCCGAAATAATACTTTGCAAATGATTTAACCGTCATGGGTAAGGGTGACATGAAGGCACAAGTGCATGATCTATCTAGGTGATGAAATTAAGGGCAATATTTATTTGGATGATGTATTTGTAAAAATAAATTCTGTTACTTTTGGGACACACTTCAATATTATGGTAATTTTACAAATTCAAGTGCAAATCATAAAGTACTGGTTTTATCTAATATTATGTTGAGTCAAATATTTGTTCATCTAAGTGGAACTGGACTATAAGCTATTGAATTGGATAAAATGTAATATATTTAAATATATGTAGTTTGTGTAATGATTAAGTTAATGAAAATCTTTGTAGAGACTTTAATATTGACTATTTCGCTTCTAACTGCAATGACTAAAGAAAGCAGTCTTTTAAACATGCTATATTAAGTATGTATTTATTTTTACCGTGCCCTTTTCTCTAAAATTCTTAACTACCTTTCTTAATAATACTAAAATCTACGGATTTCCCTTCTGCTTTTCTTAATGCTTATTCTCTAATCTTTTTTTTTTTTCTCAGTTTGGCTCTTTAAAATGGAAAAAAGCTTAGTTCTGGTATCGAACTGTTTTCCTTTCTTATTCTTCTTGTTGTCAGATTCACCCCAGTGCCGACATGAGTATTCTGCAGGTACCTCAAAGTACCTCGCTTGCACTAAGCTGAAGCTCCTTCCTTCCCCAGACCTGCTCTGGTACCAACACTTGCTTTCTGGGTGAATGGTATTATCATCCAGCAAATCATTCAGAATAAAAACAAACAAACAGAACAACCACGAAAAGCCAAAACTCAGAGTTGTCTTTGATTTCTGATTTGGAAATCCCTGTGCAGCTCTCACCAGACCCAGCTCCATGTCCATCACTTACCAGGGCAACATTCCTTTTTGGCATTGCATCCGTGGGGCAACTTTCTCTAGGTATTGTATTTCAGCTGTCTGCTGCACAAACAGTAAGGGGAAAATTCTATCCACAGTATGGATAAAATAGAAAAGTTTCTCCCTTCAGTGCTTTGTTCTCGCCTACCTAAATGTCCCTGTCTGGTGTTTTCTCTTCTCTGTGCTCACCGTCATCTTGGCAAGCAACCTGATAAACTGATCCTTGCTAAGCTATAATAATAATAATAATAATAATAATAATAATAATAATAATAACGTACAGCTAGCATGTTTGGAGTGGCTAACATACACTATTCATTTGCCGAGTACGCTGTGTGTATAATCTTTAGCTTTATCAACTTCTCTGCAAAGCCAGTATCAATTCTTCATTGATTGAGATCAGGAGACAGAGCCTTAGAGAGGCACAGTGACATGTCCAATGCCACACAGATAATGAGAGGAAAGGCAGATTTTAGTCCATATCAAGAATATTCCAAAGAATTTTCCCTATCCCATGTTAGCTATGGCAAAATGCTTTATCTCTTCCAGAATTATTTCCATTGAAACAGAGAACTTATGGACGCAGTGTCTTCAAGCCAATGAGAATATCTCTAAGGTCAGACTTTCAGACTACAGATTTAATTCACACTGTCCATTCTCCCAACAAGATGTCACTCTTTTGCTTTCCTCTTTTCCAAGAAATCTCAGATTTGTCCTGGCAGACAAGAGACCTAATGACTGGACTCCTTACAAACTTGCGGATCTCCACTATAATAACCATAGTCATACTCCATGTGATCTTCTTGCCACTACATTGACTTGCTATGAAGTTTTTTTAAAAGATGCAATTGTCAGAAATAGTTTTTTGCAAATAGTTTAAAATAAATATGAGTTTATTTTCAGAAAATGTTTAGGAGTAGGCAGTGGTATGATTGGTTCACAGGCTCACTGCTTTCATGAAGGGTCCAGGCTGTTTTCTGGTTCTCAATTCCCTTGATCCTTAGGGACCTGGATTTTCACCTCATGGTTGAAATAAACTGTTGCTGCTTCAGACATCAAACCTTCACTCAACTTAGTAAGAAAGGGGAATGTAGGGCTCTAGCCACATCTATTTTCTTTTACCAAAAATACAAAAGCTTTTCTAGAAACCCCTGGTAGACTTCCATGCCCATTTCTTTGGTTGGAACTGAGGCACATGTCCATCTGCTGCTGCTAAGAGATGCCAGCCAAGCAGACTTGTTCTCCAGGGCTGCACACCTGGCCCTTTGACTTGACTCACCAGGTAGAAGGGATAGGAGACCTGAGATGGGCAGCTCGCAGCACCCACCACACCTTGCCAGGTACTCACATTATCCTGTTATAACCCTAGCCATGAGCGATTACCCTCCACTCCCTCTCATGCTGGCGGAATCTTCACCTTTGTCATCTTTCTATTTTTATTAACTCTCACAAAACCTGGCCTTTTATAAGTGCTTGATAATTTCTTGCTTCTTGAATACAAATGTGAACCTAAAAATGCTTTCATGTATTCTTCCCAAATCAGCCTTTAAAAATAGCTCTAAATAGGAATTAAAAGAGAGAAGAAAGAATGAAAAGAAGCAGAAGGAGAGTGAGAGAAAATGGGGAGAAGAAATGAAGTACTTTAAGTTGCTAGCCATCCTGGAAAGAAAGAAATTGAAACTCCAGGCTAACAAAATCTAGTTCGAAGAGAAAAAGGTCAGCCTGACTTCGCAGCCCTCGGGTCTCTGCTGTGACTGTGGGAACAGGGGTCGTGCACACCGTCCTCGCTGGAGCACCTGCTGCACACTCAGCACTGGGATCACCACCATGGGTCCTGTCAGGGCTCTTCTCCAAGCTTCATTCTGGAAGCATGCAAGAGACGGGGAGCTCTGTGGTCAATCGTAACTTCTCCAGTGAGGAAGTATGCCGGTAAACTGTGTTTTGTGTTTTCTTCTCCCCACAAAAACAAAAAGCTTGCCTGTTTCCCTCTGCATTTAATTTGTGCCATGCCTTTTAGGAAAGAACCATCTAACGTTGTGCTCCTAAGGAAATGGATGGAACCAGCATAAATAGCCAAAGTGAACATTATTTTGGCTTTGCAGCTCGAATTCCCTCCCCCTTTGTTTTCTTGCTTTGTTCACAGTCGGTAATCAAGGCACTCTGTGTAATGCAGCGGAGTGTTTGAAAGAGTGAGGTGCCCGATGACAGGTGGTGAGGACAGCATTTGTATTCGTGTTTCATCAGAGCCAGGCTGCTGCCAGCACTTCAGGAGAGGATGGTCGCCTGGCCTGGCTAGTCCCTTGACCACTCTGCCACAATTTCAACAACCACTAAGCCTGTTAAAGTGTAAATAGCAATAGGACAAGTCTCCGTTCAATTTAGAGGGTTTCTATTGCAGGCGGTGGCAGCAATAGAATTGCAGGTGGAATTCCCTAATGACCACCACCAGCCCCACTATACAGGCCGCTTTGAAGCAGTGTTTCCAAATGGCAAAATATTTGGAAACAAAATCAAGAAAGATTGATTCTTTGGTTATAAATTTAGTTAGTTCCTAGACACTAAATATATGGGTTTTTTAAAATAGCCATATGGCTTAAACAAAATCAAGCAAGAAAATCCTCTCCCAGTAAATCACATGGTAGAGAAATGTCTTGGCTTGAATTATCTTCCTTAGGGCTTGATCAAATAGTAAGTTTCCAAGTCTATTGTTTTTCAATAACAGTCTTTTCCTGCAAACTTCTATTTGAAATATTTATGCCAATGCTCTAGTGGTTTCTTTAATGGGGTTTCAACATTGAAAAGTGGGGAGTGAGTACTGCAGATGGTGCCTGTTTTTTGAGCTATGGTCTCTGAACAGAACCAGCTAATTCACTCTCTACTCATCCTGCCTTGAGAATTTCCTGCTTCTCTCATTACCAGCTATGGCAAAGCACACCTGTGGCCAGGCAATACTTGTTCCACACTCAGGGGCCACTGGGGAAAGAGTTCCCATTAAGCCATGGCCCAGAAAAATGAAAGTTAGTTATTATTGAATCACGGTTAAGCTTCTCATGTGGCTACATACCTGCCCTAGAGTTAGGGGATCTCAGAATTTCAGGGCTGGGAAAAAAACCACGAAACACACAATCACAAAATTGCCTCTTGAAAGAGACTCCTTTTGAGAGCTTGGGAGCAATTTGCATTGTGGAAAAAAAATATATCCATGGGTCTGGGATACCTAAATTCAAGGGCAAAAGAACTTTTCAACTTGACTAGGCAGAATTATCCTGCAATTGGATTCTAGCTTGTGCCTTTCATAGGTCAGCTGCTACATGGAGGCCACATGGGAAATTTATATTTTAAAGTTAAGACAAACTGAATGGGTAGAAACATCAGAATATTACTCTCTAGAAATGTCTGTTGTCTCATTGGGAACAAGGGCGTTTTTTAGATTTCACTTACATTAAACTTCTCGCAGGCACGGAACAAACCTGACTTGGGTTTTAGCTCTAGAATCTCACAAATTCATTCTTTAACAAATATTATTCAATGTCTGTTATATGTTAAGCCTGTCTAGTCACTGGGAACACTACAGTTAACAAAAGAGACAACAATCCCTGTCCCATGGAACTTCTAGTCCAGAGAGAGAAGACAGGTAAGAAACAAAATAAAAAGTAAATCTTGTAATGTATTAGAAGGTCATGTGTACCGGGTTAAAAAAAACCAGGAATGGTAGAAGGTAATTGTGGCTTTAAAAAAGGTGGTTCAGAAAGGCCTCCCTGAAAAGGTGACATCTGAGCAGACTTGAAGGAAGTGTGGGACTGTGACAGCTGAGAGAAGGCCATTCCTGGTACAGGGTGTACAGATGGCAGAAGGCCTGAAGTGGGAGCATGCCCAACCCACTGAAGGCACAGCAAGGACGCTCATGTCCCTGAAGTGTGGTTGGGAGAGAGAGTAGGAGAGAGGTCAGGGAGGCTAAGGAGTCCAGATCACAGAAAGCTTTGTGGGCCGCTCTAAGTTCCTGAATTTGTGTTCTCAATGAGAAGCCATTGGAAGGTTCTGAGCATGAGTATGTTTTAAGAGTCACTCTGATTCTGTGAAGGTAGACTGCAGGTGGACAAGAGTGAAAGTAAGGAGACCAGGTAGGAGGTCATTGCGATAATACAGGTAAGAAGAGGTGATAGCTTGGAAAATGATGAGGAATTGTCAAATTTGGATATATTTTAAGGTGGACATAAGGAACTTTGTGGAGGCATCGAATGTTGGGGACAGTTGAGGAGAAGAGTCAAAGACGAGTCCAAGATTTTGGCCTTGACCATTGTACAGACTGTGTGTGTGTGTGTGTGTGTGTGTGTGTGTGTGTGTGAGCGCGCACATGTGTGCCTATGTAATTGCCAGTACAGAGATGGGAACAACTACGGGTAGATCAGGTTTGTGGGAGAATGGTAAAGAATTCTCTTGCATATGTTCAGTTTGAAATTAGACAGCCAATGAAAATGGTTAAGAGGACCTCAGGTGTATAAGTTCAAGACAAAAATGAATGCTAGAGATGCAGATTTGAGGTCCAATTTTATGTCTCAAATGTTAATTTTAAAAAGTGAATTTTTGGTTTCAACTGAGTAGTTTAAGTATTCTAAGAGATTTTTCTCTTTTGGAAAGCAAATCTGTTCCTACCTTCGTATCTATTTTGATGAGCTTTTGCTCATTAAATAATACTTAATCCTTGTTTATGTACCTGGCAGTGTCCTTGTACATGTATTGATTGATGTTATAGGCTGGTCTGTGCTCTCACAGGGTTCATGGGCAAGAAAGGAGTGAGATAAGAGAGAGGTCATCACAATACTTGGTGTCAAGTGCGGGTTATGGGCCGTGGAATGTTGTATGGGAGTAGAGAATAGTGGCACCTCACATAGTTAATGACTCAGGGAAAGCTTCTTGGAAGAAATGATATATTAAGTGAGATCTTAAGGAAATAAAAATGTAAAGACATGGGAAAGCTATTCTAGGCAGATCAAAACAATCTATGGAAAGGCTTAGAATTGCACATTGTTGTTTGTAAAATGTAAGGCGTTCAGTTTGCTCGGACATAGGGTACGAGGTTGTAGAGGGGTGAGGTAGGAAGGACTGAAAATGTAGAGGGCCTTTTAAAGAAATGTGGGCTTTACCCTAAGAGCACAAATAAGAATAAAAGCAATAAAAACTTCAAAGCAACAAATGTTTGTTTTACCCATTCGGTGTTCAACAATCAAAGATTTCTTTTCTCATTGAAATTGGGTCCACTGTGTTTCTCATTTTGAAAGAATTTTTCTGTCAGATCAATACCAATTTATTATTTTATTATTCTTTTTTTTTAAAGATTTTATTTATTTATGTGACAGAGAGACAGCCAGTGAGAGAGGGAACACAGCAGAGGAGTGGGAGAGGAAGAAGCAGGCTCCCAGTGGAGGAGCCCAATGTGGGACTCGACCCTAGAACGCCGGGATCACGCCCTGAGCCGAAGGCAGACGCTTAACGACTGCGCCACCCAGGCGCCCCTTATTTTATTATTCTTGATGCACATATTCATTTTTGTTAAAGTATCTTGTTGTTTCATTCAATTGCTAATTTTTAGTTCAGGTTTTGATGCACATGCCGAGATAATTCTGAATATCTGAGAATGTCAAACTCATGTTTGTTCATATTGCTGAGAAATCAATCCTCTGTGTTTCAGATAGTTGCAAGTTTTGAAAAAAAAAAAACAAATAATAGAGCCAAGAACTGAATGGTAGAGATATAGGTATTGCTATATGGAGTTTGAAAATGCTGTAGGGTTTAAAGATTCAAGACAGTGCAGTTTCTTATCATTTGTTGGTGGCTATTATTAGAATACATAGCTAAAATTGAGTGTCCAGTAACTTAGTGACCATCCATGGAGCCTCAGGAAGTCTTTTCCAGAAATAGGTTGAATGGAGTCATTTGAGAGACCAACAAGTGGGATGAATGAGAAGACATGACAGAGAATAAAGACATGAGTGGAGGCAAATGTAGATATCAATGCCACATATCTGTTGTAGAAAGGGAGGCTAGAAGAGAGGTCAGGAGACAGCCTTTAATCTAAGATCAAGATAGTGAAGTTTGCTCTCAGAAGGAATGTGGTCCCAGAAGTGAGGTTGCCAAGGTGAAATTAAATGGTTTGGACTACCTTTCAAAGTAAATTTATCAGGACCCCTTCACACTCAGCCATGTACATAGGCATATGCCACATGCAGTGACAAGCTACTAATGACCTTCTAGATAACCCAAAGTTTTCAGGTAATTTGTAGGTAGTGAAATTTAGTGACTAAAATTCTATTCTTCCTGAATTCACTAAGTATCATTGCAAGGTCAAAACCAGCCATGAGTGAAAAATGGCATAATCTCATTCAACTTAAGAGTGAGCTTTCTTTCCAAAATGAAAGATAGATGATATCAACATATAACTTTTATGTTATAGCATTAAAGTGGATAAATGGTGTTACAGAGCAATTAAGCAATTCACTTATTTGATGTAGACTACTTGTTCTGTCTTCTAAGTTTTGACACCCTATCTTTATATGAGTTTCTATTGCACAGTTCAACAAGGGAATTTCAGGGTAAGATAAGGAAGTAATAGGATAAAGTGATGGATTCTTTCTGTGGGTCAATGTGGTCAGAAGTTTGTAATTTCCCATGAGAACTGTGAAGTTTCTTATCAAGGCCAAAGAGGCCCAAAATACCCATCTACTTAAGAAGGTCAAAATACCTATCTAATAAGGAAATAGCACATAAAATTTGGGCAGCCTTACATTTTAAGCAAAATATTGTATCTCTCTGCATTTTTATTCTTTGGATTCCCAAACTAGCAAAGAGGATTGAATTGTAGTCAACTCAGCCATAGGAAGGAGAAATGTCAGACCAATCTAATTTTCTTTTATGATGGAGTGACCAGCTTTGTAGATGGAAAAAGCAATAGGTATAATATATCTTTCCTTCAGGAAGGCTTTGACTTTGCTCCCCAAGATATGCTCATAAACAAGTCAGAAAAAATATTGTTGTTTATTTATGTCAGATGTCAGATGTTTGGAGGTCCAAGAGACTACTTATCAATGATTCAGAGTCAACATACCAGAGCCCATTGGGAAGCTTTCTAGGTGTAGCTGAAGTTCACAATGCAGAACAATGTCACATCATATTCCCTTAGAATTTAGGATAATTTGCTGATGACTTAGCAAAATGATTGACCTGAAACTCAACTGATGAAGTTGAGTAGGGTGGAGTCAATTATTTTTGGAATAACAGTCTTGCAAAGCTAAAGGGGAACAGTTGTTTTAGGGAGGAAAATGGAGAGAAATCTAGATTACCCTTATGAGTTGAATTGTGTTGCCCAAAAAGATGAGCTTATGTCCTAAACGTCAGTACCTGTGAATGTGACCGTATTTAGATATAGTCTTTGCAGATGTAATCAAGTTAAGATCAGATCATGAGAGTGGGCCCTAATCCAATAGTATTGTCATTATAAAAAGAGAAAAATGTCCTGTGAAGACAGAGACACACAAGGAAAACGCCATGTGTGGACAGAGGGAGAGATTGGAGTGAAGCCAAGGAATGTCAAGGATTGATGGCCACCACCAGAAGCTAAGAGAAGCAAGGAAGGATTCTACCGAAAGTCTTAGAGGGAGTATGGCCTTGCTAACACCTTGATTTCAGACATCTGGGCTCCAGAACTGTGGAAAAATAATTCTCATGTTTTGACTGACCAAGCTTGTGGTACTTTATTATAGCAATCCGAAGAAACTAATAAAATGACCTACAGCAGATGTTCCACCAAAGGAAGTTGTGAATATGAGGATATAGAGCACGGATTAGACCACAGGACTCTAGGAATTATCTAGGAACAGTTACTCACTAGCTATGACAACAGGCATACAAGTTCTGTCATTGGGGTCTTAGCTTCCTAAACTTTATAAAGGAGAGATGCTGTATAGAATGGAATTAGATCAGACTTCCCTGAATAGTATACACATCTTTCCCTGGGGGTGAGGGAGAGAGGTTATTTTTATAAATCTCTGTACAACAATTTAGGGATTTCATAGACCTCTTGCACCCATTGCATGGTCCTCAGTTTAGATCCCCTGCCTTAACAATGCTGCCTCTCTAAAAGCAAGCCACTTTAAGATGGTACTCTTCATTGGTTGATCATGGCAATAGGGCAATTTCAATCAGCTAACTCTCTAAAGGGAAGAAACAGGTCCTTAATGTATTTGATCTTCTGCCATCTACCATCCATCTTCCTACCCCTTTTCCAAGTACCTGCACAATATCCTCCACAAAGTTTCTTGTCTACATTCCTTTGACCTCTCCCCAACAGCCATCACCCGAGCTTCATGACATAATACTTGATCACTTGTATATGCAGTGATCGATTAATGTTTTCCATGCCTTTTTCAAATAGATTATAGAATAGTTCTGGTTTGGAAAGGATTAAAACACACACACACACACACACACACACACACACACACACACAATAACAAAGGGCAAGTAGTCCTCACTACCCATAGCCACTCACCATGGGAACCACAGTGAGTATTTTAATTCCAGCCTCAGTGTTCCTAAAAGCCACCCCTGGCAGGAGGTGTTGAATCAAGCCAAGTGTAGTGAGAGAGATGGAGAAAAGAAAGGAGGAGAAGAAAGAGAAGATAGGCTTGTTTATTGTGATCAGTTGTTATCTATAACCTCCAAAAAACAATAAGGGGACATGTAGTAAAATTGTATTGGGGAAGTAGAAAGGTTATAAATATCAGCCTCTCCATTGTTGGCTCAACATTTTTAAGTAGATTTCTGGATGGACATCACACATGAGGTTTAACAACAGGCCTGATAACTATCGGTGTGGATGATGAGGGCACAGGACTTCACCCCTGAAGTCCTTCCAAACCAGCACTGCATGAGAAAAATCATTACACCCTCAAAAGTCACAAAGCCAAAACAAAAGTCTCAAAGATTGAGCAGATAATTCCAAGGAGGCCTATTTAGAGCACCTTCCTCAGTTAGAGTCAATTTCCTTCCACATGATGTTTATTCCATTGTCAGATATTTATAGTCCTAATACCAAAAGTCCATTGAACATCAACCATTGATACAGTAACATAAAGCAGATTTATATATTCAGCTTGTCTAATACTCCATTGGGAAGAGAAAGCATTGCTCAACCTAATAGCCTCCTTTCTTAAGAGATATTCATTTTAAAATGTTGTCTTATAAATACAAGATGGGTTGAGACTTGTGTGCTCTAAATATTTTAAGGGATTTATGTTTGCGTTAACTGTCCTTTTAATCAAACTTCAATGCATTGCTGGCACCGCAGAGGTTTCAGGGAGAAAAATACTACTTGCTGTTTCAAAGTTAAAAGTTTCCTAGTAAAAAGGAAATCCAAAAAGTTCTTAAAAGAAGATATTATGAACATATTGTCAGACTCATTATTATTTATAGAAAGTATTCCTACGTAAATCATAGTAGTGGATTTTAAAAAACCCCAAACTTTTCTACTCTTTTTTTTTCTTGAATAATAACCTTATGAAAATGCTCCAGACTTGTACATCTCCATTTTTGTGGTGTTAAAAAATATGGAATGTCTCTATTCAGTCTCTAGATGCATAAATTTCCTTTTTAATTCAGCATATTTCAGTTTCTAAAATATCAGCAGGGTCTTTAACGCTGTGTCTTCAATGACTAGAATACGTGAAATTCATTGAAGTTGGACATCACTCCATTGACTATTTCCTTCCTCTGGAACCATGCCTTCTTCTATTCAGTGTACTTTCCCTCATCTTAGAAACTCATTCTTCTATGTTCCTCTGAAAAACATAATCCTCAACCCTGAACCATATCCTCTTTTTCTTCACCTCCAAGCTTTTTGAAGGAATGGCTTAAACATTTTGTCTCTACTTTCTCAGCATCCTTGCTCTCTTCAACTTCCACAATACAACCCCACCCATCCCCAGCCACTGCCTGAAACAACTCTCCCTCAGGTCCTTAGTGACAAAATGTATTAATAGCTTTTCACAAATTTTCTTAGTTGTCTTTGTCAAATCATTGAGTCATGGAGAAGCAAGTCTAGAAGAATGATTGCCATATTTGGTATTCCTTTATGTTGTGCTTTCCAAAGTTTCCAAGTGGTGAAACTTTCTTAGACAAAATGTTACTCAGAAGCCC
This sequence comes from Ursus arctos, assembly GCF_023065955.2. Lineage (NCBI taxonomy): Eukaryota > Metazoa > Chordata > Mammalia > Carnivora > Ursidae > Ursus > Ursus arctos. The sequence goes on from NW_026622841.1 coordinate 20,602,635, forward strand.
AATATAGGTGGGTGTGGTACTCATTTGGTTGAATCAAGATGGAGGTCCAGCTACATAGTATTAATTAGAAATAAAATTTAGATGTCAGTTTAAAAAAACTGACTTACAAGGGCTTGTAAAATAGGGAAAAGGGTTTTTTTCAGCTGTATTGGGATATAATTGACAAAATAATAAGATTCTTAAATTGTACAATGTGATGATTTGATAAATGTTTGTATACATTGTGAAGGATTCTCCAATCTAGTTAATACATCTATCACCTTACCTATTTTTCTTCCTTCTCCTCCTTCACTTCCTCCTCCATCTCCCCTCCTCATCCTTCTTGTTGTCATCATTCTCCTCTTCCTCCTCCTCTTCCTTTGGTGAGGACATTTCAGTTCTACTCTCTTAGAAAGTTTAATTATACAATAGAGTGTTATTAAATATAGTCATCGGATTATACCTTAGATCCTCAGAACTTATTTATCTTATAATGAAACTTTGTACTCTTTTACCAACCTCTCCCTATTTCCCCCACCCTCCAACCTCTAGCAACTGCTTTTCTACTCTCTGTTTCTTTGAGTTCTATTTTTTTTTCAGATTCCACATATAAATGATAAATACAGTATTTGACTTTCTTTGTGTGCTTATTTCACTTAGTATGATTCCATTCAGGTTTATCCATGTTGTAGCAAATTACAGAATTTCTTTCTTTTTAAGGCTGAATAAGATTCCATTAGATAGATAGATGAAAGATAGATAGATAGATAGATGATAGATAGATAGATAGATAGATAGATAGATAGATAGATAGATATAGATAGATAATCACATTTTCTTGACCCATTCATCCATTGACGGACACATAGATTATTTCTAAACCTTGGCTATTGTAAATAATGCTGCAATGAACGTAGGAGTGCAGATATCTCTAGGAGATACACTTTTTTTTAAAGATTTTATTTATTGATTTGTCAGAGCGAGGGAGCACAAGCAGTGGGAGCAGCAGACAGAGGGAGAGGGAGAAGCAGACTCCCCTCTGAGCAAGGAGCCTGATGTGGGACTCTATCCCAGGACCTGGGATCATGACCTGAGCCGAAGGCAGATGCTTAACTGACTGAGCCAGCCAGGCATCCCAGAGATACACTTTCTTTACATATGTAACCCAAAGAATTGGGTTACATATGTAATTGGAATTGCTGGGTCGTATGGTACTTCTATTTTTAATTCATTGAGGAAACTCCATATAGTTTTCCATAGTGACTACACCAGTTTACCTTCCCACCAAGTGCACAAGGATTTCCTTTCCTCCACATTCTCCAAACATTTGTTATCTCTTGTCTTTAGATAATAGCCATCCTAACAGGTGTAAAGTGATATCTCATTGTGGCTTTGATTTGTATTTTCCTGATGATTAGTGATGTTGAGCACCTTCTCATGTGTATGTTGGCCATTTATATATCTTCTTTGGAAAAATGTTTGTTCAGGTCCTTTGTCCATTATTTAATTGGATTATTTGTGGTTTTGCTATTGAGTTGTATGAATTCTTTGTGTATTTTAGATATGAACCTCTTATTGGATATATGTTTGCAAATATTTGCCCTCATTCCATAGGTTACCTTTTTGCTTGTTCATAGTTTCCTTTGCTGAGCAGAAGATGTTTAGTTTAATGTTGTCTTACCTTTTAAAACTTCTGCTTTGTTGCCTTTGCTTTTGGTGTCAAAACCAAAAACTCACTGCCAAGATTGATGTCAAGGAACTTACTGCCTATGTTCTATTCTAGGAGCTTTACAGTTCCATGTTTTAAATTTAAGTCCTCAATCCATTTTGAGTTGATTTTTGTGTATGATGTAAGAGAGGAATCTAGTTTCATTCTTTTGCATATGGCAGTCCAGTTTTCCCAAAACCATGTATTAAAGAGAACAATTTAATAGTATCTACAATATCTACTCTCCACTCACCCTCCTCTTTCTCTTTTGTGATTTCAGATACTGCATGGAAGAATGTTAAGAACATTTAAAATATTCAATTGCTTTCTACAAAAACTGGTGACACTCAGCTGTTAAGCTACTGAAAGTTTCTGAGTGGAGTTGAAAGGTTGAAAATGGTGTTGTGTTTGTTTGATTATTGAAGGGGTAAACTCCAGGCTACTTATCTGAAAATAAATATTTTCTGAAGTTTGCAGAGTAAAGAAGTATAACTTGACATTTTTTTTTGCTGCAATAGAAAGACAGAAAATAATGATTTTCAAGCCTTCAGTCAATGACTAAAGCCTTGTGACCACAATAAAGTACAGTGTCTGAATTGAAGATTATACTTCATAGCATCTTCATAATTTAGAACTGATTTTTCATGTATGTATGAAGAAGGGAGACTAGACAAATTACAACATGAAAGCAGTAAAAGTCAAATTAAATGAAAGAACACAAAATAAAACATTTCTAAAAAAAAAACCCATTATACTTGCTTATGCTTGTTTGTAAAATTATATATCCCTAACTGTATACAAGTATAACAGTTCATAAACACAATAAGGTACACAATTAAAATTGACTTAATTCAGCATTCTCTTCAGGAATAATAAATATTATATACTGAGTAGTTCATGAAATTTTAAATGCAACTTCAGAAAGGTTTTGTTCCATTAAAAAAACCCCTGCAAAACCAACAAACACAAACACTTCCTATTCTTAATATTTACCATGTGGCTCAGAGAATACCTGAGTGGCTAAGCCAGTGATGTCAAGACAAATATCAGGGTTGGTTTTAAGAAAGAAGTTTAAGAACCAGGAGAACTACGTAGAAGCCAGAAAATCATTGTGTCTACATGCAAAAGCCAATATTGTGGAATAAGTATAAGGAAGAGATCAACAAAACGAATGAGGAAGCTGATTTCATGGGCCCAGTAGGGCAGTCAGAAGTTGTGCTGTCAGTTCATTTCTTACTACCTGTGTACGTGTTTTTCTTACATTCCTCATGCAAACCCTTTAGCCCCCTGAAGTTTCACCCAGATCATGCAGCCCAGATGGCCTACATTATGATTTCGTGGACATTTTCTTACACAAAAAAAATGCCAAAAATTTTATTTAATGAATGCGTGTTCTGTGTTTTCGCAGATTCTGTATTTGCCTGTTGTCATCCATTCATCACAGAACCAATATAAGCATACCTCAGAGGTAGTGGGGGTCAGTTCCAGATCACCGCAATAAAGCAAATAGCTCAATAAAGTGAGTCAAATGAATGTTTTGGTTTTCCAGTGCATATAAACATTATATGTTCACTATACTATGGTTTATTAAGTGTGTGATAGCATTGTGTCTAAAATAAAGTGTACAAACCTTAATTTAGAAATATTTTATTGCTAAAAAGTGCTAGCCATCGTCTGGGCTTTCAGTGAGACACAAGACATAATCACTGATTGCAGATCAGCAGGACAAGCATAATAGTAATGAAAAGTTTGAAATACTGTGAGGATTACCAAAATGTGACACAGAGACACAAAGTGAGCAAATGATGTTGGGAAAATACCAACACTTGCTAGATCCAGGGTTGCCACAGACCCTCAATCTGTAAAAAATGTAATACCTGAAAAGCACAATAAGGCAAAGTGCAATAAAATGAGATGTGTCTTCTTATAGTAACTATACTCTTGCTGTGGCATTTAGGAGACTTACAGACCCAAAGACAGGCTGCTCCTCGCAGAGCCAGCTGCTTCCTAAAAATGATAACAACAAACCAGCCAATCCTCAGTCTGTATACCCAACTACCTCCTTATCTAACTCTCATACACGAAGCCAATATTTCTCTTGTCCTAAACCATCCAAGGGCCAGGTATCAGGCAACTAGAGACCACCCCTATAGCCCAAAGCCTTCCTGTATTTCAAACAAGCCAATTGTAAACTGTTCATTCTGCCTTGTCTTGCCTTTTCTTTCCTTTCAGAAACCCCAGCAAAGGCTCTGGCGGAGCCTTTCTCCTTGCTCCTTTCTGTTTCCTGACCAACACTGCTGCTTTCCCCTGTGACCCTGCATGGTATGAAGGGACCCCCTCTCTGGGACCTGTGAGTATAAACAACTTCTTTACCATATCCAACATTTACATTCTTAGAACACTGAGTTAGCATAACGACAAATGTATTGACGCTTTACATTAAAAAAGTTAACCAAAATGCTCATTTGTTTCCTTCTGATTTCAAAAGAAATAGAAATATTTTTGTAGGCTCCTAAAACTATCATGGGCCCTTGACATAAGAACTACTATGCCTGGTAGATAAGTTAGCCCTACAGCCAGGGACTGCCTGCTCTGATAGACACCCCTGTATGCTCCTGAGAAATTGAGTTACAAATAGACAATGGCCAGTTCATATATAATCAGTAGAACCACATCCCACAACCTCACGAGGTGCCAGTCACAACCTCTGCAGCAATGGGCCCCAAATGGTTATGAGTTGGTCAATAACTGTGAGCTTCCCTATCTTTTGTCCTTGCTTCCAATTCAGAAGGAACCAGAGAAAGTTAAATATGCTCGCCAAATCAATCACATGGGATATTCCACTTCTAGTTAGCCTGTTTTTGGTGACTCCGTCAATGCCACGCCAGTGACCTCGATCAGAGCATTCCAACAAATATTCTTTTCTGGCCGCTATAAAGCCTTCCCACTGCGTTGCCTGCCTTTCAGTTTCCACCAAACATGAGTGATGGTAACTGACTCTCTTGCTAGAGCAGGCTCTGAATAAAAAACCTCTGTCTGTTCTCTCATTGGGGTGGTCTTTGCTTATTTTTACATATCCCGTCTCCCTTTCAGTTTTTAGTTAGGATGCTTTCTTCTCACTAAAAGCCACCTGTCCTGTAGATCTTCTAAGGAAAAGGTTAATTGTGCTTTCCAAGATGACAAGCAGATAATTTGATGGGTTAATCTATGCACACATGAAGACAGATAATATAAATGTCTTTGGTACTTTCTCAGGTAGAAGGCTTATATGGAAACCAGAAACTCTTGAATCTCGTTTTCTAAAGATTTTCTATATCCCAAAAATATTACTAAAATGCTAAATAGAGTTAAATATAAGCCAGCAGGAGCACTGGCATCACCTGGAATCACATTAGAAATGCAAGTTTCTGGGCCTCACCCCAGATCTATTTCAAGTGATCTTGCTGCACTTTGGAGTTTGAGAACCATTGGTCTAAACCATGCTACCTTGGACAAGTCCTTGAAATTCTCTGAACATTACTTTCTTCATATATAAAATGTAGGTACAGTTTCCTCGCTTCCAATTTTAAAGGATTGTTGTGAGGATCAAGTGATATATTTGAGAACTTAATGTTTTCAAGATGCTTTCTCTGAAGAAAGAAAATGATGAATTCTGCTGTGTAATACTTGAGAAGTCTTTAAGAGAAGAGTTGCTTCTTACTTTAGACAAGCAATTGTGGATAGGTAGGAATTATGTAAGTTAAGAAAAAGGGAAATGAAATTTTAGGGCAAGAGAATGGAGATTGTCACTTCCTTCACAGCTTTACTTAATACTGGTTCTGGGCTACATGTGACAATGATCCTGAGTTTAGTCCCGGGAGCTATAAGTGAATGAGTCTTTTATAGATAATACTTACTAGGTCAACTACTTTATAGCTATGTTTCAATGAACATGTTCCTTATCCTGTTTGAGACTTAGTTTTCTAATCTGTCAAATGACAGTGGGAATGAAAAATATTTACCTTACAGTATAATGGTAAGCAGTAATTAAGATAATATACAGAACATATTCTTTCCCAAGAAATATTAACTGGAAATATAAGAATAAGATATAAAATCCATATTTTCCTGCTTCACTACCATGCTTTGAGAAATGTAATTTGCCTTAAGGTCCTTCCAGAGAGTATTCTGAGAACATTCTGTAATATTTGAGTTGTGCACCAATAATTAGTCCCCAGGTTTAACTCTGGGTCATCTGTCATTTTCCTCTTCTCTTTTAGGTTGTTTTCTCTTTGATAAATGTCCCTGCTAAAAAGTAGCAAGTGAAATATGAGCCCACCAAAGTCAGGCTGTTATCCTGGTTGATGCTGATGTCTACATGGGGGCTGATGACACCCAAGACCAAGGGCAAAAATGTCTGTCTGAGGGCACTCGTTCCTAATGTGGGGGTGCCGCTGGTGGCTGTTGGTATAGTCACCAGCCTAATGCTGTGGTTCTAATGGCACTTTCATCAGCACTGCTATTATTGTCATTGCTGATGCCGCACATTCTAAATGTCCCATAGAGATTAAAGGAAAAAAGTAGCTTTAATTTTTTTCTTCACTTTTCTATTGAGATTTCCTAAAACTTTGATTAGGTCCTGAAGCTATGGCATAGTTTGGGTAACACTGCTATGGCATATTTTAAAACCATGCCATCTCATCAGTGCTATCCAGTTGTCCTTGAACCAAACTGAGTATCTCTTATTCACCAGGAGGCTCCCTCATCCTTCATATAAATGGCTCCCTGAAGATTCTGTCCCACTGATTCCCTGAGCGTACTCAGAACTGCCTGAGTCCTAGACTAAACACAGCTTAAGCTTGTGTTGGCTCCTCTAATACATGTATTTATAGAAGCAAACATGTATTTGTGAAGACATTTTAGAAGTATAAAGCATTGTAAGAAAAATATAATGATAATCTGTCATTAATTTCATTACTATAACCTTGATGCGGTAGGCAGACTTTAGGTGGGCCCCATGATCATCACTTCTTGAGATTCATGCCCTTGTATAATCCCCTCCTTTACAACTTCCTTTTAAACAATAAAATATCAAGTGGTCCACTTGATGGTGGATGTCACTTCCATGATTGTTACATTACATAAAACTCCATCTTGTTAGAAGACCCATGACAGCAATCTCCTTTTGCTGACATTTGCTGACATTTGCTGTCATGAAGTAAGTGGTCATGTTGGAGGAGCCTCTATAGCAAAGAACTGCAGAATCCTCTAGAAGCTGAAGGAGACATCTAGCAAGTAATTAAAGCCCCTAGTTCTATAGCCTCAAGGAAATGAATTCTGCCAAAAACCTGTGAGAGTTTGGAGGTATAGCCTTCCCCAGTTGAATCTCTGATGAGACTGCAGCCCCAGCGGACATGTGGATTGCAGCATAGTGAGATCTTCAGGTAGAGGACTCAACTAAACATGCCCCGATGCCTGACACACAGAAACTGTGAATCAATAAATGTGTGTTGTTTTATTAAGTTTATGGTAATTTATTGTGCAGCAATAGAAACAATACACTAGGTTAAAGGAACAAATCCAAAGGGAGTCATGTTATTACGAGCTCCCATAATACATTTTTAGGTAATATATTTACTTAATATATTTTAGGTAAAAATGTCTTTACATATTTTTATACGCATCAGTTATTATGGCTATGAAGTAGTACAGTTTGCTTTATTACTATTTCTATTACAGAAACAATTAACAGTTTATGCCTAATGAAATTATGAAGATACATTCCAAGGCATGCAGCTTTCATAGTAAAGATTTAAGAACTTCCATTTAAATATGTAAGTGAACATATGTTTTTATGTTTGCTTATTCGAGAAACTCACTAAAATAATAATTTTAAAAATAAGCATAAATTCAAAAGGAGCTGGAGAATGGAAAAAGTGACAGTGCTATATCAAATATTCCCCTAAAAAATTTGGTATTGGCTGGGGTGCCTGGATGCCTCAGTCAGTTATATGTCCAACTGTTGATTTTGGCTCAGGTCATGATCTCAGTGTTGTGGGATTGAGTCCCTCATTGATCTCCATGCTGGGCATGGAGCCTGCTTGAGATTCTCTCTCTCCCTCTCCCTCTGCCCTTCCCCCTTCAAAAAATGTGATATTGGGAATGTAAATGGACAAGTAGGAAGGTAACTGACATGAGAGAATAAAGAAAATTCACATCCAACTGCCTATGGAAACTCAGAAAAGCTTAGGAATTCAACATAGCAGTAATTTATAAAGTTGGCAGTATAGGATGGGATTAAAAGTATTAGGTTCTAAGTCTCAGTAGGAGCCCTTAAGTCCTTGGATATACTCATTTCACCCAGACAGCTAAGCCATCTGTGTGTGAACAGAAATAGAAGTTTGCTTTATACAGAGAGTGTACCTTAAGTGTTCTGGGCTTGGAGTACACATGAAGCATAGTAGAACAACAGCTGGACATTGATATATGGGATTTTAGAACTTCTCACTATCCCCCATCTTCCTTTAACTCACCTCCCAGAAGAGAGTATAGATTATGACTGTCTGGGAAAACTAATAAACCCAAAAGACAAGCTCTCTGAATACTGACAGTTTGGAGTTTTAATAATAAAATATCCTAGCCTATCTCAGATATTTTTTCTGAGAACTAGCCGCCTCTCCACATTTGCATATATAGAGTTTCCACTCAGATTTTTTAAAAGATTTATTTATTTATTTCAGATTTTTTAAAAGATTTATTTATTTATTTATTTATTTAGAGAGAGCATGTGAGCAAGGGGAAGGGCAGATGGAGAGGGAGAGAGAGAATCTCAAGTAGACTCCACCCTGAGTGTGGAACCTGACTTGGGGCTTGACCTCATGACCCTGAGATCATGACCTGAGCCAAAATCAAGAGATGGACTTAACCAACTGAGCCACCCAGGTGCCCCTCCACTGATTTTTAATGCAATGGAACTTAAATACAGATTCACAGTTTTCCTATTTCTAGTAATGATGGACTACTTATTTTGGAACAAGTCTTTCACTGAGGACAACTGCAAAAGCCAGGCAAAATGTTTCCAAAATTCTATTTGAATGCATGAAAGGCCCCCAAGATAATAACAGAGTATGGGTCCAAAGCCTAATCTGAGGAAGTTTTCAGCATTTTGGGGGGCCTGTTTCTTCTAAAACAGAGGTTGGCAACCTTCTGTAAAGGGCCATATAGTAAATATTTTTGGTTTTGTGGTTTATATGGTCATTGCCTCAACTAATCAACTCTGCTCTTGTAGCCTAAAAACAGCCATGGACAATATGTAAACAAATGGGCATGATTATGTTTCAGTAAAATTTCATTTACAAAAGATTTGACTTCTGGGCAATAGTTGGCTGATGCCTGCTCTAAAAGTATTTGTGAATTATGGAAGAAGTGGCTGACAAGAGCTTCCAAATACTCAGTGCTAGAACAAAATATAGAGTTAAAGGCACAAAGAAGGATTGGTAAATTTTTGAGACTTGGGTTTGCACCCCAAAGGGCTGTATCTTAGAAATAAGGGTAAAGTAGAAGTAGGCTAGTTCTCAAATGGACAAAGCCTAGCTTCAAACCATCTTTACCCTGATTGGATTAACTTGATCTGTCATGGTTCCTGCCACTAGCCTAGCCTTCTTAAAGCAAACATAAATTCTACCAAGAGGATAATATGATTATTCATAGCCTCGAATAAATACTTTTAAATATAAATAAATAAATATTTTATCAAATATTTATATTTATATAAATAAATATTTTATCAAATATTTATATTTATATAAATAAATATATATTATTAAATATATATATTTATATAAAGTTTTCTAACTACAGAAAGAGACAAGGGATAGGGAGTTAAGATGGCGGGAGAGCAGGGGACCTCTTTTTCAGCCAGTCCCCTGAGTCGAGCTGGATAGGTACCAGACCAGCCTGAACATCCACGGAATCAGCCTGGGACGCAGGAAGATACATCTGGATCTCTACAAATGAACATCTCCAGCGATGAGTATTGAGGTATGAAGCGGGGAGCCATGAAACCGCGCACAGATATCGGAAGATAAACGGAAGGGGGAGGGAGCCGCCACGTTCGGGCGCCGGGAAGTGGTAGCCACCTGCACGGGGGAGCGGGCGGACTCACGGACGGCACCGGCAAGAGAGCGGACTGAGACCGTGAGCCGGGGCGCGCGCGCCACCAGACTGAAACGGAGCTCCGGTGCGCTCACTGGAACCAGACTGAGACCAGGAGCTCCAGGAGTGCGCGGGGGCTGCTGGCAGCTGGCGGTGTTAGAAACACAAAGGACAGAGACGAGCCGGCCCTGGAAGTGAGGGCTGGGACGCCAGGTGTGGGGTGCACATCCTGGGACGCTGCAGGGTTGAGCAGCACCAACAGAAACAGATTTAAAGTGGCCAGAACATCAGTGGAGAAGGGGCCGCGATCCCTCTGTTCTGAGACAGAGGCTGAGATTCGGCCACTGCTGCTCTGACTCTCAGAAGAGGCACAGCAAACTGCCAGGGAAACCTGCCAGAGAATAAAAGCCTGGAAATACCAACTCACAGTGTGCCCACCCCATCCCCCATCCCTCCTCGCAGGGGACACAGAGACTCTACCCAAACAGGGTTGCCTGAGTATCGGCATGGCAGGCCCCTCCCCCAGAAGGCAGGCTGAAAAATCAAGAAGCCCACATCCCTAAGATCCCTATAAAACAAGGGTGCACAGCCTGGGTCCCGGGCAATAATTTGGGCTCTGGACAACCCCGCAACCTCTCCTCATCAGAATGACGGGAAGGAGAAATCCCCCACAGCAAAGAAAAGACAATGACTCTGTGGCCTCTGCCACAGAACTAATGGATATAGATATAACCAAATTATCAGAAATGGAATTCAGAGTAACAATGGTCAAGATGATGTGTAGACTTGAAAAAAGTATTAATGAAAATGTTAATGAGAATATAGAATCTCTAAGGGTGGAAACGAGAGTGAATCTGGCAGAAATTAAAAATTCTATGAGCCAAATGCAGTCAAAACTAGAGGCTCTGACGGCCAGGGTGAATGAGGCAGAAGAACAGAAGAACATATCAGTGAATTGGAGGATGGGTTAGTAGAAGAGAAAGCTAAAATAGAATCTGGACTCAAAAAAATCCACGCTCAAGAATGTAGGTTACGGGAGATTACTGACTCAATGAAACATTCCAATGTCAGAATCATTGGCATCCCCGAGGGGGTGGAGAAAAACAGAGGTCTAGAAGAGATATTTGAACAAATTGTAGCTGAACACTTCCCTAATCTAGCAAGGGAAAAAAAATTTGTGTCCATGAGACAAAGAGGACCCCTCCCAAGCTCATCCGCGACAAACCTACACCACGTCACATCATAGTGCAATTCGCAAATATTAGATCCAAGGATACAGTACTGAAAGCGGCCAGGGCAAAGAAATTTCTCATGTACCAAGGCAAAGGTATTAGAATTACGTCAGACCTGTCTACACAGACCTGGAATGAGAGAAAGGGTTGGGGGGGCATTTTTAAAGTTCTTTCAGAGAAAAACATGCAGCCAAGGATCCTTTATCCAGCAAGGCTGTCATTCAGAATTGATGGAAAATAAAGACCTTCCAGAATCGCCAATCATTGACCAATTTCATAACCACGAAACCAGCCCTACAGGAGATATTACGGGGGGTTCTATAAAAGTAAAAAGGCCCCAAGAGTGATACAGAACAGAAAGTCACAATCTATAGACACAAAGACTTTATTGGCAACATGGCATCATTAAAATCATATCTCTCAATAATCAGTCTCAATGCTCCCATAAACGCCACAGGGTTGCAGATTGGATAAAAAGACATGACCCATCCATTTGCTGTCTACAAGAGACTCATTTCGAACCTAAAGATACATTCAGACTGAAAGTAAAGGGATGGAATACCATCTTTCACGCCAATGGACCTCAAAAGAAAGCTGGGGTAGCAATTCTCATATCAGACAGATTGGATTTTAAACTAAAGACTATAGCTAGAGACACAGAAGGGCACTATATTATTCTTAAAGGATGTATCCAACAAGTGGATATGACAATTATAAATATATATGCCCCCACCAGGGGAGCAGCAAGATACAAAAGCCAACTCTTAACCAGAATAAAGAGACATATAGATAAAAATACGTTAATAGTAGGGGACCTCAACACTCCACTATCAGCGATAGAGCACCGGAGCAGAAAACCAACATAGAAACAAGAGCTTTGAATGCCATACTCGACGAGTTGGACCTCATAGATATATAGAGAACACTACACCCCAGAACCAAAGAATACTCATTCTATTCTAATGCTCATGGAACATTCTCAAGAATAGACCATGTTCTGGGACACAAAACAGGTCTCAACTGATACCAAAAGACTGAAATTATTCCCTGCATATTCCCAGAGCACAACACTTTGAAATTGGAACTCAACCATAGGAAAAATTGGGAAGAAACTCAAACACTTGGAGACTAAGAACCATCCTGCTCAGGAATGATTTGATAAACCAGGAAATAAAAAATCAATTTAAACAATTTATGGAGACCAACGAGAATGAAAACACAACGGTCCAAAACCTATGGGATAACTGCAAAGGCAGTCCTAAGGGGGAAATACATAGCCATCCAAGCCTCACTCAAAAGAATAGAAAAATCTAAAATGCCGTTTTTATATTCTCACCTCAAGAAGCTGCAACAGCAACAGAGGGACAGGCCTAATCCACACACGAGAAAGCAGTTGATCAAGATTAGAGCAGAAATCAATGAATTAGAAACCAGGAGTACAGTAGAGCAGATGAACAGAACTAGAAGCTGGTTCTTTGAAAGAATAAATAAAATTGGCAGACCACTGGCAAGACTTATCCAAAAGAATAGAGAAAGGACCCAAATTAATAAAATTATGAATGAAAAGTGAGAGGTCACAACCAACACTGATGAAATTGGAAGGATTATTAGAAACTTTTATCAACAGCTTTATGCCAATAAATTAAGCAATCTGGAAGAGATGGAGGACTTCCTGGAAACCTATAAACTACCAAGACTGAAACAGGAAGAAATTGATTTTTTAAACAGGCCAATTAATTATGAAGAGATTGAATCAGGGATAAACAACATTCCAAAAATCAAAACTCCAGGCCCAGACGGTTTTCCTGGGGTATTCTACCAAACATTCACAGAAGAAATAATACCTATTCTCCTAAAGCTATTTCAAAAAATAGAAACAGGAGGAAAGCTACCAAACTCATTCTATGAGGCCAATATTACCTTGATCCCCAAACCAGGAAAAGACCCCATCAAAAAGGAGAATTACAGACCAATTTCCCTAATGAATATGGATGCCAAGTCTTCAACAAGATCCTGGCTAATAGAATCCAACAGTACATTAAAAGGATTATCCATCATGACCAAGTGGGATTCATCCCTGGGATGCAAGGGTGGTTCAACATTTGCAAATCGATCAGTGTCTTAGATTTTGTCCAGAAGGAAAAATTCAAAAATCATATGATTCTCTCAATAGATGCAGAAAAGCATTTGACAAAATACAGCATCCTTTCCTGATTAAAACCCTTCAGAGTGTAGGGATAGAGGGTGCATTCCTCAATCTCATAAAAACCATCTATGAAAAGCCTACAGGAAATATCATTCTCAATGGGGAAAAGCTGGAAGCCTTTCCCTTAAGATCAGGAACACGACAAGGATGCCCACCCTCGCCACTATTAGTCAACACAGTACTAGAAGTCCTTGCAACAGCAATCAGACAACAAAAAGGGATAAAAGGTATCCAAACTGGCAAAGAAGAAGTCAAACTGTCTCTCTTCGCAGATGACATGATACTCTATATGGAAAACCCAAAAGAATCCACTCCCAAACTATTAGAAGTTATAGAGCAATTCAGTAATGTGGCGGGATACGAAATCAATTCTCAGAAATCAGTTGCATTTCTATACATGAATAGTGAGACTGAAGAAAGAGAAATTAGGGAATCCATCCCATTTACAATAGCACCAAAAACCATACGTTACCTTGGAATTAACTTAACCAGAGACGTACAGGATCTATATTCTAGAAACTATAAATCACTCCTGGAAGACATTGAAGAAGACACAAAAAGATGGAAAAATATTCCATGCTCATGGATCAGAAGAATTAACACAGTTAAAATGTCCATGCTACCCAGAGCAATCTACACTTTCAATGCTATCCCCATCAAAACACCAATGACATTTTTCAAAGAACTGGAACAAACAGTCCTTAAATTTGTATGGAAACAGAAAAGGCCCCAAATCGCCAAGTAACTGTTGAAAAGGAAAAACAAAGCTGGGGGCATCACAATGCTGGATTTCAAGCTGTACTACAAAGCTGTGATCACAAAGACAGCATGGTACTGGCACAAAAACAGACACACAGACCAATGGAACAGAATAGAGAACCCAGAAATGGACCCTCGGCTCTTTGGGCAACTAATCTTTGATAAAGCAGGAAAAAACATCCGGTGGAAAAAAGACAGTCTCTTCAATAAATGGTGTTGGGAAAATTGGACAGCTACATGCAAAAGAATGAAACTTGACCACTCTCTCACACACAAAGATAAACTCCAAATGGATGGAAGACCTCGATGTGAGACAGGAATCCATCAAAATCCTAGAGGAGAACATAGGCAGCAACCTCTACGACATCGGCCAAAGCAACCTTTTTCATGACACATCTCCAAAGGCAAGAGAAACAAAAGATAAAATGAACTTGTGGGACTACATCAAGATAAAAAGCTTCTGCACAGCCAAGGAAACAGTCAAAAAAACTAAGAGGCAGCCCACGGAATGGGAGAATATATTTGCTAATGATACTACAGATAAAAGTCTCGTATCCAAGATCTACAAAGAACTTCTCAAACTCAATATGCGAGAAACAAATAAACAAATCATAAAATGGGCAGAAGATATGAACAGACACTTTTCCAAAGAAGACATACAAATGGCTAACAGACACATGAAAAAATGTTCAAAATCGTTAGTCATCAGGGAAATTCATATCAAAACCACACTAAAATAGCACCTTATGCCAGTTAGAATGGCAAAAATTGACAAGGCAAGAAAAAACAATTGCTGGAGAGGATGTGGAGAAAGGGGATTCCTCCTCATTGTTGGTGGGAAGGCAGGTTGGTACAGCCACTCTGGAAAACGTGTGGAGGTCCCTTAAAAAGTTAAAAATTGAGCTACCCTATGACCCAGCCATTGCACTACTGGGTATTTACCCCAAAGATACAGATGTAGTGAAGAGAAGGGCCATATGCACCCCAATGTTCATAGCAGCATTGTCCACAATAGCTAAATCGTGGAAGAACCGAGATGCCCTTCAACAGATGACTGGATTAAGAAGTTGTGGTCCATATATACAATGGAATATTACTCAGCGATCAGAAAGAACGAGTTCTCAACATTTGCTGCAACATGGATGGCACTGGAGGAGATAATGCTAAGTGAAATAAGTCAAGCAGAGAAAGACAACTATCATATGATTTCTCTCATCTATGGAACATAAGAACTAGGAAGATCGGTAGGGGAAGAAAGAGATAAAGGAAGGGGGGTAAACAGAAGGGGGAATGAAGCATGAGAAACTATGGACTCTGAGAAACAAACTGAGGGCTTCAGAGGGGAGGTGGGAGGGGGGAATTGGATAGGCTGGTGATGGGTAGTAAGGAGGGCACGTATTGCATGGTGCACTGGGTGTTACACGCAACTAATGAATCATCGAACTTTACATCAGAAACCAGGGATGTACTGTATGGTGACTAACATAATATAATAAAAAAACATAAAAATTAAAAAAAAGAGAAAGAGACAAGGTTAAATGGTGCAAAAACAAGACAAACTAGTGACAATATAAATGGACCTGCAGGGAATATGATAATGGAATAATAAGAAACCAATTTGAAAATATGTCCAAGGAAATAAATATGTTGCAGAAAATAGGATACAGATTGAGAATTTTAGGCTGAGAACTGGAAGTTATATAAAAAAATTCTAGAACTGAAAAATGAAATAATTGAAATTAAGAACTCATAGAATGGGTTCAACAATAGAATATACAGAGCTGAAGAATGAAACTCAGAAAATTGATGGAGAGGGGATACTGTGCATATAAGATACATGACCTATTAGAAAGGTCTAATGTATGGATAAGAGGAGTCCCAGAAGAAAAGAAGAGAAAAATAAAGAGCAAAATTGTTATTTGAAGAGTTAATGGCTAAAAATGTTCCAAAATGACAAAATAACATCAATCCACAAATTTCAGAATAGCTACATATTCCAAATAGTTTAAAAGAAAAAAAGAAAACAAAACAAGACGAAAAAGTAGGAAAATGTTAGTAAAATTGCAGAAATTAATGTGGTGGAGGTCTAACAGCAGCTAGAAAGAAGGGGAAAAAAGTTTACCTTAAAGGAAATAGCAGTGAGACTAAGAGTTATTTCTCAAAAGAAATGGTGTAAGCTTGAAGAAAATAGAATAATATTTTCAGAGTACTCTGAAAAAAAGTCACCCCAACCCCCCTTACCTAAAATGTCATATTGAGTAAATTTATTATTCTAATAAGGTGGTCAGCAAACTATGACTTACAGGGAAAATCCAGCTTTTTGTTCATTTTTGTAAACAAAGTTTAGTTTTTTTTTTTTTAAGAAACAGCTATGCTCCTTCATTAATCTATTATCTATGAATGTTTTCACACTATAGAAAGAGAGTTGAATATATGGGATATTATGACTCAAAGCCAAAAAAAAATACTATTTGCCTCTTCACTGAAAAATGCTGCTCTTTCTTCTAGAATAAAGATGAAATGAGGCATTATTTGTTAAAACAGAAAATAAGAGATTTTTCACCAGTAAACTAGTTAAAAAAGAAGTTTGAAGCTTAAAAATAAAAGAAAAATGAGCAGTAGAAGAATCTAATAAGTTAGTTACATAAATGAATATTGATGCTATAAAATCATCATCATATTTTATGGGTTTAAAATATGTTTAGAATAAAAATATACTACAGTAAAAACATGTGATTCAGGATAGTATTACTTAGAATTAAATGTTCTAATGTCTCTGCATTGTTTGGGAAGTGGCAAAAATACTAATGTATATCACACTTGATACATTGAAATTGCATTTAGAAAAATCTAGAGTAAACACTAAAAGAACAGATTTTAAAAAAATACTACCAAAGCAGGCAAGTGGGAAAAAATGGGGAAAAAAAGGAAACCAAACAGAAAGGGAGCAAAAAAAGGACCAGAGTGTTATCGAGAAAATGAGAAGCAAATAGTAAGATGGAAGTCTTAATCACAAACATACCTTTAATGACATTACATTACATGTAAATAGAATAAATACCGATTAGAAGTTAGAGTGTTAGACAAGATAACAAAATAAAAAGACCCAATTTTATTCTGACTCTAAGAGCCACACTTTAAATATAAGCATCCAGAAAAATTGAAATTAAGTACATGAAAAAAATTGTACCATACAAACATTATCCAAAATAAAGCTGCAACTATATTAATATCAGACAAAGAGGATTTGAAGGCGAAAACTCTTCAAGTTTAGAGAGAGATTTCATAATGATAAAAGGTTTAGTCCATGAGAAAAGTATAACACAGCATTACCAAACAAAGAACTAAGAGGAGAAATAGTGGGAAATTTTAACCCATGTTACTCAGCACATGAAAGAACAAATGGACCAAATAATTCTTAAGGATAAAGATTTGAATGATGTCATTAACAAACTTGGCCCAACTGACACAAAAAGAACACTACACACAGTAAAAGCAGAATACATATTTGCCCTAAGTACACAAGGAGCATTTACCAAAATTAACCATATGCTGGGTTCTGTCTGCAAGTTTCAAAGGGTTAAAACAATTCAGAGTAGTATATTCTTTGAATATAGTAGAATTAAAATGGAAATTAATAACAAAAAGATAACTGTAAAATCTTGACAAGTTTGAAATTTAAGAAGTTTACTTCCAAATAATACATGGGTGAATAAGAAAATAAAAATGGAAATAGAAAATATTTGGCACTTGGTTATAAGAAAAATACTATATATTAAAACTTGGGGGATTTAACAAAAGGCAAGCATAGAGGGAATTTATAACATAAATGCAGATATTGAAAAAGAAAAAAGCTGGAGAGCAATGATCTAATTTTTTATCTCAATAAGTTAGAAAAATAACAACAAAAGCAATAGAAAAGAAAGGACAAAATTACATAGAGTAGATGTTAGTGATGTAGAACACAAACCTACAATAGGGTAAACAAAACTGAAATGATTTCTTAGGAACAAAAACCAAACTAATAACATCCATGAAAACTTAGGAGAAAAAGAGAAATACACAAAAAAATCAATAACACTAATAAAACAGTGATATAATACCAATTCTACAGATATTGAAAAAATGAAATATTATAAATAAATTTGAAAATTTAGAAGTGGACAAATTAAACACACACACACACAACGTACAAAAACTGAAACTAGCAGAAATCAAAATTTATGTAATCTTGTAGTTATTCAAGAAATTATATCTGCAGCTTAAAATGGCTTCATCATTAGTATTAAATTAATACAAGCTCTTCCAGGGAATAGACAAAAGGAGGCATAACTCCTAACTCTTTTTAACCTAGTAGAAATAGGGACAATGGACTTGGAAAGTATTTCACAAAAGAAGATATCAAAATGGCCAATAAATATATTAAAAAGTTCACAAATCATTAATAATGAAGAAAATATAAATCAAAGTTACATGATACAAAGACTCTTGATACAAAGTTACATGATACAGAGTTTTGCCAAATTTGTGGACAGTGTAGAAAATTTAGAACGCTTACAAACAGCTTGTAAAAGCACAACTTCGAAAAACTCTTAGGCACTCTTTACTGAAGTTGAACATTTGCATATCCAGTGATCAATTATTTTTACTCTGGATATATAGCCACAGAAATGTGTGCACATACACACCAACACTGAGTATAAAAATGTTCACATTTGCACCTTTCATAAAACCTCCACACTAGAAGCCAAATACATAGCAGTAGTAGAATGATACACTAGTGAGCAATTAAATGAAGAACTATAGTCATATGACACAGTGTGGATAAATACCACAAATGGAGTGAGAAAAGCTTGACATAAAATAATACCTACTGCATGATTCCATTATACACATTTTTTTATTTTTTTTTATTTTTATTTATTTATTTATTTTTTTAAAAGATTTTATTTATTTATTCGACAGAGACAGAGACAGCCAGCGAGAGAGGGAACACAAGCAGGGGGAGTGGGAGAGGAAGAAGCAGGCTCATAGCAGAGGAGCCTGATGTGGGGCTCGATCCCATAACACCGGGATCACGCCCTGAGCCAAAGGCAGACGCTTAACCGCTGTGCCACCCAGGCGCCCCTATACACATTTTTTTAAAGCAAAAGTAATCAACAATGTTAAAAGCTAACTAGTGATCACCTCTGAATAAAGAGGAAGAGTATAGTGATTGGCAACAGGCAAAGTAGGGCTTCCGAAGTGCTGATAATGATCTCTTTCTTGACATTCATAAAGGTTATACATTGGTATTCTATTGTAATAATTTATTATTACATGTTTATGTACTTACTTTCTGGTGATATGCTTCAATAAACTATTTAAAAGTTAAAAATGTTAAAAATAGGAACAGAGAGCAATGATTATCAGACATTAGAGCAAAACTTCTAATATAGAAGACTTAAACCAAAACAAATTGATAGGAGAAAAAAAAGTTGGAGCAAGTAGACGATGTGGTGAACAGAAGAAAATTTCAACAAAATTCATTTATATCTTAGGAGAGAAAATAGTTTATTGTACTCACAAAATCAAAAGACTATAAAAAGTGAGCTTAAAGAAATCAAGAAGATATTTTGCAACTCAAAAAGTTGTAACAGAAAATTAAAAAAAAAGAAAATGTGGAAGATGAGTTTGAGAAAATATCTTCAAAATGAGAAGAAAAAAAGAAAAAGCTGAAGAGAATGAGAAAAATATAAGCCATTTCCCCCCTTACGATATCCAACATACAAGTTAGACTCTTACTGTTTTGGGTCTCTTATTTTGAGGGTCAATAGTTTTTTCATTCCTATAAAATGGAGAGCCAGATTAGTTTTACCCAGCCCACTAAACTTTGGGATTGGGGAAAGTTCTTGCCAATCAACATCTCTTCACTGAGCCCTATGTCTTTACTGTCTATGGCAGTTTTCTAAACTTTATCAAATTAAGTATTGATTTAAAAATGCTACTCTTATGTATTTTATGTAATGAAATTTGTGACTACTCTGTATTTACTCAATGAAAAAATGAAAAATCTATCTAAATTCATATAAAATTGTCAGAGAGCTTCCAATGAGTCATTATTCCAAAAATACTTACAGTACTAAGGCTTAAATATTAGGAGCAAGAGTATTAAAATCATATGCAAATAATAAAGGGCACCCAAACTCATTTATTACATTTATAAAATGGAAATGTCCTGCCTCATAGCATCACTGCAAATAGTTCACACTGAATTGAGCTGATATAATTCTATGCCAAAACAGAAAAATTTAAGTTTATCTGACAGAGACTTATTCTGGTTAACTGCTCAATTTCTGTTCTACTTCCTCAAATAATGAAAATAGATTCGCTAACTCATGTTATTTTATAAATCACTATTAGTCTGAATAATCCGGTTTGGAAATTATTTATTTGCTGAATTAAGAAAATCTTAAACCTACTTTTACATTTATGATTAATAGAGTTATATTAGAATAGTTCCTCTGCTTTTGTTACTCCATTTAAACCAAATACAATGTACTTTTAAAGCTAAAATTAAACATATTCAAAATGAATCTTGAATAACAGCAAAATTATTTAGATTATGATTTAAATTATAAGTGATTCACATAGATCTCTAGAATGATTTTTCTGGACCCTAACAGATATATAAAATTATATACATAAAATATGAGTAAGTTAATGCATCTGATATGTGAAGTGGTATGCTAGGGATTCTACCATGAGCCTCGCAAATAATTTTTAAAGAGAATCTGTGTCAAAGTCCCTAAGGAAATGGGGGAATGGAGGAAAGATAAAGGCTTAAACTGAAATTAGAGAGATTTGAATTAGTTATGAAGACAAATGCTCAAATGAGAGAATGATTTAACACAGAAATGGGATTTTTGAGGAGCCATCTTTTCTAGAGATTTTAAATAATGCTTTCCCAGAGGCTAGAGATTTCTATATCCTCTTTCTCACTCTCTAACCCACTGTTTTGAGCCCTCCAAGTACTAACCCAAGTCATTTTCTAATATTCTAGATGCCATCATTTTGCATGAAGGAATGGTTCAAAACTCTGGTTTATGATCTTGAGATGACCTCACCTGAGAACCTTTAGAACACATTCCTGGAATGGCTCAAGGCCAAAGTCTGACCATTACAAGGACCAGCCAATGTCTTAGGGTCCCACCCACCCAGGCAGTCCTAGGCCAAGTTGCTTTTGTTGTTGTTTATTTTTGTAATGAAAAAAAAGGAAGCTCTCAAAGGAAGAGCCATTTGCTGTCTACAGTCACATAATTTTGCCATTTTGCCATCTGGTGGATTTCCACCGTAATTGCAACCATTAGACAAATACATTAGTGCACAAAAATGCAATTTCACCTTAGACTTTCAAAGAACTCTTGTGATTTTGATGAAAAGGAGGCAGACCTACATAGATGTCTCTCTCCTGTATATACCTTTTCTGTGTGAGAGACTTAAGAATACCTAAGGAGAGTCCTAATATTGACAGCATATATTTATGATCCCAAGGGTCCTACAGGAGATCTAAAAAAAAGAAAAACAAAACTGAAGCTGACAGAGGTTACTATATCACCAGATGTCATGAAGACATTGCTGTCTGATGGTGTGTGTGTGTGTGTGTGTGTGTATGCAATGGATATTTTTGCATCAAGAAAACATAACCTGTGAAGGTATTCTCACCTACTCTAGGAGCAAAGTAAATAATGAGCATAATCAGGAGTATCTCTTTATGGATCAAAAAATGAATATTTATATTAAAATGCCTACTATCTGAGCTATGATTCTAAGATACTTAGTAAGACAAAGACATTATCTATTTCTCAGCAGGGGCTCCTGAAACATCTACGTTATGGGTAAAAAGGAGGCTTAGGGAACCTGAGACCATGTCTTTGAAATTCATGGATTAAGTGATCTTTTGTTTCACCTTATTAACTGCAGTATAATATCATAGAAATAGCCTAGGCCATTTGAATTCAGTAAATTAGAAATCCCCATTATCTCCTGTTGTCTTATAATTTTAAGTTCCTGTTCATGGGGCCTAATGATTATATAGAGTGAAAAATGCAGCTTTGACACCTGGAATTCCTCTGGGCTTCTTCAAAATGATTCTTTCTTTTAACCTGTGAAGAATCCCTCATTAACAGGGCCATCCTTCAATATTTGAAAGGACTGATAATATACCACCTACCGTGCCTAAAATTCCACCATTTGCAATTCAAAACCTTCAGTTTGTCTGTAAGGAGAGAGAGAAAAAAAAAAGAGAGAGAGAGCATGTGTCTTCAGTTTGTAAGGTGAGAGAGAGTGTGTGTGTTTTGGAGGCAGGAAGGGGAGAGATGCACATTAAGATAAACTTTGTTCTAGAACCTGCAAATGACTGGTTATGACTGTAGATTGCTCTGGAGAGCATGAGATCATGGATGGTACCTCCCATTTATATGTCCAAGTGTTGGTACCTCCATAGACTAGAATAAATTTTTATGTCTGAAAAATACTTTATGCCTAAAATATATTTTTCCTTGTGTTGATATTTTGTTCAAAGAAATATCTATTTTCATTTGGTCACAAGAATGATTTTAATAGGAACAATCAAGGAATGTATGTGCTGGGTGGTGTCCAAAGTATCTGTCTTTGACATTGTCTGTTGCCTGGAGAATCTTGAAAACCTCTGAGCTAATGTGTTATTCCATCTTATTGACTCCAGAGATGCCTTTCTCCAGTGTTCCAGGCTAGTGTTTGTGGCCCAGAGGAATGAATGCCCTAGTGATTGAACACATCAGGCTCTATCACACCTTTCACTAGGGAATCAATGGTATTCTCTCCTTTATTTTCCAACTTTGACTTGTATTTCAAGATTATTTTAAATTTTTCTGTGCTATAGGGTCTTGCATAATTTTATTTGCTCAGTGCCCCTGCCACCTTCTGAGACCAGCAGGGTATTTTTTTTAAGAAAATACTCCCAGTGTCTTATCTTCTATCTCTAGTCCAATCATAGTGGACAAAATGGTGGCTGCTGTGTTCTTGCAGCCTTCATATTAGACTGTAGTTGATGGTACAAAGGTAAGCATCTGACACAATAGGACAAATCATAGCTGCCTCTTGGAGTTTTTGAGCTTGGGAAGATGGAGGGAATATAAATCAGCTCCTCTCTGGTGGGGAGCACTGTGGGAAGTCGTGTTTAGGAACTGCCAGCCACCATGTTCTCTAGCACATGAAGACAACCAGTTTGCAACAGGAGAATATGAGGCTGATCTGTGGAGATAAGAGAGATGAGAATCGTTCAGCATTTAAGTCCTGGATTTCAGTAGGTGTTGAGGTAACTAACCTTCCTGCTGTTACAAAAAATACCTCCAGTATATTTTATATATACCCTTCAAGCATATTTTTTCTTCTGTGGAACAACTTGAGTTGATGTTACTTGGAGCCAAGAGTTCCGACTGACACATAGGGCTTTCCAAGTGTGGTATGTTTCTACTCTAGCAGTTTTCTCATCCATATACATTGTAGAAAAGTCTTCTCAAGTCTATGGCTCCTGACTATGAACGTGTAGCTCCCTTGTTTTCTCTCAAGGAGGCCAAATGAGACAGAAGATAGTTGGAGAAAGAGTAGAGGGAAAGGAGAAAGAACAGAGCAACATAAATCAGGTTTGAGGGCAATGGTCAGAACTAGTTCCCTTTGACTTGCCAAAGACTAATTATGCATGATAACCAGTGCTAAGGTCCCCCCAGGGTCTCTTGTCTAAACTGACTTAAGGATGCAGTGTGTGTCTCAGAGTGATTGTGTGTATTCATCACCTTTAATTATTGAAAGTTTATTTCTGTTTGCTAAGGAGGCTTAAGCATAAGCCTTACTAGGATTTGGCTTCTCATCTGACAGAAATGCCACCCAGCTCAGGGGATCCAGAATAATTCTTCTTATTTGACATCTATGCTGGAATCAAAATGTGCATTTGTAGTGAGCCTGTACACATGTTTTTATTTGTTTGCATTAAAAGCAAATTGAGCCCAAATTATTCACTTTGACATTTACTACTAAATACTGTGATTTCATTGTTACAGGTGATGACTCAATACCTTCCCAAGGGAAGATTGCATTCAGTAAGAAGGGTAGTTGACCTTCCCAGTGTGAGCAATTCTATAATTAGGAAAAATGCAAGAAAGAACTCCTGAGAGTCCTATATACTATACTTTGGGGAAATTGACCATCTCTGAATTTATAAGAAAGTCTCATTATAAAAGCCATTGTAGAAACAAATGGATCAGGTGAAATAAGTGCATTTGAAACATTTTTCTCCTCTCGGTGAAGGTTGCCCCATGCTCATGTTTCTCACCAGCTGCTTGACCACTTCTCCCAAGAGTCTCTGCAGAGAGCCCAGGCTCAGAAAGGACAGCAGACCGTGATGTCAGCAGATTCCTCCCAGTGAGATTTCTTTCCCAACTATTCTGATAGTTGGAGTCCATTTGCTCTCTGAAACCCCGTATTTCTGTAGCTATCACATATGTCTCAGTGTCAGGTATGGCAGGTCTACTGACTTTCAAGTCACTCAGATCACTTTATGTATTTAATGATTTCTTTAAATATATTTACAGTGGGAAGGAGTCATGTCACATATCAGCCTACTTAACTAACATCAATAGTTTATCAACATCACCTTGTAATAAAGAGAAATTTGTTTGATTCAGTAAATATCTGAATCAAACCTATGTTTGTCACCCAAACTGAGATAGTTTTGAGTGAAAGAGAATACTATTTATCATTATACTGGAGCAACAGGTATAAAGTGGAAATTTCTCAGGAAATCAGGACATACGGTTTCCCAAATTCAGTGATTATGATTCTATGCATACTTCGTTGGATAGACATCTTTTGGGATTAGCCACCCAGCTCCCATTTTTTTTTCTCTGAAAACTACTCTTTCCACATTCTTTTCTGTGGTTTATTCTTGGAAAATTCTGAGTCATGACCCCTGCCCTTTCTAGCCAAAACTACAAATTGAGGTGCACTGAACTGAACTAGAGATGGATTTGGGCCCAAGGTGGGCCAGATGATTTATTTACAAAGTTATTTATTTATTTATTTATTTAGTTAGTTAGTTAGTTAGTTAGTTATTTAAAACAATTTAAAATTGGGATTCAGAGATCCTGGCTAAAGTCTGTTAGCATTTTAAGCTGAAAGATCATGTAAAGCAAGACAAAGATGATTGTGTCAATGTCAACACAAGGAATGTTGCTCTGCTGTAGGAAGAAAGAACGAAGAAGACATGTAGAGCCAGGCAGAATAGTAATTCCATCTGCTCCAGAAAAAGTGGAGGCAGAGGTTGGCTAGGCTTCTGACTTTTTCTGATTCTGAGTTTTATGATGTACCTGGGATCTGCGATGTATTTGATAAAACTTATAATGAAGACTCCTTTTTGCTTATGATGGTTCAAGTGTGTTTCTTTTGCTTATAACCCAATATTCCCTGACATAGGCATATATTTGCTTAAGAAGCTCTCTTTCTATAAATCGACAAATTCCAACAGAGTTAGCTAAGATTTGTTCTCTGCCATGAATTGCAATGTAAGGAAATTAAAATTTCTTATTAAAAGTAAATATGCTTTAGTTTCCTTGTAGTCTCTGAAGACCAATTAAAATATGTCTTAGTTTCGAACTGACATATAATTAGCGTTGATGGAAGAAACAGTAGCAGAAATCGAATTGTCTGCTTGTTCTACCTTTCTTCAGAGTTTAGCTGGTATTTGCCTTCAACAGACAAGAAAAACTAATGAGGTAGGAAGGCAGTTGGCATATTCTCTCCACTTCTTTGGCCTCTTTTTGTGTTTTTAGGCCTGAATTGCCTCTTCCAGTTTCATCAATCGCCTTTAACATGTGAAACATTTGCTTTCAAGGAGCTGCAGGTGCAACATTTGAACAGGCCAAGTTCTCAAGATCTAAGTAACAAAATGAAAGAGAGTAAAAAAGCCCATTTGCCAAATTCCAGAGGAGGGGTGAAAACTGTACACATGAAGGAAAATACACTTGTTTACAGAGACACCGGCCATCAGTATTAATGGGAGTGTTTGGATCCAAAGAGCTGCTTACCTCGTGGAGTGACAGGGGCTGGATAAGTTTTGTCAGATAGGAGCAGTGCAACCCACTTTCATTCTTAGGGAGATGTCTTGCTGTCATCAGAAAGAAAACAGAAGGAAAATTGGCCATGCCAGGTTAGTGTTGATTTTTTTTAAAAATTATAAACTGTTTTACTGTAAAATGATTACTATTGCCTTCTGGCCTCAAGCTAATAATTAAAGAAATTAGAATGATTTGTAAATATTGGAACTGATCCTGACTAAAGTAAGACTAGTATGTCAGTGGTCATGAGTCTGCTGAATTTCTTTTCTTAGTTTATAATTATAAATATACCCCCACATATATTAACTGATCTATTCATGCTACCAAAGGGCGTCAGATGATGGAATCTGAGGTTAAACTTGAAAAGTTTGGTCAGATCAAAGGGCTATAAAACCCTATAGTTAGACAGTTTATGTGTCAAGTTAACACCTCCTGTGGCATTAGAACACATAACTTTGGTTAAAAAAGGTTTCATCAATCTTCATGAGGTCATATTTCCCCATATTTAGAAGACTATATGGTAGGCTGGATTCAGAAATACTGAATTTAATAGACTTAAATATTCAATAGACTGCAGCTAATCAATCATTTCTAACTTTTTTTCTCAATATATGCTAAATAAGTAGTTTTATAAACTTCAGGCCTCATATTAGTGGAATGAACTGGACCAACCTCAAGTTGGATTTTTAAATCGGCATTTTCAAAAAGGATATGGGGTCAGTCAGGGTTCAATCAAAGAAACCGAATCAGTAGGAAATGTATATTAAGAGATTTGTTGCAAGGAATTGATTATGGGGCTGGCTGGGTAAGTTGGAAATTGGTAGGTCAGGCCATCAAGAACAATAGCCTGGAATTCTCAGGCACAGGCTGAAGGTACTGTCCACAGGCCCAATTTCTTCCTTTTCAGAGAGGCCTCAGTTCTACTTTTAAAAAAGACTTTTCAGTTGATTGAATCAGGCTCACCCTTAACTTAAGGTCAACTGCTAACAGAGTGTAATCATGTCTACAGAATACCTTCACAGCAACACCTGGATTCGTGCTTGGCTAAATGACTGAGAAGTGTAGGCTAGCCAGGATGACACATCAAAAAAGACCATCACAGGTGTCTAAACAGTGGACCAAGCATAAGGTAAGTCTCAGGTATAATTATGTTCCTCAGGGCTGTACCAAATTTGATTTACTCCTTCATGAATCAAACACATGGCGATTCCAAGAGACAGGGTTGAAAGAGAAAACTTTTTTGTTGGAATTTATGAAAAAGAAATGATGTGTGAGTGGTAAAGAGAACATTCTTAGAGAAACAAGATCTCCACTTTGAAAATAAATGTCCCTGCTTTGCCTTTTTTGATTTGAAAAAATTCTTTATTTCAGCAGTACTCTAACAGCAGGTGACCATTATCCTGCATGAATGTTCTCTTTCCCTGCCATTATCTCGAAACAATGACCGAGGATAGACCTGAGAATGCTGTTCTGAACTACCACTTCCCTTTCTGTGTTTCAGAGACCTTGGAAATTTTACTGGAGTATGTCAGAGGGGATTAATAAAAGCATTTTCTATTAGATCACATTTAAACACAGAGAGATATGATGGGAGAATAAACTAACTCATGATAAATAGCACGTGCTAAAGCTTTAGCCTGAATTTAAAATGGTGGTTTTCTAATAAATTTATCATGGGTTGGTGTTTTATTGGTCAAGAGAGGATATTATATTTTATATACAAAAAGATGGCATTTCTCCCTGGTGCTAATAAATTTTATTCATTTCAGACATTCATGTAGCCAAATGAAGTGAATTTTATTTGCGTAAATCAGCTCAGCAGATAAAGACAACAAGATAGTGCCTGTTACTACCTCTGAAATCTGACTGACTGCCATGTTGGAGAGTTTGTTCAGGTCTGGTCGCTCTGCACTTTCTCAGCCATTCATGTATTGTTTTTCTAATAACTTGAAAGCATAAAATTTTCATTTTTATTCATGTGCATGGCTTGACACATTTGTACATTCTACATAATTTCTCTCCTAGTTTAGAGCAAATGTTAAAATTGCACATTAGAAATGTTCAGTGCCTCTGCATGTCTGGGAAGGGGCATCAGAGTTATTTTGTTTGTTCATTTTCATTTTCTTCTCATTCTTCGTATTCTATAAAATAACCACAAAACCAACAATTTGAGAAGAGCATTAGCTACCGTTTGCTGACTATCTAATGTCTGCCACTCATCATGGTAGGAGCTTTATAATCAACGCTTTTCATCCTTATAAACATTTCTGCATGGTGATTCCCATTTTGTAAATGAGGAAATTAAGGCTTATGGAAGTTAAATACCTGGCTTAAGATCACAGTTTCCTGACATCGGAGCTGGTATTGCACTGTGTCTGCCTGTTTTCAAGCCTGAATTCTACTCTACCATTCCGATCTCTCAATTTAATTTGTCATTTGACAATATGTAAAAATGTGTATTCCAGAGAAATGGCGATTCCCAAAGCATGAAACTTTAAGTAGTTTTTTCCTGATAGACAACTACCTATAGAAACTGTCTTCATGTAACTTTTGTGGAAACATCAAGGACAGTCAGAATCATCATGAACCTATTTAATTTTGACTGCCTGTTATGAAATCTGGAACTATTGGGTATTGGTATGAAGAATTTATTTACATTACATAAAATTCACTTTTATGCTATGCATTTAAAATTTAAAATCAAATGATATCTAAGCAAATTAATCGTACAATTAAGATTGTAGGGCAAATGTTTAGCCTATTTTGTAGGACTGCCTGATTTAAAGCACTTTAGAAGTATCATTAACATACAAATAATTGCTGTGTTCCTTTGAAAGCAGTCTACTTATTATCCATTCATTAGGCTGATCATCAAAGAATTCTGCTTGACAACGATTTGTTAACCTTCTTCAAGTTACTATATTTACTTAAAAGTCATTAACCTGCACTTTTTGAAAATATTACATAACTGCTCTGGTATACTAATGATTGTCTTCCCAGTGGTTCCAATCAGTGAAGTTTTTTTCTATATATAGAATATGTTTGGGTCATATGCAGTGGGTTATTTTTTTCCTCTCAAAAAAATCTTATTCAGATATGTAGGCAGAAATAAAATGTTGGACTACATTCAGAAATAACTCTTGGGTGACTATTTTGATTAATTTCACTTAGTGACACAAGGATTTATGGTTGTAATGGCCCCTGGAACATGGTACTACTTAAAGACACCACAAGCCAATTAATGGTTGTTATTTTGGGGTGTTGTCCTTATTACCCTCATGTAGGGAGGTTCACAGTGTGACAGCTCATGCCCATGTCAAAAGTCTTCATTAACACTGAAAAAAACTTAATTGGTACATCAGGACCCACTTACTAAATTGGCCCAAATTTTGATCATCTGTTTCTAAATCCCCATCTTGTCACTTCAAAACATATATACATCTCATCACACTCAGAAGGTGCAGAGGCAGAAAAAGGAATGTTATTAGGAGAAAGAAGAGTAGTGAACACCCCCAGTAGAAAACACCCCCAGAAATTATGTAATGTTTATTCTTAGAAGACACATTTTATTTTCTTTATAATCTCCGAGAATTCCTCCATAGACAAGGAAGGACATCTCAGATACAAAGGTATGGTTTGGGACCTTCCTCATGACAGATACATTCCAAAATTACATAGATTTTATACATTAACTTGTGGAAAGATGAAGATCATTTTGAGGCAGTAGAACAGGGATGGAGCCTGGTTTAATAGGTACAAAAACTCGAGATTTATGATACTGCTTAATATAATTTTCTGAGACTTGAGATAATGTCTTGTCAGAAGAACATGGAAAGGGGGATTTTAACCAGAGGATATTTAACACCATATAGGCACAGAGGTCAGAATAGCTATGTAAGTCAGCATTATTTTTCTCTAATAGAATAAACTTTCTATTCTCTCCCATACTAGTATTTTTATGTAGCTATTTCCAGGAGGACATAGGTATTCGTTATACTCATGTGTGTCTTGTGGCACATTTAGTCCACAACAATGCCGTGCTTTGAACTGCACTTCAATGAGATGGAAGAGACATTGCTGTTTTGCACTGTAGCTTCTCTGCTTTTTGCTAATTGCTGTTGTCACTGAGTATCTCAACTTCATTTCTTAAGTAAATAACATTGAACTTGTTACTGCTAATTTTCTCTCGACATCAATTAAGTATCCATATTGTGGATTTGTTTTTGACATGAGAGTTTAGGTTGGTTTCCTTTTATGTTTCAGAAATATGTCAAAGGAAGATTAGCTCAGAGAAAATACCTGTCATAAGCCAGAGAAGACTGGTAAGTGTGTACATTGACTAGAAATGTCTTAGCTAAAGAATTATCTAAAAGAAATGAAATCAGATTAGCTGTCTATAGATGCAAACCATTTTGTTTAAAGTCCATAAGAGAGCAAAAAAAATTTTATTCAGTGCACTGATTTTTTTAAGAAAAAAATCACATCAATTAACTGGCTTTCTGCCATTCCTAATTCTGCTCTTCCTAATTCTGCCATTATGCATCTTGAGAGAGGTGACAGCAACATTTTTTTTATCCTTTGCAGTAGATATATCTGCAAGATAGGTTGTTCTTTGGGGTACAGTTTCTCCTACTCCTTTGAGAATCTAACAAAAGGTACAAAGGCACACATATACCAGATTTTGAATAAAATTTCGGTGCATCATAAACCCATCACCCAACAACCCCTCCCCAACCCCACACAGATATAATCATCTCAATACATGGATTCTGGACCCTGTTGTAAAAGTATCGCATTCTTGAGAACTGTGATCTCCTCTTAATCAATTTTACATACTTCACAGTGTCTGCTATAATGTCTTGAACATAAGTTGGTTCTTAAATATTTGTAGAATTGAGCAGCATACAAATAAAGGAGGGTCATTTTAACATGTTCACTGTCAAGACAAATTATGTTTAAAAAAAAAGGAAAAATATCCCGATCACTGAAACAGAATTTAGAGTCCAAAAATAGGCTCATACATATGTAGTTGATTGATTTTTTTTAACAAAGTTGACCAAGTTATTCAATGAAGAAAGTCTATTTTTAAAATAAGTGTTGCTTTAAGTATTGACTATCCATATGGAAAAAAGAAAGTGAATTTTGACCGTAACTCACACCAAACATAAAAATTAAATTTAAGTGGATCATAGAACTAAATACAAAGCTAAAACTATAAAACTTTAATAAGAAAATGAGGCTTAATAGTTGTAGCCTTGGGGTAGAAACAATTTCTTAGGACATGTATTAGAAACACCATCCAGTTTTTCTCATGTTCTCATGAGGTTTTTCTCAAAACCTCAGTTCCTTCCTCCTGTGTGTCTCTCCTTTTACACATAATACTTCACTTCTGACACTTCTGGTCATCAAATGGATGTGAATTTATTCCACACCAAGCAATTCCACATGTAGGACATGCAGCTGCGTGTCCTACAACTTACTTCTGACACCATCTTCTTAGAGATAAAGTCAGATCCCACAGGTTAAGGGCTCAGTCCCACAAGACCACCCTCACCCCCATCAGATGCAAGTCACAAGTCGGGATTGTCACCTGTGTTTCTGACTGGCTAGAAGAAGCCAGACGTTCCAACAACCCTCTCCTGGGTTCAATTAATTTGCTACAGCAGCACACAGAACTCAGGAAAACAGTTTATTGACGTGTACTGGTTTATTATAAAAGGATATAAAGGATACAGGTGAACATTCAGAAGAGATGCATAGGGCAAGGGTTGTGGGAAGGGTCACCTAGATTCTCACTCCAGCTACACCCCTCTCCAGCATCTCCCATGGGTACCCAGAAGCTCTCCAAACTCCATACATTTGTGATTTTGTGAAGGCTTCATCACTAGGTAGGATCAATCATTAACTCCATTTCAGCCCTTCTCCCTTCTCAAGACAAAGACGGATGGGGCTGAAAATTCCAAGCTGCTGCTGCTGCTTTTTTTTTTTTTTAAAGATTTTATTTTATTTATTTATTTGACAGAGAGAGAGGCAGCAAGAGAGGGAACACAGGGGGAGTGGGAGAGGGAGAAGCAGGCTTCCCGCTGAGCAGGGATCATGACCTGAGCTGAAGGTAGACGCTTAACGACTGAGCCACCCAAGCGCCCCTGAAAATTCCAAGCTTCTAATCACGGCTTGGTCTTCTGGTGACCAACCCTCATCCAGGAGCTGTCAAGGAGCCCACTCTGAATTACCTACCACATAAGAACAAAAGACACTCCTATCACCCAGGAAATTACAAGGGCTTCGGGAGTCCTGTATAAAGAACTGGAAACAAAGACCAAATATTAGAACAAAAGATGCTCCTGGTGCTCTTATCACTTAGGGAATTTCAAGTGTTTCAGGAGCTCTGTGAGAGGAACTGGGGGCAGATATATATAGATATAGATATAGATATAGATATAGATATAGATAGATAGATATAGAGATAGATATAGAGATATAGATATATATTTCCCCCATGCTCTCAGAGAACATAAAATGCATACACAATAAATGAAAAACATTGATAAATTAGCTTTATCAAAATTTAAAGCTTTTGCTTTTTGAAATACACAATGAAGAAAAGAAAGGGAAAGCCAGATTTGGAGAGAGTATCCCACTACAGATCTTCCTTGATTTATGATGGGGTTATGTTCCCATAAACCCATCATTAATTGAAAATGTCTTTTTTTTTTAAAGATTTTATTTGTTTATTTGACAGAGAGAGACACAGCCAGCGAGAAAGGGAACACAGGCAGGGGGAGTGGGAGAGGAAGAAGCAGGCTCCCAGAGGATCAGGGAGCCCGACACGGGGCTAGATCCCAGGACCCTGGGATCACGCCTTGGGCCGAAGGCAGACACTTAACGACTGAGCCACCCAGGTGCCCCTAATTGAAAATATCTTAAGTCAAATATTCATTTAATATACCTAGCCTACCAAACATCATAGCTTAGCCTAGCCTTCCTTAAACAAGCTCAGAACCCTTACATTCACCTACAATTGGGAAAAATCATCTTACATAAAACCTGGTTTATAATAAAGCATTGGCTATCTCATGTAATGTATCGAAGACGACACTAAAAGTGAAGAAAGGAATGTTGTATGAATCCAGAATGGCTGTCAGTGTGCCAGTTGTTGTCATGTTATACTATGGTGAAGTTGAAAAATACACAGAGGGGGCCATTTGTACATATGTATCAGACAAAGCACTGATCCAGAATTTATAAAGAACACTTACAACTCAACAAAAAGAAGATAAGCAGCCCAATTAAATAAATGAGTAAAATATTAGACAGGGACTTCAAAACAGAAGATATGCAAATGGCACATAAAAGATATTCAACCACCAAAAAATGAAAATTAAAACCACAGTGATAGACCCTTACACACACAATGGAATGGCTCAAATTAAGGAGACTGACAATATCAGCTACTGGTAAGGAGGTGAACAACCAGAACTCTCAAAACTTGCTGGTGGGAATATCAAATAGTAGAGCCATTTTGGAAAACAGTTCATCAGTTTCTTATAAAATTAGACATATAAGTACTGTGTGACCCATATGATCTTATTTTCCTAGAAATTTCCTAAGAGAAATGAAAACATGTCCACACAAAAAAACTTGTGTTTAAATATTTATAGCAGTTTTATTCATAATAGTTCAGACAGGAAGAACAAAAATGTCTATCGACGGGTGAATAAATAAGCAAATTGGAGTGTTCCCATGCCCTGGAAAGCTACTCAGCAATAAAAAGGAACAAACTGCTACACACAACAGGGATGGATCTTAAAACTAGTGTGCTGAATGCTAGACACAGAAAAGTACACACTATGCGATTCCATTTCTAGGATATTCTAGAATAGACCTAATGACAGAATGCAGCCAGAAGTTTTCTGAGGCTGGATATATGTCAGGAGACCATTGGGGGGACAGACTGGGAAGAGGCAAAGGGAAACTCTTTAGGCTCATAAAAATATTCTCTACCTTGATTTTGGTAGGGGTTACATGGTGTATATATTTGTCAAAAGTCATCGGACTGCCCACTTAAAACTGGCGCATATTATTTTATGTAATGATATTAGTTTCCTAGGGCTGCCACAAACTGGGTGGCTTAAAGCAATGGAAATTTATTCAGAGTTCTGGAAGCTAGACGTCCCAAGTCAAGGTGTTGCAGGCACCTGCTGCTTCTGAAGGATCTAGGGAAGAATCTTTCCTTGGCTCTTCCATCTCTGGTGTCTGCAGGCAATCTTAGGGGTTCCTCAGCTGGTAGCCACATAACCCCATTCTGCTCTATTTATACATGGCCTTTTCCTCTTGGTGTCTCTGTGTCCAAACTTCCCTTTTGTTAAAAGGACACCAACCATTGATTAGAGCTCCATTCACTTTAACTTGATTATCCCTACAAAGACCCTCTTTCCAAGTAAGGTCATATTCTGAGGTTGTAGGTAGACATAAATTTGGGGAGGACAGTGTATTGGGACAGTATTCAACCCACTGTAGCAATATATCTCATCAAAGTTGATTAAGAATAAGTGGAAGAGGAAAAGATCTCTTCGTGAAAGCTATTGGTACTCTGGAGAAGTCACACATGTTTTCAAAATCAGTCACCCCAGAATTGCAGGCACCGCTGCAGGCACATACCAACTTCTGTAATGGAGGTATTTCTTTTTTTTAAGGCCTAACTGCCAGTTCCCACAGGAAAGTCATATTTGGATTCTTGAATTGCTGATTGCACTGCCCAATTAAGAGCAATAACTTGAATTTGGTTACTAACAAAAATTGTATTTAAAAATAGCCACAGGGTTGCTGAAAGCACAATAGCTCTTTGGGTTCAAATGTGCCTTATTAGTGCTTGTGGATGGCTGCTCTGACTAGTACCCAGCAGGCCTCCTGACCGCCTGCTAACCCGTAGTACACATGTGGTCAGAGTCATTGGGAGACCTAGCAGCCTTTTCCTCGGCTGAGGGGGCAGCAGGGAGACACAGCCAAGGAAAGGTCAAGTAGGGCCATATCAACAAAGTTAACGGGAAATGTAACAGAGCCCTATGTCTTCTTGCTTTGCTTCCTGGCACTGGCTGAGCCCTGTCCCTCTTCGCACTGTATATGTGACCCCACAGGCAAGTTCTGCTTGAGTAATTTGGCACACTTTCCACTTAACAGACGGCAAGAGGCCAGAGCAGTTATTCAAATCCCACGATGCAGGTTACTTGTGTGATGGGCTAAGAGGGGCTGATAAACAGAATGAGTCAGCTACTGGGCAGAGAATGGAGGACCTTTAATGCCTTCCTTTTGCTTAACCGAGGGACAGAAGATAGATCTTCTATGAACAAGCACCATGCAGAAGAATGGGAAGAAAAACCAAATACTTCAGAAGTATAAAATGCTATATTGATAATAACAATAACATACCAATGATGTGTATAGCATTTTATAGCTTAGAAATTGTTTTGTGTTTTTTTCTTTTCTTAAGTGATCCTTGCAATAAACCCATGAGGCGGCAGGGGTTATTGGCTGCATTTTATGGAGAAGGGAGGTGGGTTAAGTGACTTGCCCAAACTATTGAATGAGACACCTGGGACTCAAATGTAATGCTTCTGACATGCCTGTTGCTACTCTTACTACGACGCTAAGATTATGTTAGTGTTCCCAGTGCTTCCTATGGTGCCTCACATGGAGAAGCTGCTCAAGAAACATTAAGTGAATAAATGAATTGTCAGCAGTGTTCACAATATTATACTTCCATCTGTAACCAAACAACATTTGATATAGGAAACTCTGATCAGATAAACCCAATATATGAGACTCCTGCTGGACGTTTAACAATGCTTGTTAAATGAATGATTAGGTATTTTTCAAGTACCCATCTCTTAGAAAAACACATTTAAAGGATGAAGAGTATATAAACAATGTCCCATATGTGCTGTCATGCTTTCCTCTTAAGCCAACTGTAAACCCAGTGCTGAAAATTTGCCAAATTGACACACTCCAGCATGTTTCAGTGTTTCTTTCCTCTCGTATGTGAGATAAAGCTATGTTGCATGCAGAACTCCTCTTATAAGTCTCAGCTTACACATTACGTTCTCTGCCACACCCTCCATGACTCTGTAAATCTGGGCCCAAACCCAGGAAATAGAAGCTCTGTGCATTCAGGACAGTGTCTGTCTCAGGCGATCAAGCATTCCCAGAGCATACAGTGGATAATCAGGAATAAATTCCCCAAGGGATTCTAATATGTGGAAAGATTCATGGGGTTAGAATAATGAATACAGCACTTTTGGCAGTAGCCTACATGCAATGACTGAAGATTCTGAAATCAGACTGTTACTTACTGGCATTTACTATTCAAATATTGAAGAAAAATTCATGAACACAAAGCATCAATAAATTTTTATTTTTTCCTGATAGATGATGCTCATTTTGAATGAGATTTGGAGGTTCTTAGCACTCTGGGGAATGCCAATGCCTAAGAGGGAAATTTACTAGAAAAACAACAGGACTTCATCAGGACAAATTTCCTTGGCTGTTTGAGACCTTTGGGCATTTTGATGATACAGGAAAAGAAAAATTATGAATAGAAATATTTTCATCTCTCCTTTATATTAAATGTGTTGTTCAACACACAAATCTATTTTTTTTTAAGAGAGGGATAACGAGTTGGAGGAGGGGCAGAGGGAGAGGGAGACTCTTAAGCAGGGTCTACGCCCAGCATGGAGCCTAACACAGGGTCAATCTCACAACCCTGAGGTCATGACCTGAGCTGAAATCAAGAGTCGGACACTTAAGCGGCTGAGCCACATAGGTGCCCCAAAAGTCCATTTTTTTACGATTTTTTTCTCATTTATTTTCACAATCTATTTTGGTATTCTGTGGTATAAATTTAGACTTTAATACATAAATGCTGAAGTGGACAGTGTTGAATTTTTCTACTCTGGAGTACTTTCTTCTAGAAAGAGGACTGTCTTGTAGAAAGAGCATGTTGTAGAAAGGGTACCTCTCTCTCCCTTTATCCAACCTGCTTTTCCTTCCTCCATTCTTCATCACCGGCCCCTCCCCAGCTATGTCGTTTTGGGTGCAGTTGCTAAGCACAGGACTTTCTCCCTAGGCACAGGTGTGGCCACTTGGCCCAGACTAGGCCACCTGCCCACAATGCTTGGTCCACGTAAGGGCATGATCCCCAAGGTAGATCAAAGGGCTCTTCCCACAGATTGCATTAATTGCAGCTGGTGCAAGGCTCCGAGGATACAATCCAATAGCAGCTGCAGACATAGTCCAGTCTTGTTGGAATGGCTAATCTGCTGGAGCACCTTTGGTGCCTGGTTTGCTTACGTGCTTTCTAATGTTACTGAGGTTTAATTATATGCACCAACAAACTTCCCACTTTTATTCGAGTTCAGTTTTGATCCCTACAAACTGAAAGAGACACCATTAGACTGTTAGAAGTGTTAGCTTTCACATCTTGGACATTCGTTATTTTTTTTCAATTCAATTCAATTCAATTTTAGTTTTTAAACTGCAGATTCATTTATTTTTTTATTAAAGTATAACTACTATACAGTGTTATATTAGCTTCAGGTGTACAATACAATGATCCAACAATTCTATACATTTTTCAGGGCTCATCACTATGTGTACTCTTAATCTCCTTTTATCTATTTCACCCAAGTCTTGAACATTCTTGAAGATTGGTCTAGAAGATTCAAAGTCACTTTCAATTTATTGCATTTTATTGTCCTTTAATTCTTATGTTTTGAGGAGAAAAGTTTTACTTTTCTATTTTCTTTTTTCATACTTGGATGCTAAAATTATTTTGTGTAATTCTGCACTAAGATGCGATATTTGTCAGTAGCAGAAGGAGCAAAACTGAAAGATGTTTAGAAAGTGTGGAATGAGTATTCTGTGCCGTGAGCACGTTTGTAGATCCGAAGTTCAAAAGTAACTGGCATTAGCTGTCACTTCCTAACTTTTACACATACGAAACTGATGTTCAGGGGCTCTATTTTTAGTGGCTTAAACTCTGAGGTTCATCTGTGTTGAAAGTAATTACCTGAAATATTATCTCTAATTCACTCCATCTAGTATTAACATTAAAATGTAAGCTAGAAAGGGAGGGAAATTATGTAACTCGGGTGCTTTGCATATCCATAGATATTAACAGTGACTTACAGCTCATATTTGTAGCATAGTCTTAGCTACTGTTCTTCAAATAACATTTATCTACATTGAATTGTTTATCTAAAAAGACAGTTGTAGAGAGAATTAATAAGAGCTGTTCTCCTGTATAAGAAATCTTGAGATAACTTTAGAAAGCTCTGTATTTATTCTAGATCTGATTTCATTATGACTTGAAGAAAACATTAATTGATAGCTTTATTCAACATGTGAAAATTAATATTTCTTCAGTGTTTTCTGTACCTCCATGGATGCAAAGTAGAGTTGAAGAGCAAAAAGCAGGTGGGACAACAGCCATCTCGAAAAAGAAGAATAGGTCAATAAAGGAGAACAATAATATATATCATATATATATATAACAATATATATATCATATATATATATATAAAATAACAAAGAACAATAATATTGGCTATGGGTTTTTTGGGGGATTCAGAACTTCTGAGAAAAAAATACTCTGGGATCCTTAAAATTTTGAAATGCAATTATAGGTAAAGAAGCTGCAGAAATCAAATTGGTTCTTTTTGGGTTATCGAAACACATAATTTTGGAGTCTAATACATCCTTTGGGATCGTAAGAGTCATTAAGAAACCATTTACCTATAAGAAATATCAGCAAGAAAACACTGAATCCAGATGGTTATAAAGTTTTATTTTAGGAAATATTCAGTGATAAAGTATATTCGATTTTAAATGAGAGTTGCAAATAGGCAGTAAAGCTATTTCATCTTAATTTAGTAAACATTTTCCTTCTTCAAACTGAAGCAAAAACTCCAAGATGTGAATTTCTAAAAAGCTCAGTTTATAATTTAACATATATCCAGTAAACTTTACCAAAAAAGTATTGGATTTTTTTAAATATGTAAGCAAAAGAGAATTGAGATAGACTCATTCTG
The DNA here is from genome assembly GCF_023065955.2 of Ursus arctos. Lineage (NCBI taxonomy): Eukaryota > Metazoa > Chordata > Mammalia > Carnivora > Ursidae > Ursus > Ursus arctos. The sequence continues at coordinate 20,641,868 of NW_026622841.1, forward strand.
CAAAATGAGAAGACTCATTTTGGTCCATTGCTCCATTTCCCTTCTCTCTGCATTGGATAAGAGTGTATGTCCAAGAATATAATAAAATGTTATCTCCTCCAGACATAAAGATAATATGAATAATACTGATGGTTTTTGGAGTAATCTGAACGTACAGGATTGGAGGACAGTACCTTAGCAATCAAGTTATTTTTTCTATGATAAGGAAAACTTTCCAGTCATATGATTTTGATAGTTTCTCAAAGCAGCTGACAGTGTATTCTTATGAACTTATAATTTTACTAGGGAAGTCTAGTGTATATCTGTTATTTTTGCCACCCAGCATCCACTTCCCCTTCCTTCTGATAATGACCCATTATATCTTCCCTCCCACCTCTTTTCACTCCATGGGCTTCAAGACAGTTGACACCAAGCCTGGGCTTCAAGGAAGGAGTGAATGAGCAAAATCAAGAAAATGGCAAATTCCATTCACTTGATTATAGCGCTTGGTTCAGGGATGGACCTATGATCTACACCTGGCCAGCCAGGGCCAAGGAAGTCAATTCTGGAACTGTTGGTACAATCTGACAATAAAGATGTGTCTGAAGTTAGTCTACCCGAAGTTGTTCAGGTATCTAAGCCAATATATTTTCTTTTTAAAGATTTGAGTTAGGAGTTCATATTGGATTTTCTATTGAGAGCAGTAGACAGAGTTCTTACTGATACATGATATGAGAATAGAAATCATCCAGGGAGCTTGTTAAAGTTACAGATTCTCAGACCTATCCCAGACCAATTGAATCAGTATCTCTACAACAGGGCCCTAGGATTTATTATTTTAACAAGAGTTCCAGGTGGATTTTATAATCACTAAAGTTTGTGAAACACTCTCTTAAGGAATTTCTTAGAACTAGCCATTGAATATTATTCAATTTGGTGATAAAAAGAACAGAACAGAAGTGGGTTTAGGACTCAGTTTTCACTAAATAGGTGACTTATGGCAAGATAAAGTAGCAGTTTAGTGTGTCTCACCAATAAAGTAGCAATAATAGTATTGCACACATCAAAGAGTTGTTTTGCGTAGTAAATGAGATAAGGTATATAAGGTTCTTAACACAGCATGTTGTATGTACCTGGTATTTAATTTCATTAGTGTTTATTATATTGTTGAATTTGTTTTTAAGCATAAGTCAAATTCTTGTGAAACATTGGCAAATAGCTCAAAGTGAGACTTGAGTCATACCTTCACTATTGAACATAAATCAGATAGAACTGAACAATGAGTTATACCCGACATCGATAAATCTATGAATTAGGTTATTTTAAAAAATACTTGGGTCTTGACTTTACATGGTACTTTATTTTTCACAGTTGATAAAACAATAAATTTAATTAAATTCATTCATTCATTCTATAAATTCATTCATTCATTCTATAAATTCATTCATTCATTCATTCAGTTCATCAGTCAGTTTGATCTCCATATGCAATATGAACAGACTTTTGGTCTGCAAAATACATTTGAGAAGGGCAAAAAGTTAGTCTGAAAGGAATCACCTTTCATAACTTCAGCTTCAAGGAAAGAACACAAGATGATCCAGAGGAAGAAGAAATAATGGTTTCTTTGCTGTGAAGTCTTCCCTCACACTTAGATAAATGTGAGAAAGCTGGGGAAAGTTTTCATTTTATTTTACCAGATAGCAGGGTAAGCACTATATTATCATAACAGCTGGCTACAGAATTCCTTCCATAGAGGAAATGGTCTTTAGGGAGAAAGAACCTTAAATAACCCCTCGGGTTAGGAGGTAAGAGTCTAAAGCTCTGTCAGCAATAGGCTGAACAAAAAAAGTCAATGATAATCCCTGGGAAAGAATGGGAGGAATTTGTATTTCTGCTCCAGGAAGAAAGGACTAGAACAGAACAGAACAGAACAGAGAGACAAAGAAGGGAAGGGGAAGAGAAGAGCCTGGGAGATGTGTAAGGACAGGGACTGCACGGTTTCTGGGTCGGTGGAACTTTCCTTCTGAGAAAATGGCTGAAGAACATTTTTACATTGGAATGTTTGCATTGCTACAGCTAATGTGAAATGCACTTCCACCCTTTCTGTTCTGTCTTCAACCCAATGTCAAGTAAAGTCTGCTACTTACATGTCTATGTTTTTGTTTTGTTTTTAATGAGGAAATAGTTGAGTTAATGAGATGGCCAACAGAACCTGGTTGTACACCAACAAGAACCTGAGTCATGTCCCACTCCACCCCTCTGGAAGTTCACAGAAACATTCAGGAAGGACTTGGATCCTAATCAGGTATGGGATTTCTGGTAAAATCCCCTGCAGATGCATCCACTCACTTATATTTTAGATCTTGATGGGTGAGTAGGTCACCATTTTCTGGGTGCAAGATTTGATAATGAATACCACTGGAGCTTTGTAAGCTATAAAATAGCACTTTATAAAAATAAAGTGTTTTTACATATGGTATCTGCTGTGATGCACATAAGAAATCTGTGAGATAGGCAAGACAGTTATCATTATCTTTGTGTTATAGATAAAAATATAGGGAAAACAGACAAACTCAAACTCAGAGAAATTAGGCATCTGTTCAATGCCCAGTGGCCGACAACCCTAAGGTTACTGCTTTTGACTGGGATCTGTATCATTCCAGATTCATCCTCCCAGTGGCTGAACCTTAGCTGATCCTCTGGACAATAACCGAGGACCCTCATTTATGCCATACCTTTAAACACTTGAACCCAACCTATCTGTGCAGTAACATTGAAACTCTACACTCCATCTCCCTGTCTCCACCAAGATATCTCCTTTAATCTCTTTGGATTTGGCATTTGTCTTTTTAAAAAATTTATTTGTTGTATTTTAGACTTCATGGTCTTGTGGGAACTGAGCTTTACTCAGTCCTGCCATATTGGTTTCCTGTAGCTGTTATAACGAGTTCCCACAAATTTAATGGCTTAAAACAACAGAAGTGTATTCACCCATAGTTCTGTAAGCCAGAGTCTGAAATTGGAATTGAAATCAAGATGTCGGTGAGGATGAACTCCTTCCAAAGCCTCTAGGGGAGAATCTGTTCTCTGCCTCTTCAAGCTTCTAGTGACTGCCACCATTCCCTGGTTTGTGGCTACGTCATGGCAATTTCTGCCTCTGTGGTCACATTGTTTCCTCCTCTTCTATGTCTGTGACAAAATTCCCTCTGTGTTTCCTTTAAGAACACTTGTGATTGCATTTAAAGCCCATCCAAATTATCCAAGATCATCTCCCCATCTCAGAACCTTTAACTTAATTACGTTGAGAAAGACTCCTTTTCCATTCCATACAAGGTACAATTTTCAGGTTGTAGGTGTTAGGATCTGGTGCATTAGGATTTGTCACCATGATGTCAGCTTATTACACTCTGCATGTCCTTTGCCTTTGGTTGAAAAGAGTTGCATTTCCAGCTCTAAACCATGGCAACCCTCACTGTCATGCAACACTCTCTGGAGTGTTTAATTATTGTACATAGCCTGAAGGTATTTTCTTAAATCATACTGCTATTCACCCTGAAGATTTATGGCACAGATGAATTTGATTTGGAAGTTGCTCAATTTTCTAGAAGGATCTTTGTAAGTGATTTTTGCAGTTCATTTTTGAAAGCATGTAAGACCCAGTTATCCTTCCAATTACTTCCCATTTTTCTGCTGTTCTTCATAATATAACTTCTTCACAGTTATTGTACATGCATTATATTTACTTCATGAGTTCCCATTCCATTTATGATCCATTATTATCTGGCTTCCATCACCGCCTTTTCACTGAAATTGCTCTTGCTTTAGTCACCAATAGCTAGCATGACTATATAAACTATCATCCAAATGAGGAAATTTTGAAAGTGAAAGTAGACACTATATTATGTTGACTACTATTCTAGAAATTAACTGAGGGAACGGTACATAAACTTGGGTCATCCCGGGAAAACTAGGGGTCCTGGTTACCCTTTGTATGATCTTCACATTGAGTAATTCAATACACACTATTTTATTTTTGTCTTACCCAGTATTCCCCCAACTTATTAACACAGCTGAACCCTTCTTCTGTTTCCAATGCTTTTTCTCTCTTCTTCTGGCATACCAATGTTTTTTTCTATTATTTTCCTCTAGCAGAAAACTCCTGAACGTTTTCCCCAGTTTTGCTTGTCTTTGGCCATGCTTCGTAAGCCTGCTTACCTGATTTCTCCTTCTCTACCCATTATCTATATTCTTGATTCTCTCAGGGCTCAGTTTAGGTCCAACTTTCTGTCTCTGCCATGTATATTCCTATGGCTTTAGATGCCATTCATATGTTGGAAATTTCTGCATTTATGTCTCTAGACCTGATCTTTCTTATATGTTCCCAGATTCAAATATTTGTCTACATTTTGATATCTCCTCTTGGATATCACACAGGCTCTTTAAAAATTATACTTTTATCTCCCTATATATACCATACCAAAACTGTTTCTCTCCCAGCCTGCTGTGTGGAGAAAAAGTTACTACCAACTTAAAAGTGTAAACCAGAAACCCACCCCATCCTGTCCGTTAGCATATGTGCTTATTCCTACCTCTAAAGCACAGTTCAAATGTACCCCACTAAATTTCTATCTCTTCACCACAATTGAATCAACCATCAAACTTTCCCTGCAGTTTTTTTTTTTTCATTTTTGCCACTTGGAATTCATTCCCTACACAATAGCCTGATTGATTTTTAATGCACACACACACACACACACACATCTGATATATTATTTTTGTAAATATTAAATTAATAAAATTTCTATTCACTTTAAATCTTGATGCTTTGTGGCTTCATAACCATTGACCAAGTGGTTTCAGTGCTTCAGAGGAAATGAAGATACTAATATAATACACAAATAATGAAGATTTCTAAGATATGACAAAGGAGAATTTTGACCAGACCTGAAAAGAAGACAGAAAGTTTCTATTAGACAAGACATGGCCTATCAGCAGGCATGGGTGTGCAAAGAGAAATGAAAATATTAAGAAGTTAATATTAAGAAGGGTTCTGGCACACCTCTATGAGGTAAAACCCTGGGGCAAGGAGGCAAAGGCTCATAGAAAATCTAGGCAGGTAAGGAGTGAGGCCAAAACCAGAGGACTCTTATTTGTTGTGGCCTACAGCGTTCTTGGAAAGGAACATCCCAGAAGGCTGGCCACTACTACAGAAAAAAGTGGTGTCTTGCTGTGCTAGGCAGAAAGAGCACTGGTGGTACCACTTATATATGACAAGTAAGGAACCCAGTTATTCCAGTATGCTCTCTGCAGGGCATTTGTGAGATACTGAAGTTGAAAGTTGCATCTACCTTAGGATTATAGAGGGCAAAGGAGAAGTGACTTTAAATAGAGGTTATGTAGTAGACAGCCTAGCTGGGGGCCAGGTGGAAGATAAGGCTGAGATTTAATAGTGCCAAAAAAGAGCTTAGATTGAGCCAAATCAGTGAGGAGAGTCATGGGATTCTACTGTGCTGAGAGAAAAGATTCTCAGTGTCTCCAGATGCAAACCTTGGTGCTAAAGGCCAACAGAGTTCCAAGAGATGAGATGGAATAAAGGGTCACTCACTGGAAGCAGAGAGGACCCATATTTGGTCAAGCACAACATGAGAACATACCTGCTTCCCCAGAAGCCATCTTGAGAGGGATTGGCAATGGTAGGGAACTTTGGGAAGAGAAACAAAGCTGTGGCGTGGAGTTAGAACTTTGAATTTAGTGATTTTATCCAAAAGGACTTAAATAGAAAGAAGCTGCTTTAAATGAAAAACAAATAACAGACTCTTTTCACTGGCAAGATTGAGCTTTATCTCATCACCCAATAAGAATCGGGAACATGAGCAAGACAGAAGCAATTATAGACGATAAAGAATGCTACATAATCTTGCACATCTGAGGTAGTGTGCACCTTTTTTTCTTTTTTAATCTTGACACACGTAAATTAGATCTTAACTCTCTTCTTTGTGCCTTCAGTTGCTACTATTTCCTTTGGAATCTAAACTCAGTAGCAAGCACTGCAGTGTGCAGAGTGATCTGGCCTAGTTTTTTTTTTTTTTTTTTTTTTTTTTTTTTAAGATTTCCTTTATTTATTTGACAGAGAGAGAGACAGCCAGTGAGAGAGGGAACACAAGCAGGGGAAGTGAGAGAGGAAGAAGCAGGCTCCCAGCAGAGGAGCCTGATGCGGGGCTCGATCCCACAACACCGGGATCATGCCCTGAGCCAAAGGCAGACGCTTGACCACTGAGCCACCCAGGCGCCCCTGGCCTAGTTCTAAATCCTTAATCTCTTCATTCTATTTTTCTTCCTGCTCAATGAAATGCAACTGCACTAACCATCTGTCCAGCCCTTGGATAAGCCAAACTCTATTCCCAACCTGGGTCTTTGCTCAGTTTTTCCCCTCCTTCTGGAATGTTCTGTGTTCCCAATATTGACATGGATGGCTCTTTGGTATTCTGTAGTTTCAGTTTAAATGTTACCTCTATGAGGAAGTCTTTCCATATCTAAAATAAATGTTTCCATTCCCCATCAATAATTGTGGATAATTCCTAAAGATATAATATTTCATATTATAATCTTATTTTATAGCACTCATTACAATTATTGCACCTATCTGTTCTTTGTCCCCACAAGTAAATTATAAACTCTGTAAGGGCAGCAATCATATTCATACTGGTCACTGCTGCTTTTCCAGTACCAGCTCAGTCATTTGTACATAGTAAATATTTCACAGACATTTGTGAATGAAGAAACTAAAACATCCATTTTCAATGTTTCCTTATTAGTTACAGAATTAAGTTAAATATCTTAGATCACCATTACATAACTTCCATTGACTTTGTAAATATACTTCCTACTTTTTTCCACAATCCACATACTTAACAAAAAACCCTGAGATACTTATTAGTTACATTTTTTTGTCCTGTAAATTCTTACCTTTGTATCTTTTTGCTCATGAAGTTTTTTGATCTGAATAGCCCTTTTCAATCTCTGAAGATTGTAGTTTTATTTATTATTTAAAGCTCTTCCCACAGACTGCCTTCCCTATCAGCCTTAGTCTGATGCTCTGTGGTCTGTTGAAATTTTGTCTTTACCTATCCAAGACTATCTGTGCCATCTGAACTATCCTCACGTATGTATGTATATATGCACATAAACCCACACTTTTTTCTTGTCTGTTAGCGTATAAATACATAAGATGCATGGATTTATCCTTCGGTTCCCTTAGTACCATGTCTTTCATGTGAATAAAAGCACTAAATAAATACTGGATGTATATGTTAAAAAGGGGAAACTATTTTGTAATAGTACCATCCTTTTGCAAACTGCTTTTGACATCTGCGTGCATGCTATAAATAATACTTAAAAAGTTAGAACCACTCCCAAACCACGAATTTGCTAAATTCCCATCTATATTTTTTTAAAACACATGAAAATGTTCATAAATGTTAAAGGGAAAGATTGAGTGCAGAGACAGAAGGAACAGAAGTAGCATGTGTTAGGCTTTTGCCAAATACTAGAAATTATACTAAGAACTTTATTTACATTGTCTAATTTAAGTTTAAGCCTACAACATCTCTATAAAGTAAATGTGATAATTTTTTGAAACATCCGATTTAGGGAAAAAATAGAAATAATCCATGACAAATAAGGAGTCATATTTACAAAATTAAAATGTCACCATTGCTAAGAGAGTTCCACACCAAAGAACAATTTTCAGTTGAATAAAAAGAAAAGTAGCTAAGGGAATCCACCACGGACTCAAAGAATATTATAAGAATTAAATCCTAAAGAAATATTGAGAAGGTGAAAAATTGTTCTACTAAAGGGTATTTTGTCAAACTTACATAAAGAGTCAGAATAGATATTAGCAAAGACAGGGAAATTAAAGGACTGTCATTAATTTATAAAGAAGAATGTTAATTAAAACCCAAAAGGAATCTGGGAAAAATTACTTCTGTTATTTATTTCAAGAAATCTTTTGAACTGCTAATGAGAGCATTTGGATTATCTCAGGAATAATTGCTTAGTATTTATTGTATCAAATTATGAGTTTCTAAAGTTAAGGTGAAGGAGAGAGATTAGTCACAGATGAAAGAAAAAACGTAGCAACATAGAAATAAGAAATCGGTAAATAAAATATAGGTTAAGCTTAGACTGGGGTAAATAGAAAGTAGGATAAAGCGTAGGCACTTAAAAAATACCTAGGGTTCATCAATTACAATGGCATCTGGACACTTGTCCCTCACAGTTCATCCCACTTTCCCAATAATACATCTGGGGACTTAGAAAATAGATATTTGAAGGAAGAGGAGGAGGGAGAAGAGGAAGAAGAAGGCAGTATTACTGAAAAGCTGGACTTCTCTGCAGAATCAAGGAAGGTTTTTTTTTTTTTTTTTCCCTGACTGTAAGGTCAAGAAAATGTTAAGAAAGCACAAAAGATGGACAATCCTCACCATATTGCCAATGATTTCCTGCAAAAGGATCTTCAGTTCACAAGTGAAAAGTTTATACCAACCAGAAATCCAGGCCAGTAGCACTCTCCTGGCCTCAAAAGGCATGAGGCCCACAGCAATTACTTATTCCTCCCTCTGACCTCTCTCTTCAGTACATTCGTTACCACAAACTGCCAGGACAAGACTGGGCAGAAAGGGTAAGAGAGGAACTAATGAGCTTGGGTAATTTCTCGTGTCTACAGCCTTCCGCGTAGGGGTTGAGGTAGAGAGGAGATGGGGCATCTGTTTCTTCTTGAGTTGTGCTCCGGTTGGCAGGGTAAGAGCCAGGTAGACAAAAGGGAGGACACTAGATGAAATCCAGTGAGACGGTGGCAGCTTTGCTGGGACCTGCCACTGGCTCTGTGTGCCTCAGTAAGGAGTCTCACAGAATACAAGGGGTCATAAAATGGGGCCACGAGCCATTCACACACACAGAGCGTTGACACACATTGATCTGAATAGATTTTCCTTCATCTCAGAGTAAATAGATTAAAAATACTTAAATCTAAAATAAAGATAAAAATAGCCTGAAGTAATGAGACATGACGGGCTTAGAGGATAATTCTTTTACAAAACCAGAAGGAGTTTCTTTTAAAGAAAACTGGCATTTTTCAAGTGTATAAAGAAATATCGGCTCTATGAAACAGAATTGGAATATAATCAGGAGCGAATGGGATGGGATAAAAAGACCACATGATGAAATAAGGGATAAAAAGACCACATGATGAAATAAAGAAGGAGATGGGTAAGAAAAGGAAAAGTCACAAGGAAATTAAAAATGCCCTTGCAGAATTAAAACCATTATTGGAGGAAGAAAAGACAGCTTTAGCTTTACAAACAAAGAATCGGTATGTGAATGCAACCGAGAGGCTGCAAATAATGTTTAGGAAAAGAGTAATGCATGAAAGAAATGAGGACGTGGAATGATCGGATGGAGATCAGGAAGAATTTTTAAGAATTGTTGGGACACCTGAGTGGCTCAGTCAGTTAAGCATCTGCCTTTGGCTTGGGTCACCATCCCAGGGTCCTGGAAACGAGTTCCATCCAAATCGGGCTCCTTGCTCAGCGGGAAACCTGCTTCTCTCTCTGCCTGCTGCTCCCCTTGCTTGTGCCCTCTCTCTCTCTCTCTGACAAATAAATTAAAAAATCTTAAAAAAAAAATAATTGTAGGTACACCATTAAAACACATCAGAATAAATGGAATAGACAAGTGATCAATAAATTGAAGAAAATTTCCATGAAAGAGAGGCAATGTTAACCTTTCTGGATTTCAGCTCTGGGTGGACCTCTCTGACATTCCACCTTCCTTCAGACCTGTTAAACTCACCTGCATGCATATTAATGCAATTTAATATCTATCTAATGAAGCATCATAGGGCATTTAAGATAGAGAGCATTTCATTCTTAGACCACTCCAAAAATCTCTTCCATAAAAGTATTTGCATTGCAGAGAGTAATTAATCTCTTAGCCTTCTCCTCTCTACATCAGACACCAGTAATCCATTTTATTTTTCTTCAAATAACCAGTTTTCCATGGAAATCCTCATCTGTGATAGTTGCTATGGTAGCACAACATTCTTTGGTGAGATATGGTTACACCAGTTGAAGACGGTAGTGTAAAACGTGTGTGAGAAAATAGACTGTGGTAAATATGTTGCTTCTATTTCTTGCATATCGATCTCCTTTAACATTTTAGTGTTAACATATTTATATTTCAGGAGTCAAAGAATAAATATCAACATTTATAGCAGATGGCTCTGGAATGTCCTTATTTGGAGATTTTTTTAAAAATTGTGCTAAAATAGACATAACATAAAATTTATCTGTTTAACCATTTTTAAGTGTACAGTTCAGTAACATTAAGTACATTCATGTTGTGCAACCATCATCACTACCAGAACTTTTTTCATCCTCCAAACCTGAAACTTGATGCCAGTTAAGCAATTATTCCCCATCCCATTTTCCTAGCCAATGGCAACCATCATTCTACTCTGTCTCTATGAATTTGACTACTCTATGTACCTCATATAAATGGAATTATACACCAATCGTACTCTCTTGACAGGCTTATTTCACAAAGCATAAGTCTTCAAGTTTCACCCACGTGGTAGCATGTGTCAGAATGTCCCTCCTTTTTAAAGCTGTGTAATATTCCACTGTATGCATAAACCACATTTTGTTTATTCTTTCATCTGTTGATGCATCCTTGGGTTGCTTTCATCTTTTGGCTATTGTGAATAATGCTGCTATGAACATAGGTATCCAAATATCTGTTCAAGTCCCTGCTTTCGATTTGTTTGGAGAGTGGATTTGCCAATCATTTGGTCATCTATGTTTAATTTTTGGAGGAACCACCATCTTGTTTTCCACAGTGGCTGCATTAGTTTGCATTCCCACTAGTCATGCACAAGGGTTCCAATCTCTCCAGGGTCTTGGCGATCTTCAACATATTTTTTTTTTCTTCTCCAGATGGAATGATTATGATTGAGGAAGACAGGAAGATCTAGGTGACCTTTAAAACCCTACCTTTCTTGTCACCTGTGATGCATTGCCTGCAAGAAAGAGCTTACTGAGTAGTTCTCTACTTGCCCCAAAGAGTTAATAAAACTTCTATTAATACGTGGCTTTCTCGTAGAAAACAGATTACATGCCCAACTTAATCTTTCAGTACTCCTAGCCATATATCGTTCAATGCATATGCATCCCCCGTTCTGCTATCCATACTGTAAGAATGCAGTATCTGGAGGAGGGAGAGAGCATTACATTTATTTGGTATTGGTGTGTTCAAATGGAAATTAAAATAGAAGGGTCTTGTCTTGGGTTAATTCCCCCCAAACTGACCCCGACATGAAGAGCTGAAGAAAGTGATTTATTATGAAGTGCTCCCAGGAGAGACCATTAGGGAATGGGGGAAGAGGGGAAGAGAAAGGAGGCAAGCCAAGCAAGGGTAGCATGTCTAGGGTGCAATATTGTGGAGCACTGTCTCTCCTCAGAGTTACTTCGGCTCAGTCCTGCACAGGAACTCTAGAGGTAAGTCGGGTTACACCACAGAGTTGTCCCAGTCAGGGGCAAAAGGGCCAGAGGATTCCACAGCTATTGCTGAGGTGTGATCAGGGATTTCCGGCTCTCCTGTGCCTGCAGGCAAAGTGGGTTCTGGCAGCCTGAGGCAGCCCCCCCAACAAAAAGTTGTAGCTTTTGGCTGTTGGGATTGCAGCCATACTGCGCGTGTGCATGAAAATGGTAGAAGGGTCCTAGGGGATATAGCAGAGCACTGCAGCCTCGGACACAGATGTCAGAAAGAACAGTATGTATCCTGAGGATAAGAATAGGCAGGGATGGCGGCCGGGCGCCTCTAGTGCCAGCCATTTAATATAAATAACTTGAAGAAAGAACTTTGTATCAAAACTTTATTTATTAAACAAAAAATGCACCATTGGAATAACATTTCTATAAAAAATGAATATGAGACTGTTCTACAGTGATTACAAAACCCCTTTTTCCTCGCGTGGTAGTATACAAGATCGTGTGTAGAAACAGTCATTGTTTTAAACTGTAAGCAAGTATCCTTTCTCATAGAACAAGATTTACACTTAAATATTGCAATCACTAGTCTAATTTGGTTAACAATGCTAGAGTCTTGACAATTTAAAGAAACTCTTTGTAGACTCAAAATACCCTTTTTTAAAAAGGTGTTTTGTAGCAACAAAAAATTTCTTTTTCCACTAAGGCTAGTTAAAGCTGTAGTATACCCATTTCTACCAAATAAACCTACCACTAGCACACTAACAATTTGAATTGCAAAGCCCTTTGAGAGAATGAGTAGCATTGATCTGCAAAATGCTAGCAGAATATTTCAGATTTGGTGTTATCTTGTTTGAATGACCCTGGAAAGGGAGAAGGTGGTAATGATGAAGCTTCAGCGGAGGCTTTGCCTGGACGTATCCTCATACTCAGCAATGGACAATTCATTTCCAAAGTGGTCCCTCTGAGATATGGAACACTGCAGCTTTAATAGCCATATCTAGATTCCCAACCAGATCTCCCTTTTTATCATAAATTATCCAAAAAGAAGCCACTCTAAATAATAAATTAAATATTACTTATAAAAAGTACACCCCAGACCCACCCACCCATCCCCCAAACAAGCTGACAATTCACCAAGGTCAGAATTGTCAGGTTTACCCTACAATAATAAAAAACAGCCTTTCTCCTCCTCTCCAACATTCCTTTCTTGCATCTGAAAATAACACTTTCAGCACACAGTGAGATCCCTTGGCCCATGCATCTGTGACATCTTGCAGAGTTTTGCTGTTGCTCTCCAGCCAACAAAAAATTATAGGATGACACTGTACAAAGGCTCTCTACTGAGAGCAGGAGAAGAAATCCTTCAGGGAGTGCAGCCGGAAGTTGCCAAGTGAACGTTACCCAGCGGCGGCAATGCAGAGCCCAGAAGTAATATTTATTTGCTGATATGGGCATGGAATTGGTTTCTTATGTAACCTCACTGACCAGGGAATAGGCATTGCTTGTCATCATTACCTTTTGGAAGCAGGTATTTGGATAGCAAATTACACTGAGGTAGGGGAATGCGAATTCTTCATTGGTATGGCAGAGCACACAAAATATTTGTGATTTTCTAAGTATCTAATGTAATTTAAAACAGTGGAATCATGTGAAAAGCTCTTCTGTGCAATATTTAAGTGATTTCTGAAAGTCACGAGAGAAATAGACATCATGAGTAAAATGTTGCTTTGAAAGTAATTTTAAAGAGGGAGAGATGGCAGGTGTGAGTGGATGTGCCTGCTTCCGTGGCTCCACTAGGTGATGGGCTCTGTATTGTATATATGATTAGGAACAGGCGAGGGGTGCTAGCCTCTGGCCTTCAGGACAGTCTGTGATTGTATGACGTAAACTGGTTGATTGAGGGAGGGAAAGCAACCTTGTTCCACATCTATTTGAAAATTTAGATGATTGTGTTTTCTCTAAACACACCTAACACTAGGGAATTTTTTCTATTTGTCTCTCTCTTGTGGACTAGAGATGGAAATTCCAGAACCACAAGACGTCTGAGTCTGGAATACAATTTCATCTGAAATGGTAAGGTGATTTCTTTAGAGGTGATATTTTTTTGTTGGGGTTACCGTCCAGCTGCCATATGAAACCCTCTACTAAATTTAGAGAAGACTTTAGATGTTTCTCTAAACAAAGTCAACAGACCGATGTCTCAAAAGGGTGGATAAGAATGAGCAACCATCTTCAAACACAGACTATGAAAGGCTTCCAGAAAAACCTATACTTAGAGATTCTTTATTGGAAAAGCCATGAGTGCCAAACTTTAAAGTTTCCAAATATTGATGGAATGACACACTAATGCTGGGCCACTCTCCTTTTGCAGCTCCCACTGAGGCAGGGGACCAAACACATATTTCAAGCACCCCTTATTTTGAAGAGAACAATGTTATGTATCCCTATGGGAAACTTCAGTAAATTCACCTCTTATATCCCTGGCTTGATCTGTTTCTCTCCTTCCCCCCACCCCCCACGGATTGTTCAATTGAGTGTGCATTTGATAATATCCAAATGTGAAGTTCCATTGTTTAAATATTCTAGAAACTTATAGCACTATTCAACAAAGAGGTAGCTATGACTCTTTTTTTTTTTTTTAACTGAATATGAGTCACTAAGAAATATTTAACTTCTGGCTAGAGCATCCTCCAAATATGCCTTATGCATTTTGAACTATCTGCATTTTTGGGAGTTTAACGAATGCAGAGATTTCTAGAGGAAAGAAAAATAGCTTTCTCATCGGTATGGAGTACAAAAGAAAAATACCAAACTTTTTCAAGAGCAGGCTCTCGCTGACAGTTCAGCCCGGTGCAGGGGAGGCCTGAGCACGCCCTGCCAAGTTTTATTTTCTTCTTTTTCAGGGAGAAATGAGTCCTGGTGGCAGAGCTGCTGGTCGGCTGTCAAGCATCGCCCTGTGGGAGTCAGAGAGATTTATGAGCTTAAAGAGCCCTGTATGTTATGAACTAGGCTCGGAGTAGGAACAAAATAGAGGCTATCTTGCAGTCTTCGCAGATTGCTTCTTGTCAAGAGATCAGAAGACTGGGAAATTAAAAAGTTTACCTGAAAACTTGAGCAGGCAGTTATTTACATACGTGAACTCTTTGAGAGAGTGGGGAGCAGAGCTTTACGAAAGTTGTGGCAAAGCCACTGCATATTAAAATCGTTGCGTAAAGCACACGAGAGAGTCTCTTGAGAGAATTTAAATGGATTCTACTATATCTTCAAGGCATGAAGCGAAGAATTATTAGCATTACCGTTTACTAAAATAAACCATTGTATTTCTTTAATGAAGATAGCTTCAGGAGCATGCACCAGAAATGTACCTCTCGCTGAAAACAAATAATGCATATTTTCATGTAGTTTTAAAAATTTTTATTTGTTAAGGTCAGTGACTTTGACTAGAGTCATCGAAAATTTTGTGAAGAATGCTACTTCTCTTGATTGTCCAGATACAGTCTATAGATTGAAGTTGTGACTCAATCTGAAATTTGAGATTTGTAGCCCATGCCGAACACAGCACTCAGGATGACATTCCTTGGATAACAAATATCATCTGAGAATGTTCCTTGTTTATTAGTATTAGAAATGGGGGGGGGGATTCTAGGACCTCGAGAGGGTAAAGCCAGCCTAATGAACATTTTCTGAAGTAATGAATTATTTCTGCAAGATTCAACATTATGTTAGGAAATGCCTTGTTCCTGGTCAGTGGAGGGTTGTCTACCTAAGTGCCCAGATTTTGAAGAAGAGTAATCTTCCCCATAGAATAACGTCACATAGCTCTTCAGAAAAACTTCAAGAAAATCTTAGTAAATTGAATAAGCACTCTTGTTGAAGGAACAATTTCACAAATGGACCGGACTTTCTAATGAACCATTTGAACAAGCCCTCTCTTTGACATCAGATTTCCTTCCCGACATAAAACTGTAAAAAAAATAATCTGAATTATTACTTCTGTTACAGTGCCATTTTGCTCAAAATATTTTATTCAGGGATTCATATATAATTACCCACCTAATAAAAGGAGCTATTAGGTTGTAAAGATCCTATCCCTTCCATGCTCTTTTAAAATTATGACCTACTCAAGCTTGAAATCAAAGACAGAGCTGAAAGGAATAATTCAGCTGAAACTCTCTTATTGGGTTTTCAAGTCGCCTAACTGATAAATATGCAAACTAGCTCCCTTTTGGCAACTCAGCTGCATAAACAGGGATTAACTCCAAATGCTGCTGAAAATTCAGAAACTAAAAGGGCGCACACAAAATGTTCTTAATTTCACCTAGTTCCAAGCTGTAGATAAACATGGCGTTAGAAGTTTAAAATTCTAGTTCACAATGAAGATGCAGCTCTGAAAAGCATCCACTGGATTTATAATGTGTCAGAAGTATCAAGTGGCACCTTCCCCTCTGCTCCTCTCTGATTCTGGGCATAGTGTAGAAGGTTCCCTTGACAATAGGGCCTGCTGGTCGCCACTGACCAATACTGCCCCCTCTAAGTCAGTGAGGAGCCTACCGGCAGAAGTGCCATCACTCAAGAGCAGGTACTGTTTGAAACTGCCTTCCATGTTCCTTCCCTTCCTCAGGGCCTGTTCTCAGGGAGTCGGCCATTTCCCCAGAGGGTGACAGGGATGTTGGTCAGGAGGCCAAGTGATGTGTGGAGCTGGCCACCTCGCCCAGGACTGGCTGCCAAGGAGAACTCAGGGAGGGACAGGACGAAGGGGGGGAGCTCTTCTGGCCAGACTTCTGAGGAAGGTGGCTGTGGTGAAGCTTTGAAATGTCATCACAGTGTGATATGGCACAAAAGCCACCCAAATTGAAAAGTGTCCTATTACAAGCTTAAGCACGTAATTACCGTGTGTCTGAGAAGATTGCATATTGTATCCTCTTTCAGGAAACGGACTGCTGCTGGCAGGATGCCACTAGTTGCAGCTTTTTATGTTCCTGTTCTCCAGACATAAATATTAACCAAGGGTGGATTTACAAATACTTGCTAAAATGGGTGAATTTTACAGCCACTGGCTAATATCCACCACTTGTGCAAGATGAATGTCTGAGTTACACAACAAGCATTCGTTGCCTTTTGTTTGTTTACTTATTTACTTTTTGTGCTGTCAAGAAAACATCCAATCCTTTGGTGCTATGCAGTGAGAGAATTTCCATGGGTGCTTTGTACTTTGAAGTTGAAAACAAAATACTGAGCTGGCACTGATTTGCCATGGCATGGTACAGGCTCCGAGAATGCACTTGCATTTTGTAAGACTAGACCTACACAGAAAGGAAATGACAGGCCTCGATGAAGGAAAACCGAAGCCTTAGTTATGACAGTGTGGTCACTGCAGTGGCAAAGACCCCAGACTAGGCTAGCAGCTTCAGCTTTGACATTGCAGTGAGAATATATCTTTGCTTTTGTTTAGGGACCCCGTAGTAATCATTGTGAAATTCTTGATGCCTATGAAAGAAGGGACGCTTATTCCTTCTGAACTGCGTGGTCCATAACTGAGTGGTCCTGATGGTTGACCTGTACACTGGTTAAGAGTTCTTGGACACAGGTGTGCTGTTTACGGGTAATTGGTATGCTGCAAAGTTTCCGGAAAATACACCTCATCGATAGGGTAAGATGTGTTAAAAGGCCGAGCCTGTGATGGCATTAAGTTGCTTCATTAGCCCTTCCAAGCTTGCCATTTGTTCACTCAAATCATCCTGTTCATACACCTGCAGAAAGAACGAGAACAAAGAATTAGGACAGGTGAATATCGATACCTCCTTTTACGAAGGCAGTGGCCACATCTAGTTGGTCTACTTTGTATTACCAAGCATGACACAGTGGCCCACAGCCATAGCAAGAGGCGGGCTCAGAATATAATCATCGAATGAAGATGCTGGTAATAAAAGAGGTGGTGACGAGAGGAATGATGCATCGTGTTTCATTAACTTCATCCCTGTGTGGAGGAAAAAGCTTTAGAGTTTACTAAATAAATAAATTAATAAATTAATTAATTAATAAAGTAAAAAAAATCTCATTTCCCATCAAGTTCTACCAGCATAGAACTGTGTGGTCTCGGATAAGTTAACGAGCCTCTCTGATGCACAGCTCTCCTCAGCTATCAAATGACGGTGATCGTCTATTTCATAGGCTATTCTGAGCATCGCGTGGCCTGCTTAGTGACTGTCACAGTGGCCAGCACATGGTGCATATTCAATATGTTACTCCTTTTCCCTTTCCTGGGGGTCACCCAGCAGGATCTGAACAGAATGCACATCACCATGCTCCTTTTTTCCATAACACTACATAGGTACATTTTGGTGTGGGAGTTTCATGGGCTTTGCCTTGACCAATGAAAGGTCTGAGGATTATGACTTGACTTTGTGTGTGGAAACAAAATTCTCACCCCAAACCAGAACTGCCTGTCTGCACAGTTGTAAAGGCAATCTTCTAGCACATTTGACTGGTGGGTACAATGAAGAGGTTGAACTGAGGAAGTCTTGGAAGTCACGAGGATCGGGTCATTAGTAATGCTGGATCATTAGTTATCACAGAGACCCTCATTGCTGGCTCAGGAATTCTGATGCAGTTAAGCATAAGATGGTTAGAATCTCTCTCTCTCTCTCTCTCTTTTTAAAGCTCTCCAAGTAATTTTGATGGCTAGCTAGTGGGGGAAATAAGGCTGTGGTCTTGATTTGAATCCCAGTTCTTTCATATACTTGCTCTTTTTGAGTCTGTCTCCTTACGTGTCAGATGGGAATAACAAGCTTGCCTCACTGGGTAGCTGGGAGGATTCAGTAAGTCAGTGTTGATGGGTATTACCTACCCAATAAATGTTCTTCTTTTCTTTTCTCAACATACCCTTTATTTTGACTAATATAGACCTGTTCTACTTGATTATTCTTGGCCGTTAATTTGATTAAGTTATTGATACAATGAGGCCTGAGTCATGATTTCTAGCTCTGTGTAGGATGGAAAGCATTACTCACTACCTGGTCAGAATGTGTATCTAATCCTGCCAAATAAATACCGTTGATCCCAAGAGCACACACTGGAGATTATATGGGGGATGGGCACTAACTCACTCTAGCCACTAAGGAAACAGTTCAGAATGCATAGTATTAAATATGTTGAAAATGGTAATTTCTTATAGAAATCTCAGCATACCAGGGAATGGTCATATAGCACATAAAATCCAGATCTTAATGGGGATTGACAAGTAGCCCATTTGGCTCAAAAGACTGGTCTACATATGAAGGCAGAGCTCCAAGAGAAGTGATCAGTTGGTAACTCATTTCCTAAACATTGTTTGGGGTGTTTTTCTTGAATTATCTACATACCATTGTCCAACACAGCAACCTCTAGCAACATGCGGCCACGGATTTCTGAAACGTGACTAGTCTGAACTGAAATGTGCTATATATATAAAATACACACCAGATTCTGAACACTTAGTACAAAAATGTAAAATATCTTTTTGACAATTTTTTATATTTATTGCATGTTGAAATGATAACGTTTTGGAAATATTGGGTTAGAGGAAAGATGGTATTAAAATAATCTCATTTATTTTTACATCTCTTAATGTGGCTTCTAGGAAATTTAAGATTACACATGTAGTTCACAAAAGATTTCTATAGACGGTGCTGATGTAGTTAATTTGCCTTAATTCTGTATATCCTTTAGTGTATAATCTTACTGCTTTTAACATTTTTTTTTTTTAAAGATTTTATTTATTTATGTGACAGAGAGACAGCCAGCGAGAGAGGGAACACAGCAGGGGAGAGGGAGAGGAAGAAGCAGGCTCCCAGCCCAGGAGCCTGATGTGGGACTCGATCCCGGAACGCCAGGATCACGCCCTGAGCCGAAGGCAGACGCTTAACGACTGCACTACCCAGGCGCCCCCTACTGCTTTTAACATTATAGCTTTGGCTGTCACTCTTTAGAATCAACCTTAAATGCAAATATGGGCCACCTGACATAATTCCTTATGAGATGGGACATATTACATAAATTTAGGAATTTGACCTGATTTGAGACATGGCCAACAACCCTGAGACTAAACAAATATTGCTCTAACTAGCCAAATCCTGACAAAGTAGTGCAATAGATTCCTATAAATTTGAATCTTTTTGAAGTATACAAAAAGTATATTAATCATATTACATACTCCTGCCAAAGTTCATACACAAACACATATCCAGATTCCTTGGTTTCCATGTCACTAAAATATCTTATTGCTTGCAGTACCAAAAATGATAAAGTCAAGAAAAAATTTATTGTTCATTCAAATGAGATGATTCTAACTTTTTTTTCCTCATCTTTTCCCCCCCTTCCACTGTGATTTTTTCAAGGTAAATGTTATGCTAGTTCCTTGTTCTCCTTTTAAATGCTTTCTCTTGAATTATATTCAGAAACACTCCAGAGTTTTCTAAATCTCTGTCTTTAGGCAATATCTTTTCACATCTCCTTTATAATGCATTTTTGGGAGAACTCTTTTGCTCTCAAAATTTAGATTTTTTTTTTGGTCTCCATTGATTTTTCTGAGTTTTCTAATTTGATCACATTTTAGCTTCTTCCTCGGGGTTAGCGAATATTTTCTCTCAAACAACCAAATTTTCTCCTCTTATTTTCTAAATATGTCAGTTTCTTCTCTTTTTTCTTCTTAAACTCCTTCCTTCATTTCTTCATTGTGTATTTTCTTCTTCTCAATTCTATATTTCTAGGCTACTGTATGATTTTAGAAGTGACACATCTGATAACTTCAGAAAAGTTTTCAGAGGATAGCTTTTTGTTACTACTTTTTTGTTTTAAAGAATCATCATATATGTGGTCAAATGCCAGGGTATTTCTACCCACTGGAAGGAAATACATATATACATCTATAGACATATCTGTGTCTATATATATATGTGCAGATTTGTTAAGTTACACATTCTTTAGTCGTCCGCTTGATTTTTCAGATTGCTTTTTAAGTATAGCGATAGTCACTGCTTCCCCTGACTCAGCATAAATTTCAAAGATGGCCTTACGTTGGCTGGATCCTCTGTGGCTTTGTGGCTCTCCTCGGATACTTCAGGGGCTGTCGGCACAGATACAGGAAGCAAAGGAGATCTTGCCTTTCCAGCCAACCCAAGAGAGGCTGTTTTAACATGAGTCTTGGGAAGAGTAGGCCCTGAAATAGAAAACACAGAGCGATGAAAGGAATGTATAAAACATTCTGGGGAACAATCTCTCAAGCGTGCAAGCCAGCTCCAGTGGGTTGGCATTGATTTTAGGTTATTGTTCATTCTGTAGTATAGAGATGAATTACGACCCAATGAATGGTCTCGTTTTATTTCTATTGAATGGAAGACAGATTCTGATTAGGCCTCTCTAGACGAAGCCCCACCAGTCATACGTAATTTCAAGTGGATTCCAAATCACACTGTGAAAGGTTGCCCGGGAGCTCCGGACCGTTCATCGCACCCTACAAAGTGTCAGTGGAACTCATCTGGTGCCTGTCCCAGCTTGCCTAAATAAAGCCTGGATTGTTTAACAGTACCAAGGAACATCTGTGCAATTAAAAGTGATTGATGGTCGCTCTTGATCTATAAATGACTATTAGATGTTACAGTAAAAGAAAGTCCTACTGACTAAACTCATAGAATCTCATTACTAATTCTCTTTTGGGAAAAAAAAAGATATTATTCTGTCCTGATCAGTATAGCTTCTCTCAATAAAATAAAATCATTTGTGGGAATCGCTGAGTTTCTACTAGATGACATTTCTGTCCGTTATAAACAATGGCTACCTTTTCTTTTTGGGTCTGAAATTTGCCTTATAAATCCTGCTTAGCTTATAGCAGTAATATAATTTGTCCTTATAGTCTAAAATAAAGGTTTTATGAAGGCTTATTGAATCAGCTAGCATACCTCGCATACCTCAGGACTTTGCTGCATTCTTAGCTCTGGATTAACCATGGGTATTGAGTCAAACCACGAAAGGAAGTTTGTCTGAGCTCTTTTGTATCATTAACCATGACATTTGTGTTCTAATGATCCTCATGGCCTATTAATATGCATTTCGGGAAAACTTCCGTTTTGATCATACATTGGTAAATATAATTCTAGCTAATAAAAGTCAAAGGTTATTTTCCAAAGAAATTGTGGGCATCTGCTTATTGGGAAAAAATAACGCGAACAGTCTAAGAGGCCAGCAATTGGGTATATGCTAGACAAAATGATGATAAATCGTAACATAGCACCTTTTCTCCTACTTTCATATATATATGGCCTAGCATGAATTCCTTCATGCTTATATTCTTTCACTCTTAAACTTCAGGGATCAAAAGTTTGCAGTTGGAGTGATTTATCACTAGAGGGTGATCTTAAGTTTTTGGTAGCTCAGATGAAAAGAAATATAGAAACAGGAGGAATGTGAATCATTTTTTTTAAGAGAGGAAATAATATTTACTGAGTATCTACTAAGCTCCAGACCTCTGGTAAGTACTTTAAGTCATTTTAGGCCAAAAAACATAGTGGGGAAGAATTTGGGATTTAGCAGTCCAGTCTACATTCAGATCCTGGAAAGCTCAGCTATGTACTAGCCATGTAATCCCTTGGTCAACTGACTTAACTTCTCTTGCCTGTCTCTTCTTCTCTAACATGGGAATGATAATTTGTGAGGTTTAAATAAGATTATATAATTAAAGTGGCTGATCCCTATAACTTGTTCAAAGAGGGCAAACTATTTAATAATATTAAATTGTCAAAATAATATGTGAATTTTCAGTTCACATATGAGGATGTTAAAGTGGAGAGAAGAAACAAAGTAACTTACCCGAGTTCACACATTTAGGAAAGGGCAGGCAGTTTTGTACCAAGATCTGTTCAAGGCCACTGAGCAAATTAAGTGTTTATCATTAATATGTTGATCTAGCCCGTCCAGTTTAAATTAGCTTTTTGAAGAAGCAATGTAAAAAACGTGAATCTAGTTCAAAGACTATACGTAACCTCAGGGTAGAGACTATTTATTATATTGTTCTGTATTTTCTCATGGTTGAATTGGGTTTTAACATAAAGGGGAAAACAACATTCTAATAAACTCTAGCATTGATTTAAACTACTTTTATTACAATGTTATTTAAATATATACAAGCATAATACATGGCATAGCTTTTATAAACTTGTAATTCTTATACTATGCTATAAAACCAAAACACATTTAAAATTAAATAGCAAAGTCCTATAAAAAATAGCACAATGTGAATTAACATCATTAATTTAATATGATGAATGAGTTGGTTTGGCTAAAACAAAACAGCCATATAAATGTGGTACTGACTGCTATGGCACAAGTCATTTTGTGTGGTTTGTCTTATACGCTCAGTTTAGGACTACCAATTTCCTCTGGTTGAATAAGAGGATAACCTTCTTTCTTCTGGAGAAAGTAATGCCAGCTGGTCTCCATTGGATGTGAACAAACTCTTTGTATATTAAGTCTACTTCTATCATTTTCTCTTTAGCTTCTGACTGTGAATGCAATGTTCCTGGAGCTAACTTAGTTCTAAATTAAAATACAAAGGCAGGAACGAAAACCCCCGGCAAAGTGATGCTATAAAATGGCTCTCCAGGTGCTCCAATATGTATAATTCACATTAATATTGTAGATAATTATTTAAGTGAAAGCACAAAGTTTAATGAGGAATTTTCATAGAGGACTGGTGAACTTTGAGAATCTATCTATTGAACCCCTAGTTTGAATTACATTTCCTGAATTATGCTTATCTTCCCTTCTAGAATGTTCACCATGTTCTGCTTAAACCTGAGTTTAACTTTATTGCCATAGAAAGCTGCTTCTCTTAGAACATTCCATGAGCCACCTCTTCCTTCCCTATATTTAATAGAGTAGGTGCATTTTAAAAAACTAACACAGATTTCTGTACATATCTTTTTGCTACAATTTTGACTTAGGTATTCTTATTTATGAAATTTGTTTTATTTATTTTAAATTTTTTTAGCTTTAAAATTTTTATTTTATATATATATATATTTAAAGATTTATTTATTTATTTGAGAGAGAGAGAGAGAGGAGTATGAGAGGGAGGGGCAGAGGAAGAGGGAGAGAGAATCTCAAGCAGACTCTGCACTGAACCCAACAGGGGCTCGATCTCATGACCCTGACCGGAGATGAAACTAAGAGTTGGACACTCAACCGACTGTGCCACCCAGGCTTCCCCAGCTGTAAAATTTTTAATAAACTAAACTATGTGTGAAAAATTTATAATTTGACTCTTAAGCACATGCAGTATATATCTAATGCATATTGCCAATCAATTCACTTTAACATAGAATCTACAGAGAATGGCACAAGAAGTCAAGGACAAAGGCAGAGCTTATTATGTAGGAAATTCAAACAAGCGGGGCCTGTTTTATACCAGGAAACATACAAAAATAAAGATTATTTTACAATTTATTAGACCGTTTTGCAAAATTCCCCAATATTTATTTGACTACCTTTTTTGTAGTTTTGCATGTGGAAAAGTTATAGTTCTCACTATAAAAGTATATTTTAATGGTGTATTTTCTGTCCTGGATCCTAACCACTTGGGCAGATCCACAGTGTATTATACTGCATCTAAAATACTTACAGCATTACAATATGATGCGAGTACGCCTAGAGAGTACCATAACTCAGCCCTATTAGAAAGAAGATCATTATAATTGATTTTCTCCGGTGTCCAGGCAGCAGTTATACATTCAGAACCTCCTGAGTGCTGAACAATATACAAGACACTGCATTTTACAAAAGGAACTAAAGACATTGTCTCGGCTTCAAAGACCACACAGAGTGTTTAAACCTCAAGTGACTGCCTTTTCTCAAGTAATATTCACAGATGCAAAGAAATTCAGAATGCTGTCCCCTCGAGGGCTCTTGGGTTCATCTAGTGACCATCCCTTTATTTTGCTGAAGAGAACACCAAGGTCCCTGGAGACCAAAGGATCGAGCTCAAATTAATTTCAATAAAATTCCAGTATAGGCGAAGAATTTGAACAGTTTTTAGAGTTCATTATTAGCAGGATTTGTCTGATGTACTTTATGGCCTTAAATATTTTTCTTTCCTTTCCCTGGATGGGGAATTAAGAAAAGACTATGAAGGACATTTCGCAGCAGAGATTTACCAATAGCCAAAAAGATAAATTTGGTCTCAAAACTGCCCTTTAGTAAAGGGGAGCAGATGTAAAACAAAGACTTCTATGAAAACATGCTGTATTCATAGGCTGATGGCCATGCTTTTGGGTGGACATTAACTCTGCTCCTATGCTGTTTGTGTTTGGGTAGATTCAGCATTTTCTACTCTGAACCACCCATGTTTCAAGCCTGGACCCTGGTGAACCTTGGGTCCTTACAAGCTCCCCAAGCTGAGCTTCCCTCCTTATGTACTTGTAGTTCACCATGTGTTAGTGGCTCCCGTCTGGATTTTCTAGTCTGCATCCCTATCCTTCCACAGGCCCATGAGACGTGCCTTTAATCCTTCACCTTGTGCTGGAGACCTTGCCAGTGGCTTGCCCCAATGGTTAAATTCTGAATCCATTTTCTACGCCATTCAAACCAAGCAAACATCTTTATATAAAGTCACCAGTCTCATGGCATGAGCTGTGCTCAGGTGAGAAAGCAGTGTAATCGTTTAGCATTCATATTAGCAAGTGACAGCTAGGAGCTCAGTCTAATCTGAAGAGGACTCTGGGAACCGTCTTGCTGCCTCTCACCTACTGAGGAATTGTGATTGTTGGGGCACCATTTATTTTGAGTCCTTTCCTTCATATTGAACCTTCCTAGATTTCAGTAATGGGGTGGGGGGGTGTCACTGACACATTTCCTCTGCTGCTATTTGGCCTTTTCTATACTGCTCTCAAAAACCAGTTTAAAAGCCAACTTTGTTCTTACAGCCCTGGTCCCCCCATTCTCTGTGTACTCATTCCTCTTCATGGCCGCCTTAAGGCACGGTAGCCTTTGTTGTGCCCAGTGGTGTTTTGACACACTGAAAGAGAACCACAATCTTACCTTCCCAAAGAACTAATGGAAACAGTAAGAACTAGATAAAAACATTTACATCAGGGTATTAAACTTCTGTTCTTCAATGTTGAGCAACGATAGAGTTTTTGAGAGTTTTCCCTATTATTTGTAGACCTAAGGAGTAACCAACAGAGAAGTCTTTGTATTTATTTCTTTGCTTTGGAGAACTGAACTTCTGTTGATAATTGGTCTAAACACAAAAAAAATTTCAATGAAACTTCTACAGGTTTTATCAGAGCAATATATCAAAGCAAAAGCAAACGAAAGACAAAAGTTAAAAGAATTCTTTTCATGGCTCTCAGCCATTAATTTACTATAATCTTAACCTGGCAGTCAAGATCCTCTGTGATCAAATATGAAGAACGACTTTCAGATGTGAACACGAACACCCGTGTCACTTTCAGAGAGGATGTGAGCAAAGCTGAGAGTGGCAGCAAGTGATAAGAGTGTTGGCACTGGGGGGGGGGGGGGAGGTCTGAAAAACTGTCTCTCTGCAGACAGGCCTTTGAGAGATGAGGGGTTTCCCAATCCTGAAGACCAGGCTGGTCTTCATGACAAACGGTTTCTGATTTCCTGTATTATTTACTTTTTTCCCCCATGAGTAAAATATGTAAGGTCTACATAATAAATTCCAAGCACAGAGTGTGCATTCAAATAAATATCTAAATATTGAGGAAGAGTCCTAACCTGGAACTTAGGAGACCCAGTCATATAGTTTTGTAACCTTGGCTCAACAGCCTACCTTCTTTGGGTTTCGATTTCTTTATAGCTGGAAAGGTCAAACAATTTAATCTTTAAGCTATTAACTGTAACATTATACAAGGAAGGAGAATACAGCTACTCTACCCATACTGAACTTTACATTTGGATTTCTTTGCTCTCCCTAAGACACAGGAAGCACTAGTTAATCCATGGTAAAAAAAAAAATGAATCCAAAGAAATCTCTAGCAAGTAAATCCTTAAAATCCAATTACAGTAACTTATGAGTTACACTGGTATTTTCTAGAAAAAAAAATGCCCTATCATTTTGTCTTAAAGTTATTAATGAAAAGCATAACAATTGTGGTTGTTTCGCTTTCTTATTTCAAACTAACAATAGACAGTTCAACTAAAAATAGGCAGTGTTGCATTACAGCAAGTTTACATTATCCATGATTAATTGAAGAATTTAAATTTACAAATGCGCCATCTGAAACCACCATAGATTTTCCCCTGCCCAGGGTGCGCGTTGAAGAAGTGTTTCAGGAGACCCCTAGGTAGAACACATGATGCTGATATGCTAAATAAATGGGTCTACGCCGATACACAACTAATTAAGTGAGCACTGCTTTGGTTTTAACGTTACTCTCCTCAGCAGGACCCACCGAGGGGATAAACTACGAATGAAGCCGAAGATCTGCGATGGCCCCGCCGTGCGCGTCAGGTGTAGCTACGCGGCCTCGGCAGGAATTTACTGTTTTAAGCTTTATTTTCACAGTACAGTTATTAAACATTTCATTTGCTCATTAGGTACATAATGTATGACTGCCAGGTGCAAACTCCTGCTCGCATCTCTCTGCAGACGGTTCTCCCAAGTAAAGTGATTCTTGGTGAAAATGCTGGAATACGGCTGCAGCAAGCCTGGAGTGAACGGAGTCCCGCGGGTCAAATCAGAGGCCAGTGGGCAGCATGATTTTGATTTCAATATTAATTTTCCCATCCTTGCCCACTCTTTCCTATTTCCTACCTCATTTTCCACTTCGTCACCCTTAAGAATACAGATAAAATGGGTAGTTTTGAAGAGGCTTGGGTTCACATCTCCACTTGGTCTCTGACCCGTTCTGACAAATGAAATGGCCTGTCTCGGTCTAGTTTCTGTGTGAACCATACTATCACTCTAACACATATTTACTATTAAATAACAACTCTGTACAGGCTCAGGATGTCTGGGGGGAAATGGAAGTATAGAGTTATACACACTTCTTACACACAAGCAGCTTTTGAGCTCTGGCAGAAATAAGAAACATGTACATGGGAAATGTGAAATACTCTCTACCTTTTCATGTTGACAATATATTGGACAAAAAGCAAGTAGCTGTGTGTACCTAGATACAACAGCCTCAGGCATTCCTCCTGAGTGATCGCATTTGAAGTACTTAAGCTTTAGTATGAATCTTAAAGCATTTAGTCTACTATGTGTATTCTATTTTAAAGGTGAGGAACATACCTCAATGTCACTTCTGGGGATGGAAGCTTTGTGTTCTTTTCCTAAACTTCCCATCTCTCTTCAAAAATAAGGGAAACACTGAGGATGTGTTGATGAGGTGACCAACTGGGTTGAAGACATGAAGTCAATATTGTCCCAGATGGCTTTGAATCCATAAAAATCCTGTATACAGAGGAGGCGTTTATTTTCCATTTATAATGGGTAAGGGAGAGCCTTACGGAAGGAATTATAGGGAGCTAAGTTTGATAAAGAGTCATTCTACAATGTTTGTGTTGGGAAATAATGACTAAGAAGAGGATGGACAAGAAGCCCTCAAGGACAAAAACATTGTCTAATGTGTCTTTTTGTCCTTAGGACCTACGTCAGTGCCTAATTGATACAGAGTAGAGCTGACATCATCCTTTGTAGCATTTGTTCCTGGAAACAAGACAACAATATGCAGAGGAGGCTGCCGAGACTCTGCACTCATAATTCTGCTTCTTTCTGCTGCTGCTCGATTTAGAGACCTTCTGGAATAAGAAAGGTTTCAGGAAAATCATCAATGATCTTGAGAAAGGAATTCACCAAAAGACTTCTAGGTCTCCCCTTTCTTTGGATGCTTTTTGGAGGTTCCCACATCACGTATTAACAAAACAAAAACTACAAAATCAAAAGTAAACACCCGTGTTGTTTATTGGCCGGCACCCACAGCACAAGTTAATAGGTCAGCGACTTCCTATGTTCTTTGCATATAATGTCAAAGTCAAGAGGCCTCTCAGTTAATTTCATGGATATTCCAGATCACTTTTAGATAGTTTGTTATTAAAGGGACATTTGTGTCCTCCTCCCAAACGATTCTTTATTTTTTTTCTAACTCTTACTACTCTATTTGCAACAAGAAGCAACAGCTTTGAGCTCTTTATTTACATCAATTCATCCATTGAGCTGTTTTGTGCTCATAGGAGGAAAATTGTCAATTCTATTTTTTACCGAAACTAGGCTTAAAAACCCTTCTTGTATTACCTCAGTTTTGCTGATATTCTAGTGATCAAACTTCAAAGGAACTATATTCTGAATTCATAAAGACAAGTGACACTGCATAGCGTTTCCATATCGTTTCATGAAAACCTCAGAAAATGCAGAAACAATGCAGAAATCCAACACTAGTCTCATCCAACTTTTATACTTACGTACCCCACGTAGAATATCACCATCCCCAAATTCCTCCACGCTAGCGTGCGACAGATCGCGTTCAGGGCTATTTCACAGGATGTATAAATATAATGATTTTTACTTTCCAAAAATGAATTTATTTTGTCCATATTGGAAATATTTCCTTTTATAAAGACAATTAGCCACAGAGGATTCTGTCTTTATAGTATAATCTTGATTATTCAGACCCAGATTTCTTAATATCCTGAGATACCTGGTTTTTAAAATCTGGTTTTGTTTTTTAATAGAAGTCATCAAATCTCTTTGTCTCTCTCTGTCTTTGTCTCTCTCCCTCTGTCTCTTTCTCACACACACACACACGGATATTAAGACACTGTGGCCAGAAATATAACTTCCAGATTACATTCTGGGGTTAGTGCACTAGATATTAACCCAATCTCTTCTAACTTCTACAAGTTTACCTTTCAGACTGACCAAAGCACAACATGAATAGTATTCATGGCACAAGAACATTTTAAAAACTCAGAGTAACTTACTTAGTCAATGAGGTGATCACATTAAGTCAATGATCATAAAATCTAAAAATATTTTCAACTGTAAGTTAAACACCATCACCACTTCCACCCCAAAGAACATGTGTGCCATTGAGGAAAGTAATTTAAATAAGCATTTCCATTTTCTCCATTGAGAAGCCAACTTCTTTTCTGTATTTTGCTGCCATACTTTTAAGGGCTGTCTACACTTGCACATTACCTATTTATTTATTCACCATGGCTCTCTCAGACACCTGGCTTTTGACCTCACCAATCTATAGAAATGCCACATATAAAGGTCATAAATACTATCATAATTTTTCAGCCTAATTGGTGTCTGCCTTATAAATCTCTCTACAGGATTTATTAGTATTAAGTTTTCTCAGTTCTAAGATTCACAGCAATATTCCTGAAACCAGAATGCTTCTTACAATTGATTCTGTACAATTATTATAGTTTTTATTTTTTTCCCTTAAAATTATACAACTAAATCAATGAAATACTCCAAAGGCAAAAGCATCTTTATATACCTGCTGAGGTATTTAGGGGTAAAGTGAACTGATGTCTGCAATTTCCTTTGAAATGCATCAAAAATTAAGGTGGATGGATAAATGAATAAATATGAGGCAAAACTATAATTATAAACATGTTAATTATAGAATGTAGGTGATGGGTATAGGGAAGTTCACTGTACAATTTTTCTGAGCATTTAATATTCTTATTATAAAATATTGGAAGGAAAAAATGATGGCAACTTTGAATCAAGGAACTATTGTGTTTAAAACTGCCTTTTCCATGGATCGGTAGAATTAACATAGTTAAAATGTCCATGCTACCCAGAGCAATCTACACTTTCAATGCTATCCCGATCAAAATACCGAGGACATTTTCCAAAGAACTGGAACAGAGAGTCCTTAAATTTGTATGGAACCAGAAAAGGCCCCGAATTTCCAAGGAACTGTTGAAAAGGAAAAACAACGCTGGGGGCATCACAATACCGGATTTCAGGCTGTACTACAAAGCTGTGATCACAAAGACATCCTGGTACTGGCACAAAAACAGACACATAGACCAATGGAACAGAATAGAGAACTCAGAAATGGACCCTCGGCTCTTTGGGCAACTAATATTTGATAAAGCAGGAAAAAACATCCGGTGGGAAAAAGACAGTCTCTTCAATAAATGGTGCTGGGAAAATTGGACAGCTACATGCAAAAGAATGAAACTTGACCACTCTCTCACACCATCCACAAAAATAAACTCCAAATGGATGAAAGACCTCAATGTGAGACAGGAATCCATCAAAATTCTAGAGGAGAACATAGGCAGCAACCTCTACGACATCGGCCAAAGCAACCTTTTTCATGACACATCTCCAAAGGCAAGAGAAACAAAAGATAAAATGAACTTATGGGACTTCATCAAGGTAAAAAGCTTCTGCACAGCCAAGGAAACAATCAAAAAAAAAACTAAGAGGCAGCCCACAGAATGGGAGAATATATTTGCAAAGGACACTACAGATAAAGGACTGGTATCCAAGATCTACAAAGAACTTCTCAAACTCAATACACAAGAAACAAATAAACAAATCAAAAAATGGGCAGAAGCTATGAACAGACACTTTTCCAATGAAGACATACAAATGGCTAACAGACACATGAAAAAATGTTCAAAATCATCAGCCATCAGGGAAATTCAAATCAAAACCACACTGAGATATCACCTTATGCCAGTTAGAATGGCAAAAATTCACAAGGCAAGAAACAACAATTGTTGGAGAGAATGTTAAGAAAGGGGATCCCTCCTACATTGTTGGTGGGAATGCAAGTTAGTACAGCCACTCTGGAAAACAGTGTGGAGGTCCCTTAAAAAGTTAAAAATTGACCTACCATATGATCCAGCCATTGCACTACTGGGTGTTTACCCCAAAGATACAGATGTAGTGAAGAGAAGGGCTATATGCACCCCAATGTTCATAGCAGCATTTTCCACAATAGCTAAAGCGTGGAAGGAGCCGAGATGCCCTTCTACAGATGAATGGATAAAGAAGCTGTGGTCCATATATACAATGGAATATTACTCAGCTATCAGAAAGAACGAATTCTCAACATTTGCTGCAACATGGATGGCACTGGAGGAGATAATGCTTAGTGAAATAAGTCAAGCAGAGAAAGAGAATTATCATATGATTTCTCTCATCTATGGAACATAAGAACTAGGAGTAGAACTAGGGGAAGAAAGGGATAAAGAAGGGGGGTAATCAGAAGGGGGAATGAAACATGAGAGACTATGGACTCTGAGAAACAAACTGAGGGCCTCAGAGGGGAGGGGGGTGGGGGATTGGGATAGACCGGTGATGGGTAGTAAGGAGGGCACGTATTGCATGGTGCACTGGGTGTTATACACAACTAATGAAGCATCGAACTTTACATCGGAATCCGGGGAGGTACTGTATGGTGACTAACACAATATAATAAAGAATCATTAAAAACAAAACAAAACAAAACAAAACAAAAACCAACTGCCTTTTCCTTGAAATGCTCTCCCTTCTTGGCTTCTGAAAAATTATGCTATCATTGTTCTCCTATCTCTAGTACCTCTTTCTTTACTCCCTCATAAAAGGTAGATTACCTTAAATTTAATTTTTCAAATTTACTTCTTTTCCTTCAAATTCGTTCTCTGGGAGTTGTCATCTATCTACCATGTGCTAAAGCTTTCACCTCTTTGAAAATGATTCTCTAATCCACTCATTTGTGACTCTCTGTTGAATTCGTTCCATTTCCCCACATCCTCTGTCTAGTTCCACTGAGATGTCCCCTCCCTCTTCGGGTTCAACAAACTCTACTCTCTCCGACTGTCCTTTCCTCTCACGGAATACCTTCTCAGCTCACTTCCCTCTTTCTGTTTGTTTATAACTATGTTCCTCAAGACGCAGGATTCAAACAACTGAGTCACCTTGGACCTCACTTTCTCTCCCATTCTTCATAGCCAATTATTCACTCAATTGCCTGTTTCTTCTTTCGGAAGGTAAGTCCTGCAGCTGTCTCTGCCATCAGTTCTCACTTCCATCAATCTACATTACACACTTTCCGTCTTCATCTCAGTTTGAGATTTGATTCTCCTAAATCACTAACCTGCCTTTCCCCAGCTTATTATCTTGTGATTACTCTGGGAATCATTCTCTCTAGCAAAAGAGCATTACCTGCAGACTCTGAAAACATGTACTTTCCCATCCCTGGCATTTTCCTCACTCTGGTCCTTCCTGGTACACTTTTGTGATTCTCCAGCAATCAAGGAAAGATGTTTGCCATCATGAAGAACTGGCCGTACATCCTGTCCCTGCACTTTCGTAACTGTGACCTTGCAGATGTTATTCAATTCTCCTATACTCTGGGTCCATTGCATATAAAATGACATGGTCTACTTTGCAGAGATGGTGTGGGATTACAGATGAGACTTGTGCCGAATGGCATTCTTCATAGTCCTTAGTTTATAGCTATCAAGGATTGCCAACTGAAAACTTTTTTTATTATAAAATGATTTGTATTTTACCCCGAGCTATCCAGAAATACAATTCCCTGAGAACAGTCTATTCCCCAAAGACACTAGTTAATTGAGATTTTATTCTTTATTTGCAGTGGAACAAAATGTCAATGAAAAATTCTGACTAATCCTTGTCATGCTGGGCCAGAAATATCTCTTTGAGTCCATATAT
The DNA here is from genome assembly GCF_023065955.2 of Ursus arctos. NCBI lineage: Eukaryota > Metazoa > Chordata > Mammalia > Carnivora > Ursidae > Ursus > Ursus arctos. The sequence continues at coordinate 20,675,081 of NW_026622841.1, forward strand.
GGGAAATTATTTATAAGGGAAATATGTTGTTATGCAATGTTCCATAACTTTTCAATATTTGACATGTTCTGCAGCATGAAGTTTCTGAATATTTCATATCTATAAGATGATTGGAAGCTAGTTCTGAAAAATAGGCTATTGGATATCTTTTAATGGGTTAAGAAATAAGCCCATAGTATCTCTGGGTTTTTGACATTTCTATAGATATTTATTTTAGTCTTCTAACGAGAAATAAAACTTTCTCTGGTTAGATGTGTTGGGCCAATTCAAGTATGAAAAATATGTAATCAATACATATTTGGAAAGGAAAATGAAAAAAATGACAAAATAAAAGCTAATGCAAATGTAAATAATACATGGAGAAAACAGAAATAAACAAAGTCCATTTTTTTCCCATTTCCTCCTGTGAATGTATCTGGAGTTTTATGTCATGGAGTAGTGTTAGACTATCTCTGGAAAAAATAATCTCTCTCTCTCTCTCTATATATATATATATAATATAAATATAAATATATATATATCATATATATTTACATGTTAAGGGAGATGCTAAAATGTAAGTGGAGTGTTTATTACTTGTGACATTACTAATTACATAAACATTGGCCCTTTATGTATATGTATTATTACATAGTTCTTCAGAAAAGCAGGCTTTGGTTTCAGAAAGTCCTAGGTTCAAATCTCGGCCCTGACAATTTGATAAAATGTAACACTGAATTAATTATTTTATCTTCTCTGATCCCAAGGTTCCTCATGAATCACTGCTTTCCTCTTTGTATTTCTGTGAACATTATATAAGATAGCAAATTCACAGTTAAGCGCTTGCTAATGACAATTGTCAATAATGAAGTTTGCAAACAGACCACCATAGTTAGAATCAGTTCATTTTTTTCTTGAGTATCTACTGGGACCCAGCACATATTAGGCCTGATTGTCATATTAAAGAATATTGAAAATTGGTGTCTATTACAATATTAAATCTTGGTTTGGGATGATAAGTCATGTAAGTGTAAAACATTTCATTAGAATCATAATACATGTAGAACAAATAAAGAGATAAAATCTAAGAATACATGCAGGAACTAACTAAGAAGGGACTGACTGTGCGGCAGCTAGAAGACAGTGAGTGCATTGGAGCTGGAGGAGGACAGAGGGACGGAGCCGGAGCGGCAGACGTGGACCCCGACTGTCACAGGTTTCAGGAACAGGACCCTGCACCATCCATCCAACCCAAGAGTTCAAGGAGAAAGGTAAATATGTGCAGAATTTCTCAAACATTAAAAACATCAAGAAATCTAGGAAAAAAGTCCTTAAGCATTTTTCTCATGGTACTTTCCAATATTTTATTATTGTTCCTCTCTCTGATCTGTAATTTCTCAAATTCAAATACTCAGGTACCGGCAGGTGTTTGTTTAGGACCTGTTACCATTTACACTAAGAAGCTGTGATATGGGGGGCGGTGTAGAACAACTAAACAAACTTTTAATGCAAAAGAGAGAAAAAGAAAGAGGTCAGTGGGGAGATGGAGCGAAGGGGAAAGAGCGGGCACAGAGGGAGGGAGGAAGACTTTCATTGCTCAAACATTTGTTAGACAAGCAGGTTCTTTTTCTTTAAAAACTCCCCTCTCTTCCACCAGCTCTTTACTATAACAAAGCCTCCTCAAACATATATTTACTCCTTAGAATGATTTATTGCCCAATAAATGATTTATGATGGTATTTTTCAGGATATCATATAGTACAACCTAACGTCTTCACTATTCAAATAAGCATTTCTTTTATTACCAGCCATTCTCTGTGATTTATATTACAACTGTGTATAGGTTCACTTACGGACCATCAGCAAATATTTTTAAAAATATTTTTTATATATTTCATATGCTCGTCATCCTGGTATGGCGCTGGCTGAATCTGACATTTTCACTGTACAATGAGTCACGGTTGAGGAAATGTGTGTGTAATCATTCAGTGTCTGCTGAAGCACTTTCCATCGCACACCAGAACATGGGATGCCACGGACAGGTTATGATGACCTCCTTAAATGACAACAAATCTCAGTTTCCCACAGAACCTCCTTTTTCTGGAGAAAATTTATCACAGACGGTTATGAATCTTATCTATTAGTCTTCATTTAAAAAACAACCAAAAGAGACAGTTTCAGAAGTGGGATCTCTTTTAAGGCATTAAAATATTAACTTAATTCCTTCATCAGCCATTGACAAATATACCCGAAGGCCCCAGGTGTTTGCACAAGAAAATGAATGACTTAATTTTGCAGAATTTCATTTGAGCAGGGCCAATGTGTTCAGCTCTTGGCCTTAGAGTCTAGGAAGTTACTTCACTAAAGGCTTTTGGATTGGTCTAAAAAAACAAAAACAAATGAAGCAAAAAAAAAACCCAAAACACTTTGTTGTTTACATTGCACAACTGAGACTAAATGCAGGATGATGACAAAGTGGCAGGTTAAGTGGTCCTTAACTTGTTATAGATTATGAACAGTTTGAGACTCTAACAAAAGCTGTAAATGCACTCACTGGGAAAAATGTGCATGTGCTCGCTCACATACACACACACACACACACACACACACACACACACACACACACGTGAATGCAATTTCAAGTGAGTTACAAAACCCTTGAGTTCTTCCATGAACTGCAGGTGAAGGGCACGTGGTATGTTCTAGAACCTCGCTACTCAAACTGTGACCTACAAAGTGGCAGCGTTAGCATCTTCTGGAAGCCTCTTAGAAATGCGGACTCTCAGGCTCTCCTTCAGAGCCCCTGAATCAGAACCTGCATTTTAATAAGATCTGCAAGTGATTCCCAGTCGTATAAAATTTAAGAAGTACATCTTTGGATAGTCATGTTCATGGAGAGTTTAGAATTAAAGACTTACATGTCAAATCACATTTGGAAATGAATCATACTATATGTAATATTCCTAATAAAATAAAATATATTATTCATAAATGAGAAGACAAAAGTGACAGTAACGTTTTACATATAGTCAATGAGAAATAACTTTTTTCCCACTTTTGATAGTTCAATTCTTGCTCCTCACTTCGTATTCTTCCTTGCCCTGCTATTCCCTTTGCAGAGAGTTAATGCAGGGAATAGCTAAGTCAGATATTAGAGCTGGGGTCTGGGAAATTCCATAGGCTTTAGTCACGTTAAGCCGGTTGGTCCTGAGAAGCAAATCAGGAAATGCAGGGTTTCTGAGAGAGAAAGTCGGGCAAGTGACCACCAGATCTATACAGCGTTTGGACATAAATCCTTCCTGGGTTTGAGGAATGGGCTTTCATACCAATTGGTGGAAATGGATTAAGAAACTGGAGGGGGGATGCTATTTAATGCAGTTTGGTCATTTAAAGGGGCTGATGGGAGCTTCTTGGCCGTGGGACATATTTACAATTTGAAAACAAGACCTGTCCCACTGGAGGAGGCCATGGTTCTCTCTAGACTCAGGAAACAACATTCAGACAGCCCTGAGCAGACACTCTGCTCTCGTCTGTTCGCCATTCCGTCCCTGTGCGAGGGCTGGCCTCTCCCTGGTGCATACACTGGTGGTGAAATACAACATTCTCGAGTTAGATCTTGTTTCACCAGCCCCTAAACCATTAAAATTTACTTTTAAGCCCCCTTCCACATGATCCTACAGCTCCTGAATATAAGTGCTGCAGACTTCATCAGGCCCAATTTATAAGGCAATGTGCTTTCCAGCTTATATCAAGTCAGAAGCTCTTGGATGCAGTCCTAATATTTTTAACTAGCATAATTCATGTTTACATGAACAAACCCTTTCCAGACTAGATTTTATTTTCACCATTTATAGTTGTGAGACATGGAAGCATAAAGAGGTGAAATGACTTATTTGACACTAGCCCACCCAATAAGCAAGGAAGCTGGGTCCTGGAGTTTTCTTATTTTCTTCCTGTAAATGCTCTTTTAGTCCTACTTGACTCCTGCCAGAGAAGAGCCCGGGAAGATTGGCGCATACTCCTTATCACACGGCACCACCGTCCTGCCTTAGTCCTGCACTGGGGTAGGCATGACTGCAGAGCATGGGCACAAAGCAGCCTATGTCTATGAACTAACTGAGAGTAGCTGAAAAGAGAACAAACAAATATCTATAATTTTACATGCAACACTGACTGAAACTCATATTTAAATTAGCAAACTCAACCTTGAAAGGCAGACTAGGCCAACCCTAGTTGGAAATATACTGTTTCTATTAAAAATTACGGCTCAGCTGACCACAGAAGTACAAAGATAATAAACAACCGGGTAAAAGGATGGGATATGTGAAAGAAAGATGTTTAAGGAGGGCTCTTTGGAGTAGATGTGAAAAGAGTGTTGTTATGAATATCATTATTCCCAATTCCTATAAGCCTCTACCTGCAACTATGTCATAATATGTCTCTCAGTTTGAAACCAATAGGGCTTACTTATCATTGTTTTTCACCAAAAAAAGAAGAAGGAGAATGAGAGAGAGAAGAAAGAGTAGGAGGAGTAACGGAAGAAGCAGGAGGAGGAAAAGAAGGAGGAGGAAGGGGAGGAGGAGGAGAAGAAGAACAAGGAGGAAAGGAGGAAAAGGAAGAGAAGAAGGTGAGAGAAGAGAAGGTGAGGAAGGAGAAGAAACAGCAGCAGCTTGCTAGAATCCCTTTACCACAAAAGATAAAGGCATTCTTTCCTGAGAGTTGTGACATTCTGGTAAATAAAGAGACTCTGGCAATAAGAAAATCAACCCTAGCTATGAAATACGCAGGATGCTTAACAGGGCACTTGGATTCTCCATTAAGTCCCTGCCAGTAAGATAACATAAACATTCAGAAGGAGTCTCAGAGCTCTAAATGGTTTTAACAATGGTTTTCTTACTTTATTTTAATATCACAGAGATATTTTGTTTTCATTGTGTTAGATTTTTCACAACACATTTTCAATAGTCCATTAACACAGAGGTTTATGTGAACACTTTTTATTTGTTTCAAAATTTCCCCTTGCTCCCAAAGCAACTGAAACCTGGTACTAATTGATGAACTATAAGGAACTCTATCATCTACTTAGAATACTGACAACGCACACTATGCAGTTCAGAATCCACTTGAGTGAGACCTCTTCTCTTACTCGTAACTTTTTCACAAAGCAAAGAAAAAAATACAGAGAGAATATCCACCCTCGTTTCTTCAGTAATTAAGATTTAAATTAAGACTCCTAGAATTTTGTATGTTTCATTCCTCTTTAAAGATGAAAGACTACCAAATTTCACAGATGAAAATAAGTAGGATTTGGGGGAGCAAATTTAATTCCAAAATTGGCTTAATGGAAAGACTCAGGACTCTATTTCCACTAAGCTGCGCTCCCTCTTCTTATGAACAAAGCGGATGCCATTCTCCATTGTAGTATGGATGTTAAATTAGTGAATAGACTTTCCAGGGGTGATGGCTTCATTATCATTTTTTCCATTCAATGCAATTTAATTCAGCTTTGGAATAAGATGTTATTCATAGTTCAGAACATAATATATTAGGATCAAATGGTTGTGACTTTGAAAATTTTTTTCGGCTTATCAAATCCTTTTGCCAACTCTCAAGTTGCTTAGCTCCACCTGTCGTCATCATTCGACTTGAAATTGAAGCCCTGAATTCAATTTCTGGCTCTTACCTTTATTATTCTATTCTGATCAGCTCCACAAATATTTATTGAGTGCCCACTGTGGCTTATATAAAGGTCCCAAGGATAATGACACGTGATCCTAGAGAAGTTGCAAGTTATTCAACCTCTCTGAATGTCTCCCTCTGCATCAATAATGGTGATTATGGTTACTTCTCTGCTAGGCATGAATTCACTTGGAAATGTCCTTTATAAACTGTAAAAGGTGGCAAAATCTAAAGCCTTAACCTTATTAATTTTACACAAGCTTATTTAAAAAAAAAAGACACTTCGATCCTCAAGATATTTCATAAAAAACAAAATTTATATAGCAGAAGCTAAGCATGTGACCTATGACATTCTTAGGAAATGTGAAAGGAATGTTTGCTGCTTTGAAAACAACCTATTGCTCACCCTTTTCCTTGTCATTCTCTGGCACTCAGGCGGCCACCCACTCCCCAGTAAAATCCAAGGACGTTCTTAAATCGTGTTTCAAATTATGTAGTCTACTTAGTAACAAAGTTCTGAAAACAGATATTTTTCATTTTCTCTTATGATTATGTAGGTGGCAACTCAGTACTTTAATCCCAGAGTTTAACTGTATTAAGTTGATAATTAACCTCAATTTCATATATTGACATAACCGTTTCTGGTGCAATATTTTCTATTTTTTTTAATCGAGCGGAAGTTTGGTTGAAAGGACTCAGATTTTGACTCATCTGTCCTCCCTCTTCCCAACAGATTTTTGCAATTCTAAAGAAATACCAGCTGTTTGTTTTTCATGCTCATTGTCCCTGACATTCTCTAACCCACAATCTGAATAATATTCTCATGCGCCTTAACTTTTATTTTCATTTTACACTTCCTTCTATTCTTCTTTATTTTTATTATTGGGCTCCAAAGCCCTGGCTACCTGTGGTGTGTGGTACTGAAAGCAACAGATGTCAGCTTCCTGGCTCCCTACCATCCTGCAGAGGGACATTGACAGATTGGACAAGTGAGTTTAAGGGGACAGGAGCTAGTTCTCAGTCCCTCGCTACTCACTACTCTTGCTAGAACTTCTTTCCTCCATCTAGCCTACATGAAGGAATAAAACATTTACTCGAATGCTAAGCTAGATAACTCAAACTACCTTCTATGAAACAATTCTTTCCAAAGGATATTTAATAACTAGGAACATCCTAGAAGCCCTCTTACAGCGGGGAAAAAGGTTAATCTGAGAATACCTAGTCACACCACAAAAAAGTTAAATAAAATCCTTTGTTTCTCTTCAATGTTCTATTTCTCTGAATTCTTACACTTGGCCATTAGCTCAAGTGTTGACCTTGGGCAAGCTGTTTAGTCTTTTAGGCTTTGGTTTTGTTATTTATAAATGACACATCAGTCACGTGACTTACTCGTAATGTTTCCTCTAGCAATCATTTCCCTCCCTTTGAGGCAATTAGAAGAGCTCTTTCCTATTTAAATACTGGAATCCCCATACGAGAGGAAATAGTACTTTATTAAAACACCACGTAGGCTCCAGAGTCAAAAACACTGGTGATATATAAGGTAATTTTGACTTACTTTTCCTCAGGGATAATTAAGGATGACTAGACCAAATGAAATTAGATTTCATCTATCAAAAAAATCTGTTAGGGATGAGGACAGGACAACTTCAAGGAACTACCCGCAGAAACAAACGAAAACACAGATGATCTTATATATGAGATGAAATGTAACAGAAGATAGTCTCATTTTCCCCATCGGAATTCATTAGGGGTATTGGCCCCAATAACGTCAAATCAACGCATTTCTCCCTCTTGGCTGTGCCAATGATTTGTTTGACCTGACTGGCCTGAAAAGTGACCCTCTTGTTTCACCTGTGTAAGGATGTCTGATCTCCCATGACCTCTGCCTGTGACTGATTTCAGCAGAACGGAACACTCCAGTGGTATCATTGATGAACACCCCCAACGGTGGCCTACAAGTGGCTCAGGGAAGCAATTGTATTAACGTGTTATAGTAATTTATTGGCAGTTTCGTGTGATAGCATATTTACTGAAATGAGGCCTGTCAAAAAGATCAGGTTATAGCAGGAACACATGATTTCCCAACCAGCCATAAAATATAAATCAGATGCCTTTCCTGTCCACTGTCAGCCACCTCCACCCACTCCTTGTCCTCAGTCCCCAGACAAATTAAAGTACATGCCACAATTTGCAGAGGGAAAATCAAACTCAATTTCGTAGTACAATGAAGTGAGTTTTGGTCTCGTCATGTCCACTGACATATTGATCCCTCAAAGATTGGAAAGATCAGAATGTTCTAGGTTTTTGCTTTTATAAATGAAAACCTGTGGAAATGCAATGTGTAAATGGACAATACAGCACGTGGGCCCCTTTACAAAGATACAAGAATTCCAGGGGACTCACGTTGTGAAACAGTCACTATTTAGTATAAAAGTCACTAGTTAAGAGGTCACATTTTCTTTCTCTTTAGAATTACAGCCTCAGAAGACAAATGGTTTCCTAATCCAGGTTCATTTAAAGTGCAGCTGATCATTTCACAGCTAAAACGAATTTTCACTAGTGAAGAAAAAAAACACACCCTACCTTGGCCCTTTGTAGAATTTATGTCAGATCTATAATGCCATAAACGCAACACTCCATCAAACATTTTCTATTTAACCTGAAAGGGGACGAAGCCAAATCACTTACATGTCCACATCTGTGATTTGCAAAGTGCAGTGATTGTAGCCTCCCTGAAATGCGTAAAGACCGCACAGTTATTCACAGAGAAGCATTAAGAAATGGACCATTTTATCATGAGGGGATGATGAAATTGTAAGAAACGCCATAAAGCATTCTAGTCTAGCAAGCTAAATTTTAACTGGGCAGGTGGAAAGAAAGAAAAAAAATGCAAGAATGAATCTGTGTTTTCAGGTAGGCAGAATTTCAGTCGTTATGACAACGGCTGACTTTCTAATTACCACTTACTATAAAAGTACCGCCAAAGTCTCCCCAGTTCCGTGGAGACAGTTACTGCGTAGTATGCACTGCCTTATACCTCATACCCTGCAAACACAGCTCCGCACGCCTTACTGGAAGTCCAACTGAGGCACAGATCAACAATGCCGCCCTTAAAAAAACCACACGCAGGAATATGAGTAGGGAAAGAGCTTCTTCACTGATCCTTATTTAAACGGTTTCAAAGCAGAAGGAGCTTCTCATTTGGTGTGATCTTTAAAAATTACAGCAATGCCTCGCATTACCATATTCTAAAGTAATTTCTTGCAGTAAGTAAAGATAAATTCATTAGAAATTACTCAGTCCTTTATTGTGAAATCCGAAGTAAAATTATTTGAGGTATTTTTTTTTAAGCCGACAAGAGAATGACTTGGCTTCATCAATCAGTTTGACTAAAGTAATGATTTTCTTAGAATTAAAATTTGTTGAAAGCTCTAAGTATTTCGTCTTTTAGGCTAAGAAGCATGTAGTTAATGTCACAGCTAATACATTTGTCAGTCTGCTAATTTTCTTTTTCTATTAGAATAAGCAAACATCAGCCCTTTCTTAAAAGCATACTATTTACCATGTGTCAGAAGCAATGCAGGGAGAACTTATTTGAAAATCATGAGGTAAGACATTATGAAATGAACAGGAATCACAGGGAGACAATGAAGGAGAAACATGAAAAGGAAAGGCATTTAATAATTCCAAAGTGATGGCAGGATATGCCTCAAGGTGAGTGGGGGAGGATGGCATTTAAAGGAGAACCATGAAAAATAATAATCACCCAAAACCCAAAGATGTTGGAAAATATAAAAGAAGAGATGGTTTTTAAGAAATAGTTTAAATAAAAACAAGAATGATAGTTAAAACGAGATAGAGAGTTAATCAAAAGTATAGGGCTCTTAAGTGTACAATGGAAATAAAAGAAAATGAGATTTTGCTTGCATGGCGTCAGATCAGAGAACGGTTCTTCAGATATGCTTATTTTTTGAGAGAACAGGTGTAGAGACAGCAGAAAGGACTCCATTTCCCATCTTTTAAAGACATAATACGCTTATTTATGTTACATTGTGTCAGACTTTGTTTAAGGTCGCTTTCCTATTATTGTAACTGGAAGAAAACAATAAGTAGTAAATAACAATGCCAGTGCTTTGTTCTGTCTATTGTCAGATGTTCTTTCTAAAATTAGGGTTCTTTGTTACCATAGTTCTCTGGAGCACGGGTTGATTTCCAAACGTCGTGTTCCAAGGCAAATATTTCTGCCACAGTAAAATTTTGTTTAAAAGCAACTTCAGAATTTTATTTTCACCTTTTTTTTTTTTTCACTGTGATAACATAGTTAATCTTTACTTCCAACTAGAGAGAGTAGTTAACAGTATAAAGGGTTTTGGCACACTAGTTTTTTGATATTATATAATTGGGCTTTTTCTGCATTAAATAGTTAAACCTCTTACCTTTCCTCATTAAAATGTGAGTGAGGAAGGCTTGTGAGGAAATAGTATCCCTCAACTCAAAATTATTTCAGATGTTTCTCATTTTTCTTTTTATCAGTTTTGGAATGATTTGATGTAATGTTTTAAAAATGTTTTTTGTTTTTGTCATTGAATAAGTTAGACACAAACTAACAGGTGCAAATGAGTCCCTAACATTTCAGAACGTGTGCTTTCTGTGGTCAGAAAGAGTGGGAACAGATTCATCTCAGTAGCAGTGCAGACTTAACTATGTGACTTCAATTACCTGCGTCACAGTTTCCGTAGCCATGAACGGGGGTTAAGACAGTAGCTACCTCACAAAGTTGCTCTGAGCATCAAATGTGATGTTACAAGCCTTCAGAAGCATGCCAGGCATAGAACACATGCTCAATAAAGGGTTGAATACGAGTCACTCCCAAGGTCTATTCTCTTGGTTGCTACTGCAGTGGGAAACAGTGCAACCAGAAATCAGCAGGCAGGGAGCTCCTGACACAGGAATTTCATTAAGTGAATTCTCTTGCTTCCACTACCCTTGTCTCAATGAGCAAAGACTTCATAGTTTCAGGGCACTGCAGAGTAGCAGACTCTGTCCATAATGTGTGTGGAGTATATGGATGTGAGGGATGGGGAGAGGGGTTTGGGCAGTATGGATCTGCTTTAAATCTCAGTGTGGGCTTCTTTCGGGTTAGAAGAGCTATTTCCTGTGAAACAAAGTCATGGCATCCATTGAGCCAATGTGTCAGAGAAGACGTCCTTCGTACACCCCAAGGGATGGAATCCCATATCAGTCCTGTGCTCCACCTCACCTCCCGGTGTCAGCTGATAGCTGAGTATCCAGACCACACACCAGAGGAAAGGCAGAATACCAGAGGGCACAAACACAAATCACTCAATATGGTACCAGGAACAAGAAATGTTCTTAATATTAAGATAATGTTCATAACTGCAATTGTATCTTTTCTAGTTTTTGCAATCATCGTAAACCTTATAAACTAATGCAGTGACTACAGTTGCTGTGGGTATGGATCTGAGTAACAGAAACTTACACTTACTTGCCGAATGGCAGATTGGCCAATCCAGCTGTGTCTATCCACCCCTATTTACTTGGGACCACTGAACTTTGCTATCCTATGTTTGATGTATTGGGGCTGTTAAGAATTATTCTAATAGTTCAAATAATTTTAAGGACTACATAGTTCTTTATGTCTCTACTTATCTATCTATTGGCCTATCTTTTAACCTATCTGTTGCTCTTCCTCTTTCTTCTTCTCTTTCTCCTCCTTCTCCTTCCTCTTCTTCTCTCCCTCTCTGCCCTCCCTTCTCCCCCCTAATCCCTAACAGAAACAAAGACGAACTCTGGATTAACACCACTGGATACCAACTGAGGTGATAAAATGAACACTGCATTGGGAATAGGGGACCCTGCTTCTCATCACTGCCAACTGATCTTCTTAGAAAGGCATTCTTTAAGGTTAGTGTTCCGAATTCCAATGTTGGAGGTAGGGGGTTCCCCCACCAATACCAACCAATTCTCAGACACCAGCAGGGTGTCTAAGAATTCAACTCAATTCTGACATTCTACCTGGAAAGAGTATCAGATTCCACAGGGTAAGGATTCAGCCATACAAACCTGCCTCCCACCCCCGACTACAGGTGCTACTCGCAAGCTCCAGGCTGCTAGCTGTGCTTTTGACCTACTGGCTACAGACTGGCAGTTCCAAGGACCTTCCCCTCAGGTTCAATTAATTTGCTAGAGTGGCTCACAGAACTCAGGGAAACATGTTTGCCAGTTTATTAAAGGCTATGATAAAGGATATGAATCAACAGCCAGATGAAGAGATACATAGAGCGAGGTCTGGAGAAAGGGCATGGAGTTTCCATCCCCTCTCTAGTCACATCATTCTTCCCGAATCTCTGCATGTAAACCAACCTGGAAGCCCTCCAAACCCTGTCCTCTTAGATTTTTATAGAACTTCATTACATAGTCATACTTGACTAAGTCATTGGGCATGGGTAGATTCCACCTCCAGCCCCTCTCCCCTCCCAGGAGGCTGAGAGTGGGACTGAAAGTTCCAACTTTTTTTTTTTTTTAAAGATTTTATTTATTCATTTGGCAGAGAGAGAGACAGCCTGCGAGAGAGGGAACACAAGCAGGGGGAGTGGGAGAGGAAGAAGCAGGCTCCCAGTGGGGGAGCCTGATGCGGGCTCGATCCCAGAACGCTGGGATCACGCCCTGAGCTGAAGGCAGATGCTTAACGACTGCGCCACCGAGGCGCCCCGAAAGTTCCAACTTTCTAATCATGTGGTTGGTCTTTCTGGCAACCAACCCCCATCGTTGAGGGTGTCTTCCAAAAGTCATATTCATAAGCAAACAAACAAACAAAACCCACCAAAAGTCACATTCATTAACATAACTAAAGATACCTTTATTCCCTTATCACTAAGGAAATCCTAAGGGTTTGGCAGCTGTGAGCTCCAGAGTACCCAGAAACTGTGGAGGAAGACCTAACATAAATGAGAACTATATTTTGGTCATCTGAATGATCAAATATATATTTCTCATAAATCACAATATCACAGTTACCATATGATGTTACTTCCTAAGTTTTTGTCATTTCTAAAATTAGGAAGTTGGTCTCTACCTCAGTCTTGACACTCCTTCCTTGCCCTGGAACTCCTAAGTAAGAATTACCTCTGGAAGATGACCATTGAAAGGCTCAACGCAGAATTACAGGATTACGCGCATATCTCTAAAAAGTGTTTTTTTCAGGCTTTTGTACCTTTACCTCTAGGCTTAGTGCCTAGCCTTAAATTCTAGGATCCATGTGGCAGACTAACGAACCAGGAACTTTTCCAGCAGTGTTCAGGATCAATGAATGACTTTCCAAAGGCATGAAAGGCACGTAAAGCAGCCAGCTGCTTGCCAAGGCAGATACTTACAAACATCAGTACCAGACAGGAGCACGCTGGGCATGCCGCCAATGAACAGATAGATTGCATCCCTCTTCCTCAGGAACCCTCACGCACTTAAGGAGAGGCACGGAGGATAACAACTATTTTAAATGTGAACAAATGGGCATTTACCTGGCTGAGACAAGAGTGGTGTGTAAGGGACTTTCGGTTCTATTGCACTCATTGGTGGAGGTAGCAAGGGGTTAGCAAAGCTGCGGAGTGGGTGAGTTGGTCGAACACAGGCCGTGGGGATGGTTCTGCTTGGTGCCTCCTCATTGCTGGGATGCTCAGGCTGTGCTGGGGGCAACATGGGCGGCTGTTGGGGGGCTGGTCCTTCACTCACCACTGCTGCAATGGAGACAAGAAAAGCCATTCATTATTCCAGGACAAAGCTTGCTTTCCCTAAATCAGCGGCAGGGCCTCTGGATGCGTTTAGAGAAATATGTCAGAATCAGGCCAATCTCCTCTTCAAGTTATGAACATTCTCCTTCTCTTCCTTCATATATTTCTGGGAAATAATAGCACGTCCCCTTTAAACAGTGGAAACAGATCCAGCAAGACAGGGATCTCTCTTGCAGGAAGAATAGTAAAATATTTACAGCATTGACTCTATTGCTTGAACTGGCAGGGCCCTGTAATCATAAGTGATGAAGCAAGAAAAAAAGAGTTATTTCTCCTTTCATAAGTAGCAATGCCAGTGAAATTCAATATCCTAAACCCAGCTACAGCTGCATTATTATCTACTAGCCAATATGCCATTTTTTTCTGCGATTTAAACATGCCATGTCAACTGTCAAACAAATCAGAGTTACCAGGTGTTCAAGGCATTGCTAATAAAATGATACAAATAATAGCCACTATCATTGTCTTCCATAACTAAAAAGAAGCACATCCAGCTCAAAAGTTAGATGAGAGATGACTTTGCTGGAACAAGTTGCCTGAATACAGAATTGTCATTTTTCCTCTTTGGTTGCAAACCTTGTGATTTTCAGGCAGATTACTGTAGTTGAAGAGGTTTCCCATAGTGGTTTGTGACTGCCTTTGGGCATTTGGACAGCTCTGTCTACAGAAACACACTTTTTTTCCAGAGAACACAGTTGAGTGGGACTAAAATATTGGCAAGCCAGTTTCTTATGATAAGAACACTGTGACTTGACTTTATCATTCGTATTCAAAATCAACAGGTCCAGGTGAAACTGCAAATGCAAAGAGCTGCATTGGAGGTATAAGTGTTGATGAAATAAGGTATTTCTGATGATTTATTTTTGTTCTATTGGGTAAGTGGAAAAAATGCAGTGGAAGAAGATACTATCTCACTTTTGAAAGAGAATTTTTAACCAGGAAATATTTTGAGATAATTAGTTTGTGAGATAATTTTGAGACAACTCTCTGGGAGGCTCAGTGAGGTCAGCAAAGGGCAGAGGAGCTAGAAAGAAAATTTGATAATGCCGAGGGGAGTAGAGATTAAAGATACCAGAGATCAAAACATTATATTAAAGATATGCAGAAGTGAAATGTGCCTTCAGAGGGTATTTGATATTAAGTCTCATTTTTCTATATTCAGAAAGGGTTAGAGATCCTCTGGGTCACTAAGAAGCCTCTGGGCTTACCCCATTCAAAGATAGAGGCAGGGGAGACATAGGGTTGGCTGAGGACAGGATATAGCCACCTAGCCACCAGAGCTAGTCAACAGGCAAACACTTGATAAAAGATTTCTTCAAACAAAGAAAATATAATCAAGACAGCAAACTGGATAGAACCCTGGCAAGAGGAGTTTCCAGAAGTGCCTTGTCTCTAAGCTAGGAAGTCCTATCATGGAGGGAAGGGGCACATGCATGAAAATATCAGCATTAAAAGGTGGGGCTGCAAGGAAAACGTTAAGGCACATCCTTGGTGATCTAGGTTCTCAGATAAGGGAAAAGGGATGGGGGCTTCAGGTAGGTGTTTATAAGGAGCCAAACTGCTTGTAAGAATATAAAGGAGAGGGTGGGGCCTGGCTGGGTCAGTCGAGGAACATGCAACTCTTGATCTCAGGATCATTGAGTCTGAGCCCCATGTTGGGCGCAGAGATTACAAACAAACACATAAACAAACAAAAACTTTAAAGACTGCATAATGAGATGGTTGACAGTACGGTTTTATAAGAAAAGAAAATTATCCTGGTTTTACTCTGGACTCATATTTAATCTAAAAGAGAAAATGACCAATTGTCAATATCCAAATAAAAACACAGTATCTCTTAGCTCTAGATCAGAGAGAAGAGTCTGTAGGAACCTATATCTTGGTCCCTCTTCATTACCAATGGGCCAGTTTTTATTACAGATCCATACCACCGTATTAAAAATATCTTCCAAGGTAAAGAAATTTCACAGTTTTCCATAGGAATCTGCCTTCAGTAATTCTATTGAAGGTGGATTGTAATAAATCCATATTGTATTTTATTTTTTATTTTTTTTTAAAGATTTTATTTATTTATTCGACAGAGATAGAGACAACCAGTGAGAGAGGGAACACAAGCAGGAGGAGTGGGAGAGGAAGAAGCAGGCTCATAGCAGAGGAGCCTGATGTGGGGCTCGATCCCATAACGCCGGGATCACGCCCTGAGCCGAAGGCAGACGCTTAACCACTGTGCCACCCAGGCGCCCCACCATATCATATTTTAAAAACTGCTTTAGCCATTAAAGAAATAATGATATATTGTGTGATGTGCTTCTTTATTCCTTCCTTCATATTTTCCTTCTCTATTTCTTCCATATTTTTGAAATGAAAAAGATTTATGTTAAGATATTACTGTGACATTAGGCTTAATAAAATTGACATGCACTCTTTTAGTTTTCTAAAATTTAGTTTCTCAAGAACCTCAGGCTTCACAGGAATTTTGATGACATCACACAATGTTTGGGGGTCACTCCCATTCCTATTCTCTTTAATGGCACTGCTCACTGGCATCTCTATAAACACAAATTCTCCTCATGTCCAGTCCTCCATGCCCGGGTCTTCAGGTGGTCACAATGGTTCCCACTGGGAACATACCTGAGCGAAGTAATGGTAGCTCCACACAGATGGACCAGCTCTTTGGCAAAATCAATCCTTAGTACCACACATGATGGAAGAGACGTGCCTAATCTAACGTGCTAGGTGTGAATGCGGAGACTGAACGTCGCTAATCCATAAAGGACTAGTTCTGTTTTGTTCAAAAATGGCAAGTTTGCTTAATATCTAATACAATGGACAAGCTACATATTTTCCATAGTCAATTCATAATTCTTATATTTTCTGTGGAGCACAAGAAATGCTTTTCAGAACTGGTTGACATTTGAGGCAGTCAAAAGCTTTTAGATGCAATAGCCATGGCTCCACCAGAGCAAAGCCCTCATGTCAGATGAGGACACCTATGTGAAGCGAACTGGCTCAGTGACATGGTATTTCAGAGCTTGGAAAGCAAAGAAAACCTCCCTTTGCCCATGAAGCACAGCCTTCCTGCAATTCAGAAAGTAAAGGGAGAATCAAGCAAGTGCTGGCAAGGCACTCGTTTTCAAATGATGAAATAGTGGGAATCCATTGTACAAATAGCGTACAATTACACAGCAGAGTCCAATTTCAAGGCACTTTATAATAATTAATGTCAACACATACATAATTGGTACAGAATAACTGGCAAAAATATTGCAAAAACGGAAATGAGGTTTTTCTTCTATCTCAAATTGTAGTATTTGAAAGAAATATAACATGCCAGTAACTCTGTGCAAAGACTTTGAGACATGAACACTTAAGGAACCCAATTCACTCCTTAATCTCAGAACAAACAAGTGTGCAATATTCCCAAGTAGCCCCCGCTCCTGACAGCGTGAACTTCTGCACAGACCCTAGAGAGAAATTCAGTAACTCCACTGTGCCCGTGATTCTATCTAGGTCAAGTCATTATCTGTTTTATGTATTTATTTGATTTATTATTTGAGTTCCAAGTTGGGGGAGAGCTGGCACAGAAAAATAACATGGGTGAGGTTGACCAGCCTTCTCACTAACTAAGACAATACCCAAACCGAAAGGAATGGTAAAAATCATCGAACCTCTGGTATCTACCTGTTTCAAGGATAAGAAAATGGGGGCACCAAGTTTTTAGTGACTTGTAGAAATGGGGCCTCAAGACTATCCATTGGTTGAAGTTTTCAAAAGATGGCACTGTTTCTTGTTCCCCAGGGACAGTTTGCCTATTGAGGCTAAGACCCGAACTACAGTTTATTATTAGGAAGGGGAGGTATTTGTCCATCAGAACTATATAAATCTTTCTCAGTGGATCACCGAATGTGCGTGATGCAAAGGTACAATATCCTAGATCTTTCTTTTTCTTATGGTAGGAGAGAAATCCAGCTTTATTTGTGACTTTCAGGAAGGAGCAGCTCTTCGGGAGCAGAGTTTTAGCGATTCATTTCTTGCACAACTCAAAGGTCTTTCAGATAACTTTGGAGGAAGGAGAGTCTCCACACTTGGCACAGATTTTTCTTTTCCTATGTGTGACTTTCGTTGTTTCTCAAGGTGACTAATAAGACATCTCCAGCCAGAGTCATGAAATGTTTTCTGCTTGGGAAAGAACAGGGATGTTTAGTGGTCTCCAAGGCATTTAGAAACCGATACTGAATGGCTGGACGTTAACTGTTTCTGACAGTGATTTAGAGAATATTTGGTTTCCTAGAAAAGAGGGTGCTTATTTCTTTTCCTTTTCTAAGCCATCACGTGGAAACACATATTTGTGCCTATTTCTTTTGCACTGCACATTCCTTTTGCTCAAAAATTGCCTGATGTATGACTGAATATATATTTTAAAAAAGCTGTGACGTTTTGGCCAGGAGTAGTATGTCCGTGCCTTTTGATTTTAGATCAAGTTCAAAAATTAAGCTAAGCACTCTGTAGGAATCCCTTATTTATATAACTTTATATAATAGTTGCATTATATATTTTATGTTTACATTATCTATTATAGTTATATAACTACCCTTATTTAATAATCCTTACCTTTAAATAAGTCAACAAAATTTTTAGCATTACTAAAGAGGCTACATTTTTCTTTCATTCATTTATTTCTTTACTTATTCATTCATTCATTTATTTATTTTTAATAGAGCAGTTTTAGGTTCACTGAAAAACTGAGTGGAAGGTACAGAGATTTCCGGTGTACCCTCTGTCCCCACATATACACGGCTTGCTCTTCTATCAAAGTCCTGTACCAGAGTGGTCCATGAGACTCTGACCACAGATATAAACAAATTATTTAACCACAAATAAAAACACATTTTATCCTAGTTCATTTATGGTTCTTTGGCTTGTGCATGCATCACTCCAATCTCTGCCTCTGTTGTCACATGGCCATCTTCTCCCTGTGTGTCTGAGTCTCCTCTCTTCTAGGGATACAAGGCAGATTGGATTAGGACCCACTCAGCATGAACTCACCTTAACTTGGTAACAGAGGAAAAGATGCTATTTCTAAATAAGGTCGCATTCACAGGTATTAGAGGTTAGAACCTCAACGTATCTTTTTGGGAGACACAATTCTCTTCATAAAAGTTTGCTCTCTGGCCCCCAAATATGTCCTTAGAGGTCTGGGTCTATAAGACCTCTTCAGGCAGAGGGAGGACGGCCATGGGAAGGAGGCAGATATCGGGAGTTATGCTGCCACAGCCAAGGGATACCCAGAAGCTGGAGGAGGTAAAGATGGATCCACTCTAGAGACTTTGGGGGGAACATAACCCTGACAACACCTTGATTTTGGAGTTCTTGTCTCCAGAACTATGAGAGAATAAATCCCTGTCATTTTAAACCACCATCATTTTATGGTACCTTATGATGGCAGCCTAAGAAATAAATACATCCACGGTAGAAGAATCTGAGATGAGAACCGTGACTCACACAAAGTCCTGATGGTGAATGGTAATCTGATAAACTGTATTATTGGTTCACAACTCACCCTTCCTGCCCTTCCCCATGTGAATTCTCTAGTTCATATTCTTCTCCATCCCATGGTACCGAGCTTCTCCAATAACTGATTTCAGCCAACGGGGAAAGGAAAAGAAAATTATGCTAGCTCACTTATTATTTTCTTTTTCATTGAAACTTAACTTTTGGAATGATTATGCCTATGATTCAATGAGACAGGTTTGAATGTTGCCCCAAATCAAGAGGAAAAGAGAAGAGTAAATGGGATGCTGAGTTCTCAGAAGGAGACCATGCCTTTAAAGAGAAAAAGAAATGACAGGAATACATCATGAATAAAATAAAATAGTTAATTTCCTTAAAAAAACATAGTGAACTTTGGCTGGACTTGGTCTTGTGTAGTGAAGAGAGAAAGGTCATTGTACACATTCTCTCATACTTTTAAAGTCAGAGAATATAAATGAAATCAGAAAATAGTAGACAGTGATCCGATGAGGCAAAAACTAAGCAAAAACTATAATCCTTTCTTTTCTGTTGGGGAAAGTTCATTTCAGAAGCTGAAGAAGGGACCGTAGGTTCTGAATTCTTTGACTGGAATCACCTTCCTAGTTGTCCTGAGATTTGAAAATTTCTGGTTTTTGGACTTCCCATATCTTTCTCATTTAATTCTCTCCAATATGGTTTGGGGAACTATTTTTCCTTGAGTTTCTGCACACAACTCTATTCTGTAGACATGATGTGTAGTGAGAAAAGGGAAAATAAATCTAATTCTCTCTTGGCAGATTTTTGGTGCCTTTTAATTCTAACCTTGCTACATCTAGACGATTTATGATTTCTTAGAGCTGTCCCTGTTGGGTTGGAAAAAATATAGCTTATCTCACAAATATATTTTATTGCTGTTATCATCTTATCTATTACAAAACATCCTATCTTACATGAGCTGCTGAGTCACCTGTTCCTAACTAAGAGAAGAAAGCCATAAAATCGATTTTAAAATGCTGTGCTTGAAGAAAAAAAAAGTCAAATGGCATAGGAGAAACCACCAGGGTGTATATAACAGATTGAGAGTCTCTCTCTATACCTACTCTCCTTAAAACAAATGAGATATTACTTTCAGGATATACAATTGATACACAAAAATCAGTTACACTTATATATGCTACCAATGAACTATCAGAAAGAGAAATTAAGAAAACAATCTCATTTACGATTGTGTCAAAAAGAATAAAACGCTTGGGAATAAATTTAACCAAGGAGGTAAAAGATCTTTACACTAAAAACTATAAGAGGTCAATGAAAGAAATGGAATAAGACATAAATAAAAGGAAAGATGGTCCATGCTCATGGTTTGAAAGAATTAATACTGTTAAAATGTCCATACTACCCAAAGTGATCTACAGAGTCAATGCAATTCCTATCAAAATTCCAATGGCATTTTTCACGGAAATAGAACAAACAATCCCAAAATTGGTATGAACCCAGAAAAGACCCTAAATAGCTAAACCAATATTGAGAAAGAAGAGCAAGCTGGAGGCATCACATTTCCAGATTTCAAACTATATTACAAAGCTGTAATGGTCAAACAGTATGGTATGGCATAGAAACAGGCACACAGACCAATAGAACAGAATGGAGAGCCTGGAAATAAACCCATGTATACATGGTCAATTAGTTTATGCCAAAGAGCCCAAAATATACAGGAGGTGGGGGTAACGGTCTCTTTAATAAATGGCATTGAGAAGATTGAATTACCTCTTGCAAAAGAATGAAACTGGATTCCTTATGTTGCAAACAAAAATGAACTCAAATGGATTAAAGACTTGAACTTAAGACCTGAAACTGTAAAACTCCTAGAAGAAAACATAGGGGGCTTGACATTGGTTTTGGCAATGACTTTCTGGATTTGACACCAAAAAACAAAGGCAACAAAAGCAAAAATAAACAAATGGGATTATATCAAATTAAAAAGCTTCTGTACAGCTAAAAGAAAACTATTAACAAAATGAAAAGCAGTTTACAGAATGGGAGGAAATATTTGCCAACCACATATCTGATAAGGGGTTAATATCCAAAATATGTAACACAGTCATACATTAGCAAAAAAAAAATTCGATTAAAAATGTGCAGAAGAACTGAATATACATTTTTCCAAAGAATACATATAGACAGTCAGCAAATATGTGGAAAAAGTATTTGACCTTACTAATTACCAGGGAAATGCAAATCAAAATTACAATGGGATATCTCTTCATATCTGTTGGAATGGCCATCATCAAAAAGACAAGAGAGAAATGTTTGTAAGAATGTGGACAAAAGAGAACCCTTGTGCACTGTTGCCAAAAATGGCAATTGGTGCAGCTACTATGGAAAACAGTATGAAGATTCCTAAAAAAGTTAAAAATAGAACTACTATATAATCCAGCAATCTCACTTCTGGGTGTATACCCAAAGGAAGTGAAAACGGGATCTTAAAGACATATACACAGTCTCGTGCTCACTGTAGCATTATTCACAATAGCCAAGATATGGAAACAAGCTAAGGATCCATCAATGGATAGACGGTTAAAGAAGATGTGATATATATACAATGGAGTATTATTCAGCTATGAGAAAGAAGGACACCTTGCTGTTGGCAGCAATATGGATGGACCTTGAGGGCATTATGCTAAGTGAAATAAGTCAGGAACAGAAAGACAGATACTATAGGATATCCCTTATATGTAGAATCTAAAAAAGACAAACTCATAAAAATAGAGACCAGGACTGTGGTTACCAGGGTCTGAGGTAGAGGGAAAAAAGAGATGTTGGTTTAAGAGTACAAACTTCCGGTATGAGATGATTAAGTTCTGGGCATCTAATGTACAGCATAGTGATTATAGCTAATAATACAGTATTATCTACTTGAAAGTTGCTAAGAAGGTAGATTTAAAACATTCTCACCACAAAAAAAAAAAAAGAAATGGCAATTATGTGACATGAGGGGGGTATTGACTAATTTTATGGTGGTAATCATTTTGTAATACGTAGTGTATCAAATCAACACACTGTAAATCTTAAATTTACACAATGTTGTATGTCAACTATATCTCATTAAAATCGGAAAAATAAATAAATGAACAAAAACAAATGAAATCCTCCTTTGGAAATCTTTTTCTCCAACAATTATTACTTAAAAATCAAAAGATATTGCTTAATTGGTTTAACTAAAGAAACTAAAGCATTCATTTAACTACTGGCTCACCAGGAATCAATGAGACACCTTTAAATATAACCAATGGACACTTACACAAGAATATGTTGGAGAACAGTCACTTGATTATTCATTTCCTAGTTGACAGAACATATTCATTTCAAGCACCCATCACATCATTGCTTTACTGAACCAGTTAACCTTTGTTTCCCCACAGCTTCCCATATTGTCTGCAGAATGTGCTTTGGAAAGACTCAGAGAATCAGTCCTCTGACTGTGAGCCAGGGCAGACATAAACCAGTTTTTCCAAGGGATGAGAGCATCTAAATGCTATACATTTAACACAACCTCCTTGGTTATTATTCATTTGTTCTTAGTAAAAAGAAAGGGAAATGCATTACACTGACTTTTTCCTGCTCCGAAACCTCGGTCCACAGACAGTGTGGGGAATGGCACAGGCCGGAGGGTAAACTGCGGGTGGGGGTACCCGCACGTGGGAGATGGCAGGATTCCTGGGTACTGGGCACTTTCCAGGGTTGGCACAGGGATGGCACTCACGACAGCTGCAAAAACAAAGATGTTGCTATTATTATTATTTATCTTAGGTAGCCACCTAACAAACAAAAAAGGAAAGGGCTAAATTTTCACATCTTCAAACCCATGCATACTCTTCATAGTATCCTGTAGGTTCCTTTACTTGCCTCTTTCCACAAAGTCTCTTTCTTACTCTAAAAAAGCTCCCTCCTCCAGCACCTTACTACAGAGCATTACCCTGAGATTTCGAACTTCCCACAGTTTCAAAGAAAGAAACAATGAATCAAGCCAGCATCAAGCCATGCTAAGGCTCTCTGGTTTTTGTTTTGTTGTGTTTTGTTTTGTTTTGTTTTTGCCTTTTTCTTTCTCCCAAGCAAGAACTGTGGCGTTAGAAATTTTGGGGTTGTTTAGAAACTGAATACATTGTGTAAAGTGAGCTACGGAAATAGAAATTTTCTGTTCATTCTGTGCAGGAATGTAATGCTCTTGAGAGATAGCCTGGAGACAGAAAAGCAAGGTATGGTCTCAAAAATCATACTTAGGATTTTTATTTAAATGGAAAGAAAATGCCTTCGCACAGCAAAACAGTACAGTTTAGTGACACATTAATTTAAATATAACTAAATGTCAGGGAATACCGACCATTTTTTAGTAGTACTGGCGTAAACCCACAGATCAATGTCTTACATAATATTTCCTAGGTGTATTGAGCATTATTCAATTCCATTATTCAATATCTATTAAATCATGTCACATTATAAAATATTTATTCTAATTGTAGTCGATCTTCAACTTACAAAATGTTTAGTATTCCCTCTTATTAACAAAAATACAATTTAAACTAGCTACTAGAATGACCTTCAGCAGTTTATTTCTGTCTATTACATCAATACAGTTAGTTCTATTATATGCATTATTTTTAATTACACTCTAATACCAATCACTGGAGTTTAACATGCATAAGCATGCACACTTACCAAAGGAAAACCTTTCTTTTTATCATATTCCTCTTACGTAAGTAACTTCATGATCATGGATACAGATTATATTACATTTTTTATTTTATTTTATTTTACTTTTTAATAAAATTTTTTATTATGTTATGTTAATCACCATACAGTACATTCCAAGTTTTCGATGTGAAGTTCCATGATTCATTACTTGCGTATAACACCCAGTGCACCATGCAATACGTGCCCTCCTTACTACCCATCGCCAGCCTATCCCGATCCCCCACCCACCTTCCCTCTAAAGCCCTCAGTTTGTTTCCCAGAGTCCATAGTCTCTCATGGTTCATTCCCCCTTCTAACATTATTTTAAATTAGTTAGAAACACATGTGGATTTGAAATTTTTTTTTCTAACTTAAAATGCAGATCCATTACATTGAATATCCAACACTTTAAATCAAAAGGGCTGCTTCTAGTAAAATAGCTTTTGAAATTGCAATCTGGAATTTATTTTTCAGTGTATTTATAATATTCCTTGAAATGTATATTAACATGTTTATTTGAATTGAAAAATTTAAAAAAACTATTGGTTTCACAATAAGGACTAACTCATTTAAGTAAGTTAAACGATGGTGTTTTCCGTGTAATGAATACAAACTACATAGATTTTAATAGAACAAAAACATTTTTCAAAAAATTACATTGATAACAGTATATCGTAAATGATATTTCAATGCTTCCAATCCTGTCATAACACACCGTATTATATGAAATACTCCTTAGTGGAAAAAATTTGCAGATGTATTTTATAATTACCCTGTAAATCTTGGTAAAGTTTTTCATGGGTATATCTCTTAAAAATGAGAAAGCAAATAACTTGAATGAGTAACAAATACTTTTGAAAGGCAGTTTCTAAAATTTTTACTTCCAGCATAATTGGAGGACAATATCTAGTTAGTTGAAATATTATAAAAAATAACTTCAGGTGAGAGTTCACAGTGTGATCTGGGCACGTAATTTGGAAGTTCAAATCATGAGTGACTGCTATAAAAATCTCATTGTTGTAACATTCACCCACACATATATACGCAAACAAAGTTTCTCAGTGTTTAGATAAATAAAACACTGGAATAGAATTTATGCAAAAAGTAACATTTACCCACAGATGTATGCAATAACTGTACAGAAAAGCCTCATTTATGTCATTAAGTGATAGAATTCTAATAAAATCTTACTTTATACACAATTGCACAGAAATACTAATTGTAATGTTAACTCAACCCCGAAGAAAAAACCCCAGCGGTTAAACCTAAACTTATGCTCAAAATAAGTTTATAACAATAAACAAATAATTTCAGTTTACGAAAATATTATATTGCAAAGAAATAAGATAGATGATCAAGAAAAGGCATAAAGACAGGTGACATTTGTATATTATTCTGTTGGGAGAGTGAATTGTAGGTACTAGTTCAAGGAGAAACATATGTTAAGTTTTTCTCTGTTAAAGAGAAGGTTCCTCATGTATTTTGTAAATAGATGATGGTGGATATCAAATTGCTATGGTGTATCTATGCATTTTGATTTATTTAAGAGAGTGGTATACCAAAGAAATGATATCCTTCACAGATATTTATAACAAACTGTTTTAAATGTTAAATTCAAAATGTTTCAGGTGCCACAAAGTTTTCTAAATTATTTTTGGGAAGAATTGAATGAAAATTTGAGAATAAGTGGTATATAGCACAATGTCTTATAAAGATATTTTATAAAGAGTAAATTGTAGATAAACACATGAACAGACTTCAGAAAAAGGAAAAGAAAAAAGGTGACAGGGAAAATTAAAAAAAGAATCAGAGATTCAAGCCAGATAGCAGCTAAAATGATTATAAGTTCCTTAAAGAAAGAGGTTATAATTTTGTAGTCTTTGCATCTCTCACAGTGCAGTCCTAGAGATACTTCATATTTTTCAAGTGAGTTAATAAGAAGGATTTTCTAGAAGTAATATTTAGAAATCTGTCATTTTAACCCACTGGAGACTATTTAAGTGGTTTGATGTGTTTTTTAGTTTCCTGGGGTGTACAGTTACTATAGTAATAATAGTAATAATAATGGACTTGAATACATTTGTAAATAAGAGCCATACAATAATATAATGTCTATATTTGGGAAATATAAACCCAGTCTCCAGGCAGTCAGTTTAATGATTTCACCCATCTTACTGATCATATGGGATCACTGCATAGTCATTAATGTTGATTGCCAGATTGTAAAGCTGTCTCTGTGTTGACAATTTTTACCCATGAATAAATGTGACAATGATAGTTTCCCTTAGCTATAGAAGGCACCCACTCCACAAATTGCACACATTTCCTTATCAATATTATTATGCGAACTTAACCAATATTTTATAATACATTTAGAAAAAGAATTTCATAAATATCTCCTGGTTGGAGCTGAATAAACTTGAATGGAGAAACATAAAATAATTTGGTAAGCCACGGAATATAAAATCAGAGAACTAAGAGAACCCAAGAGACTAAATTTATATTCCAGCTCCAAGTCTTTCATTACTGAAGAAAGGAATTTTCCTTTCTAAGTTTTGCATTTTCACTACTGACCTGGGTACAAATGGCTCACAAATAATAAAAGTTCTTTAAAAAATAATATATCTATTGTATGTTTCTGCATCTCAACAATTCCCATTGTTCTATTCCGTGGCATGAAATAGAATAGTCTGTCTTCCAAAGCTTTGGTTTTGAAGTATTTTGATTCATGATTCATTTCTAAAAGGGCACGGAAGTCTACACCTACTTAGAAGATAGCTGTTGCAGAAATAATCATTCTAAAGTAAGTTGGATACAACTCTGTGTATTGAAATGCCGTTTGGTATTTTTCTCCTACATGTCAGGGTTGAGAGCCAGAAATACACACACACACACACACACACACACACACACACACACACACGCACATTCTCTCTATCTCTCTCCCTCACACTACAGTTCAAAGCATTCACTGCACTGCTATGTTTATGTAAAACAACTCAGAAACCGATATGATCAAGAATTTTCAATAAATCTCTGCTCTGTGGCCCAATATGACAAGAAATCTGCTCTGACACAGCTTGCTGACAATTGAATTTATATCTCACACTGATGCACAAAGATTTTTCAAGTAGAAATTCCCTCACCAAATTACTTAGCTCTTTGAACAGAGCATATTGTTATTTGAAAGCTTTTACAACATTCTTAAAAATGTTGGCATGAAATGCAACCGATAGGAAATCTAAAGTAGAGATTTTTTTTAAGCTACAAT
The DNA here is from genome assembly GCF_023065955.2 of Ursus arctos. Lineage (NCBI taxonomy): Eukaryota > Metazoa > Chordata > Mammalia > Carnivora > Ursidae > Ursus > Ursus arctos. Next base: position 20,702,063 of record NW_026622841.1, read on the forward strand.
TTCAAGAAATAAATCGCTCTGTAGGTATTTCTCAATATGGCACTTGACAGAGTCGAGAGATGTGTTGAAGAAGAGAGGTAGAAAAATAGAAGTAAAGATAATATTTTGAAGTGAGAGAATTTAAGTGAAACGGTTTCTCATTCTGCTTCTCCTTACCACATCATTTCTGCAATGACCTATATATCATCTGGACTCTTTGGAAATTTAGTGTCTATTGGCCTTGATAAATATTTTCCTCTCCTTCACATTTTCAGGTGTTCTTTGACAAGTGCTTGCCATGGAATATCCATGAACTCCACCAATATTCTCATACTCCCCTTAGGAAATATATGAATGTTCACAAATGTGTGTTCTGTAGTTATTCTCAACATTGTGGTAAAGAGCCCAAGCACTGGGGTCAGACTGCCTGGGTTCATGATCTAGTTCTGGCTCTTGGTAGTGAGTACATGTTACAGCCAGTATCTGAGATGCCTCCGATTGAGTCCCACTGCATGGTGTTCACATCCTTGTGGAGTTCCCTGCCACATTTCACCAGGGTTGGTCTGGTGACCATTGGAATGCAGCACAAATACAGAAGAAATTCCACTTCCAAAATCAGGTTAACAAAGACCAACAAATGGCCAACAGACACATGAAAAAATGCTCAATATCACTTGGCATCAGGGAAATACATGTCAAAACCACAATGAGATAACACAATGAGATATCACCTCACAGCAGTCAGAATGGTTAAAATTAACAACTCAAGAAACAAATGTTGGCGAGGATATGGAGAAAGGGGAACCATCTTGCACTGTCAGTGGGAATGCAAACTGGTACAGCCCCTCTGGAAAACAGTATGGAGGTTCCTCAAAAAGTTAAAAATAGAACTACCCTACAAGCCAGCAATTTCACTACTAGGTATTTACCTAAAGGATACAAACATAGTGATCTGAAGGGGCACCTGTACCCCAATGGTTATAACAGCAATGTCCACAATAGCCAAACTATGGAAAGAGCCCAGATGTCCATCGACACATGAATGGATAGAGAAGATGTGGTGTATATATATAATGGAATATTACTCTGCCAACAAAAAGAATGAAATCTTGCCATTTGCAATGACATGGATAGAACTGGAGGGTATTATGCTAAGTGAAATAAGTCAGTCAGAGAAAGACAGATACCATATGGTTTTACTCCTATGTAGAATTTAAGAAACAAAACAGATAAACATAGGGGAAAGGAAGGAAAAGTAAGAGAAGATGAAAACAGAGAGGGAGGCAAACCACAAGAGACTCTTAACTATAGGAAACAAACTGAGGGTTGCTGGAGGGGAGGTGGGTGGAGAGATGGAGTAACTGGGTGATGGACATTAAGGAGGGCACTTCAAGTAATGAGTACTGGGTATTATAAGCAACTGATGACACTAAATTCTACCTCTGAAACTAGTAATACAGTCTATGTTAATTAAATTTAATTTAAATTAAAAAGTTAAAAAAAAAACAAAAAAAAACCTTTGTTCTCTGAACAATGGCATTTTTATATGAAAGCATTCATTAAAATTGGTTTTCTGATGTGAAATAAAGACATTCAAAGAAAAAGATTGTCCTCTCTTTGTCACTCTTTATTTTTATTAAAAGATCTTATTTATTTATTTGTTGGAGAGAGAGAGAGCACAAGCAGGGGAAGGAGCAGAGGGAGAAGCAGGTTCCCCACTGAGCAGGGAGCCTGATGCGGGGCTCCATCCCAGGGCCGTGGGATCATGACCTGAGCCAAAGGCAGACGCTTAACCGACTGAGCCGCCCAGGTGTCCCTCTCTCTCACTCTTTTAGATCACTCATCCTGGAGGGAGCCAGGAGTCATGTCTTGAGGACATGCTGGCAAATGTGTGGACACAACAGAAGCCTTTGAGAAAATGAGTGACTGTTTTATGTTGCTACGTTTCGGAGGTAGTGTGTTATGCCGTAATAGAGAACTATGCATTAACCCGAGCAAGTTATTTAAGGTCACTGTTTCTTAGTTTTCTCATTGTAAAGTGGAGATAATAGTACCAATGTTATGGTGTGGATTGAAGAGATTATCCACAGATTAAGTACAAAAGCCTGGAGGGTCAGGAGTCAGCCCTTCAACAATGCTGGTTATTGTTATCAATCTCAGGGATCCAACAGATCCTAAGATTGAACCAAATGTCACGTAATAGGAAATGATGTTTAAAATACTCCTCTTACAGGTGTATTACCTTAATCATGGTGATGGTTTCATGTGTCTATGCATATGTCCGAACTTATCAAATTGTATACATTAAATATGTACAGTTTTGTGTATATTAATTATACCTCAATAAATCTGTAAAAATAACCCCCAAATTAGGGGCACCTGGGTGGCACTGTCGATTAAGCTCTTGGTTTTGGTTCAGGTCATGATCTCAGGGTTGGGAGATTGAGCCCAGTGTCAGGGCTCAGCATGGAGTCTGCTTGGGATTCTTTTCTTCTCTATCCGCCCCCCCACCACCAAATAAATAAATCTTTTAAAAAATCCACAATTTAAAATATGACCACTTAAAAGATGAACTGAATATTTTACCAAGATGCTGAAAATTGTTGTCATTGCCAAAAACATAAATAGTTCTATAAAAAACCAAAAATGTCCTGTCTTACATTCAAGAAAAAAGTTCAATACATTAAGATAGAGGTAACTGGGTAATTAAATGGTAGGTTTCTTTTTTTTAAGATTTTATTTATTTATTTATTCGAGAGAGAGAATAAGCACGAGCAGGGGAGGAGCAGAGGGAGAGGGAGAAGGAGACTCCCCCCTGGGCAGGGAGCCCGACTCGGGACCCTGCTGGGATCATGACCTGAGCAGAAGGCAGACACTTAACCAACTGAGCCACCCAGGTGCCCCTAAATGGTAGGTTTTAACTCAAATTTGAACCCAAGGGAAATATGATGCTAAGATTTTTGAGATTCCCCTGGCAGGGGAAAATAACTGGAATTACGATTGTAAAACAAAATGTAGGCTCAGAATATGTTCTGTCCTTTATGAGCTAAAGGAAGGCTTCCTTTATTTAGACCTCGCCAGCCCAAAGATGAGGTTTGATGTGGAGGTGACCAGACCACTGCCCACTACAGTGTGACTGACGATGTACTGACATCAGATGGAGGACACTGTGAGTGGTGGACTTGAAAACGCTTACAGCTTCTGACAGCCTTGCTCACTCCTGTCTGACCCTTCTCAACTGAGATTTTCTCAAACGAGATACAGCTATGAAGTCTGGAAATCTGAGTCGATATCCGAGTGTACATGTTGACACCATGAGTATCTGACAGAACAGGAGACCGCAGGAAAGGGAGCCTCTGATCTGGGTCCAAAGGAATCCTTTGAGATGAGCTTGAGGCACCACCCTGGTCCCTTTTCTGCAGACCAGTGACTTTCTCAAGACACGGTGAGAATATCTGCCTTCGTCTTTTACAAGTTACCCCGGACTGCCCAAAAGACATACTCAGATGAGAAAGGTCTTGGAATAAAAGATGGTGTACTTTGTTGTAGAAATCTCTAAGACATTAGGAATGAGAAAAGAATTAGGTGACACACTTGCTTAAAAAGCAAGTGACTCTTATTTTTCATATTGCTCTAGGAAACCTTTCCAAAAGCTATGTTTGTGTTCCTTTTGTACTCCATCATCCAAAATTCTTTACCTTTACAATTCTTCATCAGAACCATTTTTGATTATTTCTATATCTCTGACAAGCCCTTTTCTTTTGCCTTGCAAAGTCCTCCCTAAAAACACAATTGCGTACACACCAGCGGTACCTTTTTTGGGCTTAAAAAGCCATATCTTAACCTTGTCTGCACAATCCTACTGACCTGCTGATTTTGATCGTCCAGTAGAATTACCAATCAATTAATTTTATTTAACAAGTCATTTGTTCATGGAACTACCGAGACACAACCTCTGGGTTTTCAACTCTCATTATACAAAGCCATTTACACAGCACTGTGGGAGCTAGAGAGGTTCATAAAAAATACTGCCTTCTGCAGAAACTCACAGTAAGAGGAGGAATGAAGTATGCCACTCAAGACTCAAAGAACAAAAACTGATCTTAATAATGTAATGATCAAATTATTATTTGGAGTCACAAACATATTAGACAATGACATCATTTCTAATGCAAACTTAAATGAGCTCTTAACCTTCTCTTTCTTGCCACTGCACCCACAGTTCTGAATAGCTGAACATTTGTATGCGTTGGTGTTTACGGTGGTACCAGAACAGTTGTTTGCACTCATTACTCCTAAGAAAAGCACTCTTGGTCAGATGTGGGCATTCGCAGAGGCTGCAAGGCAATGGAGTGAGTGCCCAGTTCTAGAACCTGCTAAGCTGGGGACCAGTCTTAGGGTACTGGCTTCTTATACCATGAATGCAAGGTTCACACAAGGATTCTGACTTAGAATCAAACGTCTCAGAGGTTAGAGTTATCCTCATATCTGTGTACAAGATGGCCTTCTGGTAGTACAGTGCCCTGAGCCAACAGAACTCTAGTTTTTAAAATCTGCTTTTTCTCATGCAGCTTTCACTTCTCAATAGCTTCTCCAAACCATTATTTGAGTTCCGCAATCAAGTGCCTAAAGCACATGGTGGGAATGGGGGAAAAAAGAGTTGGCTTTCACAGTAAATGTTCTAGAAAGCCCCAAACCAGGAGTCATAAGCAGTTCCTAAGCTATCACAAAAACAAAACTGTATCCCTTCCTTTGCCTCAGTCTTTTTACTAGAGGCTTCAGGCCACTTTTTGAGACTATTTTTTTTTCCTTTAAAAGCAGATATTATATTTTTTCCCCTAAAAGATGTACAGGGAAACAAACAAAAAATGAAATTCAAGAGAATTCTGCTTAACGAACTCTCATACATTAAATTATCAGAATTTTATAACTCATGTGATCTTAAACGTCATCTGCTTCAATCTATGCCTCTCCTAGTTCTGATTCCCTTCCTCTCCTCCAGCATTTTCTAGAAGAAAACACAGGTTGAAATGGAAAGGGAATCTAAGGTCAAACAAATACTTATGTTCCATCAAGTAATAAAATACTAGAAATCTAAGTAAATCTACATCTTTCCAGGAATGGTTCTTAGTCAAAGAAGTTGCTCTCCCAAGATTACACCCCACTTCTTGTGGGGGGGGGGTAGCCTGCACCAAAGGCCAAAGTTTCGAGACAAAGTCTAGAAGCCTCCTTTGGGACAACTCTGAAGGACAGTTCATCACCAGAACAAATTGTGGGGTCAGCTGAAGCCCCCATTAAACTGCACCACCAGTTTCATTTCTCCCTCCTCCCAATCCTGCATCCCTTACCCTCACAGGTGTTCTTCCAGAAAGCACTTGCTAATAAATTGCCTGTATTTGAAATTCTGTCTCAGAGTCTGATTCCTGGAAACCCAGCATCTGACCCTTATATACCCTTTACAAATTCAGAAAAGTTATACTTGATGCTTCTGCTTTCTTATAAGTAATTTCATTTGTAGTATAATTCTTTGGCCACTGTAAAAATAGTCAGCCTTTGCCACCATTTTACAACAAAGCAGATCAGAAAATCAAAATCCCTGGGTTCTCTTGCCTGTGCTCTGACTGGTATGTTCCTCACAAGCATTAGCTTACTTAGCTGTGAAATGTGTTCAGGGGTAAGGAGCCACATATGCCACATAATGTTTTCAACCAATAAGTTGACAAATCTTAGACAAATACACAGATTTTGCACTCCAATGAAATTAAATACATTTCCCCATGGATTTGAAAAACGAAAAAGCACTTCAGAGAGTCTATATTTGATCTGCTAATTTACATTTTATAGAGCATGATGAGAAATGTCAAGGAAGAGAGGAAAAACAGTCTTACAACTAATGATTCTTAAGTGGAATGGTGAACATCTTCCTACACGTGACTAGAAATCAGCATGCCGCTATGATGTGGTTTATAGAAGACTCGACAGATAAGACTTGATGAATCTAAGTAACTGCAAGTGGGGCCATCAGAAAATGTATCTACTATCCTGCAGGAAATCATTGCTCTGCCAAGATAGAGATCTACAATTTGTTCAGCAGAGCTATGTAAGGCCTATCAGTCATGTCAGCTGCAAAGAACTTACTTTATTTATCAGAAAGCTGAAGAATTTATTTTAAAAGCAACTTTGATTATATGTTGAAGTCATTTCCTTTCGTTAGATAGTTTTACCAACACAGAACTTGGAGATGACAAAGAATGTAATGTGACAAAGTTATTTCAAAAGATACATTTTCTATCAACTCTTCCTTTCTTACTGAAGTTTTATTTAAGTACAATATACGTACTGGAAACGTGTATTATCCAAAGTAGTGCTCAGTGATTTTCCAAAGTGAAATGCCTTGTAACCATCATCCGGGTCATGAAACAGAACATTATCAGAAGTTTCCCATGTTCTCTTCTGGTCACTAATCACCTCCCAGCAAGAGTAACTCCTCTTCAGAATTCTAACCCCATAGATTATTTTGCCCGTTTTTAAATTTAACATAAATTGAATCACACAGCTGTGTTAGGTTTCTGTCTTACCAACTATTGTTTGTGGCATTTTAATTTGTTCATGTTCATTGCTGCATGGCATTCCACTGTGTGAATATGTTACAATGTAATAAAGATGTGATAGGAGGAGAAGGACTGCCACGCACATTCTTGTATGTGTCTTTTGGTGAACATATCATGTATTTCAAGAGCGAAATAGGTGTAAGAATAGGATCGCTGGGTCACAAAATCCTTATACATTTTGTAAAACTATTTAACTGGTTAAAATAATGTACCCATCATATATGATAATTTTTAAAATAACAGCAAAATTAATTGCTGGTCATTGTGGGGCCCATTCATGTAGAGTAAGACACTAGGGATAAGGAAGGGTTTCTGTTTTAGGCAACAAAATAGAGCAACCTTGAGCTCCAGGTGACAGCATAAGACAGCACAACGTGGTGGCCAGATCAGGCCCACGTTTCGGGTTCATACTCTCAGAATCTTCGCTTGCATGTTTGTAAATTGGAGATGCTACTGTCAAAAAAACTTAAAAAAAAAAAAGGATATAAATAATCCGAGGCATGCAAGGCATCTTTATCCTTGAAAGAGCAGTATACCATAGAAGTGCAGAGGTTGCCCAGGTGTCTCCTGGAGTGAGTCAGTAAGCTGTTTGAGTCTTTGTTGGCTGTCTGTAAAATCAGGATAATCTCACCACATGATAATATTATGAAGATTTAAAGAAGTAGTAATTAGCAAGGTATTTAGCAAGTGAATAATATTCAGAAATTCTCAATATTTATTAGAGTTCATTTCATTTTTCCTTCTTTCTAAGCTCATTAGTTCCTTTCCTATTTAATGAAAATAATTTTAACTGCCCTTAATATATCATAAAATCTTAGAAGATATTCTAACTATAATTGATTTTAAAAAGAGGTTCCTAAACTGGTGTTTCGCAAATACAAGGCATTCTTATAATGCACCTACTTATTCATTCAGTTGTTTGACAGATATTTAGCAAGCACCAATTCTGTGTTAGTACTGAGCTATACAATGTATGAATGTGAAGATGAATTAGATACATTCCCTCCCTATCATGAAGTAATTCACAACCTGTTAGAAGAAGAAATATTTGGCCTTGAATACCTAAGCATATGAGGCAGCAGTATGTGTAATTAATGCCACAAATGCAGTAGAAAGAAATGTTATTCAAACATGAGAAAGGAAGCCATCATTTCTGGGTACAACATTCAGAAGAGAAAGAATGTATGAGAGCATCACTTTCAAAGTGATGCATACAACTTTGTTAGGTAGAGATAGCCACTGAGTCATTCCAAAAGGAGAGCAATGTTCAGACGGAAAAAACAAAGAAGGGGCAATTATATTTATGGACTGGAATTAGTCTAGCCTGGCAGGAGTCTCAGATATATATTTCTATATCTATCTATCTATCTATCTATCTATCTATCTATCTATCTATCTATCCATCCATCCATCCTTCTATACATCCACCTAGGCATAGCAACAGGAAACTAGAAATGTAGTCTCAGATGTGAGATGCTCAGTGGTTTGTAGTTGTTTTTTCTTGGCAGACAATGGGGAGCCTTTGGAGAAATTTATAGAATGAATGTCATATTTAAGTTGTTTTAATAAGACATCTGACAAGCAGGATACGTGGGAGTCTAGAAGATGCTAGAAGGGGCTAAGACTCATTATGAAGCTGTTTTGACAGTTCAGGTGTGAGGTTATAAAAAAGAGAATTAACATTGACTCTGGGGAATAGGAAGGTAGCCAGGAATTGAAAAGATATTGTGGAAGAAAAATCAAATCAACAAGATATAGGAACTTATTGGATAAGGAAGTTATACATGGAACATAAAGGCCCACAGAGGATTTTTTTTTTTTAATTTGAGTATAGTTGACACATGAACCACAATTATTTTTAAGAAGAAAGCTATAGAAGATTGGCACAGATAAAACTTCATTACAAGAGGAAAGTAGTTGGAGGGGCAAAGAGAGGCAGCTCAGGGTACAGTGCCTCTCTATGTAGTAAAAGGAATGAAGGAAGGACAATGGCTTCACAGAGTAGTGCAGCAGGGAGCTTAGTGATTAGTAGGAGCTCAGAACTCTGAAGCCAGACTTTCTGAGTCCAAATTCTGGTTCTGCCACTTAGTTGCTGTATGACTAAAAGCTAGGTACTTAAACTCTCCAAGCCTCAGTTCCCTTATTAGTGAAATAGGCATAATAGTTATATCTAACCCATGAGTTGAACAGTTGGAATTCATTATAAATTCCATAAAAATTTTTGTACTTATTAGAGTAAGACTGAGAGCTATTAGAGCATGGAGGAAACATGACATATAGTAAAGTAGAAAGAAGCAGCCGTTAATTCATTCACCTAAGCGGTCTCCACTGGAGCCTGCCAATTGCACCAGGCTCTGTTCTGAGCATTGAGGATATAAGGTGATCAAAGAGGCAAAGTCTCTACCCTCCTAGAGATGACAATATGGGGAACACAAAAGAAATAAACAAACACAAAAATGCAAGCAGGATGGTCATCCACATTAATAAAGAAAAATAAAGCAGAATAAATAGAGCAGAGAGTGACCCCAAATGCTGTGTTAGACAATGGTCAGGGAAGACCTGTGGTGGTGGCCATTGAAAACAGACTTGAATGGAATTAAGAAAAAGCCATGTAAATACCTATGAAAAGAAATTCCAGGAAAAGAGAACAGCAAGTGAAAAGTCCTTGAGTTTGGATGTGTGTTATTATCCAAAGAACAGAGACGAAGGCTATGAGGCTGAAATAGATTATAGTTGCAGCAGATGAAGTGAGGGATGTGTCCAGAGGCTTTATCACATGGGGTCTCGTAGGACATGGTGAAATCATGAATTTCATTCTACATATGATGGGAAGTCAAGAGGAGTGACATGATTTAATTCAAACATTGAAAGGCTGCTCTGTAGATAACTTAGTATAGGAGAAAGAGCTAAAGCAAAGTGACGAGTTATGAGTGTAGAGCTATAGCCTATAATCTGAAATAGTTGGTGGTGGCATAGTTGAGGACGAGCAGTAGAGATGGGAAGGAGAGATCAGCTTGGGGACAGGTATTATGAGCAAGAACTACAGGATTGATGAAAGACTGAATTTGGGATGTGATGAAATTTGGATAAAAGAACATGAAACTAGAGCTCTGAACAAGAGTAAATGGAGGAACTGTGATACCATTTATTGAAATAGGGAAAACAGTAGGAGGGTCAAGTTTGGAGGCAGAAAGGGAAATATATAAAGCAGGATTTCCATCCTGAACATAGCGGTCTTGCCTATTACACAGCTATATGGAGAAACTGAGTCAGTTGTTGATATGAAAGGTGATATGGATTCGGATAAGAGAGTAAATTAGAGATAAAATTTGGGATTTATCAACATTTAAATGGCATTAGGCCATCAGAACCAGATGACATCATCAAAAGAGCTAGGTAGGCAGAAGAGAAAAGGCTGAAGACAGCCCCGGGGCACGCTTTGACTCTGACATTGGAGTAAGAGGAGGAATAAGTAAAAAAGAAAGAAAAAAAGAAGTTATGTCAAATTTTGCTGAGCATCTGAAAATTGATGATTTATTTTGACAGTGTGGAGATTATTGATCACCTTGCAACTGTGTTTTCAGTGGAGAGAAACTGTGAAAATCTCATTAAAACTAATAAGGGAGATTACGAAGAGGAAAAAGTGGGTATAGACACATTTTAAAGGCGTTTTTCAGGAAGGGAGAGGGATGAGCTTCAGTTGGAGGGGAAAGTGGTATCCAATAAGGGTGTTTTGAAAGAAGAGTTGTGACAGAATGCTTGTATGCCTATTGGAGTTATCCATAAAGAGAGAAAATGAATGATACAGGAAAGGGAAGGGATAACTACAAGGGTCCCCAAGTGGATGGGAAAGGATGACAACAGAGGAAAGAGCTGGCTTCAGAAAGGAGCATAAACACATCAACCAGATTTGATGGAAGGATAAGGATACCATTTCTCAGTGATTCTCTCTTCTTGGTAATATCATAAGCCAGATTATTAGCTGAGCATAGGGAAAGAAGAGAGGTGTGGGGAGTCTGAGAAGTAAGAATAGATATAAGACACGAAACAACGAATGACTAGAGAAATGAATGGCATTTCCAAAAACATAACTGCTGGCCTTGGATTTGCAGTCATTAATGCCTGGCAAGCAAGTCATGTGTTTTTCTCCAGATAAAATCAGCTGTTAGGATACATGGTGAGAGCTGGTAGTAGAGCTGATTTAATCAGGGATGAGTTTTTTTTTTTTTTTTTTCGGGTGAGTATGATGGGGAAAGAAGACCAGGGGAGATGAGGGTGTTTGCAAGGGACTGAGGATAATAAATGACTATGAATTCTCAGTTGAGTTTGGAGGTAAATGAGGACATGAGGCAGTTGAGGGATGGTGGGAAGGTGGCAGAGTTAACTGATTGGAGGTGGGATTGAAGAATTGCTGGCAAAGAGGGAATAAAATAAGTGAGCAGAAAAGTAAGAGAGTATAGAAAAAGGGCTGATAGAAACTGAGGCTTGTAGGGGTTACAATGATTGCTTTAGGGGTGACACAGAATTGATGAATTGAGGTGGGAAGGAGCCAATATCATTGCAGGTACCATAAAGGAACTAACAGTCTAGGGCATTGGATGAATTACCTGCATGGATATTATAATTACCAAGATTAATCATAGAGGTAATTGGAAAGGAAGTGATCCCCAGGTGTGCTAATATCTTCAGTTAATATGGGAATATGACAGAAAACTTCCAACAAGAAGAGGGTAGTAAGTGGATATCTGTTAACACTTGCTTCAAGGGTGCTAGAGTATTTAAATCTAGAAATTGGACCTATTAAAAAGGCACACACAAACAACTATGAAGATGTGATCATTAGAATAAAACCAATAATAGTGACGGAAGTTTCAGCTTTTCGATTCATATTTTTAACAACTTCTTAACTATGTAGCCATCTGTTTTGCAACAGAGAGACCACTGGATTGCACACAACAAATACAATAAGTAAAAATTTGACTTCAAATTATAAACGATATGGTTTTAGTCATTCTTCATTTTGTCCAATTGCCCAGAAAATTCAGAGAAAATTCTAAATATTTTTGATACTTTGAGACAGAAAAGATGAAAACAGAAAACACTACATTTATTCCTTGTGGTACCAATATTTACCCACCAGGATTGTTGGACTGGGCATCCATAGGAATCATAAGCTTGGCCCGAGTGGCTCGACGTGCAGCCAGTGACCTTTCCAGAGTGGACATGGAGCTCCCTGCTTCTTCAGTGTCTTGACCTACAAGAAAAACAATATTCTGAGAGACACACCTTCTTCAATGAAACAATCTTTACATAATTTCTAGCGAGCCATGTTGATGCCTTTTTCATTTTATTGAGGTTTTAAATAATTATATCTACTTTTTTGGCTACCCAATCCATAGAGTCTCATTGCACAAACATTAAAAAAATTTACCATAACCCCGTTATTCAGAAAGATCCATTATTTATATTGTTCTTTATAAGGTTTGCCTATGTGTTTATATGTGAAAATGAGAAGGTATATATTAATATACATATTTTGTACTTAAGTGACATTTTCCCATCCATACTATTTTTTTTTTTAAAGATTTTATTTATTTATTTGACAGAGACAGAGACAGCCAGCAAGAGAGGGAACACAAGCAGGGGGAGCGGGAGAGGAAGAAGCAGGCTCATAGCGGAGGAGCCTGATGTGGGGCTCGATCCCATAACGCCAGGATCACGCCCTGAGCCGAAGGCAGACGCTTAACCGCTGTGCCATCCAGGCGCCCCCCATCCATACTATTTTGTTACCTTCTTAAGAAAATACTATGAACATCTTTTCTGTCAAGTCAGTTTTATAATATTTATTTATTTAAAACCCCTCATACTTCTATATTCACGAGCACCACCCATTTTATTTTATTTATTTTATTTTATTTTTTTAAGTATACTGGATGCCCAATGTGGGGCTTGAACCCCAAGATCAAGACTCTAAGATCAAGAGTCACATGCTCTATTGACTGGGCCAGCCAGCCAGGTGCCCCAGTTTTATCATTTTTAACAGTTCCATAAATATCCTATTGTATGAATTTACCACAATTTATGCAACTAGTACTTAAGGCCCAAAGGCATTATATCTTATTATAAAAACACAGGAAATGAACTCTATTTTTCAAAAGTAAGGCTACCTATATTTATATAAATTTATTATGATTCCATAAAATACCACACTAAAGAGTCATCAAAAATAATTAGAAAGAATGATATGTGTATATTTAAAATGTGAACAAAAATATATGTTGAGAACAATAAAACTGAAGTTCTGAACAGTATCATATATGCCCATTTGTGTAATATACACATAAAAGCATACTGTGTATATACACATTTCTCTGTGTGTGTGTGTATTCATATATATCTGTATATAATATATGTATATATGTGTTATATATCTGTATATAATATACATGTATATATGGTGTGTTTATATATCTGCATTAATGTGTATGCATGTATATTTGTATAGAAAGGTTACACCACAAAATTCTTAATATTGTCTTTCTTTCACGAAAGGGATAAGGAATCTGGGATGGTAAAAAGGCAAACATACTGTTTCTTCCTTTCGGTATTATTCTTCACAATTTTTTGTATTATTTTCCTTCTTTTAAAATTACATACGTGAGTTCTTTTCTTGGTTAAAATAGTAGTTAATAAAATTCAAAATTTAAAATAATGCTGGGGGAAATTTCTACACAGCCAAGATAATGATAACTGCCTAGATCTGAATCTGTCCACACATCCTCCAAAAAACTACACAGACCACGTAAGACAATAAAACTATGCAAATTATACCCCTACAGCACAACTAAAGAGAGAGAACACAACAAACTTTGAATCTCCTGAAAGTACAGAAATAAGTAATATTTTCCAGCCAAGCTATGACTCAAGTTGCTGCCACAAAGTCTTTGTGGGAAGTTGAATATTTGAGAAAACTAAACAAAAGAGAAAAGAGGGGAATAAGCCTCCTAAGACTGACCTAAAATCATCAACAAAAGGAGAAAGTCTGCCTCAAATGTAAAAATATTTTTAAAGTTTCCTAGTAGACCAGAGCACTTACAAGTATCCTAGTCATTGACATGGAGTTTTGTTCTTTTAACCAGGAGAGTGTAGAGAACGCTTGATGTAATGTAAAATATAACCAGCAGGATTTTGAGTGCTACTTTCCTTTTGCTATAGAGTTGGCAAGTAGGTCCTCAAATAAAAACAGATAGGCACAAGTATCCTCTCATTCTAAAGAAATTAGCCATTGTTTGGAGTTAAGCTTCTCCCAGGACTTATTAAATGATCAAAAGTAGTCTAGCTGCCCCAAAATGTCACTTCAGTGTATAAAAGATAAAGGGAAATGTAAAGAAGGAAAAATCCTGGAAATAATTGGTAAAACCTTCTGAGGGCTGAGAGGCAATTCTATCCCCTCCAGTGGGAGGCAGAACTATGCTGTCCTCCTGATGCCCTCTAGGAATCAAAAAGGTCAGAATAAGCAACTGTAAAGTGTGGAGTTTCCTGCAAAAAGATCTGCCTTTCATTTTTTCTTCAGGTATTAGTCTGCTCAGGCAGCAGGCTTGCTGATCTACCCTGTGTCTATTTAAACAGGGGAAGAGGTTATTAAGGAGAGCAAGACTGAAAGACTGGAGTACAAGCTCTCTCATCATTTGGCCTGGCAAAGATGTAGGTACTTCTTCTGGGTCAAGTGAGCACTTGGAAAGTTGTTCAAGCTTGAGTCATCTCCCTGGAATTCACTCAAGTGCAGCTGACCCACCAGAGGACAGTGAGGTTGACAGAGCTGTTCCTGGTAGGAGCGGGTTAAGCCCTGACTTGATATCTCACATCATGTAATTGGCCAGTGGAAGAATCCCACAGGGTCTCAAAAGAACTCATGCTTATGTTTCACAAAAGACCAAGAATTTGAATGTCACATGAAGAAAGCCCATGTGCATAAAAAGCATCGCCAAACTTCAAACTATCCTTTCTCTCCTCCCTCCCTGCCTCTCTGCTCTTCATTTCCCCTCCCTGTCCTCCTATATAGACAGGTAGGAGGAATAAGCAAAGGGGTTTCCGAAACAGACTGTGCCCCCTCCTTTCCCACCCCCACCGCTCCATTTCCTTCCAAGGTACTGGAGGCTTTAAACAACAAATTATAACCCCAGTCCTCAGAGCCAAAAGTCTAGCTGGCCATAAGGGAGGGAGAAACTTAAATTTAAATTTCCGATTGCAGTTTTTAATGAACTAGAATGTAGTTTAACAACTGAAAATGATGGAAAATGTAGGGAAACTCCTTGAGATATTATTTAAGAGCTAGAAAAAGAACACTCAACAACTCATGATTGAAAACCGGTAAGTGAATTTCTTGTTTAAGCTGAAAAAATCTAGTAAACCAGTTACACAACCAAATAACTAACATATTTTAATTCAGTTTAAAAATAACAGCTACTCATTCTACAAACACATCATAAGTAGACCAAGAGGTTTTGTGTGTGTGTGTGTGCGTGTTTGGTTGGTTATTCTGCTTCCCATAAGCATTTTTACAATATGAGGATCAACAGAAAATGAAGTATCTTACAACCACTTTCTAGATTTCTTAGTTATTCCTGCACATGGATTGTTCTGCACCAAAGAGTAGGCTTTCTTCTTCCGATCACTTTGTAGATAACACAGCCTGCACACAGACTCCACCAAACCAGGCTAGTGACCATATAATGTGATTGCACGGGGATAAAAGTTGATCTTCACAGTAATCGAGGCTGAAGTAACAGAAGAGTCTATGTGTTCATATGTCATATGTCCCTAATGTGATTTTTTTAATGCAAGAAATTGAGAGAAAATTTAAAATCAACTTAGAATTGTCCATAGACATAAGGAATTAAAAAAAAAATAGAACAGCTTCAAATTTTCTTTGACAAAGCTTTCGTTCAAGATTTAACAAAAAGCAATAAATTCATTTGGCTTTTACATTTCAGTATTTCCCAAGTGTACCACCTGTTACCTCTTAGAAGTTTTAAGAAGCGTTGCAATTATAAAAAGCAGGTAATAGGATGATGGGAAAGAAACTACTTAATCAACCAAATTTACATCAGATTATTTAAACTATTGGTAAAGGACCTGCAGATTGAAGGGAAGGGTGCCTCCATCAAAGAGGGAGTGGAAAACTCCCGTGTGGTTCAGAATGGGGGGCTTGTCTTGATGCCCAAGAGGACAGAGTTACCTGAATGAGACGTGCTTTTGCTCCCCAGTTGGGTTTCTGACTGGCTGTGGCTGACTGGTGTGAGGTCTTGGCAACTTTGGATGGGAGAGTCCCTTCCTGTAGGGTCAGTACCCGATGGCTTCTCGATATTTTTCATCTCCATTTCTTCGTGATGTATCCAAAGATCAGGGGGCCTGAGGTCCTTCTGGCTGCCCTTCCTCTTGCTAACACTGTGGGTGGCCCGTTTCCTATGGAACGAAAAAATTAGAAGGCGAATGTGAGTGCCTCTATTCAATGGTCTTTCCTCTCTTTTCTCAGTAAATTCAAGTGAGAAGCAGGAAAGGATACAAGAGTGCTCCCAGGAGGAAACCTATGAAATCCAAGAATTGGTGGGCATGTCTTGGCTGCCTTTCCTCCTCTCTCCCGGAGCTTCACCACATTATAGGAGCAGCGGTGCTGAATCCCCAAGGCCTCGGCTGCCTGCCAGAGAGTGCCTGACTCTAACTTCACCAGCTACAAATTCTCACACAAGGTGACAATGGGTTAGAGGGAGCCATATGCCAATCTTTGGAGCAAGTCATAAGGCACTTGACTGAAACATCTGTTTAGGAGATAAATGAAGGAGTTGCTTTGAAAGGGCAAATAGAAATAAAAAGGCCAGAATTTGTGCCAGCCAAGATTGGGGTTTAAAAGAAAGTCTATAGCTCAGCTGTATAATTTAATATGCTATTTGCAGACGAAAGGCAGTATGGGGACATTCTAAGGAGAATAAACACCTATGCCTTGGAGTCACTAAGTATCTGGATGCGAACACAGTCTAAGACCCATCCTTTGAAGAGAGAAGAATACAGATTAGAATGAGGCTTCGAATATCTCTTATTTTCCTCAGTAAGAATTTTGCAACCACAAATTCATTTTTCAGTGGTAGACTCTTCGGGGGCTAGTGAGTTTCAAATGTTCCCTGCCTGCTAAGTAAAGTAGCATGATATTCCTGCCCACTGTTCTCTACAGTAGGGGTCAGTAAGCTATGGCCTATAGACCAAATCCACCCACGGCCTGATTTTGTAAATAAAATTTTATTGGAATCCTACTGAGCTCATTTATTTTCACACTGCAGTGTATTGAGTAGCTGTAACAAAGACCATGTGTCCCACATGTCTCACGAAGCCTCAAATATTTACTATTTGTCCCTTTTCAAAAAGTTTTCAACCTCTGCTTTATAGTTCTCCGTTTTTAAAAATCTCCATTTGTAGCTTCTATTTTTTTTTAAGGTAATAATGTCTTTTCTAAGACAGAATTCAGATAGTTAAAATCTAACCTCTGATAGAACCCCAGAGAAGTAACTCCCTCTTACTTCCTCACTTGCAATGAATGGATTATGAGGATCAACTGTTTTCATGGTTGCTAAATGGTTCCAACGAACCACTTGGGCGAAAACTCTGTAACCTGTACAAGGCCACTGCGAGGGGCTTTATTTTCCTATGCCGAAAAGGACCTTTATGCCTATGAGGCAATTAATGAACGTTTAGTGGTGTGACTCGCTTTTTTTGTTGTTGTTTTGTTTTACATTTTTTGGTCTTTTTTGAAGCATGCTGATAAGGACTGGAGACAAAGAATGCCAGACTTAATATTTATCGAGTAGTTTAGCAGAGAAATAGCACAGTATTTTCCGTTCTAATGTTTTCCCTACAACTACCTACATTTTGCTGATTTCCTGGCAGCGGTCCCACACTGACTCTAGACAATGGTCTGTAATAACCCTTAGATCATTTTCTTGTGTCTAAGATAATAACTCTCTGCTAACCATCCGTTCCCTGAATTCATTTCCTTCTACTTCACCTGCCCACAGGAAACAATCTGCAAGTCACACACAGCTCTCTGTGTAATCTTCCCCTGGTAACTTCTTAGAACAATTTAATGTCATTTTCAAACTTGGAGATTTCACCCTGTTATCTTTCTAACAAATCAAAATGCTAAATAACTTTTTAATCCCAGTGCCTACAAGACTGTATACAGAGAAGTGCCAGTTCCCACATCCAGGATAAGACAGTCAACCTTTTCATAATAACTCAATATTTAAATAGCCTGTGGGGGAAAATGTGTCAAATAATCTCTGAAACTAAAAATAAGTTATGAATTCTGTTTTCCTCTCGTTGACACACATGATTCATTCATTCATTCATTCATTCATTCATTCACCAGCCCCCATAACCTCAGTACCAAGCTTCCCCAGATGTATTTTATTAAAAAAAAATTCCAAACCTGACTGAGGTAGAACCTTTTTGTATGTTGTGATTTATCACCTCACCTGGGGGAAAAAAATTATCATTCCCGATAAAATGAGTACACGTTTTTCTGATGGATTTTAATCAGATCAAGACCTTTTCTGAGAAGCTACTCATCCACTCAGCTATCAGTCAAGAATCTAAAGACTCTAAACAGACTTTATTTCCTTTTTGTATATATTCTGTGAAACACCATCTACTAACTACTTTTGTTTTCTCTATAATGTGTCTTCTCAAGAGAGAAGTCTTTGACCTTGGAGAGGCCTCCTTTCCCTGCTAGTGGTAGCCCAGCCGCCCATGCAGCAGGTTTGTAATAAAACGGACATCTGCTCATAACTAAATTGCCTGAAATTTGTCTTAAAACCTGCAGGAACATTGTCATCCCAGCCTTCTGTCCATCTGCTGGTTCTCTGACATAATGACTGCTGCCCATAGTGGCCCCCTAGCTTGTCTGTCTCACCAAGAGAATCTTCAACATTTGTGTGCAGATGAACCTAACGCAACAGATCCCGAAGTAGGGTCCCAGTATCAGCAGCACCGGGAACCTGTTGGAAGTGCACGGTCTCAGTCCACCCCAGATCAGAAACTTGCAGGTGTTGGGCGTTTGTGAGAGGGCAAGGCCCAGCAATCTGTGCTTTAACAGCCCTCAAGGGAAATCAGATGCACCTAAAGTTTGAGAAACACTGTCTTAGTGAATGTGGTTTTGTTTTTATTTTAAACGTAGTTTTTGTATAAGATATAGACTATGTCACATGTTTATCCCTCCCTACATGCATCTTTTTTCACAGGTACTGGTAATCTTTCAGCTTCCAAAAAATGGCTGTAGGATGGGAGGGTCTCTTCCCACCCCATGAATTCTTGAATAAAGGCTCTCTGTTCACAGCATAATCAAGTGCTGGTGGTTTTTGTTCTCTCTCTCCCTCTCTCTCTTTCCCCTTCTCTCTTGCCCTCTCTCTCTCATCTATCGCATCATACTTTTGCCCAGAATGCCTTCACAATCCTATTTACTTACAAACTACTTACTTAAAGATTTTCTTCAAGCCTCTCTTCTTTAGGAAGCCTTCTTGACCATGTTAAGTCTGTGTAATCTTAGCATATCTAAGTCACTTTCCTTGTCTCTTTCTTTACCACTCATCTTGCATTGATTACTGTCTGTCTTACTGAGCTGGCCAGATGCTCTGAGATGTAAACTGGTTTCCTCATGATACTGGAGTAAATTCTGTTTCTTTCACTTGTCCAACAACATCCATTGTTTTACAACATTTATTCATGTATTTACTCAGTGAACATTTACAGAATACTGAGCATGTGTCAAGAAATTTGCTAAGCACTAGAAATGCAAAGATAGGTGAGACATTGGAAGCTTAATAAATGAATGGACAATGGCATGACTACTGTGGATTTCTGCACTGTTGGAGTAAGGAGCAACCACTGCAACTGGCAGTTGGTAAAGCTGAAAAAGTAGAGGGACCAAGACATAGGAGGACTTGCTTCCAACAGAAACATTTTTAATAATATCAGGAAGTCAGTGGGGAATTGCAGAAAGATCTTTAGCTCAAGAGTTAACGTTACTCAGATTTGTTACTTTGTATCATGCAGATCACATACTAATTTGCACATAGTAATTTCCTGACTTAAATAGTAAGAATTTTTCATTATCAACTTGGAAGGATTTTTTTTTTTTGCAAGGTTCTGATTCTTTATTGGCCTGTTTCTTACTTTGCACATGACTTATTACTATAAGAGAAGTCTGTTTCCTTTTCACTTTTAATTGGGACGTGAAGGGGTAAAAACCAACAGTGGGTTAGGACCCATTTTATTCAAGACTGTGCCCTTTGAAATTCTAAAATACTACTATCATCTCACAGATTCTTTTGCCACATTGTAAGAAATTATTAAATTCCCCTCTGTGCTTAGGCACCCTCTGCTCAAGTTGTTCACAGGGGGCAAATAGCTCTGTACTACTTCTCCTGGTCAGCTACACATGTGCCAAGATCTACTAGGAGGTTGAGGCAAGGACACTCTGCCCCACTGGGGATTTACAGAAGATTTCAGAAAGGAAGAAGGCCTGAACTGAGTGTGAAGAATGATTCAGGTTCACGGGGAAAAGTATATTGGGATGCAGAAGTACCCACCCTACTTCTTCCATCCAAATCTTTCCCAAAGGTTTTCAGCTTCCTAATTCTCGATATTGATTATTTTTATTCTACTAACTGCTATTAAAAGCAAAAACATACAAACAACAACAACAATAACAACAACCACACACACCCAAAAAACACACCAAAAAAACTTGTATTGCGATCTCAGGAACAAGTGTCCTAGATACTCAAATAAACCTGAATTTTCTGTGGCAGAATTAAGTTATATCGAAGACCTAAGGGGTAGGCTCCGTGGAACACTGAAAAACAATGAAAATGTTAAAAATTTGAAAAATCAGTGAAAGTAACCTAAACTACAGATTTCATTTAGGAGTTTAAACATTTGATTGTCAATACTGGAGATAATGATTTTTTGTCAAGATTTGAATGTGGACTAATATTTAAAACCTGCTATATACTTTTAAAATCAAATAGGAGGCTTAGTCAACCAGCGACTCTATCAGGTGAACCTTGAATTTTATTTATGTATTTAAATTTAATGTATTCAGACAAGTTGTTGATTATCTACCCAGGTAACTGCCTTAGAAATGTGATAACTGTATATCCTGGATTTTCAGGATATTCTCAATGTCAAATATTTTGTTTTTAGTATCTAGAGATACATTCTAACTTATTGTGACACATGTTTTATATTTTGGCTAGGAAAATGTTATTAGTTTATTAAGAGGCACAGAACCCCTTTAGCTTAAGCTTTCATAAACATATTTTTTCTATATTATGATATTCTACTATAATTCCACTAATTCAAAATGTGTAAGGGGATTCTCTTCAAAGTAGTAAAAAAATTTAATAATTAAAAAGAAAGGCAAAATTATTTTTATTCCATATTAATTTGAAGCTAAGAGCTACCATACAGTTCTGTAATTTGATAGTATTCCATGGGGAATTTCAATGTTTTAAGATAGAGAGAATGATACAAAGTATTTAGCCTTGCTTCTCATTTGACGAAACTGACATTCAGGAATTACGTCTTCCTTTAGGCTTAAACACCACTAATTTAATTCAGGAAGTGGGGAATTAGAACTAGAACTTGGGTTCTAACTTCTGTTAGTTATTTTATATTATAAAAACAAAATCGTACCAACTGGAATGTGAATCAATCAGATAACTATATCATTATTAAATGGATATATAAATGTGTGGACACTAAGTTGAATAAAGTGTTACCAATAGTACACAAAAACATGTTTCAAATCCGTTGGACGTAATTCAAGAGCCCCAAGCAAACACAGAAAGTTACATTCTCCAGCTCCAACAGATAAAGAGTTATTGAGGAAGCCCATGAAAGTGTTTCTTATTTCACTTTATTAATTACATTAAACTCTCATTTTTTCTGAGAGTTCTGTAAGGGACATTATTTCTGTCTCAGATTGGAATTGATTTTGCTTTCCTCTACATCACTTAATTTGCTCTAAAAGACTCCGTGGTGGTGGTATCAGGAGGAAGGATCCTCAGTGAAATCAAGAAAAGCTCAATTAAATCTCAGGATTATCTTGAAGGAGAAAAATTTTTCTTTTTTTCCTCTGTGAACATTACAAAGAGACCGCGATGAATGCCAATGGGTCTGTTACAGGAGAAAGATATATGAAGCAAATTGTGAAAATATGCCAAGTAAATATTAAGAGACTTTGGGTGAAGGCTGAGGAAAAATTGAAGTAGCAGGAGCACAGAAGCTATAAATCCACTGTCATTGGTTTCCAGTCAAACATCGAGTGATTTATTCCTTCATCCATTTCCTAATTTTAAAAACAAGTCATACCCTGGGCTCGGCCTCTACTCTCTCTAAATAAAACCTTCAAGCTCTTAACATAGTACTTAGAGTGGGATTTAAGACAATTTAAGAGTTTCTCAACATAGCATCAAATCCCACTTTTGCACTTTGAGAAGACTGGCATTTTCTCTGTGAGGAAGCAACGTGCCCAGGAATCCGGCTCACCAGGTCAATATAACCCTCCCACATTCTTCTCACAGGGATGAAAACGGAACAAACAAAACACCCTGCCACATACAGATGGTTTAGTGAATTAAACCTAGTTTAGCGAATGCATCCACGTTTTTAAAGCCCTCATGAAAGAGGCCCGGTTTAGCTTTGATGCCTTCCCCACTTCCGTGACTGTGAATCTTTGTCGCTCTGCTTTAGAGAGCACTGGTGTTTGACTGCTCTGTCTGCCCAGCCCCCTTCCTGGGATAGCTCCACCGAGAGACTGTTCGAGGCCTTACTCAGTTACAGTTCTGTTTGTTCCAGAGCCTCACTGAGGGTCGAGCATGTGGAAGTTCTGTGGGTAATTATGATTTCCCAGAATGTGAACACATGAGAATCAGTTAAGCTCGGTGGGCCTGGTTTCTTGCGTAAGCACAAAGCATTAGCACGCTAGCCGGCACCAGCTGGAAGACAGACACCCCCGTCTCATAAACACAGCCAGATATCAAATGTGCCCTGCCATCTAATCAATTTAATACAAAGACTGCTTCGACACCCCTAAGTCACTTTCTTCAGTTTGTACATCTTCCTGGACCCTATTTCTAAACACCTCACTTCAAAAGGCTGGAAAATATAATACAGATCAGCAAAAGGGTCATAGGATTTTTTTTTTTTTAAAGAGACAGAAACTAAGATATTAGCAAGGGAAGAGGAACAATTATTTGTTAGAGAATCTTTCTCTGACACTGTGTGTAGCATATAGTTGTCAAACCAGCCACCGATGGGCCCATGCCTCAGGCTTTCAGAGCCGGCACCATGCCTGAGGCCAAAGGGAGACAAAAATTCAAGGGAAGAGCTTATTATAGCCAATTCAGTGAGAAAGTATAGCTGAAAGGGACACATCAGGCAAGATTTGAAAAGTGCTAGAGAGGCAGAGAGGCAGAGAATAACCAGGAGATTATTGCTGATTCCCACAACTGGCTGACACAAGGTTAATATGCTGGTTATGGATGTTGCTGGAAGGGGATAAGCTGAATTAAAACCATCTTTCCATTCTAAACTTTGACTTTGAAGTATCATCCTCTGTATGTGCTATAACCTAGAACTGCATAATATTAGAATATTTTTAAACCCCTCAAAAAGTTTAATTTCTGAGAATCAACCACAACCAGGAAATCGGAACTGTTCTAAATTTCTAGAATCTCTCTTCTATCCCAACTACTATCTCCGAACTAAACACTCCACAGTATTGTAACTAGATGGAGTTTGGCAGGCATTCATGCCACAAGCATTGATCCAATGCCTACAATCCTCCTTGCCAGAAAGGGGAAATACTTTTAGTGGAACACACATCTCCAACATTTTATACATAATTGTTCAGAGGGCCATGAATTGGAACCTGATGAAGTCCATTCTCTAAATGTTGCTAAAGGAACACCTGCCCTCACCTGAAAGGAAGAATCTGGCCCAGAGGAGTAAAATCAAGCAGAAATTCCAAGTGGGTGTCCAGGTGGATTCTATTATTAAGTCTGCAAGTCTGGCCCTCACTCACTCAAGTTACGGGCCTGGAATCAACAAAAAGCAAGGTTTTGCTCACGTCGGAGGATAAAGGAAATGCGGTGATTTATGAAAGAACACAGGAAGAGACTTGTCAAAAATATAACTCGAGAAGGCGATAGGTCAAACAGCGACCTCTCTCCTCTTAGGAACCAGCTGTTACCTACTTTCTCTGCTGGGCTGAAGAGCGCCGGGTGCAAATCACAGCCACGATCACTGCCACCAGCACTGTGATGACGCCAACGGTGGTCACAAGGACCACAAGCAGGTTGCTGTTCTTCTGAGGAGTGACGCTGCCGTGTGGGGGGTGCATCTGGCCAATGGGTGGCTCTGGGAAAAGACAGGCAAATGCAGATCAGATTGAGGGAGATATGACAGCTTGGTCTTTATCAAGCTGTTAAGGATGTGGAAGTTCCTATTGTTCTGGGCATTCCTGAAGCTGGGGAAAAATGCAATGAAAAATGAGAGGAAAGATCGAAGTTTATCTACCTAAGATAAATGAAATCTATGTCCACACAAAATCTTGTACAGAAACATTCACAGCAGCATGGTTCGGAACAGCCCAAAGTGGAAACAGCCCAAATATCCATTGACTGAAGAACGGATGAACAAAAATGTGGTAGTTCCATACGAGGGAATATTACCCAGCCATAATAAGGAACTGATACGTGAGACACGCTGCAGTATGCATGTACCTTAAAGACGGTATTCTAAGGGAAAGAAGCCAGACACAAAAGGGCTATATTGTATGATGCCACTTATGTGAAATATCCAGAATAGGAAAATCTATAGAGACAGGAAGTAGATTAGTGTTTGCCAGTGGATGGGAGGAGTGAATGGGGAAGGACTGCGAATGGGTATAGGTTTTCCCTTGCGGATGGTGAAAATGTTCTGGAACTAGATAGTGGTGCTGGTGGCACAGCCTGTGGATATACTAAAGACCACTGACTTGGTGCACTTTCAGAGGGTGAACTTATGGTATCTGAATTATAGCTAAGTCTGTTTTTAGAAAAGAATTAACCTACCATATTGAGTAGAAAGTGGGGAAAAGAGGAAGAAGGCTACTTTGTACTGTGAATGTTCCAGGGTGATGAGAATCACAGGAGGGTGTACTTTATGAGAATATGTTTTTTTATTAGATGGTGTGAAAGACAAACTATTTGATGCCAATCACTCACAATTTATTTCCTTTTTTTTAAAAAAGAAGATACCTACAAAACACATTTAATTTTAACCTATTTACAGTGTATGAATCCCACTTAAAAGGCAATCACTGGGTTTGAAAGTGTCATAAAGTCCCGATATACATGCTCTCCTGTGTTGTAACAGTACCTCAGGGTAGACATATTTAGGTGAAAATAACAGACTAATAAGACATTTTTTATAGTTTGCTTATGTAAGGGAGAATGGCTAATGACCCTTTAAATAGCTTTCTTTAAACTCTCAGTGATCAATTAGAAATACTATGTTCTATACATTATGTGATTCATTAAAAGTCATTGTTTTAAAAAGTAAACATTATCTTATTTTATTTATCAGTTAATTTAAAAAGTAGCAGAAAGCAATGAGTTCGGATGTTTTCCTAGACCTAAGTTTGAATGTTTCTTTAACAAGCTATATTAACTTTCTATACCTCCTGAGTGAAATATTTAGGTTGGACCCTCAGTGCCTTTGCCTATAAAATGGAAATAATAATACTTATTATATACAGCTATGGTCAGAAATAGAGAAAATACATACAAAATAATCATCTTAGCACCTGACAGGGAGTAAGTGCTTATATCATTATACTACTGAAACATCAAATAAAATATTGCCTAAATTAATAATCCATTTGGGATACTTCCGGTGTAGACTTCCAAACTACAAAATTGTTAGAAATAATACCCAATGTGAAAAATAAATTAACTTCTCACAAATGACTAGAGAACTCAGTTCTTGCTTCAAAACCAAAACACTATCTTTTGACAGTAATAAGAATCATTGCTTTTTTGAAACAATGGTCACCTAAATTTAAGTTATTGCTGAGTCATTATTATTGGAAAAATATTAAGCACTTCTGATATAACTTGAATCTCAGGGGAGGAACCCATCCAAAGTGTTTAAATAGCACTTTCTGTTAAAAGATTCGGCTTCTAAGTGAAAGAAATAAGATTTCCTTGAAGTGATTTTTACATTTACTACAAAGGAATGAGGCAAGTAATGAAAGGTCAGAACTTTCTGTAGCATGATTTTACTTACGGTTTAAAAAGTCATTTTACAGTAGTATCTCAATATGCCCTTTCTGTGCTTAATAAATTAATTGATTGGAATAAATTAACCTTTTATGTGAGAACTTACAATGAAGACAGTTGTAGATAGCATAGATTTTTATTAGCATGACTTAAATTTAACAGTTCACCATTTCTGACCAACTTAGATTCCTACAGAGCAATACACCTTATGAATATTTTTAAAACCTTGTAAACTAGAATTTTTAAAATTTCTACTCATTTTTTTTTCCTTTCCACCCAGAAGAACATCACATTTCAAGTCAGAAAGTAATGACTCTGGACTCCATTGAGCATTAGTGAGATTATATTGGTGCCATTTGCCTTGGAGAGTTAGGGATCATGAGGACTCCCATTATAAATCTTTGATTCCAGGCCTTTATGACTTCCTCATAAAAGTTCCCATCAGTTTAAAACTTGGTATTCAAGGTCTTTCATTAATTTCCCAATCTCAATTCAAAGGCTGAATAATCAGAATATTTGCCATCAAATGGGCAGTTCAGAAAGTCAAGTGGAATGGAATCTTTTGATGTAGTTGACCCTCATTATTTGTACTAATTTGTTCTATAAAGTTGCTGTAAACACTGAATTAAGGAATCCTAAGTATTGCTTCTAGAGGCAATTCAGTGTTAGGTTCCTGGGAGCCTCTGGTTACCACATTTTTATCAGTCAATACATAGCCTTGTTTTATGTGTGGTTCTGTTTAAAGACACTTTATTGAATATATAATGTGCATTCATTAACATTGAACTCACAGTCAACAACATTACAACTCATGCTTGAGTGAAGCTTAATTAACACACATTCTCTCCACAAGGTGCGGCACACAGCCGTTCGCACGCAGGGATGCTAAGCAGCACTTCTGCATACATTTAAGGGCCACTTTAAACACCGAATCTGCCACCAGAAAACCCACAAAAATGTGAAAAATTGGCACTAAATACACTGTCGAAAGGACACTTGTTTACACTGCAAGAGCCGAAACAATAAGGCAAAGGGTCCCCTTGTCCCATTTTGGCCGAGTTTGTGAGCATTGAGCTATTTAAAGTTTTGCCTGCTCTGCACATGTCCACAAAGGACCAAAAAAGCTCCACGGGTACTGATTTTGGTGGTTAAAAATAAATTTTAGCGGTAGGTAAATTTACAAATGCAGAATCTGCAAGTAATGGCCATCAACCATGTATCTGGACCCATCAAAAGACTCCTCCAAATTAGGAAAAAAAAAAAAATTAGAGCTCACAAACCTAGACCTCTACAGTTAAGAGTTCTGAATGACAGACAGCCTGACTCCAGAAGAGGCCAGATGACACTTACCACCTTGTAGGCTTCAGAGGGGAAGCTGCATGATGTAGTTCAGAGATTTGCAAATATCCTCCAGAACACTGTGATTATTTCATGAGATAATGGATGTAACACACTGGCCACAGGCCCTGGCACAGAGCTGGCACTCAATAGACATTATGATGTCATTTAATGTAATTCATTCTATGTGATTTTTCCAAATGAAAGAAAAATACACTGTCTTATGCATCTTTTCTTGGTGTTACCGTAATAGCATGGGTATCCATTATCTGAATAATCAAAGACCTACATGTGTTTCGTTAAAATTGGTAAAGAGAGAATCAAATTTTTCAAAGTCACACGGGCATTCCATCCACTTTTTATTTTCATGATGTTCGATTACCATAAAAGGTTTCATCCTTTCTCTACTAAATTCAATAAAAACAAATATATATTTCATAATCTGATGGGCCTAAAGTCTTAGGAATGATTGGAAAATTGGTTTTGTGAAATAATAATGTCTTTAATTTTTATAGTACTTGGGAGAGAACAAATCCAATGATTGCTCAGGGACTGGACTTCTTTCCTACAATTGCAGTCTTCCCTGATAACAGTTTTGTTATTAGAACACTTTGAGCTCAACATATGTCTCAATAATTTTACAGGTCTTTGAATTTGAACAGAAATTCCTATGGCATTGAATATTTCAAAGCATTTCCTGCTGAAATAAGGTGCTATATAGTCAATCAGCTGGAAGAAATTTCACAGATAATCTAGCCCAATGCTCCCTTAAATGAAATATTAATCAGCATTATGGGGTGGGGAGGAAGTTCCTTGGTCAATTAAGTTGGAAAACATATTTCTTTTCTCAAATCTCAGAATTTTGAACATGCTAATGTGAGCCGTGAATTGCCAGGAGAGATAGGGCAGGGATGGTAAAGAATATATTGAATTATTCCAGAAAAATGTATTGAAGATCCAGGTAGGTGCTGGGGATGTGATGCTGTGATCAAAACATGGATGGACTTTGAGGGCCCTATGCTAATGAAATGAATCAGACAGAGAAAGACAAATACTCTATAATATCACTTGTATCTGGAATCTGAAAAAGGTGAACTCATAGAAACAGACAGAAAAATGGTGGCTATCAAGAGTGGGTGTTGGGGGAAATGAGGAGATACTGGCCAAAGGGTATAAATTTCCAGTTACCAGAAGAATAAATTCTGGGGTTACAATATACATCATGGTGATTATAGTTAATACTGTACTATATACTTGAAAGTTGCTCAGAGTGTAGATATTGAATTTTCTTATTACAAAAAATAAATAGTAATTATGTGATGTGAGGGGGGTGTCAGCTAATTCTATGGTGGTGATTGTTTTGAGATATATAGTGTATCAAATTAACCCATTGCATACCTTAAACTCACGCAATGTTATACGTCTATTATACCTCAGTTAAGCTGGGGGGAGGGTAGGGGGAGAGAATTCATGAAAGGATTCAAGCAGGCAGAAAGGAAACTATAAGAGGCACATACAGTTGTGATGTAGCCATAAGTCTGCCCAACTGGTTAAACCAGAGAAGGGAAAAAATCAATATATATTAAATGGCCTATCTCTTCCAAACCTAAAACATGTACCTTGTCTGGATCATTGTGACCTGAGTAGAATGTCAGGTTACTTCTCACCTGGGATCAACCCATAACTGTTAGAAGGGAGTTGTGAAAGCTCCACTTCTGAGCTGTTTTTCTGGAAGAGCAGAGAGGGAGCAATAGCCAGGCTATGGAACCATTAGAAAGTATTTATAGGGCCACACTTACATTGTTTCATAATAATTTGCACATCATTGTCTTCTTGTATATTCTGTGGTTTGATAACAGTTTCCAAATTAGAATATTATGGGATGGCAGCAGAGTAGGAGGATCCTAGGTTTGTCTCATCCAAGGGATACAACTAGGTAAGTATCAAATTAGAATATTGTGATTGCTCCCACCCCCCACACGCCTCTCAAAAAAGAGGCATGATTGTCGACATCATGGAGATTACAATTTACTGGAAAAGACATATTAAACAAATCATGAAGTAAATACATATGAAATTACAACTACAATTGTTATTTTAAAAAACAGTAGGGTTCAAAGGAAAGATGTAATATGAAAACATAACATCACATTGGAGGAGGAGGAAGGTCATAATGAAAGACCTCAGAAGTAACATTTAGGCAGAATCATGGAGTACCCTTGGAGTTAGCTCCTGGTTCTTTACAGGGGAACTGAGAGCAGGTTATGCGTCTGGAGCACTGGGAGCAAAAGAGAACTGGCACAAAATGAGGCTGGAAAGAGAAACAAGACCCAGTTCCTTCAAGAGCCTTGTAGATCACACTCAGTTATCCTCAGAACAATCACGGAGTATTTAAGGGCTTTCTGGAAGAAGGGAGTTGATGGTGGAAGTGGAGAGACCGGCCAAGAGGATGTTAACGTTCTCCAGGTGAGAGACAGTGATACCTTCAACGGAGTTGGTGGCGATGGCAGTCAAGCAAAGTAGACAGACACACAGTCTGAAAGGAAATGAGCAAAGCAGACTGCATGTGGGGGAGGAAAAGAAAGGAAGTGTCAGGTTCAGACTTAAGCCGTAGCTCTATGTCTGCGGTGAGGGAGAAGATGAAAGATGAGCGAGGGAAGAACAGGAGTTCAGTCTTGACTACGTTAGGGTTGAGATCTTATGATAAATTATAAAGAGGCAGCCAGAAGGTCTGTGTTAGAAATATACATTTGGGAGTTGGCACATAGATGGGAGTGAGTGAGGTCACCGAGTCAAGAGGAGAGAGTCAGCAGAGATGCTTTTTCAAGACTAATACTTCTAGTATTCAAGTAGAAGGGGAGGATCTGACAAAAGAGACACGAGTGGCCCAACAAGGTTCCCAATACTTATTTGACAAAAGAACACTTCCTTTTTTCCCCTCAGAGCTTCTCATGGGCCCATTTACCTTGGAACAACCTTTGGGGGATGGTGATCTAGATCAGTGGTTTTTAACTGGGGAGATTTTGCTCCCCAAGGGGAAATCTGGCAAAGTATAGAGATATTTTTGGTTGTTACAACAGGGTAGAAGGGAAATACTCCTGGCATCTAGTGTGTAAAGGCCAGGGATTCTACATTGCATAGGACGGGACCCACAACAAAGAATTATCCAGCCTCAAATGGCAGTAGTTCTGAGGTTGAGAAACCCTGATATAGCTTAATACTTTCTATGTTCAGATGAAAAACTGAGATCCCAAGGCTTTAAGTGACTTGATTCATACAGTACTAATTCCTGGCAAAGTCTTCTAGAACCTGGGGTTTGTGATTAATCCGGAATCTTTAAAATAATTTGCCATAGATAATGGTTGGATGGTAGGTAGGCAGAGCCTCTTGTAGACTAGAACTTGAGACCCTGGACCACTCCAATTACTTTCTATCAGGGAAACAACATAAAGTTTTATTTCTGGACTTTTCTCCTGACATTAAGGTGTCTGTTCAATATTTTATAATGGCTCACCAACCTTAGAATGATCATTTCATGCAAATATGGAAGAGTTTTAATGCAGACTTTATTTGGATTAAAGTGTTATTGAATAAAATGTTATTGAATTCTGAAAATAATAAAACAAAATTTTTCAAAAGTAGGGGGCAAATCATGGTCTTTTCTCCTAAACACAAAGTGTAAGTCATGTTTTACAGAACACCCAATATGAGTTTGAATATTTAAAAAATTAATGATATTCACTTTTCAATAATATTTCACCAAAGCATCAATACCTTTCAAACTTAATTGGTTTTTAAAGGTTGAGATCAATATGGCAACGTCTTTGGAGGGATCGTAGATCTCTTAGCCAAAATTACTAATTTCACAAATGGTAGGAAGAACCACCGACAAAAAGAAATTGGTGATTTATCTTCCACAATGAGAAAAGCAGGATGGAAGTAATTGTCACTGTTGTTCTTATTCATACAAACATAAGCTCTAAAATCACATTTTCAAAAGTTGAAGATTTTCCTGCTTTAAGAATGTGGACCATAAAATTGAATGCACCATGAAAGTAAAATACTAGCATATCAGTACATATTAGCTTTGATTCTACCTGCCATCAGAAAATAATTTAGTATGCCTCTTCAGTTTCCTCAATTTAATTAAGGGCTTCCAACTACAAGAGTAAACATGAACTATAGCTTTGTTTTTCTTTATTTGAATTCCAAGAGTGTATTTTTAAAAGAGTGGCATCCTGTAAGAGAGAGTAAGTGATTAGTGAGTTCTAAATTTATTTGCAACCAGCTTGAGCATACTGACAATAAGCCATTATTCTATTGTAATTCTTTGAAGGATGAATTCAGGAAGTGTAGGAGGTAGAGATAGGAAGACTTTATAATTCTGTCACTCTAAGAGATGTATGAAATTTTCCATGGTTATAAGGTTCAAAAACCCAGATTTTAAAATGCTTTTGTTGATGCAGCGTAGATCAGGAGTGGTTGGAGTTGTATCAGTCAAGGCTTTATTTATACATCGATTTGGAAATTATACCCCCTTCTTAAGGCTTAAGACATTAGCAGAACTTTAGTTAGGAAGGTAGGGTTTTTCAAGATGCCTTAGCTGATTGGCTTGTAATAAACCAAGCTAAAGTTAAATTACATATTTACCATCATTTACTGGTTAGCAAAATAGAATGGGAAACAGATTGAGTTTGCTCTCCACTGTCCATGTCTCTCGGAAGTTACCAATTCACCTTAATTAGTCAAGTAGCCTGTAATAATTCGTTATTCCAGTAAGGATTCTAGAAATGATTCAAGTGCTTTGTTCATCTCATTCATTTAACATTATTCCTAAAACGTCATTAAGTGATGCAGAAAAGTGAAAAGGAGTGATGACAATAATCTATCTAAACCAGTTCAAAGTCACTGGCTGCCATTCCTCTACTTTACTCAATCAAACTACAATTATCTTTCTCATGAGGAATCTTCAACGGTAAAAAAAAAATACAATGACCTACATTTCCCTCAGTTACTGTCACTGTCATTCTCCCCATCTGAGGTCTGAGTCCTGTGTAAAGTTCTGGTTGACTTACCTGTTAGTGTCCAATTTGGTATGGGGTTTCTTTTCTTTGTTTTGAAGGACAAGTTCAGATACTTAATACCCAACTTTTAAACTTGATCCAAATTAGGACTGCTAGATTTAGTAATTAAAAAAACAGGAGGCTCAGTTAAATTTCAAGTATTTCCAGTTGCCTATACATATGTAGCCTGAGATGCATATGTACATTGAAATAGAAATTCTTTGCAATATTTTCCTTTATCTCATCTTTAGAGGCAATTCAAAATGATTCACATTCTACTGGGCCTCCTCTATTTTGAGTTGCTGAATTTGGTAATTCTATCCAAAATGAGAGCTCTGTAGGATGCGCAGTTTAAGAGAATACTTTGTTCTATGTCTGTGGCTTATGCCTGCTCCACCTTTAACATGCATAACCACCGCTTAGTAGAGGGTAGGAATGGTGAAGGGACAATTGTTCCTTCTCAATTATCCATTCTGACTCTCTCTTAATTTCCTGGCACTCTGTGCCAATATAGATAGTCATGCCCTTAGCTGTGGATGAATTCCAATTTGAAACTCTCTGTAGAACAGCATCTGAAAATCAGCCCTGCAGGATGATTCTAAAGGAGATGACGTTCATTCCTGGCATGGACTCTAAACCTAGAAGCTCTCTAACTCAGGGCAAAAGACGCTGTAATGTTGTTTCCCCACCCAGCTTCAACAATGACCTTCTTTTACCCTCCCCCTCACATCCCCGGGATTTGTCCCACTCTGTTTCATCTTCCTGGAGTGTATTTCTCTGCCTTGCCCACCTGGGTAATTCTCCCTCTTCGTTTGTTGCTCCTGTGGGGGTCTAGTTTTCAATCTGTGGGCATAGCTTATAGCAAGCTCCCTGCACGCAGTGAGGGCTTAGTAGCATTTCTTAACTGGCTGCTTGAATGCATGAAATGTGTTTGGCATATTGTTGAGAGTTAAGATAAAATTTGAAGCAAAAGAATGAGTTGATAAAACCTGCACAGTTTTGGGAAGGGAACCACCATTATCTAAACCTATTTAAAGAGCACACCCTTGGTCTGTTTTCAGTCCCAACACATCCCTCCTCTCATCTGGATGCTGTGAGCTCCCTAAAGTGTCCCTTGAGTGTATGAGAGCCTAGAAACTACCAGAGCCAGGTACTAGCTATAGCAGGTGTCTAAACCTCAAATACCTATAGGAGATAATGTTACTTAATGAGGGAAGAGGATCTGTGCACATGACAATAGGAAGTGGTGAGGATTGTAGCAATCTGAAAAGAGCATTCTGGATATAACCTTAGACAGGTCTGATTGGAATATATTGAGGAAGTTTAAATGTAAGAAATTATACTTGTCTGGTTAAGTAAATACATTATTAGCAGAGGAGGGTATGCCTGGCAATTACAAAAGAAGAGTGGAGAGGTAAAAATATGTTCCTGAGTCCACCACTGGCCAGAGAGGGGACACTGAGTCTTTAACTGGAGCATCTGGTCTACTCCACAGACGCATATGTCCTCTTTGAGAAAATAGATGCATTAGGTTATCATAGCCTATAATAGGAAATAATCATGTAATTCACCCCCTTATTCCAATTTCTTACTCAGCAAGGAATTTTTAGATTGCAACTTTGTCTTCCCATATGGATTTTTTTTTTTAAAGATTTTATTTATTTATTTGACAGAGATAGAGACAGCCAGCGAGAGAGGGAACACAAGCAGGGGGAGTGGGAGAGGAAGAAGCAGGCTCATAGCGGAAGAGCCTGATGTGGGGCTTGATCCCGCAACGCCAGGATCACGCCCTGAGCCGAAGGCAGACGCTTAACCGCTGTGCCACCCAGGCGCCCCTCCCATATGGATTTTTTAATAGGAGGTCACCTAAATGAATATTTATCTAATTAGTAACCAAATTTCTCATGGAAACCTGCCAAAACAGTTATATACACATATTGTGTTATTTTCATAAAATAAAATACTATACAGCAGTAAAGATAAATGAAGGAGAGGTATTTGTAAATACATGGATAAATCTTAAAAACAAAATTAAAGATGAATGCAAGTTGCAACAAGATACAGTATGATGCCATTTCTATAAAGTGATAAACATGTATAATAATACAACTTTTAAGGATATATATCTATACAGTAAACACCACATTTGGGAGAATGGTTACATCAATGAGGAATGGAGGAAATGGTGGTGAGCGGGTGGTAAGTCAGAGACATATAAGAGATTTCCATTGTGTATTGAATATTTTATATCTTAACCTTGCTGATGGGTACACAAGCATTCATATTTGTATTTTGAATCTATTAAATGTATTTATAGTAAACCAAACCAAACAACTGCAACTGGAACAATTTTTAAAAAAACTATAAAAGGAACTTAGCATATATACATCAGTCTCTTGGGAGTTTGGCTAGTGTTATTCCATTCTCCCGCAGTTTCCACTTCAGCAAAACTGAGGACAAGATCCTAAAAGCCAGTTCCAACACCAATCTGCTTCTTCTGTGCAGTTCAGATATTACCTCTGTCTGGTTAACCCCGAAGCATGTGAATGAGCCATTAGAATGAGCAGAAATAAATGTTTAACCTTGAGAGTGGGAAGAAAAATTAGCAATAAGGTGCTAGAGGATTTTGAAGAGTAAACTCTCCATGCAAAAGGTCCCAGGGACTTTAATTTTAGGAAACTGAGGGGGTTTAGTTCAAACTACCTTAGATATCGCCTCTCTCTAATAATAATAAATTTTTGGAAACATTTTAAATACATATAACACTTAAAAATCTAGATATTATATTGTTAAAACCCTGCATCATTTATTAGAAGTGATTTTTCTAAATTTTTCTGACTCTTTTTGTGCTCTTGTTGACTGTCATTGGCATTGTCTGCTGGTAGAATATGCTACAGGTTTGCTAATAACTTCATATTTCTATTATCCCCACTAAAACCCTAGGTCTGGGGTTCTTAACACTTTCAGTAAATAAAAAAAAAAATTGCCTCAGACACTCTGGAATTAACCATTTAATGAATATAACGAATCCAGTAGACCCTAATTGATAGACTTACCATTGAGAGTGCTTCTATCAATCAAATTAGTATCAACTGGCCAATAACCTCCATCTCCATGACGACCTGTTCGTGGGAAAAACATAAGAATGTTAGTGGATAGAGAGCATGAAAGCACAATGAAAGAGAACAGACAGAAATAATAAATATTTTAAAACACACAAACAATTGAACAAGGTGTTTTGGCCACCTCAGAGAAAGGCTGAGAATATTAATTCCAGTATACTTTCTGAGAAAATGTTATTTTCTATGTGTAAGAAA
Organism: Ursus arctos; assembly: GCF_023065955.2. Taxonomy (NCBI): domain Eukaryota; kingdom Metazoa; phylum Chordata; class Mammalia; order Carnivora; family Ursidae; genus Ursus; species Ursus arctos. Next base: position 20,737,747 of record NW_026622841.1, read on the forward strand.
ATCTGTCACGAATAGAGACTCTTTTAAAGTTAAAATTTAAGCTAAATTCAATTCCTCTCTGAAAAGTCATCCCCGCTCCTCTTTTTTTTTTCTTCCAATCTTCTTGCAAAAAGTGTCCCCAGAAGTAGGGGTAGGAGTCTCAATGTTGCTTTCCTGAACATCTCAGAACAGAAAGGGTGCTGGTCATGGCTCCTAGAGAGGTAGAGCCCCCGACTTCCATGCTGCAAGAGGTCCATCCATCTGACATGACTTTGTGGCAAATTAGCAGTATTAATCTACAAGGGGACAGCAGCACATTTTGTCTTATAAATGGGTTTTGAGCAGTCCTTGTGATCTGTGCCAAATAGGTGCCTGGGAATGAGGTATTAGATAGGGAACCTCACATACACCTGTTCTGAATATTTCTTACAAACACAGCAGGGAAGGAAGAAGGCTTCTTTCATATCACATTATTGCAAACACTGCTTTCCAGTAGGTGTGCAACAGTTGTGAAAGCAGTATTTAAGAGGATTGAGCCAGGAAATAACCAGAATTGTACCATCATCCAAATTTAATTAATGGTATTTCACCGCAGGTAATACCTTTTTCTATTGGCACACTTGTAGACCTGTAATTATTTTATTAGATTTTGAATTCTAGAATATCTATTAGGTTGACAATTTATAGGAACACATTTGGGAGTTGAATTTATATGCAAGCACATACAAGAATACAGCTAATAATCCGTTTATTCACTTCAGAGAGTTATTTCTGAGAGCAGTTACAATCAGCGGACAATGTAGAGGAAGGCGACTGACCAGTCAGCCACAATAACATAGGTCGTCTGCTCACAGGCATAGTTTTATTTTTCTTCTTCTTCTTCTTCTTTTTTTTTTTTTTTAAGATTTTCATTTATTTGAGACAGAGTATAAGTGGGAGGAGCAGAGGGAGAGAGCAAATCTCAAGCAGACTCCGCAATGAGCATGGAGTCTGAGGCGGGGCTTGATCTGAGGACCCTGAAATCATGACCTGAGCCGAAACCAAGAGTCAGACCCAGGACCCTGAGATCAAGACCTGAGCCAAAACCAAGAGTCAGATGCTTAATCAACTGCACCGCCCAGGCGCCCCTAGTTTTCTTCTTCTTTAAGACTTTCAAGTCCTGCTCTTGTGATACTCTTTGGCCTCCCGGAACACTCCTCTTGCTAATGCTTTCCCAAGATCTCATCGTTTTATTTGCAAAACAGTTATGAGGGAACAACTTCAATCTTGTTAACAGACCATACATTCGGAATTTTAGAAATTCTTTTCCTATCAAGCCAGAGCTGAAGTTAGGATGTCAAGCTTCCAACAAGCAATGCATACATTAATCCAATCACATCATCTTCTGTTTTCAGCATAAATGGGTAAATTTAAAATCTGCTGGCCAGTGACTGTGAGTCTATATAAGGCAGGAATTAGGATGAAGGCTCCCCTGGGGAAAGGCAGGAGAGAAGCAAATGAAATAAGCAGCAAATGTGAATATTTTGGTGGGCTGACTAAAATGTGGACAAGCCTTTTCCCAAATACCTTGTTTGTGTGACTCTGACACATTTGGGGTTTCAACGAACAGAGGATATGCTTTGCCCACGGGACAGTGTAAGATCAATGTTAGAAGAAATGAAGTGAGACGGAAGTTCTGTATGAATATTAAGATAGCTTTTCTCCCATCTGAAAGCAACTCGATTCCAAGGCAGTCAGCCAAAAGAGATGCTAACAGTCCCATCACTTAGGCCAGTAAAGCAATAAATGATTCCTGGTGGGAGTAATCCTGTATTGGCTGGAAATTAGGTAAATAGTCTATGGAGGATTTTCCTTTTCCTCTAGCATCCTGACAAATGTCTTTTTAATGAAGTTTCTCCGTCTCCCAGCTAGTTTGTGGGAAGACGCAAAAACAAGCCCACAAACACATCCATATATTACTCAGACATAAAGCTCTATGGGTAGAGCACCCCCTGGATTTAGCGAGGCTATTGATTACACTGTGAATTTCAATAGGTAGGAGAAAATCAAGTATCATATGGTTAGAGCTCTATGTCAGATAAAGGTATTCTAGAAATGCTTTCTACATAACAGAGGGCAGCCTAAAACGTGAGCATTCTACCCACGCAATCTAGTGTATTGACACTGCTTAACTTTTTGTTGGTTATAATTAGATTGATACCACAAAAGAAAATTAAGTAACTCTTAACACAACCCAACAAAAGTACTTTAAAGAAACTTGATATCATCAGCAAGCAAGATTGGATTTATGGTAATTTAGAGTCCTTGAACCACTTCAGTAAGGAAACACAAAACTCATTTCTGGGGTATTGGTGAGACCGGGGATCTCTTCATCTAAAGACGTGAGAATAAAATTTTAACTGTGTGCTAGTATGTTTCTATTCTCTAAAATATGTGTTTTAACTTCCAGAAAGGCTTCCTTTGTGGGGAAAATAATAAGCTAACACAAACCAAAAAAAGACCCTCCCATTGCTCCAAGTCAAGAACCACAAAGTTGTCAAATGAGGGGACACTGAAGACCAAAGAGGACACTGAGTGTCAGTGTACTTCAAAAGCCCTTTTTAAGGGCTTTTTGATGTGGATCAAACACTGAGTGTGTTTAGTTAACTTGGTTAATTTCATAAGCATTGATCTAGGGAAACAGAAGATGAACGCGATTCTGCAAGATGGAAAGTCAGTTGACGCAAAAGTATAAAGTACTGTCTGATCCCAGAGGTCTTTGTTTTATTAGTGGAGCATAAAACTGGCAATAATTCATTCAGAATTTATTAAGGGCCTGCTAAATGCAAGGCACAGTCTTAGATCCTCAGGGAAGTGATAATATAAAAACATGTATTAAGGGAGGATCCTGCCATGACAGATCGAGTTGGTTCACTGTATCCCAATCCTATATAGGATCTAAACACCAGCTGCAGATGGTTTTTAATTTGTGCTGACTTCAAAGATTTAAGAACAACTTAACCCTTCTTTTACTATAAAAATCACTATTAGGTTTAATAACAAATTTTTTTTTATTTGTCTAGTCTTGTTGAAAGAACTACATGCAAATGAAAATAATGTATTATTTTCAGTCTTATGTGTTCTACAGCTATATTAGGTTAAAACTCCTGATTTTTTTTGCATACTGCATTAAATCTCTAACATTTTTCAAAATTAAAAATTCCCAATAGGTATATGAAATTTATATATAACATTTCTAGAAATAATGTAATATTTTAATGTATACTGACTTTTTTGTATTCAAATAAAGCTCAATATGGTTCAAAAAATTGGAAACGGGCAGATTTTCTTTTTTTTTCTTTTTTATAGAATTAGTATCATGACTTTATGTGACAGTAATCAGAATGTACTTTAAGAATAAAATATTATATTCTGAAGAATCTGAAGAATTCTTGTGTTATTCTGTACCCATATTTTCTTAGTAATGGAAAGGAGGGTGAGGAAAGGAATCAAGATGCTAAAGAGTAATGAATTCATATATCATATAACCAACTAGGTATTTTATCCAGATAATTTCTACCAAAAATCACTTCTTCAAGAAATTTTTGATAATTAAAACAGATGTTTTCTACTTTTCCTTAGGTTTTGAAACCAGGAAATGGTACGTTCTGAAAGAACAATAAAACAAATGGTTAACTTTGAAAAGAGGAAGTGTATAACTATTTTAAGAGTTATTAAAATTATTTATATATTTCTAAATTTATTTTATATAGGTACGTATTAGGTGAGTCCACACCAGAAATTTCATGTCCCTCCTCTTGATCTGCATTTTTATAGTATTATAAAGTATAAAGTCATTTAAAGAGTAAACTTTTATATTTTCTTTAAGGATAAAGGATAGATCTCAGTAGAAGACTTCTTTTCATCTTTTTTTGTTTGTTTGTTTTTTATTTTGGCAAGAGACATACGCTTCCTTGGGCACAAGTTAAAAAATCTCCATGATTTCCCTGCCATTTGCTCTCTGGATTCAGGGGAAAAGTGGGCAGAGGTAATACGACTTCCTGTAGGAAATGTGCTTATTGTGATACTCCTTGGTGTTTACCAAAGTGACATGTATACAGTGTTCTCAGGGCTTGATGACTAATGTGAGTTACAATGCTCAATGATATATTATTAATGTGAACAAGAGTTTAAGTCATAACTCTTATATAAGTTATTTTCTATGTTCTTGTTCCTACATATCCCTTAAAATATTGATTTATATTTTTATTGTGTTGTGTGTCTGTGTGTGTGTTTGTGTAAAATGAAACATTATTGTTTACATTAAGTCCCTACTTTTAACAATCATGGGCAGATGGAGAATATTTCCCATGATAAAAAAAATTTATCAGCACCTAGCAAAGATGAATTCAATTGGGATTTCTACAGTCTGGTTTTTCTGAGTAGATGTTTACAAATTCAGGGAGGACTTAATGGAAAATCAATGTGCGGAGGACATGGAGAAAACTGGAAGTGGTAGTTCTGAAATATTCCTTAATCTACCTTCCCTGAGTGGGGCTAGGAGAGGATCCTCCAGAAGGGTACCGACACAATCAATCCTGAGAAAAACATATGGTCCATAATCTAAATCGAATGAACAGATTGGTCATCTAACAAATGTTCGCTAGACATTCTCCCAAGGATGCAGAGCACTGAGGTATCTTCTTGATCTTAGAATTAGTTCTCTGAAAATAATTCTGGTGATAATGATGGAAATTGAATTGATTTTGTGTCCTGTGTACTACTGGATAAAGGATATCTATTAATAACACCTGAATACAGTTTTACAGTCTAATACACAGATCATATGGAGATCTATCTTGAAGCAGATGATTTTTCAGAGGCTGGAAAAGTGTCTAAGAGATCAATTCATCATGCAGTTGATAAAACTGCTGACTTTGAACAAAGGCATCAGGATATCTAAAAGCCAGGGAGGGAAATCATAACTCATGCCTAGGATATTTCAAACATATATTAATGGAAAAGAATTAATGAGCTTTCCTCAACACATTGTTTTCAAGTAAACATGAAAGAAAGCTCATTGATTGAAAGAAACTAGAATGCTACTACTTCATATGTAAGAGAAGCTAACGTGTCTGCCACATATTGAGACTCAGTGCTCAACAAATCCTTTCTGCCTTCCTTTTTCAAAACATCTTATATTTGGCACCTGTGGCAAGAGAATGGGAATGTATTTGGTGACCTACTCTGAATTAGACACAATGTAAGATATGTGATTGTCCATCTTTTCCTTGACCATGAGAAGCACTTTTTTTTTGGAGTTCCAACTTCTGACTTTACACAATAAAATATGGACAGAAGAGACTACAATGAAAAGCAAATTCATTTTTAAAATCCTGAGAAATCAATCTAAAATCTAAGATTATTTTTCTACCTACAAACGTCATGAGTTGGGTGACCATATAGTTACGATATATCAGGCCACTTTAAGAATGAAAGAGGGTCCTATTGTCAATTTTGCCTAGATCTAGGTATTAATCAGGACACTGCAAAATGGAAATTATAGTCATCGTAGACATAAACGATTTCAATAAATGAACCTCCTGATTCCTGGCTCTTGGTTGACATCTCAGTTTGATTTTGGGTCCTGACTTCCTGAAGTTTTTTGCAGTGTGGCAATTGACAGGTGAAGAAGAGCTACCTGAGAAATGTTCTAAGGTCGGAAAAAAGCTTGCAAACATTGCCTTCTTCTTCCTTTGCAAGCATCAGAGTAAAGCAGCACTATGCCAGACTAACTGGTATCTGGATTCCTGAACATGATGATAGATGTCAGCCAATGAGATGAAAAGAAAAAAAAATACATATACAATAACAATGATATGGTGATTGTGGAGTTTTGTCCTCTCTCCTTGTATGCATTCTTGCCTATACTATATCTGGAATAATGGCCAGTATATGGGTCTAAGACATCACTTTTAGATGCAGCCTTTTCTTTATCAAAATCTAAAAACCCTCCTATTTCTCTAAACTTGGGCACTCTCTTGGATGACTTGATCTTCCCAAGAGCTAGATCATTCACCAGACTAAAACATGGAGGATGAGAAAGAATCTTTCATGGATTATAAAAGAACAACTGTTCTCAAAAGCCACTGAATGATCATGAAAATCTCCCCTACCTGGATGGTCCACAAGCTTATCCCAAAGGCAGTGTGAAATATGCTTGTGTCTGAGTGAAGTTACCAAACAGTGCAAGGAGAAGTAACAAAACAGCATGAAAGCTCTTTCTTCTCCAAGTGACTGTGTGTCAGGAAGTTGCAACTACAGTAGGAAAACACTAGAATGTCAGGGTCACACTGGTTGTGCTGCTAGTATATATAAATAATGACACTGTTGGAGCACAATTTTTCATTCATGTATCAGCTCATGCTCCATCCATCTAGCCAACAAATGTATTGAATGGACCCATTGTTCTAAGTATTGGGGATATAAAATGACTATTGCAAAGGCTCATTAATTAGTGAGGGAAAAGTGTTGAGTAATAATAACTATATTGTATGGCCAAAAGTTTTAAAAATATTGTAAGTAGGGTGCCACAATGGAAAAACGGGATGATTGACCATTTATGCCTAGTAAAATGATGAAAGACTTTTTAGGGGTGACATCTGAATTGAGAATTAAAAGATGAGTAGATCAGGTAGAAAAGAGTGAGGTGGGTAAGCTTAGAAAGACAGGCAGGTATGAAATAATTAAACTCCCTATATGCTCCACCAAAGAATCTAGAACTTATCCTCAGAAGACAGAGGTCCATTACAGATATTTTATGCAGAAAAGCGACTCAATTAAGTATGTGTTTTAGAAAAAGTACTATGGCTGAATGTGAAGAACAAATTATAAGAGACTGCTGTAATAAGTAGCATGAGAATAATATTAATTATGAATCCACGAGGCAGACATTTTTCGTTCCATTTTATGGGTGAGTAAACTGTGGCTCAGAAAGACTAAAAAGTATACTCATTTTAAGCAGCTGAATAGGACTGACTCTGATGATGATGATTTTACTATTAGTGGGTGAATTAATAAATAAAAGAAGGACCGGGACATGAGTTGGACAAAAATTAGAGCATCTCTCAAAGTTGATTGTGGTTTGTGACTTGAAATGGTAGCTTCATTTTCAATAGGACACACAGAACACCACAGGTTTTGGAAGAAAAAGGAACTATTTCAGTTTGTAAGCATGCTGAGCACTGGGACAAGTAAAGGCGACAGTTCAGAAGGGCACAGCAGAAGTGGGCGAATAAGGCTAGGAAAACTCTTCAAAGATCAGGGATACTTAGGCCCTCTTCCTATTCCTATTCCACATCTTCCTTTCCTCTTCTGCCCCACACTCTCACATCCCCCTCCACCAGGAAGCAAGGTGTGAGCAGCCAAGAGTGGATGCAGTTTGCAGGGTTCTGGATCCAGGTAAGCACGCTGATCTTCAGTGGCTAGTGTGGATCGTAGATACCTGATGTGTTGACAAGTAGGAAAGCCAGAGAACCGCTGTGTTCGAGCAGAGGGAAAAAGCAAAAGCCTCACCAATTTCTCTCTCTCTCTCTCCCTCTCTCTACCACTGTGCCTTATTCTGCACAGTGGTACCCTAACTGTCCCCTGAATGCATCTTGCATCCTCACTCTTTGAGCAGCTTCTTGGCATTTTGATTTTCCAATTCTAGGATTTCTCTAAATAAAGGCTCAAATAATCTTTCCCTCCACAGTCATTTGTGTTGAATCCAGTTCTATTCATATATTGAAAGTCCAGTCTTGGGTTTAAGGAGTCTTTTCTGCTATTATCGATAGTGATTGCCCATCTCAAACCCTATAATAACGATATATATGAGATGGTACCACTTAATTACACATTTTGTATTTTTAATGTTGGGCTGAGAGTATTTTCATACTCCTCCCAACTACATTGCATGCTTCTTGAAAACAGACCCACAGAACTGTACTTCTTTCTCATGCTTCGTCCCATCCAGCACAATGCTAGGTACATAGTTACCAGCACGCTGTCAGAGTGAGTCCAATTCTTTTCATACTTCATGTTTGAAATTTTAAAACCTTATCAACACCCATTAGTTTTGATTTTTCTCCTTTCTGTACTCAGAATTACAAGCAGCCAGAGAAATGCAAGAAAAATAAATTTTCTGCTAATAAGAAATGACAGGAAGGGTAGAGATCAAGAAAAATGCACAGGAGGTCAGAATCATCTACAAATGTGACCACCATTTTCTGAATTAAAGAGAACTTGTTTTCCTGTTTAGCTTTAACTTAATAGATGAATATTCAAGATATTTTTGCCTTATTGGAAACATATTTTCACATTGTTTTTCATCTTCCCCAAGATCAGTAACATACACAGTATCCATAGCCCTGAGCATTATTGCTTTTAGGTCCAAACTATACTTTTGGTCAGATAGTAATCTTTCTTTCCAGATTACTCTGTGACTGTTTCCTCAAAGACGTGTGTTCTAATTCAGTTCAACAAACGCTTACCAAGGAACTACAATATGACAGACTCTCAATTAGAGACTGGGAGGTGGGATGACAGTGTGACTCAGACCAGTCCTCTGCCATCAAGGAATTTACAACCTGGCCCAGAGGTTGGGGATATAAATAGCAAACTATAAGAAACGAAGAACAGAGCAAGGAATAAGTTGGGTGTTATGGACATACAGAAGAACAAAAGACTGGAAGGGCAAGAAAGGTTTCTTGGAAAAAAGCAGAATGGTAAAAGGAGCCTTAGAAGATGAGGACCTGACTCAGAGAAAGACAGAAAGTATGGTTAAAGCTGAGAGGATGGTACCAGTTAGAGCATGGAGTTGGGAAAACGCACCTTTCCCAAGTGATTTATACATTTTTGCTAATAGACTGTGATGTATGTGGAGGGATGAACTAGTCTTGAGCCTAAAAAGGGCAGTTGGGGTCTTAGTGTCAAAGAACTGACTTTATTCCATAAGGACTGGTGAGCCATCTATTTGGAGAGAAAATCGAGGAGGCAGAGTCCAGGTCTAATAGTAGTGAGAAGAAAAATCAAGCCGGGAACCTGGTATTTGGCTAATGTCTACAGCAAAGAAGGACATTCAGCAACAGAGAGGTTCTTACAAAAAGAACTTGTTTAAGAAATCTTTTTGAGGGCTTGTTAACAAAACTGTCTATCTTTCGGGTCTAAGAAAGTTACAATTATGCCATGAATCACATCAATTCTTACGAGTACTGAGTATGTGTTTTCTTTCAAAGTTACGTATTGAAACATAAAAGCTCCTGAGAGGTTGATTTATGCAGCTACTTGACTGCTTGCTGGGAACACGAGAAGCACCTCAACACTTTATCGAAAGCACACTACTCGTTTTTCACCCCTACTTTTACACCGTAATCATAATTTCTAGAATTGCAAAATTTTGGACCCGAGAAAAGCAGAGGTGAGAATAGCTCTCTTTCAAGGGGGTGTAGCAGCAATTGAATAATAAAGTAGTTGAAACTATGAGCAATAATAGGGTAAAAAGAGGTTTTAATTTTCAATTAAACAGCTCCCATCAAAAGGTGCTAAAGGCTTCAATTTTTCAAATAGCACCCTGGCTGGTGTAATCCAAACCCTGCGAAGTCTGGATTACATTAACTAAATTCCAAGCTTGACTAGACTGCCTTGAAAACCCTATTTCCTTGAAATTGGAAACAATTAACGTTCTGTTTATTCATGAGATAAAACCCGTTGAGGTGTAAAATGGCAGGTGTAGTGTTAAGTACTTTGCCTGAATACCCTACTGAGGAAAGACAAAGAACTTCAAACTAGGTGAATGTATGGTGATGCCATTTAGGTTTTAGTTTCTTGATAACAAAGTAGGAACCAATTAACTCACTGCATTTCCAGAAATTATACAGCAGTTAAGGGCAGAGGCTCTCAAATTATTTAACCGGGGTCTGTATCTCGGGCTAATCTTTTACGTACTGTGAGTGTTTGGGCAAGTTTGAGCATCTCTGTGTCTCATTTTCTATATCTGGAAGGATGTTATGAAGATGTGATAGCACACGAACAGTGCATAGAAGAATGATTGATGCATCCTGGGAATGCTAAAAATGTGAAGCACTACGCTATGTGAAGATGCTATGCCTGGCTTTTTTATCTTAACCCCCAACCCTCAAGTTTGATCATCTGAAATCTTGAAAGAAAACAAAAGATATTTTGGGTTAAAGTCATCATTTGACTGGTGAGGATGCTGAGAGAGGTCAGTCACATGCCCAAAGTCACACAAGAGGTCCCAGTGGCAAGATGGCACTAGAATTTGAGGTCTCCAAGCCCATTCCACCACTCTTGGAGTACCCACTGAGTGCTGATGGGAAAGCCAGGCCATTATCTGCCGTCACCATGATTCAGAAGTGAGTAATTCTTCCTCCTGGTGGGAGGGCAGTGCTCAGTAGGCCACACGCATCTACAGCTATAAACTGGCCTATGAATTTCCACCTCCTTTGTAGCCCTGGGGTTTTAGATCACCCCTCTGCAGGCTATGGAGACAGAGAGACACTTGAGAGTGCCTGAAGCAAGCATTTTCTTCCTGATTCATCTCAGCGATGACACAGATCATTTAATAAAGTTTCCTGCCCTCTTTCAGGTCCTGTGACGCGGCCCTAGCACTTACTGTGCGTGCCTCAGTGGGCAGATACGGAAATACACATGACCTTGTAGACGTCTTTGCTCATGCTAAGATGGCCACGTTTTACACACGGACACCTCATAGTGGAGAACAACATCTGGGGGTTAAACAGAATATAAGGATGTAAAAACAATCCTTTAAGATTAAAAGTTTGATCTGATAATCACTTCTGAGGACTGGTCATATTTTATTGTTAGAGCTATCCTCCATTGCAACCCCAAACAGAGGCTTTAATAAATGCTTCTGTGAGAAACTCTAAAAGGTTTAATCTCATTACAGAAAATCAAAGAGCCACATTGTTTCACACAGAGAGCAGTCTACAGTGGACAGACCACACTCCGGGAGTCAGAGAAAGACATGGTGGCACCCACTCTGCCCACAGCTCTATTTGTGTGACCTTAGGCAAAGCACTGCCTTCTGCCTCCTCATCTGAAACACCGGGGAGACAATCAGTGAGAGCGGTAGAACAGCTTTCTTTTTGAAGGTGGATGCTGTGAACTGCGTTGTGCTCCCCCTCAGCCCCCCAGAATCATATGCTGAATTCCTAACACCCAGTGCGAGGCCCTCTGAAAGTAATTAAGGCTAAATGAGGTCACAAGGGTAGGGCCCTGATCTGAGGGAAAGAGATATGAGAGAGCCGGCTCTCCCTGTGCCATATGAGGACACAGCAAGAAGACACCTGTCTGCAAGCCAGGAAGCACGCTCTCATCAGCAACCAGCTCGGCTGGACCTTGATCTGGGACTTCCGGCCTCTAGAACTGTGAGAAGTAGATTTCTGTTGTTTAATCCACCCAGTCTGTGGCATTTTGTATAAGCAGCCTGAGCTGACTAAGGCAGTGGAATTAGCACCATCCCTGTGTTTCCCAAGATACCTGACTGTCAGGATCACATACTTAGTGCTGTGACTTCCCACTAACAAGATGACCCCAGAGTGAAAGCTGTTTGATTCTTTGTTCTTTGGATTATTCACAGAGATGGGGAAAGGAGAGCGGATACTGGGAAGATAACCACACACAAACTCAGATATAGCAACCTTACAAATACCTGTTAAACATGAGTGTGTGGTTGTGTAGGCACCCATACACATATACGGGACGAACATACTCTGTGGTTAAGAACAGGGTTTGAATCATGGCCTTGCTACTTACTAGCTGTGTGTCTACAGACAAGTGACTGAAACTCTCTGAGCTTCGGCTTCTTCATTGCTAAGATGAGAACAATAACTCTATCTCACAGTGAGGATTAAATGAGAATTCTGTGAACAGAGACAGTGGCAGGGCTTCACAAGAGTTCATTTTACCATTACACCCGTACACACACACACACACACACACACACACACACACACACAAATTGACAGGGTTTTTACCAAAATATGAAAAATAAAAAAGAGGGGGAAAAGCACAGCATTTCTATGTCCTCTGCACTCACTTCACATAGCCCATACAATTTCTCTATCCTACCTGACCTTCCTAAAAATTAAACTCTGTGGTTTATCTCTAAAATCTCATGATTACCTTCAAACTTATTAGTCACTTGTGCCTGGAAGAGACTAGAGAAAAAAATCAGGATGTGTAACAAGAGATAAGGGGCTGCAAAAAACGGAATTCCAGAGGAGGCTGAGATTAGAGAGAGAAGAAAATGCTATCTATGATCAATTTATAACTACACAAGGGGAAAAAAAAAAGAGTTCAATGCAAATTGTCTATCATTTTCAAACTACTACTGCTATTACTCGGGAGAAAATATTTTCCTCAAATCACAGCGGATTCAAATATAACTGACTTCTTGTTTTTCCATTTATGTACTTCAGGACGTGTATCAGATTCGAAGAAAAAGTAATTGTGACAAAAGTCTACAAAGATACTTCATGAAAATGATCAAAACTTTCCCTCCTCTCTTGCATGTAAATTAAATTCGACCCCCTGTTTTTCTATTTAGGATTCATCTTTGCAAGGTTCACTCTGACCCAAGGTGTTGAATTTTCTCTCAACAGAAATTCAGCTCCTGTCATAGATGTAACAGTGGGATCACTTCATCATGGGGAGGGGTAAAGAGGTCTAACAGTGGGCACCGTAAAACATATTCAAATGATTTGCTCTGTGCTAAGAGTGGGAACATTCAGAATGGCTTTTTTCCTCTTATTTTCATCAGTCTTAGAAGGATCTTCAATCTGGGTTATTTTTCTTCTACACGGTCATCAACGCAGAAGACTGATTTTGTTTACAAAGAGCTTTTGATGGCCAGTAAATTTTATATGCTTTCTTTGTAAGAATTTAAAGATCTTATTTATAACCACGAGATTATCTGTTGTCAGTTCCTCTCAATTGTACAAGTGATTTGAGTTTGATGTAAAATTTAGAACCTATCAGTTTGAACAACTGTATACCAGCTGTGATTGAATAAGGCACCAAGTGGTATAATATGCAACAGAATCTTTTAAGTGGTTTTAAGAAAAAGAACAACTGCCCCAATAATATTAATAGACTTAGCCACTGGCAATAATTCTTGAGAATTACTTTTTTCCCTGATAACAGATCTGATTTCACTATTGATATGAAAATCTGAGAAAAATCCATGGAGAGTGTGTGATCAGAGAGACTGGGGAATAATTCACTCTTTTTTTTCCTTTTATAAAAGGGCCAATTTACAAAACATACTTTTGGTAGCTTAAAATAATATTAAACAAAAACAGTTAACTAAAAAATAGCAGAAAAATCCATTTATTCAGAACCTTGGGCATGAACCTCGTTGCCCAAGTAGCTAATAATGTAACATTTCATCTGGCTCACTGACTTAAAATTTTTTTTGGGTATGTTTTCTCTCTCTTTCTCTATATATTTCTCTAAATATAATTTCAAAAATTAGGAATTATCTGCCTGCGGAAGTTCTAAACTCATTTAAGTTAAGAAGGCTATGCAAAGTTGTTTCAATTATTTTATAAATGAAATAATAAAACTACTTCTGCTAGTTAATTTTTCCAGCTTTGGATCTGGCCAGCACTAATATTTAATTTACCTAAGTAAATACAGGCTAACTGATCAGTATTCATCATTAATAGTTTACAAATATTACCATTTAGTAGATATTGATCTTACAAAAATATTTTAAGGAGAAGTAAGCAGGAAGTAAGTTTAGGTGATTCATGCAAATGTGAACTCTGGGTAGGTATTTCTGTGTATTGTTCACTTTTATTACTTCCATGTGTGAAGTCCCAGCCACGTTCTCTAAAGCGGAGGTGTGATGTAAGGACCCAGGGACAAATCTGAACACAGAATCATTAAATAAAATACCACTCATGTAGACAATCTTTGTTAGTGAGCCATAATATCCAGATGCTTAATATTTAGAAGTTAAAAAGTATTCTTATTGAAAAGAATGTGTTCCTCCATCTTACAAGATGGTGGCTTCTAAGACATGATGCCTGCAAGCAGGTTCTGCTGACAAGAGATTGTCCAATGCAGGAGACAACGATACAAATTGTAGACTCTGAGCCAACAAATAAGGACAAAATCCGGACATCAACCGACTACAACAAGTTGCAAAATACTTTCCAACTCTCCCTTCTTTAAAGACTATAACAGGCTGAAAAAATACAGCTCATAAGCTATTCTTTTTCTCCTCTAGAATGCTACCAATTACCTTTAGTGTAAAAATAATTTATCAGTCTGCAAATCATGGTAATAGCAAATTCTTATCTACCTGTGAATTGATGGATAACTCTTATTTATCTCCATTTTCCTTTGTGTAAAGCCATGCCTATTTCTCTACACGAATCAGCTTTTAGCAAAAGAATGGAAGGAGAATAAAATACTCTCAGTCGAACCAGCATCGGATCCACGGAGTGAAAGCTTTCTGACTTCAACAGGAACAACAGCAATGCCCTAAAAAAGTTGTCCTAACTTTGTTTTTATTTATTAAAAGAAGCTCACTGTAGAGAAAAAGCACACTTGATTTATGGTTTTTCTCTGTAGAGCTACAGAACTTTAATCCACAGCTCATGAAAGGGTGTAAGAGCAGCTTGAAAATTATGCTGAGCTTAATTATACTTAATGTGAATTATTCAGAAGTGCAGACAGAGACTAAAAATTTATTTCATACAAAGAAGCTTGACATTTTAATTGGTCCTTCAGAATAGAGACAAAACAATTTCCTCTCAAGAAAATTTACATCTTCCCCAACAGACCTGCAGCTTCAGCCAAACAGAACTTCATTAACAAGATTAATTATCACACCAGTGTCTGCTTCATCAGGTGTATGGCCCAGGTGAAAAAAGGAATACAAAATAATGACTGACATTTCTAACAGATAGAATTGATTCAAGGAGAGAAAGGATGACAGATTGAGCCACCATACCTTGGTCATTAGCCATTTTGTCAGGGTGTTCTACTGTGGGGGAGAAAGAAATATTATTAGACATTGACACTTCCTAGCAAGAAAGCTGACACTTCGAATCGACAGTTTTGTTAGCAAGTTTCCATATCAAGGCCAAAGCCCTGTTGAAATAAAATTGATAAGGAACCAAGGTTGATGTGATTATTTCTATTAAACAGTAGTCAGAGGAGAAAAATTGAAAATGGTTTTGGCGATACATGTTCTTAAAAATACGTTATTTGTTTCATTCCTCTACACATCAACTCAAAACGACCATCATGTAAGTTTAATTAAAAATATAATACATAAAAACTCATGCGATCACCAAGTAATTATCACCCATATATTTTAAATAAGGTAAAGAGGCTATTTTCCTGTCCTCAATTTTTTTTTTTTCCAACCAGAGAACGAAATCAATTCTCACATAGGGTAAAATAACAGAATACCATAAATGTGTTTTAATCTAAATAGTTTAATAAATTTTTAGACCTTATGAAGAGAATTCTTACCTGTTCACAACTTCAGGTGCATTGTGAATAATGTTCTTGAAAATGACATTTTTTAATTTAAAAAATATCTTTAAATTTTTTAAGTGGCTTCTTTTCTATTGACCAAATATAACTGTATAGAAGGTAAAGCTACAATATCCTTGCTTTTACAGAAATTGTGGTAGGATATTTTGACCAATGTAGATCTTTGTCAATCTCCATCAATTAGAATTATTTCCCCTACACTTGAGTTTCTTCTAGCTTCAAGTCTTCTGGGTTTATTGAACTCATCTGCACTAAAACTTGACGACATTTAGGCTACTACACTTGCTGTTGGCTTCTTTACATGTCTCAGTTAAACTCACACAGAGAAAAATATGATAGTATTCCCATGGGCAGCAACCTAGAACCTAAGCACCCTGGTCCTCTCGTTCTGGGTTGCAGTCTCACAGCAAATCCATTATTACTGTTTGAAAGATAAAGCGAAGGTCTTAGACGTGGTAGTCCTTCCTTTACTAATTGATGGGACATAGCATTGCCCAAAAGAATATGCAGAACGGGAATACTCAACAAATGATACTGTTCATAAAAACCCCTTTCAGATGAACAGGGTTTATGAATGTCACCTCATAGAAGGACAAATTCTAAACTTAGTTACAAATTTCTATCACTTACAATTTCTTTCCTTTTAAAATAATATGTAAACATATTCTATGAAAAAGGATAGACCAAGAAAGGTTATCTTAATGAGTAGTAGACTTTGAACTCTGAATGACTCTTTGGAAAACAGTATACATACAAGAGTGCTTATTATATTAAGATTCTACCAGTTTTAAATAACTTTTATAAATGTCATTGTAGCTCCTCAAGATTTTTTTAATACTATTTTTTTTTTAATTCACTAAGCTGTCCAACCTAATCTTTCCTAGTGTAAGTCACAGTGCAATTTTAAACTTGATTTCCTCTCCTGTTTCCCATTAAAGACTAATGGCTTCTCAAGGTACATTTTATTACAATATTGGGGGATTATTGATGACAGGTGCTTTTGATAGGCAATTGCATTATCTGTAGTTTATAGATAGGGATAGGGTTTTCACTGAGATCCTAATGTAGATTTTGAGAAAAGATACTATGTCAGTAAGTGCCAAACCAGGTGTCTGGTAAGAATGAGGAGGATGTGTAGGGATCACATGCGACCATGAAATCCAGGACGGGTAAATGTTTGGCAGCCAGAACAGGAAACACTTGAGAAACTATCCTACTTAGCATCTCATATTTAGGGGAGATATGTTTGGAATGACATCAAAAAAGAAAGAGAGAGAGAAGAAAATCAATCTCATCCCATTTTCATTCTTCATTTCTCCCTTCATCTTTAATTATACACACACATTATCTATAGACTAAGAAAATTTTTATTAAGTGACAAATGAATATACATTATGGGCAACAATGTCATCCTCATTCTTACCTTCTGGATTTGTTTTACTGTTAGTAATCTGGACTGCATATGACTTGAGAAATTCTGAATGTCTCAAGAAAAGTTATCAACTAAAGAGTATTTTCCAACGGGGATAACATATATCCTAAAGGTTACTTTTTATTAAAGACAAATACTTGCTTAAAAGTATCATAATTTGTGTCTTGACTTTTTATTTGCTCCTGCCATTTGTCAAGAAAATCATGTATTTTGTCAAAAATAATGTGAAGACTAAAACTTTCCTGTGTTCTGGTATGGAACTTTCAGGTCTATATCCTTGGATGGGAAAGATGCACATTTCGGAATGATGATTAAAGATGCCCAGAGAGCAGACTATACTCTAGTACTCTTTCATTGCTGAAGACTCTGCTTTTTTGTGTGTAGGAGGTGACTCTGTCCCACTATAGAATTCCACTTTGGTCTGTTTCAGCAGAAGCATCCTTTCTTCCTATTATTTGACAGGCCAACATGGAGAAGCTCAGTTTACCCGAGAGAACGACCCATGTGAGAGGCAGAGATTGACATGCCTCTTGTACATCTTCCAAGGATTTCACTGTATGTGGGTATCCAAAGGGGAATATTTGGGGCAAGAGAGGTGTGTATTTGCAGAGTCCTGTGTGGTCAGAGAATCAAATTCAAGATTCTTTTAATTAACATTCTAAAGAAACAATCAGATGTACCACATACATGCATGTACACAAGGGTATTGTAATTTAATCCCTTTTTAATTATAAATGTCCTTTTCATTAACCAGTGATTACGGATTGAGTTTCCTATACCTCTCTTGCTGGTGGCTAAAACCAAAGACAAAACTCTAGTCTCTAGTAGTAAGCGCTCCTGTCTTTGCAAAGACTGCATATGAAAGAATGAAGCTTGTAGACACCTGCCTGGGGCATGATTTGCAATGAAACACTTGCCTGTTACCCAGTAGACTACTGAGAGTTTTCTCAGCTTCAGGATAACATGTGAGCCTTTCTTGCTGTCAAACAAAGTTACATTCTGATGAACAGAGGCCTTATGTTTTGAACAGCTTTGGAAACTGGAAATCTTAAATCAGAGAGCAGTAGCATGACGTGTAGATTTGGTTCACTGCGGCTTCGAGTCCCTTAAGAGTAATTTATTTGCCTTAGAGTATTTGTCATTGTAACACGCAGGATGCATGCATGTACAATGTCAATTATTGATAAACATGGGCAAGATCAGTATCTGTAAATAATTTAGAATGCAACCAAGACATCTGAAACTTGGTTTGCCATATGAGCAAGATTTGTTTTAAAATCTAATTGACTATTAATTGAGCATGACATACTGAGGATAGACAATATTAAACATTCAAATCAGGATATGAGAAATAATTCTTGTGAACTATTACAACATAACAAATTCCTTAATTTGTTCTCAGTTCTGAACATCATTTCATAGATGAGTTCAGGGCACTTATGGTAAACAGTACCAAATGAGATATGGAGTTCATTAAATAATCTCTAGGATGGTTATCACTGTGGGCCTGTAAAGCCTGTGATAACTCATCACTCTGCTGCTTAATACATTTGGATGCCTTAAGTCATCCTAAACCCTCCCTGAGATCTCTAGTTGGCACACCATGCGAGCATGAAATTAATTTGGCACTTGTCTATAGATAAAGATGGAGCATTTGTGAAACAGTATCTAGTTACATTTCATGCTCCCACAAAATGAATAACCAGTTTCCTTTCGATTGCTCATTTAGAGTGAAACCTGATTTAGACATGAAGTCCTAAAAACCCAGAGAGAAGATTAGCTCATTTCCTCCTTTCTCCCTCCCCATCTTCTACTCTGTCGCTAAGAACCGTCACGAAAGCTTAGGCTGAATGCTTGTTTGTGTGTTCTTGGCGAACTTTCAGATTAGCTGTTACCAAGTCCAGCTTTGAATGGCTAGCTCCCTCACCAGAATTCAGAAGTCCACTATTTATTAGGGTACCTTTCCTAGGGAAATAGAATGACTATACAATTATTCTAAGACTCTTCTCTTAATATGTCAAGCACCTGGGTGAAAATGTCAATCATCCTCAGTTGTTTGCCATCATGTATGATCAACTTCTCAGCCAGATATATAGATCGACACAATGTGGTCACAGATATAAGAGCCAAGTATCCTTCAGAACAACACGCGTCATGCCTAAATATACATCTTTAAATACCAGCTATGAAGCATTCAATTTTTTTCAATTGCTAAATAACAGAGGCCATTTGTCCTCCAGAAAAATAACACTGTTCTAAAATAGTAAGGACTAACATGAAGATTATTTTGAGGTAGTCGCTGTTCTAGGGTCTTAGCATTTTTTCTGTATGAACAATAACTATGTTTGAATTGAGCAGCTATTTTTACTCTTGCAAGCATGGGGCGTTTTCTTCTAGTAATAGTACTGTAGGACTCTTTATTTCCCTTGTTGCTATCCTAGGTCCTTAAAATAAACACATTCATTTTGTTTGAGATTTTCTGTCTTGCCATATCAAATTTTCTTTTTATATATAAGGACAATAGTTCCTCAAAGAAAACATTTAAAGTTGGCAGCAGTAGGACGTTCATATAATTCAATGCTTTTTAATTTTTATTTCCTTACATAAAATGACTAAAAAGTTTCATTATATTTTGAATAGAACCAATATACGTGAAATCAATACAAAATTCCAAAAGGATTGTAAATGGGGGGAAAAAAAGTTAAGTTAAATATACCTGCCTTGTGTTGAAGGCAGAAAATGTGATAACACAATAGATCTTTCTCTAACATGCTGGCTTTCAGCATGAAAAGGTACATTTTAATTTATTTTGAATGTCCATTGTAGTCACGTTGCCAACAGAGAAGGCAAAGACAGTTCCTAATGCAGACTCCATAAGTATTTTACAACAATCCCACAGGAAAGGAAAGGCACTGCTATACTAGGAAATGATTCAAACCTTTCAGAGTCCTGAAGAGGATCGGATCAGAGAGAGGCCCCACTCCTTTTGCATTTCTTGCTTGGATTCGAAAGTAGTACATTGTGTCAAGGTTGAGATCCATGATTTGGTGAGTAAGCCGATCACCACTGATTGTTTCCATCACCCAGTCGTCAATTGGTATGTTCTTGTCCAAGGTATAAAACAAGATGTAAGCTGCAGAAACACACAAATGCGACTGTGTTTAGTGTCCTGACCGTATGCTATACTTCTACTTTTAAACACTCATATTTCTCAAATATAATTGGCAATGATAATTATACATTCACAATCTATAAACTACAGTATTCCGTTAAGCAAGTAATGATTTCTTTTGATACTGCAAAGATTAGACAAATCATTGCCTCAATGTGCAGAATCTGAGAATGGAATAGACCCTTCAAAATAAAAATATCCGCCATCTTTAAAAATACGAGGATTCTGATGCCTGTAAATCCTGTGCAAGGATTCCTGACTGATAGAAACACTGAGATAACAAATGTGTGGTGTTTTAAGCTGCTAAATTCGTGGTGATACTGTTACACAGCAGTAGATACCATAATAGGCTAATGGTGACCTTGGCAATCTGCACCTCAGGTGATTTCTGTGTTCAAGCAAGGTCAGGAATCACTGCTTTAGTCGAGACGTGGAATCTGTATATTTTGGGCATTTGCTGAGATGCTGCTGCAGCTATGAATGTCTTAGGATGCAGAGAGCTCAGTAAAGGATAAAAGACCAAGGTAAAGAATTCTGTAAAACTTAACAAAGGTTGTAGGACTCTCTGGTTAATATTAAAATTTAAATACTATAATTCAAACGGGATTGTGAAATATCACTGGGCAAAGGAGTTGTTTCTGACTCATTTATAACAGCCCCCATGATCAATATCAATAAAAATCTTCTAATATGTTTTGAGTCAGAGTAGACTCCATTCTTGTCCCCAAAGAATCACATCTACTGAATAGAAGACCCTGGTACCGGTAATACTTTTTTCTTTTTAAACTTTTATTATGTGCGTGTTTTATCTCTTCAAAAGGATAAAAACATTCCTTCAGTTCAAGAGCCATATCTTATATTACCTTTTATTCTTCAGAGAAACCAATAAAATTGTCTTCACATAATAGGTATTGAAACTCACTTATTGAATGAAATCCTCTAGCCAGTAAGCACAGATGCTTTGCATTCATGACATTTAATGCAATTGTAGAGTTATCATGGGCTGTTGTAAGTGCCCAATGACATTGAAAGTTGGGAGAATTGTTCTCATCCCAGGTCAGCTACATTTATTCCTGATTTTCTTGATTTGTCAAATTGGAATAAAATATTTGCCCTCCTTGGGTTTTGGGGTTTTTTTCTTTGTAAGAAGTATTCAATTAAGCATTTAAAAATGACAGTTCTGGCATCAAGTAAGTACAATTGAAGATGCAAGCATCAGGTACTGACAATTCCAAACTGTATTTGAAGTGATTTCCTGGTATTTATGGGGAAGCCAATCTTATGTGTGTGTGTGTGTGTGTAAATTTGAGAACTGAGATGCAGAATCAAAATATACTAGCACATATTCAAAACTTTAAAAATCGGCCTTAGAGAAAGCATACAATTTCATCTGGATATATGAGTTTGGTGTGTTTAGAGAATATTAAATCCATTATTGAAGTCTTACTGTAGAGATTTCCATAACCACATAGGTTGGAACAAATTCATTGGTTTCTCGGGACCTTTCTGTATCTATATGTCCATTTCCCCATGTCCAAGTTTCTTTCTTCATGCTTTCCTCTTACTTTTTTCTACTTCATTTATGTCTCTTACTCACCATAACTAGCCAAATAATGAGAACTATCTCCTGTCATAGGTGGTAAGACCACTCAAGTGGGCACTCCCACATTAGAATTACATTTGTCTAAATACATATAAAATGTAACATCATACGTATGTCATTTTGACTACTTCTACAAAGAGGTAGTTGTAATTATAAAAGGAAAGTGTCAGAAAGTGTCAATTCCACCTCTGTCCTCTGTTTTTTTCCATACTTCTTCCCACAGATCACTGATTCTCTTCCATGGTTCAGGGGCTAAGTACCAGGAAGACTGGGATGATGCCTACCAACAAGGAGCTCAGCCCAGGGAGAGCTCCTCATCTTTCAAAAATTGATTCTGATAATCATGTCTATCAATAAATACATAATGAAGGACCCATTTCTTCCTTCTTCGTGGTAAAAAAAATATATTAAAAAATAACAGGCTATGCATTTGGGAAGACCTGACCTCAACTCATAGGTCTGTCATTTCTTGGCTTTGCAACCTTGAGCAACTTGCTTAATCTAAGTATGCCTCCATTTTCTCATCTGAAAATAAGTTGCTGTGAGATAATGTATTTTAAGAAATTAATATATGTGGGTATACCTATTATATTATCTTCTATATACTGACTACTTAGTAAATTCTACATTTTTTCTTTCTTTCCTTTCTTCCTTTTTCCCTTCTTTCTTTCTTAATATTAGTAAAGTTTAAGGAAGTATATTTGGAAGACCTGAAACTTTGATTTCAAGTCAAACAATAGATTTAATAACAATTCAATGATTATTCTACTTAACCAATATTTATTAATTACCTACTAAGTGTCAAGAATATTGACACTAAAGAGAAAGCATTGACAAAATCTGAAACCTGTTTTCATAGAATTTTCAGCCCTGTGTTATGACCATTTAGATTTTTCTCTCCTGATTATATGAGAAGAGGACATAGAGAAATAAGTCTAGATGGCTAAATTTCTGACTTTTGCAACTGGGTAAACATGAAAAATTTTTATATGATGGGAGTAAGAATATTTAGACCATATGATTGCAGTGAGTGCCCAGCTGGGTCCACAATCCCAGATGGTCTTACAACCTATTATAGAATATAATAGTACATTATTTGGCTGGTTATAGTGGGGGATAGGCAAAAAAAAACCCAAAACCAAAACCAAAAAAACAACAAAAAAGCCCCATAAACAAACAAAAAAATAAAAAGAAAAGAAAAGAAGAGGAAGAAGGGAGAGAAAGAAGGATTGGGGAATAGAAAGAGGTACCAATAAGACAGGCGAATGGAAATGTACAATATGAGGCAGAATATATGCATTTAGAATTCCTTGGATGGAGACACAGATTTCAGAGACATAAGTTCGTGTTCACTGAAGCCCTGGCTATACTATACACACTTTGTCAGAGAAAGTAACAAAGGGACTAAAAAGATCCACTTAAGAAACAGGTGGAAGAAATGTCCGCTAACAAGACCGAGAAGTTGTAGGCTGAAATTGGGAAGAAAAGTGGGTAGGTGATCTTTAAAAAGTCAAGAAAGAAGAGAATTTCAGGAAAGGGGAATTGGATTAGAGTATCACATGACACACACAAAAAAGATAACATAATCTTATCCATTGGATAGTACTGATAAGGAAACAATCTCTGAAGACCTAACTCTTCGAACTATGTTGGTCTCTGATCATAAATAATGTTGGATGTTGCATTTATCTAGATCAATGTTTCAAAACCCTAGCTGCACATTAAAATCACTTGGGGAGCTTTTAAAATATAGCATGCTCAATCCTTCCTCAGATAAATTAAATCATAAATCAGTTAAGAATCACTGATTCGGACTAGTTGAATACTAATAAGCTGGAGCAAAACATAGTGTAATAGTGAAGAGTCTGAACGTGGGTTTTAAATCCCAGCTCTGTTACTTCTTGGTTATTTGACTTCGGGGAAGTTATTAACCCTAGAAACCCCTCATCTTTTTGTTTCAACATGGAATAACAGGAAGATAGGATCACTTCATAATACTAAAGTGCTTAGCAGGATGCCAAGCATATAAGGAATGCTTAATTCATTCCGAGCCATTCTCTCCTGAAAATGTCAGTCCAAATTCCTAAACTGCCAGTTTATAATCAAGGAATGTAAGCCCTGGCATTATCTAGATCTCCTTCTTTGTCCTCTTTTTTTTGTTTCATCTTTTTGAAGTATATATATTTACAAGTTGATGATCCGGTTTCTATGCAGAGTACATTAATAAGCCTCACCTTAGAATGGATTTCAAATGGGAATAATAATAGTTCATTTGTTTTAGTTCTCACTGGACATCAGAGACTTTTCTCAGCACTTCATTATTACCTTCTACAAAAGAGGTTCTATGACTATCCTTATTTTATAGATGAGAAAGTGAACTTAGGAAAGTTAACTTACCCATCTCCCTCAGAAGCTTGGGTTCTTAACCACCCTGCTTTGTAGCTATGTACATGCAGGGACGTGGTTAAACAAAGAAATATAAATATATAAATATATTTAATAAAAATATAAATATATGTAAATATAAATATGCTTCTTCCACATAGGCACACACATGCTCTGACACACTGGAAAGGAGTTCCCGTTTCCTTTGCACTTTAATGAGAAACTGAGTGTTGTAAATCTGGGCCCTCTGCTATATGGAATTTTGAATATTTTATCATCGTGTTTTCTGGAAGTAATTTGACTGGAAGAATCAAAATATATATGCAAGAGAAGTTGTCTTAAGAGTTCTTAGCATTAAAGTTAAAAATTGAGCTACTCTATGATCCAGCAATTGCACTACTGGGTATTTACCCCAAAGATACAGACGTAGTGAAGAGAAGGGCCATATGCACCCCAATGTTCATAGCAGCATTGTCCACAATAGTTAAATCGTGGAAGGAACCGAGATGCCCTTCAACAGATGACTGGATTAAGAAGATGTGGTCCATATATACAATGGAATATTACTCAGCCATCAAAAAGAACGATTTCTCAACATTTGCTGCAACATGGACGGGACTGGAGGAGATAATGCTAGGTGAAATAAGTCACGCAGAGAAAAACAATTATCATATGGTTTCACTCATTTATGGAACATAAGAAGTAGGAAGATCGGTAGGAGAAGAAAGGGAAAAAGAAAGGGGGGGGGAAGAGAAGGGGGATGAACCATGAGAGACTATGGACTTTGGGAAACAAACTGAGGGCTTCAGAGGGGAGGGGGGTGGGGGAATGGGAGAGGCCGGTGATGGGTATTAAGCAGGGCATGTATTGCATGGTGCACTGGGTGTTAAAAACAAGTAATGAATCATGGAACTTTACATCAAAAACTATGGATGTACTGTATGGTGATTAACATAATATAATAAAAAATATTATTTTAAAAAAAAGAGTTCTTAGCGTTTGCTCTTGTTTACTTGAGTCAAAATATCTCAACTTGACAGTAACAATTTGGTTTTAATAAATGAGCCAGGCCCTTAAAGGTAAAAAGTATTGTCTCCCATACTTCTACTTTATCATTGTGAGAGAAGGGATACTGAACATACAACTCTAAATAAAATACGTGGAGGAGGTTTCTTATACATGCACTGAGATTTGGGCACATGGCATTTTATTGCTCAGATTCATTTGCATTTCTTAATATGGGGGAGACTTCCTTTTTTTTTTTCTTCAAAAAGCAAAACTAAGCTTCTTCCAGAGGTGAAAACACATTCTATTGTTTACATTGACTATTAGATGAGATTTATTTAAATAAGAGAGGAGAATTTGGGTACTATATGGCTTATTTGATCCTTTACCAAAAAATATATTTTTTTCCATCAGAACTCGCATTTATTTAGACAACTTCTATTCTATTTTTTTTCTTCTTAAACTTATTATCTATTGATTTACCATATGCTTACAAATTACTGTTTATAACATAATAAAAAAGTCATCATGTAAACAAATCAAAGTCTACAAAAGTACTGAAATAGAACCAATGAAAATAAATCATAACATTGGGGGGAAAAAGAAAAAGAAAATTGGAATGAGCCAGCCTCAGTTTTAAAAAGCCTGGCAGAGTGACAACTAAGCATATACAATTTTGGGGAGACTTAATATCCCTCTTCTTTTTCCATATTTGTCAGCTCAAATGAAATTTCTGTTTGCTATTGCACTTAGAACAATTTCCTAGAGAAAACAAGTCTTCAGCTTAAATTTAAATCACATTTGGAATTTTCACATTATCTTTTCATTTTGGAAAATTCAGAAAGTAACTCACACAAAGTAAGTGTGCCATCCGAACTATAATTTCTGTGCTTATCTCTGTTATCACAGAAGGACTGAATTACTTTGTTAATTTATAATAGTGCTATCTACTTCTTGTATGCAAAAAAAAGAAGAAAAAGGAGTGACTCTTACATGTGCGTAACCCAATGGTTCAAGTTAATTAGACTATAATGTGCACATTTTTAGTTATACAATATTTTTCATAATAATTACATGCTATGGAGACATCTATTAAAAGCCTACAGTGATCATTTAATGCAAAATCCCTGATAGAACTCCATTATATTTTTCATACTAAATTAACATTACAGGCTTCTAATGGATGCTTTAATTAGGCATTGATGTTATCAGCAATATTTGGCAAAATAAAATCTGTCACTGTGAAATATTCATTAAGTTCAATTTCTGTCAGTCAATATTAAGTATTTTACGAACCTTATGATTTAAGTAAGAAGCTAAAAGCTAAGTGAGAAACTAAAAACCCCCAGACAAACCTTCTTTGTATGTGCCATTCAAAAATACATGGTCATTAGGTGTCTTTTGTATTTTATAATTGCCAAACAACCGGCTTCTTTTTAATCATTTATGCTCAGAGACATTCCATTAGAAGGTTGTCCTAATGCTCCGCAAGATAAAAAACAAAAGGTCTAAACTAATTGAAATGTACATCCTTCGGGAAGCAACTCAAATGAAATGTGTATGTGCATGTATTTGTAGGCACCATTAGTAGGAATTTCATAGTTAGTGGGGGGCAAGAAGAGACAATCAGAGAGGGTTGGGAAGTCCACTGAGATGCTGGGACAGAAAACTAATACACAGAAGGCATGAGCCATGCACGTGGGGTAAGCAATCGCGAGCCAAGCAGAGCAATGCTGGAAGTAAAGCAGAGATGCTTACCAGTAATTTTCCCATTGGCTTCCAAGGGAGGCTGCCAACTCACGGTGACAGCGCGAGGCTTCCCTTCTCGAGTAATGACTGTCAAATCCTTGGGAGCAGAGGTCGGGGCTGTGAGATGAAACAGAGACAAGGCCTTGTCATTGGATGTGAAAGAAGGCAGACATTTATGGGACTTCTAATCACGATGTTGACACTCAGAATCCATCACGCAGTGTATCACGCTGATCTTACCATTTACGATTTATTTCAAGTATTTTAATTAAACAAGCAACCAAACAAATATATAGAAATGAATGTTCTTCCATGGAAGTTAAATGACTTCCAAAGGTGTAAATATAGAGAGGAGAACAGAATATGCATGAATACAGAGGAGAAAAGTATAATGGATATTTCCAAGGGAGCGCCACACTAAACATGTAAGAATCATTATAAGAACAAAGAAATGTACACATACTTAGTGAGATTGATGGCTACATGTCTCCAAGAGACACAGTCCTGTTACAATTGTAGGATTTTAAAACAAAAATGTCACCTAATTCTATATTTTTTTAAAAGCAGGAAGAAGAAGAAAAAAAGAATGAATTTAAATGCAGGTTAAAATATCTTGCTTAGGTAAACATACTAGATATTTTTTAGCAAGAAGGCAAAGGAGTATTTGAAAATAGAGGAGGTAAGGAACCTGTGAAGGTCTTAGTATCAGCCTGACATGGAATGAGAAAGCATGAGACCATGAGGGTCTTAGAGCTACTTTTTCCAAATGTTGTTGAAAGAGACCAGAGTTTGTCACCCCAGAATATGCCTCTTTGGCATAACAATTATTTTAGGCTGATTATTTTTAAGAAACAGTAGACACAGGAAAAGCTCTGAAAACTTAGATGTTACCCTTTTATAAGAGAAATTTGTACTTATGAGTGTCTCCCTCTTTGTACCAGGAAGAGGAGAATGATAAAATCTCTAGAAACTCTAATTAAGGAGAAGGCAAGAACTTAAATCTGCATAATAACAACACAGTTGTTTATTGTGATTTGCCTGAAAACCTCCTATAACTGGCTCCCAAACCCCAATGAATTCTTTGTTTTCAGCTGGAGTTACATTTCAGGGAGTTACTCAGTGTTCCTGGGTATCCTCCATGTATCCAGGAGGTATACATGTTATTAAACTCCTGTTTGTTTTTCTGCTGTTAATCTATCTTTTATTACAGCGGGGTCTCAGCCAAGGACCTAGAAAAGGAAAGAGAAAATTATTTTTCCTCCTACGTTGTGCTCAACAAAATTTTAAATATATTTTGAAGCCGGCAGTAAACTGGCCAAGCCAGTCCAGTACCTTCTAGGCTTCTTTAGGTCTGCTTTCTCACTATGCTTTGAAATGCAGTGAGTTTTCCTTCTAGGCAAGGCATAATACGCCAAGTTATTTATTAACAGTCTCTTTTCGTTACCTTTAATTTGACATGGGACATTTCAGAACCTGTCTAAGTAAGTTCTATGGTTGGGTTCTGGAGGAATTTCCAGATCTCTGCATAAGAATGCTTCTATATTACGAGATAGATACAACTTGGTCCTAATTCTGAACTCTTCTCTCTTCCCATTCTCTTTGGCTTTTCTGTTAGCCCTATCATACAGAATCTCAGCAACCCTATTTCCATTTCTCTTCCTGAATATAGTTTTAAATGGAGGAGACACCAAATATTTCCATGGATCATAACATTTTATTTCCAATGCCCTGATTCTCAAAGCCACTAGCATTCCAGGTTAACCAAAGCTGTAGCTAATCATAATATCTTAACAAGGTACTGAATATGTTTAAAGTAAGGGGAAAAAAAAAAAAAAGAAAGGAAGCAGAAGGAGGAGTGTACGTAAGTATAGTGTAGTTGAATCCTGAGTAAAGAAACTGCATATGTGTATGGTTTTAACGAGAGAACAAGGACATTCTTGCAGGAAAAGAAGATTTGTTGTAGCAAAATACCAAAGAGGCAACTACCTTGGGAAGGGTTATTCTCATAAAGAGTTCATTCAAGAAATTTCCTAAGCCATAGACAGGAAGCTAATATGGTCACAAATTGACTTAGAATATTATACCAAGCATAATAAGGAATTGTTCGATTATGGAAGTAATTAAAAGATCTGTTTTTCTAAATAGTCAGAACAATCTGTTTTTTCTTAACTAGGTTAAAGTTCAAATTGATGCTTATTTAGAAAATAGTTAAATGGTGATGATTAGATTGCTTCACTGAATCTGTTACGGTATTCAAAAAAGATGAAATGACTTCAACTTCACCTAGTAAAACAATACACCGAAGAGGTGGTTATTTTTCAAAAAAACCAGTCTAACCACTAATCTATTTTAGGCGATGTGCAAGTTCTTCTTTTTCCTCAAGCCCTGTGAGTGTTGGTGAATAGGGGTTCTGGTATTGGAATCAGTAGTTTAAATATCATATAAGCGGAACACTATTTGGACAGGAATGTGGCCCCCACGACCTCAGGGATTCCTACTGAGTCAAGCAGAATGGTTCTGGTCTGTTCCTCTCCAATCTCACGGGTTCTGCCTGGAGGTGACCTTTCAGAAATTCTTTATTGACTACCGATTTTCTATGGAGTAAATGTAAATAAACAAGTAATAAGAGGGGCACCTGAGTGGTGCAGTCAATTAAGCATCTGACTCTTGGTTTTGGCTCAGGTCATGATCTCAGGGTTCTGGGGTCCAGCCCTGAGTCAGGCTCCCTGCTCAGCAGAAAGTCTGCTTCTCCCTCTCCCTCTGCCCCTCCCCCACTGCTCCTGCTCTCTCTTGCTTGCTCTCTCGCCTGTTCTCTCTCTCTCTCAAATAAATAAATAAAGTCTTATAAATGTAAATAAATAACAAATAATAAATGAAAGGCCCTGGAATTTACTGCATTCTCTTTTACAGGTTCATCTCCTCTTGTTGTCCAATGAATTCTGTGCTCCACTCACTCTGAACCATTCATAAATGTCTATGGAAGACATCGTTCTAATACTTGCTTGTGTACTTTTGTACATGCTGCTCCTTTCCTCTGAAGTCCCCAGAATGGGTACCTGATGATCCACCCAGGCCATTGCTCAATTATTATTTCTTTTGTGAAACTTCCCTTTATTTTTCCAGACAAAATTTATCCCAGGATCTGTTTGTTCAGATTCCAACTTGGCCAAAACTCTGTGGTTGTATTTCCTATGTTACTTCAGGACTTTTGGCTTTTTTTCTGTATTACTTCATGTGTCTTTCCAATTTTTTCTATTTTACTTAACTGGAATAAAATGAAGGATTTATCACCTGGACAGAATGAAATGTTTTATTTCAAGGATTTGCTAACCACTCTTACCTTTATCACAAGCAATTTCAGCACAAGCGCATAACTGTGCAATCCCACACAGTCTTTATGTTACTGCAGAAGTAGAAGCAGACCTAGAATTATTTCATTCACTTCATTTCCTTCTCACAGCTATAAAGTCTGCAGACACTTGTGAATTACTTCTTGCTTCTCATCATCACCCAGGGATCTCACCCACATGCTATTTACACTTTTGTCCAGATCATTATCTGTTTTGACAATCACCTTCCTACTAACCCCTCTCTAGCAGTTAATATCTTTTTTTCAGCAATGGATCTCACTGTTGGTGTCCCTACAAGGCTAGGCAGTTGATGAGAAATGAATAGGATATATTTATCAAGCCAGATGTTAGGGTGCACTTTATGTTTATGAAAGGGAAAAATGAATGAATTTGCTTGCTTTAAGAGGAAATTACTGTTCCTTCTCTTTCACTCAGACAAGACCTAAACGTCTTACTGGTTTGTGTTTAACTCCTTTCATCTCCTTTTAAGTAAAAAGGAAGAGCAGGGCCCTTAATCTCCCCATAGGATATAACCCATTCCGCATTATTCTTCCTAAGAAGCTGCGAATATTGGCATCTAGGGCAGAATTCTAGGAGAAAGAGTTAATATATGTAAACATGTAAAATAGAAGAAGATAAAAAAAGAAGAATGCTGAAATTAAATCAGACAAACTAGAAAACTTGTTACAGAAAGAAGTATCTACAAAAATGTAAAAAATATTAACAGTGAACTCCCCGAGTTAAGGTAGTAGCTTGGAATAAATGAACTGCAATGCCATGGGACAAATTCTAATGGAAAAAGAAATTCAACTTACCAGAGAGTTTTATTGGTATGTATTTTTTTAAATTTGGAAGTGTGTGGTGTAGTTTACCCCTAAGTAGACTACCATGAAACCAATCAAACAGCAGGTTAGACCCCGTATTCTTCAGATGTTGAATTTCTGTGAACTGTAAAAGCCAAGTGCACTGCATGTCTGTTAAGGTTATGAATTCAGCATTTATGATCCATAGTAAATGTGACTGGTAAAATTTACAGTGAATTACATTTTCCTGTGATTTGAACTATTTCAAATTGCATGAAGGTTTTTCCATTGCGTTGTCTTATTTCTAAGCAGTGATCATAACCACCCAGAAACTTCTTTCCATACCCAGCTGGGGTTATTTATGGTAAACATCAATGTGATTATGGTTCTAATGCATTGTACCTAATTTCTTTCCAAAAAAGTAAATGCCCACTATGACTGCTTGCTGATCAAAGACCCAAATGTTTTAGACAGAGTTCAGTGCATGGACTTCTGCCTTTACTTGAAGGTATTGAAAAAAAGATTTATATTCAGATCTCCGGAGTTAATGCCCAGATTAAAACCAGATTATTCAAACCACTGGGGACTCATTTTCTTCTTTTCTAGAGTGGGGAGGATAATACTAGGTATAAAAGTGCTTTGAACTACAGAGTATAAAAGATTTTCTGCAGGATAAGGCGTAACTTAGCCATCATGGTGCACATATGTTCCAACTCCCACAAAATCTGGGAAACACCATCAAAAGTAGAAATTTGGAAGCAAGGGTCTCTTCACATACCTGCTTCATATGTCGTGGCATGGGCAGTCATGCTCCATGTGCTTGACCTTCTGTTTTTTGTTACCATGACCGAGAACTCATACATTGTGTTGGGTTTGAGGCCTGTTGCTGTGTAACTCAGAGATGTTGTGTCTTCTGACTGTACCAGTGGGGAATAAGCAAAGAGAAAAAGATGAAGTCTATCAACCGGGTAAGTCAAAGCATGTAAAGAGACGACCAAATAACAAACAAGGAGTCTGTTTCCAAATAGCATAAACCTAGGACACAGCATGGCTCTACTTTCTTTCTGTCAACCAGTTTACACTGGCTGGTTGTACATCCAAAACATGATGGATCAAATCAGATGCAGTGTTGTTCAGAGTGGTAGCTGATCAATTTTCCCAAGTAGGGCAATAACCACTGTGTCAGCACCAATTCTGCTTGCTTCTGTCAATTCCATTTTTAAGCTAATCTGCACTGACTTTAACTTTGTTTGTAATAATCAAAATCTTTTTTTTCCAGAAATTTTAATTTATATATTTTAAATAGATCATCATGATTATTTTCCACTAGTAATAAAATTAATTTTTTTGAGATCTGCTGTTTATTTATTAATTTATTTATGTATTTATTTATTTATTGTTATTTATAGCACACATTTTAGTGATTCCAGAATCTGTTTGGCTATTATAAAGAAAATAAACAAAAGCAATGTTGTATTGTGTGGTTTTCTTTTTATGCAAAGTTCACATTAAACACACATTTAAGTGTGGTCACTGGAGCAATTGATTAGGAAGGGAACAACAAGTTGGATAAGTATTAAAAGATTATAATTGTGTTAGTATTATTTGTCTTTTGAATTCATTCTTTGTCTTTTGAATAGCAGGTTAAAGACATTTTAGTAGAAAATAAAGTACCTATTTTCATTGCTTACTCAAGAGATCAAAATGGTAATGAAGAAAAAAACAGGTTAATCTTCCAGGTTAATGAATATTTTCCATATGATCAGACAAATTTTGCCTATTTATACCTCTTCTAAGTATCAATTTATGCTTGGTATCTAGATATTGATCCTTTTCCAAAATTTAATATTTATCTTCACTTTTATATTTATTACATTTGTTATATATCTCTGTTTAGAAAATCAAGGAAAGCTCTTTTTCCCCACCTATCTCTTCCTATACTACTGTAGTGTAGTATATCTTTTTTATTCTACTATGAATCCTTAGATTATAGGTATGAAAATCCTATATTTTATTACAAAACCAAATAACTATTTAACTGTACTAATAACATTTTGATGATGTGCCCATCCATCCTATTAAAGTGATGACCTCATAAACATCTATCAGAAGCTCTTCTTTAAAATTGCTGTAAAAACGTGGGCCCTAAGTAAATGTAAAAGTACTGTGTAGACTCAGGAAGATAGAATTTCATCAAATAAAACACAACATGGGCACGTAGGCTCTGACAGGCTGAAATATAACTTCCAACCCTGTCTTCCCTCACTATCATGAACACCTCTAAGTCTTAGAAATGGAAATAAGGGGAGAAATGGGACAACGGGAAATATTTCAGCTAGGAGGAAAAGATCATACTTTTATAAAACTAGTTTCTTTGAGCATAAACATCACTGGCGTTTGGGAGGCCAGTAAGCAATCCTGTCCTTGTTTGTGTTTCAGAATAACACACGTGAATTCTGTAAATACCATGAATTCACTGGGTTTTCTCAGGAACTTCATGGAAGGTTATCGCTCAGAATAAATCACTAGCCTGGAAGCACTTTGGAAAATCATGGCCAGTTATTTTTGTGAGTACAGAATACAACAGGTACTGCCTCTCTGAGCCTCAACTTCCTCAACCATAAAATGGTGATAACCATAGCACTGACCTCCTAGCATTATTTACATAGTATCTGGTCCAGGGAACTTATTAAATAAATGTAAGCTACAGTATTTCATTCATTGTCTAATGTGATACATAAATTTAGGCATATGTTAAGTTCCCTATTGAATTCTAAGTATCTTGAGGGCATGACTGAGTCTTGCACAACTTTGTATCTTCTGTAATAGCCATGATGTATCTGGTAAGCATTAGTCAACACTCAGTGAATGTATTTCACATAGAAATTTATATAAAACATCATGTGATTAACCATTTCAATAGAAAGTAAATTACAGAAAATTCCTCCTTCTGATAAGGAAAATCAAAACAGAGTTTTAGACAATCAAAATATAAATGTCTGGAATATGGCTTGATTTGGGATTAAATGAAGTAGAAGGGTACTCCTGGTGGCGATAGCCTTGTATAATGCCATTAGGTCACCTGCGCTCCAGCTGTAGTTTCATGGGAAAATTTTCAAGTTATACAACCTACTGATGTCTTCATAAAGGGATCTACACACATGCTCAACTATGGAAAATCTTACTCTTTTTACAGTAGATGTGAGTATTTCAATCATACAGATGAGAAAAATGAGATCGAGCAAGTTCAATGGCATGGCAGGACACAGCAAAGCCAAGTCTTGCCCTGAGGTCATTAGACTCCATGTATTTATCCCCCCCCATCTTGTATATGTTCTGCCTACCTTATAAAGCGGTATTGGGGAGTGAGATGAAGTAATAGCTATGAAGGTAGTTTGAGAAGTTCACAATGTAAAACCAAAGCATTCTATTACCATTATTTGTAAAAGGTAAGCTTATTGTATTACTGTCTAGTGGGCTTGATGTGGTCTGCATTTATCCTTGCTATCCAACTTACCCCACCCTTCCTCTAACACTCTTCTTCTCAGGGTGAGGATGTGGAGTGTGGGTGTGTACAATGGG
The DNA here is from genome assembly GCF_023065955.2 of Ursus arctos. Taxonomy (NCBI): domain Eukaryota; kingdom Metazoa; phylum Chordata; class Mammalia; order Carnivora; family Ursidae; genus Ursus; species Ursus arctos. The sequence goes on from NW_026622841.1 coordinate 20,772,380, forward strand.
GGACAGAATGTTACTAACTGAAAGCCTTAGGTCGGGGAAGATGATGGGAAGAGAAACATTCAAAATCTCTTTTCTATTCCCAAACTTCAGTCCGTGAGAGAAGTCAGCCACCGCTTATAAGGACTAGTTTTGGGGCTGAGTCTTACTTTACAGACATTCTTCATGAGACTCAATAATTCCATGTTTGCTGTATTAACTATTCAACTGAAATAATTTGCCTCAAGAAATTCTGGAACTTAAGCCATTCTGCAGAGAACAATCATTGTCCTTCAGAACCTTTCACATACTGGCAAAGTACCCATGGCCATTCTGTGAAATGAATGTATCACCAAAGTACAGCAATTATGAGCATAAAATTTTTAAAGTAGTCTTTTAAAAGTAAACTTAGAATTGGGCAATCTGTATATAAAGAGAGACTTATGTTTCATTGGTTGTCTTATCTGATAATGTTATCTTTATTTATCGTTCTGCTGAGTCTTAAATCTAATACTGCAAGGAGATGGATAGGGTACTTAAAACATATGTTATAGCAATGATACTATTTGACTTGCCTGGAGAGTTTTCCCAAATACCTGATCTAGCAGGGTGACAGTCCCAAAGAAAGCTTTTTAAAATGGTTTCAACTAAAAACAGATTTATGATGAGATGTGAATTTTATACCACTTAAAAGTTGAAAGAGACTAGAAGCAGATCCAGCATGCCTACAGGAAGAAAGAGGCAGATTTACAATATTATTGGTGGGATTTGGCTTTATCTCCAGGGTCTTTAGAGTCAGACACCCCAAAGGAAATTGTCATCCTGAAATCACCACTGGCTACATGCTAGATTAAGCAAGATGGCAGTTTAGTGGAAAAAACACTGGATAAAATATCAGGAGATTCAAATTCTCTCTGAGAGCTACCCCAGGGGAGTGGTAAAGAGAAGGGACCTTCTCTTCTCAGATAAGGGTCATCTGAAGCTGGAGGGCCAGGATTGAACTATTGGTTCCTTGGTTACTGGGTAACAAGTATGATTTTATTTTTAAAACTATCTTCTTCACCCCAATCATCATCTTGTGAAGCTTTGTTTTCAATGTGTTTTCATATATTATCTCACTTGAATAACTTATGAATTCTTTGAAGTGTATCAATGGAACTGAGTGTCTTACTCATTCCAAAGTTATAAATAATATGTTAATTAGCAACAATGAAACTGTGTGTAAGTGCTCTATAATCTAGTACAGTTCTAGGTACCTAGTAGGTACCTGATAGTCACTTGCTGATTTTCTCATGTTAGACCACATTTTGTGGGTTGTTTGCATATACTAACATTGTGGCAGGCTTAGCAGGTAGTAAAGTAGTAAAGACAAGGCCTCCAATACCTGTCTCTACTGAGCTCTTAGTAAGGTTGTAGTGAAAGGGGTTGGTCTAATTCATATTAGTTAAAGGGAAGTGTGCACTATGGTTTTCTTTACCACATGAGTGTGTTTCAAGGCTAACTGCGGAAGTAGATGCTAATGGCTCAGAGTGCTTTCTAAGGACTTTGTAACAAAATCTTCCAGCTGTGGTCCTGGGCACATGCACTATAAAATGGGTCTCTGTAACATTAACAGGGTTGCCTTTGGTGTCCATCTAGATTCCAAATGAAAAGAAAAATCTATCCCGAAAATGAATGTGGAGCCCTGCTATTTTCCAAGGAAATGGCATTCCCTTGTACAGAATCAAATCATTCATACAAACACAGCATCTGGTGGAACTCGAAGAACATTTTACATTTCTTGAGGTTGTTCTACCTTGCCTTAGAACTGCTTCCTAAGACACAATCATTCCCATTCTAATTCTAGATATTGAGTTATTAAAATGCTTTGTTTTCCATTTAGTGCCACTGCAGCGAAATGACTCACGACAGTCCAGGAAGCATTTAAAACAATGTATTAAGCAAATGACAATTCATTTTAAATTTTACACTATCAATTAGAACTTCACCTTGTATTTCGCATTCGCAGAAAAGCTGGTCCTCCACCGGACAGTGTAAAGTCGCACTTCAGATGTTTTTTGGTTCTTAGGGACAGAGTTGTCTGCCCAGCTGACCCTCACGGCATCGTGGGTAAGAGCCACAGCCTGTACACCTACTGGTGGGAGCATGGGGGTGGAGACATCTGGGACCGAGGTGGGGAAATCATCAAGCAAAGGATAATAATCAACTGGGTCAGTGGGATCTGGGTTTAAAAACCCGCCAAATGAAACAAACAAATAAAGACATAAATAAAAGAGTTAAAAAAATAAATATCAGTGGTAACACATCACAATGAGTTAAATGCATGGCAATAATGATGAAAGGGAACATGAGAAGAACAGAAAAAAATACAATTAATTCAATCGGAAAACTCATTAGAAACAGTATTGCTATATCACAAAAATAACTATTTTCTGTAATTCACTCGTTTCCCTGTAGTGTTTTTATCAACTCCACTTTTGGTGGTCACTTCTAGCTATATATTTTAAAAGTCCATTTCTTCTTGGAGTGTTGCACATTGCTTCTTAAAAGGTCTAGTCTAGAGCTTCTCAGTTTTATAACTATACAGATAACTTAAACTAACAAGATCAAAAGGAGTGTCTGGTTTATTTCCTCCTGTTAAGGAAATAAATAGCTATCCAATATCTGTTTTTTATGTTTTTTCATTTTTCTCCTTTTCTAACTTGACTTGGTTTCTCTAATGCTTACGTTATTGCTTAGCTTATATCTGCATAAATATTGTTTAGGCAAGAAACAAATAATAAAGCCCAAAGGGCTCTGTGGTCTACAGCAATCCGTCTATGGCTATGATTGTGTAAAGCCAGACTGACCAAGTCCATGGTCCGTGTGGTCCAGTGATATGGTTGATAAGTAGGTTTCTCCTAGCACTTGGTGTGGCAGGTTGTCTTGGACTGAAATCCTTAAAGAAAGTATGGAAGTATCTGTTTTACCCACTTTCCCACAGAGTAATTAACTAAGGCTCTTAAAACATACCTCTATTCTATATTACTTGTTCCAAAATGTCAAGTTCCATGGGAAGACTACGTTATGGACTGGGGAGACGGAATGAACTGCGTGAGGCACACACAGGCTTTCATCCTGATTAACATAATCAGAACCTGCCTGATGACGTGTGTGGTTTTCGAAAATTCTCTAGAAAAATTTTATATGTATATCATTTTTATGCTGTGGATATCAGAATCAGAGGAGTTTATCTTGTGGCCATAGTAAGAGTCCAATTTTGAGGCTTTTATTTTATACCTAAGACTTTTCAGTTTTTGAAATTTTACCTTTAAATCATGTCATATGTATTCTCACTAACCAAAAAAAAAAAAAAAAAAAAAAGCCCTCAGGCTGGGCATATGATGACATTTGGGGAGCTGACCTGCTAAGATGTAGAGTGTCTGAGGCGGGGTATGTACAGAGTTTATATTTTTAAATAGCCTAGTTCCAAGCACAGCAGCTGCTGGCTGGTTTTGATGATTACTTCACTTTGTCCACTGTATCTCAAATACCTATCCCCTACTCATCGCTCTGTTTTCCAATGAATTATTTAGTAGTTTACTGGGCTGTGGTCTTTGGAGCAAAATATAAAACCTGAAAACAAAAACAGAACAAAAGGAAAGAAAAAAAAAAGAGAAAGAGAGAGAAAGAAAAATGTGTGTTTAAAATTTAATGACAGAGCCCAGGCTTTCCACATTTCCTTTGACGTGTCTTTTTATTAAGGGCTCCTTTAAACCCAAATGGATTTATGAAATGATGAAGGGGGAGCTGAAGAGCCTCCAGGAGGATCCCGATCAGTCATCAGGTTGGTGCATCGGTGACAGGTGTTTTGGGCAAACTGAAGCAGGTGCTGCCTCCCTTGTTTCTATTCTTAGCGGACTTTCCAAGAAGAATGTTATACACACAGGAAGACTATTCTGATTCACAAACCTCTTTTTTGCCCAGCCTACAGAATGTGTTGTACCACATTTGTTGTTTCTTTGCTTAACCTGGTTTTTAAACCGATATGAATTTAATAATAGTCACAGGTGCCATATATAAGGTTTTGAAAAGCCGTGATTCTACTTCAAGGAATGCTAACCCTCCATCTGGATGTTTCTGGGTTTTACAATAGTCTGTTTTTCATGACTTGTGGAGTTTCTTGGAGTCTCCGTTCCAGAATGCGTCCCTCAAATTTCAAGTAATGTTTGTTGGTATTTATCTATGGACTTAACATAATTAAAGAATTTCTGTCCCTGGCCAAGTGTTTCTTGACTTTTTTAGGGAATCTGTTTTCAGGAATGGCTTGTCATTCTACTTGCCACCTCCTTTTGATCTGTACTGCCTAGTACAAGAGCCACTAATTACACGGACAATTTAAATTTAAATTATTAAAATTAAATACAATTTAAAAATCACTTCCTCTGTGGCACCGGCCAATTTTAAGTATCCCATGGCCATATAAGCCAATCCATCATCTTGGAGAGTACAGACCTAGAGCTTTTCCAACAAAGCAGACTGTTCCAGCAGGTAGCGAGCCCTGCTCTAAATACATATATACTACATACACTGCTAATTATCTTTCTCTCAGCACAGAAACTGAGTAGTTAAATTAAAAGCATTTTTTTGTTAAAAATTTTTTTTTTCTTGCTAAATAACTTTTTTCCAGTTTTCAGGTGCCTTCTATGCTGTTGATTTGCAGTGGTTATATTCAAGAGTAAAAACTAAATGAATTAAAAATTAAAAAGACAAAACATAGCCTCAAACCTTTTGCTAAGAAGAGAAGCCTATTCAATTCCTAATAAATATTTTGGTAAGAGTTCATGAATTTTCAGTTCACACACTAAAGTTCAAAACAATGACATAATTTTACATGGCTGGATTATACTTCATTCAGACATTGATAAAACAGTTGAGAATAAACAAATTCAAACAACACACCTTATTCCCCTGCCTTCTTCCCTTCTACAGGCTCAAAATGTCTTGTTCTTGCAACAATAAGAACTAAAAAGCTCTACTGCAAAAATAAAACTCTTAACATGCCCATTTGACCTGGGGAAACTTTCCTCAGCTCTAATACTAATATGTTCAGGATGAGATGAGGCCCCAGGGATGAGGCTCCACGTAAGAGCAGGTGTTGGTGGAAATCATCACGGCCTGGTACTTACTCCAACCTGATGCATTTATTGCCTCTGATTTTTTATTTACTTTATGCTGGCCTCTTCCAAGTCTTCTCATGGGAATACTTGCAGAACTCAGAGACAGAGAATGTCTTCTCTGTGGCACTATGACACATTTATTGATAGAATTTCTCCCAGAACCTTAACCTTTGATTCCGTTTATTTGCCCTTTGTTCTCCATGATGTGGTGGAAACACAATAAAATAAGTCTGCCACATTCAGGAAAAGTATATGCTTTCCCTTTAGAAAGGACTGGTTTTATTCATTCCTCTTCAATCCCCTACTGACTTTACTTCAATAAGAAAATGCCTCACACAATTTCCAACTTTTGGTATCCATTCGTTCCCCCAGATCCATTAGGATTAGAGTCCTATCAGCGAAAAAATAGTCTTATGGATCACTGGTGTTTTAGAAACTACTCTGGGAATGTCATATGCCAAGGATTAAAGAATGACAATAAATTGAAGGCAGAAGTTAATGTCCCAAATGGTGCTTTGTGAACAGCTTATCTTTGGTTTATGTAAACTCTACTTCTACTACAGCTTTCTGCTCAAAATTGATTTTTTTTTTTTTTTTTTTTTTTTTGGTAACCTGAGTGTCCCCTTTTTGTGGGCTTAGTTTTGGTACGAAAGTAGTGTTTGGAAAGACTAGCCATAGTATAATTTGTGTGGCCTGATCACAAGCCCAAGGACACATTGGTGAGCAGGTGCTCAACATCTTTTATCATAGACAGGAAAGAGATGGCTTACTAAATACAAATTGTGGAAAGGATAAGTACAGCTAAAGTGGCCTGCTGTCTCTCAAAGAACCCTGCTGCTGGCGGAACAAGAAAATAAGGGGAAGTGAAAATTCTAGACACCCTCCCTCATGTTATCTTATGGTTTCCTATTCTGGACCTCCATATGCCTCATCTTATTTAGATGTTTGATAGTAGACATTCTCTTGGGTGATACTTCTTATTTGCCCATTTGGGGAGACATGAGCACTTCTGATAACACAATGAGAGAGCCATAGTGTCTCCACAGATAAATGAATACATTGACACATACCCAACATTTTGCGTACCATTTTAGGCAGATCATAGACTTGAAAACAGCAGCCAAAGATTCGAGCAAACTCTGGAACAACAACTTTGCCTTACAAGAAAATCTGGTTGAAATCAATTAAGTGATGGTATATTCGGAAACCATCATGTTAACAACTGTGAATTCACTTTACAACTGTGTATTCTCAACATAGTCCATGAATGGAGTTCGTGGGTTTGGAAAAAATCTGTACAAAGTTTACATAAATTTAGGATGTAGCAGAAGTCACAGATCCCACTATTTATTCTATGTTGATTTATTCCTCCTTGTCAGGACTTCCTACTCAGGCACCCAGTAGTTTTCCATATTCTTTAGAGTTCGCTGTGAAATCTTGCTCTCAGATCCTTTATTCTCATTAAGGTGAAACTAACTGATGAGTTAAATGATGTCTGAGGCTTGTGGGTTTAGAAAGGAGCCAGGATCAAAGAATTCATTAAGAAGATGGATCTCCTGGGTTTTACTTTCGGATTTCAGACATAAGGCTATTGGGGATGGTTGTGTGACTTTCCAGTGACTTTGAAAACCCCCCAGGGGTGGTAGCTATTCTATTTTTGAGTAAGCCCAGCCTTGCTCACAAATTATCTCTGTAAATGTCCTGAATCTCACTCTCTTACCCATTCCTTTCTGAGTTCCTTGGGCTCCTTTTCTCTTGTGTGCTGCCTTTATGGTCCAACTCACATAAGAATTCCTAGAGGTGTGAAACCCTGGAAGCAGCCAGTCCTTTCAATGTCATAAGGCTCTGGGCACTGTTGGGATGACCTATAGGCCTGGCTCAGGAAAAGGCGACCTGTGACGCAGCCTAGTCCAAATCAGTCCCAGGAGTTCGGCCCTTCCTTGTCATACTAGTTTGAAGGATCCTCTGTAGAGAAGCAAGTGGCCATTTGGGTATTTGGTGGCTTTTGTGCAGAAACTTTCCTGCCTCAATTGCACTGATTTGCAAGATGAGACAAGATGCTCAGGAGAATGAAGAGTGGTATCGGGCCACCGAAATATGAGCTACTGAGAGAAGACAGAGAAGGAGACATCTATATTCTCTAAGTCCACATACTAATTAATAGACTGACTTCCTCTCACTTAATTTTGTACGCCAAGAAAATAATGACTATGTGTGTGTATGTGTATACACACGTATACACAGATATGCATGCACACATACACACTCAAGGCTCAGAACATGACGACATATGTTTTGTTTGTTTGTTTTTTTCCTTTGTATTTTGTTTTATTTTGTTTAGGTTTTTTGTTTTTGTTTTTGTTTTTTCCCACCACAACTCACACACTGGCTACCTTATCATAAGAGGATGAACTATTTCAGCTTACCTGTTATAGATCTGGTGGTGGCACTTTCATAAAGTGGAACTCCTTCTCCTGCATTGTTAAAAGCTTTTAGGGAGATTACGTAATGGGAACTTGACTCTGGAGAAAAACAGAAAGAAAATAAACACGTTGATTTATTTAGTGTACTGAAATATCCAGGGTAAACATTTTCCTGCAATAAAATTCAATATAGATCTATTAAGTAAGTTGTTGTTTAAAAATGAGTGAGTTTGATTCTGGGAAGAAAGTGGCAGTGCTGACAATACAATTTTTAATCTTCCTAAATATCCACATAAAAAGAGACTGAATGACTAAATACACAACCACAAGCGTTTGGACAATTACAACAAAAGTAGGTGATGAGCTATACTCTCAAACCCCGAAATACAATAGCATGTGGACAAACTGCCAACTACCTTAGGACTTGTGAGTTATCAGCATCTGCATAGGAGAAATCAGAGAGAAGCTTCAAAACAGGTTAATTCTAAAATAATCATCAGCTAATCCTAGAAAATGCAGCAGGCCAATCTGAGGATAGTAAACATAAAACTCAAAACTAGCCTGCAAAATCTCCTCTCCAGGACAGGACATACACGGGGGACAAACTGCCAGGAACAGAGTTAAAATTTGAACAGACAAAAGCAACAGAAACGAAGGGAAGAGAAAGTCCAGAGAAAAGTAGAAGAGAGGAAAGTCATGAAAACTTGGGAAGCGTGTTATCATATAGCTTTTAGTGCATATCAGAGTTGGCCAACTTTTCTTGTAAAACACCCAGATAGTAAATATGAAGCTCTGCAGCCCATATTATCTCTGTCATGTATTCACCTGCATTTGTTTGTTTGCATCTCTTCAAAAATGTAAAAATTGTTCTTAGTTCAGTGGGGTTCAAACAAAAATAGGACCTGGGCCAGATGTGACCCACAGGCTATAGTTTGCTGAGCCCTCAGCTCTGGTCTAATGAAAACAGGAGAGGGAGCTCTGTGTATTTAGAAAAGCTATTTGAGCATCTGGGAACATAGGGAAACAGGTCATGTGAAAGAAAGCAAGCAACAAAAATCAGTGGAGGCTAAATACTTTACAAAATAAACAGGAGAATACCATTCCCATAGACAAGCACATCCCCAAAAAGAGATCGAAAATACACAAGAAAAGTAGATCAAACTTTGGAAATTTATTATTTCGAAATGAGCTAAACAACATTACGAAAATTAAATGCCAGATATACAAGAGTAACATAAATCAGAATTAGAAAAAAAAAAAAACCCTCAGAAAGGAGGTGGTATCACTCAAGAAAGACTAAATAAAAAAATAATTTTAAAAATAAAGAGTAACTAGACGAACAAACAAGCACAAGGAAAAACAAAAAGAAATTCAGAGAGAGTAAAAGAGAATTCGGGAGAGAGTGATGAATAGAAGAGAAGAAAGGTCTAACCAACGAGCAATAGTTCTCCTTGAGGAGGAAAACCAAAGAAAGGGAACAGGACAAATAATAAAAAGTGCAATGCAAGAAATTTTTGCTGAGTTAAAAATCATATTTTTGGACAGCCACACTTTATGCCGGAAGGAACTGAAGTAATGTATTTGAGATATCCAAGGTAAGAAAATGTGATTCAAGGATTTTATAGTTAACAAAAGTTAAATATAAATGGCACACCCAAGCTGTGGTCGACATATAAGCAATGACAGAGTATTGCTCCTGTGATCCTGAGAACTACTGAACTACTGAGAAATGAGCTCCTAAATGACCAGGGAAGATACCCCAATAGTAAACTGGTGAACAACGAACGGTAGGAGCTAAGAGTAAGTGAGAGTTAAAAGGGGAAATTTTATTTTGTAATGTCTACATGTTCTGATATTGTAGCTGTCCTATAATCATAAGTCAAAAATAAGGGAAAACAGAGGTAGTGTATGCACAAGTCAATGTTTCAATAATTATGATTGATGGTGATGCTACTATTATTGTTATTCTGAGACTAATGTAATATGGGATAAAGCAAATGAATAATCTTGAGATATTATAATTCTATCATCTCCTGTGTCCTTGAGAACCAGAAGATTAGTGTGGATGAAAGGACATAGTGATGTAAAACAAAAGAGATATGTAAAGTCTTAGTTCCTAAAATTTCATCGGAAAATCAGTTTAAACTCAAAAGGCATTTTATGTCTGCCCTAGTTCTATCCACTGAAGAAGTCTAGAGACATTGTCAATAACAAGTACCCCTAATGCCCAGATTGGGATTTTGAAAAAAAAAATTTTTTTTTTTTGCACTGCAAAAAACAAGGGGTTCTTGTAAAACTGGGTGATTCTTGGCCTGAGGTAGGACACATATCAGTTGAGCCTGAAACATCTTGATGTAACCAGATAGAAAGGAAACAACCAAAGACTAAAAGGCTCATGTCAAATGGATTCAGGAATCAAATCAAAGAGGCTCCACTGACCAAAGATGAAGACAATCTGAGCTTCAGTAAAGGTAAGAGTTGCAATGAATTGAAACCCAACAAATAGACATGGATGTATGAGTTCATAAAGATATTTTTAAAAAATAAAAAAAGTTGGTCACTTCTGAGGTTGACAGAGAATGAAATTATTATCTTGAAAACCAGGTAAAGAATTAAATATTTCTTTTCTTTCTTTCTTTCTTTCTTTCTTTCTTTCTTTCTTTCTTTCTTTCCTTCTTTCTTTTTCTTTCTTTCTTTTTTAAAGATTTTATTTCATTTATTTGACAGAGATAGAGACAGCCAGTGAGAGAGGGAACACAAGCAGGGGGAGTGGGAGAGGAAGAAGCAGGCTCATAGTGGAGGAGCCTGATGTGGGGCTCGATCCCATAATGCCAGGATCACGCCCTGAGCCGAAGGCAGACGCTCAATGACTGCGCCACCCAGGCGCCCCATGAATCAAATATTTATTATGTTTTTCTTAAATAAACTCTACAACTGCGTAACCACACAGCATGTGAGGGGAAGCATACACTTATAATATTATTCCAACTAATAAGTAAAAACTCAATGATGGAATTCAAATATTACTATTTTGCACCCCAATGAACAAATGGATCTGGGCATTAAGCATTCATGATTGCTAAGACAAATAGAGAAACCTAGGCTTTAGGTATCTTCTAAAGAAAGAACACACTCCTTCTAGAGTCTTCCCAAGGGACTGAACCTACTTAGTCTGATTAAACCTCTAGATCCAAATGCCATTTTGCAGGAAATAGAGCAAAGAAACAGTTCAAGTCCAACTTACGATAATTCATTAAGCTATATATTTGTTGCTTGTAGTTTTCTGTATCTGTCTTTTATTTTACAATTAAAAAAAGTTTTTAAAATGAGTGGATTTATCTCTGACAGGGAGTATTCTTTGAAAATTGATTAGATGGCTTTTTCTTCATGAGATTTTATGTGTCCCAAATATTAGCATTTGAGATATTGACATGCCAAACCACAACGACATGAGAGCCACAATATAGCAAGAGGAATAAAATAAAATTATGTTTAATGTAGTCAAAGGGCTTCTATTAAGTGAATTGCTTCCCCTACAAGAGGGGATATTTATTTATTAATTTTTGCTGTTAACCTAGTTTACTAATAAGAAAGTAATTAGTCAGCAAGTGCTAAATGCACTTGGAGCATATGTAAAAGATGGACCTCTATTGTCAGCTTACAATCGTACATAATTCTGGGCAGAGAAAACAATGAACAATGAAAGACCACATAAAATTAAGCAGTACAGTGTGTGATACAACTTGTGAATGTTATGTGAGTTTAGAAGCCTGGAAAATAAGTGAGGGGTAGGGTCATCTAAGACTTCTTGGCAGATATGGACTTGGTACTAGGGTTTGAAGGTATGGGTAGTCTTTAGAAATAGAAGGATGATAGGAAGTAGAAAAGAATCTCAGGAAAAAGGTGTATGTCAAAAATACAGTTAGATGGGTCAGCAAAAATCCTTCTCTACTAGGAAACATCCTTTATACTTACTGGAGTGGAGACAAAGCCTGATTTCAAACATGATTTATCTATACAAGTACAATGTAAACATTTGCATTATGGTCAAGCTCCATAAAATTGCCTTTCTGTGGGTCAAATTGCATTTGGTTTCACATACACATATAGCACATATTTGCATTTATCTATGTATTTGTTTATCAAGGGAGTGAGAGAGAGGTCAGCAATTCCAGAAGTCGTACGCTTGGGGGTTGGGTTTTGATTTTGGTTTGGTTTGGTTTGGTTTTACTTTTTAAATCCGAAGGAGAGAGAAGAGGAGAAAGGAAGAGAGGTAGAAAGAGAGAGGGGGGGAGAGATTTAGTCACAGGGTATGAGAGGGTGCTAGACAGTAATTCCTCTAAGTAATTCACCTAAGGAAAGGAGCCACCACTCCAAGATGTTATTAGCATATGGAAGGCAGTCTTCTAGTCTATCAGCATATGGAAGGTAAGCCACAAATCTGTCACCTCAGATTCCTACATACACAGATGCATGCAAATCTACACATATTCATGGAAAAATAAATGACAAAGTCTGGGCTTCCTTAGTCAACATGTCAACCATAAGGTCAACAGCAACAAATTAGGAACTGTACTAAGGAAGTAAGGAGGGTGCAATAAAATAATAAAGCAGGTCTCATTTATACAAGGTAATTAAATATGATTGTTTCATGCTGACTTCTCCACTTGGAATTCAGAGTGAAGACTGTCTGATTTGATCAGAGGCTCTTCACTACCTGCTCAGAGTTAAGAGCTGAAGCTCACTATAGTATGGTCTATGAGACATTGAATTCATGCCTTCACCACTCTTTCCCCTCCTCCCAGCTGCCCAGCTTATACCTGCTTAGAAAACATGCTCTGAAAGCCTCTGCAACATTTGTGCACTATTGGCTTTCTGTCTTTTGGAGTGCATATTATTTCTAATTTAAGAGGGAAAAAATGGGGGTGGGGGCTGGGTGGCTCAGTCTGTTAAGCGTCTGCCTTCAGCTCAGGTCATGATCTCAGGGCCCTGGGATGAGCCCCAAATTGGGCTCTCTGCTCAGCGGGGAGCCTGCTTCTCCCTCTCCCTCAGCTGCTCCCCTGCTGGTCTGCGTGCACACACTCTCAAATAAATAAACAAATAAAATTTCAAAAAAAATGTATCTTAACTGGTTCATTTTCACTTTACTAGTTTGAATTTTTATTTCAATCTGAATTGTAACAACATGTGCACCTCATCTAGCTGCTCTCTGGCTCCTGAGCAGTATTCATCATTTCTTAATCTCTCCCCCATAGGAAATGTGAGCTAAATGTCATTTCAGTGCCGACGCTTGCTTATAAGTCTCTGATGGTCTGAGTAATGATAGCTTCTTCCACTTGATCTCTAGCCATGGTATGGGATACGTTGGCTAAGAATCTGGAGTTTTATAATTCCTTAGCTGTTGGATTAATGAATTACACAAATTGCTAAATTCCACAGATCCCACCTGTGCTGTGCACACCTGAGGGGAGACCTAGCTTTAATTTAAATAAAACCTGGTAATGGCTTAGCCTTGGGAAAGGGAAATAGATTTGCTATGGAATTGTAACTGGTATAAGAATACCATCAGAGCGAGCGGTCTTGCAGATGATTCGGTCTGGTCTTCTCCTGTTTTCAGTTAGTCATTTAAGGCTCAGGTAAGTTCATTGACTTTTCTAAAGTAACATAGAATTACCAAGGAAATGAAAGACCTAGGTCAACCCTACAATCTTTTTTGTCTACCCTTTCCTCCTTCTTCTTATGAAAAAAAAAAAACATCTTTCCTTTATGTTCTTCATAGTCTACCTGCTCATTAACATCTTTTGAGCTTCCTCTGGCCTCTGTAAAGATCCAAATGCTCCTGGATCTCCTAAGAAGTAACAGGAATATTTCATGCCCCCACAAAGCTTGATTCAGAACTGAATCAGCCTAAACAACAATAACAAAAATATTACTCAGTTATTGGATAACAGTGGACAGTGGGCTATAATGCTTTGATCCCCTTTCATGTTGTGATATTGGCATCTTTATTGTGTGTTGAGGGGGAAAGATGCTGGGAGGAACTGAGAATGAGGGGTTTCTCCCCCTACAAAAGGAGAGTGTCATTTATTGGCACACCACTAGAGGGCAATGTGGAGCTATTTTCCTGCACATGCTCAGAGCTTTTAAACTTTAAAACCAGTAAACCACAAAAAGACTTGCCTGGAATTGCTCCCTCTATAGAAGAATCAAATGAGTTAAACACATTTAATATCATAATGAATTCCAAATGAATTAATCATTAATTATGGTCAGACCCTATTGTTCAGGAATACACTTAATGACAATTATGACAGTAAATTTAGTTTTTGGATTTACTGAAATGATGCAGATACATGGCTTGAAAATGTATCAGTTGCCTCTGGAAAATAAAGTACGGCAGTATTTTTTCATTTGAATTTACTGTGATCGAATCGCACTGAAATAACTTGGATTTTGGTGGATGTCCATGGGAATTATTTTTAATTATGGATATTGTGAGTGATTCCACAGATTTCAAATTATTGATCAGCTTTTCATCACTATTTGGCCAACTTTTCTTACAGAATACATTGGATTGGGATAAAGGAGGCTGAAAAAAATACTTAATAACTCTTTGAGCTTCTAAAACACATGGCTCCTGGCCAGTATCTTCTTTGTGACCAGGAAAAAAGAGGAATGAATGCATATTTACCGATTATAGGGGTTGTAAAGACAAGTGATGGGTAATAGAATTCTAGATTCTCTTTCCCCAGAGAGTTGGTAGGTGAGAGACCCATTATTCTAAGAGCTTTTGTTGAGCCTTTCTTGAAGGTAGTGAGATGAATGGCTCTCTAGGGCAGAGGGAGTGAATCAAAAGACCTGTGGAAAGCTCCTCGGGGACTAGACCAAGATGCTGTACTTGGTAACAAAAGCCAACGAGAAGAACATCATTATTTTTAATTAATATTTGGTGTGAATTAAATGCTACTGGCATGTGCCACATTGACAGCCTATAGTCCTTTACTCATTACAGATTATGTACTTCACTCAGTGGCCCCCCTTCATGCCAAGGGCTTGTCAGGGCCCATTCTCCATGTCCCTGCATCTTTTGCCCTCCCCATTAGCACTGCCAACAAGTCAATTAGAGAACATTAGAGTGGTAGCTGTTTTTCCTAATGCAGAAGCCTGCTCGTTGCAGGAAACCAGGGCTACCGTGTGCACAGAGTCCAGGCCACTGGATGGTTGTCGGATGGTAAACGTTATTGGACACCTCTGACCCCACTGGACCTGAACCATTTAATTAAGTGTAATGGGTATATAGCAAATAGATCTGATTGCATTGATCTCCTAAAAGGATGAGTAATTCATATTCGAGAAAGATGCAATGTATATAATACATTCAATCGTCAATTCTATTTCATTACATATACTTCTTTGCAAATTTAATTAATAGCTAATCTAACCAGCACTCTTATGAAGGTTTTGTTTTGTTTCTTTTTGTTTTTCCTTTGCTAGGAGCGCTGTCCAAAGACTAGTCAGATTATAACATGACTTGTTCATTAACCAGTCTCTACAGGTACCAGATACTCAGCTAGTCTGTGTGAGTATCTGAAGTATGATTGTATTTCTTTTTTAACCTACCAAAGTCTATCACTCACCAGGAGAGAAGTCAGGTAAAAATAAACTTTTAAAGAAATGTTTTAGTGCTTGGCAGATAGAAGATGCTTAACAAGTGTTTGTCGAATTGATGAATGTATGAGACACAGCAAGGCTATATTACTTAATGAAGTTTAAACAGCAAACCCCTTATCAATCTGAATGCAGAATTGAGATTTCTTGATCCTGAACGGTACCTTCTGAAACCTGTAGGTTCATGAAAAACTAGTCCAATGAGATTGTACAACGTTTCCCCTTCTCACTTGCAAATTCACATTCAACTATTCCTCATCCATTCGTTTATTCATTTATCAATCATTATTGAGCATCTTCTGTGTCTGAGACATGGTTTTAAGTTTTCTAGAGTATCTAAAGATTAAGGGGGGAAAAAACCCCTTACCGGCCTTGATGAATCTTTTTTCTTTTTTCCCCCAGTGTTATTGAGAAATAATTGACACAGATTATCGTATAAGTTGAAGGCATGCGGCATGATTAATTGATCTATATATATTGTGAAATGATTACCAAAATAGGTTGAGGTAACACCCATCTTCTCATATAAATACAATAAAAAAAGAAAAGAAAAAAGAAAATCTCCTTGTGATGAGAACTCTTAGGATTTATTCTCTTAACAACTTTCCTGTATACCCTATAGCAGCATTAGCTCTAGTCATCACGTGGTATGTAAGAGCCCCAGTACGTATTTATCCTGCAACTGGACATTTATACCTTTTGACCAGCTTCCTCCAATTCCTCCTCCACTCTTCATCTGGTGACCACAAGTCTGAACTCTATTTTATGAGTTTTTTTTTTTTTAAGGTTCCACATATAAACGAGATCATATAGTTTGTCTTTGTCAGACTTATTTCACTTAGCATAATGCCTCAAGGTCCATCCATGTTGTTGCAGATGGTAAAATTCCTCATTTTTTAGGGCTGAATAATATGCTTGTATACACACACACACACACAAAATATGTAACAGCTTCTTTATCCATTCATCCATCGATGGGTACTTAGATTATTTCCATGTCTTGGCTATGATACTATAGTAAATAATACCATTATGAACATGGGAGTGCAGATCTTTTTGAGTTAGTGTTTGCATTGCTTTTGGATATATTCCAGAAGTGGGATTGTTAGATCATATGGTAATTCTATTTTTAATGTTTTGAGGATCCACCATAGTGTTTTCTATTGTGGCTGCACCAACTTACAGTCCCATCAACTGTCCAGAAGGGTTCCCTTTTCTCCACATCCATGCTGGCATTTGTTATCCCTTGTCTTTTTGATACTGGCCATTTGTTGAATCTCTTAATGAAGAAGCTGTGTTGGAAGTTAAAATAAATCAGAGTAAAGTGTTCTACAATCAGAGGGAGGCTTTGAAGGGAAGATGAAAATTTTGCTGAATCCTTTGGTGAAGAAAGGTTAAGAATAAAGAGTGGACTGAGAAACAAACTGAGGGCTTCAGAGGGGAGGGCGGTGGGGGGAATGGGATAGGCTGGTGATGGGTAGTGAGGAGGGCACATATTGCATGGTGCACTGGGTGTTATACGCAACTAATGAATCATCGAACTTTACATCAGAAACCGGGGATGTACTGTATGGTGACTAACATAATATAATAAAAATATTATTATGAAAAAAAAAAGAATAGAGAGTGGAATGAACAAGTACAAACTCACAGTGGTTGTAGCATTGCACAAGCTAGGACCAAAACTTGAAGACAGTTAACAGTTTCTCCTCCTCCTAACACTAACCTTTATTGGATGTCTAACTAGGCCCTTTCTTAACTAACTCACACCCTTTACTTTATGTAATCCATACCTTAATCCAGTGTCTGACATACGGAAAGTACTCAATAAATATTTGTTGAATCGATGAATGATTATCCTCCTTTTATAAGTACATAGAGAATTTTTAATTTCAAAGTTCTTATCCTCCGTACTACTTTCTTTTTACTGAATAAGAGGTGGTGAGTTGAAGAACATTTTTTACACATTTTGAATTGGGCCTTTAGGGATATTAAATCCACAGAACTATGCAGTCGAGGAAAGATGAAAACGAGACTGCAAGTGGGTATATCTCAGAAGCTACTGTAATTGTCAGGGTGAAAATCTCAAGGTCCTGGACTGGAGTATTCTAGTACAAACGAAGAGCAAAAGATGGGTCTGAATAATAAAATTTGTAGATGTGTTTGGAAGGAAGGTGGGGAAAGGGAAAACTCAAGAATGACTCCTAGATTTTGAGTCTGGTAGTGAGATGAGCTTGTTGCTGGGACTAGAAAGTCAAGAAGGATGAGAAAAAATTCAGTTTCTGTCTTATTTGGTATAAAGAGGAGGTGGCATCACAGATAAAACAGACTGGCTATTCTGGGCTTTGGTCCTGGTGTAAGAATTGTATATACATAATCTGTGCTGGGAAGGACTCTTACTTTAAGCCTTGGGAAGGCAATACATAATAATCTTCCAAATAATCTTCCAAATAATCTCCCAAATAATTGCTTTTCTACTTTCCCCCCCACTGAACTAACTAGTTGTCTTGGTGTTTCTAGGCTCAGACTAGAGATTATCTCCTTAGAATTATTGGCTCTACCTGGCGAGTGCTACCAAATTCACACAGTATCTTCCATCACATTGAGGAGAAGCAAGCTCTTTCATGTGTAGGGAGCTTTGATTTTAAAAATAATTTTCTAATCAAGTAACTAAAAAATATCACAGTAGATAGGGCAGGGGTAATCATTTCCATTTTAGAAACGGAGACACTGAGGTCTCGTTGTAATCATTTAAGCCAGAGAAGACACAGGAAGAGCTGAGTGCCTTCTATGTGCTCAGGTTTGTTCCTCCATAGTGCCCGGACAAGAAGGTCTAGGGTTTTCTCTGACCATTCTGCAGGGCAGCCTTTGGTCACCAACTAGAGAGGAATAAACTCTAGCAGAATAAACTCTTCGCCGGCTTCAGTTAATGCAGTTAGTGAGGTGTGCTTTGGCAGAGAGCACTCAGAGTCGGGAAAAATGACAGAGTAAATGCTTAGATTATGAAGCACTACCAACAGCTCACAAATGGAGGACTTAATGAAATAATTTCTCAACGAAGCTTTACATTAGGAAATTTCCAGAGACAACATAACCAAACAGATACAAGTTTTCCTCTTGTGTTCATATGTTTTGAAGAAAAACAAAATGGATTAGATAAAAGACAAGATGTTACTGTTAATAGGACCACCTAAGGACTTAATAAAAAAACACCAACACTGTTCATTTAGTTAATTCCAGGAAACAAATCATTAATTTGATTTAAAAAGTCAAACTGACTCCCTAACATAAAGAGAAAAAGAAAATACATTAAAGTCTTTTGGTTAGGAACTGAAAGAGGAAGAATACCTTTCCCTTTTACAGATGCTTGTCATTCCTTCCCCTCTTCCTACCTCCTTTCTCCTTTTTCTTTACTTCCTGGGCTTACTCTCCTGACTCATTCCTTTGAATTCTAGGGGGGGGGCAAAGGGAACAAGAAAGTAGAAAAGAATGGAAAAGAGAAGATATGCAGAGAAAGAATGATAAGCATATGAATACATAGGTCCTGGGGAAAGACAGTAGATGCTACCATAATGCTCCGAGTCCTAGTTTATGGGCACTTGGTGCCCTGGATACCAACCCTGCCAGGCTTTTCTTCACATGCTTATCTTCACAGGAACCCTAAGAGGTGGGTACAGTGATTTGTCCCCACTCAAGAGATGAGAAAGTTCAGACTTAGTGATGGTCACAGGACTCATTAAGAAGCAGTGCTTGAATTCAAAGCCAGGACTGTCCTACTATCCTTGGGTCATTGCGGGATAAAGACTGAATAAGACATCATGGTCAAGAGGCCCCAAATAGTTTGCACTCTCTTTGAAATGGAAAAGTAGAAATAAAGACACGAACAGAAGTAATTTGGGGACTTCACCATGCATGTGTCTAAAACTGTGTGTGTGTATGTACATGTATGTGTATCAAAGTAGCCTGTTCAATCCGTCAGGTTCTATATTCACTCAAGTTCCTGCCTTCATCTGGACAATACCTTTTGTTATCTGAACGCTGACCTTTAGTTACCCGGTATGCCAAATAGATGATACTCAAACACTCCAGTGACGTGCAGCTTACATGCATTTATGGGTGCATTTAGTTACAACCATTGTTATCATTTCTCCATGTACTGTTGCTGCTGCTTTCCTCATTGCCTTCAGACTAAGCCCCATTTAAGACAACACATGAAGTACTATAAAACAGCACTGTTCCATGGCACTTTCTTTGATGATGCAGATGTTCCCTACCTATGCTATCCAGTATGGTAGTTACTAGTCAGTTTTGGCCTTTGAGCACTTAAAATGTGACTGAGGAACTGATTTTTTAAATTTATTTAATTTTGATTAATTTAAGTTTAAAGAGCCATGCGTGCCTATTGCCTTCCATGTTGGACAATATACCTATATAGAAGCTCCGTTTACCTTTCTCTCCCTTGGCGTTGCCATGGTTACTAGAGGCTTGTGGACAATGTAAAGAGCAGATGGAGCAGATTCACTGTGAGGGTCTCTGCTGCTATTTTTCTCTTAGAATATGAAATAACACTACCTATACATGCTATGATTTTATAGCCTGGTTGGAACCTTAATTTAATAGGCTGCATGCATATATCACACTTGAAGGTAAACAGAAAGCATTTGCCTTGTATACGATTCAATATCTTAAATACATCTTAATTAATTTCTATGCCCATGGTACTAAGATTGACACAACTGATGAAAACTTTCAAGTACTTGTAGTTGTCAGTTCTGTGCTCTAAAACTGGGACTTGTTGCTCGTTTAATTATATACTCAACTCAAGAAAATATGACCAGATGGAAAATAACGATGTTAATAATGGAAAGGAACATTAAATTAATGATAATTCTAAGGTAACTGTAAAATTGAACTCATTTTTAACCTCATGCTTTAATAAAACATGAAGGAATAAAGTCAGAATAATTAGGTAAGAATAAAGACCTGGTAAAAATAATAGCTACCAATGATAAATGGCACAAGAAAAAGCTTTAGACCATTTGATCAAAAACAAATATAGCTTCTGACCTACGTTCCCAAGAAAATCAACTAGCATTTTAATTACCCACTTGGATTGTCTTGGGATGAGTGGGTAGGAGAGGGAGAGAAAAAAAAAATTAGACAAAATCAAATAGACTAAAAATGAGCTGAGCCATGAGTCAACTAAATGTCAGCATTAATGGTAATATTCAGGACATGTATGGGAAAAGTAAAAAATGCTGTCTATATCAGGAAACTACTGAAACAGGCTCTTTGGTTCCAGCAAAATATATTGATTTATAATATTACTGATATAGATTTGGATCATAATTGACAGGTTTGTATATTGTTGCTTTAAATGGACCTTGACTGTAATACAGCTGAATGAATGGAAAATTCTGCTGAAAGACTGTAGGCAAAGGGAAATAGTGAATAGCAACCTATCCAGTTGCAGGGAGACAAGCATGTGGGTAAGCTTGGCCTGTCTTTGGCATCTTGCTTAATGAGAGAGACCCAAGAAGAGGGTAACTAGCTAGGGGAGAACATTTAGACATGTAAACTCTAAAGGGGCTACCGACCTAGAACTCTGCTAAGTATGACCTTACTGAATTCACAGGGCCCCTGACTTTCACAGAGAACCACTGAGCTCTTAGAGTGAAGGGTCAAAAGGACAGAGTTCTTCCTCTCAGGACAGATTTTACCCTAAAAATGTGAAAACTCAGTGAGAATTCAGAGTGGTAAGGCATGGCCCCAGGATTAAGCACACCTGAGTTTATTTTTATTTTTTTATTTTTTTTAAAAGATTTTATTTATTTATTTGAAAGAGACAGCCAGTGAGAGAGGGAACACAAGCAGGGGGAGTGGGAGAGGAAGAAGCAGGCTCCTAGCAGAGGAGCCTGATGTGGGGCTCGATCCCAGAATGCTGGGATCACACCCTGAGCCGAAGGCAGACGCTTAATGACTGTGCCACCCAGGTGTCCCCAAGCACACCTGAGTTTAAAATGAGTTTGACTATCTAGAAGATACATACATACTCTTGACCAATTTTCTAAGCTCCGTCTTTGTTGTTGTTATTTTTTTAATCTGTTAGTGTGAACTGTAGTCTCTTTATTTGAGATACATATTATTGATACTGTATTTTAAAATTACTAGTCAATGGGTCAACATTCAATCAATGGTATTTGTTTTATTATTATGACCTATATCAAATGCCACCTCTTATAACTGTTAATTATATATTTAATTAAAACTTTGTTCACTTTTTTTTAGGGTCCTAACTTTCTCTTTGATGCCTATTCCCTCTCTTAAAGGCCTGCAAGAACCATCACTCTGGTGTAGCTGCGAGCAAAAGCATTACTTCACCACTTCCATGCCTATGCAAAAACAATGAGGATAGATGCTCATCTGAATCTGTAGGTTACAAAAAGAAACACAATCATGCTTCCAGGACTGGTCACTTTTTCTCCTTCTGACACTCATCAGCCCCATCTCCTTTGAAAATCCTGGGCTGGGATTATATTTCAGACCAGATGACCTAACCCTGATTTATAAAGGAAGAGATGTCGCTGGTGTTGGCTACTGGCTATTTGAATATATCATTTACAGGTGAAACAAAACTTAAAACAAGCTGCAAGTCCAAGGATAATCTCACCATCTTTAGACTTTTTTTTATTCATCTGAAATATTGGTTTATAATTTGTGTTCATCTTATTTATAAGATTTCACCTTGAATCATTGTTAGTTGGTATGTTAAATCAAATCTACTAATAACAAATTTCTGTCAAGGAAGAAATTCAAAAGGATGTGCTCTACATTCTGAAAGCCTTTTCCAACAGAGATTTCTAAAAGACACTGTCAATAGCAATATCAATGAGAAAATGTTTAAAATCTTAAGGAATCAACTCAGATAGGGAAGCACTCACTTGTTTCTATAAATTTTATTCTGTTGGCTAAACATCATAATACGTTCACTGTGTGAACCTATCCACGTTACACTGCTGAAAGGAATATTCTCATTTTTATGTTATATTTATTTCAGCCCATTACATTTAGAAGTTTTAATGCATTGCGGAAAAGGCAAAGATCAAATTTTAAAATATTATAAAAATGTAATAAAGGGTTCAGATTTCAAGAGAATGCTCTAATTATTTTGTTGTTCATGAATTTTACTTTATTGGGCATTACTTGAAATAGGAGAGCTATCAACAAAGACTAAGATTTTTTTCCTTTGTGAGTGTAAGCAATTTTTCCTGCACTGTAATTATTACAAGATAATTTGGCTCAAAGATAAAATAATAAAGTAGGGAAGTATAATTAGAGAGCGATATTCAATAGCACAGTAGTAGTTTCAAAGACGAATCAAGAAATATTTTTCAAAAAAAGTTTTTTCAGTGATGAATGTTAACATTCATCATTGATGTCCTTTCTAGGATTCAAGATGATGAATACAGTATAAACTGTATTTGTCACAAATATATTGTGTTAGGGTACAGATCAAGCTGTTATGATTAAGAAAGACCAAAATACAGCATCTTAAGTAAAGCAGAAATAACAGTCTAGAAGTGAGCAGAGCAGTGCTGGTCCTGTGGCTTTGCCACTCTCTGTGACTTCCATCGCTAATTCCCAGGCATCCCCCAGCTAGCAAGAAAAAGAAAGGTGTCTGAGTGCTCACGTGTGCTCATGCATCTCTGTGATGGGACAAAGCCTGAGCATGGAACTTTCAAATTTACCTTTCTGCATTGGCCAGAACTTACCCATGCAGCCATCCACAACTGTAAAGAAGGTCACACATGAAACTCGTCTTTGGCTAGGTGACAAAGTATCTTGCTAAAATCAGGTAGATGGGTCTACTACTAAAGTCGTTGCCTTTGGATGAAATGAGAAGAGACAATCCATGGAAAGTTCTTTCCAAAAGGGAATGAGATAATTACCAGGATGATTCAGAACAGTGGTAATTATTTATACACGTTCCCTCCTTTAATGCACATCATCTGTAAGAGATGAGCATCCTTATTCACTTTGAAGCCAGGGGCCATTTTTCTCTATTCTTATACCCAGAAACCAAAGTTTCTGGTATGTAGTAAGCACTTGAAAACTATTTGTTGAATGAAAAATTAATGGCTAAATGAAGAAATTTAAAGGTAAAAAACCGATCCTCAAAAAGATTAAATATCTTTGCCAAGGTCAAACAGCTTATATCTGGTAGAGTCAGAATTCAACCCAAATCTATTTGAAGTTTCTCTTCTAAGCAATTCTCCTGTAAAAAAAAAGTTCCTGTGATAAAACAAGCCATCTGCTTGAGAGAAGCTCTTCCTCTGTAAACTGAAATATAAAATCTATAATGACTACAGCTTTATCAGCAAAGGATTTGTTGTATTTCTTTTGTGGAATGTGAAAGATACTCATGTTGGTCTCATAAATTTCCTAAGCAATCACCCAGTGTTCTCTCAGCCTTTTTGATGTCAGGGAAGTCTGTGGTTGACTGATTTTCGAATGAATAATTCTAACAAGTAGGCTCATTTCTAATGTGCTGCATTTTTGCTTATGATTATAAATAGTAAGGTTAACACCTGATTAATGGCTGTTTTAACAAATGCTCAATACTAGAACACTCACGTATTCCTGGTCTCATCCTTTACCCATCAACTATAATGATTTCTGAACTGATCCCTTCAAAAACCATTAAATCTGGTAATGGACTAACTGGGCTCCCATCCATGGTTTTAAGTATTAATGCTCACTCAGGAAATGAAAAGTTTGCTGCTTTTCCTTTATCCTTGAAGGTAGAATTCAGAGAGAGTGTGCTGAATATTTAACATAGGACAACATTTCCAATGGTGTGAGAAACATCATGGTGAGGATGTGTGCGTGTGTGTGTGTGTGTGTGTGTGTGTGTGTGTGTGTACTCATAAGGAGAGCTGCATAAGAATTCAACGACTATGTCTAACATTTACAAATTTGAGAGTTGTGAAACAATGTGCGTGGGAAAAGAAGTTAGTAAATGCGATATTTGGAAAAATAGAGATGTCATGACATTATTTGCACATATGTGAAAAGAGAAAGTTAAAGACAATTTGAACAAATATAAAAATATTTCCCCCAAATTATTTTTACTTTATTTATGTGTTTCATTAAAGTTGGGATTTTTGAATTCTCCAAGTTACTTTGCATTTTATAATATGGTAGATATAGTCGGGAAAACCCTTAGTGTTTGAGATGGTTAATATTCTGTGTCAACTTGACTGGCCACAAAGTGCTCAGATTAAACATCATTTCTGGATTGTGTGTGTGTGTGTGTGTGTGTGTTTTCCAACGATACTAACACGTGAGTTGTTGGACTGAGTAAAGCATATTACTCTCTGCAATGTGTGTGGGCATCACCCATCCCATTGAGGGCTTGAATAGAACAATGTAGAGGAAAGAGGAATTCATTCTCCTTCTTCTTCCTGCCTCACTAGTTGAGCTTCGACATTTCAGCTCATCTTTTTCTACCATCAGACTAGATTTACAGCATTGGCTGCCCTAATTCTCAGGCCTTTGAACTTGGACTGGATTCTATCACTAGCCTGCCAACCTTCCTGGCTCTCTAGCTCGTGTGTGTGTGTGCCCCTGTGAAGGTGCATGCCTTATATACAATATATATCTCCTGTTGATTCCCTTTCTCTAAAAAGCCCTAATAGAGTGTTCTCCTTCTGTCCATTCTCCACTTGTTCCTCCCATCAGAAAATCCATGAACATGTGCTGGGTTTTGGCAGAATAAAGGTAACATTTCCCAAATCTGTAGCTATGGTCTCACAAGAAAATGGGGATGATTTTTCTTTAAATATGAAAGAAGAGAAAGAAAAAGAGAGAGACTTTATAAAAATATATGTTAAGTGGTTTTATATACTTTACTTCTTTAACCTGAAAATAACCTCAAGAAACCAGCATTTGTTTTAGTTGGCATGTGGAGACTGAGGCTTAGAAAAACTCTATTATTTGTCAATGTTCTTCCAGTTAATAAAAAGAAAAAGTCCAGATTCTAAATTAAGTCTTTGATTCCAAGTTTAGTGTTCCTTCTATTCAGCCATGACGGGCAATATTGCTTCTCTCTTTGGCATTTGATAGATGTTGATAGAATTGCTGATTTACAGCATTAAACTCTAAACACACTAACGCTCCAATAACGCTATCTAATTAGCTGAATTGTCTTAGCCAAGTAATTTTATTTTGCTGTTATAATGTTAATGATATTGAACAATTTATTTATTATGATTTTTGTACCTTTGAATGTATCTCTCTGATAATAACCAATTCTTATCTGTTCATTGACTCTTAGGGAACCAGGCAAAGCACTGGAGGCCCATACTTCCCTAAGAGGCAACGTGTTTTTAGAGAAAACAAATTGTTCTACTTATAATTTACTGTACAAGCCGTCATTATTCAATTCAATATATTCTAGAACTTCAGTTGGATTGGCTCCATTTGCTAGGTGTTTTTCAAAGCTGTGCTTGACTTTCACAAGATAGCTTGTGGAAGATACTTCACCTGAGGTAATATGGTCAAGTGGTTATGAAACGCTGTGAGTCGAGTGGTTGCAGTCCTAGTTCTGTCACTTATGTACTAAGAGACATGGTGTAAGTCATTTAAGCCTTCTTTGCCTCAGTTTAACTTTATCTAATTCGTGTTAAGCCATCTGTAAGGTGGCGTCAGTCAGTGCACCCTTCTCCTGGGATTATTGTGAAGATCCAGTGAAGCAGGGCAATAGAATATAGAGATCATGGCAGATACTAAGTGTTCAATAAATGCTATTCTTTGCCATTATTATGGGCTGTGCAAGCCTTCTAGTATTTCTAAGGCACATATTAAGGGAGTTTCTTAAGGGTTTAATATATAGCAGCATAAACAATATGTTTGTTTTATTGAACATTATTAGTATCTGTTTCCCCTTATTTTCTCCTCAAGGTCTATTAATCAAATATAGTTCACAGAAAATAAAAGTACAGTCTTCACATTAAAAGGTTTCAAAGGTTTACAGGCATAGCCTATTCAGAAAAGAGAAAAAAAAAATCTTAAACCAAATTTGGTTCCTGAAGACACACGAGACTGGTTTCAAAAATAACCTCATCCTCTATCACACTGGCGGGACCTCTCTTCTCCTCCCACACTTGTTCCTGTGAAGGCCTGGAGTGTTTGTTATGCTCATTTGACAGATGGAGGAATCCAGGACACATAGCTAAGTAATTTGACCAACAACAGAAAAATCACTGTGACGAATGCACTGGCATTTTGGAACTTAAAAACACTTCACACTGCCATTCAGACAAGGAAAGCACCAAGTGGGAAAATGGGCATTTTCACCCTGGCATTGTCAAGAGATGGAATCTCATACTATTTGTTATAAAAAATTCTTTAAATATATTCCATTTGACAATACATGTGTCCATGCTTTTGGACATCAAAACACATATCCCACAGTTGTGGTCCAAATAATAGTCTCTAAAATTTCACAGCAAGCTCAAAGAATAAAAGATGGCGTGGCACTAATAGAAGAGATGTGAGAAAAATAGAAAGTAACAATTAAGAATGGAATTATTACTCACAATTGTGAGATAACATCGTAGTAAAGGACAGTGATAGGATTAAGGTCAAGCATAAGCAGAAAATCATCATCTTTCTGCCCCATTCCTACAACCTCTCCATAAATAAATACGGTTTTGTCCAGTAATTTTATACTGTTTTCTGATTTCTGTGCAGAAGTGACTAATTGATGGGTAAGACTTGTGAATTAGATTACCACAAAGATAAATCATTTACTTTTATTCTGGTGGGTATAATTCCTGGCTCTGCTTTTATTTATTTATTTAGAACTAATTTGATTTCTTTGCTCTGCTCTTAGCTAGCAAAAATAAATAAATAAATAAATAAATAACAAACCAAAACCAAAAACCAACCAAACAAAACCCTCTGTGCAGTCATCATTGTATTCCATCCGAGTGTCTTTTCTGTCTCTTTCTGAAAAACAAAGGCCTTGCCAGATCACAGAAAAGGTAGACAGGGACAAATGCAAGGTCCATATTCAGTTTACAATTTGCTTCCAAACATTAGCGTTAGAGGCGCAGCTGACTAGCCAGAAGAACACAATTCCTTTGGATAACTGAGGTAATATTCCCTTGACTACAAAGTGAGACCATCCATCTTAGGCATCTAATGCCACCACGAAGAATCTTCACACGTCATTTCCTGCTACTCTAATTTTGCCAATAACATTGCCTTTTGTTTTGAATTCTTTCTTAACTTTTCATTATTATTATTATTTGTTTTAATATTGGTCATGCTGCTTTAGAAAGTAGATAGGATCTGATTCAGAAATTAAAAAAAAAAAAATAGAAGGAGGTTAAGTAAAAGCAATGAAAATAGAGTTACCTTTTTAATAGCTTTCTTAGGGCCGCTGTAACAATTTACACAAACTTGGTGGCTTAAGTTTAGAAATCTATTGTCTCACAGTTCTGAGGACTAGATGTCCAGAACACATTTGTAGGAGGCGTCCTTCTGTAGGGCCACATGCTCTGGAGGCTCAAGGGAAAATCATTCCTTGCCTTTTCTAGCTTCTAGTGCCGGCCAGCATTACTCCTGGCGCCATTGTCCCGATCTCTGCTTCTGTCTTCACATGACCTTCTCTTTTCCTTGTGCCTCTACTCTGTGTGTCTCTTATAAGGACATGTCCCTGAACTCAGGGCCCTCCTAATAATCCAGGAGACTCTTATCCAGAAATCCTTAACTTAATTACATCTGCAAAACTCCTTTTCCGAAGAAGGTTGAAAATGTTCTTTTTCTTATTTATAGGTTCTGGGGGTTAGGAGGTGGACATATTTTTGGTGGGGTTCCTATTCAAACCATTATACCTTATATAGAAGCATAGCTAAGAAATCAATAACTTCTAAAATGTCACTTTTCTGCTAATTGTTAAGAAAGCTATGGTGACATTCACTTAAATGCTTCTAGAAAAAAAAATGATCCCTTGGTTCATAACATTATGACTTCTCAGAAATACTCTAGGCTAGCAGCACAAATATTTAATTCTTACTAATGAAAGAAGTGGTTTACACAAGATGTTTAAGGGGGTGAAAGCCTTGTCATAGTTCTGCTTTACTTACTGTTTACATAAATTAGCATACAATAGAGCAGGAGAAATACAACTCAACTTGCTATGTTTTCTTTAAAGATTTGTTATTTCTGAACTATAGGGACATTTTTTTTCTTATTCTAAGGAAATAGTATAATGCTTATTCAGGGAACAAGCTATTCTAACTGAGTGAGTAGAATTTAAGATAACATATATTTCCAAGTACGATTAAAGTGTTGTTCTAAAATTTAGGCTATGTATAACCAATGGCCCCTCCCAAATGACAGTGTTAATAATTTACATATTGGATATCTATCTGATTACTTGATTAACTGATTAATATGTTTCAGGGTAGATATTACTAGAATTAACAGATTCTATTCTATTACTATCCTTAATTTGTTAATTTATCTGTACTAGTCTCATGACTACTATATGTCTTCTCCTCCATGTTTGTCCGGTGGAATACTGATCATTAAAACACATGCACCCACACCCACACATGTAGAATACCAGAAAAACAAACATTTGTAGATGCATTATCTAATGACAGGATTTGCCTCTTTTAAAATATGGATTTCTTTAAATTCTTAACTATATAAATCTTAATTATCTAAATCTCAACTATCTGTCCCACATCCTGGTCTCCCCCTACCCCTACCTCAAAACAATTAAGCACCCAGACACAGTCCTGAGAAAGATAACAAGATTTATATCATCACTAGCCACTTGCATACAGGGAAGAAGCCAGGATATAATGTGAAGATGACACGAAGTCAGGTGTTACTCAACTGCGTATTGAGTCAGAATGCTCCAAAGTAAGTAAGGGTGGCAGAAGTTAGACTCCAAATGTCTTCACAAGCATGTCAAGTGCTCCACCTTGAGAATTCTGGATATTGAACAGAGCATTTAAAGAGAATGACCAATGTATAGAGCATAACTGCCCAGCTAGCTAAAATTAATTCACTAGATCTACACCTCATTTGCTTTCTTTTGACTTTGTAGCCTTGTACATACCACATTGTATCTTTTCCCATGAGAATGAATCCTATCCATCCTTTAAATCAAAATTCTCAAGCCAGTATTTCTACCAAAACTCTTCTAACAACCTCATATCTAAGTAAGGTTCCAACATACCAATGCAATTACCATTCTTGTAGAAACCTTTGACCTCACTTGTTCTTTTTAAGAAATTCTGTTCTGCTTATCATATGAGACTTTGGGAGCCTAGCATATTTCTTACACTTCTTAGTAGCCTTCACTATCCTCAACATGGTGTCTTAATGCTTAACAGTCACTCAATTAATAATTATATGCAATAACTTTGGTGACAAATGATACAACTATTTGGTCTTTTAACATACTATCTACCACAAGAGAGATGTATTTTTTCCTAATTAAATAACTGCCTGCACTATGGAAAATTCATCCATTTAGTGTTTTGATTAATGTGAACTAAATGGTCAACATTTGAAAATGAAATTATAATTTAGATAATATGCATTATGTTATATTGAATTCATCTACATAAAATAAAAGCATTGAAACCGACCAAGATGAATTTCGACGAGATTATGAAGTGCCAAGAAAATAAGAAGCTATATTGTTCTTTAGATTCATTAGTCATGTTCCATTCACAAATTTAGAATATAGCTATCAGCAATACACAGCAAAAATAAGAGGCATATACAATCAAATCTGAGATAAATGACAGGCATTCACATGTTCCTATAGAAATTCCATCTTAGAACTCATTCATTAAAACTGTCAGAATAACATTGTATTATAAAATTACTAATATTAATTTGAAAATAAGGAGAAATTCCCTGTGTAAATAACAAGATTACAAAATAATAACAACCACCAGGTAAGTTAATTTCCTTCTGATGTAGTTTATACAGAATACAATATTTCAATGATCTATTCTGATCCTCCAGTCTGAAACACAGCTGGAGTTATGTTCACTATTGCTTCACTGTACATAAATGCTCTGAATAAGATAATTGGGGATAAAGAAGGGGGTAAATCTACCCCCTTTTTATTTTCTTTACCATTAAATGACTTATTTCAATGGGTTTTTTGTGATCAGGCATTTCAGACTTTGGGTCAAAAATCATTTTCCACAATTCTTCCTACACTCTGCTTCAAAAAATACAAAACTGAATTTTGTTAACTAACACCTATAACGCACTTCAATTCAAAATAATAAAATGTTCTCTACAGGGTGCTTACTCATTTTTTATTCATGTATGTCAACTATTCCTAAAGCTGCTACAGTGCATTGATTTTTCTGATTTAAAATGTTGGCATGTCATAAACCTAAAACTTCTATATTCCATGCATGAATGGATTTTTTTGATGGGGGGGTGATGCTGAGGTTAACATTATAATTTACATTGTATTCACTGAACTCAGAACGCACTCTGGGAGTTATAAAGGTTCATTTCTCCCCAGGCTTTGAGTCCCATTTCTAAGAGCACTCAAGTTAAATTTATTCTCCAAAAATACAGTATGACAGTTAGGATTCATTCTTGATTAGATTTGTGACAGAAATCAGGAAACAGATATGATGCAGTCTGGCATTTTTGGCATTTATGTAAAGCTGAAAGTTTTGGCATACTGAAATTATAAAATGATAATGTTTAATTATTTATTAAAGGACTTCCATTTCTGATCAAAATAGGTTAATAAAGACTAAATTTACCTTCCTACCCGGACCAACACAAAACAAAACAAAAACAAAAGAAACAAAGAGACAAAATATATGAAACAACAGTTTTCAGATATTTGACATCAAGCAGAGCAGGTCAGTGATCTCTGAGAAAAGAGAAACAAAATGAGTCCATTGATTTCCCCATCTTATTGCCTTAAGAAAGTTTCCAAGCTGCAGAAGAGAAAGGGAAAACCTAAAGGAGTCCAGTGGTCTCCCTGAATTAAGGACATGAGGTTAGAAGTATGAGATGACCAAAGCAATTGGAGTTTGTAAGGAAGAGAAGAGAAAAATGCATGGAAGAGGCATTTTGGAGGTCTACTGAGTGTCTCTCTTGAGTCTTCATTGGAGTACTTATCAGTGCATGCTTATGAGAAAATTTCCCAGGGGTGGAGAAAACCATCCAACAGAAGCAAAGAAAAAAAAATCTTTGGTGCTCACTGAGGGCCAGGAAAAAGTGGGTCTCCAGAAGTCAGATGGACAAACATGTAGTTCATGGGATTTTGGGTACAGTACTCAGAAGGTATTACCTCAGAATCAGGGCAAATTAGACTGATGCTATTAGATGGCACCAGGGCTTTGGTATCATGAAATAACTTAAAAGCCAGCTTCAAAAGGGGTTAAGTTTTTCCAAGTCACTGCATCCTAGAACAAAACTCAAGAATATTTTTAAAAACACAAAAATCTCCAGTATCCCATAAGATACATACAATTTGTAAGAAGCATGCAAAAATAGCAAAACGTGCAAAAAGGAGGTAAATAAAATCCATAATGAGGCAAAATATCAATAGAAACAGACTCAGAAATGACACAGATAACAGAATCTTTAGATGAGAATACTTAAAGAGTTATTCTAACTATATTCCATATGTTTAAGAAGGTAGAGGAGAGACTGAGAAGGTTAATGTGGAATATATAGAAAAGACCCCATCTAGAGATGAACACTACCATGTATAACATGAAAAAATACACTGCATTGTATTAAGATCAGATCAGCCACATCAGGGGGGAAAATAGTGGCTTTAAGGATATAGTCATAGGAACTATCCAAAATGAAACAGACAAACAAGAAAGACTGTAAAAGAATAAACAAAAAAATCAGTGAGCTGTGGTATAACCTAAAGCACCATTACATACATGTAAAGTCTCTGATTGAGAGGAGTGAGAGTAGGAAAAAGAAAACTATTTGAAGAAATAATAGCCAAAATTTTTCCAAATTTGATGAACCCAATCATTTCACAGATCCAAGAATGTCAGCAAGCACCAAGCAGAAGAAATATAAAGAAAACTAGACAGAGACATAATAATATAATTGTGTAAAATTAGTGGCAAGGAAAAAAACCCTTCAAAGTAGCCAGAGAAAAAAAGACACATTGTGTACACAGATATAAAGATAAGAATGATTGCTGTAGTCTTGTTAAAAACAAGGTAACATAGGAGATGGTGAAGGAGTTATCATTAAATATAGGGAAAAAATTGTTGACTTAGAATTCCATCTCCAGTGCAAATGTATTTAAAAAACAAAGACAAATGAAATCTTTGCAGATGTACAAAGCTTTAAAAAAAAAATACCACCAGCATAATTCCATTATAAGAAACCCTAAGGAAGTCATTCAGGAAGAAAGAAAAATAATACCAGTTGAACATATGGATTAACAGAAATGAATAAACAACACTAAAATGGCAACTGTGTAGTTAAGAGATAAAATACAACTTTTTTCTTATTTTTAAACTTTAAAGTATATTTTATTGTTTAAAGAAAAAAATGTTTTGTGAACTGACATATTATTTTTGTAAGGTAAATAGTAATAAAGATACACACCATAAATTCTAAAGAAATCACTAAGGAGGCAAAAGAGTTATAGCTAATGAGCCCAGAAAGGATGTAAGATAAATTATTAAAAATAATTAATTTCAAAAAAAAAGGCAGAAAGAAAAAAAGACACAAAGATCAGATGGGTCAGTCAAGCAACAAATGAAATACAAGCAGCAGGATGATAGTATAAACCCAAACATATCGGTAGTCTCATTAAATATAAATGGCCCAAACACCTCAATTAAAAGTCAGAGATGGTCATATTAGATAAAAAAGTAAGACCCAACTATATGCAGGCTACAAAAAAAAAAAAACAAAACACTTTAAATATAAAGACCTAAATAGTTTGATAATGGAAAATATATATCATGCTAACACACAAACAAAAATTAGACTGGAGTTGTTATATGAATATCAGACACAAAGTAGATTTCAGACCAAAAAATATTACTGCTGATAAAGAGAAATAGTTCATAAACAATGAAGATGTTAATTCATCAAGAGGACAAAATAATCATCAAGAATTTTGCAACTAGTAACAGAGCTTCAAACTACATGGGGGCAGAAACTGATAGAAGAGGATAAATAATAATCCACAGGTATAACTGCTTAATAAAGCAAAATGTCCAGACATCTGGTTTTCTCTCTTTTCTCTCCATATCAGCTCTCACCCTAGCTCACAGGATAACAATTCACAGACATTCATGGGTAAGCTCTTGGATTCATACCTGAAGTATGACTTGTTTTTTGATCAGAAATTTTAGGAATGTGTCCCTAGATTGTATTATTTTGTTGTTGGATTAAAGGGATTTAATTTTACCAGAACACCTTGTTTTTTCCCTATAGGAAGTAAAACTTCCCTGCAGTAATGTGTTCTAGTGCAAGCCTTGATTAGGCTGGGATTGGGTCCTACCCTCCTCTCTCCATACTAAAGAGTCAGGTCTTTGCTGTTTAGGATAATATTTATCTGAGTGTGTTAATGTAACATTTAACATTTTTCATTAAAAAATTAGCTTTGATTTTTCTTATTTTAGTTTTCTTGCTGTTTTCCCTCATTTGTAAAATTGGGATGATAGCTGACACTAACATAATGGAGGGGGTGAAGAAATAATTTGGTATTTGTAAATTACTTGGAAGAAATGTACTAAGCAGCTGTCTTTAAACACTAAATGACATAGAAAATTAAGGGGAAATCTGGGTTGTTCTGACCCAAATAAAACATTTTCTAGAAAAATACAGAAGATGGAGAAAAAAATTTTTTTAAAAGATTTATTTATTTATTTGAGAGAGACAGAGAACAGGGAGGGGAGGGGCAGAGAGAGAGGGAGACAGAGTCCCAGACAGACTCCACTTTGAGTTCAGAGCCCAACACTGGGCTTGATCTCAAGACCCTGAGATCACCACCTGAGCCAAAACCAAGAGTCAGACAACCAACCACCTGCACAACCCAGGTGCCTCTGATGAAGAAAAAGTTCTTGATTGAATGTTTGAATTTAATATTGGTAGAATAAATGACCCACACAGTCCTTAATTTTACCAATTTGATTTTACAAATAACAACTCAGGTTGTAAAACACAAGGTAAAACGTGGAAGAGTTATAGAAAAAGGAGAACAAAGAGGGGAGATTGGAGATTTTTAATGAAAAAAATATATATATACTCACACACATACATATTTACTCCATGAATACACACTCCATGAGAATATATATATTTATTCTAATGAGATCTTTTCTGTTTGAGTTCAATAATAGTATTCATCTTTTGTAATAGATTCTTCTAAATAGCCTTAGAAAATTTACCAGGTATAAAACAAAGCATCTGCTTTGGACCTTGGGGAGTAGAAGTGAGAAAAGAGTTACAAATAGAATGATATGTATTATTAATGAATCACCCTAAGTCTGCCCTTAAAGATTGCTAGAAAATGCCTATAGGTTTAGAAGACACTAACCTCAGGAAACAAAAAAAAATCATAAAAGATAAAATCTATTCTTCCTGATATATTCTAAGTAATGATCTCATGGAATGACCTTTTCTCTTCCCCTCTCACTCCTCTCCAAGCAACCAGTGTTCATGTGGAATGAATCTAACTCTCCCACTCAGGATTTTTTTTTTTTTTAAAGATTTTATTTATTTATTTGACAGAGAGAGAGACAGCCAGCGAGAGGGAACACAAGCAGGGGGAGTGGGAGAGGAAGAAGCAGGCTCATAGCAGAGAAGCCTGATGTGGGGCTTGATCCCACAACGCCGGGATCACGCCCTGAGCCGAAGGCAGACGCTTAACCGCTCTGCCACCCAGGCGCCCCCCACTCAGGATTTTTAATCAGCATTCTATTATAGCTGAAAACAGGAGTTTACATTTTTGTCTTTCACAGTGAATTGAATGTCACTGTGTTGTTTAGATTTGTGATTCCTATTAATTTCAGTAAAAAAATCCATTTTATATAATGTTACACAGTTGGTGAATTATTGGAGTTTAAAACGCTGGAATCCTTAACTATTTTGTAAGTCGTATTTGATATAGTCTACTTTTAGGTATAGAGGATAAACCAGAACAATATAAACTTCAAAGTTTATAAAAACACATAATTCAAATCTTATGGAACTGAATTTTTTATATTTGCTAAACCACTGATATACCAAATGATAATAGAACAATGACTTATTCACATGTGCATAATGTTTCCAACTTTTTAAAGAATTACCAATGGCGTTACTTTTATTATCTAAATGGAATCTCATAGAAAGTTTGTAAGGTAGCATACAGTCCTGCTTCACAGATGAGAAAACTGAGGCTTTAAGAGTCCCAGAGTGTGGGATGTAAAGGCTACTGTGCAGATGACCGATAATCCATTGTTAAAGATGGAACTTAAACCCACGTTTGATACCATTGGATTCTGAACAAATTAATCACAAAGGGAACACCCATTTTCTTCCTTCCTTCCTTCCTTCCTTCCTTCCTTCCTTCCTTCCTTCCTCCCTCCCTCCCTCCCTTTCCTTCCTGCTTTCCCCCCTCCCTCCCTCTTCCACCCCCTCTCACCCTCCTTCCCTCTCCTTCCTTCCTTCCTTCCTTCCTTCCTTCCTCTCCCGCTCTCTTCCTCTCTTTCTTTCTTTCTTTCTTTCTTTCTTTCTTTCTTTCTTTCTTTTTCCTTTCTTTCTCTTTTTCCTTCCTTCCTTCCTTCCTTCCTTCCTTCCTTCCTTCCTTCCTTCCTTCCTCACCCTCTCTCTCTTTCTCTTTTCCTCTTTCCCCCTTTCTTTCTCTTTCTTTTCTTTTTCTTTCTTTTCTTTTCTTTCTTTCTTTCCAGACCAAAGTAAAATATTTCCAAACACTGTTAATAAAAAGGATTTTTGATAGTACTTAGAAACATGTAATAGATTTACCTTAAAAAGATGAGTATTTTTAATTAAGGCAAAACTGATATTTTTTCAGCAATCACAACCAAAGTTTGATATCTGTATCTCTGGAAACACCAACTTCTCCACTTCTATTAACTTTTTTCAGTATCTGTTAATTCTCTGACAGCATAAAATTGGGAATAAAAGATACTCTTATTCTCCATTTTCACTGAAATACTACAATTCAGAGTTCAAATATTTTCCCCAAGATTAAACACTGTGGCAGAGAGAAAGATATGGAACTGAACCTATAACCAGAATGACAATAAATTCCATTGTTATTTGCTTTTTAGTATGCTTAAACTATGTTTTTGAAAATAGGAGTCTATTAAAACCATATTCTCTAAAGTACATCAGTGAAAGGATAAGAATGAAAGCAAATGATAATTGCAAAAATAACTCTACAAATATCTTTTTCTACTAGGGTTAAAACACTTGAAAAGAAGTAACAGATGATCATTAAAACTCTTTTAATCGTACATTCTTCCTTTTATAGGGTAAAGCCAAAGTTTATGAACATTAGTCCCCTGTAAATCTTTGCTAATCCAAATGGGTGGTGGTGAAAGATTTTAACCAGTTCTCCTTAAGATATGAGATAGTTTTAAGTGGGTTGATTAGATGAGGAGGAACAAAAATCCTTGTAGGACTATCAGTTGGAAAAGCAATGACTGCATCTAGACATTTATACATAATCACTTTTGTTCTCTGAGCTTAGGAGTTTGTAAGAGTAAATGAAAAAGAGATGGGAGAAACAGAAAACAAAAATAAAATGATAGACCTAAATTCAACCATTTATATATTATAAATTTAATCTATAATATAATATAAATTATATTATATATTATACATTAACATTACATTTTACACTAAATTCTAACAGCCTAAAAACTCCAATTAAAAGGCAGAATTCTTCAGAGAGCATAAAATAGCAAGACTCAACTATAAACTCCCTACAAGACACAGAAAAACTTTAAATATAAAGACATAGTCTGGGGTGCCTGGGCGGCACAGTTGGTTAAGCATCCTGCTCTTGGTTTTGGCTCAGATCGTGATCTCAGGGTCCTGAGATCTAGGCCTAGTAGAGCCCCAGTAGGTTTTTGTGCTCAGCAGGGAGTCTGCTTGAGATTCTCTCTCTCCCTCTCCCCTCCACATTTCTCTCTCTCTAATAAACAATCTTTAAAAAAAAAAGACACAGGATGAAACTAACATGGAAAAAGATATGTCATGTAAACTGTAAGTATAAGAAAGATAGAAGTATATATTTATGAGCTATATAAATAACAGATATAATCATCTTGAAGACCATGAGTACTACCAGAAATAGAGAGAGGCTTCTGTAATGCTAAATGAGGTGATTTACTAAGACAATAATTATACATGTTTATCAGCTTAATAATAGACTCCCAAAATAAACAGAAGCAAACAAACTGACAGAATTAAAGGGAGACATAGGTGATGTTTATAAGAGGTGATTTGGACACTTAATCTGAGTGATTCACAAACTAATGATTAAAAAATTTAATAAAAACATATATGACCTAAGAAATACTATCAAAGACCTTGATCTAATCAATATTTACAGAACTCTGTATCTAATAACTGCAGACTACACATGATTTTTAAGTTCATGTAGTAATTCAACAAAATGAAAACAGGTCATGATAAGTTTAAAGATGTTGAAAGTCAGGGGTGCCTGGGTGGTTTAGTCCTTAAGCATCTGCCTTTGGCTCAGGTCATGATCTCAGGGTCCTGGGATCAAGCCCTGCACTGGACTCCCTGCTCAGTGAGAAGCCTGCTTCTCCCTCTCCCACTCCCCTGCTTGTGTTCCCTCTCTCACTGTCTGTCTGTCTGTCTCTGTCAAATAAGTAATAAAATCTTAAAAAAAGATAAAGATGTTGAAGTCAGTATATTTTCCATTCATGATAAAATAAAATTAAAAATCAACAATAACAAGATGTCTAGGAGAAAAAAATTTGAAAAGTAAGCAACACAACTAATACCTCACAGGAAAAAAGAAATTAAGGACAATTATAAAATATTTTGAATTAAATGATAATGAATAGATGGCATATCAAAATCTGTGAGATACAAGGGAAGGAGTGCTTAGAGAACTGAAATAGTTTTAAAAACCTACAGAATGAGGTTCCTCCTTAAGAAATTAGAAATAGAGAGCAAGTATGGCTACAGTAAGTACAAGAAGGAAAACAGTCAAGATAAAAGCAGATATGAAAGAAATAAAATAGAGACAGAGTAGAGATAAATAGTACTGTTAAAGCTTCAAAGATCAACAAAATTGGTAAACCCCTATCTAGGCTGATCAGGAAAAAGAGAGAGGACATAGATAATATCAGAAATGAAATAGCAGTTATCACCACAGATAAGAGACCATCATGAATGAACAATGCTATGCCAACAAATGTGACAAAATGAAGTAGAAAAAGGTCATGACAATTTTAACTTAGTAAAATCAATATAAGAAAAAAATATAAAATATAAATAGATGTACATATGCTAAAGAAGTTAAATTCATTATGAAAAGCCTTCCTAAAAAGGAAATCTCAGATCCAGATGGTTTTGTTAGTGAATTCTATCAATTATTCTAGGAATAAATAATATAAATTTTACACACACTTTTCCAGTGACAGAAGAACAAACTGTCCAACTAATTTTATGAGACCAGTATAACTTAAATAAAAAAAATAATAAACTGGATAAAGTCATTACATGAAAAGGAAACTGTAGATAAGTAAACTTCATGAATAGAGTAGGCAAATATACCTCACGAATATAGGTACAAAAAATCCTTAATAAATATTAACAAATCAAATCCAACAATACAAGAAAAGGGTAATACATCGTGACCATGTAGTTTCTAAATGAGAAAGTCAAGATCAGCTACCCTTCAGAAATCAATCAATGTAATTCACCAAATTAAAAAATACTCATAGAGGACGAAAAGGAGAAAAACTATTTCAGAAAAATTCAACAAATACTCATGGTAAAAAGTTCCCAGAAAGCTAGAAAAAGTAGAAAACTTCCTCAATCTGATGAGACACATATGAAGAACCTGAATCTAACCCCCTATTTCATGCCTCCCCTACGATCAGGAACAAGGCAAAAATGCGTGCTTCCACCATGTGTAGTGAACATTTTACTAGAGATCTTAAGAAGGCAAAGGAAAGAAATAAAAGGCGGGAGGTCAGAAGTTAACTGTAAAACTCTTCCTATTTACCTATGATACGCTTGTTTACATGCAAACTCTTAGAGCATTCTCTAGTAACACAAATAGGTGGATTTAACAGGGCTAGGGTACAAGATGAATGCTTAAAACCAACTGTATTCTTCTACTCTAGCACCAACGCGGGAGAATACACGTGAACAATCCCATTCATACACACACACATAGAAAAAGGGACTAAATTTAATAAATACACACACATATATATATATATATATATATTCATATTCATTTAGGGCTCTGAAACTAAAAGGAGTATGGAGTCGAAAGATTAAGGATAAACATCTCACAGTACAAGCGTTGGTTAATGACTATGTGTGCACTAGGTAAGCTTTGTTTTGTAGTCCTGAAGCAGGTCACAGTGCCTGGTATCTAAATACTCAATTATTATGCCTGATAAACAAAATGCTATTTGAACGTTCTGGTCTGTCATCAAAGAGAGGGGGAAGTTTATTGGTCAATTATAAAACAGATAGCTTTTTTATAGTCAAAAATACAACCATGACACTTGAAGTTATAGCTGATGCTACGCTTTAACAGATGATAACTTTCCTTAATTCATTTTTAATTGTGTAACTGTTATACAGTCCTTAAAATATATATTCCCCGATTTAGCTGAAGTTTATGTTAGACATATCTTAAGTTCTAACTTTTAAAAAGATAAAGGATTCATTCAAACCCACATTCAAACTTAGCAAAGAAACCACCAATTGTTGTTTTTTTTTTTTGTTTTTTAAGATTTTATTTATTTATTTGACAGAGAGAGACAGCCATTGAGAGAAGGAACACAAGCAGGGGGAGTGGGAGAGGAGATCCCAGGACCTTGGGATCACGCCCTGGGCTGAAGGCAGATGCTTAACGACTGAGCCACCCAGGCGCCCCCCAACCAACTGTTTTATTTATCCTATTAAACATTAAGCATACCAGTTTCATAATATCTTTTTGAAAGGTATTTAAAGTATAATTTTTAAAGCTTTAGAAATACAAAGTTGTCTAGGCATTTTATATATTTTTATATGTATATCTAAAACTGTTCCTATTTCATCTATATTAAGATATGTTTAACATACACTTTGGGTAAATAGCAAAACACATGTTGAAAAAATACCAGTTTCTTTGTGTAACTATACAGATACTTGAACAATAACAATAAAACACTATTTTATTTCATATTTTATGTTAAGACATGGAAGTATGTTAGAAGAGTATCAGCTGGTAGAACTTAAATACATGTGCATATACACATATGTGTGTGCACATGTGTGTATGCAAATATATGTGTGTAAATCTCTTTCCGGATACATTTTAAAGTGTAATAAACACATGATTACCTATCATGGAGCTAGGTTCATATCCATTTAACTGTACCAGTTTTCCTAGCTTATTAAGGGAAACTTCTTGTTTTCGTAAGCTTTTGAAGAGAATTTGCCAGTGTTAATCTCCCAAAAGCCTCAACTTTGTGAGCCTTGGAGACTCCTGGAAAGTCTGCTTGTAGTAAGGAACATCATTACCTAAAGGACTTTGTGAAGCAATGCGGTTTTGCTTCATGACTTCATTCTGCATTTGCACCACGTTCTCACTGCTGGGGAGCCTGGGCGTGGCCACAGGGAACCCCCTCTGCTGGATGGCTTCAAGATCGACTGTCAGAGATGACACCCACTGAATAATGGATAAATGACAGTTCCCTGACACAGGTTTGATGGCCATAAAACATGTTCTGGGATTGCCTTAACATTCAAACTCGGGGACTGACTGAGAGAATATTATTTCTAAATGCCAAGCTAATGAGAATTGTGGAGATTTTCAGTAGGCACTTCTCTTACTAGTGTTTGAGGCAATTATAGAGAGAATGGGTCAGAGCAATTTTCCTCCTGCACTGGGAAAATCTTTTCTTGCTACTACAAGCAAAGGTATTCAAATTCAAATCAAGCTTCTCATCACAAATGTTCTGTTTGTGAAAGACATTACAAATAAGTAGCACCCCCACCCCCACCAATCAGGTTGCATTCCCCGTGAGGTCAGTGTACTTCATTGCAAATAATATGGTGTTAAATCAACAGGTAGAATCAACCTGCTCTGTGCTTTATGAGAATAATTTAATTTCTTGACACCCTATATACGACATACATTTCTTTGATTTCTGTTACTGATATAATCCCTTATGATACTATGGAAAATCAGATATAAAATGGATATGAACACTTTTACACTATGTTAGCCCTCTCTGAATAAACAAGTTTTCAATGAATTCAGAAATGTCATAATTCAAGTATTGTATTTATTAAAATGAGGTTGAGTATGATAAGAGACCTTGCAATGTATGCAGACAGCGGTTTGATAACTAAGTTTACAGGCTTGATTGAAAATTCCTGATTCACCTTTTGTTTTATAGTCATAATGGCATAGCCACAAAGTTTTACTTATAAATGTTAAGGGAAAAGAAGGCAAGGTAACTAGATAATTTAGTGTTAAAGAAAAATTGACAGGGATGCCTGCGTGGCTCAGTTGGTTAAGCATCTGCCTTCAGCTCAGGTCGTGATCCCAAGGTCCTGGGATGGAGTCCCGCATTGGGCTCCTTGCTCAGTGGGGAGCCTGCTTCTCCCTCTGCCTGCTGCTTCCCCTGCTTGTGCTCTTTTGCTCTCTCTCTCTTTCAGTCAAATAAATAAAATATAAAAAAAAAGAAAAAGAAAGAAAAATTGACAGAATATCTTCCTAGTGAGACAAAAATGAAAAAAAATGTGTTGACTTTCTTTTTATAAGAATTATTAAGATTAGAAGTTTCCATTAACCAGTGGGAAAAAAAATAATACAATTCTCTTTTTGTATTCTATGACTTATAAGCAAAAGTATACAGCAGAGCACCCACCGCTGTGAATATCTCTAGATAAAATTCCCCAATTGAAAATCCAGAGAGGAAAAACATGGGGTGTGTGTGCGTGTGTGCATGTGTGCGTGTGTGTGTGTGTGTGTATGTATAGATTGACAGAAGATAGAAAAAGAGAGAGACTTGTTTTATGAATTAATATGTGTCACAAATTAAAATAAAATTCCAAAGAACAAGTTTCTAAGAAAGAAAATAATTTCAAATAAATTATTTATTTCCCTTAATAGAATAAAAATCACAGCTACTCACCTAACCTCTCAATGGAATAATACCGTTGTTTACTATCCACACGCACTGTCTCGGCATAAGGGCTCCCAACACCATAACCAATAATGTAACCTCGCACCACGATGTTTGGGTTCAAGGGCGGAGTCCAACTCATGATGATGCAGTTGGTCTGGGGCCTCACGTGAAGAGAGCTCGGTTGGTCAGGGACTTGAGACTCTAGAATTCAAGAAGAGGCATCAGTCGTCTGTCTCATACTAGAACATAGAGCACGCTAATACTTCCCATTTAGGCAAGACTTAATATCATATTCCATAGACCCTCAAATGGTTCATCACTTACTGCCCAATTCCTCCTTATGTCAGCAC
The DNA here is from genome assembly GCF_023065955.2 of Ursus arctos. Classification (NCBI taxonomy): domain Eukaryota; kingdom Metazoa; phylum Chordata; class Mammalia; order Carnivora; family Ursidae; genus Ursus; species Ursus arctos. The sequence goes on from NW_026622841.1 coordinate 20,815,366, forward strand.
GTGATACATTTTCCATGTTTGACTTGACTTTCACATAGTTTCTTAAACACAGAGGGCATTGAGTTCCTTCCATAGACACGTAGCATCATGCATCTTTATTCTAATAGTTTTTTCCTTGGGCTGCCCCTCCCCCCCATAAATCTTCTTAGGTATCATCAATACTGAGTAAAATCAGAGAGGATGTAAGAATAATAGAAAGGGAAATGAAATGTCAAAGTGGTCTTGCTCAAGGATTATTTACTCTGATTTAACTAAAAAACAAAAGTAGAGCAGTCTTTTCTTAAATTGTCAGGAGAGACAGTTTAGGGCCATGATTTGCTCAGCATGAATAGGATTGCCCTTGACCCATAATTTAGTGCATCTCTGAAAAGCACATTCATTGTTAAAGGAAAGGAGACAGTGGCTGGGATTGCAGCCACACAACCTTTGGAGTGTGCAAACTTGGTTTCAAACCAGGCTCTGTCATTTACTAGCTGTGCACTCTCATGAAGTTATTTATCTTCTCTGAGATTACCTTCTACTTAAATTGGCATTCCAAATACTGATTGCCTCAAAGCTTGAGCTCTGGAAGTAAGAGTTTCAATTTGTACTGTATACTCACCATCTCAGAGAAACCTTAAGACCTTATTCATCCTGTCTCCTTTTCCTCATGTGTAGAATGAGGCCAAAGATAGCAATGGTCTCATAGGATGCTGAGAAGATTTAATGAGATAATGCATAAAAGTGCTCTCATTATGAATAGTACCGACTGATGTTAGCTGTTAGGGAGTAAATGTATGTGCTACCTGGACATAAATTTTCTTTGAAGGAGATTATGTGTTGAAAATTAATAAATTGGAATTCTGGCTTTAAATCATCCTTCTTCCCTCTGATACCATCCCTAAAGAAATGATGCATTTTCTCGATGATTATCATCATTCACTTAATAAATATTTATAGAGCACCTACTATGTTTGGGGAGTGGGGCAGGGTACCCACGATGATTAGGATGCAGGACAGAGTGAATATGGCCAGCATAAAACATGCACCTTTGGAGTTTACACTTTCATGGGAAAGACAAGTAAAAAGGTAGTTATAATATACTATGATACATATTTTGATAGGACTAATACAAGCATATATACCCTATTTTTTTGAAAATCACAGAAGTATTCTGGAAAGAAATTTAAGAAAGAATGTGCCCATCTAAACTTCAGTAGTCCATTAAGTGTTTGGCACCGTACCTGGCGATTGATGGGTACTCAAAAATATAAGTGATGTGAACCTTATTCAAACTACTTGTGTTCATTATTTCTTTCTTAACTGATAATCTCTAAAGGTAACATATGTCAGATTATGCAAGAGTTTGATGACTAAAGGTAATATTAAAATATATTTTTTCCTTGATGTAATAGCAAAAGGTGATAAAATCTTTTACCAACTTTAGCCACCTCCAACACACATGCTTCTAGCTTAAGTGATATATGGAAGCATGTCTTTTATTAAAGTTTTTAAATTAGGTCCCATACTAACAGTTTTTCAAAAGACACTACATTCTAAAGATGCTGTATCAGCAGCATTTTCTAAAGTAGCTTTTTTTTTCTGAAGATGCCCATTTGTGAACAAAATGGGACAAGCTTTTATTTGTCTGCCCTAAAGAAGCCTGTGACATAATATGCAAAGGTGTCATAAAAAATTATCTCAAAATGTGGATATAAACCTTAACAACAGAAACACAATGTTTGTGAAGGATTTTCTACTATAAACCTTAAGGAGAAGTAATAAAAGAGATAAAAGGAATGGATTAATACTTTTCAACTCTATTGCCACAGAGGCTCTCCAGTGTCCTTGAAATGTAATGGGCTCTACAGTGAATTCTGTTGAACACTTTTGAAGCTTTTGCAATAATTACCGAAAACAACAAGAAAATCTGTCTGATCTTATATTTAGAAAATGAACTAAATGCAATGACTTCTTAAAAACAATATGAAAACCTAATGATTTTAATGACAATTTTCAATATCTTTTAGAATAAAAGAAAAAAATATTTAAAATGTTTTCTGAACAATAACTTCTCCATCTTTCTGCAAACCATACAGTAGCTCCCCTACAAGTTAGTTAGGTCAGTATAATACAGAATTGGATCCCTTAGAGCTTTATAAAGCAAATAGGGTAATGAGTGCACAAACACTCTTGAAGAAGAGGGACTCTTGGTACATAATACTTATCTTTTTTTTTTTCACTGCATAAAAGTAGTTTCAATCCTAGATCCAAACCTTATAACAATTTTAACATGATAAAAATAAGGGTGTCAATACATAAGAATATATGCTGTCTCCCCAGCAAAATTCTTAATGGGCTTTACCACCCCTGTAGGATCATAGGGCCATAAGAAAGGGTGCCCATCAAGGCAGCAGTAGACTTAAGCCATTTATAATATATGGCGTCGTCATAAAGATAACTGTGTTAGGAGATGGTTCATAACCCGGAATAGCCAGTTTGTACCCAGCTCCTCACTTCTTAATGTAAAGACAGAAATGACATTTTCCTTTTATGCAACCTGAGTCAGTTTTCTCTAACACAGATGACCTTATGGATTAGGAAAATGGTTACTACTGGAATGAACTATAAAACATCAATTTAGAAAATTTGCCATGAAAGTATGTGACATGTTTGAAGGCTGAAACTGAAATTCACTACTCAGAAGTACACGAAAGATTTTACAAGTATCTCTAGGACAATAATTCAGTATACAAAGCATACGAAAGTATTAAGGTAATTATGGAAATAATTTGAAACCAAAGAACTTTTTGCCTGAGTATATAAAGCATACGAAAGTATTAAGGTAATTATGGAAATAATTTGAAACCAAAGAACTTTTTGCCTGAGTATATAAAGCATACGGAAGTATTAAGGTAACTATTGAAATAATATGAAACCAAAGAACACATTTTGCCTGAAATATCCAAATTAATGAGCCCCAAATTTCTACTGAAATCTGAATTATCACAGTAACTAGGTCAACTGCCATTCTTGATTACACTATGAAATTATGGATTCAGTCTTGGTTTAATTTGTTCCTAAAGAATAGTTATTATTTTTTGAGTGACAATTGCAATTTTCACTAATGAGTACAGTGTTCACAGATAGCACATTAGGAAATTTATCATATTAATCCCCATGATGTTTCAAAAATTATTGTGCATCTCCTATGTGCCAGTCATAGTTCTAGGTACTGGGGATATAGTTGTTTGGGAAGTAAGACTAATAAAATAAGAATAAACACACAAGGAAATTGGGAGATCTTGTTAAGTGCTATGCTGATGGAATAGTAAGGTATTCCTGGTAGAGTCTAAGGTGAATGACCAGGAGGAGCCAGTCAAGCAAACAGCAGGCTGGAAGAGGGAATAAATACTACAAAGGCTGCATAGCAAGAATGAGCTCGGCATTTGGAGAAATCGAAAAAGGTCGTTGTGCCTGGACTAAGAAGAGAAATGAAGAAGAGAGAAAGAAAGTTACCCAGTGGGAATGTAAAATGGTACAAATGCTATGAAAGACAGAATGGCAGTTTAAAAAATAGAATTACCATAAGATCCAACAATTCCACTTCTGGGATATTCACCAAAGAATTGAAAGCAAGGACTCAAACAGGTATTTGTACACCTGTATTCACAGCATAGTCATTCACAATAGCCAAAAAGTAGGTGAGACTCAGGTATCCATCAACAGATGAATGGATAAACAAATTGGGCTATATATATATACAATGGCATATTTTTCAGCTTTCAAAAGAAGGAAATTCTGACACATGCTATAACATGGGTGAGCCTTTAGGACATTATGGTAAGTGAAATAAGCTGGTCACAAAAGGACTAAAATTGTATGATTCCGCTTCTATGAGATACCCAGAGTAGTCAAGTTCTGAGATAGAAAGTAGAATGGTGATTGCTAGGGGTTGAGAGGAGGGTGGAGTAGGGAGTTATTGTTTAATGGGTAGAGTTCCAGTTTTGCAAGACAAAAAGAGTTTTGGAAGAGAGTGGTTTTGATAATGGTCACACAACAGTGTGAATGTACTTAAAGACACTGAACTGTACACTTGAAAATAGTTAAGATGGTTACTTTTATGTTATGTGCATTTTAAAACAATTTTAAAAATTAGGAAATCCTAAATATGTATTTTTACTTGTCTGGGTGGCCATTGTGGAAATGTAGTATGCATATTTGGGACATTTGGGAGGTGAAATCCACAGAGGTATAAACTGGATGTGAATGGTGTGGGAAAGAGACTCAATGACAACTCACAGATCTTTGGCTTGGGTGGTTTTGGGTGGATGAGCTACTGAGATGAAGACAAACAAGGAAGTTCTTGGGTCATGTTAGATTTGAGATGCCTATTAGTCATATCTGTGGCTATCTCAGGGACGTACATGGGTATGTAAGTTTGGGGTTGTAGTGAAAGGCCATGGTCAGATACACAGATGTGAAAGTCATCAACATATAGATGGTATTGAAAATAAATGTGCATGAATAGAGATATAGTGTGAGCATGTATGTAAACAAAATGCAAATAAGATCATGTCAAATAAATAATACCACTCCAAACTCCTTCAAGTCTTCCCATAGTACATTGTAAGGTCCAATTCCTTACCATGGCCTAAAAGGTCGTGTATGATCTACTCCCTTCCGCCTTAGCTCTCTATCTTCATCTCCAACCACTTTCCCCTTTGCTCACCTTACCCCAGCCATCTTCTACACACCGGACACTTTGTTGTTCCTCAAACATGCCAAGCATGCTCTGGCCTCAGGGCATCTGTGTTTGCTCTACCATCTTTCTGGGAAGCTCTCTCTCAGATATGTCTTCTTCCCTTATCCCCTTCAGGTCTCTGTTATTTAATTTCCAACTTCAGCCTTCCCTGGGTACCGTATTTAAAATTGCAATCTTTCCCTAATCTCTAATCTAATAATCACCTGTCTTATCTTTTTTTTCCCCTTAGGATTTATTGCCATTAATTGGGCTTCCTATTTAATGTGATTATTTCATTATTCTTTGTCTCATCTCCTTCCATAAATTCTCTAACTCCTGTACCTAGAACAGTTCCTGACACAACGTGCTCAAAAATACGTGAGCAACATCTACACTTTCTATAAGGTTCAATATAACTGTTATTACATGACTGTCATTAACTATAAAATTACCAAAATTTTATATAGCTCTCTCACGTTAAGAATTTTAAGAAAAAAAGGAAATAAGAGAGAAATGAAACAAGATGAAAACACAGTTATTAAAGTTGTTTTCTCTTAGTGGCCAGAGAGATTTGTGTCTGCTGGCTCCTGCTAATGAAAGTGATTGCTGTTGTGTACCGTCTGCTATGGACGGCTCTACCATGCGGCGTCAGGCAGCGGGTGCTTTTGACAAATACTCACATATCTGTTCTCGATTTAGTGTGCTGCATTTTATGGGTCATTTTGTTAGAGTTTTTTTCTAGTCCTTAATAGCCTATATTTCTTTACAGGGAATTACATACGGCAATTGATAGAGCCATATTCTATCTTTCCAGACCATTCGGATACATACTTATGTGTTATTTCTGTTGGTGGGGTCTGTTCTCACCAACAGACATCAGCTTCCTCAAGCCACTAATGTCTATAAACTTTGAATGTTATTTGTTTATTTATTGTAGTGAATAATCACTTCTATTTACCAATAAACTACACCTTCTTTTTATTTTGTTTGTTCATTTACTTATTTATTTTTGCTTTACTCCTACCATCTTTTCAGTATTAACTATTTACTTTTTATTTTAAAAATTTATATGCAGCAAATTCACTCAGTGGTATGCAAGTGGAGTCATGTATCCACCACTCCCATCATGGGACAAAACAGTTCCATCACCCTCAAACTGTCCTTTTTCCTTCCAGTGTTGAGGAAAATGGCCTCCATCTGTTGAGTTCTTGATTTGACAAATACCAACAGAAAGTTAAGATACCTGTCTAGGGAGGAGGTTGGCATGTCAAATAGAATACAGGAAAAAACACAATGAAGTCAATTTTATTTACAACTCCTGAGTTCTTGAGTGGGAAAACCAAAGCTTGATAGTGAGAGGCGACACGCTTGATGTGGCTTTCTAAGACCGCTGTGGGATCAGAGCCTATCAATATCTGGGAGATTTATTTTCTCAATTTAGAGTTCAGGGACACCAACTTCAAAAAACATAGAATCTCACTAGAATCTTATGTCTTCCTACCATGATGACTTTTATCAGCTACCTCATACTGAATAATCTCCAGATTTGGAGATAATTATTATTATTCAGATAATAAATCTTATTCTTTAACAGGGCATGGGGAGTAGGGTCTCAGTCCTTGCCAAAGGATGTACTTCCATGAATTTTTCAGGCTCATTTTCCTCCAACTGGATTAAAACCCTACTCTCGGGGCGCCTGGGTGGCGCAGTCGTTAAGCGTCTGCCTTCGGCTCAGGGTGTGATCCCAGCATTCTGGGATCGCGCCCCACATCAGGCTCCTCTGCTAGGAGCCTGCTTCTTCCTCTCCCACTCCCCCTGCTTGTGTTCCCTCTCTCGCTGGCTATCTCTGTCAAATAAATAAATAAATAAATAATCTTAAAAAAAAAAAACCCTACTTTCTCAAAACTATAGACTAATTTACTCCAAAAAACCCTAAAAACAAGAAGCTCAGTATCTCTAAAATCTTATGCCAAGCAGCTCACTAGAAAACTTGAGTTTTCATTTTAACATCTTACTTGAAGAAAAGGTAATGCATTTCTACATGTAAATAAAAATATACCAAATAAAGCAAAGCATGTTTCTAGCTCTCATTCATCTGAAATTGTTTTTGACTGTAAGAATGGACATTAATAGAGAATCAAACTATATAAATTGTATGAGTTAAACATAACTAATACCTGGCTATGAATGCTTACATATTGACCCATCTATTCAATATTAATTGAACATCTACGATGTAGCCTAAGGCACCATGCCAAGCAGCGAGAAGTTCAAATCAAATAAAGCATAGTCTTGCTTCTAGTCTGCTGAGAAGAGTGGGATAGATGCTCATGGCATGCCCAAGAGCAGACTTAGAGGAAAGACATCTGAATGAAACTCAGATAGGAAAAGCTTCCTAGAAGTTAAACATCCAGCGAGTTTTGAAGGACAAGTAGATGTAAAGTCCTGTGAAGGGCACTCTGGCAAAAGAAACACTAAGTGTGAAAGTATGAGATATGATGGAGTGCATCTGGAGAGATGCATACATATGCAAAGATGTCATGGAATGTCAGACTAGAGGATATGGGCAGGACCACAACAGGAATGATCTGAATAGAGAAATGACATCATCAGATCTGGTTATGAAAAATCACTCTGGCAGCATGATGGAATCTAGAGAGGAGCAAACTGGTGTCAGAAGACCAGGTGGGAGGCTATTTTCAGTTGACAAAGGATGACAGCCTGACATAAAATAGAATGGTGGGACTGGAGAGGAGAGGATGGATTCCAAGTCTGTTAGGGAAGTAGAAATGACAGGCTTGGGGTATATGGGTAGTGAGCAATAATGGAGGAATTGAGGACAGGGAATCTGCTGACTTGGATGACTGGTGGATATGGGTACCACTCCCAATGTGAAGAACACAGGAGGGAGGACACAATCTTCTATAGTAGGAATGATACCTTAAGAGATCATCTCATCTCACAACCTCTAATTGCACAAAAGGATGGGTGTTTGAGCCCTCCATCTTTATTACACTTGAAACTACCAAAAGAAAAAACAACAAAATCTTTAAAACCATCCTTGACCCTTCTATTTTTGATTTATATAAGAAGTGATAACTTTGCTCTCTTTTGCCTTCAATCCCATCACTAGAATCAACCACTGCCAACTAGTTTGATATAAGGGAAGGAAAACTTTATGTTCTACCAGAAGTACTGGGAATAGTCTCAACATTTATTGAATAATGTGCTGGTTGAAATGCCAACTTCATTTTAAAGTTTATTTCTCAAATATAGCAAGAAATATTTCTGTCCTCTATATTCTGTTACACTGATCTAACTTGTCTATTTCTATGCCAGACAGTACTATATTGATTTTAAATCAGGCTTTATTGTAAATGTTAAGGTTTATTCTACTTTTCAAATTTTCTCGAAATTCTTTTACATTTATTCTTCCATATGAAGTTAATTCTGATTGGAAGTGTATTAATCATTCATTTGGGAAGAACTAGCATTTATATAATGGTAACATTTTGTATCAAAAATATATTCCTATTTATTCATGTCTTATATTGTATCTTTAAATAAAATGTCATTTTCTTCATCTACATTTATTTAGTTTGTTTAATTTAGTCTTAGATATTATAATTTAGGTTGCCATATGAATGCATTTCTTTTCTTTTTAAGGTTTGAACTAATTATCGTCAGTATAAGATAAAGCTATTGTGTGTGCATTTATGTATATATTGCCCTATTAAATTTCCTTATAAATTCTAATAGGTTTTTAGTATAGTTTCTTGGAATTTCCAAATACGCAATCACACTGTTTATAAAAATAACATTTCTTTCCTTCTGTAATAAAATGTTATAGCTTTTTAAATTTTTTTTATGTGTTTGTTTATTTCTCACCAAAACCTCTACACTTTGTTAAATAACAGAAATAGTAGGAAACATCTGTGGTTTGTTTGAATCTTAAAGACAATGTATTTAGTATTTTGTTATTAGCAGAATGCTTGCTTTTAGTTTTTACAAAACAATAACATTTCAAAGGTTTCCTTATATTCACATATTAACATGAGTTTTAAAAAATTGATAATGACTGCCTAATTTTACAAAATGTGTTCTTGCATATATTGATATAATTATATGGCAATGACCCTTTAAATTATTATGATATATTATGATATAATTATATGACAATGCCCTTTTAATTAGATGATGGGCTTTTAAGACATATTGAATATATTCCCTGCTTTTGTATCAGAAGAGAATACATCTATTCCCCTATTCCTCTAATGCAGGCAATAAAGTTTTATCATCATGAACAAGAAGAAGCTTCATAAAGCAAGTAGTTATTAGTATTTCATATCCCTGAGATCTAATTTATGAAAACCAGCAACAACAATAAGCATTTGTTGAGTGCTTCATATGTATCAGACACATTGCTTAGTACTTTCTTGCCGTTATCATAGCTAATTCTCACACAGATCTGTTGAGATGGATACTGTTGTTACACCCTATTTACAGAAGAGAAAACTCAGGTCTTAGGGAAGTTAAGTTACTTGTGCATGATAATACAGTGAGTGGAGCAGAATTCAATTCCAGTTATTAGGACTTCAGAGCCGAGAACCTTATCCACTACGTTACACTTAGAAAAAGTCAAGGAAGTCATAAAGGGATCAAACATTTCATGACTATATTAAAAAGTCTGCTATGGTGAAGGAAAGGATTTGAAACTTCTTTGAACATTTATCCAAGTCTAAATAATTTGTGCCACCCTTTGTATAGTGGAGCTCTAAGATTTTGAACAACCACTTGCCCAAGAACTAAAGCAGATTTTAAATTGGTTTCAACACACAGTTTGGCTTTGCCTACAACACTCCTTATAGGTAAGATGAATTCGACTTGAATGAGAATAAGGGCCTAGATTCTTCAATTTCATGACGGATTGCCTGCTATATCAATAGCTCATCTCATTCGCAAGTCTTTTTGTCAACCAGTAACCCAGAATATCATGGATGGCTCCTGTCAAAAGCCCATGTGAAAGAAATCCTTTTTCATGACATGCCACTTAGACCTACATTCCTCTGTGCATAAAATCACATTCTAACATCGTTATATCTCCAGAGGGCTACATTTGTGAGCTCACTGGAGTAAACCCTACTTCTTACCCTCAAATTGATATCTTTAACTTGAATGTATTTTAACAGCATGTCATTGGCTTTCACCAAGAATTTTATCAAATAATAGGCAAGCAAAAATAATTTCTGCATTTGTTGAAAGTAAAAGAAAAAAAATCCATTTTTTAAAACTTTCCCTAGTATTTTTTAATCTAGTAGATATATAAGTAAACAAGATTGCTTAGATATTAGGTGCTAAAAGTGATATTCTAGATATAATATGATTTCTTTTGGACCAATGAATTATTTGAAAATATGTTTTTATATTTCCAAGTGTATTGGATATCATATTATTGATTATTAGTTTAATTACATTGTGATCAATGAAGGTGTTTAGTATTATCCAAGAACTTTAATATCCGTTTTCTTACAGCCAAGCACTAAATATTCTTTGGATGCTTAGGGAAAAAAAAACGTGACCCTCTAACTGTGTGAATATTTCAGTTGTGATAGGTAAATCTGCAGAATTCCTTCTGTTTAAATTTTTTTTTCCAATTCTGAGAGAGATGTGTAAAAATCCGTGAATGTAACATTGGTCTTTATATACAACTTCCAGTTTACAAACCTACAGAAACTAGAGAAACAAGTTTAATAAAATCACAAGAAATAATTAGACAAAAACAAATATTAGGGCTGTTGAAACTAGAGGACAAAAAGCTACACTTTTTAATAAATCCAAGTAGGAAAAAAGGAATTGGGTTAGATCAAGAGCCTGAGGGGATACAAATACAATAGTCAAATTATGGAAAGAGCCCAGATGTCCATTGACTGATGAATGGATAAAGAACATGAGGTATATATGTACAATAGAATATTACTCAGCCATCAAAAAGAATAATATCTTGCCATTTGCAATGATGTGGATGGAACTAGAGTGTATTATGCGAAGCGAAATAAGGCAGCCAGAGAAAGGCAAATACCATATGATTTCACTCATATGTGGAATTTAAGAAACAAAATAGATGAACATATGGGAGGGGGAGAAAAAGAGAGAGAAACAAACCATAAGAGACTCTTAATTATAAGAGAACAAACTGAGGTTTGAGGCAGGTGGGTGGGGGATGGGCTAGATGGGTGATGAATATTAAGGAGGACACTTGTTATAATGAGCACTGGGTGTTGTACGTAAGTGATGAACCACTGAATTTGACTCCTGAAACCAACATTGCACTGTATGTTATCTAATTAGAATTTAAATAAGAAGTTGAAAAGAAAAAATAAATTAAAAACTGTATACAGTGTGTGATCCTAGATTCAATTCTTGTTTATACAAATGATCTGTAAAGAAAGTTTCTTGGGGTCCACTGAAGAAATTGGAATATGATCAGGATTTTAGGTAAAATCATAATCTGCAAAAATAAAAATGAAAAGAACTGAAAACAAAAGTCTGAAGAACAGTTAAGCATCATATGTTCTCATTTGAGTTATATCTATATTTTTTCATTATAATATATACCTATTTTACATATGCATGCATATATTTACGTGTGTATAAAGAGAGAAATTAGAGGATATGCATTAGAGTGTTAAGTGTGATAATCTGATCATCTTTGGATGGTGAGACTTGTGTTGCTTTGTTGTCTGTATTTTCCACTTACAACTGTATACCTACTGCTTCTATAATGATGAATGTGTACTCAAATGTTAGTGTGGGTTTGCAAATTTTTCTATAAAGATCTGTCAAGATTTGCTTAAGTAGTACGAATTTATGTTATAAAAGCCATATATTTATAAGTAATACATATTTCTTTGACAACTTATATATTTTTAATAAATCAATCCTTTTATCATTATGTAGCGACTGCCTACCCCTAAAGAAGTTGTTGGCCTTAAGAAAGTTACCAAAAAAACCCCTACACTTGTTTTTTATTAGGATGACTGCTATTTTTCCCCATCTATTTTCAAATCTTAACATTTGTAAATATTGTCAGTTGTAAATACTATAGATCTGGATGTTTTCAAAATTTCACTTAGTAATCTATCCTTGAACTGGTGAGTTTAGTATACTTATATTTATTGTTATTATATATTAAAATTAATTTATATGATTTTATCATGCACTTTTAATTTTCTTTTTGTTCATAACAAGTTATTTTTATTTTTTTATGATTTCATTTGTATTGGCTGAAAAGCCCCTCCCCCTGTTTTTTTTTTTTTTTCTTTTCTACCATGTAAGAAATAATATAATCTATATCCTTCTGGCTGTAATATTTTCAGTTTTGAGATCACATATATATTGTAGTCTAAAGTTAATTATATCTTTACTTTTCACAAGAACATTATAAAAACAATTTCAAAGCTGTTTAACTTCCACAATCTCCTTTTCATTACCACCTCATATTCACCAACTTTTTAAATTCTCCAAAATACGATTTTCATTTTAGGCAATCACAATTTGTTCAGTTGTACCCATATGTTATATTATTTTGTTTATTCACTTTCTCTAATAGTCACTCTGGTTATTTTCTTTCTCTCTTTCTCCTCTTTTTTTTTTTTTTTTTAAGTACATTCTTTACAAAACGGATAGTGGTGGTAAAGTCTATTTTTCTTTTTGTAAAGGGTGTTTATGTGTTTCCTTTCCTTGAATAATTATTTAGTTGGATATACAATTCTTTAATGAGAGTAATTTTTTAAATCAGCACTTTGAGGATATTCATTGTTTTCTGCTTTAATTGTCGCTATTGGGGAGTCTTCATCAATATAATTGTAGTCCCTAAAGAAGTAATCTCTCCTAGAGGCAGGTTAAGCTCTTCTTTTGTCTTTATCTTTGGTATACAATGTATCAAAGGTAAAGCATTGGTCCTGAATCTGATAATCCATGTATTTCACCAATTCTGGAAAACTCTCTTATCTCTTCTAAAATTATTTCTCCTCCATTCTTTATTTTCTTTTCGAATTGTGTTGAAGCATGTTAAACTTTCTCAGTCCATGTTTTGTCTTTTACGTTCTCTTATTTTTTTCTGTGTGTATTTTTACGCTGTTCCAAGCATTTAAAAGGATTCTTTCTCAGATCTGGTTTGATCTGAATTTTTTGGAAGACATATTGTTTACATATTTTAAGTGTTACATGTTTGAGATTTAATGTTTCATGACTTGTGTCTTTATTTGTAGTTATCAATATGAAATTATTCATCCATTTCATTCATGTTTATATGTGTATATGTATGTGTGTCTGTACTGAACATGTATATGTGTATATATGTATGTATATTTGCCTGTGTGTATGTCTGTCTGTGTACGCACATGTGTATGTATATGTGGGATATATGTGTATGCCTCTGTGTGTATGTACGCATGTGTACGTGTATGCATGTGTGTATATATTGTATATCTGTATGCATGTGTATATATGCATGTGTGTATGCATACATGTGCACGTGTGTCTGTGTATGTATGTATGCATGTATGTACATACGTATGCATGCATGTATGTATTGTTATTATCACCCTGGAATCCTATTAATTTGTACCCTGTTAATCCTTTGACTAATTTTCATTTCTCCAATATTTTTTCCTTTGTTTTAAAAACACATAGTTTCATCTTGTTTTTAACAGGATCTGAAAGTCTCTCCCTTCTACAAAAGAGGTTAATTCAGTTTTGTTCAATTTTAGAATTTCTCTCACTAAAAATATTTTCCATTTTTCCTTTCTAGTAACTTTATTTTCTTTTCTATTTCTGTACTTTGCTTATAACATACTTATTTTTATTTTTCCAATAATTTAGAAAGTACATATTTAAAAATTTTTTTTTGAAAAGCAATTCTTGGGTAGATATGCAATTTGCCATGGTGTTTGTCTCCCATCAAATCAACAATTTGGGGCCTTCACTTATTTCTTTAGGTATCTATTAGGTAAGACTCTCATCATGGAACATATCTCGGATTGATAAAATGAAGCTTTCCTTAAATGTTCAGACTCTGAAATTCCAGATTTTTGAGCCTCTCATTTCTATAGAATATTATTTTTCCCTTTCCTTGACCTACTTTTCTATTTCAACCTTAGTACTTACTGTTTTCATACCTTTTGGCCTCAAAACCTTTGGCTAATATGAAACTAAAATAAAACACAAACTGACTGGTTTATATTATTTTATGCAAACTTTATATTGATACAAGCATACTGTTGGCCCTTGAACAATGTGGGTTTGTACTGCACAGTTCCACTTACACACAGATTTTTTTTCCCATAAATACAGTACTGTCAATGTATTTTCCTTATAATTTTCTTGAAAACATTTTCTTTCCTCTAGCTTACTTTATTGTAAGAATACAGTATATAATAAAAAAACATACAAAATATGTGTTCACCATTTATGTTATCGGTAAGCCTTACAGTCAACAGGGGGCTGTTAGTAGTTAAGTTTTGGAGAAACAAAAGTTATATGTGAATTTTCACCTGTGTGGGGAACAGTGTCCCTAACCCTGCCATTGTTCAAGGGTTCACTGTACTTTGTCAATTACTCAAATGACACGAAAATGTTTTTCTCTGGCAACTGTACTAGTTTCCTATTTCTGCTATACTTAGTGGTTTAAATTATCACAAGTTTAGGGACTCACAACAACACAAATTCTTTATGTCACATTTCTGGATGTTAGAACTCCAATATCATTCTTGGGGAGCAAATATACCGATGTCAGCAGGCGCATGTTCCTTCTTGAGGCTCTAGGAATGATGTGGTTTCTTGCCTTCTCCAACTTCTAGAGATTGCCCACCTTCCTTGGCTCCTGGCCTCACAACACCCCAACTTCTGCTTCTGTTGTCACACATAGCTCTGTCACTCTTCCTGCCTCCCTGTTAGAAGAGCCCTTGCGAATACCTTGGGCCCACCTGGATAATCCCCTATCTCACAATCCTTAATTTAATAACATCTGCAAAATCTCCTTTGCCATGTAAAGTAACATAGATTCCAGGGATTAGGATATGGACATTTTGGGGACGGAAGCCATACTTCAGCCTATGGTAACTCAGATGTATGTTTCACTGGCCTTCCTTCCATCTTTCCTTCCATCCTCCTCTCCTTCCTTTTTCTATTCTTCAATTTCTTCCAATTAGCCAAAAACTTGTTTTTCTCATTTTTCGTTCTTCTGCCCATTCTTAGATTTTGCACTTTTCATACCCTAGTTTTTGAAGGAGGACAATTTTATAGGTAGTATTTTTTCGTTCAGGGTGGTCTCATTGATGTGGGAAACAAAGGCAAAAGAAAAATTAAATTGCCTTACTACTTACAGTCACTGGCAAGTCCTTGAAACAGGCAGAGTGACCTTCCTCTAGGAACTCAGCTGCCTCAACATTACTATGCTAAGGGCAAAAGGCATCTCAGTCCCACCCCAGGATCCTATAAATCTATGTCAACAAATAAAAATTCCTTTGGAAACTTCCTTTATCTTTACTCCCCCCCCCCAAGATATATGTTGGCAATCACCCCCAAGCATATGACCCAGCGATATACATCTGAAGGGTCTCGTGACTGAGTTTTTACTAAACTGTAATCAATGACCTTTTCCTAACAATAGCTGGCCCCCTCAAGGTCTTGGTAACCTTGTTTCCAAAACACCTTGGAGGCTTGCGCTATCCCTGACCCCCTCCCGACTTGAAAGTATATAGTGGGCCACTCCCAGGACCCCAGTGCAGTTCTTTCTGCCCACGGCTCCTGTCTCCATGCTGTAATAAAACCACCTTTTTGCATGGAAGACGTCTAAAGAATTCTTTCTTGGCTGTGGACTCCGAACCCCAAGATCTTACCTACATCATCATCATTTTAGATTTTATTATTATTCTGAAAGTAAGCTTTCACATATTCCTTCTCAGAGCCATGTTCTTGGCGAATATCAAATATCATGCAGGTTCCAAAACACAGGAATTACTTCGTGGTTGACTTCTCATGTGAAGTGAATTTGCAGTAATCCCATTA
This sequence comes from Ursus arctos, assembly GCF_023065955.2. Classification (NCBI taxonomy): domain Eukaryota; kingdom Metazoa; phylum Chordata; class Mammalia; order Carnivora; family Ursidae; genus Ursus; species Ursus arctos. Next base: position 20,831,159 of record NW_026622841.1, read on the forward strand.
TACTCTTAATCAGGCTAATAGGACTAATTATCTCTTTCCTGAGGGCAGGAAATTAGAGTCTCCTCCTAGGGTCACAGTTTTTGCTATATCACCTAGCTGCATTTTCACCAGTCCCTCTGTGTTGCTAATTTTGGCCAAGCTCCTCCATTTTAGGGTAGAAGTTTCATTTTAAATTACTTCATTATTGATGGCACTTCACAATTTCTACCTGTTCACTTCAATATTAGGGGGAAAAAGGCAGCACAAACTGATATCCCCAAGCTCAACTTCCTGGAGGATACCTTGGTGATCTTCATCACAAATTCTCTCATATCCTTATGCAAGAGATTCACATAAGAAACTTTGGGGAATTCTAATGATCTTGTTTTTTTAAGTTGAAATTCTGAGGCACAAAATAAATATCTTAAAACTTTCCAGCTGTTGGTAACAACAGCAAACATGCTTTCAGAGAGCCCTGAACAAACAGTGAGGTTTGGGTCTGTAATTATTTTAACAAAACATCCTAATTAAAAGGGCAATCCATAAGGAATTGGAGTATTTCTCCAAGTTACTGTTGATCTTCACGCCCTTAAGCCAAACAGAGAAGGCAAGAGGAACCACAAAAGTCACAGAAGGAGAGGGGATTGCTTTTAACTATTTGCACTTCCCACTGCTTCTCCTTAGTGACTTGCAGGGCTCATTACCAACTAATGAGTAGATCACTCCCTTGGAGTTCAGCAGGAGACTCAAAAGCAAGAGAGAAAAGTTGTGCAACATAATGCACCTAGGGAGGGCAAACATTGCAGTTCCCTCCCAAGAGAGGTTTCTTCCACTACTGCAAAGAATGCTTCCTATTCCAGTTGGTTTTCAAAATGGCTGCTTCCCCCTTAGCTATAATTTAAGGCAAATCAGAACAATTCTATACGGAAATTTCTGACTTTAGGACTCAAAACTTAGTACATTAACTATGAAAGCTTTAGGAGAAGTCACTTATATCTTATGATTTAAACATCTACATGAATAAATTAAATGACATGAATATTCAAAGAAACTCCCCTTAACTTAAATATAAATATTTATATTTATTATATATATTATATTATATGTATATATTATATTATATGTATATATAATATATATTACATGTATATATTATATGTATATATATTATATGTATATATAATATATATTATATGTATATATATATTCTGATGGAAATAGAACAAGCCATCAGGCTGTGTATTCTTTGGAGCTACTCACAATCACTTCGGAGATTGTCCGTTGTCCAAACATTGATTCCTATCAAGGGTGACACTTTTTAATATTTGTGTTTTTTTGTTTATTTTCGTTTTTTAAGATTTTATTTATTTATCAGAGAGAGAGAGCACAATCAGGGGGAGCGGCAGGCAGAGGGAGAGGCAGGCTCCCTGCTGAGCAAGGAGCCTGATGCTGGGCTCCATCCCAGGACCTGGGGATCATGACCTGAGCCGAAGTCAGACGCTTAACCGACTGAGCCACCCAGGCATCCCAAGGGTAACGCTTTTTAATATTTCGATGATGCATTCAAAGTAAGAGAAATAGGAGGAAGGAAGCGAAATTGAAATAAGTTTAGAGGAGTAACTCAGTGAAAAGAGGTTATGGGTCAATAAATTAAAAAGGCTTAGGACCAAATATGTATGATCTTATTAATTTCTTACAGCTGATAAAATGCTTTGTTTTACAAAGTTAGTAAAATGTATCTGTCCCACACGCATATACTTATATACCCTAAAATGGCTGTTTCCATCATCTTTTAAGAGTGAACAATTTCAGGTCGCATGGGTGGTGCAGTCAGTTAAGTATCCAACGCTTGGTTTTGGCTCAGGTCGTGATCTCAGGCCCCTGAGATCAAGTCCCGGGATGGGCTCTGTGTTCAGTGAAGAGTTTGCTTGAGACTCTCCCTCCCTCTCCTTCTTCCCTTCCCATTTGTGCTCTCTCTCACTCTCTTTCTCTCTCGAATAAATTAATCTTAAAAAAAAAAGAGTGAACAATTTCAAGTCATAATCCATAACAGTATTATGTACAAGAAGCATCAACTCCACTAGTTTTTGTCTATTAATTTTTTATCTTTTTAGATTGCTAATGTGTACATTATGAACAAGGACAAGAGCTGCCTCAACAATTACAATCCAAATAAGGAACTGAAAGAAAGAGAAAAGAGGCATTATTTGAAATGTGTTGAAATGTGTTAAGATAATCGACTGGCAAATGAGGAACACTTGGATGAGTGAGGACACATTTTAAACTAACCGTGGCAGAAATAATTTTCCTAAAGGCATTCTTTTTGAAGAATATCTACTATGCTGTGCCATGCACACTTCCTTGTAACCTCAGTCAACCTCCTTTTCCTGAAGTTTTTCATTGAAGTACTATTCGTTTTCATGAAGTCTTTTCAATCAGTGCAGCCATTATCTATCTCTCAAGAGAACTGTTCCTATCTCATGTTTGTACTCCCCATGACTGGGCACACGATGGGTTCTTAATTATATTTCATAGTAACTACGTCAATACTCAAGAAAGGAAAAAGTAAACAAGAATGGTGCACGTAGAAGAGGGACATTGTAAAGCCAAGAGTACAGAAGCCTTCGAACAAATCCAATTAAGCGGCATTTATTAAGACTTTGTTTATGAACACAGCATAGAGATTCTTGATTAAAATAGATGTATGGATGGGATTATATTAAGATTGCATGGATATGAAAAGCATACAGTTAAATAGAAAGTTTGTGCCGTCCCAGGGGCTGTGATTTTACATTTTGGTTTCACTAGACTGTGAGTCATTTGGAGTGAGGAGAAAGAGCTCATAAGTCAAGTGGAGAGCCCCATTCATCCTGGATATTTTATAGGACCTTCGGCACCTCTGCTCCATTTATTTTCACTCCTTCCAGTAAGAGATATAGTCCCTTAGGTTTGGGTAAATGATATGACCTCATTTCTTAGAATCTTCTGCCTTGAATCACTGTCTTTTATTGTCACTGGGTCAGTTCTAGAGGATTCGAGGAGGTCTTCCTCCAATATTCTGTATTAGCCAGTGGACTGACAAAACCTGGTCCTGAGTTTCAGATCTGCGATTACCAGCTTAGTGACTTGATTAAGTTAGTTAAATTTTCTTAGCTTAACTTACTTTCCTTTAAAAGTAAGTCTAATAATATATACCTCATAAAGGTAAGTGAAAGGATAAAGGACAAGTATATAAACTTTAAAAGTTATTTCTTAAATATATAGAAAAATAAGGTATTTGTGTAGCTTATCCTAACTGTCTTTATTCTTTAAATAAGACAGAGCACATCCTCGTGACTTTAGACCCTGGCCACCCTGACCCCGCTGGTACTTCCACCACCAATTGGGCTACAGCTTCAGGACGTCTGTTCTTGTTATTCTTCCTGGAGGGCTCTTGCCGGACCTATTCATGTGGCTGTCTTCCTCAATGTGTTAAGGTCTGTGTTGATATTTTACCTAATCAGAGAGATCTTCTCAACACCCTACATTAAACAGAACACCCTAATCTTTCTATTCCATGATGCTTTATTTTTCTTCACAGCATTTATCACTATCCATCTCTATCTCAATAAAATTTATATCCCTAGAGTAGGAACCTTATTTATTGCTTTACCCCTGGTACCTAAAATAATGCCTGATATATGTAGTATATGGATCTTCATAAAAGAAATATATGTTGAGTAAATAAATACATGAATGTTTCCTAATGTATTAGTGAAGGATATAAGCTTTATGAAGTGTGACTTTGTGTAGCTCTATCTACAACTTTTCGATTTATAATGCCTAAGACAAGTCAAACAACATCTTCTAAGCCCCCAGTTACTTTTCCATAAAATCTGACATTATTTCTACAGTTGTCCTGAGATGGCCCATGGTTGTCTAATCTGAGACAATTGTTTATGCTTCAACCAGGGTAATCTCTACAAAATGCAAATATAATTAAGTCACTATTTTAAAACAATCCTTTAATGACTTGCTTAGTATAAAGCACATTATTGCTTTAATGACATTCTTAGGACAAAGTTCAAAACCCTTAATTTGGTCTTGCCAGATTTAGAACCCACTATCTCTCAAACCTCAACACACTTCATCTTTGTGCTTCAGTCCTGATGGTCTTTTTTTTTTCTTCAGGTCTTGAATAATGTCATGGTCTGTCTTGACTGCAGACCTGCATTCACCTTGCCCTCCACATTTCCTTCCTCAGTCTGGAATTTATGCTTTTCCACAGCAAACTCCTGTTCATCCTTCCAGTCTCGATTTAAAGGTAAACCTTCTATATGTCTGTTTGCCTATCAATCTATCTATTCATTCTATGTTGATAGATTGGATACTACCAATATTCAACCAGTTTTGACCTAGGAAATGGCAATTTCCTATGACTTCACCTGGAATGTCTGTTTTTCTTTGCATGTTCTAAGCTCCACAAGGAGAGGAACATGTCTTTTATCTACTATTATACTCTCAGAGCTAAGCACAGTGCCCAAGACTTAGTAAGTTTCCTATGAATATTCTTTAATGTGCCGGTAGGAATTACCATTATTGTGGAAATGGCATTTGTTGCTTGTTTCCCTGCCACATTATTTTGTGAAACAGAATCTATGACTATATGAAAATCACAAGTGATGGTGAATTACTTAGAGAAGGGAAAGATCAAGAAGGAGAAAAATGAGAAGGAAGAGTTCAAAGAAGAAGGGAGGACAAACCAGAGAAGGGACACTGCAAGAACTGAGACAAGAATAAAAATGAGGGAAGGAGGACACCTGGGTGGCTCAGTTGGTTAAGTGTCTGCCTTCAGCTCGGGTCATGATCCCAGAGTCTCAGGTTCGAGTCCCACATCAGGCTCCCCGCTCAGCAGGGAGTCTGCTTCTCCCTCTGCCTTTCTTTCTTTCTTTCTTTCTTTCTTTCTTTCTTTCTTTCTTTCTTTTTCTTTCTTTTCTTTTCTTTTCTTTTCTTTTCTTTTCTTTTCTTTTCTTTTCTTTTCTTTTCTTTCTTTGACAGAGATAGAGATAGCCAGCGAGAGAGGGAACACAAGCAGGAGGAGTGGGAGAGGAAGAAGTAGGCTCATAGTGGAGGAGCCTGATGTGGGGCTCGATCCCACAACGCCGGGATCACGCCCTGAGCCGAAGGCAGACGCTTAACCGCTGTGCCACCCAGGCGCCCCAGTGACCCCCTCTGCCCTTCTTGTACTCTCTCTCATTCTCTCTCTCAAATAAATGGATAAAATCTTTAAAAAAATAAATAAAAATGAGGGAAGGGGAGAGAGTAAAAGGGAGAGGAAAAGGTAGGGACATAGCATTTTTACTTTGCAGTAACTTGGATGCTTTCAGGTCTATCAGGGAAGGAATAAGAGGATTTCATTGTCAGTGATTTTGACAGTCATCTGGTGCCTCACATCTTCAATACATGCATGTTTATTCTTTTAGTCACTTTTCCTAGGTCCCAGTTTTAATCGCTTAGCTTGAAGTTTACTGATCATAATGAACTTTTTCAAGTACCTCTTGTTTTCATGAATTTCTACTTATTTCATTTATAACTCTAATTCTATATGGTATATTTCTGCTTTATTACTTTTTTCCTGTCGCTTCTATTACCCATTTCTCTTGAATTTTATTTTCTTATTAGTCATGATATTTTTATTTCAAAAACCTTCTCATCAGCTAATTTTGAAGGTTTTGCTTATATTTAAATTAGTGATAGTGACTTTTATGCAAATCTCCATATCTCATACACACATGTCTCAAGACAACTATCAATTAAGTAAATAAGGCAGATTGTTCCTTATGTAAAAAAAAGATGAAGTGTCAAATATTAATGACCATATCACAAGCAAGCAAAAAATATATATTGCTGTTTTGCTGAAGCATCAAAAAAGAGCAAGAGAAGCTAGTGAAGTAATTATATTTCATGATTATTATCAGAAATTGTAGCAGTTCCTGTGAAGAAAATTTAAAGGTTGGTTATTCAATAAAATAAATTTTAAAAAGATTATTTTAAATTATCTTGAAAAAAATAACTTATGAAGCCTATAATTAATGCATAATTTTATGTGGTATTGTTGAAGAACCTACTGAGGATTTTGTATTTTGTTTTGCTTTGTTTTGTTTTGGATGGAAGGATCTAGGACGAATAAATACCCCCAGTGCTGGAATTCATCAGCTTCTATTAAGGGACTCTTTGAAGCTGAAGTAACAAAGAAGATAGAAATCAGAACGATAGAGATTGGAGATAGGTCTTACCATCTAGATCATTCTCGGGAGTCTCTGCTGTGTACCAGTTGGAAGGCGGTCCAGTGCCATTAACCGTCATGGCCGACACTTGAAAACTGTACTGACTTCCTTTCTCCAGTCCTATGAGAGAATTTTCCATAAAGGGGGAAAAAAGTTATTAACAAGTATTTCTAGCTGGGTTTCAGAAGTTTTGGTAAAATTTTAACAGCAGTAGACACACTTTACATGGCTTGTGATTGTTGTAATTATTATTATTTTGGCTAAAAGGGCAGGAGTATTATGGCAAGAAATCAAATTATTTTTCATATATTCTCATTTATTTTTTTCTAGTTTATAAAATTGTATCCCTGAAAATAGCTTCTGGGCAGATGCAGAATATAAAATATGAATGATGAAGAAATAATCAAAAATAGCAAGGATCATTTTTTCTCACAGCCTGCCTGTGAATCAAGAGGCCTGCCTATAAATCAAGAGCAGTCATTCTAAAAATTTATGTCTCCATCATTTATTCAAGGTCAGTGATTATGTTTTCTTTGGGCCAAGAAAGAAGACTCCAAGCCACTGCACTTAAGCAGAAAATACTAGATCTTTTGTGTTTCAAAACCATCACAAAATATACTTTGTTTTGCATCACTTTCCATAATAGAAGCACGAAGAAAGTCTATCTCCACAATAACTTGGACGTAAAATACTGGACACAGTGATGACATCAGGGCTTAGTTTAGAGAGCACAGAGAACACAGGTTGATGAGAAATGGCCTATGTATCACTAGTGTGATATATGTAAATTTTTATCTAATTAATATTCTTTTTAACTAAATCACAAAGTGGCTCATTACCATGACAAATTATTGTAAAGCAAATGACACTTGTTAAAAAACCCATGTGACTTTTTTTTTGAGACATTGAGGACTGGGCTTAAACCAACTAGTCCTTAAACCTCAAGGAATTAAAAAACCCTAATAAAGTTCAAAATGTAATCTCTCTTTATTTTTTCTGTTAATCTAAAGTGGCATAAATATTTGTTAACAAAAAAATTCGTAAAGAAAATGAAGTATTGGAGGGGCGCCTGGGTGGCTCAGTCGGTAAGGGTCTGCCTACGGCTCAGGGCGTGATCCTGGCGTTCTGGGATCAAGCCCCACATCAGGCTCCTCCTCTGGGAGCCTGCTTCTTCCTCTCCCACTCCCCCTGCTTGTGTTCCCTCTCTCGCTGGCTATTTCTGTCAAATAAATAAATAAAATCTTAAAAAAAAAAAGAAAATGAAGTATTGGAGAAATGATGCTTATCATGTACAAAGTTACATATTTATAGATTTTTTTTGCAGAGGGAGAGGAGTAAATCTTGGTTCTAAGGGGAATTTTAACTTACTATTACTTGGAGATGTTAAGTAATGGTTAGAATGGACTTGTTAATGTCCAGGGCAGTTACTGTTAATAAATTATATTATTAGAGAAGAAAATTTGATAAACTCACCCACACAAAAGTATCTATGACATAAAATGCTATCTTCTCAAGAGGCTTCTAATTTTTTAAGATTGCCTCGAAGCTCCATGAAGAAATGGACTGAGAAAGGTTAGTACTGGTATTGTTTTTGTTATTGCTGGTGTTTAATTTGTATAACCACAGATCCTACTACACTGCCTGACACATGGAAGGCACACACAAAGCAGCTGTTGAAAGATCCACTACGGTGTTGCTTAACACGCATGAAAACATGAGGTTAAAATACAATAGCCAACGTTATCAGGTAGGCTGGTGCTCACTTTGGTTTGTCTCTGAGTTCACATGACACTGATCTGAATTTGCTAACATTCTGCACCCTTTCATAGGCACCATGGTTGATGACTGAGGCAGAGAGATTAAAGAGCTCTTCCAGAAAATTAAAAATAGTAGGGAGAGAATTCTGGGAAGAAATGCTTACCTAATCATTATAACTCATGACTTTCATAGTGGTCTTATCTGACATGGTTTAGACCATCAAGAATATTCTTTTGTATTAATTAGAAATTTAACTTTATTTTTCTTTGAAATGGATTGACAGTTGTGTTAATACCATCTCCAACAATGATTAGGAATATCATCTGTGTTGGTCAGTTTTATGTGTCAACTTGGCCAGACTAAAGTCCCCACTTTTCCATCAAATACTAATCTAGGTGTTGCTGTGAAGGTTATTTTATAGATGTGTCTGAAGTCCATATTCAGTTGACTCTAAGTAAGGGATATGATCCTAGATTATATGGAGGGGGGCAGATTCAACCTGGTGAAAGGTCTTAAGAGCAGAAGTAAGGCTTCTCTGAAGAAGAAATTTCACATGTAGACAGCAACTTCAGCTCCAGAGTTTCCACCTACCTTTCCTAATGGCCTGCCCTATAGATTTGGAATCACCTAGCCAGCCATCACAATTAATTAAGCCAATTTCTTGTAATAAATGTCTTAGTACACATCACCACAGGTTCTGTTTATCTTGTTGAACCCTGACTGACATATCAACTTATCACATGCAATATTTGACATATAAATGGAAATCTTTTTGAATGCCCAATATTCTGTTCCATTCATTTGACTTTAAGTCAAGTAACTTTTTGTGTGCAGAATCTATTAATTTTTAGTAGGAATGTATTAAAACATCCCACTAGAAAGCAGAAATGAGTACTAAAAATATCTCACTGGAAAGGAGAAAGATTTCTCCTAATTTTGCCAAATTTTTATTTGTATATATTGTGTTGAGTATTTGCCAGTATCACTAATTCGGTTTTGAATAAAACAAAACCTACTAACAGTTTGGAGTGAAATTATGAGGCCATTTAGAGACCACCCATCAAGTATTTCTCCAATGGAGTCTTGCCTGACCAGCCTAACCTACTGATCAGAGTATCCCTTCCAACCAGGAAAGAGAAGCTATTGATACCATCCTCTCTGACATCTATAATGAAGGTTTAACATTCTGTATACAATAGTGCTTAGGTCACTCTGAAAATCCTGACAAATTTCCTTGAACTATTATGTTTTAGCTTAAAATTTTTTATTTGCATTTTATTCTAGAATATACCTGTGTAATCTCTCTCACAAGAAACACCTAGGAATTCTAGATTAAGAATTTAAAAAAATTAAATATATACATATAATCCCAATATCAAAAGAGATCTTAGTCAATGTTTATTCAGATGACCTATCTAGTGTTATTTAGATGTATATCTAACAAAGTGATCTTGTAAATAAAGCATGAATACCTTTGGAAAGAGAAATTCACCAAGGGAGGGCACTTCCTCAACGGTTTTCCTTGTTAGAGAAGTTCTTCCTTAGATTGCACTGAATCTGCTTTACTATAGTATTGTCTACAGATAAACCCTAGTTTTATATAGTAGGGATAAAAGAAAACTAAATTCCTCTCTTAAAATACCTTTACCCAAGTCTTCTGAATCTACATTCTGTCTTCTGAAACCTGTACCAACAGAGTGAAACCTATGACACCCTTCTATGCTTAGAGAAGTGTGCAGTGGTAAGTAGAACCAGACATTTTGGCTTTTCGGAGAGGCATTCCAGATATTACCTCCAGAATTCTAGACCACAATGTTCCTGCTTTTTTGTTGTGAGGGGTGCTTGCCTGGGCAAGTTTTAGATGTACTGAAAGCTCTTTTAATCTCAACTTCCCATATAAAGTAATTAAGTAATAATTGTTTTTCCATCTTATAATGTTCTTTTGAGAATCAAATGACAAATTGCTTTTAAAATAGTTTATATAATTAAACATTTAATAGATATAAAGATAACATATGCAAATTATTTTCTGACTTAATTTTCACATACTCTATGATTCTGCCACAGAATACATTATTACTCCCAGTCTAGAGACAAGGATAATAAGGTTCAGAGATATTAAGCAAGGTTACTATGTGGAGCTTTAATCACAACCTGGACTGCTCTTGGGTGAAGACTCTTGGTTCTGTCCTATCTCCTGTTGGGACCCCAGAAACATTGTCTTCACAGACCTACCTGGCCAAGCCTGGGACCTTAGAGGGACATCAGTAGCAAACATAAAGCCCTGTGCAAATATGCAAGGAACTGTTGTCTAAAATACTACATCCGGAACTGAAAAATGAACAGGGAGGCAGGAAAGAATCCATGATTCTGTAATTTTGGCAATGGATCAACCTAAGAGTTCAATAAAACTTCAAATTCAGTGTAGAATTAAGTTTTTTTCTCACTTAGAAAAAATGTTGCCATTCGAAAGAGGGGGTATCTTCAAAAGTTATAGCAACAATCACCATGAACAAGCAATTTTTTGAGCCCCAAACCTTATAGCTGATATCTAAAGATCTTTCAAAACAGTATCTATCTATCATCTATCTATCTATCTATCTATCTATCTATCTATCTATCTATCTACCTATCATCTATCTATCTATCTATCTATCTATCATCATTTATCTATCTATCTATCTATCCATCCATCCATCCACCCATTCACTGAAGGTGGGGTAAAGGGAAGCCTGTTTGGAATCAAACTCTTTTTTGTGCATGTATTTCTAAAAGTTGTTTTCTGGGATGTGTTCCCTGTGTTGGGTCAGTAGAAAATTTAAATAGCATTTTTTAAAGAAATAGGAAAGCTTTGATTTAATTTCTTCTAGAGTTATGCAGCTCCTTCATCTGCAAAACTAATATTCAATTTTTATTATCCAACAGATACCTTTTTCAATTGCGCATTTTCCCACTTTATTTATTCCACTTCGTGTATCCCTTTATACACAGAAAATCACACATTCATTGTCTGTGGTCAGAAACACATTACCTACAGTTTAAGAGCTAGGAGTATAGGTTTTTCAATTCAGGCAAAATTAGTTTTACTCCACTGCTCATGAGATATATGACCTTGAAAAGCTTGCTTACCCTCCTTCTTTGCCTAAGTTTTCTCATTAATAAAATGGGAATATATACATAAAAAATTGTTACGAAGACTAAATTTGAAAAAAAAACATAAAGTGCTTTTTTCCTATAGAGGTTTTTCAGCTTTGTTAAGGTATACTTAATACACCAAAATTGGACATATTTAATGTATTCGTTTTGATGAGTTTGGACACATGCATACATTCAGGAGACCATCACCACAAGCAAGGTAATAAACATATCCACCATTTCCAAAATATTTCTCGAGTCCTCTTTTTTTTTTTTTTTGGTAATGGTAGAAACACTTAGCATGAGATCTACTTTCTTAACAATTTTTAATTGTTTTAATTAATACAATATTGTTGTATAGCAGATCTCTAGAATTTATTCCTGTTGTATAACTGTCACTTTATACCCATTGAACAACTTCCCATTTCACCCACCCCTTCTCCCCTGGCAACCACCATTCTATTCTCTGCTTTCATGAGTTTGACTATTCTAGATAGCTCATATCATATAAAAGAAATCATGCGGTATTTGTCCATCTGTGACTGCCTTATTTCACTTAGCATAACATCTTCCAGGTCCATCTATGTTGTTGCAAATGGCAGGCTTTCCTTATTTTTTTAAGATTGAATAATATTCCATTGTGTATCTATATATACCACATTTTCTTTATCTATTTGTCTGTCAGTGGACATTTGAATTGTTTGTCTTATCTTGGCTGCTGTGAATAGTGCTACAATGAACATGTGAGTGCAGATACCTGTTCTAGTTCCTGATTTTAATTCTTTTGGATATGTTCCCAGGTGCGGGATAGCTGGATCATATGGCAGTTCTATTTTTAATTTTTTGAAGAATCTCCATACTGTTTTCAACATAGTGGTTGTTGTCAAAGTTCATGTTGGTGTTATTGTTGTAAATGTTAAAATTGTTTTAATACCAATGATCTTTTACAGATTCATATGATAGCCAGAGTCATTCACAATACAGCGAGCTAAAGATGACAATATTGTGTAGTCCAATGAGGGCATAACTAGGAGTTGAAATGCTTACAGTCTAGTTGGTAGATCTTAGCAATGTCACTCTTCAGATCTCAGTTACCTCTTCTGCAAAACAAGGGCTGTGCATGAGATGAATGGTGTATTTCCCACTGTTTGTCAGGGACTATAGTTCAATCTCAACATGTATGTGGGATGGGCATGTGTGTGTATGCTTGTGCCTGTATGTATGGATGCTTGTGGATGTGTGTTTCGTAGCTGCTTCTAAGTATAATTTTATTCAAAAAAAGTATGGTGTAAGTAGCAATGCTTTTCTTAGCTGTTAAAAAATATATTGTTGAAGGCAGATTGTCTTCTGCCTGTTTCTATCCCCAATACTAAGTGCCTTCAATCTCTGTAATTCTGTTCTATTTCTAATTTTATAGGACTTATGGTAAGAGATGGTGCATTATTCAAAGAATATAATTTCCCTTTATTCCCCTAATGTTAACCTTGTTGTAAAATTCTATGCTATTGTTTCATTTTTCAGTCCATAAAATACCGATACATGCTTATCATTATGTTTATTCTATATTGCCATGAAACATAAGAAAACTCTTTAATTCAATTCAAACCAACCTTCTCTGAAGAGCACTCAAAAATTAAAAACAACACTTTGAAATTTAGTTGACATGGGATCCCACAATGAAACTGATAGCAGTGATTTAAAATCCTTGTTATAACTCTGAATTACGTTGTTATTGCAGATGCCTCATTATCCTAGTAAAAAACGCATACAACAAAAACACCTAGCAGAAAGAAGATTATAAAAAAAAATGCTTGAGTCTCTACACCTGAATATTTATATCATCCAAATAAAGCATTCTGGCATTTCCAATTTTCTAATAGACAAATCAATATATTCACATATCTTAAAGGTATTGGAAACATGGGGTCAAATCCTTACATTGTAAAGTACTGTAGATTCATACAGAAAATCAATTACTTCTGCGAACTAGAAATTGCATAAATTACTAAATATATCCTGGGGACAAGTTAAAACCACAGTCAGTCTACCAGTGTGTAGTACTTTCTGGCCGCTTGATACCTTGTAGCACTGAAGACATTCCCACAACATCTAGAAATGCAACAGGCATTACCGAAGTTGGGTCACACATCAGGGGAGAGTAAGGCAGAGGCTCTGCAAAACTTGCTTTTAATGTTTTAAGGATATGAGACTATTCCCTGAAGACTTTTATTTCTTCATTTCAAATTAAAAATGGAGTCTGTGTGACTTTGTTTTATAATAAATATCATGTAAACTTACAAACATAACTGCCCAGATTGTTTGTCTTCCCAAATTCACTTTATAATTATTGAAATGAAGAAGGATCAGTATGAATGAGGGATTCAAATTTGGAGTTCAGATTCGTACAAATCTATAAAAATGGGAATGGGCATTTGTGAGCTATTCTAATAACAAGCTAATTAATTCACCCTATTTCTTTGCTTTTGGCCAGAATGGTATTAAACCAGAGTGGTAATGGGTTACATCTCATGCTAATTAAAAGCTCAAATTGTCTGATATATTTTAGATGAATTAAAATATAGGACTGAATTACTTATTTTTGAATAAAGTTTATTAAAGAATATAATTAAAAATGATTGTCCTTGAGAGGAAAAATAAAGGGAGTCTGTAGCGAGCTGAATAGCGTCCACCTCAAAACTCTTGTATACCTGGAACTTCAGAATGTGACCTTACTTAGAAATAGAATCTTTATGAATACAAGCAGTTAAGAATCTTGAGATGAAACCATCCTGGATTTAAAGCGGGGTCTATCCAATGAGTGATGTCCTTATGCAGAGATAGGAGAGGCATATCTACAAGCCAAGGAATGACAAGGATTGCCAGCGACCACCAGAGGTTAGGAAAGAAACATGGATGAGTTCTCTCTTAGAACCTCCAGCAGGAACCAACTTGCTCACACCTTTATTTCAGACTTTTTTTTTTTTTAAATGATTTCACTTTCTGTAGAGTGAAGATCCTAAAAGTTTGTATGTTTAGGGCATCAAAATATCTGTTTGATAATACTGAGTTGAATGTATTAAATTCCATTTGCCACAAATATTGTAAATACTAAGCAGTTCATACCAGCAGTTTCTTCTGGCCATGTGGCTACTATTTTTCATTTATTTTCTGGATCACTCGCCATTTAGCTGTTCAGTGGGCATAGAATTGGCTTTACTGGTAGGAATTTTCAATTTTGGCAACCAAAAGTCATAATATAACATTAGAGTCTTGACATTTTGTTTTTCACTTTATATATACAATTTTAAAATACATATTTTATTGTTGTTACAAATAAGTAACAATCACTATCAATATTTTGGTATACATATATTACTCTAAATATTTTCCTACAAATTCATATTTTTTTATTTATAAATATGAATTCACACATTAATGTTGGTTTAAAGTCTAGTTATTCACGTAACAGTATGTTTTAAATATTTAACATGCGATTCAGTATTTTTACATTATATCATTTTCAATAGATATACAGTATTCCATGATATGATTTTGATGAATTTTTTTAGGTAACTGCCTATATTTGGATACTTGAGGTCTCTTCTTCTTATAATTTGCTATTAAAGTAACAATGCACTGACTATGCTTATAGTTAAAAACTTTGCAGAAAATATGGCTGCAGAATGGAATAAATTCCTAGTAGGAAACTTAGATCATGCATCTATGAAGATCTCTCTCTCACACACACACATATTTACACCTGTCTATAACACATATCTCCACATTGCTTTCCAGAGAGAGTCTAGAATCTTCTGGCCCACAGCAGTACATGAGTATTTATTATTTCTCTCATATGCTTTCCAGAACAGGGTATCATCATTCATTTATATCTTTATTACTTTAATCAAAAGAAAATGCTAACTCATTTTTGTTTCAATTTGCATTTCTCTACTAATGAGTTTGAACATTTTGTCATGCATATTGTCTATTTATAGTTCTATAAATTGAGTATTCAATCCTTAGTTTTTCAATCAGAACACTCATCCTTTAATTATTGTATAAAAATTTTATTTTATATTTTTAACCTTTTCCATTTGAGAAGGAAAATAAATTTAGAAAATGGTTTCAGGGCTTCCAATGCCAATATCCACTAAAAAATAAGGCATGGTGCTTGCTCCAGCAGCACACATACTAAAACTGGAATGATCTTGGAGAAGATTAGCATGGCCCTGTATGAGGATGACTTGCAAATTCGTGAAGCATTACACATTTTGTATGATATACATCAAAATTTTAAGAAAGTAGATCCTAAGAGTTCTAATCACATGGAATTTTTTTTTCTTTTTCTTGTATCTATCTGAGATAATGGCTGCTAACTAAACTGATGGTGGCAATAATTTCACAATAAACACAAGTCAAACCATTACGTTGTATACCTTAAACTTACACAGCAACATATGACAATCATACCTCAATAAAACTGGGGGGAAAAGGCTTGGATATAATTATCCTTAGAGGCTGTTCTTCTAGTCTAATATTATATCTTGGGAATTATACTAAAAAGTTTTCAGCAAGGTTTTTTCAATCTTGCTATTTCTTTTAAAATAAACTACACGTCATACTAAGTATCCCATTGAGCACATACGCTTCACCTCAACTTAAGTTATTGTTACCTTCTTCCCGTAATCACATCAGGAAAAAAGACACAGGATCTTGGCTTTTCTAAGCTGTTTAAATGATGTGGTAGAATGCCATAACTTTCTC
Organism: Ursus arctos; assembly: GCF_023065955.2. Classification (NCBI taxonomy): domain Eukaryota; kingdom Metazoa; phylum Chordata; class Mammalia; order Carnivora; family Ursidae; genus Ursus; species Ursus arctos. The sequence goes on from NW_026622841.1 coordinate 20,847,061, forward strand.
TTACAGGCAATAATACCTGCCTAAGCGATTTTGTACAGATATAGAACAAGTAATGTGATTGACAACCTACCTTGGAAGCATTCTCACCATTATGCTAAAATTTTATAGGCATAAAAGAAAAAAAACAAACCTGAAGGGGGGGGGGAACAGGTTTTGATCAGGTCTCAGAGTGTGGGCTGAACAAGTAGCTTACGATGGATGTGTTGTGTGTGTGTACACACTATGATTTCAAATGGAAATTTACTGAGTATTTGGTATAGAGAAAGGAGTAAAAAAGGGTTTACTTTCTTCTTTTCTCATCTGCAGTGATACTTTATCTATTAGCTGTAAGTTATGAGTTTCAGTTTGTATATTTTCCTGGACCCAGTTTATGTGCCATTCCAGATTTGCTCAGCTTCACCCACCAGTTCTGATCATGAGCCACTGCCATGTGCTTTGCTTCCCAAGTCCCTGGCAATAGTTATGCTCTTCTTAGAGCTAAAGAGCCCTCTTGAGTCCTGTTGCTACCCTAGACCAAGGAACCACCACATAAAGTACTTACTGACAAGGGGAGAATTCCATGTTTGCATACTCACCAGATGCTCTGACTTCTTAGGTGCTGTTTGGGGATACAGAATAGATAACAGCCTATTGGTGGACTTTGACCAGTGACAGGCTTCCAATCCAGCCACTGACTCTGATACATAGTACTTCATGTGGCCTCTCAGGAGACACCCCGGGAGGCCAAGCAAACTCTGTGTTTGCTCTGAACTTGTGGCCAGCTCAATGATATGCCACCATCATTGATTTTTCTTCTCTCCTGCTCACTTTCTTTGTTCCCTCACTGGTGCTTTCCTGGGCTTGCACCCCCCAGAGGCACTGCCTTGAAAGCATACTTCAGACTCTCTTTTCTAGGAACCTGGCTTGACATGAATTAAGGCTTTCAAGAGTTAAAATAATCCCATGATTATTCATTTTATGAAATAAATCACATATTCTCTAAATACTGCACAGAAACTGCGTCCAATTTTCATAAAGAAGCTTGACTTACTATGAGCTCCACCAGTATTTGCTACCAAAGTGAATTTACTTTTATGTTTATGGAAAGTAGAATAATCTGTTTATTTCCCAAACTACCGTTCTCCAAATTTTCCAACCCCATCCTCACTGCTGGGGATTAGGGGAAGAGAGATCAAAGCAACCTAAACTTGGAACCATTTGATTTGATGGTTTTTTAAAGTTATTAGTTAAAAAGTTAAAAGTTATTTGACAAGTGGAGCTGTTGTTGAATCAGCAATGCTGAGAAGCTAATATGGATTAAAAAAAATCTGATACATTTATTAAGATGATGATCCAGAAGCAACATCTGCTCTGAAAGCATTATAGAGAATATAAAGGTTATTCTTGTTCAGACCAATAAATGTCACCTGTCAGGAAACAAAACAAAAAAAAATTGTTCCCTGGAAGTGAGAGTATATTTTATTCTTAAAGCATTTAATTCATCAAAACCTTGCAACACGACACCATGTGAACACTGACCTGTGAATAGGTACCAGAGGTTGTTGGGCTCCAATGTTTCCATCTCACCCCTGCGGGTTGTCTTTCTGTGTCGAATTTTATAGCCGGTAATAAATCCATTTTGTGTGCCTGATGGAGGAGGCAGCCAGCTTACTTTGATACTCTGCAGAATAATAGATGTAAATTAAAACACTGGAGAAAGTAAGGAAGACAGGATGGGGTCAAAGAAATGACCCAAACCTAAGTGTGAGTAAAGCAGAGAGGTAAGAAGTGCTAGGGATTACCCTGCAGAACCAAATGAAACCCATTCTTACTATCCGACAGTATTCCTCTTTGTATGATTTTGGACAAAAATACACAATTTATTTGATTGATTACATGCATTATCACCTCTCCTTTGTAAATGCCACTAAAATGACAGTAAAATATTCTAAAAGGTATAAACCTATGAGGAAATAGAGAATAGGAATCTAATGGATGAAAGATGTTAACAAATATTTAAGAGATGCAAACTGAGGGAAGTGTGGTGGCTGAGCCAAAGGGGAAAGATGAAACCTAAATTACCCCTTAAGAGATATTAATGAAAAACAAGGTGATTTACATGGCAAAGTTCAAAGAGGACTAGAAATTGTTGCTTCCTAAATACCTTGAAAGACAAAACTGAAGCATGGTGCTGAAATAAAAGATGGACTGAGGTCCTACCCACATCCAGTAAAATCAATCTACTAACCCTCAGTGACCTGGGAGTAGCTGGGAGTTTTATCCTCTAGGGATATTGGAACAGAATCCACAGATTCAGAGATATCAGGCACAGAAGAGAGTAGAGATGAGGTCAAGGGACTTATTTTTGACTTATTAAGTCAAAGACACCCAAGTCTTCTTTCTTCATCTGCATTCAGAGCAATGACAAGCAGGTGTATATTCCCCAGGCAGAATATCAGGTAATAATTCTCTAGAGAAAATTGTAAGTTTGGCCCTAGAGAAAACAACAGCCAGGTTTCTGATTAATCCCCCAATAATGAGGCTCCCACTTAATAACCCCACTCATGCACTAGAACTTACACTTTGAAATCAGCTTTTTAGGACATATTTCATTTTAATGTAAACCAACAATTTAAGACTATCAGACATTTTAAAAAAAGCCTTTACTCTAAAAGACAGAGGAAAAATACATAGCAAAATGGCCCTTGAAGGAAACAGAATGCTGTTTCTGCTTAGAGCAGAGAAAGGATTCAAAAAGCTGTCTTTAATACCTAGATAATCTAAGAGAAGACATTACATCTGTGAAAAGAATAAAAATACAGAAAAAAATAAAAGATTTTAAAAAAATATTATAACATTTATAATTTGGTTGCACCAGTTAAATATTCAATAAATAAGTTGGAAGATAAATTAAAAGAAATCTCCTAAAATTCAGTGGGGGAAAAAAAAAAGATGATCATAGAAATTTGGAGAGAAAAGATAAGAAATTAGAAGTTTAATGCATAATTTCCAACATCCAACTAATAAGATGAAATAATGAAAAAAATAGGAAAAATAGAAGGCAGAAAATTACCAAAGAACAAAAACAAAAACAAAACACCTTTCCCCCAATAAAAACCTTGCAGAACTGGAAGATTTGAGACTTTAGTCTAAAAGGGATTATGGAATGTCTGACATCATGTGTGGGAAAAAAAAAACACAAAAAACTACATTAAGGCACATTACTGTGAAACACTAGAGCCTCAGGGGGAGAGAGGATCCAAAAGTTTCCAGAATGGAGGAAAAAAAAAAAAAAAAAGCAGGTCACATAAAAAATGATCAGGAGTAAAAATAGTAATAAGTAAGATTTCTCAACAACACTTCAAATTAGAAACAATAGAACAGTACTTATAAAATTCTAATCCTAAAAGATTCTAAACCTGAACTTCCAAGGCTATGCAAACAAATCATCAAGTATAAGAAAAATATAACACAAGTATAAGAATACATGCTTATACAAGTATAGGGACTTTTCAGAAATACATGGTTTCAAAGATATCCATCTGGATTCCCTTTATCGGGAGACTAATGAGGGTATGCTTTGGGAAAATGAAGAGTGCAAACACAGAGAAAAAGATATGAAATCCAAGAAATAGAGACTCCAAAAGAGAAAAAAAATGGAATTCTCAGGAATACAGTAAAGAAATTTTTAATATAAGATTGGATATAATGAGACATAAACTGAAAAGAGTACATACTGTGTAATTCTGTTCAGATGAAGTTCAAGAATAGGCAAAACTAATTTATAGTAATACAAAGCAGACCAGCAGTTGCCCATGGCAGTTGTACTGGGGGACTGACTGGCTATGGGAAGAAGGAGACTCTTCAGTGTGGTGGAAACATTCTGCATCTTTATTTTACGTTTGTTACATGGGTGGATACAATTGTCAAAATATATCATTATGGGGTGAATTGTGCCCCTGTTCTAAATTTACATGTTGAAGTTTATTTATTTATTTTTTTTTTAAAGATTTTATTTATTTATTCGACAGAGATAGAGACAGCCAGCGAGAGAGGGAACACAAGCAGGGGGAGTGGGAGAGGAAGAAGCAGGCTCATAGCGGAGGAGCCTGATGTGGGGCTCGATCCCATAATGCCGGGATCACGCCCTGAGCCGAAGGCAGACGCTTAACCGCTGTGCCACCCAGGCGCCCCTACATGTTGAAGTTTAAATCCCCAATACCTCAGATTCTGAGTGTATTTGGAGGTAGGGACTTTGAAGAAATCATTAGGTTAAATGAGGTCAATTAGCATGGGACCTAATCTAATCTGACTGGTGTCATTATAAGAAATGGAGATTTGGAGACACACACAGAAGAAGACCATGTAAAGACAGTGGAAGAAGAGAGCCATTTATAAGTCAAGGAGAGAGGACTTGGAAAAAATAACTCTGCTGATACCTTGAACTCTAAGAAAACAACTATCTGGGTTTGTTTAGGTTTCCTCATCTGTGGTGTTTGCTATGGCAGCTGTAGTGAAATAATACAATCATAGAAATAAACATTGAAGATGTGTGCATTTCACTTTAATTTTAATTACACCTCCAAGAAGAAGTAGGACTAGAATGAAAATGAAGAGGAGGAGAAGGAAGAGTAGGAGGAGAAAACTAGGAAGAAGATTGGTGAAGGAGAATAGGGATGGACATGTACAAGACTGCTAAATCCTGACATAAAAATAAATCAGCAGGTGATATCTAAAACTGGTGAATTAAAGCTAAGGAATTAAGGAACAGCTACCTGAGCACATTATTGAAAACCATGAAGGTAAATCCCAAAAAAGAAAGAGTGATGAACGTGGGAGTCTGGAGGGAAAAATTATTTTTGAAAAAATAATGTGCATGTAATACTTAGATGAACATTTAAATTAATTATTTTTTAAGATTTTATTTATTTATTTAGTGAGTGGGTGAACGGGCAGAGGAAGAAGGAGAAAGAGAATCTCAAGCAGACTCCGTGCTGAGCATGGAGCCCGTTTGGCGGGGGGGCTCCATCTCAAGACTCTGACTTGAGCTGACATCAAGAGTTGGACACTTGACCGACTGAACCACCCAGGCCCCCTAAATTAATTTTTAAAATAAACATACACAGTTGTTCTTTTGAGGTGGTAGAAATAAATGAGTATCAGAAAGAGGCCAGACACAAAGTCAGGGAATGGATTTCTAAGTCCCTGCCACAACCACAGGAACACTGTGGTATTGTTTCAATCACGTGGAAGTGCGGAAGTGTAGCAGAGGCAGGGCAGTATTCTCCAGGGAGACTGAAGTCTTAGCCTCTTCTTTTAGATTACTACAAATTAGCTATCGCTCTACAAATGACTAAGTGCCTTTGTTAAAATATTTAAAAAATTACGTAAAGTCAGTTACCGGCTAAGCATTTTTAAAATGTCAATGACATGCCAACTACAGTCGGTTCTCACAATTTGCAGTAGCCATGTTCCATAACATTGCCACAAACACTGAATTTGTAAATATGGTAATATTGCTCCTAGGGAAAATACATGGGTGTCTGGGTGACTCAGTCATTAAGCGTCTGCCTTCTGCTCAGGTCATGATCTCAGCGTTCTGGGATGGAGCCCCACATCAGGCTCCCTGCTCAGCAAGAAGCCTACTTCTTCCTCTCCCACTCCCCCTGCTTGTGTTCCCTCTCTCACTGGCTGTCTCTCTCTCTGTCAAATAAATAAATAACATCTTTAAAAAAAATACAGGTTTAGGTTCTTACAAGTCTTTTTTTACAACACTTTTATCAACTCATCAATACATAACCTTGTTTTATGTATGTTTCTGCTTAAAGACATCTTATCTAATATTATTGTTGATACATTAACATTGAACTCGTGGCCAATAGCACTATAACTCATGCCAGAATGAAGTTTATCTAACACATGGATTTTCTCCCTAAGGCACATCACAGTCTCTTGCAATAAGTGATACTACACAGCACTTCAGCATTATGCTTGGGGAGCATTTTAAATAGCAAAATCACCAACAGAAAGCAAAAGTAAACAAATAAATGCAAAAGTAAACAAATAAATAAAAAAAAAGTGGCATTTATTTGACCACAAAAAGGACACTTGGTTACAATAAAAGAAGTGTTTCCTTGTTCAACCTCAGCTGGGAATGTGTGCTTCTGGAGATTACAATTGTTCCATGATTCAGTATGTGTGTAAGTCTGCAAATGACGGGGAGGGTATTGTGGGTGTTGATTTGGAGTTACCAATACATTCTGGCAAGTAGGTGAATCTGCAAATACAGACTGAAAATAATAAGGATCAAGTGTAATTATATAACAAATACATTTTAATAATTTTAGAGGAACTTAGATAAATAGAATTAATCTGATGATTTAAGTCAGAATATATCTGAAAGAGTATGACCCTACTGAGACAATTTATCTCACCCTCATTACGCTTAAAATGTGGCAAACTAAATGCCACTCTTAAGAATAATTGTTAATAATATTTTGTGTCCTTACTATAGACCCGGGAATGGTCTGAGCACCCTATATGTCCATGTCAGTTAGGTTTTTTATCCTCACAATGACCCTATGAGTTAAGGTCTGTTGTCACATTTTTTGTACAATCATATAAATTAGGATACAGATGGGTAAGTACCTTGAACCTATGTGGCCACCATGTGATAGAGGCAGTATTTGAACAGAGATCATATAATTTGAAGATGGGATTCTTTACTATTTAATATTGCCTCCCATGGGAGTTCAAGAGGCTAGAGTCTAATACATTCAATTATCACTCATTCAAAATATATTAACTGCATCTCTGCTGTGTAGCAAACACTTTCTTTGGAACTATAGAAACACCCAGATAAGTTATGGTATATCCATTCTGGCTTAGGAATAGATACATAAACTCAATGAAAACACAAAGTGTTAAATACTAAAACACAGAGTCCCAGAAAATAAAATGGAAATACAATAGAGGGAAAAATTAATTCTGTCTCACATGGTCAAGAATGACTTCCAATATGAATCAAGAAAAACTTCAAATATGAGTAGAACTTTATGGAGGGGTAGAAAAGATAAGACAAAGGGGATATTAAGAGCAAACTCAAGATGTCATGACAATGTACAGCACCTTCAAGTGAAGGTCAAGTAGTCCCTTAATGGCTAGAGCCAATGGGACATATAGGACAATGCAATGGAAAGATAGACCGGAAAAAAGTTAAAAGTCTTTTGGGACATGCCAAGGAGACATATGTTAGATCAGTGTGCTCATTTAAGGCATTTGGCTAAAGAGACAAACTAGCAAATAAAATAGTTGTATAATGTCCCTGGACCCAAAAGAATACATAGCCTTAAATAACATACACTCACCTATCCCTTCTCTCCCCCACCTCCCCTCACACACATACATGCTCCTGAGTGGCTGTGTTCTTTGTTTTCAAGTGTTTTAGAAACTAGTAAAGAAAACCAGATTTGATGAAGAGTCATAACTTGTATTTATATTCCACTACTTATCTTACTTTTATTTTTCAACGCTTCAAGGTAGCCATGACAGATATTATTACTATTTTACAATTTGACAAAAGAGGAAATTGAGGCGCAGAGTTAAATGATGGACAGAAGTCATCTTGTACTATCACAGAAAGATCATCCAATGTTTGGGCCTAACATTTGTATTACTTTATGCTAAAATAATCATAGAACTTCTACTCAGCAATTCTACTCACCTAAATTCTCCTACAAAATATTCTTGAAAGAAATAAAATCTGAATTTAAATAATTAGTTTTTAATACATCCAATTGGCCTTCCTATAAGTAGCCCTTGGCAAATCAAGAAGTGTTATTTTCTATGGACTACAAGTTTATTTTTTAAAGTTAAAAGTAAATTCAAATTGAAAAAAAAAAATACAAATGAAGACATTAAACTTTGACCAAGAGATAGAACCTTATGATTTCCAGTTACTACTTTGCTATGTCTTTGTTGAGAGACCTCTTTTAAGTCTTATAAATGACTCTAATCTCAATGCACATATTGAAACAAGGAAAATAATTGTGCTTTAGTATGTCTACAAGTGGTTGTAAATCACTTACTAAGCCTGGATAACTTAATTATACTAATGATTACATGAGCAATACTTAGTTTTTGACAGGTAGTAATTTTTCTTGATCATATTTGAGGATTTTCAGTGATTGTATAAATTATTCCCACATAGCCAATACCTTAATATCAATGCCTAGCAGCATTAATTAATAGAATCAGTTATACACTCTACATGCCAGGAGGCAAAGCCCCTCAATGGTTATCATTCATTTTGGAAGTAATTTCATCATGTGTATTCATTATCATAGATGGGCAGCAGCTAAGTTTATTAGCATCTTTTATGCTTTCTCATTGGTTTCAAGCAAGAACCAGCAGAAGGCAAAGGCTCAAATGGTCAAATTCTTTCCTTGTAGGTTCTCCTTCTGCAGATATGGCTAGATGTCCCAAATTATATTGGTTTGGGAAGTTAATTAAAAGTATTCAGTAAATTTTTCATACTCAATAGCATAATGTATCTTATTTTCTGTATGGGACCTGTTCTGTCAGTGCTCAGTAGCTCAGACTTCATTGCCCATCCCCCCACAAAGCCAACTAAAGCTGTCACTGTTATGGGAACAATCTTGTACCTAGTCTTCATGGGTAAGCCTGGTAATTATTTTTATTAAAAATACTTAACACATGACCTTTGACATTTGAAAAATCAATTCTAATAGCTGTGACTTGACTTTTGGTTCTTTCAGTACTTGAGAGGGTGAAATTTTCAAGCTGTTGCCAATGTTCTATTTTGATTCAAGTATTAATTTCGCTTTTTTTTCCAGATCTGAAATAAAAGAAAAACTGTAAAATTTAGCTTCCCCAAATCCTTCCCTCTCCTTTTTGATTATCATAAAAATGAATTCGTTTCCAAGTTAGCTTGGTGGGAGCAGTTAGGTTTACTGATTGAAAAGAAAAGATCTCCTTGGCCATTATTTTCTAACTTTTTGAGACAACCCAATTCCATTTGGTGATGTGGTATTATCCTTTTCATGGGCTCCATTTATTCCTTTCTTTACTTTTCCTTTAGCGTATGAGTAATAAGTAACAAAACAAAAAAAAAATGGTAAGTCTGCCACCCCAAATTTTTCTTAGAAGCCACATTTCATAAGCTTCTGTTTTTAATTCACCATATCCCACTGCACATTGGCATTTTGCTTTACTCTCTCTAGAATGGACTGCAGAGGAAGACAAGCCCCATTCCAAACATATGCAGGGACTGTAGTAAAGACTTTTTTTTTTTTTTTAAGTGATTTCATCTGGATAGCATTCCCATAGAAGGGAATTGAAGGGCACCACTTGAAAGAAGGTTCTTACGGCAAATAAGAATGCCATGGCCAACACAGCAGGAATCTAAGGATCTTGAAACTTAATTGAAAATAAGTTTTGAACTCTGCCCCTTATTTCTGCTTGTGTATTTCTGGTGACTTGTTGAATCTCATGTTGCTTGAAGAATGAAATATGCTTTCCGTACCCATGACACCCTATAGCTTTTTATTAAAGAGTGCCATTGGCACTTTTAAAGAATCTCTTTTTATTGTATCCCTGATCTGTCTCCTTATTTACATTCCCTCTGCCACTGCCCCAACTCAGACCTTAATTACCATTGCCCAGAATATTGCCACAGCTCACTAACTGATCCCCCTGCCTCTGGGTGTCACCCTCTTTACACCCATATCCGTTATCTTCCTGATCAGGTGATGGGTCACTTAAGTTCTCTGAGTTGGTTTTCTCATCTGCAATACGAGAAATACCTACGTCAGAGGATTGTGGTGTGGATTAAAAGCAGATGATGGGAACATGCTTGGAACTTCAAGGGAGGGAAGGAGGAAAGAGAAAAAGTGAGGCAAGAGGTCAAGAGTTTAAGAGATGGAGAGGGGGAAAATAAAGACAAAAGTAAACGAGGGTCCGAAGGAATAGAGCAAACAATGATGCTCTCACAGCGCGGACCTACTTACTTGTATGCTGACTCAACAATTTTTCTTCCACGCATTAGGAACATTGAGAGAGATAAGTCACCTAATAACACTTTTTAAACTCCTTTTCTTCCATGAATATTTACTGAGCAATTTACTCTGTAGAGGGCAATTCACATTTCTTGGGGTATCCCACAGAACTTTCTGGCATGGGTGGTAAAGAAGAGACCTTGGAATACAATGGAGACTAGAGGAATGTGAAAAAGTGAAGAAATGCTATGTATATTTTTGGAGGTAGACTTGACAGGACACCGTGATTCATTAAATGTCAGGTGTAAAGAAGGACAAGTCATCAATATTGACCCAGGTTTCTGGCATAAGCAACTCAGTAGATGATAATGCATTTACGGGGATAAGGCTGTCTGAAAAACAATACATTTCCAGAAAAAAAAAAAAAAGTTAACTGGACCTTCCAGTAGTATCAATAAATGACACTTCACAGAAGATGCAGAAACAAAGGCTACCCATATTAATAATATTCCAGTTAAGTCTGGGAAGGGCATTTTTTAATTTTATCATTTAGAATAAATGATATCTTAATAATACCAAAATTATACAATAACAACATCTAATGCTTAACCTTTGATATTTATCTAAATAGTTGGTAAATATTTCATTGGTGCTGAAATAAACTGAATTGAACTTCAAACTGGAATAGAACTTAACTCACTAATTAAACAGTATTTTAAATTTTATTATGTGTATAATTATGTGAACAATTTTCCAAATGTGTTTGGCTTTTTTATAAATCTATATACTTTATGGGACTAACCAACTATGGAACTGATAAGATGTCAATAAAATATTATGAAGGCCTTATATATTTTCCCTCCAGTTATATACTATTCTTGCAGATCTGCCATGTTTTTACTTCACTATCATAAATATGCAATCTCTTGTGATAAGTGAAGTTAGAAAACTGGGTAGCATACTAAAATTGGCATTCTTGAGTTCGTGTAGGCAACTGTTATCCAAAAAGACATAAAGCCATGTTAGCAAATACTTTGTGTGACACATTTCCAGAGTGAAGTCTGTTAGTATCACTCAAGTCTAAGTAAATATTTGTGCAATAATAAAAGTATGTTTATATACAAATTGAAAAATACTTGACTTTAAACAAAATTTTATGTCCCAAATTCAGGCAAGTCACATTGCTTTGTTTTATTTAAAAAATGAGGAAATCTAGCCTGTTGTGATCTTGTTTAATGGCTTTGAAATGATAGGAACATTTCATCATCAATAGGTTAGCTTAGTTGTAGAATTGTCTTCCTTTTATCTCTGCCCTCCCTGGTAGCCCCTGGATCTCTATAGATGGTGCCAGTGGGACTCCTCCCTGAGGATTAAACCCTACCTGATCTACTCTGGAAAAATCCTGTTCCTGGTTATGTTGTGCTAAGCCACATTGGGATTTTTTCTCAGGTTGCTCAACTTCAAATCGTAGCCTGCAAATCCACTTTGAGTTGGGTCTTAGTTTTAGTGACTGGGTATATCTCGGAGGGATGTTGCCATGTATCTTTGTCAATGTTCTTTTACTTTGGTAATCTGCCTGGTTCTTCCAAAACACCCAAGTTGACTGAGTCCTCCAGCAGCTAGTGTCTCCTTTGTGAATCTCTGAGTCTGGGAGACTTCCCTGACAATTGTTACTCACTTCTCTGAATCTAGCCATTACCTGCTTTCACACTCTGGACTGCCCAAACCTCTGGTCTTCTGCTATAATGCCCAAAAGTCCTCGTCAGCTCTTTCTGACTCCACCCACCAGGTACAGCTGCTATTTACTACTCTGTTTGTTTGGATACTGTGACTGGTCTTCCTGAAGGAGCATCCCTAATCATGTTCCTTACTCCTGATTTAGGGGCACAGCCCTCCTGATACTGGATCTGAATTCCACACCCATTCACCCCACAGAACTGTCTTTTTCAGGTGTAGACAGTGGGCACATATAAGATTAAAAAAAAATGCACACAGTGAGAAATGGCATCTGGAATATGCTCTATTTCTTACATGTTCCATTTTTATATTTCTTAGTTAAAGTAAACTGGGCTAAATTTAATTTGATGCTGAGAAATTGACATGCCACCACTCTTCTCTGCTCTTTTAATCAAATTCTGAGAGCTCAACCTTCACGATTCCAAGGAAAAAAGGGGAAACTAATCACTTATCTAACCTACTTCATTTTAGTAGCATAGGGGAATTGAACCAGTAAATTAAGGTCAAATAGGTTTCCAAACCTACACTGTGAGAGCATCAATCCATCACCATCCAAGGAGACACAAGGCATCCCATGTTATACTGGTAATTTGGCAGTCGGCTAAGTTAGTATTTTGGATACTTTCAGAGCAATATTTAAAGAAAAATTCCTATGTAATATAAAGATGAGGCACAAAAGTCTATCAGAAGAAAAGGGGACAACAGCCCTGTGTGGTCCACAGACTCTTTCCCAGTGGTGTCGCTAATTCAGCTCTGGTCCCAAATTCGCATACCTATTCTACACAATAACTACCAGTCATCTATTTAAGAATTAACTCCAAATGTTAACTAAAGCTTAAATCCTAGGCACAGGTAGATGGAAATATACTTCAAACTTCCTTGATTCTTATAACTTGTGCTTAAAAAAATCTTACTGGATTTTTGTCTAGCATGCAGTCCTGAATTGTCATTTAGAGAAAAGAGAGACTAGTATTTTGTAATTAAAAGATATTCAATAAGTATAATAAGATGGACGACAGAAAGCATACTCTCAGCTTTTCCTTAATTTGCTAAGTGTTGTTAGGACTCATTGACCCAAGTGCATGGATTTTACATCACACGGCCACTCTTTCTCTCACCTAATTGTCGAGGGGTGATCAGTGAGAAAGAGTTCAGAAATGTAAAAACACTGCAAAATACAAAGTTCTACTCTTATTTAAATTATTTTTTTCATTTTACAATTCTTGAGTTATCAGGTCACTTTGGCTTCTATGATTGTGTATCGAAGACATAATACATAAACGAATGAATGATTCTTAACGAGGCAGAATTATCTTCATAAACACTTCATCTGATCACAACAACTAGATTACATTTCCCTGGAAAACAACTTTCTTTGCCACCCAAAAACCATTCAGTGCAATGTGTAAAAAGGTGGTTTTCTTATGATAGATTTTACCATATTCTGTTGAGTGGCTCATAAACAGTGCTTTCTCCATTGATTACAAAACCACTGTTGGAGTTGATTCTCGGGTATGTAACTATGTATGGTCTCTATTACTGGAAGAAAAATGAAGAAAAATCAATTATTTTTTCCTGCTAGCCAGGCTTTCTTGGCCAACTAAATAAAATTAACTGAATATTCCAAAGCCAACCAGGAAAATCACCCCCAAATATAGACTATAGTCTACACTAAAGGGAACAAAAAAAGAAAGGTAGAATTGGATGTATCTAGCATCTTTTTTTGGTAAACTCTAGGATTTAAAAGAGGTTTTTTTTTTTCCCCCACACGATAATTTGCTATGCATAGCCTGGTAGCCAGGCCTGTTTTATTCTAGGTGCTAGAAACTGGGGATGTAATTTCTAGGAGGTATTCACATTTTGACAAAATTCCATTACGATAAAGCAATTTGGTTGTTCCCTGGAGTTCATGATAAAGCGATCTTACGAGTAATACATTTCAGAATTTGTCAGTATCAATAGACTTTATTCTCCAGTACCCAAGTCATTCCCTGGAAGTAAGCTGGATGTTTAGGGAGGCTCATTAACTCCTTCAGATCACTAGGTCCTTTCTCAGACTATTCATTTCTACTAAATAAAACTACTAAAAGCAATGTAATAGCCTTGATGCAGGAACTAGAGTTAGGAAAGCCAGAACACAAATACATCAGCAGAGTTATATGTAAAATTATACCCTTCAAAGGCACAAGAAAATAGACCAATATACAATTTAAGGCAGAAAATACAGTGTCCACTTATTTCTCACTTCTTTTGTTGGTTTGTTTTAGAACATGGAAACCAAGATTTTATTCGAGCAGTAAGGTGAATGGCATAACTTCAGATTAATTTATTTCACCAAATATTTAAGCAACTGAGGCAAGAGATAAGAGTTTAAATACTGATTTATACCAAATGAAATTTTTTTCACATATGGGATAAAATGCATTTATCAAAAACAACCAGTAGGAACTAACAGTATTGCAATAATGCACTCATGTTAAAATAATCATGATATACCAATTGGTCCCTTAAAAAATGAAATATTAGTTTAAAGGTTGTACAGTACTCAGTAAGAGAATAAAAACCAAGTTTTTATAATGCTATATACTAAAAATTGTTTTAGTGACAAAACCAGAGCCTTTATCACAAAAACAATTTGTATCTAATGTTTGATAGAATAAATATGACTGCAAATGAGTCTCATCCTATACAGAACAATGCCTTCTGTGCTTAAATGTACATTAACATTTAGGGGCGCCTGGGTGGCTCAGTCCTTAAGCATCTGCCTTTGGCTCAGGGCCTGATCCCAGGGTCCTGGGATCGAGCCCCACATTGGGCTCCCTGATCCACTAGGAGCCTGCTTCTTCCTCTCCCACTCCCCCTGGTTGTGTTCCCTCTCTTGCTGGCTGTCTCTCTCTCTGTCAAATAAATAAATAAATAAAATCTTTAAAAAAAAATAATAAAAAAATAAAATAAAATTTAGGCATGGCCAATATTGTGGGATAAACACATACAGCTGGGTCTATATTAAATAAGGGAAAATATTACTATGAAGCAATTTTCTTAAAAAAATGCAGAAGTGGCTATTTAACAGAGGCATATCTTCAAGCAAACTGTCAAATTAGGCCCTAAGTAATTAATCTCTGAAACCAGCAGGCTTTCAATCTCAGAGCAACCATCTCAAAGACATGACTTACCATGTAATTACATGGGACATTACAATGTATTTATGAGGTCATTTGTTACAATGTACAGTAATTACAGAGTACTTACATAGCTATTTATGTCTCATAAAATGAAGTGAGACTAAATATTTTAATTGTGTTGGAGAAATAAGGGAAAATATTTGAGTTCCAAATGTCAGGTGAGATTACAGGTCAGATTGACATAACTCATATTAACAGCTGGCTGCTTCCAGAATCACAAGTGTTTTGTGGCGCTCTCTTATTAGAAATGAAGGTTTGAGAAATATTCCTTCTAAGAATGAGTGAGTGGAATTGTTCTCAATTTCAATGTTCAGGTAATGCCAGAAGACAAACCAATAATATAATTTACTATGTACACTTTACATACAAAGCATGAATGTCCAGGTGTCAACAGAGTTGCTAGATTACAAACAAGGTCATGTATAATGTATTAATAAATGATACACCATACAACTAGACAGAATAATAAAGTAGCAGGCCTTCTGTTTTCCATTTCTATTATTTTGATAAAAAATGGTATTTGTTCAGATTTTCACATTCTTAAATATGTAGTAAAATTTCAAAGTTGTGTGTTTTCCAAGTTTCTTCCCTTCATCCCATAATTATACTTGGAAATTCTTAGTTAGCCTAACAAGTGAATTATGGCAGCCAACAGAAGAGGATTCTGTGCTAGTTACATCTGAAACATCATGATATTATGAATAATGAAGAGCTCAGTGCTCTCATTACTACATCGCTGATTTTAAAAATTAAAATTAAAAAACTTTTTGGTTTCCTAATCATCTGTTCTCTTTGGATTAAGGCCCAAAGCAAATCTCATCATTATTTATATGCATTGCTTTATTAGTTTATTCAACAAACATCCCTAATGCCTGCTATGTTCCAGGCATGGTGTTACCACAGAGTCATATTCACCTAAAACACTTTTCTTGAAGAGCATGATCCTTTCCAGTGATAGATTCTATGATACTGTTGGTAGATTGGCCTTATTAATCTATTAAGTTTAATAGACATACCATACTATGCTCTCCTTTTGGTTAAATAAATTCTGGCTTTACATTCAGAGTTTATGCCTTTAAATTGGATTGGTCATTATTTGATGAAACATGAAATGCAAACAGTATTGCTCAGCCTTTGCTTATTCTTGCTAAGATGCCTCTGTTCATGTGATTCAATGATTAGAAAGTATAAAATAATGTTCAATTGTGATGGCATAGACAAAATATTCTTTTCTAAACTTTAGCCTGTCTTGTGAACTTCAACAATTATTTTTCAAAAAGAATAAATGTCAAATCTTTTTTTTTGTCATGCAGATATTATAACTACCAAATTGCTACAAATATGTGAGCTAATTAATTCCTATAAAGACTGATCAGCAGGCTGACAGTGATACCAACTGCAGCCTCCTGGCAAAACAGGGATTCCATCAGTGTTTAATGACTGTTACATTCCTATATAATAGTCCCTGGATTTGCCAAATCCAGATACTCAGGGTCCACAGAACCATCTGCAGAATGTTGCCTGTTAATATGCTAATAAACCAATTAAGATTCACAGAATTATTCAACAGCCACTCAGGTCAATTCTGATCAACTGTACCAATTTTATCTATACATGCAGAAAGAACTGGTCCATTTCTCACTAAAGTTCCAAGAAGCTACTCAGAGTAGTTAGGAACACCATCTCAGTAACTCATTCTAATTTAAGAACAGTAAGAGATAGTTTACTTTTGAAAAAAAAAATATGGGTAACTATCAATACTTCAATCAGTATTTCAATTAGATATGCATTCATTATGTGTCTAATTGATTAACAATTAGCAGCACCTGTAGTTGGCTATAATTTTAATTACTGATTACACTATGGCTGATTACTTAAAATGATATCTGCATGAACACCATTGGATTATAAAGAAAAGAATAAAACAATTCCAGAATAATTAGTTCTATTAAAAATGAGATTAAAACCAATTCAATAAAACATTTTTAATGTTTTTATTTTAAGCAATGGTAATAGATTTTTCTTAAATTATACAATATGGAGAGAAGCTAACCAATGATTTTTTTTAATGTAACTAATCTGCCATTTTCCTGGAAGATGTGGAAGTACTTCAGAATAAGCCATTGTCCATCAGAACAATAAGCATGAAAAAGAAGATCCTAAATAACAATAGATAACAATAGAGCCCCATTTCTAACTTGCTTTTTAAATATTCATGTTTTAGAAATGGAAAGATATGTTGATCCTTTGTCATGAATATGACAGACCCATCAACAATCATCTTCAAAAGAGATCTTGGACTGTATTCTTTAGGCACAAAAAGAACGTACATAATTGTTTCAAACATAGGTTTTTAAAAAGAGAAAGTCAATTTTGAACTAAAATATCTTAAAACTAGGTAATAGTTGCAAACACTCCGGTGTGCAAAATACCATGTGTTTTCACTTTGGTATTCCAAGAGAGGATTGGTAGCAATTCTTAGAACCAACAACTCTTCCAAACTTAAAAAAATATTCTTCACAATTTCATACTATTACATCATATTTCTTTTAGAATTTAGGACTTCAAAAAAGGGATTGATGCATGAGCTTTGTAAGTTTTTTTACAACCTTTTTTTAGTATAAATGAAATATTTGTGCAAGTGGCTGTTTTAAACAGAGAGTTTGATATTTATTTCCTTTTTGTAGCTCTATTATAAAACGTTTCATGCAAAGACAAAATTAGAATAGTATATCATTTCACAATCACCAGGATGGCTACGATCAAAAAGACAGATAATAACAATATTGGTGAGGATGTGGAGAAATTAGAATCTTCATATACTGCTGGTAGGGATGTAAACTGGTGCAGCTGCTTTGAAAAATAATCTGGCAGTTCTTCAAAAGGCTAAATGTAGAGTTAACTATGACTCAGCAATTTCTTTCTAGGTATTCTCCAAAAAAATGAAAACGTACATTCACACAAAAATTTATACACAAATGTTCATAGCAGCATTATTCATAATAGCAAAAAAAAAAAAAAAAGTAGAAACAACCCAAATGCCCACCGTCTGATGAATAGATAAACAAAATATAGCATATCCATACCATGGACTATTATATGACCATAGGAAGCAATAAAGTATTGATGGATGCTACAACATGGATGAACCATGAAAACATTATGCTAGTTGAAAGAAGTCACTCACAAGAGACCACATGGTGTATTCCATTTATATGAAATGCGCATCTTAGAGACAAAAATTAGATTAGAGATCGCCTACGACCGATGGAGGAAAGGGATAGGAAGGAAATGAGGGGTACTGCTAAAGGGTAGAGGAGTTTTTTAGGGAAGGTCAAATGTTATACAATGAACTGTGATGATGCATGCATAACTTTAAATGGGTGAATTCTGTGGTATGTGGATTATATAAAGATGTTACAAAAGTAACTGCATCACAAAAATTAGATTAGTATAATGAACACCAATATGCCCATCACTTTGACTTCAAAAGATCAATTTCTTTCCACTCTTATTATATGTATTTACTAAGCCCTCTAAACTGAGATTTATTTAAAGAAATCCTGTAAAGTGGAGAAATGCACCTATGTGTATGGGTCTCCCCATAAATGAGAGGTACATTCCGGAGGGACCTGAATACAATCTATTTTTAATACTCATCCCTGATATGATGCTCTGTACGTATGGTACTCACAAATGTTTATAGATGGCAGTGGTGACAGACTGAACAAGTATGGCCTCCAGGAGGAGGCAGTGTAGAGCGCGGTAGAGTCACACTCCATTGCTTTTTAAAAGTGCTTCTTTTGAGGACATTTAGGAAGTAACGTATGGTTAGGGGCTAAAGCATCTGCAAAGAGCTCAATTCGTTAAGAGCTCTAATAAAGCCCATGGGGAATTTGTGGAGGCTCCAGTCCAACTCCTTTTAAAAATGATTCTTATGTAACAAAACTAGACGGCGAAACATGGTTCCAGCCTACATAGGATTTCTTTAGGGGGATGGGGGTTGAGAAACTATTGCATACAAGTGAATGGCTGAATAGGTTGAAGTTGATCAAAGGTCTCATAAAAAATCTTTTATATGCTTATTTATTTACTTAAGCCCAAGAAAATTCAATGAGAATATATGTAATGTTTTCATGGGCTAAGTGCTTTTTCTGACAGTGCTCATCACAGTTCTGTATTTGTTTGATTATCTGATTAATGTCTCTTTAGTTCCTTAGAACTTAAGCTCATCAACTTTTCTATTTCTTACTGTGGGATCCCTAGTGCCAACAGTAATGTCTAAAACTTAGAATATATTCAATAAATAGTTGTTGAATTAATTAATAAAGAAGGATTTTGATGGAATTAGTTCTTCATTTAATCAAATTTCACTTCAAATCATAATACATTCCTTTTCCTTGTTACCAGAATATCCACAGTATTTCCATTACACCTAAAAGACATTGTGTGGGCCTGATTTGGGCTCACAGGTGCGATGAAGGAAGAAATAAAGGAATGCCAGATAGAAGGGGTGATAGCTCATGAGACCCCTGACAAAAGTTTGAAGAAAAAAAAAAGAAGGGGGCTGAGAAGTGAGAGGGCTCTTGTGAGAGAGAAAATGATTACCTAGACTCAGTGAAATAAATTGTGATAAAAAAACAAAAAACAATTTGAATTAGTTTCTCCATAACTTCCACCAAGTAATCTCCTCAGACATCTGGGGTAAGAAGGAGGGTATGTTCGGAGGGAGAGTGTTGAAAGGGAGAGAAAAGCATGGAGTCCATAGGACCTGGGAGGAGGGCAAGTCATGATGGGGGGGTCATGTGGCTATAAAGTTATCAAGCTGGGTGCTGATGAAGCAGGGTGTGCACATAATTACCATTAATGAAAATTAATTTAAGTAAATGTCAAACAAGTAAAACCATGGTACACACACACACACATTGATTATACACAATTGTAATACTGGCCCATGGTTTAATTTTCCTTCTCAATTTCTGTGCTGCGGTATGAAGGAAGAAGTCTAGAAGAACAGAAGAAGCATAACTAAAAGGTTATCTTTTGACTCTCTACTTTTAATTTTTTATCTTCACTTATTACCTATTGTTTTTGCTTTCAAAATTACATTGAAATATTATGAAAACATCTTTAAAATAATATGGATCAAATCAGTAATCCCTTCCTAAATCAATGTCTTAAATGAAGACACTGAGTCTGAAATGAAATGAAATGAAATGAAATGAAATGAAATGAAATGAAATGAAATGAAAGAAAGAAAGAAAGAAAAGAAAGCTCTTTTTTCTTCTCTGGAATACATCAGAATACGCTTGTCAGTGACAAAGCAGATGGCAATGTCGTCTTTCTATCCCAGTTTATCATGATAAAGCCAACGTACAGGTAAACATTTCTACCCTTTAAACTCAGGTTTTACCTTACTCATGAATTCTGGCTGAACTCTTTTCTTTTTGCTCTAAGCTTTATGATTCATATGAAATATTGAAATGTTTAACCAAAAATATTTCCCCACTCCTGATTTGCCTGCTGGTCAGTTGTAAAGACATTCACTTTGCAATAATTAGGTCAGTGCTGACTTGCTGATTCCTTCTTTTATGTCTTCTCTTATTCTTTTGTTCATTAGCAAATTATGTAAAGATTGTGGGAGATAGCCACTGAATATTCTGGGAAAGGTAAACGACCAGAAGTCACCAGACGACATTCTTTACACATTGATTTTCTTTTTTTAGGATTAATGACTACGGTCATTCAGTGCAGGCCTTTCAATTTCGTACTCAGTAGCATTTGTTTAATTAGATGTCTTTTTTGCTCCTTGCACAAATTCAATAACACGAGGCTAATTAAGCACCATCATCTGCATATATCTTAACTTAGAGATGAAAATAGAGTCCCTATTTCATTCTGTTGTTTCTCCCTTTAAAAACATAAATATTTTTAAAAAATGACCTGAAAGTGGGGAATAGCAGGAAGGGTGTAGAGAAATGTTAACAGGCAGAGAGGATCAACGTCCAATACGCCACATTTAAGAAACGCTTTAGTACTATAATAAAGTCCAAAGATATTAAGTAACTTTTCCTGCTCAGTTTCCTTTATCATAGGTATTGTGCAAATGAGGCTACAGCGGCAAAGTTACTCTTGGTTCTTTGGGTATGGATTACAAAATTCATTGATTTTCTAAATCCCTACTTAAGAAACTTTCTACAAGAACTGTTCTTGTGTCATTGATGTGTGCTCTCTTATCTGGGAGTATATGTTGTAAGAGGGAAGAGAGGAGATGGCGCTCTGGTCATGGTTCTACTCATCAGGTGCTCTTAACTAGGCAACGGTGAGGTAGAGAGAGGACAGCCTTGAAATCAGTGGGGCCTCGGTTTAAATCCCATTTACTGCCACTTTGCCACCATACGACACACCTGTGCTTTAAACTTTGTTTTGTAAGTGGGATATGTAAACACACACACACACACACATAAGAACAAACAATTGGAAGTAATAACCTAACAGGATGCCTGTGAGAATTAATACATGATAATACTTATCAAAGTGAGCCATGTAGTAGGTGGTGAATTGAGTCATCTCTTCCCCTGACGTTATCAGTGTCCCTGAAAAGACTGGCAAAAAGAAACTGAACCCACTCTCTAAACTGGGAACAGTTGTTTTCATTTTGAAAGTGTTTTGTCTAAATTACAGCTCTCCAACTTCTCTTTATTCTACTCCAACTCCTTGTGCACAACGTTTCAGAGTTCTGCTGTGGGCTTTCAATTAACTGTCCATGTATAATAATCAGATGTAAAGCTTTCTGAGAATTCTACTGTACCTGCCAGCCATGTGAATTCCTGCAGTGGACTGGGACATCAGCTTTCTGATTAGAAAAGCCCTCATCGGTAGTATTTGCCAGTTTCTGCAGGTTAATACTTCTACCATGGCTGATTTCAAGCTACCAATGGTTTCATAATCACTTGCAAAATTCTTGAATATTTAAGAATTGGCTCTTATGAGCCAGTCCCAGCTGGCTCCAACACATACCAAAAAGGAATATGAAGCCAGTGTGTCAACAAATAGACACAGGTCCACATGTCAAATTGGGACGAGTGTGCACGGACTCAACCTTAACACTGACTGCAAAGTCCTTGTGGACAAGGCCTTTGTTTGATTCAAAGTTTTTAACCTCCGCTACTACTTAGCAATCAAGAGATACTCATAGATGGACAAACTGAAACTCAGATCACCACACAATATTTTAATCTTAATTTCTATTAAAATCAGTACAGATGTTATGACTATTAAATTTAGAGTGAAATCATCAAATACCACCTTAATCTTATAGTTTGCTGGTCCTTGAAAACAACTAAGGTCTTTATAAATACATACAAATATTTAACATCAAATTATGAAATAGTTGTCTTACATTAAGCCATATGAAATGGTAAACAATCAATTTTTTTTTACCTAAAAATGGGATTTCATATAGTTCACATGAGTAAAATCGTTTTTATTCTTTATCTAGTCCTACCTTTCCAGGTTTTGATTAAGGAAATAGAGGCTTCATGGACATTTTAGACGTTTCAGCTGAGATGTTTCAGAAATTTTTCATAAGGGCAATATTATGGACCAAAATAATCAGATTCGTTCAGTCTTTTCAACGTGTTAATTCATATTGATTTTGAGAGAGAAAAAAAAAAATCCCATACCATAGGACATCTGTAAAAGAGGAAGTCACTTGTGCCAGAAGCTCCAGACTAACATAAATAAAATGGGGGAAGGTCATAAAAAAGAACAAAATTCCTGGGAAGTCCAGAGCATGTTCGTTTATCCTACCCAAGGTTCTTCAGAAAGAAATTCAAATCAGATGGGCATCCGAAGGTTTGAGGTGAGGAACAAGATCTGGCATTACAATATGAAATGACCCTCTCCTCAACTTCATGAACATCTTACTATCTCAATATATTGTTCTAAAACAAACAACAAAACCCGTAAAAATCTCTGAAATGTAGACGGTAATGAGACTAGGCTATTACCAAATAAATCCAATACTGGGAAAGGAAATAAGTACTGAATCTCAATGCTTGTAGAAAATAAAAATGGCACTTTGCATATAACGAGATTGTATCTCCTGTGATCGAACTTCTAGGTTTCATATTCATTCAATCAACAATCAAGAGCAGTGTCATAAAGAGATTAATCTGCAAGCTTATAAAAGAGCCTAGATTTGAATCTCTGTTTTAACACTTAACAACTGGGAGTTCTTGGGTGCAAGTTATTTACCCTCTCTGTGGCTCACTTTCCTATCTACACAATGGGAATCACGACACCAACTTCACTGTATTATGAGCCTCGAAGGAGAAGCAATGTAAAGCGTTTATGAGTATACTATTCCAACCACTGTGTGAGGCTAAACGTCAGTCAAAAAATGAGTTCTCAACAGAAGACACTGAAATTAATTATGTGAAGAAATGACAGAGTCATGTCACTGGGCAATATCTTCTTTTCATCAAGAAGGACTTTTGAAAATTAACAACAGAAAAGGAGAGGGAGCAGAAGGAGCAGAGAAAGTGTAAGAAAGAGAAATTGCTCTACCACATTCATGCAGAAACAGTAAATATTAATCCTGTCCACTAAAGGAGTTAACACAGACCTTTATAATGAAGCCTGTTCCTGCACAGAATAAAGATGGTATGCTGTGGGGCTCCTGGGTGGCTCAGTCAGTTAAGTACCCGACTCTTGATTTCAGCTCAGGTCATGATCCCAGTTCCTGGGATTGAGCCCCATGTGGGACTCCACGCTCAGCACAGAGTCTGCCTTCCCTTCTTCCTCTGCTTCTCCCCAGTGTTTGCACTCTGTCTTTCTCTTTCTCTCTTTTTCCCTTTCTCTCTAACAAGTATATAAACAAAATCTTTAAAAAAAAGATGGTATGGTGCATTAAATTAATATTTTGCTCATCTAAGAATCATGTAAAAACCTTCTGGGGCCCCTGGATGGCTCAGTAGGTTAAGCACCTGATTTCAGCTCAGGTCATGATCTCAGAGTCCTGGTATTGAGCCCCTTGATGGGCTCTCCGCTTAGCAGGGAGTCTGCTTGTCCCTCCGCCCCTCCTCCTGCTTGTGTTCTCCCTTTCCGTCAAATAGATAAATAAAATCTAAAAAAAAACCCACAAAAAAAGAAAAACAAAAACCCTCTGTGGCAGTGTTACTGCACAAAGTGAATAGTAGCTCCAATCTGAATGAACATTTTTCTCTCTATGTAAAGGAAAAGTCTGGTCTTTTCATGCAAATGAGATCAGTACCTGTTCCCACATCCTGGGCCCATACAATTCCCAAGTATGTCAATGAAAGAGCCATGAGATTAATTATTCAGATGGCTTATATCCATAATGCCAAATATCTGCATGTTTGTACTTTTTGCTCAGATCTTTAGAATCACATGCACCCTATTTGTGCAGTCATGTGTCTGTGCATATTTTTTGATTTTGGTTATTTATTAAGATCAAATTTACTTAAAAGAAAGCCAGATTATTCTCTGTTCTTCTTTTAAAGAAAAAGAAAAGCAAAATATTTGTTGCGTTTCCAATTATTTATGCAAGTGCAGAATATCCAACTGGAAAAAACAAAACCAAAAACATATTCACCCTTATTTCTTTAAAAAAGCAAAAGTATTACAGCCAAGATCCTGGAATATAACATTCTCTTCCTTTCTGAATGCCTGTGTGGGAATTTTTCAGCAGTGGCAAATTGCTGTCACATGGACTATCATCATAGCTGGTGGCTTTACAAATGTGTGGAGCAACCCAGATTCCCACTGGCTATAAATACGCTAGCATGGCTGTTGATGTGCTCTGTGAGCTGAGGCCCTGTGGAGCTGAGGTTTTCTGGAGAGTGAGGGCTTTACTTCTCTAGATGATCAAAGGATCACCTGGGCACAGACCATTGAAAAAGGAAAGACTTCACTGGGAGACCAGCTCCCTGATTTTCTGTTCCACGGTATCATCCAGATTGCAAACGGGAGGAGAGTCGGGGGCAGGGCAACAATTCTTTAACAACTCTGTCAGAAATCGAATGAGACAGACCCATTCCATAAGATTTTCTAATTCTGTCAAAATTATATCTGCTGTCAAGTCAACTATTGGAATGTGGAAGCAGTAGTAAAATTGACAGTTGCTGGATGAATTCTCAGGTCGTGCTCACATTTGGCAAGCAAATGTGGGGAGTGAACAGAATAACAAGCAACCCAGGATCATCCCCATTCAACCCAAAGACAAAGTAAATGGAACGCCATGAGATTACTGAATGAGGTGACTAGCTGGGAGTCCCAGTCTGTAGGAGCTGTAGGCCAACACGTATCCCGCAGTTCCTTGGCAACATAGTCTTACGAGTCTATTCTTGCCTATATCAACTGCTGACATTTAAGGTGGACAGTAAGTGTCTTGGGCTATTATCTCTAATTAAATATAACTGATAAAATAATTATCTACCTAGAGTTTCCTGTGCTCTCGACAGTCAATTCAAATAGCATACATAGCGTAGCCAAATCCAATCTAAGTACATCAAATACAGGGCCCAAATTCCCCAAACACTGCCTGGTGGTTGACTCTATGGCCACCTATATCCCTTGAATTTCATGTTTACCTTCTTTTCCCAGCCCTCTCAAGTAAGTCTCAATCAGCTTTTGTTTTAAAGGAAAATCACAGGTCTGTTCACCTCATTTCCACTCTAACAATCTATGGACTTACTAGAGATGCTAAAATACCTTACAAAATTGTTTGTAGTGATTTAGAAAGAAGCAGGAAATATAATATTTGAAAATTAATTTCTGTATCTGTGTTGAAAGTACCATATTGGGGCGCCTGGGTGGCTCAGTTGGTTAAGTATTGGCCTTCAGCTCAGGTCATGATCCCAGGGTCTTGCATCCAGCCTTGCATCAGCGGGGAGCCTGCTTCTCCCTCTCCTCCCCACTTGTGCTCTCTGTTGCTACCTCTCTCTCCCTCCCTCCCTCTCCCTCTCAAATAAATAAATAAATAAAATCTTTTAAAAAAGTACTATATTTCTTTACTCATACATTCAAAGCGGGCTGTGTGCATTTAGATTGCCATGTCGTAATTATCTTAATACCTGACTGCCCTTTCTTCACTGCCTCTTCTTTTTCTAGCACTGATGAAGTTGGGTTTGCTCTTAGGTCCTGTATTCCTATCAGTCACCTCTATGGGTGACTATTCTTAAATCAGTTCACATGGATCAACTATCACCATCAATGGGTGCCTAGCAAAGCGTATGCCTAGCTCCAATATTGACCCAAGTCCCAGAGTAAAATTTTTAACTGCCTTATCAACATCTTAACTTCTATGTCTCATTAGTACCATAAATCCAAAATGTCAAAGATCATTTTTATTCCTAGTATAATCCCATGATCAATTTTGGCTCTCCTCTCACAGACTTCTTTGTGCTCAAGCGGCATGAGTCCTATTGATTTTATTTTCTAGATAGATCTCATCCCTTCTTTTCTATCTGCACAATCATAAGCCTGGTTCTGCTCCAATCATCACTCACTTGAGCCACATTCATAAACTGCAGTGGGTCTAAAATTGTATGGGGTCATATGGGACAGGAAGTGTCCTAACGTGGAAAGATCACTGATAGGAGGAAGATGTTTAGAGTAATTTGGTATTGCTCTTATCTTCCAAGGAATCTGAAGAACCAAATTATCCTTCATTGACTCTGATCAAAATAAAGCAAAGAGAATAAACAGTGACCTAGAATTCACTTGTGATCTGTATAAAAACCAATAGGGATATTTAAAAATATATATTTAAAACTTGAAAATAAGAAAAAAAAAAGATAGGTTTTATTTTCCATGGGGATATAACAGGCCTATACAAGGATCATTCCATTTTCTAGGGAAATGTACTTTATTAAACTTACTATTTACTATTAATTAAAGGACTCTAGCCTAGTGAAGTTATAGGTTAACTTGTAGATATCCTGTTCAGTACAAATGCAAGTAATTTCTGTGCAGCAGGGGAAAAAATGTCAGTTTATAGTTTATTACCTCAATGAACATTAACCAATTTCATAACTATCCTAGCGATTTTATTCTAACATTCCTTTATTAAAGTGTCCATAAATACTGGCCTTGCCATCTTCCTAGTTCTGTCATTAATTAATGAGATGAATAAAATGTTTGATATGTTCATTTTATATTTATATGGAGTCATATTTTTAATTTTTTGAAAATTATGCTTTACCAATGGCTTAAAAGTAACTGATTATTAGGAAAACCTGCTTTAACTCATGAAGAGTGTCCTCGTTTGCATTGGTGGCATAATATAGAAGGGAGAAAAGCTATTACTGAAGCTAGATTTAGGGGCATTGTAGCATTCAGTTAAGCATCTGATTCTTGGTTTCAGTTCAGATTGTGATCTCAGGGTCGTGAGATTGAGACCCGAGTCGAGCTCTGCGCTGGGTGCGAAGTATGCTTTAGGATTCTTTCTCTCCCTCTTCCTCTGCCCGGCTTGCTATCTGCTCACTCTCTCTCAAATAATTTTTTTAAAAGGAAGCTGGATTTAAAAAAAATAAAGTCAATAAAATTTGGTCATTCACATTACCAGTGATAACTGTCTTGTATCTACTATCACATTAGCTCTGGAAATAGACCTACCTGAAAAGTGAAACGGACAGGAAATTAATCAGAAGAGATATTTAGCACTGCCGCTTCATTTTTTGGTGGGTTGTTGCTCACTGTAGCATCACGACCAATTTCTCAAAATAGCCATCTTTTTAACTTGACTACAATCACAGTCTTTGGAAAACCTTTTTGCTCCCATTTTTCTGTGCTACATAT
Source organism: Ursus arctos (assembly GCF_023065955.2). NCBI lineage: Eukaryota > Metazoa > Chordata > Mammalia > Carnivora > Ursidae > Ursus > Ursus arctos. The sequence continues at coordinate 20,874,803 of NW_026622841.1, forward strand.
AATACAATGAAATAAAGGTATCAAGGAGGGCACGTATTGCATGGTGCACTGGGTGTTAATACGCAACTAATGAATCATCGAACTTAACATCAGAAACCAGGGATGTACCGTATGGTGACTAACATAATATAATAAAAAAAACATTAAAATAAAAAAATTAAAAAAAAATTAAAAAGAAACCCAATGAAATAAAGGAAGGCAACAGAAGAGCTGAATGAAAGGACTACCAATTTAAAAACAATTAAAAAGAATTCTCTCTCTGTGACATAGTCAGATTGTAGAATTTAGGGCCAAGGGAGGTCAAAGGGTTCACTGGGTATTACAAAGGTCAGTATGATTTTGTAGCAATTGCAGTGATGACTGAGAGAGAAAAAAAAAAGAAGTCAAACTTTCTCCAGCTCCACTGTATAATGATCTCTACCTTCTCAAAACCTGTGTAACAGTGATAGCCTTAAGCTCAGAATCTAGCACTTGACTAAATATGGGCTTACACTGTTCTCTAATCATTTTTAGAATGCATGTTTTATCGTCTATAATGGGAAGGCAACTGCAGTTAAGTAATTCCACTGTTCTGCAGAGCTGAGATCTTTCCTTTACTTTCTGGGCATTCCTCACTATCCTGAGCATGCACTGGAGGTATCAAATACTAATTATCTTTATTTGCATTGGTTGGTATTTGAAATTTTCATTGTAGTTTGGTTTTCCAGCTAGAGGACAAGATTTCAGAGTTGCTTCCTTATAGCAGAAATGGTTCTCTTCTGCCCTTTAGAATACACCCTACCCAAGATGCAATTTTCTAGGCCTCAATGCTTTGCACAAGAATGCAGTGCTTTGCTCAATCGATGCACAAGAATCATATGGAGAATCTTGTTAAATGCAGATTCGGATTCAGTTGGATGAATCTGAAACCTGAGACTGTGTTTCTAAGGAGATCCTAGGTCATGCTTATGCTGATGCTGTGGCCCAAGAGAAAATGCTTTTGACCAACTACACTTAGGTAGTTTGTTTTAAAAGCAAGTGGCGATCCATTTTGGGCTTCTGGTTTCTGAATAAGAACAGGAAGCACAGCCATCTGTAATATGGTTAGGAGTTCAATTGGGCTTTTCCAACTAATCCCTCCTTATTTCATTAAGAATATGCTTCCGAAAATCCAAACTAATTCTAGGAGTGGCTCTATCTAGCCTTCTGTACAACTTGCAGTGACATCTGTGCCCACAGAGAGACATTTCATCTTCTCACCTTGCCATCCATGGCTTTTGTAAACTGTACGTAAACTACCACTCAATCACATTTTTCCCTTCTCACCAGGTGCCATTACTCACCCGGCACACAGATTTACTTGGTTGAAGTTAATAATTTCCCCCATACCTGGAAAACATTTCTTCTACTTCTCCACTGTTCTGTTTCCTTCTTTAGTATCAGTTCAAATGTTACATTCTCCTTGAAGCTTCCGTGATCTACCTCTCCCCCGACATTCATGCTTTAGGTAACTGTTTCTCCTCCCTTGGCTCCTGCAGGAATTGGGGCTATGTACCCAATTATATTGAAGCAAATAGTATTGAAACAGGGAAACCGAAGAGACCCCATGAGAGAAAAAGCTGTTTTGCTTTGTTTTGTTTTTTCCTTTGCTTCTTGTCTTCTATCCTTGCTAGGACCGGCATCCCCAGCCCACTCTACACATTCCTCAGAATGCAAATAGCATACGTCCTCCCTGTAAGGGGCAAGGAGTTAAAGATTTCCCCAGAACATGTAACATCTAGGGAAGGACCAGGTGAGAATGACCAGCCAAAGCTGTCATACGCATATTCTACACCACTGTCACTAGACATCTCGACGCCAGGACCCCTGGCTTCAGGGAATAAGTGACTTATGATGGACACCTGGACCTTGTCCTCATTCTGACCAGTCCCTGGATGCCCAAGAGGACATGTGCATCAGACCATAGTCGTCAGTAAAAATCCCCAGGCCTGGAACAAAGAAGAGACTCCCTCTTTCCCTTTCCAAGCCTCCAGATGCTTAGTCTGTTTCTCTCTGTATCTTCAATCAACTCTGCTTTCGCCTTCTGTGGGTGCACATTTGATTTCCATCCTCCATGAAGCCAAGGACCCTCTTGGTGGGTCCTGTGGGGACTCCCCCGCCCTCCCCCCCCACTGGGTCCTCAGACCCTGACTGCCTGCATCAGTATTGTAGTTAAAACTACAGTCTATGGAGACAGCTATGCATTAATTCATTCCTTTGGCTTGATTCTGACTTCTATGGATTATTAAGGTTATCAATACAGAGTCCTTGTTTCCAGGAACTTACATTTTGGTATGGAGAGACACACATAGACACAAAAGACTATTTCAACTACTGATATGCTCTGTGAAGATGATAGATCAGGGTAACGTGGTTGAGAGTCATGGTGGAGACAGCAATGCTGGTAGCTAGGAGGTTGGGTAAGATCTTCCTGAGAAGTGATACTCATGTGATCTGAAACCCGAATAAGAGGGAGGTGCACGTCTGAAGATTTGGAGGAAGGCTTTCCAAGTTGAAGAACAGCGAGTGTGAAGATCCTTAGTACTGAAAAAGGCAGTGTTAATTACTGACATGTCAGATGCTTGAAGAAAATGTGGGAGGCACAGGAGGAGCAAAAAGAGGAGAAATCGAGTACAAAAACGCCAAAAAGAAGTGATGCTATCGATGCCACCAACATGATGCAAGACCATCAGAAGTGTTAGGAAACAAAAGAAGATCCATAACTGTTCCACAAAAAGCTTTGAGATTCCTCCCACCTGCCCCTCTCCACCACTGAAGAGAATATGTTACCAAGAAGGGCAAGTACTTAAGTTTCCCCCATAAGTTCTATAATGGGGCTGGTCTAGAATGCCAAAAAAAAAAAAAAAAAAAAAAAAATCTTATCTACACCGACAATTCATATGTAGTTTCTTTAAAAACTCAGCACTCAGTGCCTGCTGGTATCCCAAATACTCTCCAGTCCCACTGGAATCACGAAGCACATGGTAAAGAACAGAGATGCAAATTGTGTGATTGCCTCCATGTCCCGCACACTTCCTTCATACATAGAAATCACATGTAATGACGGCATACTGGAAAATATTCCACTGAACATCTTTATAAACATCACACTGCCTACCACAGCAAGTTTGTTCCAGATAGGATGATTTAGCCCCTGTTCACCATCCATGATGGATATCACATGCTATGATTCTTCTGTAGGATCAGTAATGGCCCTCACACCCATTGTCCTCACAGAATTATCAGGGAACTTAAAAATTATTAACATACATTTACATATATATAATTTATTGAACAATTAAATATATGCCTGTGTCTTCAGAACGTTAGAGCATGGTTTTCTCCCACGGTGCCCCATCCTCCACCCCCCCTTTTCTCATTTTAAATACATTTGGAAACATTCCTTTCAAACTTATCTTGCAGCTTGTCAATGATGTTTCTCTTTTCCACATCCCTTAATTAACTCTTTTCCTCAGGCTTGCCTGGGGCCCTATTGATTTCTTCCTCCTGCACAATGTTATCAGTGGAAAGGAGCTGCTTTGTGATGACTGTGGAGCACATGCGCTGGCATCTCACAGATGTGCCAGGACCACACGTGTCATGTGTGGACTCAACTGAAATGACTCACTTGGACAAGAGGAGTGAGCCCCTCAAGTGCTGCTGAGTTGAAAAGAAGATTCACACTGAAGTGATTTGGTTGGAAAAAGAAAAAAGAAAAAGAGAGAGAGTAGCAGAAATAGATGTGTCCTAAGGAGATGAATTATGGGGAAAAAGGATGGAAAGTGTAGAACAATAATAATTTCAATGGCATAGGAGCCCAGTGAAACAAACCCAGAATTTATTTGCAAATAGCCAGCTCTCAGGCAACATTCTTGGAATTTAATATTTAATTTTTTAACTGGAATTCAGCACCGAATGATTGTCTTGACATAAAAGACTATTAATTGAATCACTTGAGGTTATTTTTTTTAACTATTTAAATGATATTTGCTTTTAAAATCCTAAAGTTCAGGGGCGCCTGGGTGGCTCAGTCGGTTAAGTGTCTGCCTTCAGCTCAGGTCATGATCCCAGGGGCCTGGGATTGAGCCCTGCATCATCAGGCTTCCTGCTCAGCGGGGAGCCTGCTTCTCCCTCTCTCTCTGCCTGCCGCTCCCCCTGCTATGCTCTGGCTCTCTCTATCTCTGTCATAAAAATAAATAAAATCATTAAAAAAAAATCCTAACAAGTTCACAATTTGCTAATTCTGCCCATCAGACGTCAATTAACTACCATTCAATATAGCCATTTAGCCATTACTATCTATCTATCTATCTATCTATCTATCTATCTATCTATCTATCATCTATCTATCTACCCACCCATGATCTATCTATAATGGTGAATTAGGTCAGACATTGCCTGTACATGCACAGGGAACTACATCAACCACCAATAGCGAAGGGACAATTCTCACCAACCGTAAGAGAATTCAGGGGCTCACGTATAATTTCTTATTAGGAAAAAAAAAAATCATAAGGTGATTATTATTCATAAGAGCTCATACTTTCAGCTCTGTGGGACTAAATGAGATTAAGATATCTTAAATATAATCGCAACATCACTACATTTAATTTACAACTCTGTACCACTTGTCTGCATGTGGCTGATCTTGCTGCACTTGAAAATGCAGAAATAATCAAGCTAAATTATTTCCATTTAGTAATGGATCATTATCCCTCTTTTACTATTTGCTACTGACTCATAATCAAGGTTCGGATCCAATCAATAATTGTGTTCTTTTCTCACTAGGGTAATTTATATTTCTATATCTGTGTTGAGCTTTTTTTTTTTTTTTAATATCCTTACGAAGCATCATTCTTAGAGAATCATATATTAATTTTTGGTGACATTTAAAATACTCTTTAAGAGAACAGCTTTTCTGAAACAATAAAAAGATCACATAATTATTTGAAGCTCATTTCCTAATGAAAATTTGAAGAAGTATTGCTACCTCAAACCTTTGCAAGATACTAAATATTCTCATACTTGAAAAGATTTTTTGAAAAAGATGCAATGGCTAGAATTGAACTGAAGTGTTTAGAATTATGTTTGGCCCAGAGTAGGCATTCTATAAGCAATTGCTGAATTAATAAATGACTGGCAAATTAATGAATTCTACAAAAAATAAAAATTATCTGAGATAAGAACAAATGTGACATTAGTAGATCCATTACCAATTCCCCCTACAAATCAGGATCATTTTGTAATGATAACTAGAAGAAAAATGCATATATCACTGAAAAAATATTTTGGCAAAGAGTAACAATGGATAGTTCCTTGAGAAAGGATGTGTTTCAAAACTCAAACCTGATATAGTCTGATGAGGAAAAACAGTTACCAAAAATATTCTTACATAGAAAAGTACAATTTGTAATCTGCTGTCTTCCTGAAATATTTATTAGTTAATCCTATATTTCCCCCTTATTTGGGATCTGAAAAATAGGTTAGGGAAAACACACTGTACTTCTCAGACCTTTTCGACTTAAAGCTAAATGAGCATGCCATCTGATTAACTCAGCCAAACAGGCATTACTAAATGGACTCAGATCAGTCAAGTCGGTTTCTTGCTTGAATTAGCTACTTGTTTAAACAAATTAACCAGTCAATTCTGCCAAAATACTAAGTTCTCCTATCCCTGCAAAGAAGACCAGTCACCCTGAAGCAGAGAATGTATAATTAAAACATCTTTTCATAGCAAAGCAAACTGAGCAAAATTGGTGTGAAATTAATGGAGGGTACACAAACAGCCTTTTTCTAAAAAAAAGAAGCTTTAAATAGGAAATTGCTGCGTCCATGAACTATATAAACAGGCAAGGAGACTACAGATTCACTGGTCTTTCATTATTCCATAGCAATTCTAAATTAACTTAAGCTGACAAGAGGAGGCACATTGGTTGACCAGCAACCTCAAAAATAGAGCCCAGTGAGTCCCGCTGCTTGATATTTATGTGCTGTGTAATCCCCTCCCCTAGAGTCTAGACTGGATTTGCTGACTGGCTTTCAATACATGGGATACAGCAAGAGTGATGGTCACAGAAAAACTGTGGCTTCTGTCTTGAGTTGCCTCTCTTGCTGGCTTTCACTGAGGCAGCTGCCATGCTGTAAACTGCCCCATGGAGAGGTCATGGGGCACTGGGAACTGCCCACTGCCACCCAAGTGAGCTTCGAAGCAGATCCTCCCCAGTCAAGCTTGGAGATGAGACCACAACTCCAGTCCACATGTTCATAACAAGTCCTGTGAGAGACCCTGAGCCGAAGACACGGAGCTAAATTGTCCCTGGATTCCTGACTCACAGAGACTGGAAGATAATACATGTTCGTGGCTTTAAGTCACTAAGTTTTGGGACATTTTGTTATGCAACACTAGATAACTATCTCACATTGCTTCCTTCAATTCACAGGCAGTGACAGAATTAAAAGTCACCTTCAGATACCTCATCTGTATCTCTGATGGTAGAATGTTTGGGAAAGTTGCATTCAGTAGTGCTTCTCTAGATTGTAGGCAAATAAGTGCTCATAAATACCGAGCAGAATACTCCAGCATTATATATGCTTGACATACGGTTTGACGCTTAGCCTGAAAGGGTAGTAGAGTAGGGAGCAACAAAGTCTCTAGGTCAAATTGCCTGGATTCAACACTAGGCTCTGATATATAAGAGCTATGTTCCCCTGTGCTAGTTATTAAAAAATTTGTGTTTCATTTCTCTCACCAGTAAAATGGGGAATAGTACCTACCTCACAGGGTACTGTGAGAATTAAATGAATTAACCAAATTTAATGTACTTACAATAGTCCCTGAGATATAGTAAGCACTATGTAGGTATTACTTGCTTATATTGGAAAAGAAATCCTGAAGAGTTTTCTCTTAATAGTCAATGGAAATTATAAGACCCAAATCTTAGAAGCATGTTCATAATAAGAGGAAGAACTTCAGATAAATCTGCAGAGTTCAAATCTGTAGAAGTTAGGGGGATAAAACATAATTCTCAAAGGCTAACAATTGGTACCAGTGTGCCATATGGTATTTTGGAGGGAATTACATTTTCTGCGTCATGAGACATATGATAAAATTGTAAGAAGTAGTGAGCCTTTTATTTCAAAATTGCTTCTAATTGTTTTAGGGCAAAGTCTCCCAGTAGATGGATCCCAGGAAGCAGGCTGACATTCATCTCTTTAAACAAGCCTTCAAATCAACCATTTCAATGATAAGGTCTGTCTAAATTCCAGGATTGAGACCACATAACTGATCACATATAATTAGGTTTTTAAGGTGATTTTGAATATCCCGCTCTTTTTATACAATAATCTTCAGCACTCTGCCCCCTCCCCAAATAAAAAAGCAAAGAATCACAAAAATCTATTTATTACAGTTAAAGTATTTGGACCAACATTTTCAAAGCAACTTGCAATATCTTAAATAGATTTCTCAAATCCTCTATGTTTGAACAAAAGCACCATGGAGCCAGGAACTTATGGGTAGTACTCTGAGGCAAGTGGGTGAACTATGGATATTTTGTGTTTGTGTTAAGAAATGAAAGCACAAAGAATTAGAGATGGACTCTAAAGTCAGGTTATCCATATATGATTTCTGGATTTGCAGCCAGCAGTGCATTTGGGCATTGTTTCTAAAAAGGTCTTTGCCTCTGCTTCCTCAACTGTAAAATGGGGTTAATAATAGTCATGGCCATGTGGAGCTGCTAAGAGAAACAATAATATAATTTGCACAGACCACTTAGCATTGTGCCTGGCAAAACACAGGTTCTCAGAAGACATTAATGGTTGAAGTTATTGCCTTTAGTGTTATCACTGCTGTTGTAAACATTCTATGGCTTTCTCTTCTCCTATTTCTTGCATGCAAGACAAAAACGTTCTCCTTTGCTTTTTCTCCTACAACTTGCATTGATATGCTGCGGAGGGGAGGGTATAGTTGAAACAATCACCTTGGATGGAACTTTGTGCCCAAGAATGACGACTAGGTTTTAGTGTAAAATAGAACATTACTACTAAACTCAGCACATCAGAATGAAACCTCTTTCAATTTGGCAAATGCAAGAATAATTAATATATGTGTGTTGTTAAAGAATAATAGAGAAGACAAAAATTTATGTTTTTGTTAAAATCATATGTTATCATTTTGTAACAAATAAATGGAAGACACACTATTTCATCAAACTGGTCAAGCAAAATAAAATGTTAATGCATGTACACATTTGCGAGCACACAATACACACACACATACACACCTCTACCAGAATAATAAACTAGGTATTTTTGTTCTGAACTCTAAACTTGAGTAAAACTTGTCTCTGAGATGCTTTTCTTACTGAAACCATCAGCTCACTAATAGACAATATTATCTCCTCTGAAAACACATTTCTAGTATAAATGACCTGGAGACTACAGTCTATAAAGAGCAATTGCCCTCTATCCCAAAGGTGGTTTTTGCAATCCTACTTCCCCCTCCACTCATCCATCCTCATTCTGTACAACTCCTCTCCACAGGCCGCGTCCGGTCCTCTGCTCTTTGGCTGACACACATTGCCGGCATTTGTGGCCGCTTACCCTGTTCCAGTTGTCGTCTTAAAGACAGGGAAAATAGAATGGAACGAGGCTCCCTGAAATCAATGTGACAGCACCACGATTCCCCTATAAAAATATTGCCATCTTAAACTTATGACAGTTCAGCAGTTGGACAGAGATATGAATCTTGTCATTTTTAAGGCCGAATAACAAAGGGAAGGAAGAAGGAAGATTAGAATGGCATTGCAGATGAGAAAATTGAAGGCTGAGAAATCCTGATTAGACACATTCTTGAGAAGAGCTTATTGAATATGTAAGAAGGTATTTTATATCTTAACATTTTCCTGGGTGAAAGAAAGAAAGATATTTCTTAATTTTAATCCAATATGCCTAGTAAAGCCATGATGCTTTTGATTTTAAACTGTATTAACATAGAAGTACATGTTTTCCTTCCTCCTAAAATCTATGTGAGGCTACTTAATAAATTCAATCTATTTACTACATGTTCTATTTACTTAAGTATGTGTGAATCATATTAATTCTAATTTGAATTGTTAAAATCTTTTTTTTTTTTTTATAAATCTATAAAATCATGATGCTTCAGGGTACAAAAGAAATGACCCCCTCCCTAGTGGAAAACAAATCCTTTGAAAGAAAGCCAACAACAACACTTAATATTAATCTTGTTTCAGACTAAACTTACTTCAGAGACCTACAAACTCATTTTTGCTGCCTGTGTTCAAGTGGAAATCAAGTATTATAGATACAATGGAAGCTATCAGCTACCCTCAAAGTAATAAGTTTGCAATACAGTTTTCTCACAGGGGAATCTCAGAATGCTTTGAAGTGCTTACCTTTTTATGCCTACAAAATAATTATATCTGTGGTTATAATATAAATGAATCTTCTTTGGATGTAGCCAATCTGTGCCAGGTTTGGATTTTATTAAGTATTACACTTTGGAAATCTGTTATTCACAGAGCTAAATGTGTTTGAAATATGTCCACTCAACTTGACAAATCTGAAACATAAAGTATTGCCCATTCCTCATTAACAATATTGCAGATGTGCTTGGAAGCAAACATTTGAAACTACAAGATCCTAACTTTCATAGCTCTGAATAAAGTAAGTGATAAATTTTCGGCAAGTGTCAGATGTAGAATGAGAAAAAAATGACCAGGAATCTTATCCAGCCCAAACCTAGCATATGAGGAAACCATGCAGTCATGTTCAGCAGTAACAATAGCTGGATTTAGGTGCTTTGCACTTTGAATGGTGAGATTTGAACATGAGATTTTAAAAATTCTGGTCAAAGGTTTTAATCTAGCCAAGGTTCTCTCATTGAGGAATATAGGCATAATAGTAAATAAAGGAAAATATTTCATTACTCCTTTCCAAAGGGGTCCAAGATAGACATGTGGCTCTCTTGGAGATATACTCATTTTCGAGTATTAAAATAAAAATACACAGTCAGTCAAGTAAGAGAAAAGTTAGTGTTTTAAAAAAAAAAGCATAGATATCACCCCATACCTGTCAAAATGGGTGGAATAAAAACTCAAGAAACAACAAGTATTGGCAAGGATGTGGAGAAAAAGGAACCTTCCTGCATGGTTGGTGGGAATGCAAACTGGTATAGTCACTGTGGAAGACAGTACGGAGGTTCCTCAAAAAATTAAAAACAGAACTACTCTATAATTCAGTAATTGCACTACTGGGTATTTACCCCCAAAATATGAAAAACTGATTTGAAAGATTATACGTACCCTTATGTTTATTGCAGCATTATTTACAATATAACCAAACTATGGAAACAGTCCAAGTGTCCATCAACGGATGAATGGATAAAGAAGAGGTATATATACATACAACGGACTATTATTCAGCCATAAAAAGGAATGAAATCTTGCCATTTGCAATGACATGAAGAGGGTTAGAGTATAATGCTAAGTAAAATAAGCCAGTTAGAGAAAGACAAAGACCGTTTGATTTCACTCATATGTGGAATTTAAGAAACCAAATAAACAAGGGGAAAAAAGAGAGACAAATCAAAAAACATTCTTAACTATAGAGAACAAACAAAGCTATTTAAAAAAAAACAAAGAACACAGGAAAGGGATCAGGAACTTTGGGGTGGTCTGGGTCTCAGGTTTGCACATTCTTTTTTTAAAAAGATTTATTTATTTGAGAGAGAAAGAGAGATAGATAGACGAGGGGCAGGGGGAGAGGGAGAGAATCTCAAGCAGAGGCTGTGCTGAGAACAGAGCCTGAGACCTGAGGCCCAATCATGACCTGAGCAAAAACCTAGAGTTGGATGTTCAACCAACTGAGCCAACCAGATGTCCCAGGTTTGCATATTCTTTTTTTTTTTTAAAGATTTTATTTATTTATTTGACAGAGAGAGAGACAGCCAGCGAGAGAGGGAACACAAGCAGGGGGAGTGGGAGAGGAAGAAGCAGGCTCATAGCGGAGGATCCTGATGTGGGGCTCAATCCCATAATGCCGGGATCATGTCCTGAGCCGAAGGCAGACGCTTAACTGCTGTGCCACCCAGGCGCCCCCCAGGTTTGCATATTCTTGAACAACTTTCAGCCTCTCAGTCACATTTTATCCTTAGCATTGAAAAAACTAAAACCAAAACATACAAGTAATGAAAAAGAAAATACCAGGTGAGATAATCTCCTCTATTTGTTTCAAGCTTTGTCTTTCCAAATATTCACAGAGCACCTACTTTATGGCCTGTGCAATTTGTGAGGAATGCAATAAAAACATCTCGAAGAAAGGACAGCAAGAATATAAAGATGAGTTGTAGAGGAACACAAGAGACAGAGGATAATGTGAGATCAGGTACTAAAATATATGACAATTATAAAAGAAGTAGAACTTCTAATGCAATCCTTATCAAAATACCAATAGCATTTTTCAGAGAACTAGAACAATCAATCTTAAAATTTATATGGAACCACAAAAGACCCTGAATAACCAAAGCAATCTTGAAATAGAAAGGCAAAGCTGGAGACATCACAATTGCAGACTTCAAGTTATATTACAAAGCTGTAATGATCAAGACAGTATGGTACTGGCACAAAAATAAACACATAGATCAACAGAACAGAATGGAAAACGCAGAAATAACCCCACAATTATATGGTCAAGCAATTTTCAACAAAGCAAGAAAGTATATCCAATAGGGGAAAGACAGTCTCTTCATAAAATGGAGTTGGGAAAACTGGTCAGCTACATGCAAAAGAATGAAACTGGGCTACTTTCTTACACCAAGCACAAAAATAAACACAAAATGGATTTAAGACCTAAATGTGAGACCTTAAACCATAAAAATCCTAGAAGAGAACACAGGCAGTAATTTCTTTGACATCAGCCATGGCAACTTTTTTTCTAGAGAGGTCCCCTGAGGTAACAAAAACAAAAGCAAAAATAAACTACTGGGACTCCATCAGAATAAAATCTTCTTCACAGTGAAGGAAACAGTCAACAAAACTAAAAGGCAACCTATGGAATTGAAGAAGATATTTGCAAATGACAAAACTGATAACGGGTTAGTATCCAAAATACATAAAGAACTTATACAACTAAACACCCCAAAACCAAATAACCCAATTAAAAAATGGGCAGAAAACATTAAAGGATATTTCTCCAAAGAAGACATACAGATGGCCAATAAACACATGAAAAGATGTTCACCATCACTTACCATCAGGGAAATGCAAATAAAAACTACAATGAGATATCACCTCACACCTGTCAAAATGGCTAAAATCAACAACACAAGAACCAGCAGGTATTTGCCAGAATGTGGAAAAAAAGGAACCCTTGTGCACTGTTGATGGGAATGCAAACTGGTGCAGTCCCTATAGAAAAGAGTATGGAGTGTCTTTAAAAGGTTAAAAACAGAACTATCTTACAATCCAATAATTGTGCTACTGGATATTTACCTGAAGAATATGAAAGCAGTAATTCAAAAGGATATATGCACCCTTACGTTTATTACAGCATTATTTATAATAGCCAAACAGTGGAAACAGCCCAACAGTCTATCCAAAGATGAATGGATAAAGAAGAGGTGGTATATATATACAATGTAATATTATTCAGCCATAAAAAATGAAATCTTGCCATTTGCAATGACATGGATGGAGCTAGAGAGTATTATGCTAAGTGAAATAAGCCAGTCATAAAAGACAAATACCGTATGATTTCACTCATATGTGTAATGTAAGAAACAAAACAAATGAGCAAGGGGGGAAAAAGAGAGAGAGAGACAAGCCAAGAAACAGATTCTTAACTATAGAGAACAAACAGATGGTTACCGGAAGGGAGGTGGGTGAAATAGGTGATGGGGATTAAGGAGTGCACTTGTCACGATGAGCACGGGGTGATGTACGGAAGTGCTGCATTGCTCTACTGTACACCTGAAACTAATATAACACTGCATGCTAGCTATGCTGGAATTAAAAAAAATTACTTAAAAAACAAAGAAAAAAGAAAATAAGAAGTAGAACTTCATAGAAATCCTAGATTGCTGTGGATTTGAGATCCCTGACTCAATGGTTGGTTTAGATTTCGACAGATGGGAAGAAGTAGGGAAGATGTGGTAGAGCAAGAAAGGGCATAAACAAGGCCCAGAGGTAGGAAACTGCATGGCACACCCATGGAAGTAAGAAGCCTAAAGCAGAACTCCAGTGAGAGAATGGCGAGCGACGAGAGGATTGGAAAGGTGGCATGAACCACTGAGAGTCTTGAATGATGAGTCCAATGTATTTAACAGAGGAATCTGGAAGAGCAGAGGTGTCACCATCAGAAAATGGATTCTTGGGAATAGAGCCAATTTTGTGGGGAAGATCATTGCTTCTGGGTTTGATGTGATGGGGAGGAGACCTGTAAGCCTCTGAAAGGCCCAGGTAAGAGGTCAGAGCTGAGGATTACTATTAGGAGTCATTAGCGTGTGTAGCCTTGACATTTTTAGTGATTAAATTTACTTCTGGAACTATGTAACAAGTGAGCAACTTTACTTTCTCATTTCCCATTATTATTGGAAGGTCAAGGAAGTAGAACGATTAAACTTGAATAGACTAAGATTCAGAAAAATAAGAGGCTGTGGTCAGTTAGGTAGAAGGAAAATAAAAATGGTCTCCAAATTCTCGAAACATTCTCTCTAGCAGAAGAAACTGCTTTTGCTGTCAATCATCACATCTATTTTGAATCTGATAATGATCAGTCAACCACTTTCTAGGTCCCCTTTATACCTAGCATATTTCTTCAAAGCACAGTACACTCTTAGGACTGAAATTCATCACCCAGAAATTATTTATGACATGCAAAAATTCACCTTTCCCCTCTAATTTCTCATAGGCTGTCACTTCTATTAGGAATATTGAGCCGGGTTATAGCTCAGAAAACTTAGTGCTAATGAGGCCAAGGACCTAGGTTCTCATTAGTTAGCATTAGCGAAGGAAAGAAAAGCACACTATTTTCCATAGACTGTATCCCTAATACCATCTGGTTGCTTGTGACAGGGAGTATGCTTAGTTTAGGACAGAAGCACTTTCCTACGAACAAAAGCATAAGCTGGCTTTCCGGGCACCTACTGGGCATCGTGTGAATAGAACATCCTTAACAATTACTTGATGAATGATGATATAATACTCTTTAAATAAGAAATCCTGAAACAAAAGTTGTAAGATTCCTCTTTCTCTAAATATTACATAATAGTTCTCAAGCATGCTCTCTGAAAGTAGCTACAATTTCTTTTTCAGGATATGAAAGATGTTCCTATCGTATTACTTGACTTTATGGCATATTGCTTTGTCCATGCTGATTTTTTCACCCTTATTCTATTCAGTGAAAAATGATGAGAATTATTGAGCTAAAGGGAGAGCCATCTGACAACTACTTTATAATGAGTTAAGTGTTGAGCAGCAGGTCTTACTGCTACTGAACTTGAAGGACTGATGCCAGCTTTTCCAAATTTAGAAGAGAATCAGAGGTGCTCTGACTCCATCTATGGGATGATGGAAGAAGACAATTAATGACAGTTAAACTCTGAGCCAAGACTGTTCGTTGGGGATCGCTCACTAGGTATGACGAAGCGGTGTTCTTCTTAATAACACTTCCCAACATTCTGTGTAAAAGAGTTTCGCGGTAAAAGGAATTTATAGACTATTGCGACAAATTTGAAGAGGTTTTACTACCATAAGACTCCTCAGAATGTTTCCTATGCTGATGGGATTTGTGAATATTAGAAGCAAAATATAGGAAATAGGATTTGTGAATTTTAAGAACAAAGGAGAGGAAATTTTCCAAATATATTTATCCCTTATTCAAAGAATACACTTTATGAATCACTATACTCCACTTAAAATCAGAGAATATACCTTATAGAAAGTTTAAATCATTTCAACTCTGTGTACCTCTCTCTTAAAACAAATAATGATTTAAAAGTTCCTAAAAAGAACAGTTGAAAATTAAGAAAACTATCTGTAGGGACAGAGTTTATTATGAAATTATTTAAATTTTATACAGTATAATTACAAGAAGTATGAAAGTAACATTTAAAGCTACTAAACATGGTGTCTAATCCAGTAAATATTTGATTGGCCTTTATTTAAAAAATATAAAACCAAATAAAAACTATATTGTGCACCTAGTACAAAACTCCTTTGTTTTTTATGTTGAAGATGTTTGGTACACACATTGGCTGCTCCATCATTATCATTTTATTTTATTTTGTTTTTTATTTATTTTTTTCATCATTATTATTTTAAATGCAGTATTAAGAGTGGTCACAATCCTTTGCATCCTGAGATATACTTCTGCTCCTAACTCAAACTTAATGAAAGCTTTTATTAAACATGTCTTCAAATTTCTATTTTCCAAAAATAATGTGCAAAAGTTAAACAAGATATAGATATATGTTTTAAAAGTACGCATTCTATATAATATTGAACTCATTCAGAGTAACAGAGATTAATTTTGGTTAATGTTCCGATATATATTCATATTAATTTTGTTAGAATGGCCATAAGCTGATTCTCCCATATACCTACCCTGTTCTCAATGGAGATTTTCATTTTTAATGCTTATCAGTGAAAGACCAAGAAATACGCAGATACACGTATTGCATTCTTAAAAACTTCAAAAAAAATCGCCATCTAATACTTGCAATCTTTTGTTACAAATAAACAACTCTCCTCATCTTATGGAAATAACATGAGATTTGTTCTAGGCATAAACGGAGTTCTTTATTTCAGAGAAATGAATTTATTGACCTCTTGAAGATACTTAGGATTATTTGCCACTTTGCACCCTTCTTTAAAATTCAAAACACCCAGTAAACCTCTAATCAAGGACTAAGGAAGAATGTCTATGCAGCAAAGTGTTTTTATTTATCTTTTAGAATTTATCAGTGTTCTTCATTATATAAAGAGGAGGAGAATATCTATTAAATTATGGAACCCTTTGAGTTGTGTGCAATATCTCCCTGGGGAACGATTCTCAGTACACATTTGAATGTGTGCATGAAAATTATCATCTCTTCTGAAAGTATTATAAGGTGTTTAGAATCAGACAGGATGTTAGCTTTAAATATCTGGCCAAGAAGAACCAGGGACAATGAATTACATAAAACACATTGTATCTACACATCGTATTGAAGATAGAAATGATGTCAGGGTGTTTTTTATATACCACCATAGAATGGATTCTTGAATAACACAATTTGCAAAAGAGAGTGTTTGGTCTATAGGCCTGTACCTACACTTGTCTTATTTGATTCAATTTTAGGTTCTTACAAAGAACAAAAAAATGAGTATAAGTTTCCTGCATCGGGACAGAGGTGAGCGTAGTGGGCTGGGCATGTGTATTTTAGAAGAGCATTACACTGCTGATTAAGAACCTCTTGGGGACAAGGGGAAGCACAAAGATAGCCAGAAATGGAAATCCCATCTGATTCTGATTACTTGGACTGGAGTGGGCACTGAATTTACATTTTAATGGTGATGTGGTTGCTGGTAGCTCTTGAATCTCTCTCATTAGGGATGCTAGCTAAGAAGTCCAGTACAACTTGGGGAAAATGCCATCCCAGAGGCAGACTTTACTATCTTCGTTTGGGCTGCTATAACAAAGGATGGTAGACAGTGTGGCTGAAACAATTAACATTTATTTCTCACAGTTTTGGAGGCTGGGAGAGTAAGATCAGTGTGCCAGTATGGTTGGGCTCTGGTGAGAGCCCTCTTCTGGGCTGTAGACTTCCACTTTCTCTTTGGATGCCCACATGGTAGAGAGCAGAAAGGAAGCAAGCTCTCTCATGACTTTTATAAGGGCACTAATCCCATTCATGAGGGCTTCACCCTCATCTAATCCTAATTACATCCTCTCCTAATTCTCTACTTCCTAGTACTATCGCATCAGAAGGATAGGGTTTCAACATATAAATTTTGGGGGGACATAATCGGCCTGTAACATCCACTCAGGCATTCATGACCACTTTAGTGATGGGTAAATCTGAGCCCATTCTCTTCTCTCATGTTTGCTGACTGGGTTCTGTACTTCCAGAAGGAAATATTATCATTTCAGAGCAAAGAGCCACAGTAGCTTTAAGTAAACCCTTTTGCTTATCTCGCAGATGATTGTTTTTTATGCTCAGGGTGAAGATATTTGCTTGATAAAAGAAATACATCTAGCTGTTCTCCTACACTAAGTAATAATTCACTTTTATAATGAGGGAACCCTGGAAATATCCCTTCACTCATTAGCTTTGAAAACTGCCTGGATGTTTTTGACTTCTGAGGCTATTTGACACTTTATGCTAATACATATTTGAAGGAAAACACATTTCCTCTAATCAGGCATTGTTTAGACACCTGCCACCTAACTCTGATTCCTATATATCCTTCATTGCCCTGTCTCAGACGAAGCATCAGTTCTTAAATTAACTCATTAGTCATGTAGAATGGCATTGGGTGGGGGAGGGAGAGGGATGATTTCTCATACCAAGGTAAATAAAAATGTCATGGATTTATAATTAGCTTCAATCATACTCCTTAAATCTGTGCGAGAGAATTCTTAGTTTGAGAAATTTGATCCGTATTTTCTTTATGACACTCCCACTAAGCTGGCTTTGAGAAAGCTCACGATGCTTTCCATTAAAAGAACGATAATACAATACAGTTGACATGATGGTTAATTAGCTAATTTCTTCAGAGTACTTGTCAACTCCTCAGAGAATAGTTGTAATGAGACCAAACTACTCTGTACCTTATTGAAGCAACATGGCACCGGGTCTGGAGTTAGATAGTCCCCAACTGAAGGTGACATTAAAAAATCACCTCTAATTTAAATCCTCATTCTGATATCTATTATTGGAGCAGCCTTGGACAATTTCTTTAATCTTGCTCTATTTCCTCATCTGCAACATGGAGAGAATAACAAATGCTACCTCATGGGGTTTTTTGAGATCGAAGTGAAACAATAAGGTGCTTACAATCCTGCCTGAAATAAAATAAGATTTCAATACATATTGGCCATTAATTTAGGAAGATAGATAAATGGGAACCTTCACAGCTTCAAAAAGTACAGTAATCCCCCTTATCCTTGGTTTCACTTTCTATGGCTTCAGTTACCTGTGGTCAACTGCAGTCTGGAAGCAGATAATTACCCCTCTGATGAATCCAGAAGGTCAAGAGTAGCCTAATAGCACGTCACCATGTCTACCTCATTTACCCCATTTTATCTCATCAAGTAAGCGTTTTATCACCTCGCATCATCACAAGAAGAAAGAAAAGTACAGTACCATAAGATATTTAGGGAGAGACCATATTCACATAGCTTTTATTACATGTATATTGTTATAACTGTTGTATTTTACTATGTTATTACTATTAATCTGTTACTGTGCCTAAGTTATAAGTTAATCTGTATATAGGTGGGCATGTATAGGTAAAAAGCATACTATATATAGAGTTCGGTACTATGTGTGGTTTCAGACATCCATCTGGGGTCTTGGAACGTATTCTCCGTGGATAAGGGAGGACTACTGTGTAGGTAAGAATCAGCAGTGGTAGGTTATCAAAACATTTCAGACTCATCTGGCTGTCTGAGTTCTGGTCATTTATATCTGTGGTTGAAGTAAGCTAATTTTTTTCATATCTATTTACCTATCTATATTATTTTCTGGTATATGGTGGTATTTTCAATTAACTACTAGAGAAAGAAATGTGAATAAAATGAGTATAAATAAATGAGTGAGGGGCACCTGGGTGGCTCAGTCAGTTGAGCGTCTGTCTTTGGCTCAGGTCATGATACTGGGGGTCTTGGGACCGAGCCCGGAGTCAGGCTGTCTGCTCAGTGGGGAGTCTGCTTCTCCCTGCTTCTCTCTCCATCCCTCTCCCTCCCCCCGCCAAACAAATAAAATAAAATAAAATCTTAAAAAAATAAGTAAAATAAATGAGTGAATGAGAGAATGGATTAGGAGTCAGGAAATTTAAGCGCTAATCCTATTATCATCAGTAGCGACATGACTCCATCTCTTAGTTTCCTCACCTCATTTTATGAAAGCAATATGAGAGGATTGGATGGAGTGAAAAATACTATACAAATGAAAGCTATAGCCATAAATTGAGATTTTAAAAATATAAGATTTCTTTCCAAACTGCTTAATTAACTCAATTTAGTCTGCTCTGTCTTGATCAATAATCGAGTCTTCTGAGTGCCTTTCTCCCCAATGCATGGATCAGTCAACTTCCTGAACTCAGTGACTAGGGCTTCCACTTCTCCTTCAATGTTGCACGGCCCTTCTCCTAGTTCTGGGCATAGAGAAGGACCTAGCAAGACACTTGGTGATGGATTGTACTCACTGTTCCTATTGCTGGGTCTAGCAATGGCTCATTCTTTCTCAGAGAATTTTTGAACCCTTTACGATTATGCTGACTTGCTGACCTAGAGACCTTTACAATGCCTCTTGGGGTCTGCAAAGTAAGTGTTGTCTGAACAATAAATTTCACATTTCACGTATTTTTGTGAAACCTGATTTTACAATTATTTTTCTGTCTGTGAATACTCTACACACCAACCACCTGAAACCCGGAGAGTGATTAAGTCTAGTCTTTCCTTGTCATTTTTCTCATGTAAGAAGTCTATTTTTATCATGTCCTAATACTTTATTTTTATTTTGTTTTTTTTCTTTTTACTGTAGACCATCTCATCCTATGCAGCATATAAATAAGCACCTGCAAATATACATAGAGACACAGGCAACATAGCATCTGAAGAGGTTTCTTGCAAAAACCATAGGTCAAATATAGCGAAGAAGGGTCTGAAGCAGCATGGTTGAGGTTTTTTACTAGACAAAATCATTTGGTTTAAATCAAACAACTTTTTCTTGGCTCCTATTTTGATTGCTTTTTTTGGAAAATATATCCACCAATAGGATATTAGAAATCTATAAGGGTAATTGCAGATATTTATACATAATTCTGCAACTATAACAACCAACTTTTAGTATGGAGCTCATTTTCTTATAGGATTCTGCCTTCTTTCTATGCTTAATTTTTTTAAAAAAAAATGAAAGATTTTTCAAAGAGATTTTATAATTTTCTTTGTTTTATCTGTAGTTTCAGAATGGAGGGTTGCACTCCCTATTTGGCAGGCCAAATATACATGTTTCTTGTGGAGGAGGTGGGCCATCTCAGATAACATCTTCCTGGGGTTATTCCAGACCCAGCCTAGTGGGTTGAGACGAAGAAACCTCAACAGAAAGAGGCATTTGGTGACTCCCCTGAAACAGGTAGTGTTGTGGGAATCTAAGGTGGGAGGGAGAATATCAAAGTAATAGGGGAGAAGATGCATTTATTACCCACTTCAGTGTACTGAAGATGACAAATCATAGATGACGGTGGGGTAAGTGCTTCATCAATGAGCTCACTACCCTAATGATTAATGATATTGAACATCCCTTCTTATTGTTATTGGTCATTCCTATATCTCTTCGTTGAAGTACCTGTACACAACATGGATAGTACTCTATGTAGCTGTAAATACTCTTAATAAATGTATGTGATTTCAGAGAAAATTCAAATTTATTCTCAACAGGGATTAGGATTATGTAAAGGGTAGGAAGATTCCTTGCGAACTGGGATTTGAGTTTATAGGTACGATCTGGATGAGTTATTGATTATTTAATGCCTTAATTCAGGAACCATATTCATGTTATTGTTAATTATATCAATAGAACACATAGCACAATGCTCATGTCCATGTAAATGAATTAATCCTAACTAAAAGACGTGGAAATGCAAAATGGGGAGGGGGTTAATGTGAAATAGGAAAGAAGGCACGCTAAAAATAGAAGACAGAGGTTTTGTGTGGTGGGATAAAAGCTGATCGTGGTAAAGCTGACTCTGTCAGGCTCAAATCAGGCTGTTTGCAGGCAATGGGGAAAATTTATGGGGACTTTCGAGCAGGAAAGATATAATCATAGAGGTGCTTTAGTCACATCAGTCAGAAATCAGGAGGAAAAGGGATGGAGTCCAATAAAAAGATCACGGGATGGGACTGGAAACAACTATATAAGAGACCAAGTAGTCCCCATTCAAGGGGTAGATAAAGGGAAGGGAGGCCACGAAGGAGATGCAGAAGGATGAACAGAAGGACAAGATGCATTCCAGGAAAAGGGAGTGATAAACCAGGCTCAACAATTAAGAAAGAACAACACAGAAGTCATAGATGACCTTCATGAGAATAGATTCAGGAAATAATGCAGCAACAGTCTGATAGCGTGGTTTGCAGAGTTAGGAGGGGCACAGGAATTGGAGACACTGAGTGTGGATGCCTTTAAAAATCACTGCTGTGAAGTGAAGGACAGAGGACAAGAAGTTAAAACACACCTTTTGTTACTGTGTTAGAAAGTTGATTATGTCAAATGTAAATGAAGAGGCTACTGATGGAGAAGTTGAAGATCTAAGAGAGTGAGAGGATAATCAGAGTGAGACATGAGATCTTTGAGGACTCTGGAAGCTATGGAACACAGGGAGAGGGATGGACGCTAGAAAGGATGGGTCTTCCAGAAACCTGGGGAAGGAAGGAGAAGAGAATGGGGACGATGCTGCCTAACCTGTAGGTCAGGGAGCTGGGTAGGCACCAGGCCAGGTTGGAGGGAAACAATGCAGAAGGATCTGAAGTATAGGAAGGATGGCTGGATCAGCTAGAAACAGCTGATGGCCAAGTTGCTTGTCCCAAGACATAACCTCTGTTAGCAGTGGAGCTGCAACTCCAACGTCGGCTCTTCAGGATGGAGTAATTTATTTCATTGCATTCTGCATTCATTATTTACTCTGAATTTTTTTCTTTTTTTGTTTTTAATAAAAAAATGGATGTTTTTACAGCAAAACCCTATTATTTCTTTCGTGGAATCCAGAATGCAAATATTCTATACAGTGAATTTTTAACCATTGATATAGTAATAGAAACCACTTAATCTGATCATCAACATATATCAAAAACCACTTCCTGAGGGAAGTTCAACTTCATCCTTTTTTTTTTTTCTTCGAATACTTGGAAAACTTCTTTCTTAGAGACAGAATTCCATCACGAGTCTGATTTTTATGATGTTATTGATTTTTCAGCACCCTAGAAGATCTGTACTTCAGATCCATGTGAGGGGCTTTATTTTCAAATTTTCTTTCTCTAGCTCTCATCAAAAACCCAGTCACACTTTCAGGAGATTATTCCATGATGGAAAATATAATTTGATTTAATGCCTATAAGATTCTGATCATAAGAGAATAATATACCTGGAAGTTATTATTTTAGCTCCCTTATCAATGTCGTCAGAGGTTTACAATTAATTATGATGCCATTAGTGTTTATTGAATATTGATATGAATGCTAACCCTATAACCACATGGCTATGTTTTTGGTAAAATCTACCCAGAAAGAAACTATCCGTGTAATAAGTTCCCTTTGAAATTTAGCACTTGGGAAAAACGTATCTTTCAACTGCCATGCTTCTATTACAGCGAACATATGTTTGCTATGTTTCTTTTGTTTACTTTATGCCTTGGACAGTAAGAAGCTCAGAGTCAAATGTGGCACAATAAGCAAGTAGCTAACTCTACTGCACATTTCCAGGGCAAAGATTTCTGCTTTATCTTCATTAATTTGCACATATATTTTCATCCTTCTTTCCTTCATAGAATAGACTCCAAATACCCCAAACTTACATAAGCAGCCCTTGATATGTCATAAAAAGCTAATTACGAAAAATGTCAAAAACAAGTGACTTAATAGAACCTTCTGCCAACATTTAGTATTGAGACGTCTCTGGGAGAGGTATCGAGCCAGGTTACTTTAGAATACACTGTTCGCATTGACAATTTATTTTTGTTTCTGTTAAAAGCTAATTATAACATCATAAGAACTGTCTGTTCAAATAAAAGAAAACAGGTTTTTTTTTTAACTAAATGATAGAATAGAAAATGTAAGGAACATCTCTGCAAATTATATAAGTTCTTAAATCTCATAACTGTGGCGACTCAAAGCACACATTCTCACCGGGCCTGATCCAGCTGTCCTAATGCAAGAAAACTCGGCAGGAAACCAGAGAAATCTCTGTGCTGAAATTTTTTATGTTAAAGAAATACAAACTAACTCCTGAAAGTGCCAAAAAGAAGCAAGAGCAGTCATCCTGATTTTCTATCCACAGAGGGTAAATTGGGAACTTTCAAGCAAAGACATTTGCTCTGAACTGCCAAAAAGTACCTTTCCCAGAAACACATACTTAGTTGTCAATTTTCTTTGAATTATTCAAATATTTGTATTTTTTATTTAGTGGTCATACACAGACAAAAAAAGCATATTTCTCAATCCCTGCAGGGCAGCAAAGGAGGGAAGCTTTATTGTCTTCTTTTAAAGCAACCTCTTTGACCTCAGCTGTACCAACTTCTTACTAGACACGTCTCCTGACACAGGGAAACAATAACAAAAAATGAACTACTGGGACTTCATCAAGATAAAAAGCTTCTGCCCAGCAAAGGAAACAATCCACAAAATGAAAAGGCAACCTATATAAGGGGAGAAGATATTTGCAAATGACATATCTAATAATGGATTAGTATCCAAAATCTATAAAGAACTTATCAAACTTCACACCCCAAAAATAAATAATCCAGCTAAGAAATGGGCAGAAGACATGAACACACATTTTCCCCAAGACACCCAGATGGCCAACAGACACATGAAATATGCTCAATGTCACTTGGCATCAGGGAAATACAAATCAAAACCACGATGAGATACCACCTCATGCCAGTCAGAACGGCTAAAATGAACAAGTCAGGAAACAACAGGTGTTGGCGAGGATGAGGAGAAAGGGGGATCCTTACACTGTTGGTTGGAATGCAAACGGTGCAGACACTCTGGATGTAGACACTCTGGAACACAGTACGGAGGTTCCTCAAAAATTTAAAAATACAACTACCTTATGACCCAGCGATTGCAGACTGGCTATGTACACAAAGGACACAAAAATACTGATTCGAAGGGGCACATGTGCTCTGATGTTTATAGCAGCATTATCAACAATAGCCAAATCATACAAAGAGTTCAAATGTCCATCGACTGATGAATGAATAAAGAAGAATGTATAAATATATACATATATTTATATATATAACAGAATAGTAGTATTAAGGAGGGCACTTGGGATGTGTACTGGGTGTTATATGTAAGTGATGAATCACTAAATTCTACACCTGAAACCAATTTTACCACATATGTTAACTATAATTTAAATAAAAAAATTGAAATAAAAACTGAAAAAATAAACTCACCATCTAATTTTCCTAACTGGCTAGGAATTTTTATAACATGATGGTACTTTTGATATTAAGTAACCAGCAACCTTATTCAAACTGGCATAAACAATAAGGAGTTTAACTGGCTTATGTAACTGGAAGTGCGGAGGTAGGATGGGGGTGGGAACTTCCCACCTGGTAGGACCCCAGCTCTGGCTTTGTTTCTTGGATATATTCCAGGCTCAATTATCTTCCATGGAGAGACTTCGTCCTCAATGTGGCTTCCTTCAGGGTCATAAGTTAGGTGCCACCAGCAAGCAACTAAGACCACATGTGTTCTTAATCGCTTCCAGTGGAAGAAAGTAAAAGTGGTTTTTCATTCTAAGAACAAGGAAAGATTTTCTTAAAATCCCTTCATAATCCTTTCCTCAACTCTCATTGGCCAGAATTTGTTCACAGAACCATTCTGTAAGCAATCGTTGACAAGGGTGTAGGATTACCAAAATTGTCATAGACTGATCTGGACCCATCTCTGAATCTTACATTGGGGTCAGCACCTCCTAAACTATATGGAAAGTGCCAGAGAGGTTTGGATATGCAATTAAAATCAAGGTGCTGTTTAAAGACAAAGAGTGGGATGGATACTGGTCGACAAACAACAGTTCATTTGCATCTATTCTGTATTTATGGAGCATCCAACATCAATCCATTTATTCATCCAGTGAATGTTTACTGAGCATCTACTATGTTCCTTGCAGTCTACAAAGCCAAGGGATAAAAGAGCAGCTGCAGACCAGTTAATGGGTTGAAAGGCCACTAGATCTGAGAAAGTAAAAAAATTGTTAAACTAGAATATTAAGTAGGGTGTCCACATGGGTAGTAAAGCTCTCTGGTTCAGGGCTAAAAGGTAGGAAAAGAATTCTATGACTGTGTTAAGAAGAAAAGCAGATTTTTTGTAGTTCAATAGACTTTAAAGGAAACCCTGTTGAGGGTAACCAAACCAAACATGACTAAGTCCCAAGCAAGAGCAATCTCAAGTCAGTCTCCATTAAGTAATTGGGCAAATAGTCAGCTTCAGACAATAAGATTTTTTAAAACAATGACAGCTTATAAAATGATTTAATTTAATGGCTATAACAAATCAACTTTGGTCATGATCTTTTATATGACCTGCCATTCAAAACAGAATAAAACCAAACCAAAAGTGCTAGTGTCCATGTTATTATTTTTCCCTCTTTAATTATATGTCTGTGTTGTGATGTTTGTGAGATTGAAATATGTAAGTAGGTGAATTTAATGTCAGCTTGCCAAAATAATCTTACTACTTGTAGGTACATATGATTTTCCTGGAAATGGACACATTTGCACCAAAAAATACAACTTTACTTTGAGATGCCTTTCCTTGTCCTCTTCTCACAGAACATTATTTTAGATATAAAAATTCAGGAAGTTCGTATGATATTACTTGCCATACTGTTTCTTCCTCCTGGGCACCCAGAAAGACCATTTCTCAGTTTCCCTGATAGTTAGACTGAGGGCCATTTGATTATATTTCAGTCTACAGAATGGGGAAGAGATAGCCACTTCCGGGTTGGTTCCTAAAAGTAACCTGTGCCACTGTCCAGGCCCAATCTATACAGCTTCATAATCCATAATACTCTACCATGTAGTCTTTACTGCAGTAAAAATGAGTGCTCTCTATTCTCTGAGCCTCCCCAAACTCTATCACTTCTGTGCCTCTATCCCTGATGTTTCCTTTACTTAGAACATAAGAACTCCCTGACTTGATCACCTTAGGAAAGTCACCCACCTTTTATAGGATACATCGAATTTTATCTTCTTTTCTAACCTCCTTTAGAGTCCCAGCTTTGACTGCTCTCCATAAATTTGGAACTACAGGCAGATGTTCACTCTGTTACCATCCAAACACACTTTATAATCCAGGCTTTATGGGATTACTCTTCCTATTCCTCCACTTAGAAATGTGCCCTGAGAGATCCTCCATTCTCCTTCAACTCCTACTCATTGTTCATGACCCAGATAAAAATCCCACTTTCTCCGTAAGGCCCTCCTTAACCAATTTAGTCCTGAAGTAAATCCTGAATTTTTGTAGTAACCGTCTGCAACTCTTTAAGTTTGCAGTTTAAATAGGTTGAGGTATCTTCTATATTGTTGTCCTGATGTATTTAACGCTTTTGTTGCTTTAATTCACCTATTTATTTTCCTTTGCACTATAAGTGACCGCATTAGTTGGTCCAGATAAAATTAGGAAATACTAGTTGAGATATTTATTATTTCATTTCCTTATTGTGTGACCCTGCCCATATCCAAGTAACCATGTTCTGACAACTCCCAGCTCCATACAGACAAAGAAAGCTGAGTATTTTCATATGCTAAAGACAAAGCCATAAAGGGAACCAGTTTATAGTTAGGGCTGTAAATATAAGACTGAAAGTAAATTAAGTGAATAGGCAAGAAACCCCTGCTCGACAATAATGATTAACTGGGTAAAGGAGAAAGAGGCTAGATTTGGATCATTCCAGAGAAGGGTCCTGGAGCCTGGCCCCTGGGCCAAGTCTGGAAATAGTGGTGGCAAATGACAGAGACTCTAGAGGTTCAGGGGAAATCTGAAAGATGAAGGGACCTAGTCTTTCATACCTGGGTGAAGGCCACGGTGTTAACAAGCCCCATGGAGAACTACTCAACACCACCGGCATGCTATATGGTGTACCAGAAATGGTGGCAGACAAGGACCCGAGAGAGTGCAGCAGAACCCACACCCAGACAGACCTGGGAGGGCTGCAGGATGCCACACACCTCCAGGAGCTACAGTGACAGGCTTAGACCCCTGAGGCAGCCAGGAAGTTGGAATGAAGTAGACGTAAGTGACTTATGGAGGCCTAGAAACAGGAAGTCAAGGCATGACTGACTTTGTGGGTTATGCTCAGAGACAGCAGATAAGATATCCCTTATTTTTGAGGCTACTGAATAGGGTTTTCAGTGACTTACAGTCTATGGCATCCTAAGTGAAATTTAAGGCTAACCATGAAATATTTATTATTAGTGGGAGCAGGTGATAATTTCTTAGAGAGTTTTGCTTAAGGAGACCGTTTTCGTGTCTAAAAACACAACATCATCAGAGGGAACAGGTCACTACTAGGACCTGAATTTGAAGAATAAGCTGACACATCTGATGTTTCTTTTCATTTTCCTTTATCTCTGGTGCAAAGCATTTAGTTCACTAACGTTTACATAATGCTGTTCATGGGCCAGGAGTAGTTCCAAGCACTTTATCAATATAAACTCATGCAATCCTCATAAAAACTCCACGAGGCAGGTCCTGTTACTTTCCTTTATAAAATGAATGAGGAAACTGAGACACAGGATTTCAGTCACAGCCCAAGGCAGTCTGGCTCTGGAGCCTGCACTTAGCCACTCTCTATGTTGCCTCTTTTCCAAATTTTATTTTATTTTGGACTTGGACTCCAAATAAAATCATACCTGAGCCACAATCCATGAAGCAAACAATGGAGAAACAGTGCTGAGAGAAGCGGGGAAGAGGGATATGAGCAAATATAACCTCGCAGGTCTCAGCTTTTCTTCTGTAACAACACAGGAGGTGACTTAGATGGATTCTAAGATTCCCTGTAGCATGGGCTATGGTAATATGACATTTTTGACATCCCAAAGGCATAGCTCTAATTATATTTTCTCAGGATACTGAGGTTCAGGCACAAGTGAGAAAACTATTTAATGTCCTAAGTAAGCAAACCACCCCTGATGTTAATTCACATTTTAGAATGAAATTATGAAAAAGTTCAACTAATCATTTAAAATAATAGGATATCTTGCTTAGACCCCCAAAGTCAGGTGAATTAGTGAATATAACGTGGGCAATCTCAATTTTGGTATCTTGTGGACAGTCCCACATACCATGATTCTGGGATATATACATATTGGGTATAGATAAGCCAGATCCAACTGGTGTTTTCTGGTCTCTAAAAATGGGCCCCAATGAACCAGACCCTTGTGTAGTCCCATCCCACCGGGTGCACTCCCTTTTAAAATCCAGTGGCCATACTGTGAGAAGTTCAAGCTTCATGGACAGGTCACATTAGGAGAACAGAGGCACAGAAATCAACAGTCCCCATCAAGTTCCCAGCAAGCTCAAGCCAACAGCCAGCAGTGCAAGTAAGCCACCTTGGGTGATTCTGTCAGATGCCAACCCTCCCACATCACACAGAACAGAAAAACTACACAGCTGACTACAGTCAACCCACAGAATCACAAGAGATAACCACATAGTTATTGTTTTAAGCTACTAAGGTTTTGGATGGTTTGTTACACAATATATAACAAAAACGTATCTGTACTAGAACGTTTGGTTCAAGTCCTGTGAAGTTATTCTGAAGATCACATGGCATTAATCGGTCATAGGCACCTCACCCCTGATTAGAAGTCTAAGTCTGTAGAGTCGTAGATACTAGAATTGGAACATCAACTTTTCTGTGGGTGGTTCATATTTTGAAGGGAAGTATTTCTCAAGTGCACAAAGTGAAATTGAAGTACTAAAATATCAAACTTCCCATGAAGAACCTTCAGCTTCCCATGGTGGATAGAATAACGCTCAGTGTGCCAGGAGAAAGTGGATTAAATCTGGTTACATCTGCGGCAGCAAAATAACTTGACTGTTCATTGATACAAAACTGTGTCTAAGATGCAAAAGCCAGCTCATACTTTTCATAATTGTAAGGGAGACTATTTTGTGTCTTGTAATGTTTTGCTGAGAATGTTAGGGCACTGCACTTGACAAATTAACCTGAGAACAACTCACATCTTGTTCTCTTTCTCCTAACAAGCTTGCTTGAGTGCTGAATCCACTGCAGATTTAATTAAAAAAAAATTAAGAACAATAAAGAGAACATTTTTTTAGGACTAGATTTCTTCTAAAAAAAAAAGCAGTTGAATTTGTAGAGACAGAATAGCTTTTCACACCCTTTCACCACAGCTGAATAACCATGTTGTACATGTGAATATTATATGGCTAACACTCCATGAAACTCTCACTTAAAGGTGGAGCCTGAATCCTGCTTTTCCATAGTCAACAAACTTCCCAGAGTCTAACGTTTCCTTGCAGCCTCTTACGCCACATGGGCTGCCAGTAAATTATTCTAACTCCTTCCTGAGAGCACCCTGAAGTATCATTCCATGAGTCTACCAAGTGTACATCTTTTGATTACATTGATATGAAAACTCCCGTGAATAGTTCAGAAACAAAGTGACAACTGGTCCCTGCCTCCTCTCATTTGTTAGCCTCTGGTTGCTTAGAGCGTAGTCTCCTTGGTAGACATTTGAAATGATTTTCAGCGTCTGGCACAAGAAGATCCTTAACACATGATTGCTAAAGATAGCAGCCAAGTACCAATGTCATCTTGAACTCTCAGGCTTTGGATTGATTTGTTTCCCTGTGGTCACTGTTGAAGTGTCTTCCCCCAGCTGTACTGCATGATAATTCTTTAACAGAGAGATTTTTTTTTTTCCCCAAAAACCTACACTACAGCCAGAAGTTGTCTTCACATTCCTAATGAGGACCCAACTTCTTTTTTTTTTTTTTTTTTTTTTTTTTTTTTAAATTTTTTTTTAAGATTTTATTTATTCGACAGAGATAGAGACAGCCAGCGAGAGAGGGAACACAAGCAGGGGGAGTGGGAGAGGAAGAAGCAGGCTCCTAGTGGAAGAGCCTGATGTGGGGCTCGATCCCAGAATGCTGGGATCACGCCCTGAGCCGAAGGCAGACGCTTAACCGCTGCGCCACCCAGGCGCCCCGAGGACCCAACTTCTTGACAGCTCAAGTGACATTTCCTTCAGTGCCAGCCCCTGTGCCACAGTCACCAAAGTAAGATGGCTTTTCTCATCATTCTGCTTCTCTTTTGAATCCAGAAATACCTACAGCTTAGAATCACATCAGTTCAACATGTTGAAATTGTTCCTTCTTAAATCACAGTCGGGCGGCTTTTATAACTTTAGGGTCCTCTTCCTTACCACTCACCGTGGTGTCATATCTCAAAATGAGGGATGCAAAGTGAGTGTCTCAACCTTACAGGCTCACCGGCCAGGTGTCAGGGACCACACACGCACCCTCATCATTCTCCTCTACACCAAAGGGTAGGTCTGGACATCTTTGGGGAATAAAAGGGATTTTATTTCCTAAGAATGATGTGTGTTTCATTGAGAGGCTGGAGAATGGGATAGGGGCCAATTTCAAAAAAACAAAAACAAAAACAAAAACAAAAAAAACCCCCAAAAAACAAAAACAAAAACACCAAGAACAAAAACAAAAACAAACAAAAAATAACAAACCTGACCAGTAGTCTGTATGGGGACTATCTGACATATGTTGCAAAGTCATTTAAATTCTTAACCCCAACAATGAGTTGTCATTGACAGTGGTATCATGTTACTTCTCAAAATCATTTAGTTCCTAAAAACTACCGTGATAGAGTTAAATTTCATTTTCCATCTCCCCGATAAGAGTAAATATTCTCTACAGGCAAGAACCTTGTTTTATAGTATTTGTTTAGTTGTTTTGATCAAGAATAAATCTTGCAGGACTAGGTCTCTAATACATATTTGTTGATTAGATTATTTTTCCATCCACTCCTCTCCCACTTTCCTGGGAAAATGGAACAGATATTGATTGAGCAAATACTGTTTCAGATAATGTACAAGGTGCTCTTTATATGTCATTTCATTTAATCCTAAATGCAATCTAGAACAACAAACTGTAGCTTCCTGCCTTCCCCATTGGAAACATATATTGTTAAACTGACGGTCCTTTTGAAGGCTCCACGGTAGCTAATTCAGTCTCTTTTGCTGTCTAAGTCAGACTTAACATAACTCCTCTTGCTCTGAAATTTGCAGCTACTGTAGATTCTTCCTTATTCCTCACCATGTACTGGATCTCAGTCTTCCTAGTATTCTTCCGTAATTTCTTCTTTAATATAAATCCACAGCTCCTTTTCTGCTTTACAAATTTTACTGCAAGTCAAGAGAAGAGGGAAAGCCAAAGGGCTGGGCCAGTTGTAAGAAGTTCCTGTTTTCACTATTCCTGGATACCTACGGAACTGCTTCTCATTAAGGAGTCTGGCTTCTGGTTAAAACCCTACATGATTTTTTTCAGGCCTGACCATAGGGGATTACAAAGGCTTTCCCTGGAAGACCCCTGGAGGGAAGCTGCCCTCCCGCATGCTACTTGGCCCAGCCAATGCACTCTAGCCTCTGAAGGCAGTCGCAGTCAAGGCCTCAGGACCCCTAGCTGGCAATGGCAGGGCTCCGACGCATCTCTGCATTTCCAGCCCAGACACCTTCATACAGAGGCTTTTTTCTTTGGGGCCTCAAACAAATATCTTTTCCTCAGGCACCTGTGTGCAGGCCACCTTCTGCAGAAAGAAGACAAGCCATGCAAACACTTTTCTCCACTCTGACTCAGTACTCAGCACCTTTCCTCTTTTAGCCCTTTCTCCCAACCTCCAGCTCCAAGGTCCACAAAACTGCAGGAACCGCTCCCTTGGCAGTGAGACAACCCTCCAACGGCAGCGAGACAGCACAGTGTCTGTGCTGATCCAACCGACGTTCACGGGTGCCATTCCGGGGGGAAAACGGAGCTGGTGCCATTCCGGGGGGAAAATGAAGCAGGTGCCATTCCGGGGGGAAAACGGAGCAGGTGCCATTCCGGGGGGAAAACGGAGCAGGGAGAGTCAGGTGCTACCTCTGGTTTGCCTCTTGCTTATATTATTGCAGCAAAGCGACTAAAGACTTGAAGGTTACTTCCATTTTGGCCTTTTGTCTTGATGGGACACTCTGACACCTAGCAGCTCCGTTCTCTCCAGGTCAGCCAAGCCTTTGACACTCATACATTTAAGATACCAGGTGACCTTTCTGAGTTCCAGATTTTGACTGCACCACACCTTGCTGTCTTTCTGCACTGGATCATTCAGACGCATCCTACTGGAATGCCCTCACTTCACAGCCCAATAATGTGTACGAACTAAGGTCCTTTCAGAAGCTCAAAAATCTCTATTGTCAAAGAGGCAACATTTCTGAGGTCTTCCCAACCCCATACAACTTTTCGATGGTTCTTTTGCATTAAGAGCACAGGGTAAGGCTCTTAGGATATTTCTTCGAGGCATTTAAGCAACATATACACACAATGGAACAAAACTCTGTGGAAATGAAAATATCTGTCATTATTACAAATATCTTAAAAATGAGTTAACAGAATGCAAGCTTGTAAAAAGTGATTTTGAGAAATGGGTTTTGGAGAGAAGAAATAGCCTGAGAGACAAATGAAAATATTAATAATGAAGATGATAAGAACCTTTGCAAGGTAC
This sequence comes from Ursus arctos, assembly GCF_023065955.2. Classification (NCBI taxonomy): domain Eukaryota; kingdom Metazoa; phylum Chordata; class Mammalia; order Carnivora; family Ursidae; genus Ursus; species Ursus arctos. The sequence continues at coordinate 20,907,573 of NW_026622841.1, forward strand.
TGTGCATTTAGAGACAATATTTTAATTTGAGCAACAGTCTCATGAGAGTGAGGACCCAGTATTAGTCTCATGTACTGATAGATGGATAAATGACGAATTAACTATATAGAGGTGTCACTGAAAAGAGAGACTTAATATCAGGTCTGTTTGACACCAAAGTCTATTATGCCTTGAAGATCATTGTCTAACACATATTCTACAAATATTCCTACCTAGATACAATTGATAGCTCTATTTCTTTTTTTTTTTTTTTAAAGATTTTATTTATTTATTTGACAGAGATAGAGACAGCCAGCGAGAGAGGGAACACAAGCAGGGGAGTGGGAGAGGAAGAAGCAGGCTCATAGCGGAGGAGCCTGATGTGGGGCTCGATCACATAACGCCGGGGTCACGCCCTGAGCCGAAGGCAGACGCTTAACCGCTGTGCCACCCAGGCGCCCCGATAGCTCTATTTCTGATCCTTTGGACAATGGAACCAGGATTGGTAAGTTATATTATTTCTTTGCTTTTCATATATAAAATTGACCGTAACTACGGCAATCACAGAGACAATTGTTGATCCCACAGCAGTTAGAGCAGATTTTCGGTAGGGCTCAGGGTGGGCTGAGGCCACCTCAGAAACGCAAAAGTATTCCACGTAAGGAATAATTGAAGATGGAAAGCTTTCTGTGCACTTGTGCTTGTTGTTTCTTAATTTACATTTTAAATACCAGCATTTGTCTATAATTTCATCTGACATCACTTCCCTTTAAAAAAGAAATCCCCAGAGAAAAAATTGTCTAATATAAAAATAATTAAAACTCTGTTATTTATCCTTCTGGAAAGCAGTGGAAGCATGACTGTTTCTCATTGTATATTGTACATTGATGAGAAAATAGTGTTTTTCTGACTCTAGAACTAAAATTTTGGGTGTCTAAATATTTTTACTTCTTTCGTTACCATTCTTCACTAACAGAAGTAAAATTATAAGCATAATCTTTGTTGCTCTTAGTTCTGATTAAAATGTGTATGATGTTACCATTTTGCTTATGTGGCACTTTCACATGCTAAGATAAGAACCCTAAATTATAGTATTATATCAGCCCTTGGGTATTCAAAATAAAGGGATTCTTCTAATAGACCATCTGAAATTCTGTAAATCATTTTATCATTTCCATCCCCCCCGAAGCAAAACCAAAAAACCAAAAAACCAAAAAACAAAAACAGAGGTCTTTCCCCTTAACTTTCTAATTCCTGGGGTGTAATATTGTGTTCACAACATTTGAATTCTTTTACTCAAGGCAGGAAATCTATGAGGTATTGTTTGACATTTGGGGGCATTTTTCTCGGTAATCATGTCGAAAACTCCAATCAAAGGGCCTGATGACACAGTAATCGACCGAGGGCCTTCCTGTAGGTATATTTCCCCCTCACTACAAGCTCTGCTTGTGAATTCCCTCATTTATCAGAATACCAGTCAGCTCTGGTTCACGGCCTCTTTCAACATGAGCCACCACTAAAGAGCTTATAGCAGAGCACATTAATAACTGGAAACAAGGAAGAAAACTGCCATGATTCATGGCTATTGGAAGTTTGAAGAACCACAGAATGATACACCTGGGAGAAGCTTTGAAGGGTCATTTCATATTTTCTCTTCTTTGGGCTTTACTTTCCTCCAGTCTCTGCAACTATAAAATGGAAAATAGTAATGGGCTTTGCTGGATTTTTGTGAAGGTTAAAGAAGTTCAGGTATATTGAATGCACATGGCACATAACAGACATTTGAAGGTCCTTTCAATAAATATTAGCTGTCTAAGTTCTCAGAGTTCACCTTCTGTGGGTTAATGTCCCCCATACTGCGGGTCGGGTTCTCTCCTCTTAGCGTGCCACTTTCATAGCATTTTCCAAATTCAATTTTACATGTTTGGCTGCTTGTCTCATCCCCCCTAGGCGGTGAGTTCCTTAGCTGTAATGTTACATCTTATATATCATTTTTAGAGGCTGCTACTATTGTAAGGCTCATAAGGAAAATAGGACCCCCTGCAATGTGTGTGAGCTTGGACAAATAAATCATCAATATCTCTGACTCTCTATTTCCTCATCTTTAATGGAAATAGTAATATTTTAATTCTGTCACAGAATTTTTGCAAGGATTAAGGTGCATACTTACAAGATGACTGTTTTATTATTTATCATACTTACGAGGCTTTTCTAAAATATTTAAATTTTATGTAATTTAACCACAGTGTATCAGTTTAACATTTAACATCAAAAGGCATTCACATTGCATAATGCTAGAAGCCGTATTTCACCTAGATTCACCCAGAACATCTAGAACTCAGCACACTATATCCTCTAATTATAAATTGGAAGATCGGTTAAGAGTAAAAAGCAAACAAAAATTTTCCTATATATGGCGCATTTCTCCATAAGTAAAAATAGCCGATATGAAAAAATGTGTCAGCTCTAGAAACTAGATAAATTCAAAGAATATGAGAAACACAGAGTTTCCCATGTGAAAATCAAGCACAGTGTTTCAATAGGCTCTTTCAGGAAGTAATTGATTTAAACGTTTTAGGCAACTTGTTTTCTTAGGACTTCTCAGTAAGTAATAGATTTAAAGGTTAAGCCCAATTGTGTGTTAAGGTCTTTATCAGTGGTGGCAAGCAGATAATCATCTAGTTGTTTATTTAAATCGATTATGTGAATAAGATGGTAATTTTGCAACTATCAATGCTTAAAGCTGTCAGCTCAATTTGTCAGATATTTTTGGCAGAAAAAAGGGCTATTTTTATATGACTTTTTACAGTCAATAGTGATTTTGAAAAACAATGGGAATCAGAATATGACTTCTATCGCAACCCCACTCTTATTTATTTATTTATTTATTTATTTACGTATGTATGTATGTATTGTCATTTTTAGTCTCAATATCTGGAGGATGAATCTGTTACGTAATTCAGTTATTTACTATTTTTTTTAATCTTGGCTTTTAAAACATTTTAATTCCAGTGTAGTTAACATACAGTATTATATTAGTTTTAGGTGTACAATCTAGTGATTCAATACTTCCACACATCACCTGGTACTCATCACGACAAGTGTACTCCTTAATCCCCATCATCTAATTTCACCCATCTCTTTACTCACCCCTCCATGGGAACCATCACTTTGTTCTCTATAGATAAGAGTATGTTTCTTGAATTGTCTCTCTCTCTTTTCCTTTGCCTATTTGCTTTGTTTCTTAAATTCCACATATGAGTGAAATCATATGGTATTTGTCTTTCTCTGATTTATTTCGCTTAGCTTTATATTCTCTAGGATCCATCCCTGTCATTGCAAATGGCAAGATGTCATTCTTTTTTTATGGCTGAATAATATTACATTGTAGATACATATACCACTTACTTTTAAATAAAGTACTCTTGGATATATATATTTTTAAATTTTTTATTTAAATTCAATTTAGTTGACATATAGTGTATTATTACTATCAGGGGTAGAATTTAGTACTTCATCAGTTTGGATATGATTTTTTGGAGGGGCCACTAAGTTGTTATGGAATTATTAAAACTACTCTTTGAATTATACGTATATTCAATGTGACAACTGTCTAGGAAGTATAGACACACCTGCCTCTAGCTGAAAATCCAATTGTCCACCATAGTACAGGCACCCTATGTTATCATTCAGGATGATTACTGTTGGCCATGATCATCAAGAATGAAAGGAAATCCAGTTGAACCTTTGGGTTCAACTTCTCTAACCCTCAGTTTATTCATCTACTAATGGAAATAATAAATCAGACAGTTTGTTGTGAGAGTTAAATTTAAATATGACAAGATCTGGAAAGAACTTTTTCAGAATGCCTGGTTATAAAAGGCACTTCAGGGGTGTCTTGGAGGCTCAGCTGGTTAAGTGTCAGACTCTTGATCTCAGCTTAGATCTTGATTTCAGGATCATAAATTCAAGCTTCACATTGGGCCCACACTGGGTGTGGAGTCTACTTAAAAAAAAAAAAATCGCTCCAAAAAACATTAACCCTCTTCTAGCTTTATCTCAATCACCCATGTATACACGTACGTAGCAGAAAGTTCTTACTCAATTATGAAGGAGAATCTAATGGTCTAGGTCCTACTGGGAATTTAGAACATTTTCCTACTAAGATTATATGCTTTTTATGCAGAATAACGGTCTAAAAAGGAAATAGTAATATTCTATCTTGAAGAAGAACAGCAACATTGGCAAACTTACACGACCTGATTTCAAGACTAGCTATAAATGTACAGTAATTAAGACAACATGGTATTAGCATAGGAATAAACAAATGGATCAATGGAACAGAACAGGGTCCATAAATAGATACAAACATTTATGTCATTTGTTTTCAGCAAAGACACTAAATAATTCAAAGAGGAAAGGGGAGTCTTTTAACAAATGGTGCTAATAAAACTGAGTATTTATATAGAAAAAAAAATCTTGGCCTCTTCGAGTCACATACAAAAATTAATTCAAGATGGGTCATAGGGCTAAATAGAAAAGTTAATAAACACAGATTAGCTCCATACCTTGGGTAAACAAAGGTTTCTTGGCTCATAAATGGCATTAATACCAAAAGAAAAAAATATCTTGGACTTCAACAAAATTGGAAAATTCTGCTCATCAGAAGACACCATTAAGAAATTGAAAAGGTTAAGTCTCAGATTGGAGAAAACATTTACAATACAAAAATCTATTTGGCTTGTTTACTGAATGCTAAAGAATTCTGACAAATCAATAATTTAAAAGATTAACAACCTAACTTTTTAAAAAATGGGAAAAATAAAATGTTCAAATGTCCAAGAAACATATGAAATGATGTTCAACATCTTTAGTTGTAAGAGAAAGACAAATTATAGACACAACAACATATGGCTACATACCCCTTAGATTTGCTAAGATTAACAAGTCAAACAATACAAACAGTACATGTGCTGGTTAAGATTAGACAACCAGGACTTTCATACACTGCTGCTGGGAACTCAAATTAGCAAAAACTTTTGGAAAACTGTTTCAAATCCAGTAAGACATTTATCTAAGTTCTGACCCAAGAGTTCTCCCTCCAGATACTTATCCCAGAGGAAGTTTGTGTCAATAAAAGACTTGTTTAAAATGTTGTAGCAGTTTTCTTTATAACAGCCCCAAATTAAACACCATCTAATATTCATAAACAGGGGAATAGAAAAGCGTAAGATGTGTATCTATGCAATGAAATTATACTTAGCAATAAAAAAAGAACAAATTATTGTAATACACCACAAATAGATGGATCTCAGAAACGTGATGATAAGAGAAATAAGACAGTTACAAAAGGGCAAATATTCTATGATTCCATTTAGATGAGGTAACTTACAGTAGGCAAAATCATGGTGACAAAAAGAACAGTGGTTACCACGGCCTAAGAAAGGAAGGGAATGGGGAGTTACTGATTAATGGGGATAGAGTTTTTGTTTGGGGTGATGAAAAGGTTCTGGAGATAGACAGTGGTAGTAACTGTACAACCATGAGTAAACTTAATGCCAGTGAGTCATACACTAAAGAATGATTAAAATGGTGCACCTTACGCTATGCATATTTTACCATGATTAAAAAAAAAAGCCAAATAAATCTGGGTTGAAAGTGGGAGGAAGTCCAATTGTTCTGTTTCTGCACTACTAAGTTATAATCTTAAGGCACTGTATAGATACTGTGTTCATCAATCTCAAAAACAGAAAATGGATGATTGGAAGACAAGAGTCTATGGAAAGGAACAGGGACTTATATGTCTAGGGGTTCTTTCCCTTTGTAACTCTGTTCAGACAAAGGAAAAATCATCCTAGGTACCACATGCCATTCTAAGAGGTTTAAATTTTCATTAAAGTGAGACAGCAGACAGGCTTTCACGGAAATAATGTGACTCTGTGCCCACATCCAGCAGAGATAATGATTCTTTTAATTATAAGTTAGTGGGCCAAATTCAAAAAGACATGATGGGCAGGCATTAGGTAACTAAATAATAAATAGTAATTGCATTTCTTCTTTTGCATTTTAAAGAGAAAAAACACCTGAGAACTTCTACTTGATATTCCTTACACAGTGTACCCTCTGTGTCATGAAGTCACTTGAAATAATGTCATTTGATGCTGTGCATCCAATAAGTTTAAATAACATCATTAACATTAGAAAGAAAAGAACGGAAATCGGCTATCTAGAGGCCGTCCTTCCTCATACTCGCGAGGTCTGTCAAACAGAAATTATGTGACTCTCTCTTTGTTACACGTATTTGTCTTCTGTAAGTAATAAAATGAATATATTTATAAGGAAGAAGAGAAGAAGAAAGGACCAAATCATCTGATTATCAAAGCTTCCATTTTAAAGCAATCATTATTAAACAAATTGTTATTTTTTTGAGAGATCTAGGTATTAAAAGGCACTATCATCTCATTGAGAATCAGTGAGCGTGCATCTGTTTCTCCTTTCGGTACAAAACAGAGTAAGCACTAGTTTCACCAGACGGCTGGAGTCTGGTACTAAATTGCTGAGGGATTTGGACTGTCTATATCTTATACAGTTTTTTTTTTTTTAAATGAGGGGTTTGGATTATTTTATTTTTTTTTTTAAATGAGGGGCTTGGATTATTTTATTTATCTCTAAAGTTCTTCCAAATATGTCATTAAGTCATGTTAAGAGAATAATGTTTTTTTGTAGGGTATACCTAGATACGTGTGGTACATCGGTCATAAAGGAAAAAAAAAAAGGCTGGTTGGCCAATACTACATTTTGAGACTAGAAAGAATGGGAAAAAGATTTACTTCTTTTCTGTTTCTTCTTGCTTTTGTGTGGATACCTGAACCATTCCATATAAAATAATATTTATACCAATCATGAAGTTGTAAGCACTGCTCTATATGTTTGGTGTCAAAAGTAATTTTAGAATAGTTTTAAGTAGGGGCACCTGGGTGGCTCATTCGGCTAAGCATCTGCCTTCGGCTCAGGTCATGATCCCAGGGTCCTGGGATCGAGCCTCATGTCGGGCTCCCTGCTCTGTGGGGAGCCTGCTTCTCCCTCTCCCTCTGCCTGCCACTCTGCCTACTTATGCTCTCTATCTCTTTGTCAAGTAAATAAATAAAATCTTAAAAGAAAAGAATAGTTGTAAGTAAAATCAGATACAATTAGTTGAAAAACCAGCAAGTGAAGCATGAGAACCATTTTCTTTTTTATCAACTCCTTTTGCTGTGGCTTTGAATGAGAATATGATATGATGAACACATTAACCCTGAAGGTACAGGAGATGAGATAAAATGAGAACCTAAATAATTGCGTGAAGACATCAGTTCAAATACTTTCAAAAATGTATAGAAAAACCATTTCTTGGCATAATTTTAGTTTGGATGAGAAAGGGCTACATCAATGGAACCCAACCCCTGCATATTAATTGACCTTTTGCATATGGGTAAAAATGTGGACTTTGGTTGAAGCAGAATAAGTATCTGAATTTGTGCATGACATGGAGAAACATAGGGAAAACTAAAGGAATATTAGATTAAAAACTGATGTGATAACTAAATAGAACTGGAGAATGTTACCATAAGGGAAAAATAAAATTAGTGGCTTGTTTTGGATCCTGAAACAATGGCATGTCAGCCATTCTAGGATTTTCTCCCATAGCTCTCATTAGCTTGACTTTGGGAACACGCAAGGGAGTTGACAGAAGGGATAAGATATAAATGAGAATAGTATTAATGCAAAACAAAACAGAATACGGATAATCTCGAGGGTGCTGAATATGGCCAGTCCCATGATCAACCACAAGGTCCAGTTTGAGAACGAGAGTGAGATAATGCAGAAAATGATAAATGGTTGTGAAAATGAAGGGATCAAGGTGGAAGTGTTTATGAGGTTCATCAGTTTATTGAGAGTGAAGACAACAGCGATCTGAAAGGAAGAGTAACAATTACCTAGGATGGTATTAAAGTTGAACGTTTTTAATGTACGTCCTGTCAAGGGGAAGAAAACAAGGTTACAGCATGATGTAGGGGCGGTGGATGAATTAAAGTGGGAGGGAAAATCGCCCCTGGAGTGAAGAGGCCAATTGGAGTTGGGTGGTATATCAAATAAATGGACCACAGAATTAACATCTTGCACACTGCCTGACACGTACCAGGTGTGCAACCAATCTTTGTTTATTGGTGGTGAATAAGGGCATGAAGATTCCAAGGGACCTTGAGAGGTTGTTGTAATGGATTTAACCTGAGACAGAATGTAATAAAAATAAATAAAGAGGTCTTGCATGTCAATAAGACAAAGGCTGGCACGAACAGAGTGAGGTGGATGCAGTTCTGAGCATCATTCATGAAATACTTTAATGTTTTAGTGGAGACTCAACTCGATAAGCAGTCCACAAGACACTGTGAGCACCCACAACACCAGTGTGATCGTAGATGATATGAATAATAATGGAGTATGAAGGCGAGGAAGGTACCCTAAAGGGATGTTTAATAATCACATGCCATCTGTAAACTGTGCAGAGGAGGGTGACATATCACGTGGGGAGCTGACAAGCAAACGAGAAATATTTGTAGAAACTAAGGACATTTAGCTCCGAGAAGAATTGGTGGAGGGAAGGGAAGCTTGACAGACATCTTCAAATATTTAGAGTCGTGCCATAAGAGAAGTCACTAGACTCACTTGATTTGTTCTTTATAGTCCCAGGGGAAATAATTATGACAAATGATTGGAAGTTATAGGGAGATAGAGCAATTCCTTTTGAATATAAATTTCTGAAATTTAGACCTACATATGACAAAAATGGCTGCTTGCAGAGGGGGGGAATAAGTTCCCTGTCAGCAGAACAGTTCCGGCATGAGCTAGAAGAATGTTTTATCAAGGGGATTTGTATAACAGATGGAAGATGGGAGAACCTGGCTTTTAAGAGCCTTTCCGCACTTATTTTCTGAAGCACCAAAAATAAAAATACAGGTTCGAGATAAATTCTTGGTGATTCTGGGGTTTTTGTTGTTGTTGTTGTGTATGTGGTAGAGGAGACCATAGATTAGTGAACGCGGAATGAATTAAAAATGTTAATACTGTGAGATCCTTCTAACATCCTGAGGATTAAATAGAATTTGTATAAAACATACATTTAAAAGTTTCAATCCAATTAATACTCACATAAATGTTATTAGTTGGGCTTTGAAAAATCAGTTCATCAACTATAAAATTCAGAATTGAAATAAATCTCAAGTTCATTTAAAAAAAAAAAAAGAGCCTGCTCAAACCAGTTACATCATTAGTCACAGTTCTCTGCAAAGTCAGGCAAAGGAGCCCTGATTGCTGGCATTAGGTAAAGACAGGGTGTGCTGCATTGTTGAGATACTTACTTCATAGTCTATTTTATGGGTACAGCAATTGATAGTTATAATAAGTATAAATTTCTTTTATCGTGTGCTTACTATGACAGGTACTCTTTTATGCACTTTAAAGTTATTTATGACTTCTCATCCAAAGAGCCAAGAGCATATTCAGAAGTATATTTCCCAAGAATAGCAACATAACACAATGTTTACTTTAGTTTGAAGTAAATCTGATGTGACAGCATGATAGATATATTTCCCTTTGGCTAAAGAGCATCGCTTCCCATCAATGTCAGTTCCTCACAAGACCCACATGTCAGAGAATAAGTGTATTTTCTCACTGATAACATTTGACTCCTGTGTGTGTCACTCTGTCAAGTTGTATCCCATAGTAAAGTTCTTGACACACGTGTCCTCCTTGGGATGGAGGAAAAAATCAATTCGGAAAATCAAAATAGGATTCTAACAAAGGCTCTGGAAAAGGGATACTCATTAACTCAAGCCAAGTCTACATGCTTACATACACATCAAGGAAAATTAGGTTTCAAACTACATGCAGATATTTCTAAAAATCATGGTATCTACTGTCAGTTATAGAGAGAAATCATACAAATGATTGCTTGAAACAAACTTTTCCTCTGGTATTCTACACTGAATATACAGAATTTCTAAATATTTTGTAATCTTTAAGTGAAGATTTTTAAGGCAAGCATTTGCTCCCTTTATATATAATTTTAAAAAAGAAAAAAAAAAGTACACACTGGTGTATTTAGCTCATCATACTGCAATTCAGATGGTTTACCTCAATGATCTAAATTTCAGAGTATTTATTGATAAGGCCTCTTAAGGGATGCCAGTATCTGGCAGTTAATAGGTGTACGATAACTCTTTGTTGAGTAAATGAATCAAGAAAAATTAATGAGTAAATGGCTGAGTAACAGACACAAAACTACACATTATTAGTAAAATTAGATAATGGAATCCCTTAAGAAAAAAGCAACTCTGTTTTGTGAATATCACTAAAAAATTCTGATCATTTCAGTTTTAAAAGCCTCAAATAATCCATTACTAAGGAAATGACTTATATTTATTATAAAGATATACTTAAAGAAACTGTGTACTACTTCTACTTTGGGGACATCTCAAGTTATAAATTAGTGTTAAAGACAAAAGTGTCCGTAATAGAGAGTAGGGAAAAGTCTCTAATTTGCTAAAGTAAATGCTAAACATGAGCTTTATTATGTAAGATGGTCACTTACATTTCAAAGAAGGTACAGAGGTGTTTATCGTTCATCATGATCACTGAAGATGGACGGACTGCCTTCTGGATTAAACACTGAAACTGTCATCTGCTATCTGAACACACAAGTTTCCTGGACAGGAAACCTACTGTATCAAAAGTGCATGTGCTAGGAGGTGGGGAAGGGTTTCTTCATTTTAAAGAAGTACTGCCTTATAGGATTTTCATGCTCTTTAAAGTTTGAGAACTTTAACTTGGAGCCGCCTTCTTTTTTCTCCAAGCTGCAACTGTGAGCCTTCACTGGCTGATTCTGTCACACTCGGCTTCCACTCCAGGACAGCAAGGCAATGAGCAGATTCCGTCCCACCTGGAGCTCAGGTGCAGCTTCATAAGCCTGGTCTCTCGTCCATCAAGCCACAACATCTCTGATTATATCAAAGCTAAGTATAATCAAAAAACATCCCAACCGCCCCTCAACAACAGGCAAGGGGCAAGCAACTGCTCCATGATCACAGATAGAGAACTTAATTTCTTCTACACGAGCTGAAACTCTATTCGATGTCAGGGGCTGTCACTTGTCAGTTTCTCATTCATTGCTTCTACTCATAGAGGTGTTGAGGCTTCCTGACTGACAAGCAACCAGGGAGGCCTCTTATTAAACTGGCAGAATGGAAGTGTCTAGCTAGTGTCTGTCACATGGTATATACTCAATGAATATTTATTATTAAGCAAACCTATGAATAAATGAATGCACAAATGAATAAACACATGAAAAATTAACCCAAGTTTATAACAGAAAAAACTTTTAAAATTTTTGTTCCCTTTTTGCTAATAAAACCTCCAAATGAAGAAATCACTTGGATTTTTTTGAACGGACAATGTTTCCTTTAAATGTCATTATATTTTATTTCATCAAGAGAATTATGTACAGTAGCATCTAAATGAGACAGAAATATGCTCTTTCTTTGAAGTACAAAAAAATCCCTTAACTTGGAAATGTTAGAAATATAGACATCTCTGGAAAGTACGTGTTGATATCACAGCTATGGATTTAGACATATATATTCTTTGCGCCATTTAGATTCATCTATGCATAAAAATAAAAATCTACAGTCAGCTTCATATTTTAAAAATTATGAATTTTATTTAAAGTCAGTATGGGGCATTTCTTCACATATAAATCCCTTGTGTGTGTGTGTCTCTTCAACTTTATCCGTGTAAAAATAAAATAGACAACTATCGAGTTAATAGCTACTGCCTCTCAGCTAAAACACAAAATGGTTTGTCAAATAGATTTCTCTGAAGTACGAGAAATGTTTAGGTAGGTAGGAGGAACTTGAGTTATTACAATAAAAAAAAAAAACGGAATTTCTCATTTGCCTTGGAACAAAGGAATTTGTAGAAGACACAAGTAATTTCTCCTAGTTCCGTGAAGATTAGATACGTAATATGATCATAAGTTAATTTCCTGAAAATATTAAATTGTTCATCCATACTTTTAAAGATTTATTTTGTTTATTTATTTGAGAGAGAGAGACAGAGCGCATGTGCGTGTGAGGGCACGCGAGCTGGGGGAGGGGCAGAGGGAGAGGATCTCAAGCGCAGAGTTTAACCTCTTGACCCTGAGATCATGGCCTGAGCCGCAATCAAGATTTGGACACTTACCCGACTGAGCCACCCAGGAGCCCCTGTTCTTCCATACTTTTGACCCTACTATTACATACTTTTCAATGTATTTGGAAAATCCATCTGTATTCAATACAGTATGTAGAGTATTTTCTAAAAATGTTTAGGAAACATGAAGATGATGCTTTTAGATTGTCAATTTCATGTAGAGAGTTTTCCAGTGGACTGAGTGATGTTTTGGACAGCTTTGGAAAACTAATGGAAGCTATTTTCTATGTGAAAGAGCACCATAATAAATGAAATAAGTAGATTTCAGTGTTCAGTGTTATTTAGAGTATATATTGAAATTGCAAAATGTTAGTGGGCTTTTTAATGAGATTAAACTAAAATGACTTCAGGGCAATGATACATTAGACTTAGTTTGGTTGCTAAAGCAGCTATATCTTAAAATAACACTCTTATTAGATAGTTGCACTATTACCTGGCAACACTTGCTCTAGGCTTCTTATCTAATTTATGCCCATCTGGTTTAGTTTTGTTTATTATTTAAATTAACCATGTTTGCTAATAAAATGTATGGCAAGTGTTCTGATTTGCATTTTCACAAACCTTACATACATTTCCTAATGGTTTCAGACCATTGCTGCTGCTGCTAAACAAAATAAAATAAAAAAAAAATTGCAGGTTTTGTTTTATTGCCAACAAATCTTGAGAGTTGAGGTAAAGCTCTTCTCTATGATATCATTTTTTCCCTTTCAAAGTTGCTTTAATAAATATATTCTACAACTTGGAATTGAGAAAAAGTTAGAATTACTTTTGGAAATGCCAGAAGTCTTTAAAATTGTTTAATAAAGTTTCAGAGGTATCAGCTTTACTCAATGAGCAATCTACAGCTACTCTAGGTGTTTTTTAGGCTCATCAGGGAGAAATACACAGTTTTGAGGAATAGAATCTTACAGGTAGCTTCAATCAGGGAGACAATGAGGAGCCAGACACGTGTTTTTCAACTTCCTTCTCAGGAGATCTCCTTTCTTAACATTTATGACCTCCTTTCTTGACATTTATACCCATGTCTTTTGACACTTTCCACACCTAGTTCTGTTGGCCACTTGAGGGATTAAGCCATCTTCCAGCTTCTGATCTAGACCTTACCTTCTGCCTGGAAACTATTCCTACTGAGAACTTAAACCACTTGAAGGCCAATCTTATCTTCAACCCCTTCTCTCATAAGGCCCTATATATACGATGCAGTGTGGCCAAATGACCAGCAACCTTAGCCTGGGTTCGAATCCTCATGTTGCCAATTCCTCCCTGTGTGGCAATGGGGTTCATTACCTAGCCTCTCTAAATCTCAGTGATCTCTCTGGAAAAATGGGGTATGTTAATAATAATCATTCAATTACTATACAATTATACAATAATAATTATATAATCCACTGCCTTTAACCACTTTTTCATTATCTGTCACCCCTGCCCCTGTACCCTCCTTTCCTTCCTTAGCTTCGAAGAAGTGGGTCTTCTTTTTAATCATTCCCTTGCAAAACCTCTTTGCCACTCCACCCCTACTCCCCTGGAAAACTCCAAACAAAATAAAACCCAACTATCTGCCTAACCCAGGCCAGCAACCAAGCAACCACACCCCGGAGAGGGAAACAAACACAATTGTGTTGGCTAGTTTCACTTTAAATTCATGACAACAACTCTCAAATGGCCAATCCACATTGCTCAGCAAGCATAAGTCCACATACTTTATGATTCTCTTTCCTACAATCTGAAATAACTATTTCTCATCTTGTTCCCCATCTTCAAACTCTCAAAACTTGATCTTCCAAGACTTCACAGGCTGGTAAAGGCCTTTCATCATACTTCTCATCTCAGCTACTGACATAACTGCATCCATGCCCACTCCCTCTGCCTTGGCTCACCTTCCCAAGACTGAAGCATTTGTTCCCCTGCACCTGCATGCTGGATTCTCTGCCTTCGTTGCCTACACAAAGATTTGCACTCTTGCAATTTTCCACTCTCTCTTCAGCATCACTAATCTCTAGGCTGCACTATTTACAAAAGTTGCAGTGTCTCCTATGTTCGAAAAGGAAACAACAGTAAATAAATAAAACAGGCGATAAAACCTCCCTTAAGCCTACCACCTCTTAAAGTTACCGTCCATTTCTTTGTTGCATTTCAGAATAAAACTTCTCAAAAACATCTGCGGTCATGCTCTGCAGTTCTCTTATCTTCCTCTCCATTTTCATGCTCCCTCCCAAGCGGCCACATTGTTGTCATTATTTTTTTTTTTTTTAAGATTTTTTTTTTAATTTATTTATTCAACAGAGATAGAGACAGCGAGAGAGGGAACACAAGCAGGGGGAGTGGGAGAGGAAGAAGCAGGCTCCTAGCGGAGGAGCCTGATGTGGGGCTCAATCCCATAACGCTGGGATCACGCCCTGAGCCGAAGGCAGACGCTTAACCGCTGTGCCACCCAGGCGCCCCTGTTGTCATTATTTTACTCTATTTTTCATCAGCATCGATATGGTTTAGCAGCACCCTTAACCCCAGCCCCCCTCCCCCCAGCTTCTGTGATTCCATCCCTCTTTGTTTTCTCCTACCATTCCTGCTTCTTCTCATCTGTCCAATCTCTAAATGTGCAGTATCTCAAGATGCAGCCATTTGGTTTTCTAACTGTAATCTCTCCCTAGGTGTCATTGATATGACAATGACTCCTAAATTTATATCTCCTGTCATGACCTGTCATCAGACCTCTGGTCTCATACGCCAGATTGTCTACATGATTGACATCCCTAATTGTATGTCCAGTAGTTATCTCAAATTCAAAATGTCCAAAATCTAATTGATTGTTCCCTCTAAACCAATCTTTTTCTGCACTCATCCTTATCTCATTAAACAGCCCCACGGGGCACTCATTTGCTGTAGCAAAAATCTAGTCTCTATCCTTGATCCTTCTCTTTCCCCTGCCCTTTATGTCCAATCCATTAGCCAATCTTATTGGCTCTAAATGCAACACACATCATGATTTTTCCCATTTCTCTCTCCATCTGCTGTAATGACTCCCAAGTCCCAGCTACAATCATTTCATACAGATCACTCAATTGTCTCCTAAACGGTCTCCCTGCTTCCACGCTGCCCCCTCCCTAATAATTTTCCTCACAGCAGCCAATGTGATCTTTTAAAAAGAGATCACTCCCCTTTCAAGCCTCTTTTCATCATCCACAGAATGAAATTCTAATTTTTACCATGCCCTATAAAGCCCCACATGATCTGGCCCTGACCCAGAGATCTGTGATCCATGCATATGGCTGTTATTTCAATCACGCACAGACAGTTCACTTGTCAAGGCTTTTGTACTAGCTGGGAGCTTTCCTTGGAATGCTTTCTCCTAAATGGGCAAAGAAACTGGCCCTTTTTCATATTCTTGACTCAGCTCAAGTGTCACCTCCTTAAAAGGCTTTTCTCTGATAATCTGATTTAAGTTAGGTCCTTCTCTATTGTATTATTGTGTTTAATTTTCTTCACATAACTCATCATTCTCGTTTGTTAATTGCTCAGGTCTTTGTTTGCTTATCAATCTACCTCTCTGTATTTGGATTTAAGTAAGCTCCAGGAAAGGAGATTTGACTGCCTTCATTATAGCTTTTCTAGCAATAAGCTCAGCTCAAAGTTAGTATTCCAGTAATCAGTTTAACAACTAATACTTATCTTATAGGGCTATTATAAGAAGTAAATAAAGTAGTGTTTTAATTGCTTAGCACATTGCCAGGTACAAAATACCTGCTGAAAAATTTAGTTACTACCATTATCATTATTATTATTATTAGGTGTTTCTTTAATATGTATCAGGAATGTTAATTAAAATAACTCATGCTAATATCTTAAGTATTTCAGATGAAGGATTTGTATACTAACAGTTGTTTGCTATGATAAGCAATATTTTAAGCTAGACAAGAAAATTAAGTTTTTTGCATGTAGGTGAATGTTTCAACATCTCTAAATTCAAATCACATAGTTAGCGACTGCTTTTACCAACTGGTAAGACTGAACCTATTCATGTCCCCTATCTAATCAACCATTCCAAATATAAGGTCGACTTTCTTGAAGTAAATTAAAATCAGAGACCTTATCACTAGACCTAGGTTCATTTAATTTAAGCCCATTATTAAACCTCCCACTTTTCAAAAATGTATGACTTGAGGGAAATCTCATTAAACTTCATGGAGAGGTGAAAGTGAGCTTTGCCTTCAGAGCCAACCACAAATGGAGCCATTAGAAATGTGTGTGATGAAGTACAAATTACAAGGTGATGTTAAAGTGGGGCTAGAACACACAGAGTGTGGTATTCCACCACCTACTTTAGTCTCTTTGTCCAAATCCTTCGTGCAGTATCCTAGATGGCGGTAACAAGAACGAATTTGGAAAGAACAAAGTATAATAACCCCAAAACACACAACAAAAAATGATACATGTAAGTATTTGAAACATTCTAGGAAATGCTTTTCTAATCCTCTTTACATTATAAAAAGTTCACATAGACATGGAGATTTAAACATGCCTCTTATTTATTCAAATCCTGTAAGAGAGGTCATAGGTCATTCTCGACTCCCTATTCCATAGTTGCGCACGTAGGTCCTTTGTAAAGACTGTTCTTAGATTCACTTCTAGTTTTTCAGAGATTTATTTTTTTCTTCTCTCTTTTTTCCACTTAATTTATATTTTTATTTGAAATTAATTCATGTAAGAATGTACTTTTTTTTGTGGAGATGAGTTAGCTCAACTTATAGACTACATTGTTCTTTTTTTTTTTTTTAAGATTTTATTTATTTATTTGACAGAGATAGAGACAGCCAGCGAGAGAGGGAACACAAGCAGGGGGAGTGGGAGAGGAAGAAGCAGGCTCATAGCAGAGGAGCCTGATGTGGGGCTCAATCCCATAACGCCGGGATCACGCCCTGAGCTGAAGGCAGACACTTAACCGCTGTGCCACCCAGGCGCCCCTAGATTACATTGTTCTTATTTGGAATGTATATGATGTTACCAAGATAAGTAACACAGAACAAGTTTTAAGGATAGAATTTAGTATAAAAGGCATCTATTGAAAGAAATCATTTGACCAAAACAGAGTTAAACAAATACTTTCACAGCCCTTAGTATCTCTAATAGTGGACTTACATTTCTCACATTTAAAACCACGCAACATCATTGCTTGGGAAAGTTCCATGAGTCAGTATTCTCTACGAACAGCTCTAAGAGAATGAATGATAGTGTGATATGAAGATATCCTTTGAATTCACAGTGTATTCTCTTTTTTTTTTTTTAAAGTTTTTTTTAATTTATTTATTCGACAGAGACAGAGACAGCCAGCGAGAGAGGGAACACAAGCAGGGGGAGTGGGAGAGGAAGAAGCAGGCTCATAGCGGAGGAGCCTGATGTGGGGCTTGATCCCATAATGCCGGGATCACGCCCTGAGCCGAAGGCAGATGCTTAACCTCTGTGCCACCCAGGCGCCCCTCACAGTATATTCTCTTATTGAACTTACTTACACAATGCATTTAAATTGGCATGGTGCATTTGTTATTTAAAAATTGGTTATCTATTTTTTTTTACACTATCCTAATATCCTCCCCATCTTAGTTTATCCATTCACTGTGTTTTCACTGGGCGGGGGGGGGGCGGGGAGGAGGGGTTGGAAACTGTTGACTCAATTGGAACTTAAAAAAAAAAAATTAGCTACTGGTTCGGAGCTCTGGTCTAAACTGTAATGGCATATGAAACTGATGTTGGTGACCAAAGTTATATTCAGAGTTACTCCAGAACAATCCCAAGCATATACTTCTGGTTTGTTATTATTAACTATAGCAGTTGGTTTTGTCAGTAGATTTTTTAAAAAATAATTTAAAAATATGGGACCTTGGAACAATTATTCTGAAAGCAATATTGATAATGGGAAGTGAGGTGTTTCTTCCAGCCAATTAAAGCATCTGCCTATATTCATTAGATCCTTCATTTCCCTGTGAAGATGTAAAACTTTAAAAATGTTCTCATATCTCAATCACATTTTTTCCTATGAATCAGTCTCCTTACTTTTTATAAAATTAGTCAAGAAGCAGAAAGGAGAATGTTGGTTGCCAGAGCCTGGAGAAAGGGAAGAAATGGAGTATTATTATTTAATGAGGACAGAGTTTCAGTTTAAGGAGATAAAAAGTGCTCTGAGAGTGGGTGCTGGTGATGATTCCACAACAATGTGAAAGTACTTATGCCACTAACCATACACTTAAAAAATGTTAGAATGGTAAATTTTATATGTATTTTACTACGATAAAAAAGTATTGATTTTTAAAAAAATGTAAGCAGGGCAGCAGATGTCTGAAGACAGGTTCTTTCTAAATTACAGACTAAATATTTTTATTCTTGAGGGAGTTCTCATGAATTACATGTTGTCCAATTTTAACATAACATAAAAATTTATAGCCAGTCTATTCTACAAATTCTAGGCAAAAACAGAAAGACTAGACTGGAAGAACTATTAGGATACATTGTCTTCCTTATAATTATGCTTTTACCCTCACACCCTTCCCAAGACTGTTTCAATCATAGCTCTCTGGACATTGTCTATACTCAAAGAACACTCAGATAATGCATCAATGAAGAGATCAATAACCAAAATAAATACAAGAGATCTATATCCACTTGAACTGAATTGACAAATAACTGGACCAGACACTATAATCAAGTAGAAATGCTCTGTGTATTATGATTGCATAAAAACACCAGTGTGAATTCTGAAGTGTAAATATTATTGTAAATGCCAGTTTCGTATTTATCTTTGCATGATATCAATCACCTAAGGATTCCTGCATGTCCTCTCTCTCTACATTGAATGAATTTCAGACACCAACTCTATCTGTTGTGGGGAGGACTCAGAGCTCTGGGTCCAAATAATTCAGTGGCCAAAGTGTATTTTATGAAGGATTTAGGATGACTGGGAGAGAAACAAAAAAAATGTTTGTTTTCATGAGCTATCTGAGGCCTCCGCCTATGTTCAACATATAAGGGGAAGATCAACATTCAGAGGAAGCATGGTCAGACTGAAGAAGAGGGTCTAGAACACCTGTGTGAGCAGTGTGTTTTCAGGGGGTGCAATGCAGCAGGAAGTGGTGTGAATTCCAGTGCCCTCTGGACAACCAAGAGAAGAAACCCCCAGTGAGGGGGGACAGAAGATCTGCAAATTAATATTGTAACTCACACTGCGTCTTTGTTTCACAATCCTCACTCTCTCCCCTCTCCTCACTTTTATACTTTTGTTCACAGTCCCTAACAAGTGTGTATCCCAGTTGGGAGTTAAATGCAAATGACTCACCCAGCTGTCTACTTGACAATCATGTTATGTTGATACGAGAACCAGCCCAATGACAGAGGACAGAGACCTGAGTCAAACCCATTCTGCCACACCACATCTTCAAGAAGCATGCCCCTCTGAGGTTACCCAATGATATGGTCCTTAGATTACCTCTGCATTGTTTTTGTTTGTTTCTTGCTTTGCTTTGTTTTTAAAGAAAGAGAAAAGGAGAAAAGAAAGAAAAGAAAGATGTTAAAATATCTGGGACAAAAATGATCAGTATGTTTTCTGGAGGTGGAAACTGCTGTTTTTTAATTATCCCTTTGGGTAGTTTCTAGGTAAAGGGAATGGTATGATCACTAAACTAATTTTCAGGTTATTTAAGCATGCCAAAAATATGCTCACCCACGAGGGAGTGAGGCACTAAGATACAGGAAGACACTAGTCACTTTTTCTACTGTTTTAATTAACACATCACATACACTATCAAACTGTGAGTGACTAACTGGGTATTAGCTTTCAGGAATGCAACAAAATTACATCCGCACCTGGTGTGCAAGAATAAGAATTTTAACACTAGAAAGGTGCAATGATAGAACAAGAGTGATCCACTCTTCTGCATTAAAAAAAATCTAAACCTGCACAAGGATCCATGCCTGGTGATTCACTTGGATTTTATTTATTTTTTAAAATTTCATTCTTGGTAATCAATCAATAAATAACTGAACATGTGAATTGAATCCAGTATTCTTTAATCAATATACATATGCCATTTTCTCTAACTCAGTAAAGATAAAATGATTGTGAAAAGGTCTGACAAGTGAAAATAGAGTCCTAGATGTCTGGAGTCAGAGATTTTAGAGATTGTCTCTCCAACTCTCTCGTTTTATCAATGAGAAAATGATGTCAACTTTGAGGACTTATAATCAATTAAATTTGGTTATATTAAAAGTGAATTTTCTCTCCTATGTTTTCCTATTAAAGTCTGAGTTCCATGAAGACAAAGACTGGGTCACTTAGGTATATAGAGTCATATAGTAGGTGTATTTGCAGTGTGTATGTATATATATATGCATGTGTATGTATGTATACAGTATATAGTAGATATACTATCTACTATATGTAAACGTTGAATGAATCAATGAAACTGATCTTGACTTTCCAAGATTTCAAAGAGCTAGGAAAGGAGCCCAAGCATCTTGAATCGTAGCATTCTCTAAATGTTATTATTCTCAGAACTTTTATATTGGAAAATAGGAGAATAGTCAAGTACCAACATAAGCTCTTCCCAGTCTACAACTTATGCTTTATATCCTACCCAACTAATTAAGTTGTAATATTTATTTCTTTAAATAATAATTGAATTTTAAAATAAAATCTTAAGAAAATTATTCCTATAAAGTTTTCTCAATAAAACAGTCACATTTTAAAGTCCATTCTGTAAATCATTATTTTCTCTTTTCTTATGAAGATGTTATTTCTTGTAAAGCAATTTTACTATGAGAAATAACCATATAATCATGACTCATTATTACCTAAAATTAGTATCTATAGGTAAAGCCATTCCTCTAGAACAAAATTTGTGTTCACAGTAAGCCTGCAGAAAGGGAACAAGTCTGTTCTATGACTATAGCTATATAAAAGTAATCTGCTCTATGGGGGTTTGAAGAACAATATAGTAACAGAGTTTCTTTTGGTTCTTTAATATAAATGTATATAAACAGAATCTTACTGTTCGCATAACTTGGGACATGATTTCTCAGTCCTGTTGGCTTATTGGTAGCCAGAACCTTAGCAAGTAGCTATAAATGGCCATTCTATACCTTATAGTGACTTCTTAATTCTATGTACAGAAATCCTAGCTATCTATGTGCAAACGTATTAGCACTACCAAATTTTCTCATTGACTGTCAATAAAATGATCAATTATGTTCAGTAATTGTAAATATTATATAGAATAAAAATTTTAAATATGGCTCTGTTCTATATTAAATAAAAATCTCAAGTAAAATGAATAACATAAATGCTATAATTCTTTTAGTTGAAAATACTACTAATTATTCAACTAAAATACCCTTTTTAAAATAAATTTTGTTTCTTAAAATGGTAATGGGGTAAACATCAATAAATTTAAGAACTTTTGTTTCAAACATAAGGAGAACATCAAAATACAGTATTGTTTTCGTCTTTCTCTTCAACACTGGGACTAAACAACAACAACAACAACAACAACAACAACGTGTTTTGACCACCCGGTTTCTTTCTCCTTGACAACAAACCAAGAAGAATCCAAGAAGAAACCAAACTCATATTTTATAATTCCTTCAAAGCTAGGAAAAAGGATAACAGAAAGGAGAGGCAAATAAGTGGTTTTCAGGGCCTGGGCCTGCTGTATTCATTCTGAAAAGCTAATGAACAAGTTAAATTTTCTAGCAGTGCAATGTTCCAGATATAACCACAGGAGGATAGAAACAGGAGTGCTTATATTTGGTTGTAGCAAGCATTGCATATTACAGAAGAGTACAGGCTGGGATATTCGTGTACATATATAGAAATCAGTTGAAAATCCAATTTTGCAAAACAGGAATTCCCTTTTCAGGGAGGTAAAAATCCATATTTAAATACAGCCAGCCTCCAAGGTCATTCAATAATGCCTTATTCACATTTCAGAAGAAAACACTCATCCTTTACTAGAGTAGACTTTTGAAGAATATGATCACACACGCATACGCACAAAACTGTTTCTATCAATTTCTATGTTCTGTTCTGGAGGAAAGATGCTCGTGAAAACCCTAATAAAAATAAGCCATTAAAACAAGAGAAATCATAACACATTTTCCAAATTTCATCCATTAACAACCTACAATAATTGTAAAAATCTACTTGACTATGATTTGGCAATCTCTTAATTTGAGTGTCACATCTGTAAAACATTTAATGTTGTTGCAAATAATAATACAGTTTTTAGGGGATATTTATTTCGGGTTACTTTCCTTTAGCTCATTTTTTTCTCCCTAAGTTCACTTATTTTACCCCTTCTAATTTTAAGTTTATTTTACTAGTTCTTATCCAATATGGGGACTAAAAACACAAGAGGCCAACGATTTTAGAGACATTTCACTTGTTCCAAAAGACAAATTCATTTGACAGAGGCAAATCTGATCACAGTCACAAAATAGGGCTTCATTGGAGATTTTTGCAAAATATGGCAAGGAATCATACATTGAGTGAATAGCTACTGACACAAAGTTAGATCCTTTGTATATGTTCTATTACTACTTCTTCATGGTAAATCGATAAGGAAAGCATTAACATTCATACTCCATGAATACAGAAACTGAGGCTTGCTGAGGTCAGAAACTTTTCTAAGATCACATACAGTAATTAAAAGAGAAAGCTAGAATAAAAACCAGAGTATGACTTTCTCTAAGACTCGTAAGATTTTCTTGCCGTCTCCCAGAGCTTAGACACCAGTTAGGCTGATCCCCTGCCTCACTGAGGCCCAGGGACAGTGAAGCAACTTCCATGATAGCACACAACCAAGTGATGAAAGAGTCAAGCCAACCCAATCCTTGTTTGCTTCACTGGACTATATGGCTTTAGCTTATTTTTAACCCCAAGGTACACTTGAAATAAGGAGATGTTTCTAGAGAATTGACTTCTGGCATTAGGCTCCTTATCTTCAGCCACACCTAGCCTAATTTAAGTCCTTTTGAAAGTTATATCAGCTTTCCATGCCAGGAAAACATTCATCACTGGATAACACTGCTTCATAAATATAACCTTATTGGACCTCAAGAAGGGCCTTTGGTGTCTATATTTATAAGTGGAAAATAGGGATGATGATGAAATATCCCATTCTAATTAATCAGTCAGGAAGCAAAGTCTCTCTACTCCATCTCTTTCAAGGTGAAGGTTTTGTTCATTCCTTCAATCAGTTGTGGCGTCTAGCACATGATGTCCTATACTGGTAAAGATAAGTAAACAGACATCTTAGCTTCCTGATGGGATAGCCTTTAATCGTTGTCACATTTATAAAGCTGTCTGCTATTAGTAAACCAATCCTTTCTTTAATTAACTCAAGTGTGGTTGAAGAAGATACTGAATCCATGCTGCTCACTCACTGTGCTGTTCTGGAACATTCCTCCACGTGGAAACCACCATGCACCCAAGGAGGTGAATGAATGGGGCAAGCGAAAATTACATGTACAGGGAATGAAACAGTGAACCTTTCCATGACTTACCCTTGAATTAACTACTTCCAGGGAGACGTTCTGAGGCGGGGCACTTGGCACTAAAAGGAACAAAACAAGGTGAGACTGTTACTGCCAAAGTCAGAAAAGAGAAACTACAACCCTCTCTGAAAAGAGAAAGCGTGACTTTCACTGTTCATGATGGTAATTAGGTAGCTGATCCAGGTGGCACTTCAAAATTTTCCTGGAGAGATGAGAAATAACTGCCTCTGTTTATTTTTTCTCACTTGGTAAAGCCAGGCATCCATATAGGGAGCTCCCTTCTCCAAACTGTTAGGCAAGAGAGCACCTGCCGTGATACCAAACACTGCTATTTAATTACGGCTTTCTTGTTATAACCTTCCCAGAGAAGCCAATAAAAACACACAGGAGATTTCCTAGAGTGGTTTTAAAGGCTTAAGATATTGTGTATTTCAGGATCTGCATGGTTTTATTATAAAATATGTCATTCTAATGGTCACTCATGTTGCTTAATCCCCTTACCGCAATCTTTATTATCTCTTAAAAAGTGAAAAGAAGAAATACACCTGTCTTTTTATCTGTGTGTAATTAAACCTATGTGTGATAGATGCCAGCAGGTTATCAAATAGCTTTCACTGAATCAATTCCATTAACAACAACAACAACAACAACAACAAACAGTCTATTTTTCTTTGTGGATTTTCTTGGTATTTTTTTCTCTTACCTGAATTTTGATTGCTCCGTTCCTTCATGGAAGAAGGAAGAACAGGTGCAACTTTCTTTATTACACTTGTAGTGAGTATTTACTATATCAAAAAGTGAGTATTCTATCACGTGAGTGATTCAAAGACACCATTCACTAAATGGCTGTGATGTGCCAGATACTTCCTAGATGTCTTAGATGAATCATGAACAAAATAAAACTTTCTGCCCCCACAAAAGAAATAGAAGTACCATTCAATAAATGCTTAACACGTATTAATCTGTAAAATGAGTAGTCCCTATTTGGTTCATGACAATTTGATTAATTTAACAGAGAAGAAATGCTCTCAGCATTTTCAAGAATTTAAGGGCCCTTTCTGTCATGTTGCCTCTTCTTTAACTTGAACTTGGACAATAGCTACATATCTTGAGGGTACTTATATTTTACCCTGAATTCATTTATGCCCTACTCTGAGTTTACCTTCTGAAAAGTAATCACCATGAGGGCATGGTACATGTCTGATTAATCTTTACAGCCCCCAAACTGACACTTAATTAATAGCTACTGACTCAATGACTACATGAGCAAATAAATACTTACTTAAATATTAGCTCCTAGGCCTTTCTGGACACCATAGGAATTATAATCACTTACTCTGTTTCAATTTTGAACTTCTTATCTTAGTACTTGGTGAAGGTTGTGGGCAATGTAGCTTGTGACAAAACAAAACAAAACAAAACAAAACAAAACAAAACAAAAACAAAACACTCACCAGAGGCTTGTTTTCATGAATTAGGTCAACAAGCTCTCAGAAAATATTTCAACTTTTTTTAGTTCATATTATATTTCTTTTCAAATACAGAATATAATCCCCACAGGGTCCAGGATTTGTGTCCCTTTTGATGCTGAATCCTCAGTATCAATAAGAATATTAAGTATGTGGGTCACATGCAGCAAATATGTGTTGAATTAATTAATTAATTAATTAACAGAGAGATTATAAGACATAAAAAGTTTTTCATACTCGGGGTTTTAGTCATAACAAGCTTTCTTTTTGCAGTTTTATTTTTTTAAATTAATGTATGATACACATACGGTATAATGCACAAATCGTGTACGCATGATTGGATAAAGTTATATGTCTGTGGGTGTGCTCACATTAAAACCCCACCTAGATCAAGATATAGAATATTTTCAGTATCCTGGAAAGTTCACTTGGGTCCCTTCCCAATCAATACCCTTCTAAGGGTATCCACTATTCTGACTTCTAATACAATTGATTAGCTTACTACAAATGAAATCTGTGATTTTGTTCAGGCTGGTTTCTCTTGCTCATTATTATTTCTCGGGATTATTCTTTCTGGTGCATCTTGTAGTAGTTTCAGTTCTTTGGGGTTTTTAATTGGTCCTATGTATCCTAAGACAGGACCATTCTGTTTAATATTCACTCATTCTATTCTTGAATGGCATTGGATTACTTTCAGTTTGCGGCTATGAGACTAAATCTGCTATGAAAACTTTTGTACATGGTTTCTGATGAACAACGGTACTCATTTCCTTCATTATATACCTAGGACTGGAAATCCCAGTAGCAGTAGAAATCCCTATCGGTGTTATGTATATGTTAAATATAGCAAATTTCCAGAATTTCCATTATTCTTACCAACTTTTTTTTTTTTTCTGGATCTTTTTCATTTTAGTCATTTGGTAGGTATGTAGTGCTTTTATTTGCTTTTCCCTGAGGACCAGCCATGTGAAGCATCTTTTCACTTGTTTGGTGGCATTTGGATGTCCTTTTTTCTGGAGTTCTTAAAGTATGTGTGTGGTTTTTTTTTTTTAAACAGACCAGTTTCCTTCAAAACTCATTTCTCAAATTTTCATTCTTTTATATCTTATATTCCATGTTCATGTTACTATGATTAAAACATTAAGATTTTTTTCTCTGAAGCTAAAATAGTCAGAAGGGCTCTTTTGCATTTGGCAACCTTCCTATCTTCTCGATTCTTCCCAAATGTTACATTAATGAGACGGACTTCCCCAAACTACCTTCATAGACTGGCGGACATCCCAGTCCAGTTTTCAGGGAAGGGAAGAATGCAGAGGCTTTAACAAGACCATCTCCATATTCTCTTTTTTAAAAGAGGAAATATTAGAGTAGGTTGGAAATAATAACAATGTGTGTGATCAGAAAAACTACACAGAATGAGATCCTCACAATGAAGAAGAATTTAATACAATCCATATTCAAATTATTCTGTAAAGAATTGAAAATTAAAATAGGCACCGACTGAAAAAAATGCTAAGTGCTCCATCACATAACTTCACAAACTTGGAACACACTGGCTGTTCTTGCCTCATATGATCAGGAAAGAAAGTAGAGCATTTCTCCTAGAGCATTTTTAGTTCTCAATCTCCACTCCACCCCTCTCACTATCAATTCCCCTATTATTGAGAAATAGTGGATAGGATTAGATGCGTGGTGGAAGCAAATGGAATCCACATTTATTTGGGCTTTTCTTTATTTGATCTCCCAAGATGTTACATTGTCTCATTAGGGGAAGAGGAAGGCCATAGTTCATTATTTTCTCTTCAAAATGTCAAGAAATTTATCATTTACAATTGGTTCATTAAAGCCAATCAGAGACTTTTGGTCCAGAAACTCCCCTCAATATGGTGAAACATGTTGGTTTGATACCTATGATGATGATGCTTTCTGTAGAGTAGATGAAATTACAACATTTGTAAATGAATCTCCATATAGACAGGCACTTGAATTCCTCCCCTTACCAAATGTGTGCTGTCCTGTACCCATAATTTATGGATTGAAATAACTGATATATAATTATGAGCTTTGCACTTTAAGCAATTATTATGAGAAATTCATTACAGAATAAGAGAAACTCAAGATTTTTTCACAGTAAATCTTGCTTCTTTTCTTACTAGCTTATGTGACCTGGCTCTGCAGCTTACTAGCTTTGACCTCTTTCTAGTATTAGCTTTGTTATCTGTAAAGTAGGAAAAAAATTAGAGTATCATGAGGATTAAAGGTTAATAATGCTAAGTGATTAGAGCAGGGCCTTGCACTAATAAGTACTCAGCAAATACCAGTGACAACAGCAAGAAGTACATTCTTATAGTTAAGCTTGCCTATGAAATTGGGTCCTTCCACTTTTGGGCACTGAGCAAACTGGCAAGGAAATTCATAAATATTAATTGATTCAGAAAATATTTTAATGACCTACAGTTGTCAACTACTTCAAGAGACAGTGTTTGAGAACAAACAGGCAAAATTAGTTACATTCCACACTAAATATTAGGCTCCCTAGATCTGATGTTCTAAAATCCCAAATGGTTTAAAGAAGTAGATTGTTGTAAAAAAGATACCATAAGTGGAGGAATCTGAATGAAAAACAATCTTTCCTCCCAGAAAAACAATTAAAGATGGCTAAGTTAGAGATGACAGCTTATCAGGATAAACATCTTCACAAGCATTTTAGCGTGAACAGGAATACCATTTGGATAATTAATTCAGAAAAAAAATTATTTGCATTTTATTTTGTTTTTGTTCCATTTTTTTACGGTCCCAATACAAATTTTTATGGTAAGGGTTTCTCTGACCTGATAAGAAACACGGTATTCTCTATAACACAGATGCATTTAGACACAGCCATCTATCAAATTAGTCACATAAATGGGAAGTCCTAAAGATAAGTCTATACATACTAACAATTGTATTGTTTTGTTGAACTGTCTGATTAATTCAGTAAATACTGAGATGATGAATACAGAGACGAATATAACAGCATCTCTCACATTAAGGAACATGTAGTATAGGAGAAAAAATGACATGTACCTTGTCATAGATAACATTTATTGAACACTTAAATCTATGCCATGCTTATATTTTATGTGCTCACATGGATTAGCCCATTTAATTTCCACAACATCTCCCTTTTATAACATCCAGAAAGTCAAGGAGAAGACAGCTTCATGACTGAAGACTGGGAAGTAGGAGGCTAGGAAATGTATGAAATACATCTCTGTATGATGTGTGACCTCCTCATGGTCAGCTCCCATAGAGTGAAGATATCAGATTGAGCAGAAAGAAGGGGACTGGATAACAAGAAAGGAAAGCCAAGAGTGTAAGGGGTTTTGTTGGAAATCAAAAGAGATGAATTCATTGTGAAGAGGAATGCAGACCAGGTCCAGGAGCCCAGTCCGAGGGGGCCATTCAGTTCCTGCTTTCTCCTATCAAATGCATCGATAAAGACAAGGTGGCATCCTTTGCACAGTGACGTTTGTTGGGTTAGGGTCATGAAATCCTTTTATTTAGTGACAGGCATTTTCTAAGTCCTAACTGTTTCAACACTTAGAGATAATAATTCTTAGACTAATGAGTAATAATCTCTCTCTCTCTCTCACTTATGGCATTTAAAACCAAAGTGGAGAATAAGGCCACAGTATTACAGTTCAGAGTGTGAATGAAATCTACATAAATTATGTAAAATATTCATTTTCATTTGTTTTCCTTTTATTTTTATAATTATAAGTTGTGAAGTAATTTATTCTGCCAATAAATATTCTATTCTGTCTTCAATAACAGAATCAGACGGATGGGCATTAAAAATGATACTGAAGCAGTGTCACATATAAAATATTTTTTTTAAGTTGAAATTGCAAATGAGCATCACTCCTGTGTCTTTGCTGTGCTATCCTTAATAACATGCATGACCTTCCTCGATCCACTGATATTGTGTGAAAGACCCACCCAGATACTTTTCCAGATTAAACAATGATGGATTGGTTAAAGAAGCACAAGTTAGTCTTTTTTTTTCCTTGAAATTCAGAAGATCAATAATTTATAGAATTATATACAACAACATGGAAACCGTTGCTGAAAAGAGATAGCTTGTTGCCTTTTTAATATTCATGGAGGCCATCTCTGCATTTCTACACCTGCCTGAATTTCCACTGGCTCCACATCATATACTCTGCTGCCCTTTATTTTCACTTGTCATTAAATTTCCCAACATTTCCTTATCCTTTTCTTAAAGCTCTAGTTTCCTCTGCTACTGCTTTGCCAAATCCATCTTTTTCTTAAGAGTTCTTCCTCTCTTTTATGATATTACAGAAAATATGTCTAATATTTCACTTGTTAGGCAAGGTACAACTAAAATTATGCATTGTCCCATTTAGTTTTAATACCTTCAATGCTGGATTATTTGGCCTACATCCTTACAATGTATTTTCAAATTAAGTGGTATATGTAGGAGGACTGTCCATTGTTTACAGTTTTAATCACCCACCCCTCCTTCAGAACAGAAATAAAAAGTAACAAACCGATGTAGATTAGTCCACACACACCCACAAATGTGTTTGTGTTTATAGACATATAGAGACTCCTACCCCGCACCAATGATTTGAACTCTTAGGCAGTAGTCACACTTTTGAAGATCACCTATTAGGACATCCTGACACAGACTATATAACATACCTTTTGAAAGTTTAAATTGAACTGTAATAGATAGCTTGAGTGAACAAGTCAAATTCTTAATTTATGCTAATATATGTCATAAAGTTTTAATCAGAGAGCCTTAAAGATGCAATCTATCACATACGAGCAATATTATGCCATCATTATCAAATATGTGAGTCAAGTTTCACGGTCTGTAACTTACCATCAGAAAGTGTAACCACTGTTATGTCGTCAGTAGATACTCCTGGCCCATAGCGATTATAAGCTAGGAATCGAAGAGTATATTCCGTGAATTTTTTCAGGCCTTCCAGCTTATAAGATAGTCCATCAACTTCTATATTCTGGAGACATAAAATGCCAAACTGTTATTCAGGAGTAATATTAAAGCAGAAATGGCAGCCATTCTGTGCAATAAGTGAATTGGGTATTAGACTCTTACTCACAAAACTATGCTCTAGCCTTATAATGAGTTGTTGTAAAACCTAGCTTGTGACACACACTCCCCCACTAAATCCCAAACCATTCTGCAGACTCCTAGTTAAAATACCATCGTGCTATTTTTACAGTCATTAAGTTCCAATATGTTTAACACCGCCCAATACATTGAATGGTGTGCCGTATTCCACCCACACCGAAACGCTGACAGGCAGAAGGCAGCCTGTGAATCCACAGGAATAGAGAGTTGCTGCTCTACTGAAATGGAATAATTCACTAAGAAACAGTAGATTTCTTCCTCCCCTTGCTGAAACATAACCACAGTTCTTGAAACTGACAGATACTTTGCCACAATCTTTGTGTCTCACAAGGCTGTGAGGTGGTTTGGAACAGTTTTCAGTACTTCACAGCTACAGAAATGAGGTACTAGAGGGGAAGGTCATTGAGAAATCAGAGCTGGTGTGTTCTGGAAGACCCATTATTTCACTTTCCACAGTGATGCTCACACTCATGTTTGTCTCGGGTAACATCATTTCTAAATTTAAGTGGGTTGGTGAAATCCATTATGGAAAAGCCAAAAACACGTTGAAAATGGAGAGAACAGAAAGATGGAAGCAAGAGCTAAATTGCATGAGGACAGCAAATAAATAAAAGATGGGATGGATAATTATATAGAAGGAGATCTTAGTGATTCCTATTGTGCAATATAACTTAGGGCTTGAACTATGTCTGAATAGGACTGTTGCAAAACATTTTTTTTTTTTAAAAAGCAAAATCTCTATCATGCAGTTTATGTGGGAGCATGAAGACCACTGTACGCTTGGCAAGCTTCATAACACATTCGAAGAACTCTGTTATCCCAAGGTGGGATCTTCGTTTTTCTTATTTAACTGTGCACTTGTCTATATATCTTTTTACACTTGAAGTCGAGAATCTGGAAGTAAAGATATCTCAGTAGTCC
This sequence comes from Ursus arctos, assembly GCF_023065955.2. Taxonomy (NCBI): domain Eukaryota; kingdom Metazoa; phylum Chordata; class Mammalia; order Carnivora; family Ursidae; genus Ursus; species Ursus arctos. The sequence goes on from NW_026622841.1 coordinate 20,938,926, forward strand.
TATATGTGTCACAAAACAGAATTGCTGAGTTTCATGTGTGTCCCCCTAAATACTTATCTGAAAATTTAATTTTCCTATTTTGTGGGGTCTGTGCAAACCACAGATTAGAAGCAGAATGTAAGAGGGAGGCAAGGAGCCTCTGGAGTGAGGTTTCCTGAAAACAATGAAAAGTGATAGAGGACTACAACCTGATGGTGAGAAGACAGAAATAACTCAAATACAAAAGAATGAAAAATGCAAGTTGACTGAGGTCATTGAACAAAAGACAGATCACCCTTAAGATAAGGACTAATGATGCAAATGCTTTCTAGGACCAGACGAGTTAATACAAATGTGGCTATGCTGGCCCAGACCCCTACCTACTCAGACAAAAAAAAAAAAAAAAAAGAACACATCCTTTATAGTGACTTTATATCATTGCCCAATTGCCTCTCTTACAATCAGAATTCAATTAAATCGCTTCAAGTTTCTGATAACAAGTACTTTAAAACTGACCAGCTATCCAGTTAACATGCTGGACTGGACTGAGTTTGCAGATATCCTCCTTTGGCTCTGGTCCTAGGACCATCCAATAAGTGGCAGCATTGGGCCCATTCCCTTGCCTACCTGTTCCTTTCCCGTGGACACCTCAGTGCAGAACAATCTGTAACCTTGGACTGGACCGTTTGCATAGGCAGGGGGTTCCCAGGTAATAAGAATTGAGGTAGGTGAGGTAGATACAGCTTGCAGGTTTTCTATTGGCCCTGGAACTTGCACTGTGTACAAAAGAAATTGATTAGTCTAAGAGGGTTCTCTTTTTCAAAACCAGCAAAACACTTCTTTCACAGCTTAAGGATATTATATAGCCCTATGTACTATTTTTAGAAACAAATGGGATAAGAAAATAAAATGTAAATATAAAATAATGAAGTTTAGAATCATTTCATTTTGAAATTCAGGCAGGGACTTATATTAATCTAAATTACTTATTCCATTTTTACAGTGGAGGAAAGAGGTCGAGGAGTCTAAATGACTAGGAAAATGACAGAAAAAGAGGTGGATTCTTAATCTAAATTCTGAGTATGGAAAATTTTCCACTATGACAGTATGCCTTTGCTTGTGTAGGACTAATGACCACAGAAGGAAAAAGACAAAATACAATTAGAATACTTGTACATCATGATTTTACTTATAATTCAAATAAGCAGCATAGCTATGGATAACTCACCACATCTTTATTTATGTCAGCATTTTAAAATCTTGACCAATTCTGAGTCCTTTAAATTAATTTTGGCATCAATTTTCAATTCCATTTTCTAGTATTCCATTTTCTCATAACTGCTACTTTACTTAATTGAGAATAAGTACCTTATTCATTAAAGACATTATATAGCACAGGTCCACAATCCCTTCACCAAAACACTTATGTCCAGATATGTTTTGAGATCTAGAAATTTTCAGATTTTAGGAAGGTAATATGGACATATTTAACACCCCAATATAACAATATAACGATATTTAACACCCCAGGTGGGGTCTATGGTAGCACCCTGTTATCGAATCATGTATTTGCAGCAAAATATGTGATATTCACATCCGACAGAATTATTAAAGACTATACATAGCAAAGCATAAGGTCAGATCAGGTTTGAGTATGACATGAGTTAAGAAACTCTTTCAAATTCCAGATGTGCACATTTTGAATTTGTGCATAATTTTTTATTTATGTACCTGGATATAAATGTATGGTTTGTAAACCAAAAATCCAATACCCATGTTAGTTATCATAATCTAAATTAAATGGTTTCATCATAGCAAGTATAATAACAATTTTATCTAAAACACACTGTACATTTTCCTCAGCCTTAAATACCACCTAGATTTGAACAGATGCACATTTTAAGGCTTTAACGGAATTTTGTGAATGTCCAGAGTAAAACAGTCTGTGAAAACTTGGCTGACAGAGATCTGAAAACACAACTCCTTAGACCAGTGCTGCACCTGTGTCCCTGAATCAGTCATTTCTCAGAATTTACTCCATGGTATCCAGCCTCCTTAAGGCACCGCTGCTCACGCAATCGTTTGGAGAAAAAAAAATATATATATATATATAATAAAATATATATAATAATATATATATTAATTACATATTTTACATATATTTTATTTATCACCTTCACATATTTCCCACCAGTCCCCAGATCTTGAGTATCCCTGTTATTGACATTTGCATTATTTCACCTTAACAAATGATTGCTAACAATCAATTTCTTTTTTTTTTTTAAAGATTTATTTATTTATTTATTTGTCAGAGAGAGAGAGAGAGAGAGAGCACAAGCAGGAGGAATGGAAGGCAGATGGAGAAGCAGGCTCCCCGCTGAGCAAGGAGCCCAACATGGGGCTTGATCCCAGGACCCTAAGATCATGACCTGAGCTGAAGGCAGATGTTTAACCCACTGAGCCACCCAGGTGTCTTAATTGCTAACAATTTCTTAAAAACTTACTTGAAAATCATTTTAGAACTACAGAAAATTTTTAGAATGAAAGTAGTACATAGAACACCCATGTTCCTTTATTCAAGTATACATATTCTCTCTCTCTCTATATATATATACATACATACATATTCTCTCTCTCTCTCTATATATATATACATATATATTGCATTTATCATATTTATTGTATAGAGAGAGACAGAGGGATACAGAGACAGAGACAGGGAATCTGAATCTATCTATTCAGATTAAGCTACACATACATGACTCTCTATGCATCCATTTCACTGTCATTATCTCTTTAGTTGGCTTTATGCTGGAACAGTTCCAAAGCCCATCTCTATCTTTTTGGTCATTTACACTTTTGAAGACTATAGTCCTTTTTTAAAATTAATAGAATATTACTTATTTGGGTTTTGTTTTTGTTTCTTTGTGTTGGATTTTGGTTATGCATTCTAGACTAAAATGAAACATGTGTGATATCTGTCTCCTTAGGGCATCATGTCCAGAGGCATAAGACCTCTTTCTCTCCCTGGTTTGTCATATTAGTTCTGAATACTGGTCAAGGTGCTGCCAGATTTCTCCATCGTAGAGCTAACTGTTTCCCCTGTATTCCTCCCAACCTCAAGCCCCTGCTCCACTCCTTAAAACCAATAAGCAATTTTGGGGGAGATACTATGTCATAAATATCATATTATTTATCAAAATCCCTTAGAATTAGCACCTATTAATAGTTTTTGATAAACCAATTTTTAGCATGGTGGTTACAAATTGTTGTGTGTTTTTTTTTTTTATTCAAGCGCTTCCTCCACATAACCACTTGTCACTCAACATTCTATTGTAAGCAAGAACCTGCATTTTTTAAAAAAGATTTTATCTATTTATTTGCTTCAGAGAGAAAGAGAGCAAGTGGGGGTAGGAGCAGAGAGAGAGGGACAAACAAGCTCCCCAGGTGGCTCCTGATCTCCCAACAGTGAGATTATGACCTGACCTGAAATCAAGAGTCTGATGCTTAACCGACTGAGCCACCCAGATGCCCCAAGAACCCACATTTCTATTTATGTATCTCTTATTGGTATGGGCAATGGATTTCTACTTTTTTATGGTCTATAATTCATAACTGTCCTTAATAATTTGGTGGTCCAATTGTCCAGTTTGAATTTGGCCAGTGAGGTCCTCTCTAAGTTGGTTCCTCTGTCCTCGTAACATGCCCTATCATTTACTGGAACACTTCCTGTCTTCTTAGCATAATATATTCCAAGCTCATCTTGATCCTACCCCAGTTCTGGAATTAAACATTTCTCCAGAGATGTCTCCTTCCTTTTAGTGGGGAATGGTATTCAAGACAAAGCTCTAGGTGTTAGCTGTGTTCATTGCTATTTGGGTGTCTTGCTTCTAGATCCTTTTGGTGAATGAGAAACAGGAATGTATATACACTTATACATACAGAAATGCATTCATGCATACATATACTCAAGTATACAGGTACACATGTACATTTTTTTTAATTTTTTTTTATTTTATTTTTTAAAATTTATTTATGTGACAGAGAGACAGCCAGCGAGAGAGGGAACACAAGCAGGGGGAGTGGGAGAGGAAGAAGCAGGCTCCCAGCGGAGGAGCCCGATGTGGGACTCGATCCCGGAACGCCAGGATCACGCCCTGAGCCGAAGGCAGCCGCCCAACGACTGTGCCACCCAGGCATCCCCACATGTACATTTTTTATAACTCTACAGAGATACCTCCCATTCTAATTCATCTCTACAGGGTTTGTTCTTGCGTTCCCCATTCCTTTTATGTCCTTTCTTCCATAAGGAGAACTCTGGTTCCCAAAAAGTTGTATTCTCACAGATGCTTTATAAGAGTGTCCTCACCTTGGTACTTTTCCAGGAAGGGGTAATTTTCCTATGGAGAGTTCCTTATTTCACAAAGGGGACTTCAGTAGACAATACTATACAACAATGGGGAGTCTTGACTGTGTCAAAGTTCATAGTGATACAATTAGAACTGTATTATAATGAAGCAGACATTTTTCTCCATGGGAGGGGGGAAAGGCAAAAGAAAAACTTGCCCACTAACATTGTTCAACTGGATTTTCAAAGTACAATGTTTTAAAGAACATTAATAAAAAAACTATAATTTTCATGCTTCTATGATTACTGATATATTCACAATGACAGTGCAACATTTTAAGAGGGGAGGTTTTCTGATTTGCAATCTATTATTTTTCTAAGGAAGAGAGACAAAGAAAGGAGCAAGAGAATTGAGACTGAATGACCTGCTTAAGTTATATGTTGAATGTGACATAACCAGGATTTTGAAATCTCACAGAGCATATCCTTGTGGCCCAGTGATATATAAAGTATCAACTGAATGTGCTCCTTTTAGCTCTCCTGTGGCTAAAATGAAAGGATACTGCTTACTAAAAACATGGCTCATTCTGGAATCCAAGACTAAGATTTAAAAATGGCCAATATCCAAGGCCATCCTCCCACATTCAAGGAAGGTTTCCTAAGGCAGAATAACTCCAAGAGGCCTAGGAGATGAGTGAGTCTCCCTTTGTTGGAGAAAGGAAGGGAAGACAACGTTTGGGAAGTTTCTGCTCATCTGCTTCTGGAACACCAGGGGGTAATGGGAAGAAGAGCAAGCCACCCGAAGACCTAGAAGGCCAAGCTAAGGGAGTTGCCTAGCACAGTGGGGGTGGGAGTGCACAGTCCAACAGACTTGGACTCTGAGTACATGGCAATCAGATATGCCAACCTCATAGCCACTTCCATCAGGCATCATGGGGAAAATAGACAGGCTACCCAGATGTCCACAGCTCAAGGCAGCGTCCCCACAAAGACTACCAATAGGCCATACTCCTCTCCTGACAAGCCCAGTGAAGGCTGCTTAGTGTCCAGTCTCCTTGTCCAGAGAACGGTCAAAATACTCCACTTAGTTTCTTCTCCACAGGGGATATGCACAATGCTAGGCATATGCAACATATTCAATAAGCATGCATCAAATGTATACAGTTTATATACAATTATCAAATGTTACCCTAAATATCAAGCATAGGGATGCCTAGGTGGCTCAGTTGGTTAAGTGTCTGCCTTCGGCTCAGGTCACGATTGATCCCAGGGTCCTGGGATTGAGCCCTGTGATGGGCTCCTTGCTCAACGGGGATCCCGCTTCTCCCTCCACCTGCTGCTAGCCCTGCTTGTGCTCTCTCTCTCTCTCTCTCACTTTCTGACAAATAAATAAAATCCTTAAATACCAAGTCTAAAATAAAAATAGCTACTCTGCATAGCCTAACTCATTTGATTTTGTTAATTCAGGATTGTTACTGCAAATGATCAGAAAACAGTGTCTTCCTAACATACCTGATGAGAACTAAAGTTGGTATATATGTCCTTGTTTGTTGTACATCCGTGAACCTGGGTACACTTTGCCCACTGTGTAATTTGTTTATATGCATATATAGCTTTGTTGCCTATAAGACAACATCAGGTGGTAAGTAATTGAGATTCAATTCACACTGGTAATGCTTACTCTGATTGTCTGTTCACAATTGAATTATTCTTCCTTCCTAATGGTCATTAGACAGTATCAGGGAAAAAACATGTGCTTGGGATTCCAGAAGAATTTTAAGCAGAGATAACAGACACCGCAAGTAAAAAAAAAAAAAGAGCATTCAGAGCACTTAGTGTAAGTGTGCACTAACAGCAGTATGTGTTTTCACCAATTCCAGCCAAATGATAACATTCTATTTGTTGTTGTAAGGTTTCCACTTGGCTTTTTCTGAGAAAGGATTGCATCTTAGTACTAAACTATTTCCTACTTCAACTTTTTGTTTTAAATATAATTTGTTTTATGATCTGATTGCACTGGTTGATTTTCTTTAACACTGTCATGTATTAAAATTGAAATACCATGATGTTGTTGTTATTGCTCCAAGTAAATATAAACATTAAAACATCAAAGAATTAACATCAAATGATATAGTCATCATATATCAAAATACTGCCTGCATATGGGATATTTTTCTTTACAACATTCCCAGCTAGTGTCAAGAGTATTTCACTTAAGCTAGTACATGCTTATTTTTCTTCACAACAATGCTATGCATTCAAACTCGTGAATTCTCTAATATTTTCCTTTTGAATTGTAACCCAAATATAGGTCTGTGGATAATATAGTGTGTTTTATGTTAATTGTGGAGGTATGCATGTATATACTTGTGTATTTATTCAGATCTATACTTATATATTTAAGCAAGCTTATATAGTTTTATATATGTGATTTATTATATGCATATTAGAAGGAGAGAAAGAAAAAAGGGAAACAAAAAACGTTCAACAATGGGAATTATATGTGAAATCGATACAGTTAACAGCTTCAGCCTTCCATTTCATTACATTTTAGTATGTCAGTCAAGAAACTTAATGGCCTTAACTGCTCATCATTTCCAAGATGTCTTCAATAATCCCCACTGATCCCCTCAGTTGGACAATAATTTTGTGGCAAACTGAATCTAATTTCTCTTCATCTCTATTCAAGTTACCTATTTCTTCAAAGAATGGCAAGATTTCAGAATAGATGCATAATCTATGCAAGTAACTCATCAATCAATGTCAGCTTAACCAACCACCTTTTTAAATTTCAGTATTGCATTTCAGTAGAAATTCATTATAACACCTGTACCTAAGAACAAATTAAATACTTATGTTGGACTAAATGAGATGTATTACATGTCACTATTTGCACTGGGGACAGTAATTTCTCACTATATATATAAATTTATGGTATAACAAAGCACTTTATAATGAGATCTTATTGGATATTAACCCCCAACGTGGCATATAAAAGTTAGCTGAATCTTTAATACAGCATCATTTATCATATATAATCATACTGAAGACAGAATGTATGTTTTTATTGTATATGTAAGAGTGTATGTGTGTGCAGAAGTGCAAGAGATAGAGAGAAAGTGGAAGAGGAGAGAGTATCAGTTTAATGAACTATAATTGATCAAGAGGAGGGTCAGAAGGTATAGTTTCTTGCCCCTACTCTACTTATAATAAAGACCAGTCATTGGCAACAAGGAGTCCATGGAGCCCCAGAAATTGTAAGTACACTTTCAAGAATGTACTGTGTGCATTTTTTAGGTGTAGCGTCCATAGTTTCCATCATTGGCATCTATGATTCCCTAAGTGGTAGCTCTCAATGGATTAGACCACATATCTGGCTTCTTTTGGCTTTGAAAACCAATGATTTTTTTTTTAAGATTTATTTATTTATTTGAGAGAGGGAGGGGGAGAGAGAGAGAGCGCCTGCATGAGTGAAGGGAGGGGCAGAAGTAGAGACACTTCAAGCAGACTTCCCACTGAGCACAGAGCCCCACGCAGGCCTGGATCTCCTGACTCATGGGATCATGATCTGAGCTGAAACCAAGAGTCACGCTTAACCAGCTGAGCCACCCAGCACCCAAACCAATGATTCCTTAATATCAATTCATTTGCAATGATTGTTAATTACTTTATGATGGGAAATATGGCAATAATTTCAGTTTAAAGAGACATCTTCAACTTTCAATAAAATTCGAAACCTGAAACATGTTTAACATGTTTTCTATTTCATTTTCCAAATCATGGGCAACTCAAGGCATATGAATTAATCTGGTTTAATTCATCAAATATTTTAGGTTTTCAAAATGTTAGAGCTTTTGCTGATCAAGAAGTCACACAGCATATACGAATATCCTTTTTCTCTTTTTCTTCCTTTCTCTTGCTGTTTCTATTCTCTCTCTCTACATGTCTACCTTCCTGACATCTCTTTACTGTAAGTAATTTGATATTTGTATTAATCAGTCTAAAATCTAAATTATGACTGATCAAACAAAGTTCTAAAAATATTTTGGGAGTTTAAATAATCCCTTCTAAATAAGAATGTAAATATAAGATTTTCATAGAAAAAGCTTTAGAAGGATCAAGATGCTGCTGCCTTCGTAATACTGAATGAGGCTGATGTCTTTTCACCATTATACTGATGTTTCTCAGCTGGAAGTCCGAAATGAAGACAAATGTTAGTGTCAGAGAATATGTAGCTGAACATTTGAATATTTAAAGTCTTTTCAAAATGACTGTGTAGTACAATGTGTCCTACTGTTCCTAAATCATCAATTTAACAGCTACCAAATCTTTTTTTTTTTTTTAATGGAACTAAAGTACTAGTGCATTTGGGAAAAAAAATCACATGTGTTGTCATTCAAATAATGAGCTATAATTCACATGTCCTCAAATCAGGCCAAAATTCTGAGCATGATTTTACCTTCTTATTCATTTGTTAATTTAAAAATTATTCTTGAGTTCATTGTTTAAAATGGATAGCAACGGATCTAAGTAATTGTCTGTAGTGATCTAAATGGATTTAGGCCACAAAGCTCTTATTTAAACAGCGGCTTCCGTTGCAGATGATCTCCTAACTGAATGTGTTTCAAATGCAAGCCATTTCTGAAATGATTTGCATTTATTGATAATAAAGTGCATGCTTTGATTGCCTCTTTGATTTTTTTTCCTCCTGTAGTTAACAGCTTTAATGATATTTCTATGAAATCTGTTTCTATTCTGTATGGGGAATGCAACATCAAAAAGCCTGCGGGCAATGTAATTATTAACATAATGAAACCCCTTCTTGACTGAACTATACGTAGTTAGGAGATATGACAGCAATTTGGCAAGAAGGAAGCACAAACTATGGGGTGGGTTTCTATTACAAAACCACAGAGGTCTGACTAGACTCGGTTGGAGGAAATGGTTATTACCTGATCATTTTATTTAGAGTTTTAATAGGTGGTATCTGCTAACTCACAATATACTCAACTATGTCATTGTGTGTGTAGAGAAATAGAGAGACATCTATATACACACATACATATATATGACGTGTGACATATATGACTTACACATTACATATATATACATTTATATATATACACACACATACATACACACACATATATGCTAATATGTCAAGTGATGGATATTTTTGACAGAGTACTAGAAAAGAACTTTAATGAGTCCCTCTGAAAAATAATAGTACTGAAAGTAATCTTCCTAGGACTCGAAGTAGAAGCAGTTTGATAATGAAAGTGGTTTCAGAAATTGACTTCAAGATAAGGTCTTTTCAGTGGGGTAGCTCCGGTTTTTCCTGACATAGTCAAGTAGTAAATAGCCTTGGTAAAGTATGCAGAGTATTTTAAACTTCACTTTAGAAAACAGGCAAGGCCTAGAAATGTAAAATGTAATGGAGAATGTAGATTCCTGACTGCATGATTGAGGTCTCAAACCATTTAAACCGGAGATTTCTAAGTCGTGTCAAAAGCAATTGTTTTTATGATCTAGGAAAATTGCTTACAAGATACCAAACACTGAGGCTAAAAACTTAAATTTTTATCCAAATGTGCTTAAGTTTCCATGTTCCTGAAGGCTAGATGTATTATAAACTTAATCACACTGACTTCCCCCCCCCACCTTATAATTTTTTTCCCAGAATAGCTTGGGTTCAGTTACTTTTCATTGTGTTACATTCCACTTTAGATAAAAGTGCCAGCTGATTTTAAAGTCTAATCATATTTTTTGTGTGTTTAGGATATAGTGCTACCTCCACTATTGTGAAATGTTTTGCTATGGTAGAAATTTTCAAGGAATTTAGTAGAGAAAACACACACACAGGAAACACCTAGATATGAAAAAAGATCATATATGCCCAAGATTAAAACCTTTCTGGGCAGACAATGTAGTACATAAGAATTCTAGACATATATCTATTGATGGAGTAGATAGTAATTAGGGATGGTTATAGGAATTTGGTCAAGAATGTTTCTTGAAGAACAGTTAAGAATTGCACTGATGGGGGTGCCTGTGTGGCTCAGTCAGTTGGGTGTTAGACTCTTGATTTCCACTCAGGTCATGATCTCAGGGTTACAGGATCAAGCCTAGCTAGGGCTCTATGCTCAGAAGGCAGTCTCCTCTCCCTCTGCACCCTGCCTCACAGGCATGCAATCTCTCTCTCAAATAAATAATCTAATTAAGAAAAAAAGAATTGCACTGCTGGAAAAGGAAGGACAAGGAAGTTCAGGTACGAAGAAAGAATCTGATGAGTGTGATACATGGATGTGAATGAATTTGATGGGTAATGGCCTTGAAATTAGCTTTTTCAGAATAGAATTTACAAGCTGATAAATAGAAAAACTGCTATATAGCTTGGAGAAGCCTCCCAACAATGAAGAATTCCAAAGTGAACTAAATTAAAGATGACACAATTGATCTCATATCGGGCAAACGACCAGAACAATAGAATTATCAATAATTAAATTGTTTTTCTATTTCGTTAGTATCATCAGCAAATCAAATAATATTCTACCAGTTTTAAGAAAATATGGTATGTCACAAGATACTTGAAGAAAGTTTAAAAATTCATCCATTTTATTTAAAAATATATGTCTCTAAAACTTCAGTTTGGGAACAAGTGTTCAGAAAAAAAAAATCAACTTGAATTTTCCAAGAAGTTGTCAGGAACTTTTAAGAAATTCTAAATAGAAATAACGGAAAGGTAAAAACCATCTAGGATTAAACTAGGATTATATGAGGCTATATAGAGAAGCAAGTGTTCCAGGTAACATTGTAGTTAATATTACTGTTACCCGGACTCAAGTCCCTTAAACTTTTCTATAGTTTGGTTCCCTCATCAGACAATTGGAGGAAAGAATATTTGCTCTTCTTAATACTCAAGATTGTTGGAAGACCATGAGGAAATGATGAATGTGACAGGGAAATAGGAAACATAGCATTCCACAGTTGTGTAAAGTATGGCAAGAGTCCTGAATCAGGATTATGTTTACAAATCAAATGTGGCTGAGAGAGTGTCTTATAAGAGAGTGGAGATTTGCCTGCTGTGTCATAACAACATATTAAAGTTAAGCCTTTCAACCTCCTCATAAATATTCCACATAGAGTTACTTCTACTGTTATTATACAGACCATAATTCTATGTTTAATTCTTACAGAAGATTCGCAAGCAGAAATTCCTAGGAAGGGCACGCACAGACCTCTTGCTTGCCTCACACTTGAGACTCATATATACCTCAGGATTGTATTTCTACACACAAAAATATCAGTTCTCTATAAATAGATATGCATCAGAGAAGCAGGTAACTTCAGCTTACGTGCAACCCGGAGTGTTTCCCATGGTGATAATGTAACTAAATCCCAGCACCCTTTCTCAAAGTTGGCTTGTATTATGGTCAGTATGGGAAGAATCAATATTTGATGTTTGTAGTTTTAATAGAGCAATAAATGACTTGTATAGATTGCTTTTATAAAAGAGCCCTGCTGCCATTTATTAGAGAAGAAGGAAGTGGCAATCTTTTTCAGATAGTCAAGTGAGCAGGTTTTTCCACATTATGACGAAAAGATCCTATCTTAAAAAGATACTATCTCTTTGGGGAAGAAATTTATTGTTTATCTATTTCTAGGCTTTAAAAGATAAGGAACTGCCTTGGGTAAACTGGCTCTTTTGGGAGGGACCATAAGTTAAGGAAGAAATTTAGAACTCTATTTTCCTAACACATAGGTTTCACAGAAGTTGGAGATCCAGGCTTGTCTGATGCAGGAGATGCCAACAGATCCCATCTATTAAGCTTTGTGGAGAGGGATTAACAGTAAAGAGTATGGTCTCCAGAATGAAAGACCTGGGTTCAAATCCAGTACCCTTGCTCAGGGCTAGGTGGCTGGGGTCAAGCTACTTAATATCTTTGAGTTTAATTTTTCTTATCTTAAAATTGGGGTTATTACAAACACCCCATGACTTTGTTGTGGAGAGCACTGGAAGAATTGACGGGGTAAACAGTGAAAAATTCCATAGAATTTACAGTCTAAGGTTGAAGGACACGAGGAGCCAGAAGAGGGATTCAGATGAGGTGAGAGACATTGTTGGGGTGAGACCATACTGGATCTTAAAAGTCTTGGGAAGATTTTTTTTTTTTTAATTTTTTTTCCTTGGGAAGATTTTGATCATTTATCCTAAGAATCACAACAGAATTGATGAGTTTAAGCATTTTGTACTCTGTCAGTTACATAAAGAGTAAATTGAAGGGGGTGAATGTGAGTATTGGGCACCCAGTTGGGAGAATATTCTATAGTACAGAAGACGATGGTTAATAGCTCGAATTAGAACAATGGTAGCGGGGAGGGATTCGAGAGCTGTGTGGAAGGTAAAATCAGCAGCAGTGGATGTACTGGAGAGAGGGTAGTGAGGAGGGTGGAGGCACCAGGAGTGACTCCTGTATTTCTAACTTGCATAGCTGGATGTTTCTGGTGTTGTTCACTGAAGATCATTAACACTAGACTAAAATTAGACCCATCAGGTGTGTTGATGTGTTGGCAGATGCATATCGCAGTGCTAGTTCCCACTGTGGTCTGCGGTCATTCACTCTATACAGACATGTCCAGTGGCTTATGGATCCCCGGATAGTCATAATCTAATCTTTTTCTTCATTTTCATTTCTCTTTTAATTTCTTGAGCTCCTAGCTAGCTAATGTCATAACCGACATTGATGAATGGCCTCATCACACCCTTCCCTCTTCTTTCTTTATTTCTCCTGAATTTTTTTCTTTCTTTTTCCACATACGTTGTCAGTCACTTTTCAGGAGCATCAGCTAGTCTCAAGGTTTTGTGATCATCTGTTTGATCTGTTCCCACCTTACTTAGCTACGGTGAACCCACACTTTGATCTTTCTTACGGCACTCAAAATAATCACCCCAATTAACAGACCAGGCTGTGCCAAGGCACCTTTCTCTGAGTAACATATATGCATGTTAAGAAATTTTGTTCCCTTTTTCTCCTGACTCTTGCAAAAACAGCCCAAGATAAAATATCTTTCCTAACAGCAGCAACAATAAAAATTCCAATAACAATGAACCTGGGTACACATCTGACCTTGACAATACTGAAATTAATATTCACTTTGCGATTCCACTGACATTTATCACTGAGAAGCACCTTTAACGCCCTTACACATACACGCATGCAAGGGGAAGATTGATAATCGCACAGGGCAGAAAACCTAGTTGTCCTCTATCTCTAAGAAGCATCTAAAAGGCTCCCGGTCTGCTGACTGAACCACCCTGAGGATTAAGTTTATTTTATTTTCAGTATTCAAAAGATAAGAAGTTTATTAACCACATGGAAGATTTAGGCTTGCTCAGAGATAGCAGCAGGAAGACAAATAAGACTTCAGCAGTAAATCGTCTCACAGAAGTTGGACAACGACTTTAAATAAAACTCAACACAGGGACACTGGTGCACTGCTGTGGATCAAAGGCTTCCTTTCTCTCCCCAAGCCCACGCCCTTTGCTTTTATTTTCACTGGTCCTGTACAGTGTCAGACCAATAGGAAAAAAATGCCTTTGACTCAAACATTCAAAGGCTATTGATTATGATGTCCATTAATGTGGACTCAAATAAGGAAAATAATGGTTAACTATGAATGCTATTTAGGTAAGACTTTGAGAAATATTTCTTTGAGGAGGGTTAAATTTAACCACTGTGTTTCAGTAACTCTCAAGCTCAATTTAATATCAGATTGGCCATCTTCTGACGTCCTCCTAGTTGGACGTAAGACAGAAGAGTATATACATCGAAGTCATCGCTGTTCAGTATAAATATAATGTGAGCCATGAATGCTCATAGTAGTTTAAACTTTCTAGTAGCCACATTCAAAAAGTAAAAAATAAGTAAAATTAATTTTAATAATATACGGTTAACCCAATATATCTAAAATGTTATCATTTCAAACTATAATCAATATAAGATTTGTTAATGTGATATTTTACACTTTTCCCATGCTAAGTCTTTAACATCTGTGTTTATTTTTATATTTACACCTCAGTTTGGGCAAGCCATAGTTCAAATGCTCAACAGCCACTTATGGCTAGTAACTACCATACTGAACATGGCAGATATAGGCAGTGCTACTAGGCTAATTCAAGAACTCATGGATTTACCGTAAGAACATTAAATTATAAAGGATATAGAACAAAACACATTCAAAGTGATAAAAACAATCAAGCTATTGGCATAATCTAAAATAAGTCAGTGATATGTTAAATCAATTATTATATTTTTATTTGTGGTTAAATATATTAAATGATGAAACATAACTTCAGAAGTAGCAGCAAGTTACTTCTGGAAGTCTTAAGTATTTTTGTGAAGAGCTTGCATGAACTACAAGCCAACGAGCCCCACTGAAAAATGGAAGTAATAATAATTATTTTTTATTTCCTTGCAAGGCTGTGGGTAAGATTTTGAATCAAGGCAGCAGACCTTAGCAGAAGGTTAAGATCAAGTAAGTGATTTGTAACAGGAAGTAGAAATTATATACCTAGCATGTTCCTCAGCAGTAGAGTTAGCATAACTCATTCAGATTGGCTTAAGCACAATAATGTTGGGATTTTTAAAAAAAAACATTATCCCATCATGGCTATGTTTTTTTAAGTAATAAGAATTTTAACTCATTAAAGAACTGTTAAAATGCAGTTAACTTTCAATTAATTATTTTTTTATTGCATTGAAATGATCATCACTAAACTTAGTTTGTACACGCACTCATGCGTACACGCGCACACACGCACTCGCACATTGGCATTGTGGCAGGAATGTTACTAGGTTCAAATCCAAGCTCTGACAGTGTTAATTTTGACACATTTAATTTTATGATTTCTATCAAGAGAGTTGTGTTGGGCCAGAAATCTCGCTCACAGGACATTTCATAGGTACAGGGGATTGCTATGGGTCGAACTCATAAGATGTTAATGTGATGACGCACAATTACTTCTTTAGGTTGTAGCTGTTAAAATCACAGTCAACATGTTGCCATCACTGTTCAGGAGGAAATGCTTGTGGGATTTTTAGCAACTGAAGAGCAAACTGTGGGAATCTGAGCACATAGTTGGTAACCGTTCTCACTGGCAGCTTCTGCAAACTTCATTATCCAGATGATTCTTTTCACATGTTAGTCCCTCTAGGGCCACCTGAATGGTTTGCAGTCCTTAATATTCAGAAAACACTATGTCCCACAGCCTACAAAGCAGGATTAGAATTCTGGAGAAAGGGAGAAGGTAGGAGTACAATCAAGTATGATTTTAAGGAAACTAAGGAGGTTTCTTAGTACTTCTCTGCTTGAGAGATAATTTATTTTTTTAATGGAAAGGTAACTTCTTCTATAATTAAAAGTATATATATATATATATATATATATATATATATATATACACACACACACACACACACACACACATATATACTTCACGGTTTGCTCAGTCCTCACTCAGATTACTAGGAAACTTATTAACAATCTGTGTGGTTTGTAGGGCAGTGCATATGTACTGGATTGGATAGTATCCCCCCAAAATTCATGTCTACCCAGAAAGGCCTTTGCAGATACAATTAGCTAAATTAAATGAAGTCATACTATGTTGGGGTGGTTTCTAAATCTAATATCACGGATGTTCTTATGAAAAGAGGCAAAGAGACACAAAGACATGGACACAGGAGAAGGGCTGCCAAAACCCGCCAGCAACTGGGAATGATTTTTCTCTAACACTTACAGAGGGAGCATGGTTCTGCTAACACCCTTATTTCAGATTTCTAGTCTCCAGAACTGTCAGAGAATACATTTCTGTTTTAAACAACCTAATTTGTGGCACTTTGTCACAGCATGCCTAAGAAAGTAATACAGCCAATATGATCCCCATTTTATAAGAAGAAATTGAGAATCAGAAAAAGGAAGTGATGGGGCGCCTGGGTAGCTCAGGTGGTTAAACAGCTGACCCTGATCTCAGTTCAGGTCTTTATCTCCAGGTCATGAGTTCAAGCCTCACACTGGGCTCCATGCTGAGCATGAAGTCTGCTTAAAAAAACAAAACAAAACAAAACAAAACAAAAAAACCAAAAACCAAAAAACAAAAAAGCAATAAAGTAAGGGATTTTCTCAAAAATATACAGCAGGATATAGAGAACACATCAGTCCTAAACCCATGTCTTTTGCTTATTGGTTTAGCAGTGTATCCATTTTCAGAAAATAAAAACATGAACAAAAGCAAACACATGATTTTTGCCAGCAGAGTTGTTTAACATAAAAACCCTGGGTCAGGAATCTAGACAGAGGCCTATGGATGTCACCAGTGCACTGACCCACCCTGGGACTGGTCTCAATTCTCTGAGTTCCAAAGTTTACTCTTTGCATAATTCCGACATTGGGATCAACTATGTCAAAGCTACTGTGGTTTCAACATTATGTTTCAGATCATCAGGTAAATGTTTTAGACTCTGGGTGCTCTGAGGTAATGAGGGATATAAACAGAAAGAGAAAAGGATAAAGAAGATGGATGTTGGAAGACAAAAGGCAAATTCCTCCTTAATTCTGTGGTCTCCACTTGGGCCTAAACCCAGCTTCTGCTGGTAAAATCCCAATGCAGTCTCAGAGCGATAAGGTGACTCAACCTCAGGATCTCCTGTGAACAGACATCCCATTAGAATCCCCTCTCCTGTTTAGTGAACACAGGCAAAGTACATGTCAGAAAACAAGCTGGTTCTGGGACAACATTTATTTTGGCACTAACTTGTCCCTTTTGGATCAGTTCCTCTTAAAGTCTTGGCAGTTGGGAGACTGGGCTACAGATCAGAGGTTCCGAGATCAGAGGCTCCTTTTAGGCACTTCTTGCTGGTAGCAGCCACATCAAATTATACTTCACTGGTCTTTAGGGAGGCTTTCTAAGAAGGAAGCTTCTCTATGATGGACAAATTCTGCTGTGCATGGCAGTGTGCATATATCCCTGTAGTGCATTCATTAGGGACATTTGGGCACAGATGTTTTACAGTTTACAGCATGGGAAATTCTTCCATGTTTTTCCAACAATTGTTCAGCTTTGCCACTATTAGAAGCTAAATACCACATTGCATTTGGCCATTGTCCTAGCAGTATGTGGCATTTTTCTCTTATTTTTATATTCAAAATACTAGGCACTTTCTTCAAACGCAGTCTAATTAGAAAATAAAACCTGCATGCATTTAATATTCAAACCTAATGTATCACAAAATAATTCTTGATTTGTCCCATATACCCTCCAAGCCAGCTCCTTCCCTAGTCTTCTGATTCCACAAACGGCCCCATGATTGACCTAGTTTCTGAGGCCAAAAACCTAGGAGTAAATTTGACTCCTGTCTTTTCTCCCATCCCATGCCCTGCACCAAGTCTAGTCCCTACTTTTCAAAAGAATCCTGAATCTAAAGCCAAAACTTGAGCTACCAACATCTCTTGACTAAACTACTATATTAGCCTCCCCTCTGGTCTCACTACCACTTTAAAAATGAAAATTAGATTATGTTACTCTCTCCTCCACAGATGCCTCTGCACTGAGGATTAAATCTACCTTCCTTATTGTGTCTTCCAAGGCTTTTCCCAGCTGGGCCCTGCTACCTGTCAACCCATTCTCCCTCTCCCTTGCTCTTCTGAAGCATGGTGGCCTTCTTGTGCTTCCTCTCCAGGGCCATGGCACTTGCTATGGTCTCTGCCTGAAATGTCTCCACCCAAGATCTTTGCTGGCACCCCTCCAAATTCATTCAGATGTCCTCTTAAATGCCCTTTCTCCAGAAAAGCTTTCCTGACTTTCCTTTCTAGAATCATCTCCATCCTCCTCATTCTATACCCCTATAAGCTGTTTTATTCTTTTGCATGTTTTATTTTTGTTTGTTTATTGTATCTCCCTATCACTGAAATAAATACATCATGAGGATAAGTATTCCATCTTTCTTTTTTACTGCTGAATTCCCAGTACTGGGAAATACAGGGTAGCTCATTGTGGGCACACAATGAATATTTGTTGAATGAATGAATGAATGAATGAATGAATGAATAGCATGACAGAATTCAAACAAATTTGGAGAGTGAAAAATGAGGTTATGCAAGCTAAGAGACTGATCCATGTGGTGGCTTAATTAGAGTAGGCTTTCTCCTCTTAGAAATCTTAAGTAAAGTCCTAAAAAAGAAATAGAAGAGACTTACAAAAGAGCCTAAAGAGAAAAGGAGATCATTTCAAACACACATGAAAAGCACAGAGATAGAAATGAACACATTATGTGCAGTGTTAAGGAACATGATTACACGAGGAATGATTAGAATCCAGCAATGGAGGAATGCACGATTATAAGAGCTACCATTAATGAGGACTGGCAAAGTACCAGAGATCAGGCTAAGTATTTTACACTAATCATCTCACTTAATCTTCTGAATAATCTTTTGACGATGTATTGTGATCCATTTTACAGATTTTCTTTTAAATTTTATAACATTCCTGGAAGATGTCTCTCTTTTACGTCTGAGGAAACGGTGAAAAAGCCAGAATTCAACACCAGCCTAACTTCTGAATATTGTTCTTAACCACTTTCACTCTCCTTCCATTTGGAAGACCTGGGACACCAATTATAGATTTAAATAAGGTGGTAATTAACAAGTTTTTTGCATTAGCCATGGGCTCAGAGTTCCACTGTTTGACTTTCAGTTGATACAAACTCCATGATGATTTCCTCCTGAACACTGATGGGCAACATCTTGACTCCGATTTTAACAGCTACAATCTAACACAGTAATTGTGTGTCATCACTTAAAATCTATAATTTCAACCCATGGCAATCCCCTGTACCTGTCAAATATTCTGTAACCAGAAATTCTGGCCCAACTCAACTCCTATATTGAATATGATTTGGGGCTTCCCAAGGTGGGAAGATTGGGCTGAGACAGAAAAGAGTTTTCATATAATAGGGGCCTGTTATGGGTTTCCTTTCCCTAGGTTTCTTCCTACAAAGTAGAAATATTATATTTATTAAAACAATATAATACCGCAGGAATATTGGAGTTAGAGAACAATAGTCACATTATTGCCTTTTTGTGTAGCACATAAGATTTACCATATATTACAGCAGGCAGAATACAAGCCACAGCAAAAAATAATCCATAAAATAGTGAAGTGATTTAATTTTGGTTGGGTATCATATCAGGTTGGTTAACTACAAGTTTCTTGATGTGATCCTTTCTAAAATACATTAATATTGCACACTAGAACACAACATATATATGTGTGTATAACATATATGTGTATTAAATAGCATATGTGCTATATATAACATATGTTATATGTTGTAATAACATAACTTATATATGCATTAAATTATATAGTACTTATACACTAATACCTTGTAACTGTAACTTTAGGTAAAAAAGAAAGAGGAAATAATTTGATCCCACAGTATGATTTAGAACAATGTATCTTACAGATATATTTTCATCAAAAATTTCATCCCTAATTCTTTTGGTATTATTCTACCCATCTTATTTTACTTTCGATCCCTAGCACCTTATAGAGGCTTGGGCATGTAGTATGTGTTCAATAAATGCTTTTATAGACTTCATAGACTAAAAAAGCTTCTCAAGATGAGAAAAGGTACAAATACAGACATGTAAAAATAGTGTACTCTCCTTCTGTCTTTATTTTTCACTAGCCACATTCACTAGCTCTTTACAGAATAAGATATAACTGAAGGAATTCCATAAAAATGCTCAGCTTAGCTGTTTTATCTTTGGAGTAGTTTTATTTGGCTGCCCCAGCATGATAACAATAACCCTAAAGATGCCCAAGCTCCAGTTTGCTCTAATTCAGTTTAGCAAGCAACCTACTTTGATTTTTAGTAGGGTGTATAACCAAACTAGGCAATTAAACCCACAATCAATCTCTCTTTAGGGGAATGCTCTTTACCCCAGGCTGGATACCCATTCTTCTCAAAAACTTCTCATTATTATTATATTTCCATGTCCTCTTTCTTCATACTAATATCTCTCTATATTATTATATATCTATATCTATATCTATATCTATATCTATATATAGTTATATATATATGTATATAACATAGATAATATTGATAGATATTATATAGATATTATATAGATAGGTAATATCTATATAATATAGATATTATAACTTATATAATTTCTACCAAGCAGATTGCTTCTCTAGATGTTTGATTATACCAGTGGAAGAGTCTTGAATTATGCTTTGTGCTCAGAGTAAAAGAAAATAACAGTGAGTCAACAGAAGCTTTTGGGTGAATGGAACATACACTGTCCCAATGTTGAGCTCAAGCAATAGGTAATCTTTGTCCTTCATCTTTAATTGTGCTTTGAGAGACACTTACCTGTTTTTAACCTGAGAAAATATTTAGATACCTTTAAGTAAGTAACCAGAGAATATGTTCAGATCTAGATTCTGTGGGCTTTTAAAAATAAATCTTTTATATTTAATTTTTCAACATTCAAAGAGGATTAATCTGTTAAACATTCTTAATGTTCTGTTTAGAGCAGTTGCCACTAGACTACCAGTCCTTGAAAGCCAGAATAATATCCGACTTGCTTTTGTAACCTCATGTACTAGGCTAGTGTCTAGATTAATGGTGTCCAATTGAACTGTGTGCAATAATGGAAATGTCCTCTGTGCCATCCCACGTGGTAGCCAATAGCATATATCGACCATTGAAATGTGGCTAATGAGGCCAAGGAATTGAATTTTTAGTTTCCAACTTTATTTAAATTTTAAGCGCAACTTAACAGTTGAAATACGGCTAACGTGCCTGAATTCTGAATTTTGTTTTACTTCAATGCACTTAAACTTAAATAAACACAAGCGACTAATAGTTACTGTACTGGATAGTGAAGGTCTAGAACTTAGCACAAAAGAATCATTTTTGATTGAACGAATAAACGCATGAATGAACTATAGAGTGACTTGCATTTGCTTTGAGCTCTTCTAGTGTGATTAAACAACCCATCCTCCCAAGCCTACCTCTAATTCTTCCACTACTATATTTCATTATAAAAGATATAATACCTCACCTAATTGACCATTAAATCCAAATGGATTACTTAAGTCTTCTGTTGCTGAGGATGCCAAACTATAAGCCTTTAATGTCTCTCATCTTGTATTTGTATACCTAAAAGCATGTTTTGCAATGAGAGACCTTTTAAATTGAATTAGCATTTGTGTGCTACCAAGAAAAGATGGAATGTCAGTACCTGTCATTAATTCTTTCTATGATTAACCTACAGTCATGCACGTGACCATGCAACTGGACCATTTTTCACTGGTTCATGGTCAACTTTCCTACCACAGTCATCCCAAATATTCACTCAAATCACCACACAGTGCACTTAATGGTCAAAAACCAACTCACATGATAAAATAAATGAGTTAGACAGAACTATGATTTACTTGATTTGTTTAATTTATAGAAGCATGATGAAATAAATATAACTGATATTTACTATCTCGGCCATACATTAAGTATGGATCAGATTCTACCAGCAAATTTTAAGCAGCCAGCTATTTATAAAATGGCAATGTTGTGACACATTTTATGGGACAATAAGAGTATTTTCTGATCTAAAGACCCCCAAATTTAGTTAGGGATGCAAAGATGCATATTGGGCAAAATTAGAGGAAAAACTGGTCTATAATAGCCTGGTAAATTACAGGCAGAGGATAATTAGGGGAAAAGTAATAAAATATATAAATGCCTGATTGTATAGTAATCGAATAAGTTCCAAAATATCAATAAGGTATTATATTAGCTTTATTATCTACTGAGTGTCCCACTTTGTTTGTAAGTGCAAGGCAATTGGGATTATGTTTCCATCTGATCCTGTTAAGGTCAGGGAGCTTCTCTCTATTGACTGCCTACTAGATGCCAGGTAAGACTCAGGAGCTTCCCATATGTTATCACATTTATTCTTCACAACCTAGGAAGAGGAGGAATAAACCATATTTCCTGTTTACTGTTGGGGGAAACTGAGGTCTCAAGGATTAAGAAACTTGACCTAGGATGCAGGTAGTAATGTTTGGACAGATAATGTTCAGAGACTTATCAGTTCCCTCCATAACAACCATATATGTAGGGAGATATATATATATATTCCAGGAAGATATAATATATACCTTGGAGATCTCTCTCTCTCTCTCTCTCTCTCTCTCTCTCCAGGGAAGGAGGATAAAAGCAAATATGCCTATTCCTCTAGATACTGTATTCTAAAGTGACTCAGCTTGGGGAGTAGCTCTCCCTCATCTTTTCAGTATAAATATAATAGACTAAGAATATTACTCATAACTCAAATATAAAAGTTTTGTGGATAATTGGGTTGTGGTCTAGCAAATAGGCTTCCCATTCTAACTGAAGCCTCCAGGCAGTATGTGGTCCATTTTAGCATCCTTCATGATTAAACTGCCTTAACAGCATCTTAAAGGACCCCAATAATAATTCAAAAACTCTTCACATGTGGTATGAAAAGATTAGACAAGTCTTAAGCAGGCAGGGGCTTAAATCTAGCTGATAATACAGTGGAGAAATTATACACCATAAAGGCAGGGGAAAGAAGCAAGGGTTTAGCAAAAGGAAGATATAATCAGGGGACATAAACCTTCCTATAAATCAAGCTTTTCTATTCTGGGTGATTATTTCATAAACTGGATCTTGGGCTGTTGATCTCTTTAAATGATTACTACAAAATGTATGCACTTTTAGAAACAGTTGCTGGCTGATTTATATTTCAGACATATTTTCCATTAGTGTTTATTCCTTGAGAATATGGTTTTCATAATAGAGTTGATATTTTCAAATATTATGGAAAACTTGAAATTCAATTTGTATGAAAGCTATGTAATTTTAGTGTACAATTACTACATCGTATTTGGAAAAACAGTGATAAAAGGAGCAACCGAACACATACCCAGATGAGACACATTTTCAAAAGATAAGAACATTTTGTCAGGGAAAGAAATAAAGATAGAAATGTCCCCTCCCCCTACCCCTTGCCTCTAAATTCTGAAATTCCAGCCAAATAATAAAATCAGCCTTTGAACTTCCTCTAAAAACAGAGAACAGTAGGCTCAGTGAGGGGGAGGGGGAGGCAAGTGGAAAGAAGGGAGAAAGCTAAGGGAAGGGGAAGAGAGGAGAGAAGAGGAGAAGAAATGAAGCACGGGATATCTAGAATGTTCTATCTTCCTCAGCAGTTGGTATACTATTGAGCAGGCTTGAAGAAGATGAAGTGTTCCTCATCCTAGACATATTTTTAAATTGCCAAAATGGCATTTTGTGTTAACAACAGAAGATAAAATACACATGCAGTACCTATTAGTCATGACAACATAATTTATTTATCCTAATGTCTGTAATAAAGACAGCAAGTGAGCTACACAGTATTCTTAATCTAAATGAATTGAAGGAGATGGCTAACTGTTTTGCACATCTAAAGGATATTCTGAATGTACTGTATATCTAGGCTGATTAGTTTCTATCTACCTATCTAGGGAATAAGAGGTGAATTATCCAAGGTAATTCTCAACAAAACAGAATCAGGTCACCACCCAAGTAAACAATGGCTTGCAAAGGAAAGAATTCTTACTCCATATAGTCATAAGAACAGAAGTGATTTAATAAATAGTGCTGTTACTAAAGGCCACAGTATGGTTAGAATTCTAAGGCCATTATCACTGCCCTTAATGAAAAGAATTCAAAGCTCCTTCATGTTACTAAAGCAGAAAGATTTTACATTTCATTTTCTGGGGAAAAGATAAATTATATGAGACAGCAGTACTAACAAGTAGCATGCTTTGTGCAGTCAGGCATTTAGTTTTATCATCATTTATGCTAATTTCTAAGCAAAGTAAATGCTTAAAGAGACAAGCACCCAGTGAGGTCCTCCACACAAATTCTTAGACAACTTTCTGAATGAGGAGGAATGGAAGACATACAAAGGTCTGAGCAGCTGTCTTTGAAATACACTTGTTTGAGGAGGCTGACACAATGTGATTTAGGCATACAAAAATAACTAGACACTATGCCTCAGCCATCACAGGTAATGGGCCCACATGTATATCCATGATTGAGATGGTAATATTTTACTTAACAACTTCTTACAAGTTTCCTTACTCATTTATTATTGTTACACATTTAGAATATTTGCTTCTTCAAGAAGCTTCTGAGATCTGTAAGCGCTGTTATTTCATTACACACATATGCTTTTCTAACATGCCTCAGATGGCAGGGAACAGCATTGGGAACATTGCAGATGTTCATTAAACATACTTATAAATTGAATTATGGCATTTTTTTTTTTTATAAGTTAAGGCCATATGCATGATACCAATAATCACTGTCTGATTTTCTTTTTATTAATGATACTAGATATGGCAGAAAATGTTATATGATGAGTAATATTTTCATGAAATGAGGCATTATTTTTAGTTGGTGTCAAATTAAAATTACTTTCTTGTCCTTTGGCTTCGAAAAGTTGGCATAAAAGAAAGGGAATTTAAAAAAGAAAAACCCTCTGGAAATTGATTTTTTAAGCTAGAGACTTAGAAACAATGGGATTGATAGAAGAAAAACTAATGTTGCTCAATCTTAGAAAACAAGGCTGACTACTTAGGGTTTTTACCAGACTGTAATGTAATCATGGCCAGTCAGCCTTGAAATGTACACTGAAACAATTCTAGGGATAACATTAAAATTAGGAAGTGAAGAATTCAGATAATTCATAGAAATTGGATCTTTTGAAAATGAGCATACTTTAAAGTTTAAGTTCTACCACTAGAAAATTGAATGAGATTTTCCTTTAGAGAACTTTTTTCATTTTTTAAAAATTTAAATTCAATTAGCCAACATATAGTACATCATTAGTTTTGATATAATGTTCGATGATTCATCAGTTGCACATAACACTCAATGCTCATCACATCACATGCTCTCCTTCATGCCCATCACCCAGTTACCCCATCCCCCCACCCACCTCCCTTTCCACAACCCTCAGTATGTTTCCCAGAGTTAAGAGTCTCCTGTGGTTTGTCTCCCGCTCGGATTTCTTCCCATTCAGTTTTTCCCTCCCTTCCCCTATTGTCCTCTGCACTATTCCTTATATTCCACATATGAGTGAAACTGTATGGTAATTGTCTTTCTCTGATTGAACTTATTTTACTTAGCATAATACCCTCCAGTTCCAACCCCTTTAGAGAATTTTTGATGAGTTTTTTAATTGTCAGTCTACAAACAACATGGCATATACCATTTTTAAAAAAATATGTACTTTGATTTAATTTTGATTTAACTTTCTTGATTACAAATACCAAATAGTCATAAAAGTTATTGATTCTCTTTCTATATGATCTATTAAGAGTAAGTCAGTGAAGAAACTGATGACTAAAACATAGACATTGTGAAGTGGAAATTGGCATTATTTAGTGATTTAAATCCAAACATTTAAAAACATTCTCAAGAACAGAAACTTGGAAGTAGAACCAGTCTCGTTCATGGGCATAACAGCCAGCGATGTTGCACAAGGTCCTGCACGGAATGGGGCTTAACGCCCTACCTGTAGCTTCTGGGTCCTGCCTGGGAGTCCATATGTCCTAAACATTATCTGAAACCTATACATTACTATGCCTTTAAAGATGCTATCTGAGGTTTCATTTCTGTGAAGCAAATATTTCTAAGATTTGTACAGTTTAGGCATATTTTATTCCAATTTTCTTATCTTCTTTTCTTTGTAGCCTTGGCTAAGTGGAAAAAAAAATGTAGATTTTGCCAAATGTAGAACATGATACCAGCACCCAGCTACCTACCTATCAGAGGGTTACCGCTCTCTGTTCTTCGACATGGTGATTTAAAGTACCCAAGAAGTAGGGGTGCCTGGGTGGCTCAGCTGGTTAAGTGTCTGACTTCAGCTCAGGTCATGATCTCAGGGTCCTGGGATGGAGCCCAGCATACACTCAGTGGGGAGTCTGCTTCTCCTTTGCCCTCTGCCCCTCCCCCCACTCATGCACACACTCTCTCTCTCAAATAAATAAATAAGATCTTTTAAAAAATTACAATAAAATACTCAAGAAGTGACATAATGCAAAGATTATTTCCTCATATTTACCAATTAAAATATTTCTAATATTTCTACTTCACCGTCTTCCAAAAGCATATGAGATGATTCTAAAATGAAACCTTGTTTTAAATAAAATGAATAGGAATCCAAGCAGAACGGTATCATTAATAAAAAGAAAAAGGAGTAGATTTGCCGAGGTGTCTAACTCATGTCGTTTGTTATAGGTAGTCCCTTCCTTTAGGCTTTAGATTATAATTTTTAAAATTTTTAACAAAATAACACTGGCAAACTGCTCATCAGTAATCAATCTTTTCAAATAACATTAGAGGTTTGTAGAAAAAAACCCAAAATTTTATAAGATTGATATCCTTCAAACGTACAGCCTTGGAGCTATTCTTTTATAAAGTAGAAATCACTGAATTATAACGTGGTCAAAGAACATTCAACTGCTTTACTTGGTGATGATGTAGCTTAACATAGTGATTTAAGTTAGAGGATAGTGAGATTGCCCAATAGAGATTATCTCTTTACATTTCTTGAGTGGAGTTTGGCTTTGGGAATCTCCTAAGGGCATCTAGTGCATGTTTAAGTTCTTTAACAAGTCCCTGTATTTGGAAGTCCTGTGTGCTTGTTCTTTCACCTTTGGTGTTCTTCACAGACAAACCTGGGAAACCTAAAAAGTCAGTGGAGGTGGCTGAAACCTGGTGCTGACGATCAAGGCCTGGCTGGCAGCGGAAATCACTTGGGAAGTGAACATAGGGACTGGATGGATGGATTAGGCCTTGCTAGCTGTTAATTCGCCATTACAGCCTAAGTGGGGAGGCCATTTTGTTAAAAAGTTATCTTACCTTTAAAATCCTCAAGTTAAATATGTTGCTTCCAGAAATATTCCTTCCATTTTGTCACCTTAATTTCTATGAGAGGATTCAAGGGTATTGCCAGCAAAAAAGAAATACTTTCTTAATGTGTCCTTCCATGTT
This sequence comes from Ursus arctos, assembly GCF_023065955.2. Lineage (NCBI taxonomy): Eukaryota > Metazoa > Chordata > Mammalia > Carnivora > Ursidae > Ursus > Ursus arctos. The sequence continues at coordinate 20,966,394 of NW_026622841.1, forward strand.
AATACTCACATTCAGGCTGAGTGGCCACTTTGATGGGTTGAGAACTCTCCCCTGGTCCCCACTCATTGTAGGCCACAACTCGGAAGGTATACATGGCTTCTGGCTTCAGGTTTCCCACAGTAAGCTGAAGGGACCCAGGCTGGGATGTGTTCAATGCTCGTTCCCTGGGAAATAAAAGTTTCAGGGAAAGATTATTCTAACATCAATACTTTTAGCCAAACCTTTATTCAAGGTGCCAAAGCAGTGAGGTGGGCCAAGGTTTGCAGGTTTGCAGGACCAAGGGCCTCCACATAAACACTGCAGGGTTTGGGGGAAGCTCACGTTCATGGCATTCCCATGAAACTCGCAAACGAAAGTCTTTTCCCTAGACACTTGACAATTTAGAATTCAAAACTCATGACAAAGAGCTATTAAAATAAGAACAAACATCTGGAATGTAGACAGGAAGATGCATTTCGTAAACATCCGGCTAATGACAGAAATCAAGGTTTCAATTATTCCACAAATCGGTCTTTGTCAGTATTGCCAACAAATGCATTTATGCATGTTCTCTCATTGTATGAAAGGAAAAGGCAGATGCTAAGTGCCAGTGCGCATGGAGTTTGAGCTCCTGTGGTTAAGTTAAGTGCAATTAGTGAAGGAGGGTGATTCCTCTCTACGTGAGGAGAAACTGCAACACATGTCTACTTGTCTTGTTCTTCAAGCCACATCTACATGTGGCCAGTTCATGTCCCAACCAAAAGCTTCCTCAGTGGTTCCAAAAAAATTAATTTCCTGATCCTGGTGCAATTTGTAGTACATATTAAGAGATATAGATGCTAACATATAAGAAACAATAACTACTAAAGTATTCTTTAAAGATACCCATGATTGTAGACACTTGTATCCTCGTCGGTCTCAGATAATTGACGGGCAGGTGAAGAAGGAACTTCTAAGCTACTCACTTGTTTCTTAAGGTTTCTGTTTCTAGAGAGTATCTCTTGCATCTTAGTGGGATTATATGTACATTTTAATTTTGCCATTTGGTTTTATTTTGTCTGGGGAGATATTTAAAATGAAACCTAGTTTTCTGTGAGGGCAAAGTAGGTTTCCAAAAAGAAAAATAAAAACAAAGTTGTAAGGGCATTCATGGTGATTCTTGGGCATGTATGCAATCTGAATTTGACAGATATGACAGAGACTGGCTGAGTCATCCTCAAACCCATTTCTTCTTCTTCACATGCTGGATGGGATTTCCTGTGAGGTCAAGATGAAGGCATGTGACTCAGTCTACACAGTGAATGTGAGTGTACAGCACATGTGCTGATTTCAGGCCTGGTCCAGAAAAACTGCGCATGTGGTTACCTCTGTGCTCTCTTCCTTCACCCATGGGCTTGGGGTGGCTACTTTGGGAGCCATATACTGATGATAGAGGAGTCAATATTTGCAAGAATTCTGGAGAAAAGGTGGGAGAAGAACTGCCTGTCAGTCAGGAACATCCCTTTTCTACTTTATAGAATCAAACAGTTTTGAGTCACTATAAATTTCAGGGTTTGTTTGTTTTAGATAGCAGTTGGTGTTATTTTATCCAGTACCTCTAATAATTAAAATATATACCCTAAGTGGTTACCAGAGTCTCGGGTGAGCGAGGAAGAGGAAGTTATTCAGTGGGTACAGAGTTTCAATTGGGGAAGATGAAAAAGTTCTGGAGATAGCGTGTGGTTATAGTTCTTTGAATGCACTTAATACCACAGAACTCCATACTTAAAAATGGTTAAAACTGCAAATATTATGTTATATATATTTACCACAATAAAAACCAACCAAACAAATACCCTGTATGAATCTTAATACAGCCTAAGGTTTATGTACTTTTTTAGGAGTGCTCTGTTAAGTTACTGCAAGGCTGAACTGTGACTTACTGGCGGGGGGCGGGGGGGAGGCAGGGTCTCGGTGGGATTCAACAGCAACTGAAAGTAGGTAGAGGTAAGACATCAGATAATGCTCCCACATACCACATATCACACTGCTTTATTCTACCCACCTAAGATTATTTAGGCCAACACGTTGCTTTGTAAAAGAAAATATTCATAATCAGATTGCATACCTTGTGTATATATGGATTTTTGCATCTGATTTATTTTTCTTTAGCAGAAGAACTTTAAGATACATTGCCTCATGCAGCCCTTTTATATAGACAGGATGATTTTATCATCATCTTACAGATGCAAAAGTGTAATTTGGAAAAACATCGTTATTTATTTTTTTTTCAAAGGACTCATAGTTAGTGGATAGCAGAATTAAAAATGGAACCTGGGGCTTCATCCTTTAAATCCAGTATTGATATCACTCAACAATTGTGGGGAAACATTTGTGGGGCCTATTTGGATCATGGACACTTTGGGTAGAAGACATAAGTTTCCAAAGGAGTAGAAGGGATGCTAGGCATTCAGAAATCACTGTGAGATGAGTCTGTCACCTGCTACTATATCTTTTCTAGCCATCCAAGCAACATAGTTGTCATTGAAGGTCAGATCTCCATACCAAACTTCTTGGGTATCTATAAGGAAAGACAGCTTTCATAATTGACTTTATTCACGCACTACTAAAGAACTGAGTTGAAGGAGCTGTGTTCTGGGACATGCTGGCCTAATCTCTTGAACAGGCATTCTTCAGAGGAAAAGAGGCAAGAAAATCTGGGTATGCCCATGTAAGAATGTCCAAGATCATATAATGAAAATATCAGTCACATGTAAAAGTAGATGCTGGATTTTATTATGAGGAAGGGAGTTTTAGGTTCCCATAATCTCTATCAGCCTCCAAAAAGTATTCCAAATTAATAATAGTCATGAAAAAAAGTATGTTCACTGATATGAACAACTGATGCTTCCTCCGTATTACATAAAGTGTGAACAAAGCATTTTTAGAAAATACTTCTATGGTAGCAATCTGGAAAAAAAATACAATTTAAGCAAATATAGTGTGTTTTTCCACAACTACCTTCAACACAACTCTATACCTCTATTCTCATCACATGCTAGTACTGCCCTGGAGTGACCACTAGTTTCTTCAATGTAGGCTCTTAATGGCTTAAAACAATGATTTAATCTAAACATTTCAAATTTATGTGCCACTTTTCAGGAATCGGCTCATCTTATCAAAGTGAGGTTGCATCAAAATGCTTTGGACGCTGTGGGGTGGATTCAGCATTCTTCAGTCTGGGATTGTTATTTTGACTTTCTAATGAAGTTATCTGAGCCTGATTCCTCAGGTGCTGATTGGTGCCATGAAAATGTTTACCTTGTAGAGTTTCTCAAGAACTAAATGAGATGCTGTATGTAAACTACATAAGACAGGAGGCAGGTTGCCTGTGAGTCAACATGGAGTCTCGTATACATGGTAGTTACTGCTGTTATTTTTATTATTATAACAGAATATCACCACGACCTCATAAGAAATAAGCAGCCTTGACTCTAAGAAGAGGACTTTTCCACAAAGTTTTTAGAACTAGGAATTTGAGGAGAGAAATTAATAGGAGGTATAGTCACAAAGAAAAAAATACATAAATAGATCTCATTGAGCTCTATGGGTCTGCTCCCCCATTACTCCCCTCAAACAAAACAAAACACTGTTTTTTGATATTTTCTGTAAGATTAAATTTGTTTTCCAAGATAAGTTAAATTGTAAAAGTGGTTATAACTAGAGGTATTGAATAAGTTCTGATAATGAAAATAGTAATATCTTTAAAAGGGGGAGGCTTCAATGACCGCAAGCTGAGAAGGAATTGGTGTTCCCTGAGTTCCACAGTGTAGCTGAACAGCCCTGTGAAATGTGATGTCCACACTGCTGGTGCCTGGGCTTTGCTGCCAGGCTGCTCTGGTGCTTCCTTGGGTCCTACGAGGGGGCTCTTCAAACTGCTAAAGGCATACAAATGCATTCTGGGAAGTTGGCATTTCCTGCCTGTCGTCCTTCACAGATTTGTTCAGTTCAAGCCCCAGAGATTCACAGGAGGCTTTTGGTCACTCCTTTCAGCTTTAATAGTTGAAAAATAGAACATCACAAATCATTTCCCAACAAGTAAAGCCTGAGTTTGGAAGGGTAATTTATTACTCTGTGTTTCTCTGGTCTCCCAATAAGCCAATGGCAGCCACCGGAAGTGGTTACACTCTCCCGAGCCTCCACTTGGACCAGTTGGTAATTAGGATTTTCTTTCTGTGCATTCTGGTCCATGCTCCTCTGTAAATGGGCAGATAAACACACTAGGTGCTGAAGAACAGAGACCAGTCGCTGTTAGGAGTTTGCCCAATGATTGTGTTGGAGTGTTCTGCCTGCCATTGCACTGACTACCCCTGGAAAAAAGCAGCAGGGGCCCAGACCAGCTTTCTCTTGGTGAAGTTCTCCCCTATGACTCTGAAGACATAATTGTCTTCAAATTCACAGAGCTCAGAGGCATGGTCTGTGGCATTGGATATATTGTCCGACAAAGCTTCATTACTTCACTTCTGTTCCCCTGACTCTCAGTTGTTAGTGTGGGGTTCGGGCAGGTTCAAGATTAGTTGACTGAAGTAAAGGGAACAAGTCACCTGTGCTTTCTAGAATCCATTCACTCTAACTTCATCCACTGAAAATTCACAAAGAATATAAATATAAAAAGTCTGTCTCCTCCTACTGGCTGAAAACAACTGTAGGCAATTTGCCTTCTTTGACCTTAACATGGAGACCAGGAAGAGTTCACAAATAGGAGAAATTTCTTCCTTGTAAGCTCTAGTTTTAGGTGCTTTAGGTCACCTGGTGGAGGTTTCTTAGACAATAACATCTATGTTTTAAATGCATACTCTTGGGGCACCTGCATGGCTCAGTCAGTGAAGTGTCTGACTCTGGGTTTTGGTTTAGGTCATGATCTCAAGGTCATGAGATCGAGCCCCGAGTTGGCCTTGGTGGTCAGCATGGAGTCTGCTGGTACTCTCTCCCCCTTTACCCTCCCCCTACTTTCTTTTTCTCTCTCTCTCAAATAAATAAATGAAATCTTAAAAAAATAAATAGAAGCACACTCCACACTCTTTGACCTAATAAAGACAATGCTGTTCCTTTTCTGAGATCAGATGGTGAAGTCTTAGGTGCTAGTATATTTTGAGGCATGAAGTCCAAGATGGTAGCATAGAATGAACCTTTGTACATGTTGCAGTAAGACCTAACTCTGGTTAGGCTATATTCTCCTGTGCCTGAAACGCATCCCTGTTCTGGTTTGTACTTACAATATACTGTATTATAATAACAGCTTTTCCTGTTTTTTTGTTTGTTTGTTTGTTTGTTCATTTGTTTTTGTCATTGGTCTTCCCAGTTCTTTCTTCTAGTGATGAAGATACTCTTCCAACATCTGTAATCTGTCAACTCCATGTCCCAAACTTTGTGCTGGCTGCCATTCTATGGTTTGGGGCACATCTTGAAGATCCAAGACCTTCAAGATGTGGCCTAAACCTTTTCACACTCATTTACAATGAGTAACCCTGCCCCACAACACCATATCCATCTCTCCTTCTTGGTCTGTTGCCATTCTCCCTTTCATTAGTTTGGTTTAGGTTTGTTTTGTTTCAATTACCCTGGAGTTACCTTCTCCTGACTCACAGTTCCTTCTCAGTTTGGCAAAAGCTCATTCACTCTTCAAACCCAATTCAAATAAAATCTCTTGACTGGAACTTTCCTACTATCATATCCTCTGATTCCAGCAGCATTAAATACTCTTTCATGCTTTTGGTGCTCTTGGTTTATAGATCCATTGTAGCATATATCACATTGTATTAAATAGGCACATCTATCTTTGACTCAGTTGTGAATTACTTTAGAAGAGAAGCCATATTCCATTCACATTTTATTGGCACTCAGCATATATACCCATTGAATATAAAAATGGCTATGTTGCCAGTACTCACAAATTTTTAAATGAATACATAAATAGATGTAAAAATGTTAATGGAAAATTGCATAACATGTCCACATACTGTCATCTCCAAAACGTTTAGAGAGCAGGATCTGGTTACATTTTTCTATCCCAACTTAGTCCCTTAGTTTCTAATCCAACCCTTCTTGGGTTTTGTTTTCATTATTTGAAAACAGAGTGGGATCTACTCAAAGGAGCCTTTATAATCTAATATTCTCTGTTGGGAATAAAAAATAGTGTGTGTGTGTGTGTGTGTGTGTGTGTGTGAACTGAATTCAGCTCTTCTGTATTTACATTTCAGAAGTAAGTAGACTTTTAAAGATTAAGCATGATACTGTTTCTCACCAGATCATTTGTAACAACATGTCGCTAGTATACATATTAAGTAAATACATATTGTCTTGCCCAAGTGCACCAGGGTGTTAACATTTAGTTACAGCTGTGAGGTGAGCAAAAAATGCTGTTTTGAGGTATCAAACACCTAATTAGTTGCGTCAAGGGGGATGAGTTACATTATTGGTGCTTTATAGGGAAGGAACTATGTTACTTTTAATGGAAAGATTTTTAGCAACCTGTTTTTATCCACTAAAACATCCTGGTTTATTTCTTCAATGACAAGAATGGTACAATGATGAGGAGATTTCAAAACTGAAATATGGTTGTCTACTTGAATAGGGCTCAAAATGACAGCAGCAACAGCTACCCAATGCTACACTCTTTTTTACCCCAGAGCCATAAAGTTTGAAATGAAGAGCTATCTTGAAGGAAAAGTAGGTTCACAGGTGACTTGCCACCAGGTAAAGCATAATGGGAAATGGAGATCGTCTAGTTAGTTGGTCAGAGGTATTCTGATTAAATTTTGGCTAAAAATTCCTTTTTTTCTTGAATTGTTAAAAAGCATAGTCTGAGGAACAGACTTTTAAAAATTTTATTTTACTATAATCTCTGTTTCAGCATCTAGTACACATTCAAGAGAGTAGTTATATAAGAAATAGCTATTGTAATTAAACATTTTTAACAACTATCTTTTCATGGAAAAAAAGCTTTTTGTTTCGAATTGTTAATTTTGTTTAGTTCCAGCCTCTGTCTCTTAATAAAGATGACTCAGTTCTGGGTCCTCTTCTTGGTTTTATTTTAGTTTCTTTTTTGGGGGGTCCTTTGAAAGCTGCAGTTATCATCCATATGCTGAGAAATTCCCGATATATTTACATTTTCAGGCCCAAACTCCTCTGAGCTCCAGCCAGGCTCCTTATTCGGAAGGCCCTACTTGACATTCCCATTTGACTGTATGTAAAAAACTTGTCTGAAGCTGAATATATGATCTTCATTCTCAAACCTGGGTCTTTTCCAGCATCCTAATGTCAGTTAGTTACCCTACCATCCTTCCATTTAAATAAGCCAGAAAACTAGGCGCTATCCTTGTAAACATCGTTGTCTCACCATGACTGCCAATCTGTCAGCTGCTCCTATCAATTTTGCTTCCTAAATATCTCTAGAATAATATGTTTCTACCGCGCCATCTCCACTGATCCAGCCTTCATCATTTCTCGCCTGGACTTCTGCAATAGTCTAAATGGCTTCTCTGCATCCACCGGGCTGACCACTTGGGTCTAACTTCCACTCTGCAGCTCCAGCCGTCTTTTCAAAATACAGATCTCATTCTGGCATAGACACTATGCACACATGTCTTCTCTCACAGAAGAATGTTCCTTTCCTTTAGAGCTCTTAATTCAGTGTGTAGTTATATATTCTTCAGTAGAATGATTCCCCCGACATTATTAAACTGCCTCCAAAGAGGCTTCTCTATTATTCCCAACACAGAGCCAGACACACAGTCAACTCACAAGTGAATAATGGGTCATTCATTTGTATATGGCATTTATAGAGGGCATGTTTTATTTTTCAGTATACATTAAGTCCACTGGAAGAATTAAATCACTATTCTCTTATTCAATGATCTAAGGACAGTTTGAGGTAGAAAGGACAGGGTTTTACATTTTTACAGAGAAGCAGAGTGAAAGGGGGGCTAACTTTGCCAGGCTGTAAGCCAGGACCAGAATGTGGAGCTTTGGATTCTGAGTGTTGTTCTCTTTCCTTCACAACACCCTCCCTTCATAACGAGCTTCATCAGCTGCACAGCCTCAGCGCTGCAGAGTGGGGAAAGAAGATGTAAACACCATGTTGAAAATGTAATGCACGATGAATTCTAAAATGAATCCTCCATGTCAATCATGCAAAGGTGGTCCTTTAATCCTGAACAGTGAGCACAGGTTTTCCGAGGCAGCATAATGCCATGTAATGCATACAGGGCTGCAAGTTGGAAGATCCAGTCCAGCTTTTGTTCTGCCACAGAATAGGTGTGTGACCTTGAGCAAGTCAGGGGCTATCTTGGAGCCTTCCCTGCTTCATTTGCAAAATGAAGATACCAGTCCCTTATCTGCCTACCTCTCAGGGTTATTGTGAGGATTAAATTGAATGATGCTCATGAAAATGTTTTAATTCTCTCATCTGAACTCCCACAGTACTTTATATGTACCTCTTTTAGGGACTATCTTTTACTTTGTATGGTACAGTGAAAAAATCACTGGACTAGAAACCTTGCATTTAAACCTTTCTTCTATGGCAAAATAGACAAGGCAAGAAACAACAATTGTTGGAGAGGATGTGGAGAAAGGGGATCCCTCCTACATTGTTGGTGGGAATGCAAGTTGGTACAGCCACTCTGGAAAACAGTGTGGAGGTCCCTTAAAAAGTTAAAAATTGAGCTACCCTATGATCCAGCCATTGCACTACTGGGTGTTTACCCCAAAGATACAGACGTAGTAAAGAGAAGGGCCATATGCACCCCAATGTTCATAGCAACAATGTCCACAATAGCTAAATCATGGAAGGAGCCGAGATGCCCTTCAACAGATGACTGGATTAAGAAGTTGTGGTCCATATATACAATGGAATATTACTCAGCTATCAGAAAAAACGAGTTCTCAACATTTGCTGCAACGTGGATGGCACTGGAGGAGATAATGCTAAGTGAAATAAGTCAAGCAGAGAAAGACAACTATCATATGATTTCTCTCATCTATGGAACATAAGAACTAGGATGATCAGTAGGGGAAGAAAGGGATAAAGAAGGGGGGGTAATCAGAAGGGGGAATGAAACATGAGAGACTATGGACTATGAGAAACAAACTGAAGGCCTCAGAGGGAAGGGGGGTGGGAGAATGGGATAGACCGGTGATGGGTAGTAAGGAGGGCACGTATTGCATGGTGCACTGGGTATTATATGCAACTAATGAATCATCGAGCCTTACATCGGAAACCGGGGATGTACTGTATGGTGACTAACATAACATAATAAAAAACCATTAAAAAAAATAAAAAATAAATAAACCTTTCTTCTAATATTTACTAGCTGCGTAGCTTCTTAGGCAGTGTTTTTTGTTGTTGTTGTTAATTTTCTGAACAGAGTGAGGCGTGCTGATCCGTAAAATGGAAATTATCATATCTGCCTTATCTGAGGATCAAATGGGCTAACATTTATAAAGTGATAAAGTCCTCTCTAAATATAAATTGAGAAACACCTGGCTTTCATTGCTTTTCATTTCTAATACACACAATCATTTGGACATAGCACTGGCTGACAAGAACTGAGTGCTTTTGGAGCACCAGACAATAAGCAAATGTTTTAGGTACTAACAATTTTTAAAGTTGTCATAACCTTACATGCCAGTTATGATTATTATCCCACATGAGGAATCTATCCCACATGAGGGCCACACAGCTAGCAAAATTCTGAGCCAGGATTGAAACCCATGCAGTTGAACTCCATAGCCACCTTACCTTAAGCTTCTGGCTACACTGTGTCACACTCCATAAGTAACTCTGGATTATCCAGTGGGAAGTATAATGTTCTATACATACATAAAAGTTTGCTACAGTGTTTATAACTGTTAAATAAATGATGCAAATCAACTTAGCCAGTAAGTCAGAAAATTACTGGAAAGAAACCTATAGAAGAAATTCATGTCATAATTCCGAAAATATCAAGAAAGTCTGATTCTCTTCCAGGTTAATCCAACAACTATGTTAAGAGCAAGTTGGTGTAGTGGTTGAGAACACCTGCTTTGGAATCAGGCCTGCATTATATCCCGGTTCTACCACTTACTAGCTGTATATCAGAGATGAAAATGTCTTTTTTAAGCCTCATGTGGATAATGTTTTGTTGTGAGGATGAGATAAGATAATTTATGTAAGAGATGCTTAGCCTGGCATCTGGCACAGTAAGTATTCAATAAATGCTTGCTCTCATATGAATGCTTACTCTGTGGCCTTTGGCATGAGACTTACTCCTCCCCTGAGCATCAGTTGCTAAATGTTTAAGTAGCAGAAAGTCGTAATATGATTCCAAAGATCACTTTCACTTTAATGATTTTTAGGTACAAGGAGGGGAGAGCTGGATATCTGTGAAGCAACTGCATCTCTGTGAATCCTGGCTTTCAGGTTCTGGAATTTATGCTGCTCCCTGACTTACGAAATGAAAGCACCCAAGGTTGAATTAGGAAAAAAAAAAAAAAAAAAAAAAAGATGTTAACTATGACACTTGCATTATTGACACCATTAACCAGTCAGACAGATTAATGATAATCTGAGCTAGAGTAATTTGCCTGACAAAGTCATTACTAGTCTGAGGCAAATGTTAAATCCACCACCTTTTAAAAAGCTATTGTGTTAAGGAGCTAAATAAACTTATATGAGCAAATAAGCATCGCAGCTAACCGCTCAGAGACATATGGCATATATTTGCTCTAGTTGAGAGTGAGAAAATGAACAGGGATATTGGAATCAAATTTCAAAATCAACTTTTATTTTTTCTCAATTAAAAAAAGTTTTTATTGAACTTCAGTCAGCTTACTCATCCTCCCCAGTAACACAGTTTGTTTTATTGGTTAAGGAACTATCTATTAAGAATACCACATCTGTCTCTCTGCTAGTTTATCCTACTAGTTCCAATCAGTAAATGTCTACAGAAGTCATGGTCCTAGACACTTGGGAATGGAATTATAAATAAGATCCAGTTTCCATCAGCAGGAAGGGAAACATGCGTGTACTCCAACAAATACAAAACTGGACAAAAGGTAGGAATAATATAATAGTAATCAAAGTATAAGGGGAGGATAAAGGGAAAATTGATGACTTTTGAGCTGGAGGACTGTGGAGAGATTCCCATAGTAGTTGACATTTCAGTTAGGGCTTCAATTCAACAAATATTTTGTGAGTGTTTACTATGGGTTACATATTGCTCTAGGTGCTAAGAATAGCTCAGTGAATAAGGGAGATAAGAACAGCCCTGCCCACAGGAAGCTAATATTCTGGCATCAAGAAAGGGGATTCGGGAAACAATAAGTACAAGGTGATAAAGCTGTGGAAAAAAATATGAATGAAAATTGATAATCATCAGTGAGGAAAGACATCCAGAAGAAGGGGCCACTTCATCAAAGTTACAGAATGATCCCCATGGATGTCAAGGGAAGGAACATTCTAGCAGGCTGTTCAGCAAGTACAAAACCCTGAGGGAGGATGATTCCTGGTATATTCAGGAAACACAGGAAGCCAGTGAGACTGGAGAGAAGTGAGCAAATAGGTAAACGGTAAGAATAAGTGATGAGTCTAGGAAGATGACAAGGAGCCAGCTCAGGAAGGATATCTGCTTAGTCTCTAAATGAGATAGAAAGTCATTGGAGGGTTTTGAAGCAGAAGGATAACAGGATCTAAGGTATGTTTTAAAAGATTTATTCCTGTTGCTATGGGGAGAACAGCCTTGAGGTTATTGCAATAGTTCAGATGAGACTTGATGGGAATAAAAAGGGGCAAGAAGAGGTAAGACTCAGTATATGTTTTATTTTTATTTATTTGGCTTTGCTTTTTATCATGGAAAATTTTAAGCAACAAAAAACTATACAGAATAATACAACGAACCACTTTATTTCCATCACTCGGCACAAAACTGAAAATCTTCAGTATTATTTTATAACAAATACCAAGTATTATATTGTTTCCTGGATTCAGGAAGCATTTTGACAGTGCTGCTAAGACTTGATGATGTTTTTGGTTATAGGACATAAGAAAAAGAAAAGAATTAACAATTATTCCAAGGATTTTGGCCTGAGTAACGAGAAATATGTAGATTTCACTGAGATGGGGCAATCTCTGCAATAATAAAGTATTTGGAGGGGGGTTGAAGGAAAACAGGTATTTGGTTTTGTCAATAAGCTGTAGATGTTCATAAGAAATCAAAAGTTAAGAAACCAAGACAGAATTTGGATATATGATTCAGGAGTGCAGGTAAAATGTCAAGACCAGAAATACAAATTTGGAAGACATCAGCATACTGACAAAATATAAAGTCACAAACTGGATAAAAAGAGATCTTCAAAGCCTGAACCCTGGGGCAACCCAATATTCACAGGTCAGGGAGATTTGAAGTGAAAAGTATAAGTTAAAAATGAGTGGCCAGAGGGATTAGAGTAGAACTGGGAAAGTGTGTGTAATAGAACTCAAGGGAATGATAACTGTCACGAAAGGGGAAGTGATCAAATATGACAAAATTTGCTTACTGCCCAAGTAATCTGAGGACTGGGACTTGACTATTGAATTTAGCAACATGGAAGTCACTGGTGAACCTAGATAAGAGCAGTTGTTTGAACTATCAGGGACAGAATCATGATTGAAATATGAAGTAAGGTATTGGGGTGAAGTTAGACAACTCAAGGAGATTTGCTCTACAAGGGAATACAGAACAGAGTGGTAGAGGAGGGAGAAATGGGACTGAGGGAAAATTTGTTGAGATGGAAAATACAACTGCATGCTTGTATGTTAATGGACATGATCCACCAGAGTGGGAAAAAAAAATGATAATGAGGGGAGAGAAGGAATAGCTGAAGCTTTGTTCTTTTGTTTAAAGAAAGGATGGGATCCAGTGCATAAGTGAAGTTTGGCCTTATTTGTTAAGAGTATGGGCAGTGTTTTATAGAAATTTGAGGAGATATATGCTGAAAGACACATTGGGTAGCTAGGTCAGATGATGATGATGGTGATGAGGATGATGATGAGGATAATTATCACCTCTGAACTTTATTTTCAGCCTCTTTGCCATATCGTCTCTGAGTCCACACTCTTCTGAGCCCCTCCATTCTGCCTATATGTAGTGACTTCCCTGGATCCTTTGCTTCAATTCCTTCAATTAGTTCTCGTAGCAATTCAGAAAGGTATAATTCATCTTCCCTCCAGCCATCATACCGGAGAGACCTTATTCCCATCTTTCACATAACTAAATGCACAAAAGTCACGCATCTGATGAACAGTAGTACCATTTTCAAATCCAGCCATTTAGACTTATGTTTAACCATTATAGGTTATGGGACCCACACTCTACCTATGTATAGATTGGATATAGACTTCCATTCAAAAGACTTTGTAAGTTATTATGCACATGTCTTTATATAGAAATTTTATCATATTTAAATTTAAGAACATTCACATTTTTTTCACAGTAGAGTGAGTGATCCTAACTGTATTTCAGAAAGATAACTAGAGATGGTGAGGAGGATGGATTAGAAGGCAAGAAGCTATTGTCAGAGATCAGACTGGTGATGATGAAGATGATAGTGTAAAGGGGGCATAGCTGAGCTGTGGCCGAGGTAGACCTGACAAGATAGAATGACTAATGGCAGAGCTGAGAGGCTGGGAGGAGTAAAATATGACTTGGGCTTTTTGTTTGGTCAACAGGATGGAAGGTACTAACATATACCAAGAAAAGAGAGGAAAATATATTTAAGGAGGAGACAGTGAGTATGGTTTGGGGCAGGGTAAATTTAAGGTGGCTCCAGGAAATCCATATGGCTACACGAAGACAACTGGGCAAGAATCATTACCTCCAGTTTTCTTAGCTGCACACACTGAGATCCAGAGACCACCAGGCTCATTGATAAGGTCACAGAGCTAAAGAGCTGCAGATGAGACTAAAACGAATGCCTACTTCTTTTTGATAATGAGTGATTTTAGGGAACATAGGCTATATGTGTACTATGTTTATTTTTTTCACTTTAAAGTCAGGTCAAAAGAGAAACTTAAAAATGATATACTTTATTGCTGTGGACTAGAAAGGAAAGCATTCTGAGATACAGCATGAACGAAGTTGTACTGTTCCTTCCCGTTATCACACTGCCTTAAAGACCACTCTGGCCAGCCCAAGCTATATTGTCCCTTTTGGATCCTGACGGGTTCCTAAAGATAACTACGAGTTTGAAGCACTCACACACTGGAGCGACTAGACTAAGCCTCACACTTGAATCCTGGCTTCTCCCCATACTCTTTCTATTGGTACCTCAGTTGACACTGGAACACTCGAGACAGCCATCTATTTCATTCTTCTACAGATGAATGGTGAAGCCAGGATTAGTGCGAACTCCACTCTGTGAATAAGTGGGTCCCACGAAGGCACTTACCATTTATCTCTGTCTTTCCCTCTACTTCTCCCTATCGCTTTCTTTTTCACTCTCCCTCTCTACTTCCCCCAAGCTGCCACCCCCTCCCCCAAATATTCTATCTATGTAGATGCATTAAACAGGTTACATTTCCCTTGGCTGGTAAACTTTACAGAAAGTGAATGCAGTCCGTATTCAAGGATGAAAGAAGAAACCCCTGCCTACCAATGGGGGTCCATTGGTTCTATATAGGAGGTTTAATGTGGAAGAAAAGATGTGGATCTGAGGACTCAGCCAAATCAACAGACCGATGTTTATGTAGACCCTAGCTGCCTTACCAAAATCTTCATCTCTTGAGGAGCCTAATGATGACATTCCATCTTTATGTGAGGGGCCCAGTAGGTTTGCAGAGCACATTTGTAAATAGGTATTGTTCTCTACAGAATTTTGGGATTTGGTAACACAGTGTTTCTCTGAAGCAAACTGAGCTTTTATATGTTGATCTCTTTGGCTGCCTTTAATTGGCAATACAGAAAACCCAAACGTTGATGAGGAGAGAAAGTAAAAAATGCCCAAGGAATAGAATGGAAAGGTCTATTAAGAAAGCTGCCTTGCTTTTTTGATTCCTTCTTTTTTTAAAAGTTTTTATTAAATTTCAGTTAGTTAACATACAGTGTAATATTAGTTTTGGTGTCTGATTCCTTCTAAGGGAAATGTTTACAGAATGGCTTTATGCTTTAGTCTTTTTTTTTTTTTTAGGATTTTATTTATTTATTTGACAGAGAGGGCACAAGCAGGCAGAAGGAGTGGGAGAAGCAGACTCCCCACTGAGCAGGAAGCCTGATGTTGGACTCAATCCCGGGACCCTGGGATCATGACCTGAGCCAAAGGTAGACACGTAGCCGACTGAGCCACGCAGGTGCCCCTATGCTTTAATCTTAAATAAAATTTCCCAAACATTGAACATGCTTATATTCAAATGTACTTGCTCAACTGTCAATAATTAATGATGTATAATAATGATACCAATAATACATGGATTCAAATAAATATTTCAAAATGCCATTTCAAATGATAATGCAAACTAGATATTATATGAAAAACCCTTCTGTTATAGCACATCTAAAATGCTGGGTAAATTATTCAAAACCTTTTTTATTTAAAAGAGTGGTTTTTATCTATAATATACTGGCAGCAAAATAAGAGAATTATCATGGCGAGAAAGCAGACCTGTGGAGCTGATATTTGCCTGAGGGTATGTGCCTCTCAATAGAAGTCTGGGCCTGGGAGTTTTAGAAACCAATAGGAGAAGAGAATAGGAAATGAAGCTTGCAGATAAAGTAGGGTGTACGGTCTGATTAGAGAACCTCGCATCAGCCAGGTTCCTAAAAGAGCAAACCTCAGTGGGTGAACTAGAAAATGAAATTCGCCTCCTGAGAGAACTGGAGAACATACAATCTCAGCTTAGCTTAATTGGAAACAGAACAACAAAAAGTCTGAGAATTCCTTACCACAAGTCTGCATTTACCCATGTGAGTTGATGTGTTAAAAATGGCAGAAAAAACAAATGTTATCATATTTAATGTACTTTCTCATAAGCAATAAAATATCAACATGAGACTGGTATGGACCAAATAAAACTTAACAAAATTCTGGTTTAACATGCTTTCATTTTGGTAAAGCACATCCTCCCATAAGACTGTTCTTTAATACTTGGTGTCAAAAATTCCCTCAGAGATGGCACCTGGGTGGCTCAATTGGTTAAACATCTGCCTTCAGCTCAGGTCATGATCCCAGGGGTCCTGGGATGGAGCCCCGCATTGGGCTCCCTGCTTGCTAGGAGCCTGCTTCTCCCTCCGCCTCTGCCTGCTGATCCCCTGCTTGTGCTCTCTCCTTGTCTCCCTCTCTCTCTCTGTCAAATAAATAAATAAAATCTTCAAAAAAAATTCCCTCGGAGAAATTTCTAAGAATTAGAGTTAACAATCAAGAATCACCCACACATAAAAACAAACAAGCCCCTATGAGGAAGAATCAGCAGAAACAAGTCACTGAATCAGACTCACGAAGACAATAGATATTAGAATAATCAAACATGGAATACAAAATAAATAAGTTTAATAAATTTAAAGAAATAAAAATAGATATTGCATAGTTTCTTCTTTTATTAATTTATGTTTTTATTTGTTTAAATTTTTTATTTATTTGAGAGAGACAGACAGACAGACAGTGGGGGGCATGGGCAGAGGGAGAGGGAGAGAGTTTTAAACAGACTCTGAACTTGAGCACAGAGCCTGATGTGGGGCTCTATCTCACAACCCTGAGATTACAACCTGAGCTGAAACCAAGAGTTGGATGCCTAATTGACTGCGCCACCCAGGTGCTCCCACAATTTATTCTTATAGAAAAAGTTGGGATTTATCCAATATCAAGGTTAGGCTTACAAATCAAACTTCAAAGTCTTAAAATCGTGAAATATTTCAAGCAGAAAGTGTTGAGAAAAATAAAGAACAATAATAGATTGTAATCTTGAAACCAGACATATACAGAAGATGTTTGCCTACAAGTGAGAAGTGAAAAGAGGAACAACATGGGGGGCCTGGGTAGCTCTGCTGGACTCTTGATTTCAGCTCAGGTCATGATCACAGGGTCCTGAGATCCAGGCCTGCATCAGTTTCCACACTCAGCTTGGAGTCTGCTCCAGATTCTCTCTCTCCCTCTCCCTCTGGTCCTCCCCCACCCACTCTGTCTTTCTAAATAATAAATAAGTAAAATCTTTAAAAAAGAGAGAAACAAAACATTTCTAACAAATATTAGATACTCTTGTATGATGTTTACATATGCAACCTAATTTAATCCTAACAAAAACTTTGAGAGCTAAGTGTTATTATTGACTTTTTATTATACAGTAAAGTCAGGCTCAGAGAAGTTAAGTGGTTTTCTTGAGATCACATGATGTCAATGACAGAGTTGGGATTACAACCTGGCCACTGTGGTTCTTTCATATCCAATTCTATTAATACACAGCCTGATTCTATTCTGTTTATCATTTTGAAAATCAAGGAAATAAAAAAAAAACACCTGGTTACTATATATTCACATGTTTGTCTTTTTTCAAGGAAGTTTCCTATAAATGACTTTATCTGAGTCTATAAACAATCCTACTTTAAAAAACACACACAAGCCATGGCGATATATTATCTCTGCATAGTGATGAGTGATGGGCAGAGCTGAGATTCCACATGGTCTCCAAAGCCCCTACTCAAATCTCCTGCAGGTGCGTTTAGGCCACTGTATACATCTAAAGAGATGGCAGATTAGGTCCTGGTAGCACCTACCTGTTGTCACCTTCTCTGGAGAAGAAGACCGTGAAGGTTTGAATGTTCCCTTTTGCTTCTGCAGGTGGGCGCCAGCTGAGACGAATGAACCGACTGGAAACCAACACGGGGACCACATCTCTGGGAGCAGAAGGGAGGACACTGGAGCTTGGGATAGCTAGGAAGGAAGAAGAGGAGGCTGTCAGAGGTGGTGGTGTCATGGGTGGGAAATGTGCAAGAAGGCAAAACAGACCTAGGAGCAAACATTGAATGGTCCATTCTGAAAGAAGGAAGAAAAACAAGGGAAAGCAAGCAAACTGTAAATGGAATCAAAGAGATATTAGAATTTCTTGGAGCTTATCAAAGGGTGGCTAACTCATAACATATATGATTCTACTGCATATATGTCCAATTTCCATTACTCACGGGATTCATAACAATTAAAAAATGTTCTGTTTAGGCATGACGCAGACAAACATAGCCATGGATAAATGCCTCAGGTAACCAAGCAGTTACTATAAAACCTTATTCCACTCAGAGCCTGTTTATCCTGCATTAGATACAATTGAAAGGAACAGCAAATCACAGTCGATGGAAGCTAACCACAAGTAGAAAGAGCTCTTACAGACTACCTGCTAGAAAGGGGCTAACAGAAAAAGAATTCTACCAGACATAAAGATATACAATTGTCCCAAGCTTGTCGAGCATCGCTGCCTGGATGGCAAAACTTAACAAGTGTTATTCCCAGGAATAAATCATCCACAATTGAAGGACTCGTTTTTTAAATATTTGGGGGCATTTACAATCTATAATAGAATTTTCTATTAAATGTGTATATTCATAATTCATCTTCTTATTTTTTCAAGTTCCTAAGGGTAGGAAACATATGTTTCATTTTGACAGGTGATTTCTAACCCCAACACACAAGGAGCCATTTGCCTACGTTTAATCTTCAAACTGGCTTTTGTGGGCCATTTTCTCTAGTTCTTATCAAAATTAGTCTCCATCCTTGCATTCACTTTCTCCAGGGCCTGGCTCAGTCGCTGTTCTTGCTGTGCACTACACTCCTGTTGGCTGGAAAATCCACAGGGGTGAGGGCAGCTATCTCATTTCCCCATGGTTCCAGAAACATTATCAATTGACAATACATACCAGTTACAAAGAGAAAGAAGCTTTCAAGAACTGCAGAAAGCTTTCAAAGTTATTTCTTGCTCCATATATTCTTAGCCAACTTCTTCATAGGTCAAATTGTCCCTTGCATTTTTGGTCAACAAATCATTGAAACAAAGGGTAGACCAGCAGCAAGTTAGTCAATCTTTTGGGCAAAGTGGTGAAGAGGAAGAAAATTGATGCCTGGACACGTAGCATCTGTCTCAAAAATGTGGGTGATGTTAAGCCTCTTGACAAAAAGCCTGTATTTCCACACACCATGGACATCTCAAACTACCCCCCCCAAGCCCTTCACTGTCCACTCAGTCTGCTTCTCCTCCTGGATACAACTCGTTGTATCTGTGCTGTCCTCGCAACTGTATAGCCCAGAAACCCGAAAGGCATCCCCTACCCCTGACTCTCTCACTCATCCTTTCTAGGATTCCCCTCCTGGACATCTGGTAAATCTACTCCGTGTTAGCTCCACCACCGAACCATTATTCCGTCTTCCTAGAACTGCCACAGCTGTCTCAGCTTTCTCCAGCTCCCCTGCTTTCCTTCCACTCATCTCCCTCAAAAGCATTCTCTGTACAGACAGCATCCTGAATAAGCTTGTAAAAAGACACCTCTGGTCATATTACTCTACTCTTTATTTATCCTCAGGGAATCTCCAAACTTTGAAATGGGCCTACTGGCCTGGCTCCTGTTTATCACTTTTCTTAGTTTGGCTTCCTCCACGAGGAGGCTCTAAAAAGCGGACTTAAGTGCAAATAGTTTCTTTGGAAGGTGATCCGAGGAAGGGATCACAGCAGGGAAAGAAAGCTAGAAAAAGTGACTTATCTGGCAGTTAGCACTGCGGGAAACTGGACGGCAACTCCACGGGGGACTCTGCGGGCCAGTGTGGTCCGGCCTCTAGGTTATCTGTCTTGAAAGAAGCAGGCTGAGGTATTTATCCACCACTCCCCCTGCCACTGATTGAGAGTGACTCCAAGGGCCATCCTGCCTAACAGCCTAGTGTGTTCCTGTGGCCAGAAAAATACCACTCTGGGGAGAGGCTTACAAAGTTTCCACAGTAAGCAGCATCCATTAGCTCTACTCACCCCCCAAAATATTCAGGGCTGGCCTATCCAATGCCAGCCCTTCTAGGTACAGAGGAGTCAAGGGCAAAAAATAGATGAGGGCATTCCTCATGAAGCTCACATGGAGGCTCCCTGGATTTTCTCCCCTCCCCCCCAATCAGATGAGGGATGTGCTGAGTTCATGACAAGGTTTGAGTGAGAACATACCACACAACAGCATGAACACCTAATCTTCACACCTGTGAATGACAAGAGGATCTGGAGGCTCCCTGGCTTTTTGCTGCTCACACGAAGCAGGCTTTCCCCATGAGGTTCCACGGGCAATTCCCCAAAGGCTTCCCACAGCAGCACCCACTCTAACAGACCCATCTGGTCCCCCTAACTCCTGCTGTCCCCCTTCCCTGAGTCTAGTGTTAGTGTTATTTCCTCTGGAAAGAATGACCCAAAGTATTTGCAAAATATCCAACAGATGATAGTTAATATCTATAATATTTAAAAACAAATCCAAAAATCAAGAAAAAATAAAGAATCTTATTTTAAAGCAGGGTTCAACCTGACAGTAAAAGAAATGTGCATTAAAATAAAATCTAAAAAGTCTGTCAGAATAAAGTGTATTAGGAAAAAAATCTGTCAGAGTAGCAAGACTTCAAAGAATGTTAGTATCTAGGGTTGGCCAGGATGTGACACTCTCTTACACTGTCAGTTGAAGTTTGTAAGAGGACAGTCTTTTTGACAGTTAATTTGGCAAAATCCCTTAAAATGAAAAATATTCATATCATCTGACCATTCTCGGGTTTATAAATTTATCATCTAAAACACCCCAAGCAACCCCTTTAGCCATGCATCCTTGCAAAATCATAGCTCATTTTCTCAAAATGTAATACTGACACATTTTGCCAGCTTAAAGCAAATGCGGTCATTATTAGATTTTTTTTTCTTTACAAAACATTTTCTAAAAACAGAACGTGATCCATGAGGACTTGTAAAAATCTTCTGAGAATTCTCAAGAAGTTAGACAAATTAGTTTTAAAAGAACAGGAGAGAAATTTCCAATTCCTTTCCCCCCCAAAGCACCTCACTTAGAGATGGTATCACAGCAGAAATGAGGTGGTTTGCCCACCTATTCAGGGGCTGCCAAGAGGGAGAGCAAGGGGAGTCTGCACACGGATGCTTTTCTCCTCAGGCTTCCAGGAGTGCCTTCTCACAGAGCCAGTCTAGACGCAGATGACACAGATAAAGCTCAGAATAGAATTAATCATGGACTCTTTTACCTCAGTTTTAACAGCCCTCGTATGAAAAGGAACAGACACATTTTTAACAAAGGGATGGCTTCTTTCTTTATACAGGGAATTAATTTTGTTCTTACTAATCCTCCATGCTTTCTCTCAACAGTAACTCCTCTTCACATAAGGTCTCAATAAGGAACCAATCAGGACTTTTTTTCTTTGCTCTTGGAGGCCTAATCTCCAGTCTGGCCCTAATCTCCCTGGCCCATTACTGTTGCCATGGTTACAGCTTCTTTATCTGTTGTCATGGAGAAGAGGCGAATTTACCATACTATAACAGCCTTTTTTTTTTTTTTGTAAGAATCTCTTTACAAAAAAAAATTATCATAGTAAAATCCAGAAAAAGGAAGTGATTTCTGAAAATACTAAAAATTCAAAGAATAGTTTGGAACTTTGGTTTCTAAGCTACTAGTTACTACTACTACTACTACTACTACTACTACTACTACTACTACAACTACTACTACTACTATTTTATGATGTCAGTGCAATAGCCTTGGTAACAATTACATTATTGTTTAATTTTTCTATAAAGCCATGTCCTGTCTAGATACCAGAGTTTGTTTACCTTAGAAATTTACTATATAATGTTTACAGACACTAATTTTTCCCTGAGCTTATTAACTGCCTGACCTCCATTCCCTCTGAGGCACATGAATGATGATAAGACTTCTTTGCAAAAACACAAAAATATTTAATTTGCATTAAACATCAAACAACCAATAGGCTTATTTCCTTGTCATTCCCCATATTGTTAACTAAAATACTATAAATGCAGCCACCAGATCAAGTAGATGTTTTATTCACATCATCTCTTTATTAGCCTGAAGATTTAAGTAAAATATAAATAGGTAACATCAGGGAAATTAAAGGAACATTTAATCGTTCTCAGGGTAAACTTTATTTCTTTTCCCTTTGTATTTTTTTCTTATCATTGTTCCCTTGACCCTAAACTCTAGCTTTTAATTGTCTAAACGAAGAAGTAGATAAAATTTACATTTTGGCTTAAAGTTTTTATAGTTCACAAAGTAATTTTGCAAACTTACCAAAAAGATGCCTGGCTGTATATGATTGAAATTACAAGAATAACAATTTTTTTCCTAAAGTTTCATGTTATTTTAAATATTCAAAATCATGGCTTTCTAGCTAGTATATTGAGAACTTTAGTAAAACTAAGAAATGTGAATTTGAAAAAAATAATGATTTGAAACCACTTTTTATTTTAAATTAATATAAGATAGCAGTTAATGATCTCCATAATATTTCATTAAATCTTAATCTTTACGTAAAAGAATTTATTGGGTTAGTTTCCAAAATGGAATAATCAATATTTATTGAATGTCTATCAAGTTCCTACTGTTACGCTTGAAGTGAAGAATTATTTTAATTGCTTCTCGGCCTTTTAGCAAAGATCAAGTGTAGTATCTGTTCTTATAAGTTTAATATCTGATACGTCCTCTATCCAGGACAACGTATTCAATGGGTTTTTGGAGCAGGGTGATGGAATAGGACCTTGCCCGGTCCATTGTGCACACGGACTTGGTATTGCAGTATTTCCAGGAATGGTGCACCCCCACAAAAAAAAAATAATATTTTTAAACTGTGGACCTTTCCCTAAGAGAGTAGGGAACTATTTTTAAGACAGAACGTGTATACATTTAAGACAATTACTAAGACTGAGGTAGTCTCTTATTTATAAATAAGTTCCATCCTAAAGTTTCAGTAGGGTGTTTGTTTAGAAATCAGAATACATTTTCTCACTAAATCATTTCTATTCTGTTCCCAGAAACCTATTTAATTTATCTTTTACAAACTATCATAGTAGTAGTGGTATGGAATTGGATCCTACATGTACGAATTTTCTTTGGTAAATCAATTATGTATCCAATCATTAATCCACTCAATATCCATGGAGGGATTACTATGTGTAAGGCATTGTGTGAAGGCCTTTTTAAATCCATCTCCCAATTCCAGAGAGGAAACCCAGTTCAGCCATTGATAATTCTCCCTGCCCCAGCTTCACTGACAAGGACCTATCTCTTCCCACTTCTTACATTGCTTCTCCCATCCCAGTTCTATGTTCTCAGTTGTCTTGGGCAAGGGTAAGCCTGAGAAGGGCACGGGGGAAGGTCTCTGGGGTCACTGACTGTAATCGGTTCCATGAAGACCTCATGCTTTCGCCTCTGCCACTTATGTGGGCTGCAATGCGAGCTGGAATACCTCCCTCCATCTGTCTGCTGCTCTGACCTAGGCTTTTCCTTCAGACCTCTACTTAGATGTTACCTCACTGATTCCTGCCCTGGCTTAGGAGTCTCTAATTCTGGACTTTCACAGGAATAGGAGAAGTCCCCTCTGGAAACTTCCTACACTGAACTCTAACGGTCTAGACCTTTTTTTTTTTTTTTTTGGTATCCTACACCAAATTATATTCTCTTGGAAGAGTAGAAGCCAAGTCTACACGGTTTACCAATCTAATCCCGAAATCCAGTACTGTATGTTTAGTGACGTCCCAGGCATCCAATACATTCTTGTAGTGTTAGCTCAATGAAAGGTATTGCAAAATTGTGAAATTATAATGTTGAGACTTTGATTAAAAAATTCCCTCTCAGAACCCTCAAAAATGGGTATTTGCTATTATGTAGTGGGAGGGGACTGAGCTATTACTACAAGCTGGTCATGCTAATCATTATTCTGCTAAAAAATTACAAAGAAGATTAAAAAGCTAAACTCTGAGGAAGGTTCCAAGGGAATGTAGATTTATGATGAGACTACTTCATTTCAGACCAAATGAGAGGGGGACATATTCCTAAAATCCAATTACATGCCAAACAATGTAGAAGATGTGTTCATATAGGAATAATTCCTAAGAGAAATAATGCTTTCATTAAGAAGCAGAGCAGAAGCCTCAGAAGTTTGAGCTGATCTATGCATCCAGAAAAGAACCTGGGAATCTGTTATAGGAAGTGCGATTCTTATCCCCAAAGCATATATCAGAGAGAATTGCCAGGACAAGGTTGCATGGTAAGAAGAATTACCTACGGCCACACAAAGATATAAGATGAAAAAAAAAATTCTAGAAGGTATTATCATATCAGCAGAGATAACTACATCTCTCAGGGTTTGAAGTCTTTTCAAAAGACAAAATAAGAGGAAAATAATATCTGGTAACCTGGTCAACCTACACATGTGTGAACCAATTATATTCTTTATTTTCACTTTGTTTATTTAAGAAAGTACCTTTTAAAAGGGTTTTATCCAAAATGGAGCAGACCTCAGGCAGCTTGGGAAGGTGGCTAGTCCATCATTTATGTAAACTGGTGGATTCGACTAGAAAACTGCAATTAAATAGATGGGGGTTGGCTCCCTGCTCTGTTACTCTGTGACTATGTGACTTGGAAAGCTATTTAGCTTCTCTGAGCCCTACACTCCACATTTAAAAACTGATCCAATTTATTTGACATGCAGGGCTAAGTGATGATGCAAATTGTGTTCACGGGCTGCTCACAGTACCTGGCATATGATATATATACTCAGTGAATGGTTATTGTTATTTATCTGTCTTCAGATCCAGAATGCAGAAAATCTGCTTCTGCTGGCCCGGTTTCATGGTATCTGGTTGGAAATCTAGGATCGCTAGTGGAAGGGCTTTGGGAAGGATTTGGGCTAAATCTGATAGGTCAAGTGAGTTGAGGACAAGCATGCTTCTTCCATGCAAGGATAGGACTTGGTCAGCTCAATATCTCTCCCTGTTTCCTTTGTCAGGTAGAGAAAATTCATCCTTTGTTTTCCCTCTTTTGTCATCCCACATCTCTACTTTAGCAAGAATGTACTTCATTTCAGGTTTCTTCTCTCTCTGTATTTTCTTACTAATCGTTGTACCCTTCCCATCTGTCACTATTCAAGAATTGTGAGGCCACCTTTAATCATCTCTCTCATCAATGTCTCTTCCTGGCATCTTTTACCAACTGTAGGAAAGCTCCGCTTCTACCCCATCCCCAGCTCCCTTTGTTTCCATCTTTCCCTTGAGTTTATGTCATTGAATTTCTAGTCATTATTTATCCCTTCTCCATGCCCAGGGACCTCAAATGTGCCATTTCAATCATTCCCCTGTCACCAGAGCTTCCTCTAGGGATAAAGACTGACAAGCTGTGACATCTCCCCTCCCATCTCTCATGTGCCTTTATCAACATTCACCTTATCCCAGCCATATGGCGCTTTGTCCCGGGCTGCCATGCAATCCTCTTCTCCAGCCGTGAAGAACATCTAAAGAACACATGCACTGCCGCTACAAATCAGCATTTAGGTAAGCTTTAAGAAGCAGTGTTTTTTCATGTGATTTCCTTTGGTAATAAGGCACTACCAAAATAAAATAGCTAACAATCTGTGTTGTTAAGAAAAAAATAATTGAATCAGTGCTAGGTAGTCTTAATTTTTTTTTTAAGTAACTGAATTTTTCTGGTAAGAAACTCAAGTAAAAGTAAGTTGAAAATAATACAAATTAAATAGGAAGAACTAGAAATTTAAACTACTCTCTTTAGTAATGTAAATACTATTAAGAACTGCTTTTACTGTTTCTGGATACTAAGTCACCCCTGCTCAAATAAATAAATAAATAAATAAAGCTGCCATCTCGTTTGATGGCTCAGTGAGTTCTACTAATGGCAAACTTCCAATTCTGTCCATGGGATTTAAAATAAAATACTTTATTTAAAGTTATTGTATAAGCGTACCCGTGGAAATGCTCATTGCCAGGATGGGCTAGTTTCAGTATTCTGAAATGTCTCTGAGAATCAGAATTTCAGAACAGCCCACTAACCACATGCCATGTTTCTGGTAGACAAGAAGAGAAAGAGTGTGGGAGGCAGCATCTCAGGCCAGGAGTGCATTGACAGGGCATGGAGGTTTATTAAGCATCCGTGTGTAGTACGCTAGGTTCTAACCCCCACATACTCATCTTCAAATTTTATAGCCTCCAAAACATATTAAAGGGAAATAAAAAAGAATAAAAGAGGATATAAAACGAAGATAAATTATTACTTATTCCAATTAAGTTAATACAAGTCGAGCCTTATATCACCACTATGAAGCCACTGAAAAACTATGGGGGGGGGCACAGAATGCATATGAAAGATGTTTCCTAATCCGGTTTCTTTTTGAGTTCGATACAGCAGAGAAAGAGAACGAGAGAGAGAGGAGAGCACGAGCAAGAGAGGCAGTCCAATTCCATTCTAGTGCCCTTTCTGGGAAGTGGCATGATGAGCATGGAGAACTTGCAGCTACAGTTGAGTGATCACTCACATAAACTCACCTTTTTTTTTTTTCTTTTTTAATGTACTGAAGTAAGGAAAATGATAATAAAGCTGTAAACCATAGAAGAGGCTTAGTGGCCTGAACCAAGCACTCATACTTCAAATCCATTAAGTAGGCAAACAAAAGGAATAACCATCAGAGATGATGGATTAAGTAATAAAAACAATTATGTAATCGTAAATTGTGGCTGTGAATCAAGTTCCAGTAACCTTTTTTGGTCACTCTAAATAGAACATTCTTAATTCCTACTGAAAAGATGGGTCTTTTACAAAGTCTTGTATGATTTTTTTAAATAATCAATACATGTGTTGATTTACCCAAAGGCCCATATCAATTTGAATTATGGTTGGTAAATCTATTGAATAATTCCAAATATAACATAGGGCATGTGTTATTTTGAAATACAGGATACAGGTATTCAACTATGATAATAAATGTATGTATTTCAAGTTTGATTCTTGGTTGCTATTATAACTAAAGCAAAATATATGTTTAACCTATATTCACATTTATCATCATCAAGAGGTGTATGATGGATAACATTTTTTTTTTTTTTTTTTCTGGAGCAAAGTGAAAAGAATCCTAGGATTGCAATTAGAACGGAGGCTGTATTGTCTTTCAGTCAGCAGCTTGACAGATAACTTCTAGGGTAAGGTAGGTTGTAAGATTGCTACCACTAGGGTTCTATCATGCTGGGAAGCAACAATATCTTCCACCTTTGTCTCTTTCTCCTGTTTGTTTTTCTACTTATTTATTTCTCTCTTTCTTTCTCTGAAGTTGATTCATCCAAATTTGAGACAGAATTTGGAACCCAATGGCAGCTTCACAGTCCACTTTGCAGTTCTCTTTTTTTGGTAGTGCTTTATCTGGCTTTGGTATCAGGGTAATGCTTGCCTCACTGAATGAATTTAGAAGCTTTCCTTCTTCTGTATTTTTGGGCAGTATGAGAAGAATAAGTATTAACTCTTCTTTAAATGTTTGGTAGAATTCACCTGTGGAAGCCATCTGATCCTGGACTTCTGTTTGTTGGAAGTTTTTTGATTACTGATTCAATTTCATTACTGGTCATCAGTCTATTCAAATTTTTTATTTCTTTCTGGTTTAGTTTTGGGAAGTTATATGCTTCTAGGAATTTATCCATTTCTTCTAGGTTGTCCAATACGTTGGTATAAAAGTTCGCATATTATTCTCTTATAATCTTTTATATTTCTGTGGGGTCACTTTTTTTCTCCACTTCCATTTCTGATTTTATTTATTTATGTCCTCTTTGTTTCTCTCTCTCTCTCCCTCTCTCTCTCTCTCTCTTTTTTTTTTTTTTTTGATGAGTCTGGCTAAAGGTTTATCAATTTTGTCAATCTTTTCAAAGAACCAGCTCCTGGTTTCATTGAACTGTTCTACTGTTTTTTGTTGGTGGTGTTATTGTTGTTGTGGTGGTTGTTATTTAGTTTCTGTTTCTTTTATTGCTGCCCAATCTTTATTATTTTCTTCCTTCTGCTAGTTTACTCCCTTAGGTACAGGTTACATTGTTTACCTGAAACTTTTCTTGCTTCCTGAGGTAGGCCTGTATTGCTATAAATTTCCCTCTTAGAAAAGCTTTTGTTGCATCCCAAAGATTTTGGTCCATTTCATTTTCATTTGTTTCTGTGTATTTTTTGACTTCCTCTTTGATTCACTGTTTAATAGCCTGTTATTTAACCTCCGTGTATTTGTGTTCTTTCCAGATATTTTTCTTGTGATTGCTTTCTAATTTCATAATGTCATGGTCAGAAAAGGTGCATGGTATGATTCCAATCATTTTAATTTGGGGAGACTTGTTTTGTGGCCTAACATGTGATCTCTTCTGGAGAATGTTCCATGTACACTTGAAAAGAATGTGTTTTCTGCTGTTTTAGGAAGGGATGTTCTGAATATATCCGTTAAATCTATCTGGTCCAATGTGTCATTCAAAACCAGTTTTCTTGTTGATTTTCTGTTTGGATGATCAATCCATCAATGCAAGTAAGGTGTTAAAGTGCCCTACTATTATTGCATTACTATCAATTATGTTTGCACTACCTGCTTTATGTATTTGATTTCTCCCATGTTGGGTGTATAAATATTTGTAATTGTTAAATCATCTTGTTGGATAATTATATGTGTCCTTCTTTGTCTCTTGTTACAGTCTTAGTTTTAAAGTCTTTTTTTGGTCTGATATCAGTATTGCTATCTTAGCTTTCTCTTTACTACCATTTGCATGATAAATGCTGTTCCATCCCTTCATTTTCAATATGCCTGTGTCTTTAGGTCTGAAGTCAGTCTCTAGTAGACAGCATATAGATGGGTCTTGCTTTTTTATCCATTCTGTCACCCTATGTCTTTTGATTGGAGTGTTTAGTCCATTTACATTCAAAGTAATTATTGATAAGTATGTACTTATTGCCATTTTGTTACTTGTCTTATGGTTGATTTTGTAGTTTTTCTTTGTTCTTTTCTTCTCTTGCTCTTCTCTCATAGTTTGCTGACTTTCTTTAATGATATACTTGGATTCCTTTCTATTTTTTGCATATCTATTACTAGTTTTTGATTTGTAGGTACCATTAGGTTTATATTTAACCTCTTATGCATATAGCAGTCTATATTAAGATGATGGTTGCTTAAGTCTGAACCCATTCTTTACTCTTCCCTACCCCCCACTTTTTAGGGATATGGTGTTATACTTTACCTCCTTTCATTCTATGAATCCCTTGACTGATATTTATAGCTATACTTAATTTTACTGCATTTGTGCTTCTTACTTTTCTTACTCCTGCTTATCATCTTTCCTTTCCACCCAGAGTCCCCATTAACATTTCTTGAGAGCTGGTTTAGTGGTCATGAGTTCTTTTAACTTTTGTTTGTCTGGGAAACTCTATCATTCCTTCTATTCTGAATGACAGCTTTGCTGGATGGAGTATTTTTTATTGCAGGTTATATTTTCTTTCAGCATTTTGATTATATCATGTCACTCTCTTTGGGCCTGCAACTTTCTTTCAAAAAATAAGCGGATAGCCTTTTAAGGTTTTCCTTGTATGTAACTGTTTTATTTTCTCTTGCTGCTTTTAAAATTCTCTCTTCATCACTACTTTTTGCCACTTTAATTACTATGCCTTTGTGTGGACTTCCGTGGGTTGATTTTGTTGGGGTTCTCTGTGCATCCTGGATATAGATTTCTGTTTCCTTCTTCAGATTTGGGAATTTTCCTCTATTATTTCTTCAAATAAATTTTCTGCCCCTTTTCTCTCTCTTCTTCTGGGACCCCAAAAATACAAATGCTATTATGCTTGATGATGTTGCTGTGTTCACTATGTATTTTTATTTATTTTTTCTTTTTCCTGTTCAGCTGGATTGCTTTCCATTATTCTGCAGGTTGCTGACCCATGCTTCTGATATCTCTAGTCCACTATTTATTCCATCTAGTATATTCTTAATTTTAGTTATTGACTTCTTCATCTCCGATTGGTTCTTTTTTATGTTTTCTATCTCTTGTTTGAGAGTCTCCCTGAGGTCCTCTACTTTTTCACAAGGCCAGTAAGTATCTTTATGGCTATTACTTTAAATTCTTTATCAGACATATTACATAATCTCCATTTTGTTTAGCTCTCTGGCTGTGCTTTTGTTCTGTTCTTTCATTTGGGACATATTTCTATCTCATTTTATCTAACTCTCTATGTCTGTTTCTATGTTAGGAAAGTCAGCTATGTCTCCTGCTCTTGTAAGTAGTGGCCTTATAAGAATTGGACCGGTGGTGCCCTGCAATGTCCCGTTTGCCAGAACTTACCAAAGTGTCTCCTGTGTATTGTGTGTATCCTACTTTTGTGGCTGAGCTGCTTTTGTCTTCAGTCCACTCATTTGCAGTGGGTCTTTTGCTAGTTATGGGCAGGGTGTGGTTCCTATAGTGGGTGAGTCTGAGGCCACCTTGGGCTTCAGTTGAGTCAGACAAGGCATTTGCCAGAGATGTAGGAGCACTGGATTGTAAGGCACTTTCCCTGTGTTGTCTCCTGAGAAGCTTTAGTAGGTGGATAAGGCCTGGAGTCAGACCTGATAGGTGCACCCAGCCCACTGTGGGGCTGCAGTGGGACTGGTATGTGTGGTTATCATCCCCTCTCCCTGGGTCATAAGTCACTCGGGAGTGATTCTGGCCCACTGGGGCTGCTTGCACACTGCCAGGCTTGCAGCATTGCTTTGAAAGGGCTCTGGCTAAGGACGTATTGGAGAAAGTAGGCCCACAGGAGAATGCAAGGGTGGGGTATGAAGCACCACACAAGTTCTGCATAGGTCCACTATGGGAGGGGTCCTACAGCCACCAGAGAAAACTCCTGCCCAGGCTGGCATGGAGGCAGTGTGTCTGCAGAACAAGGGTGGGGTGTGCTGTTAATAAGTTAGGTGGAGAGCATTTCTGCTATGCTGGTTCTGGCAATACATATCTGTATGTCTCAGCTGGGGGGTTAGGGAGGGAAATGGTGCCACCAGAACTTTTATTCTTAGAGAAGTCTGCCAAAGATCCCTGCCCTTCCAGCACTCACTCTGAGATTAGTAAATAAATCTCCTCCATCTATACTCCAGGCATTTTTTGAACTGCAGCTTTTGTACTATATCTCAGCAGGGCTGTTTGTTGTGCTGTCTCTTTAGAGGCGGGACTCTGCCTTCCTGACTCTGCTTGCTGATATTTAATGTTTCTGGTGTTAAGCTCCACTGATTATTAGGCCCCTCTGGTTTTCAAAATCAAATGCTATGGGGATTCACCTCTCCCATATGTGTCTCCAGTGCCTGGGATGCCAGACCGGGGGTCTGGTCTTCTCCCTTCCCTGTGCCCATAGCATCCTTTCCTCCCATGGACAGTCCCATAGATCCATTTGGCTCCTGACTGCATCTCTGCCTTTAGACCCTTTTTAATGTGGACTCTTTTCTACATTTAGCTGTGGAGAGTCTGTTTTGTCAGTCTTTGGGTAGTTTTCTTGGTTATTTACGTTGATGTGCATGCTATCTAGTTTTGTCTATGGGATGAGGTGAGTTCTAGATGGTCCTACTCGATCATCTTCCCCAGATGTCCTGGTCCCAATGCTGTGGTTTTGTTTTTGTTTTTTGTTTTCCCATTTTGACAAACATAACATGGTAATGGGGGATGTTAACAGTGGAGACAATGGGTGAAGGGTATACAGGAGCTCTGTAATATCTTCACAAATTTTCTGTAAGTCAAAAATTATTCCACTATATATATAATTAAGAAAACAGGAGGAGCTGTGGCTTCAATTCTAGTTGATAGATCAACCCTAATGCCCTTAGCACTTTTTTTTTGTTTGTTTAATTTTAGCTGAAAGTAGACTCCATGAAGACATGTGACAAAAGGAAGCTTATCTATTAGGAGTGCATCATTTCATTCTGAGTGAAGAATTAGAAAAAAAATAAACAAGGACAGTGTAAACTTTTAGGATTCTTAGTGTGGTCAGACCTAACATCTATCGGTCAGTGAGAAAAGATTAATTCTGGAGGGTTGAAAGGGATACGCACCACACTGACTTCCGAACATGGGCTCGAGAGACAAAGCATTCAGATTGTGGCCATCGATCTGGAAATTGTCATCCCACCCAGAGTACTTATGATTCATGCTGATGCTTCTGTATCACCTGGCACCAGTCTAGGTGTGTGTCCACTTTGTATTTTATTCTAGGAAGTAATGCATTGGATTCCAACTAGATTCTTGTTTCATTTTTCACCTATTTAGCAGCTAATAGCTAATAAAATTAAAGAGGACAGAATGGAAAAACAGCCTTGCTTAAGTGGACACAATAAATTCCCAGAGAGCATGGACCTAGCTAATCACCACACTTGTCATGTGGGGAAATTCTCAGGTAAGAAGTTTGACATTTGTACTCAATTGGTTTTACAGGCACCATACCTAGGGTGGCTCGGTGTTCTATGTGCTTCCCTGAGAAATACCGAATATTTGATAAAGGATGCTAAGAAAAAGTAATAATGACCAAGGCAATAAAATTCAAAGTTATGGGTGGGAAGTTTGCTTTTTGTAAATGCATAACCATGGAGAGAACAGAGGGGAGAGGGAATGAGGAGAATAACTTGTTGAGGGAAGCCTAGGAAACTAAAATTTATTGAAGGGAACACTTGTACACCAATGACTCAGGTGAAAAGATTGAATAACCAAAAGAATTAATAAAATCTAGGCAATTAAAATAATATTTCTAAAAACTTATATATCACAGATCTTGCTAGTCCAGAGTAAGAATATCACAGATCACTGAAATCTAGGATGAACTTCCAGATAACTTAATATGCCCTTTACATATGGCAATTTATGATTCCAGCATATCTATAAACTCCATTCTGGTTAGCAATTTCAAATTCTTTCTCCTCCAAGGCCTTTTTCCCATTTTTGACTATTAGCAGTTATGATAAATAATACTAAATTTCACTTCACACTTACTCATATTTGCCCCCTGCTTCATGCATCTTGGCTCAAAAACATAGCCTTAATTTTGTTTTGTTTTTTCTTTTTAGAGGATACCTACCTGTGTCTATTCTTACTCTCTTACTTTCCCATCCCTTATATTCAGATAATTTCACCATTTTTAGCTGGTTATATACCACAAAATAAGTCACTAGGCAATTTCACCATAATTTTGTCTCCATAATAATCTCCTCTAAAGAAAGCTATAGTTATCAACTCAATATCAACGAGTCTGGCAGATTTTTCTCTAATGGAGGTTTCACCAGGGACCGTGCTATATAAACATTTGACTGACTCTCATGGTACTGATTGCAAAATTTAGGGATGTATATTAAAAATGTCATAAGTTATCTTAATGACTTATTAGGGAATTTCCTGTGTCATTTCCACTCTGAAAATCCATTATATGCTATGAAATATATTTATAACTCATGCTAAAATAACCACTTCTAAATTTTGAGTAGATACTTGGAGTGTA
Source organism: Ursus arctos (assembly GCF_023065955.2). NCBI lineage: Eukaryota > Metazoa > Chordata > Mammalia > Carnivora > Ursidae > Ursus > Ursus arctos. The sequence goes on from NW_026622841.1 coordinate 20,999,891, forward strand.
GGGTACTGGGATCTATTGGATAAATCAATGACCACATTCCATATTCTTCTTGGTTTTATACATTTTTATAAAACTCCCCTCTCAGACCTTATCTTTCCAATCTTAAAAACATAATCCCAACTCCCTCTATTACTGCACACTGACATTTTCTTCCTCTTTTCCCTTAGCATGTATTAGTCTTTATACAAACCCCATTCCCCTCTATTGATTATATTAGCTTCCCTTCTTGAACATGCCTACCTTTATCTCCATCTTTGAGCAAATTGAACGGCCCACAGTTTCTAAAACACAAACATGACATTATTTTTTTCTATAATGATAAGGGGATGGAAACTCGTCTACCAAATCCTTTCTATTAACCTCTGCGTGTTATTGATCTCTTTCGATTCTGGTATGTTGGGGGGTGTATTTAAGACGAAGTCACCTTCAACATCCCCTCTTTCCCATTCTTAGTTCTGCTTCTCAGTTTCCTCTCATAAAAATGTCATCCATACGGAAACGTCATGCTAAAATATGGCAAGATAACTTCTGTGAAAGAATTCATTTTCACTTCTACCAAATTAATCTGGATTGAGACTGAGCCATGCAGATAAAAGCTTGTTTAATTTGGATTTTACCATATGTTTTTCTAATATACATTTTAAAACTGAGCAAATCTGTTTCACCCGGACTGGAATAGTTTTATATATAGAAAGATCCTTTGAACAATCTGAAGAGAATAAAAAGACATAAAACCTTTTATTTATCTGAATTATGGTTTGTCTTCTTAGACTAAAAACTCCATTCTAATAAGGCACTTATCCAATTTGTACATTTATCCATTCATTTATCTATTTGATCATTTGTTCATTCAAAATATTTTTGCTGAGCACCTTTTATGTAACAGGCAGCATTCTAGGTGATAGAAATGAAATAGAAAAGATAACGCCCTGCACTCTTGGAGCTCACAATCTTCATTTGCACCTTCCTTGGTGACTGATTATTGAATGTTAAATAAAGTAGAAGCTGTAGTGATTACAGAGTGAGAAAGTGAGGTATTATTCGATGTGTTTTTGGCTTAGAGGGAAAAAAAAAAAGAAGTTACATCTAAAAATTAAAGGCAGCAAAGGACAGTGATTAAGTAAAGATTTCACAGCTAGATTGCTTTTGCTACACACGAGGTATGTGTTCTCAATAAGTTAAGTCACCTTTCTGACCTCAGTTTTCTCACCTATAGAATGTGGATGATAACAGCAGAATCTAAACCCTAAGACTGCTTTAACCCCTGAGGCTATTTCGAGAGTTAACTGAGTGCCAATTTATAAAACATGTTCAAGAACGCCTGTCTGAGGGGCGCCTGGGTGGCACAGCAGTTAAGCGTCTGCCTTCGGCTCAGGGCGTGATCCCGGCGTTATGGGATCGAGCCCCACATCAGGCTCCTCCGCTATAAGCCTGCTTCTTCCTCTTCCACTCCCCCTGCTTGTGTTCCCTCTCTCGCTGGCTGTCCCTATCTCTGTCAAATAAATAAATAAAATCTTTAAAAAAAAAAAAAAAAGAATGCCTGTCTGAAAGGAAGCACTCCATAAGCTTCTTTTAAATAAAGTAGATGTCCGAGAGGAAAAAAAGAGGAAAACAAAAAAACAGAACAACGACTAGGAATTACATCACGAGACAGTGCTTACTGATTCCAATTTCACCGGTGCACCTCATTGGGCAGACACTTTAATCTTGCTTTGCTTCTGTTTTCTCATTTTAAAGACAAATACAATAAGATAAACTTCCACTGCCTCTTTCATTTGGGTAGAGTGAGTCCAAATGACTTCCCGATTACAGAAGAAAACTGTATAATTAGAAATAACACACTCTGCTGCTTTTTGCCCCATTAGTTGCTAGCTCTAGGTGAGGGTTTAGGTTGGAAAAACACTGGACATCCATGGTTTAGTTTGATAAGGGACTGTATCATCGCTGTTTTTGAATGATCCCTATGTATCAGGTATTGTGCAAATCAGTTTATACACATCAAGTGGTATCTACTGGAATTTTGCATCACGAGAGAATTTGGGTAGTTCAGGAATGCACCTGAGGTCAATGATCAGTGGCAGAGAATGTTGCAAACCCAAGCTTTTGGCTGCAATAAAACCATATAGTTTGTACAAGAACAGAGGATATTACAAACTTCTACTGACACCATATGTAGCTGCCTTCCTGATATTAAAAAATGAATATTAAGTGCTGAGTGTTGTGTACCTGTCATGAAAAATATATTAGATAGAAAAAATTATTAAAAGTCATATTTCTCAGGTTAAAATTATTGATGCATTTGCAGTACTTAGTAGCTTGTCAGAGTTGCAGCCTTATTTTACTGTAAACCCACAGGCATATTGTTAGTGTCATCTTTGAAATATTCACTAATTCAATGACAGAATTGTAAATTCTTTTCAGTCTAGAAGGTATAGAGCCACCTGTTATTTTGAAAACCTAAACAACGTGTATTTAGTACATGATAAAATTAAGAGAGCTACCACTGTATGAATCACAGATGCTAATTTGCTGGCATAAATGTAGAATGCTATATTGTACAATCCTGGCAATTATGTCAGAAATCAGTCTAGAGTAATTCATTAACACCTTTTCTTCAGGAAAAAAGGAAGAAGCTGACATCTGTAACTAATATTATGATCTATGTTATTTTACATTATGTTTTTGATTTTATGAACAGTAGGCAACCATAAGATAATTGAATAGCTAATTATTAAAATACTCCATTTTTATATTCAGTCACTGTTCAAGAATGTAGATTCATTTTGCAAATTATAGGTCTTATTCTACTGATGAGGAAGAAGGAAATCGACAACTTTAGGGAAGCACATTAACTCCTTCCAAGCCTGATGCAGCCTGTAAGGACATGCTTGATTCTGTACCATAGCAATTGTCCTGGGATTTTGTATAAAAACCAAACCAGGATAAATTAACTCAAAATTTAAGTGTACCAATAACACTGTTACTTAAAATCAAATCACACACTGCTTAAGCTGTTCGGAAATACATACATACAAATTTACCTAAAGATATATTATTTGTTTGTTTAAGCATATTATTAGATAATTATATATTTAAGGGGACCTCTCTTAAACAACTGTGATGACTATTTCCTAAGGTGACCCATATCATCTAAGCTGACTGTACTTCCATTGAGTATAGTTGGACTTGTAGTCAATAGAATATGGCAAAACTGAGGAGACAGGCATTCCCTTAACATTATTTGGCAGAGGTGATGGAGTACTCTCATGATTAGGTAACATCTTATAAATCTCTGTCTTAGTAGACTAAAAGAGCTTCTCCTTCTGGCCTTGGAGAAATGAGCTGCCATATTTGAACTGCCTATGAAATGGGCCATATGGCAGAGAAATATGAGTAGCCTCTATGATCTAAGGGTAACCATTGGGTAATGGCCAGGAAGAAAATGGACATCTTAATCCTGTAGCCACAGACAAATTCTGCCAATAACCTAGGAGCTTGGAGGTGGGTCAAGCTTGACCCCTAGTCAAGCTCTGATGAGACCTCAACTCTGACTAGTATCTGAATTGTACTCTGGTGAGATCCTAAAGCAGAGAACTCAACAAAGCTACGCTTGGGCTCCTGACCCATGGAACCTGAGAGATAATAAATGTGTATCATATTAAATTGCTACGTTTATGGTAATTTATTATACAGCAATGGGAAACTAATATAGCAACCTATCATACAGGTCAATATGAGAAACTTCTCAAAGGTCAGTTATGCCTCTCCTCTTCCTACGACAGCAGACATTATCAAGCCCACTAGAGAAAATTTCAATTGTCTTCAGAATGGCCCTTTGGAGCCTGAATATTCAATATACATCAAGGATATTATCAATTCAATTTCTCCTAAGAGTACATTCGGAGCAATATGAAGTTTTCATTCACATTCACAAATGGTTTAGTATTATTAGAGACATGGTAAATCTATGTTAATTCTCTAAATAGTGCCTAAGTGATGAGAAATAGATCTTTTCATTTTTTAAAACAACTTTTATTGAGGTATGTTTCTGTGCAATGGACTGCACCCATTTGAAGTATATAATTTGACACGTTATGACAGATGTATAAACCCATAATATTACCATCAGAATCATGAAACAGATCCTACTGGTCAACTCCAAAAGTTTCCTCCTGTACCCTATAGCTATTCCTCCTGTCACCTCCAGTTCCTGGCAACCTGTGATCTGCTTCCTGTCGCTACAGATTCAGTTTGCATTTTCTAGAATTTCATATATGTGGACTCATATGCATGCAATTTTTTGGGTGTTTGGCCTCTTTCACTTGATACAATGTGGATCCTCTAAATTTTTTTCATCATGTTGTGAAACTGAAAAAGCAGTGCCCTTAAAACTCAGTATCTTAGCAATCCATCTTTTGGTATCATGACTACAAGAGCCAATATGGCAATGCTGTGTGCTGCTCCTTCTGCATTCACTCAAACACACCCGTGTATATATTGCAAGGGGTTGACTCTTTACAGGCATATGATATTCACCATTATCTAATGCTTATATATATTTTACAACCATAGATATTTCAATTTCTGCTTGGCTCAAAATGAACAAATCGCTGATCATATTTGCAGGGGACAGAATCAATTGGAAATAAGGTCATAATGACTGCTTACATTTATGCAGTGAATGGCTCTCAGTAATTAACTGACATCATATACTAGAAAAATCAATAAGAAAAATGTCCATGCATATCCTTTCTATTTCATCAACAGAGGTTACTTGCTCTGCCTCTGCCTTAACATCAGGCCACACTGAGCAGCAGAGCTTGGGTGACACCTGTCATAATCAATTAGTCAAGTAGAAAAATGGTGTAAAAACATGGCTTGTAGATTGAGAGCAGTTCAATCACCCTCAAATGTTCCCTCAGGAAATGAAAAGTCTGTTATTCCATTCAGCCACGTTTGATTTGCTGAACATTATTTTCTTCTCCCATTCATGCAAACTAAAATACACAAACAAATACAAGAGACCTGGGATCCTTTTGGGGAGAAAAGAAAAACACAAAATCTTGTCTAGCTGAAAGCAGCTCTCAGCTCCAGGTGACAGTACCCCCAACTGTAATCACATTAGAAAAGGAAGAATGGATTAAAAATCACCAGCAACACTCACAAAAAAAAAAAAAAAAAAAAAAAAAAAAAAAAAAAAAAAAAGATTCCTACAATGCTAGAGAATTTTATCCAGACATAGAATGTAGGATATAAAAAGCAAATGTCATATTTCATTGTCTTTTCTTCATGCAATAAACATGAATTTTTAGCTGGCATTCTTGTCCTATGATCCTTAATCCTCAAATCTTAACGTGGATGCATTTGGAATGATGAATTTTGACTTTCCAAGTTCTTATTTCATCTTTCTCCCCACCCTCATCTCATGAGCTTAAGGTTGCCAGTTTGGGTACATCATCTTTGGAAGGAAACTTTTTTCTTACGTGGCCCCTCCCCCAATTTCCCCACTACCACCAAAGTTCAGCTCTTGGAACTCAGAGTGGCATAGTTTTTGCTTCAGTCATCCCAATAGGCTGAGAAGCAGAGGTTCAGGGAACATGTCTAGTGAACAGATTTAGAGAATCCATTACACAAATGTGTCTTCAACAAGCAATAACAAATGAATGAAAATTTCCAAGCAATTATGGGTTCCTGGTGTTATTTTTCTTGCCAGAAATGATGCCTAACAGAACCACTAGCAATCTAGCACTAATACCGCAGAGGGACTCTAAAGGGTGACGACAGTTATAACCCTGGCATGAAGGAGTGAGAGTACGCTGCCAGGGAATGGGCAAAGAGAATTTCCAATCTTGACTCTGATGTTTGCAAACGTCACCTGCATTTGCTGATGGAGAATATCACTCTTCTGCAAATCCCACCTCTAGCTACAGTCAGAAACTGGGTTAAATATATCTTTCCTTTGAAATCTCTGGGTGCAAGTAAATGTACCAGGTAAATCACTATAAGGAAATAACATTGTGACAAAATGTCAGAAAAATAATTTCTTTTAACTATAGTCTTCTCACCCCAGAGTCAAATTCTGAACTGGAATAAGCCATTCATTGGGCCCTTAGGTTTTGACCTACCAACAGGGTAAATGAAATCCACATCTGTGTATAAAAACTGTGTCACTCAATGTTACTCTGTATCTTCAATGACCTGCAAAGAAATCTTGTTTATATTTAAGTGTGAAGCTCCAGGAATGTGATATTTTTTGAAAAGCATGTATATTATTTACATATGCTTATATATTTAGATTGAGTGTAATTCATAAGCATACAGGGTCCAAAAGCCTCTTCATACATGGCATATGAATGCTACTTCATTATTATTCAGCTAAATCAAGCACAGATTATATAAAACTATAATTAATGTAGAAAAGCTACCGTCAAATGACTATAATTAAGTGTATGTCCTGCTTTATTAGGATCGACTACCCATAAAGATATTTAACACACCTTTGCCTTGTCAACACATATGCTGATGTTCTAACAAACGCGAAGTACAGCAAAATGCAGAAACATCTTTAAAATGCAGATACTCCAAAAAGAGAAGCAGCCTCAACTTGCCCCAACTGGCTGGTAATAAATACTTGTACATAGCTCACACATCCCACCCTGCCCGACTCCATTAACCTAGCTGGAACTCCATAAAAATGGTCTCTTGCTCTCTGACAATATTCATGGCTTCCCCCACTTAACCATTCATGTCATCCCAACTCACATTCATTCCTGACTCCAGCATCTCAACTCTCAATTTTATTCTCTGTATGACCCCCCGCCCCCCCCCCCAGTTCTTCATAACTGGCAATATCACTGTATCCCTGGCTCTGACCCTTGGCTTTATCTAAACTTCTCTTGAATAAGTGGTTTCCTATTTAAAGATTTTTAGAGACTCAAGGACGCGTCTTTTAGGGCAATGGTTCTCTAAACCGGTGTGCCCTTCTGTTCAGTGTTTTCAGTGGCAAGGAAGAGGGTGAAGTAGTTAATGTGCCAGGAACCGCTTTCTCTCTCATCTCTTTCACGATCTTTATAAAATCTGTGTGGCCTATGAAAGGAGGGGATGATCTTACTGATCTTACTGAGTGGTGGATTCTCAAAAGGAGAATCTCAGAGAAGGAATAATACCCTGAGAGAAGGGGTAAGACATGGAGGTACACTTCTAGGAAACTCTCTCATTACAGAAGGGGTATAGAGTCTGTGATGCACAGGACTTAGCCCAGCCCTGTGGACTCTGCTGAATCTTTAGAAAGAGTTCTCAGCAAAAGAAAAGACAAATAACTAAAAGTCTCCGGATTTTCCACTAAAATCTCAGGGATAATTATGAATTTACATCATTTGTATTAAATCCAGTCATGCGAGTGTGGATGGTCTGCCCTGGAATGACTGTTAAGCAACACCTGGGTCTCCCTAGGAGCTTCCCACGCATCAACAAGACCAGTCGGGGCAGCTGCACTTTGGCACAGGCTCTGACAGATCTAGTGACATTATAGCAGCAGACAATGCAGAAAGCAAGGAAATGGTAAATGCCATGTAGCAGCTGAGAGGATTACTAGACGCCCACAAATGTGTGGAAATTTAGAGGAAGGATGTATTTCCTTAATAGTACTGGTGAGTACTGGCCTTTGGCAAAACAAGCTCTAACTGAATTCTCACTCACCAGTGGATTACTCTGCTTCACAGGGTTCTGGGTAAACACCTGACTTGGTCAGGCTTTATACCGCGATGCCCCCTAATGGTGTCGGCACTCATGGCTTCTGACCATCTCTACATAGTCTGTCCCAGACCCATTAAGGGCAATGAAGCCTCACATAAAATATTTGACCTTGGCATGCCTTCAGAGTTATGTAATTTTGGCTTCTTACCCACAATCTGTGGAGAGCTCTGGGACTATTGCCCCAATGTTCAGAAGAGGAACCCTGGAGTGAACAGCTTGTCTCCGAAGTAAGTCCACAATCCACAACTGCACCACACCTGCACTGCACGTAGGTCCCCGTGCCTCTCTGCTCTTCGCATCCCTGCCACCGGTCTGCTCGGGCAGCAAGACGCTGCTGCTCCCAGTAACAAAACTACATTACATTTGACAGCTTAAATGAACAAGAGACACATTAGGATAAAGTAACTTTGACTGCGATGATGTTGTCACAGGAGTCATCTACCTGGAAAGGAAGAATGATAGGAAGACTGAGAATGGATTAGACTGGGAAAAGAAGAGCTAACATGTGGAATACCATCCCTACCCACATTTCACTGGATGGATTCTGAAAGCCTGAGAGTTTGGGCAGCGTGCTAGAGGGAGCTTTGCTCCAGCTCAGGACAGCTCACTGAGCTTAACTGTTCCCAAGTCAGGATTCAGTAAGCTAGAGTTTGGCAGCTTGAAATTGGCCATGATGGGAATATTCACACCACACAAATCAGTCAATGCTACAAATCATGGATGTCTTCCTTATCCTCACATCACTAGTTGATTCTCTTACATTCTGAATTCTCCCTGGGAATTTTGCTTATTAAAAGAAAAAAAAATACCACAATTGAATATAACATTGTCTCCATCTGCCAAAGTCCCCAAATTTGGTAGTTCGTGATCACGCTGCCAAAGATGATCATGTAAGTATATAGAAAGAGCAAAAAGACATACCTTCACTATAAAAGTATCTAAACAACTTGCTACCTACTAGACCAGGATGAGTTGCATGAATTTTTATTTCAGCCAAAATATAAGGTAGCTATAAAAACAAAAAAAGAAAAAAGAAAGAACTCAGGGACAATGATACCGTGTTTTCTAATTCCTTTATAAACTACAAAATTTAGATCATCCATGTTGATTCACACTGATTTATTTTTAAGACCAATGGCAAATTCTGCCTCTCCTGTGCAGACTCCATTCCCCATCTACCTGTGACTTTCTCTGATCCTTCTGAGATAAGGTGGTATTTATTGTCTGTATCACTTAATTGATACTCAGTGTCTGTTCCTTTATGACTTTTTGAGTGTGCCTCTACGACCAAACAAATCTCTTTTGAAATCATGGATGTGCTCATATTTCTTGATAGCCTGCACCATGGCTAGCAAGTCATAGGTTCTTGATTATATATGCTGATCAGTGCAGTCGGGATATTTTCCCTACTGGTAATACACATCAACAGTCACACTTGCAGCCAGATCATCAAAATGTCATTTTGGCACATCCTTCCTTGGGTGTCTCCGGCAAGGTCAATAATTTGTCAGCTCTTACCCTCTCTGTTGCTTCCAATATGCTTAATTTATAACTTGTCTTTATCTTTGTCAGTGAACAACAACTTCAGCATCCTTCCAAGATAGTCTAAAAATAAAGATATTTTGCCCAGCAATCCTTAAACCTTCGAGTATTCTTCTCCAACATATTTATTAGTTATTTTTCCCTTAATAAATTCTATAATTATGGGTTTTCAAAGCCCTTCTTGAGAGGATAAAGAAAAAACTGTGAATGTACTTACTTTTATTTTTTTCAAAGGTAGGACAAGAAAATTATGCTGATGTTGCAGTTCATTTACATTTTAAAAGGTGAATGTATCTTTTGTTTGAACTTTTACCCTCAAAACCCTTATGGTGATGAAGAGAGACTGGGTGCCACCCCTATTCTGGGGTTCTGAAGTTCTTTTGTTTCATTTTCTAAAGCAGTCTTTTAAACATTCTTGAAAATAAACTGAGTGCCCCCATAAGATTCAGCTCTTCAGAAATACTAAATTTGCTCTTCATCAGCAAATACTACAGTTTTCCTCTCACTCACTCTCCCTCAGGCCTCAAGTACAGGGTAATTTGAACATCTTGCATGGAACTATGTACAACTGAAAATTAAAAACACATGGAAATCAAATACAAGTGATATCATTCAGGAAAACAGGACATATCTACAACCAAAGATAAAGAGAAGATGCATGGAGAATGGCACAGGACTTAGCAGAGCAGAGGAACAGCGAACCTAAGTGCATCTAAGACTCTGATGATAAGCAAATGACTCACCCCACAGCTCCCAGGATAGCCTAGTACTATAGAAGACCATGGCGATGTAGGGCTGCAAACAGAAGAGTTGTTTACAATCTTGTGTTAAGCACACCTAGCCCTCTCTACTACCACCTCCACATAGGATAGTCAAGTTACCAGTTCTCTGTTACCTGAGCAGGAGAAAAGAGGTATAGCCTGTGGAGAAACTTAATGAGAAAAACTCTAGACTTGGGAATACCAAATACAGAGAATCAGCAGAGCTAAGTATGAGATTGGAAACAGAAACATTAAATAAAATCTACATACTGTACAGGAGAAGTCTCACACCTCTTCACCCGCTTGACTCCAGAACCTGAGAACCAAATTTATAAACCTAAAGTATAAGATAAGAGGATCTCTGGATAATTTGAACCACTGTGTGGTAAAGACTAAAAGAAGCTACTCTTTAAGAGAACACTCTCAAAAGACAGATGGCCACTTGATTGTCTTAAAGTGAAGTCTATAATTTAATCTTCCTTTCTATAAACACAATGTTTTCAATACATTTTTAGTGCTTCGCTTTTAAATATGGATTTTTAGCCTAGGATTTCTAGAATCTGAGAAATCCCTCTGGCAAGAAAGGGACAGACAAAAAGTAAAGGGGAAACTGAGGGAAATATAGATAAGATATGAAACAGAGCAAACAGGGAAATAAATCAGGAATAATGGCTAAAATCAAACACCAAATAATGAAGATTATGGATAGAACCCTCATACATTGCTGGAGGGATTGCAAGATGGTATTTGATTTTAACCACTTTGGAGAACTATTTTGGAGTTTTTTATAAAGTTAAATATGTGTCTTCCATATGACCTAGCAAATCTATTCGTCAGTATTTTCCAAGAGAAATGAGAACATACATAGTAACAAAGACCTATTTGTGAATGTTTGTAAGCTGCTTTATTGGTAACAGTAAAAAATTGGAAATGGTCCAGTCGATAGAAGAAAATGTGACTTATCTATACAGTGAAATGCTACTTAGCAATAAAATAAGAATGAATTATTGATACACATAACAACAAGGATGAACCTCAAAAACTTTAGGTAAAAGGAAAAAAAGCCATATCAAAAGAGGCAATACTCCTTGATTCCATTGATATGAAATCTAAATACAGGCAAAAAAATTACCGTATGGTGTCAGAAACCACAGAATGGTGCATGTGTAAAAAGGGAAAGGGAGTAGAAAACTAACTCAGTGAGACCATGAAAGAAAATTCTGGAGGGATATAAATCTTCTATATCCTGTTTTGAGTGGTAGTTACATAGGTATATAAAAATGCATTGTATTACAAATTAATTATGCACCATTTTTTTTGAAAAGCAAAGTAATGGAGAAGAGAAAGGGTGAGGTGTAGGATAGCTAAAAATTAATCTGCCATAATAGGAAATCAAGATGTAATATCTTAAAAGTGATAGCTATACATGTATATCATTTCATATATAGAGGCAAATATTAGAAGAAACAACTAAAACTTTGAAAATGATTATCTCAGAGGGGTAAGTTGTCTAGGTTGAAAGCATCTTGGTTTTTCCATGTTCCCTTCCTCCATTTCTCTTCCCTTCCTTCTGACTTTAATAACCTTTCAAAAATATGTTTTTTTAATATTGTCTTTCATAACAATAAAACTAATTTTAAAAGTTAATGTAACAGAAGACATGAACAGACATTTCTCCAAAGAAGATATACAGATGACCTACAGACATGAAAAGATGCTCAACATCATTCATCAGTCGGGAAATTCAAATCAAAACCTCAATGAGATATCACCTTATACCTATAAGAACAGCTAAAATCAAAAACACAAGAAACAACGGTGTTGGTGAGGATATGGAGAAAAAGGAACCCCCATATGCTGTTGGTGGGAATGCAAAATGGTGCAGTCACTGTGGAAAACAGTATGGAATTTCCTAAAAATAGAACCACCCTATGATCCAGTAATCACACTACTGCGTATGTACCCCCAAAATACAAAAACACTAATTCAAAAGGATATCTGCACCTTTTTGTTTATTGCACCATTATTTACAATAGCCAAATTATGGAAGCAGCCCAAGTGTCCACTGAAAGATGAATGGATAAAGAAAATGTGGTATATACATACAATGAATTATTATTCAACCATAAAAAAGATGAAATCTTGCCATTTGCACTGACAGGGTTGGAGCTAGAGAGTATAATGCAAAGCAAAATAAGTCATCAGAGAAAGACAAATACCATATGATTTCATTTATCTGTGCAATTTAAGAAATGAAACAAATGAAAAAAGGAAAAAAAGAGAGAGAGAGAGAGAAACCAAAAAATAGATTCTTAACTATAGAGAACAAACTGATGGTTACCACAAGGGAGGTGGCTGGGGGGAGGGGTGAAATAGGTGATGGGGATTAAGGAGTGTACTTGTCATAATGAGCACTGGGGGCTGCACAGAATTGTTGAATCACTATATTGTACACCTGAAACTGATATAATGTCGTACGTTAACGATACTGGCATTAAAAGAAAACACTTAATAAAATCAAAGAAAAAAAGTTAATGCATTAAAGAGAGCAAACCAAAACAAGAAAATTAGCTTTCATTGAGGGCACTGAGTATTGAAAGTTTCACAAGAAATGGTTTGCAAATTCTAATAGTTGATAACAATCTATCTTCAGACGTCACTGATATCATTAGGATAGGACAGAGGCAAGGATGGAAAAAAGGAGACGAGAAAAGTCTCCATATTACCATCAGACGTTGGATGGAAGGATGTGCTTCTAAGCCAAGTTGAGCTGAGTCTATGCACTCGTTTTCTGCGTTACATCTCTCTTCAAGGTTGGCCATATTACTTTTAGCAAAATAAAATGAAAAGCTTAGGGGAAAATAAACATATTTATGTAAAATCAGCAAAGTTCATGGTATAGAACAGATGTTTAAAAAAAGTAAGCAATCTTCCTCATTAAGGTAAATAAGAAAAGAGGTTGAGTCCATTACCATCAGGACATATGGCTGATGTGACCTTAGGTTTATATTATTCACATGTTTAACAAAATTAATCATTGCTTAACACTCAAAGAGTGCTGTCTTTTTCAACAAGCCGCCTTTGTAGCTAATGCAAATATTCCAAAGAAGTTGAAGTTATTAAAACAATTTTTTGGAACTTCTTTTGGAAATTGTGTTTAGAGTTTGTTGTATATAAATAAATTATGAGAGATTTTGGTGCTCTTAAGATTTTAAGAGAAAACAAAAAGCAAAACAATAATTTGGTGCCATATGCATTGGATAGTTTGGTGTTCCAGCTGAATGGCTCACTTTGCATTTATGGGGAAAACAAGGTATAACTATAAAGCAGTGACAGTGTTTAACTATAGGCTTGTGCGCTAACTGGAGTTACTTTTAAAGGCAGAGTTCCAAAAACAAAGTCATTTTCCAAAGTAACTACTTGGAAGGAAAACATTCATGCAGACATTGAAGTTAATCAATGTTTTTGGTGGCGAAGTTCTCATTAGTTCAAAGCTACATTTTATGTCTGCCAAGCATCAGCAGATCCAAATGATACAAATTAAAAACAAAAATCCTTAAATGGTGCTGGTGACAGTAGGGATCGGAGTGGTTCTCTAGCATTTGCTAGATTCAGCACCATTGAATGTAGATTTCCAAGTCCCTGTAGACTCAGAAAACAGTGTTAAGATTTAGAATCCAGTTTAATAAAGAGCACCAAGGCAAACTGTAGGGCTTCCAAGTTTGGCCATTTCCAGGAAAGTATGAGGGAAAGTATGAGCCAGTGCCAATAATCCTCCCGGTCATTAACAACTAGCAGCCAGTCCTGTCTTTTGGGGGCATCTCTTAGTAAATCCTTCCAAAAATCATTGCTAAGACTGATCTCTATCTCACAGGTGTTGAGTCTGAAAGAGATGAGTCACCACTTTGCCAGACTTTGTTTCCTAGGACCCCTCCGAGTAGTCACCTTTTTTCTCTTGTGTCCTCAATTCTCTAAAGCCAGGCAAATTTGGCATAAAATACTGGGTATATAATAAAAAAATTCTGAAGTAGACAGCATGAGTCTCATTTTAAGCTCTCATTTGTGATTTTCAATTTTTGTTTTTCTGCCCAGTGATTTCTACGTTTCAGAATGATGCTTGTCAACTCAAATGCCATAGCTATTTCTTTCTTACTTAGGCTCTCATTTGACCCAAGCATCTGGATGATGTCGGCATTACAAGAAAACAGTGACAACAAAGAACATGAACTTCAAAAGGAACAGTTCTCACTGATAGGTATTAGTCTGTGCTCCTTTTTATTCTCCACATATTTTGTATTTATCCAGAACAAACAGGTGGACAAATGACATCAATAGGAAAATCAATGAGCAGTCCAGAATATGTGTGCTGTTCCAAAATACCTGTGTTTTCCCCCAGCTGTTTCTTATGTTTTAAAGCCTGAAAAGATAATACTAACTGCTCCTAGCAACAGCTCAACACAGTGTCTCAAGTAACTGTCACAATGAGTAACCCAATTTCATAATAAAATAAAAGGAAAGTACTTCCAAGCTTATAAAAGTTGCATCATCTACTAGGCTGTCTTATTTTTGTTAAGCAATGTATTAGCTAAAGAGAGTGGGGGACAATGTAGAAATGCTTTCTTGCTTAAAAATTCTAGGCACAAATAAGATCCCAGAGGTTGAAAACAAAGAAGTGGTCTGCAAAAAGAAACCTTTCTGTTAAAAGGAAAATAAATTCAAGAATTGTTAATTAAAGATTCTCAGCTTGTACAGAATGCTTTTTGAACACTGTGTCATTTTGGATTCACCCATATAATTGTCTTTATCTCTAACCCACCCCTGCACCTTCTTACCCCAGTCTCTTTATCTAGTTAACTAGTACTTCCCCCTCAGGTCTCTTTGAAACATCTCTTCCTCTTGAAAGTGCATTGCTAGGGAAGGCCCCCTTTCTTATAAGGCCACCTATTCTCATGCATTTCTTCTTAATACACACAATGATTTACTACTACATGTTCAGTGTGTCTGTTCCCCGTTCAGCAAGCTCTCTGCCAGCAGACACATCCACTCCTTCTTGTACGTTATGTGCTGTCCTCTGAGAACTCATGTGTCAAGTCACACAATAATAATATAAAAAGATCATCGTGTCTGTATGTGCACTTCGGGGTTGTGGTCTAAGTTGCTGGTTTGGCCTGGTTACAGATGTACTGCTTGGTGCCCAAGAACCAGATAGTTGGGAATGAAGGCACCTTCAGTACCATGAGAGCTTATTCTACTGCTTATTCAATTGCTTGTAATCATTTGGTGTGGAAAATCCCTGATGGTCACTTGTTTGGTGACCATTTGGGGCCAAACATCAAACCCAGCAAAGGTTGGAAGGATCTATAAGAGTGAGTACTAATTATAGGAAAATTGCTAGAAGAAATAATAATGAGAACATGCAATTTCAGAGAATGGGAAGATGTGGCAAGGGAGCCCAATGAAAGAATTTTTGAAGCAAAGAAAATGCAAGTTGCATCTGGCAGAGTAAGAGTCAAAATGACGCTTCATAGTGTCCTTAGGGTTGTGACAGTTATCACAAACAGAGTTACCTGACACAATGTTAATGAGAGAAGACATGCTCCATGAAAGAGAAAGGTGCAATTTTGCAAAAGAGATAATGAAATAAAGCTCCTAACATCACGAACTACTGTTTCAGTAAAATCCATCCAACTTTCTCAGATCAGCAAATTATCATGCACTAGATGTTCGATAAAATATTACTTCCCAAAGTTATTTGAGGTGCTGCTTAAAATGGAGTGGCTTACCATTAGTGTTAAACTTCCAGGTTTTAAAAAAAAAAAAAGGGTTTCAAGATATAAGTGTAATTGATCAAAATTATTCAAAACCTCCATAATGTTTTTTTATGTTTGGAAGCATTCTTTAAAAAATGGAAATGATTATAATGAAGATACCATATTATTCTGGGAGCTGCAAGAGGCCCAGAATGAACATCTGAGCACTGACCTTCTTTCCCACTCTCTTTGGACTATCTTACAGAGAGATGGATTCCCTGAAAAAGTAACCTTCCACCTTAAAGACACCACAAGCGGTATCATAAGAATGGATAGAGCTTAAAAATTGCGGTAGGGCTGGGGTGAGTGGGAGGTTTTTCATTACTTTCCTTTGCCACCAAAAACAAATTTGCAAATTTAACAAAAGATTTTGAAGAACTCCAAAGAACTCCATTGATGACTACGAGCCTGATAGTATTTGAAATGGACTGGTATTTGATTATGTATGCAGTATGTACATTTTTTCATCTTTAACTTAGAAATGCTTTCCAGTAAACATTACATATCTACAAAATTATGGTTTTAACTTGTGAAGCTTGTCTTTAACCAGTCCCTTAATGTGGAACAATTAACCACAGCATTCTAAAGACTGAACATTCATTAAATAATAAAGTTACACCTAAAAAAGATTAAAAAAAAAGGGGGGGGATGATTGGATATCTTTAGTAGCACATTTTTATCCTTATCACCATCACCTTCAATCATGCACTGTATTGATTAGTTACCCATCAACTCCTATCTTAAAACCCTGGGCAAATAATTACCAAATTATGGTTTTAACTTGTGATTTAACTGGTGATTTCATCATCCAGAAAGCAAAGAAAATGATGAGCAAAATGGCTACTTGGGACTTAATTCCAGCCAAGGAGAAAGAACAGGAAGATGAGATGGATGTAAGAGGAACACTTGGAGAAAAGGGCCATATCCTACTGGAGTGCTATAACCATGGATGGAAGGGATGGAGACCTTGACTAGACATGGAAATGATCTTTTAAAAAAGCAGGAAAGATGGAAGAAAGGATAGAAAGAATGAAATCAAGAAAATCAAAGATAGTAAACATGACCTAATTTTCAAAAATTCTAAAAGGAAAATGTCTTCATAAGAAAGGTCAGTCCTATTTAAAAATATATATATAAATAACTATGCATCCTTAAATTATCTCAAGAGAAAAAAAAATAAGAAGGTATTGAGAGAACCTTATTAGAGGTGATTGCTCATAGAACTTCCGAGTGAGACAATTCATTCATTCATTCATTCATTCATTCATTCATGAGAGAGAGCGCATGAGTGGGGAGGGAGAAGGAGAGAGAGAAAGCTTCTGAAGCAGACTCTACACTCTACACTGAGCACAAGCCTCACAGAGCCCCAGGTAGGGCTCGGTCCCACCACCAGTGGGGCTCAATCCCACCACCAATGGGGCTTGATCCCACACCAACGGATTCACCAACAGCAAGATCATGACCTGAGCAGAAACCAAGAGTCAGATGCTTAACAGACTGAACCACGCAGGTGACCCCTAGTGAGCTCAGATTTGAAGAGAATGGATTCCAAAGCCCTAGAGCATCATGCAGGGCCTCTGGATAGGGTACTGATCATCTCTCCATTTCCTTCAGACCCCAACACCCACCACCAGGCCCCTACTACTCCCCGCTCAAGGTCCTTTAGTTCTTGAAGGTTCTGCTTCTTCCCCTCTCAGGTCTTGGTCCATATTGGTCCCCAGTCCTGAATTACCAGCACCTCACCCATCATTCCCTCCACTTTACCCAAGTACCTTTTGTGCCTCTTTGAGACCTCAGCAAGAATGTATTTCCCCAGGAAAGTCTGTGTCCAATCGCCTTTACAAAATTCTCCCAACATTCTCCAATTTATTTATATATTATGATATATTCTTCCAACACCCTCCACTATATATATATTTGCAGTAATTACAACAGCTCTAATAATATATGTGAAGGGTTTTTTGACTGACATCTGTCTCCCACACTAGAATATAAGCTCTATGAGTCCAGATGCAAAGTCTGTTTTGCTCATTCTGAGAGGTCCTACATCCTTATGGGCCTTAGCCCATATTACACACATGTAATAATTATATTTTGTGATTGCTGAATTCACAAGAAAATGACTGAATATCAGAGATAGAAGAAGGAGCATTTAACAAGGATGTGTATTCAAAAAGGAGATAAAACTGTTAGAATAATCACAGGAAGGCTAAATGTCAGAAATAGCTGGCCTTTGCAAAACGTGGGAAATAATCAAGTTAGGGCTTTTGTAATAGCTAGTTATTTTTTAAAAAATCCTCCCTTTCTATCTGCTTCAAAAATAACCATGATGTTAATACCTGAGAAGTCCTGTGACATTCCCTCCTTAAGGTCAGACCATAGGGCAATTTAATTAAATCCTGAATTGATTCTGGCAGCTAAAGGGTCCAGTCTCATGGCCTAATGGTAGAGCAAAGCTAATATGGTCAATCATGTTTACTACATGTTTTCTAAGATAAAGTTTTTTCTAGACTATTGAATTTTACAGAAATAAGGGAGAACCGGCAGAGGAAATCTATATCTTAATGAAATGCTGTGTTCCCCATTAAAACAACAGTTTTTCACAGACGAGAAGAAATGCAATTGTGAGAGAAATGGTAGGCGGGATACTATCTATACACCTGCATTAATTCCTGTTCCTTTTTTCAAGAGATGATAATGTATTTGTTTACACTGTTACCAGACGCCACAAATCTGGATGAAAAAAAAAGTTCTTTCGAAATAAAAGAATAAAAAAATACTTTCATTTCTATTCCTGTATCTACTATAGTAAAATCAGTGCTTAGTGTCATAGCTGTCACCAATTACAACATTTCAGGCCACAAGTCTTCAGTTACGCAAATAACCTCTTGGATTTAATTTACATATAAGTCAGCTTGAAAATTGAAAAGTATGAAATCATTCACTCAACTAGTCAAAACTCATGTAGCAATTGGATACAAACAATTAGAGAAGGAACAATTGAATAACTTCACTTATTAATTCTAAAACATAAGGTTGCCGTGAGGAATTTAGAAGGGGGTTTTTGAATTATTCTCTTTCTCAGTATAGTTTCTGCATAGAACCTCAACGTGTTCAGCATCAAGTGGATCCGCAAAGCATCCAATAAATCATTTTATAAAAATGTAACAGCTTTTCATTAATAGAATTAGTCAGAGTGAGATTTACAGGCCAACAAGCACCCAGCATAAAGTCTGTACCTCAAGGCAAGTTTCTTAGCTTCTCTGGCTCATAGATTTTCCATCAGTAAAATTTGTATAAATTAAAGATTTATTATTAATATTATAAAAGATAATATATGAGAAACTATTAACCACAGTTTTGAACATAATAATCAGCTGATATTATTTATATTGCATTATATTTGCAAAAAGGGCAAAAATGTGAAGTTTAAAAATGATAGTTTTGACATCCCCCAAAATTTAAAAAGTAGATATGTAAGTATTATCTTAGCAGGTAAAATACTTAAAAAAAAAAAAAGAGAGAGAGATGATGGAAGTATTAGTTCAAATCAAAATCACCAAATATGTGCATATAATTGTAAGTTTACATAATGCATTTGAGACAGAGGCTCATGAATATGAACAGGGTGGCACGAGGAAATGAGCACATACGTCAAAAATGCAAGAAATGAGTGGTGACACATCACTTCATTTGGCATGTGCTATAATATTTAATGAAATTTTCACCCTTAGGTGCAGCTCACATTATTTCACATGTAGTTTGTTGAAATAATACTTTGTATTAAAAGAGGCTTAAATGGCCCTTAATTTACCTTTGGAAAGATACGTCACTAATAATGTGCTTTTGTTTCCAATCTCTCATTTTTCACGTCTAACCAACTCTGGCTCTTCTTTGGTTCCTTTCTAATTTTCTAACTTTATCACATATGAAACAAATGAAATGTGTGTGGGAAGATGGCTTTACGGCATCTCACTATCCTTAACTTTCTCACCAGATTTCACAGCAATCTACATATTTAATGAAGTGTTAAATATGCAATTCATATTTTGTTTCCTTAACGATAAAATGTATTTCCTCCCTTAATACTTTCCATAGAATATGGTAAGTGACAATTCCAGTAATCATGATAGTCTTACTTCAATGTACTTCTAAAATTTCAGTAATCCTTGCCCCGGCGTAACTTGCCCCAAACAAACATCTATTAATTTAAATATAGTTTCCTTTTAAACATTCTAACAGTAAAACATATTTTCTATCAAGAACATTCTCCTCCCACCCAACCAAGAAGGAAAAAAGGGTACTGATTAGAAACTGTGATTCCAGCTTTAACATGTACAGATGTAGACTTAAAACAAGTCTATAATTATCAGGCAGCATTTTAAATAATTTAGCAGCAAGATACATCATGGCTTGTGGCTTTATTCTATAATAGCATTCCAATATTCATTATTCATAATCATTACTGTGCTTATTAGCAGAGCAATTTTTCCTCTGACTTCCTTGTAAATTCACTTTTGCTGAGCATAAAGGTAAGCAGAGCATAGAGTTAAACTGCGTTATGTAACCTTCTCATTAGTGTACATATAGCTTTTGGTTACTAAGTAAGAGTTGATTCTTACCTGTGTTAAAAAATGAAGATATAACATTTTATTTAACTGAAGATAGTCTTATCCAATTGCAAATTGCCTGATGCACTTCTTTTAAAGAAAATCTACACCAATTAAAATCAACATTCCCCTTTTAAGATTATATTATAAATCTGAAGTGCATTTTAATTATATTTCAGGCTAATTGAGGAAAATGGATAGTATTTTATAAGACAAAACTCTTCATACATACACACACACATACATACACACACATATGACCATAAAGCAAAACATGCAAAGATTTCAGATATGATATATTCTCATTTCAGAATTTGTAGAAACTACTAAGATTCCTTACATAAAATTAACCTGTTGAAGTTTATGTTTAGAGATTTCCAGAATTTGAAAAAGGTAATTAATGTTGAAATATAGCTAGATACATAGCACAATTTGTACACCGTTTAAATTTCTGATAAAACTCAATTCATTAAAAATTTCAGGGTAGTAAAGTTGCTTGGCATGCAATTTTCAATCCATTTTTTTCTAAAGCAAAGTTGAATTAATAGTTATCATTTAACATTGGATTGTTCAATTTCCATATTATATGGGTAAATTTGGACCTTCCTTTTCTCAATCTCATCCTTTCCAAGATTATAGGATATAGAGGTTAGTGAGAGCAGAGAAAACAATACACAATATGTAAAGAGATAAAAACACTAAATTAAGGAACACCAACTATGATGATGCGACCCTCCTATTCAATTGCCTAAGAGGTTACTACACATTTTACAATAACGTGACAATGATGATAAGACAATGACAATGGAGCAGATCAAGAACAATTTTGATGGATATATGAAACTCTCCACAAGGAAAACTGATAGAATCAGAACCCAAACACTGAAATATATTTATCACATACCTTTCCAAATCAATTCTGACTCAAATTATAACTGTCAGAATTTCAGGATGTTTAAATAACAATGCGGAAGGTAAAAATCTGTCAGCTGTCTGCTGAGGGTTCTAATTTCTACAGGGGTAACACTGATCTTACTCCACTCTTCCTGAGCAGACTGATGCTGAAGATGGAGGCCTTGGTCAGCCACATGCTACTTGCTGGTAAAGGAGCTGGGCCAGGGCACATCCCAAAGAAAGCTAAGTATGCAAGAGATAAGATTGTCAGGACAATATAGGGATGAGAAGTTGAGTAGTAAGCATCTGAAAAGAAGGCAAAGGTAGTAAAGCAAAGATAAGACCAAAGTGCTTGATAGAATAGATTTCTCTTTGTAGCAGAGACGGAGGACTTGTGCCAATGGGACCAAGCTTCCAAAAGCATATCATGACCCATTATAGTTACATTCAATGGGTATTTATTGATTTCTTTGTGCAATGTTTGTGATAGATAATTCAAGGGGTACTGCATATATACACTGCAGTATCTTCCTTAAAATGCTAAAAACAATACAGTGTAATAATTCTTTGGAAGTGCAAGAGGAATGACACATCCTGCCTCACGGGGTGGGGGGAGGGATTCATGGAAGATGTAACATTAAAATAAGACCTGAAGGGTAAGAAGAATATTATCTGATAGAAAAAGAGAGGAAAACAAACAAACAAACAAAACTAAAAATACCATTCTATCATGTGGGCACATGGGCATTGCACATTTATAAGTTGGTAAGAGGCAATAAAATGCCTCAGTATAGGTTTTGGTGTCAAAAAGACCTAAGTCCTATTTTGGACTCTATCAATACCAGTCATGGTTTTTCTTTTCTATAAGCAGGGGAAACGACATTTATTTCATAGAGTTATGATGCGGATTCAATGAGATAATATATTTACAATACTCAGTGCATTGGCTGCCACATATAAAGGATTTAATGTACCATATCCATTAATACAAGCACCATAACCTTTTAGTAAATTGAACAATTATAATGATCATTCACTCAGACTCAGTAATCCCACTTCTGGAAATCTTCCCAAAGGAATTAATTTAAACAGTGAAAATTTTAACAATATGCACAAAGGCAATCATCTTAGTAAAAAAGCTGAAAGCAACAGAAGTGTCCAAAATTTGGTAAAACTATGACATGGAATAGTCACTCAAATAAGGTTTTTTTAATCAAGACATCTAAAATTACAGTTATAAAATTATGCACTTTATAGAAAATATTTATGATGCAGTGTTATATGACAAAAGCAGTATGCAAAACATATACATTATAATTGCAGTGATCTGAAAATACACGTAGGAAATGATTTGGAAGAAAATATTGCCAGACATTAATGATAATTATGTTACTAAGATAATATTATTAGAGTCCTTCTTTTCTTTTGCTTGATTCAAATAGGCTTTATAATATGGTTATACTACATCTATAATAAATTCAAATTGAGGTAGAGCAGGGACTGGATGTAGGTCTGCTCATCCCTAACTGCAAAATCCACCATCCCTTGGCTAGACCTACGGAAGGAAGAGCAAAACCATGTGTTCCTCAGTATTATATTTCACAGTAATATGGAAATAGGCTCTTCACCCAAAGAGGAAGCCCCAGGGCAAGAATCAGTCTGCACTAAGATGGATCCCAGCACTGGCCTTTCACTGACTTCCTCCTTCATTTTCATACTTCATATCATACCTAGGGATGGAGCTTTAACATACTAATTGGACATGTGACACACGAAGAAGTATGACCTTAGGTGTGCAAGGGCCAAAAATCCCCACCTTTGCACATTCAGCCTTACCCTTTTCCCACATAGAACTCTCCCCAACCTCTCCTCAGGGAGCTAGCCTGAGGACTCTTCCCTTTGCGCTGTCTCCCTGGTGCTCCAGCCTAAGTCCCAATAAAGCTTTGCCTGGAACTCCCATTTAGCCTCTTCTCAATTTCTGTTTTTAGAGAGCCCAAGGGACCTGTTCAGTATCAAAATGAAGCATGTGGAATGTGCTCACTCGTGTCATCTTCCAATCAAAAGAGGTGTTTATGATGATATTGGATGACCCATGTCAGAGCTGCCGTGAAGCAGGGGTTGGTAAAGGATGGCCTATGGAAGAAATCCATCTGGCTGCCTGTCTATGTAGCCTGTGAGATAGGAAGGATTTTTACATATTTAATTGGTTGGGGGGGAAATCAAAAGAATAGTATTTCATGACAGGTGACAATGATATGAAATTCAAATTTCAGTGTCCATAAATAATGTTCAATTGGAATGCAAGCATATCTATTCTTTTAACCTGATTTCTATGGTTGCTTTTGCTCAATAACGGCAGAGTTAAGTAGTTGTAACAGAGACCATAAGGCCTACAAAAGCCCAATATATATATATATGACTTTATTTATTTATTTGATACAGAAAGAGAGAGAGTACAAGCAGGGGGAGCAGTAGGCAGAGGGAGAAGGAGAAGCAGGCTTCACACTGAGCAAGGAGCCTGATATGGGGCTCGATCCCAGGACCCTGGGATCATGACCTGAGCCTAACGCAGATGCTTAACCGACTGAGCCACACAGGTGCCCCCCAAAATATTTTCTATTTGGCCTTTACAGAACAAGTTTGCTGACCCCTGCTGTAGGGGAATCATTTTAATTGAAACCTAGTTGAAGTATCCAAAATATATAAAGAAATTATACAACTCAACACCAAAAAAACTCACAAATAATCCAATTAAAAAATGGGAAGAAGACATGAAGAAACATTTCTCCAAAGTAGACATACAGATGGCCAACAGACACATGAAAAGATGCTCAATGTCACTTATCATCAGGGAAATGCAAGCCAAAATCACAATGAGATATCATTTCATACCTGTCAGAGTGGCTAAAACCAAAAATACAGGAAACCACAACTGTTCATGAGGTTGTGGAGGAAAAGGAACCCTCGTGAACTGCTGGTAGGAATGCAAGTTGGTGTAGCTATTGGGGAAAATATTATAGAGGTTCCTCCAAAAGTTAAAAATAGAACTACCCTATGAACCAGTAACTGCACTACTGGGTATTTACCCAAAGAATATGAAAACACTAATTCGCAAGAATATATGCATCCTCATGTTTATTGCAGCATTATTTACAACAGCCAAATTATGGAAGCAGCCGCAATATCCCTCCATAAATAAATGGATAAAGAAGATGTGGGGTGTGTGTGTGTGTGTGTGTGTGTGTGTGTGTGTGTATAATGAATTTGTTGCCATCTGCAACAACGTAGATGCCTCTGGAGAGTATAATGCTAAGCGAAATAAGCCATCCAAAGAAAGATGAATACCATATGATTTCACTCATATGTGGAATTTAAGAAACAAAACAAACAAAGGGAAACAAAAGACAAATAAAAAAACAGACTCTTAACTATAGAGAACAGATTGTTACCAAAAGGAAGGTGGGAGGGGGGTGAAATAGGTGAAGGGGATTAAGAGTACACTTACCTTGATGAGCACTGAGGAAAGTACAGAATTGTTGAATCATTATATTGTACACCTGAAACTAATGTAACTGTATGTTGACTATACTGGAATTAAAGACAAACAAACAAACAAAAAAACCTGGCTGAATTTGAATATCCCTAATTCAATCTTTAGGATCCTTCAAGCTTAAAAGTTCTCTTATTCTCTGACAGCCGTCCAGATATAAGTGGCAAGTGAGAAACCATGGACTTTGAAAAAGCGATACAAATTGGACACCTAAACAGCCCCAAATAGCCAGCAGCAAAGAGACTGCTTCAAACAGGGTGGGGGCAGAACGAGTAGTGAACTAGATCTTAACCCTGAAGCTTCTTTCTGACCCATCCTCCTCCACTCTTATTCTTAAATGGAGCTTAGAATGGGTAGTTGTAGTCTGATCCAAATGGAATTGATGTTTTCTTAGGTCAAAAACCATCCAATACTGGCAATTTCATATAGCGCAAGTAAACTTAGGGGACAAAATTGCCAAAAGGGAACAGATTTTGCCACCGCAAAATACGTCTCTTTGGCATAAAGATTATTTTGAGCTAAAGGCAACAGAAACTCAGCTGATTTAGGAAAAACTCTTATCAGTCTCCCTCAACTGCCTAAATTTACATTAGAAGGGGGGCCTGTACCGGAAGCTATCATCAGAGAAACCTTTTTACATAAGAAACTTACCTACAGAAGAGGGCAACCTCTGTTTTCCAAACATCTTTTTGTGAATCATCTTCTTTTCCTCTGTATCCCCAAGCCCCTACCCCTGTCTTCAGCTCAGGATGTTACATAAGCCTCAATTACCGGCTGCCCTCCAGGTCTCATATTTTTATGGGGCTCCTGTACTTAGGAAATGTGTTTGTTTTTCTCCTGTTAATATGTCTTACATCAACTTAATTATTAGACCAGCCAAAGAATCTAGAAGAAGGGAAACTTTCCCTGCTCCTATACTACAAAGGCAGTTTCTGACTACGCAGCCGAAATAACTCCCAATTTAGAAATGAATTAAATTATCTCATATAAGCGAATTTTAATGAAATATAGATGCTTTAAATTGAAAATGCTTAAAATGTTTTGTATTTTAAAGCTTAGATCAGATACTTTGTTTTGACATTTGAAGGATTTATATATGCATTTGACTGGGTTTTCATTGATTATAACTTTCCATCTCACAAATAGTTCAATGTGAATTTGGTTATTTAAAAGTTCACTTGATGGGCTGGTTGAAAAACTAAACTATTCCAGTCACAAGAGAAAAGAAATGTATTTTACTTTTTCAAAGCTAACTTAATATAGGATATCTGCCCTTTAGGTCTAGATGTAGGAATTAGGGAAGTGGGTGAGATAAATGTGGACGGTTTTTTTTAAAGGTTAGCTATATATACTATAAATTAAGAAGAGGTAAGAAATCTTGAAATTGATAGTCTCTGAAAGATTAATTTTTTGCTAAGAACAAATTAGCAGTATATGATATTGAACAGGATATAAAACTCAATCTTTTGCTGCAAACCATTTTTAATAATTCTTGATCTGAAACTCAGGAATACTTTCATGATTATGTTAAAAATTCAATAATGAATAGCTGGAACCATGTATAACACATCAAAAAATGGCAGAATTAACTTTATAAAACAGTGACAAATAAAACCACTGAACTAAATTCAAATCACTCCATTGTTGCAAATCTGGCTCCATCTAGATTTTTTACTAAATAACAGGTCAGCATTATTATATTATTATGTTACATATATTATTATCATATTATATATAACATTATGTGATATGTTCCTTCAGCCCACGATGAGAATTCAACTAATCCATCAGTTTATCATCTCTGACTTATTTTCCCTGGTCCATCTTTCTACATTTCCTACAACTCATAGTTTATATTCCTGAGATTACTAATCTGGTAGAAACTGTCACCACAGAATAAGAAGTAGTGAGAAAAAAATTTCTTCAAAGAAAATTGTTAATCCTCCCATTAAGACATCCCATAATGTCATCTTAGCAAACACAATAATTTGTTTCAATTCCATGTTGATGTTACTTTTAACGCTAAAGAACGAAACAAATATGTTAAATGAATGAAAATCCTAACATGGACCTAATCGTCAAAGAAAATGCCTATCAGTTTTATGTCCAAAAGAGTTATATAAACTCTTTTTTGTAAGTCAAATATTGCCTTACTTATGAAAATACAACCATTTTAGTGTTTATATTTTTCACAACTACTGGCTAAATTGTAATAATCAGATGGGTGAATCAAATCTAAGAGAGAGATTCAATGGCCCAGTTTTGAAAAGAATTTAGAAAGATGGCTGCTAGTCATTTCATTAAGTTAGGCCACTACAGCTTTCCATTCTCCCCCCTCCCTTAACTAAATACAATATGCACACACACACACACACACACACACACACCAACTTTAATATGTTGGGTAAAAACGCAAAAAAACTACTTCTTAGAAGACTTATAGATATCTAGGACTAAAAGGAAATAATATTAGATATTATTGTGGAAATGCTGCTTTTTAATTTTATTTTATGCACATTTCTTGTGTTAATCCTTTTTAAAATATATATAGAAAGATTTCAGTGCATTTTGCATACTTCAGAAAACCACCATTTGTTAAAAACCAGGAAACTAGTTTGCTCTACTGGGCCCTACAACAAATTATGTATTTGATGATACCACCAATAATCCATAAGTGTAATTTTATCCCCTCTCTTTAAAAGTCTATTTTCTCCGAATCATTGGTTAGATAATAAATATTAAGTATTTTTTAAGGAGTAAAACTTGAACATTCTAATGTTTGCCTGAAGTAAGGGAGAATCTTAAGAGTTCATTTCAAACAGAAGCTCAGCTTGCCAGGCAGAGAATGCAACGGTTCATGCTTTGGCATTGAAAGCAAAGTCTTGCTTTCAAAGTTCAAAATAATAATTGCATTTGGACACATTTCTTTCATCAAGTGTATAAAAATTTCTTCATCTGTATTCCATTTGGGCCCAAATAAGCGAACTGGCTCATTTTTATAAATTTGTGAATCCAACCATAAATGTAATCAAGAAACAAGGGTCCACAGAAATCTATAGTCCTGGCCTGGTCTTTTGAAAGTGATTTGAAGTCCTGAGCTATTCTTTGTGGGGGCCACTCAGCCCAGAGTGGCTGTTCTGCATGTAAATAAACCACCACTTTAGCTTGCAGTGATGCTCCCTCCCTGCCCTGTAGCTCAGTACGTGCACTCCGTAACACACCTGGACTTTTTGAAAACTGTAGCTTCCCTTAAAGGAAAAAAAAAAAAAAAATCAAAACCCACTTCTCAATGGCATACCAGATTTTAACAAATATGAAACTAAGGTAGAAGAAAAACACCTTTTGAATTTGTTTTATACACAGAATTACTTTTTAATGTGTTTTCTGTTAGCATATGCAAGTTCTGAATCTCAGGAGAGAGTGCGTTACACAGTTGCCAGGCTGTCATTTTTCTTTTGAATGCTAAATATCTTTTTTTTTTTTTTCAAGATTTTATTTTAGAGTAATCTCTATACCCAATGTGGGGCTGGAACCCACAATCCCAAAATCAAGAGTCGCATGCTCCACCAACTGAGTTGGCCAGGCGCCCCTTGAATGTTAAATATTTTATGAAGAAATCTCAACTATTTCAAATCATTTGCATTCTTGACATTGTCTTTCAAAGGCATTAAAATGGGGGGGTTATTTAAGAAATGGGTAAGATTTAGAAATAAAACATTATCAAGATTCAGTACAAATGCTACCAACTGGTACTACATGTGACTATTTCATAGGATGTCATTTATATACACATGACTATCAGTGTAAAAGTCATGATGGCCAAGAGTCATAGGATACCACCTTGTCTTTCTTTGATAATTAGTAATTTTCAATCTATCGTCACATCCACAACTTTAATTTTGAAAAGAAGAAAAAAATACATTTGAAATTTAGAGAAAATGAAAACTTCAGAAAATTCAGAAATGTAGAGCAACAAAGAAAATGTGAGTCTAATTTAATAATAAAGGTGTAATCAAAACACCATTGGAAAGATTTAATTAAGATTACATTACGAAGTGACAGAAATGAAGCAACATGGCTCAAAATTTCACTAATTAAACATAAAAGAAAGGCAAAAGACCCAGAATAGACCCAGAACTTTAAAAGTCAACAAACTATTGGGGCACCTGGGTGGCTCAGTCAGTTAAGTGTCCTACTCTTGATTTTGGCTCAGGTCATGATCTCAGGGTCCTGAGACTGAGCCCTGTGTCAGGCTCCGTGCTAAGCGGGGAGTCTGCTTGAGTATCTCTCCCTCTGCACCCTCCCCCACTCATGCTCTCACTCTCTCTCTCTCTCTCAAATAAATAAATAGATCTTTAAAAAATATACAATAAAAGTCAACACAATATTGAAAAGGACAAAGTTGGAAGACTCATATTACCTGATTTCAAGACTTACTATAAAGCTACAGTAATCAGGACAGTGTGGTATGGGTGAAAGAATAGTCAAATATATCACTAGAACAGAGCAGAGAGCTCAGAAATAGACCCACATACATACAGTCAACTGATTATCGCAAAAGAACAAAGCCAATACAATGGAGCAAAGATAGGTTTTCTGAACAAATAGTGCTAGAATAACTGGCCATCTACATGCAAAACAATGAATTGAGACACAGAGCTTATACAGTTCACAAAAATTAACTCAAGATGGATCATAGACCTAAATATAAAATGCAAAACTGTAAGACTCTTAAAGGATAATGTAGGAGAAAACCTAGGTGACTGTGGGCATGCCAGTGACTTTTTAAGATATAACTAACACCAAAGGCACGATCCATGAAAGAAACAACTGACAAGTGGGACTTTATTAAAATTTAAAACTTACACTCTGTAAAAGACAATGTCAAGAGAATGAGAAGACAAGCTACTGACTAGATGACAATATTTGCAAAAGAGACATATGTTAAAGGACTCTTAAAACTCAACAATAAGAAAATAAACAACCTGATCAAATAACGTCCAAAGACCTTAAGAATACCCAAAGAATATACAGATGGCAAATAAGCATATGAAAAGATGCTCCACATCATATGTCATCAGGGAAATACAAATTAAGACTAAGATGAGATACCACTATACAGCTATTCGAATGGCCACAGTCCAAAACACTAACAACACCAAATCCTGATGAGGATATGAAATGACAGTAACTCTCATTCACTGATGGTGGGGAGGCAGAATGGGACAGCCACTTTGGACAAGACTGGCAGTTTCTTACAAAACTAAACCTAACATTACCGTATGATCCAGCAATCTCACTCCTTGCTGTTTACCTATAAAAGTGAAAAACTGAAGTCTGCACAAAAATGTACACGCAATGTTTATATCAGTTTTATTTATAATTGTCAAAACTTAGAAGCAACCAAGATGTCCTTTGGTAGCTGAATAGATAAAAACACTGAAATATCCAGACGCTGGAATATTATCCACCGTTAAACATAAACAAGTTATCAGGCCATGAAAAAACCTGGAGAAGTCTTATATGCATATTACTAAGTGAAAGCAGCCCATCTGAAAAGACTACTATATGATTGCAACTACAAAGCATTCTAGAAAAGACAAAACTAGGAAGCCAATAAAAAGATTAGGAGTTGCCAGTGTTTGGGACGTAGGGATGACTAGGCAGAACACATAGAAATTTTAGGACAGTGAAACTACTCTGTATGATACTACGATGATGACTACATGTCATTATACATTTGTCCAAACCCATAGAAAGTATA
This sequence comes from Ursus arctos, assembly GCF_023065955.2. Taxonomy (NCBI): domain Eukaryota; kingdom Metazoa; phylum Chordata; class Mammalia; order Carnivora; family Ursidae; genus Ursus; species Ursus arctos. The sequence continues at coordinate 21,030,577 of NW_026622841.1, forward strand.
ATATCAAGAGTGAATCCTAATGTAAGCTATGACTTTGGGTGACTATGATGGTTAATGTAGGTTCATCAATTCTAACAAATCTATAGTTCTGGTAGGGGATGTTGGTAATGGGGGAGGTTATGCACGTGTAGGGGCATGGGGAGTATATGGAAAATCTCTGTACCTCTCTCTCAACTTTGCTGTGAACATAAAACTATTCTAAAAAACAGTCTTCAAAACTTAAGAAATAAAGAAAAGAAAGTGGTTAGATTAGATTATGTAAGCTTAACACTTGGGATTTATAATTAGTTTGTTGTGAAGAAGTGCATCTATTATTTCTAAATGAGATTCAGGCTTTGGTAAAAAATGAAGGTTTTTGCTTTGATAATTCTAAAAATGACCTACATTCCAAACTTTTTTTAATTACAACATGTGTCCATCTGACATAAGGTCAACTTTTACTTCCCATGTAACTAAAAAAAGAATAGGATCTATGGTATGTAAATTATATCCCAATAAAGCTGTTGCTAAATAAATAAGAAAACAAATACAGGGAAAGAGAATAACAAGATCTGGGGCATTTTTTTTTTAGGAAAAATAGATCAGGGCTAATGCAAATCATTATGTAGGGGTAAGCTTATGAGATTTCCAAAAGAGAAGTAAATGAGGAAAACACATATTTTATAATTTATCATGTTAATCATTAAACTATTCGAAGCCTCTCACTGGTTTTGGAATGGAATTAATAAATTATATCTAACTACGTAAAAATGAATCGTACACATTCTGTAGTTTATTTACTGAGCGGCCTCTGAATAAAAGATTCTAACTCACTGAATTTTTGTCCCATATAAATATTTTAAAAATAATAAAATATACATCAACTTCTTTAACCTTCTCTTTTACATTGTTTTCAAATAAGCATTCTGGGATGTATTATTTGTTGGGTTCAGTTTAATTTTTAAAATATATTTTAATGGGATTTTTTTTGAATCATTGGAGCCCTAGAAACTCATTTAAAAGAAAACCTCTTAAAATACTGGCCCTGCATATGATTGATTCTATGAATCAGTCATGAGCAAGAATCCAAGTGAAAGAGGATAAATTTTAGGGGATTTTTGAAATGTAAGTCACTATTCTAATTTCAATTTTGAAATTAAGTGACAAGCCCTATAAGTAATAATGACAAATAATATGCATAGCAGGTACACATTTGGATGCTGAAAGCTAGAATACTTTTATAATAGTACAAACAGAGCTAAGTCACCGTATCTGTTGCTTTTCTATTTTCACTGCCCAGTGATCTTTGAATGTGACTAACACGCAATTCTACCAGAAGAATCCTGTCAATGTGGGACCCATATCGAAATAAATTGAAACAAAATAAATTTTCTTCCCATACTTTTAAGGATGTCCCCCCAGAGTCTAATAAATATGTTTCAAGTTCCTTCCCCTTATGTAAGGATTCCTAAAATCTTATAGTTTATAGATTACTCTCATATGTTTATTTCGTTGTTCAGATCCCCATGAGTCAGTCATTGGATAGCCCCCCAACATATGATATAGTAGCACTGCAGTTGATAATAAAGCCAGATCTGGGTTCAAATTCGGATGTTGCCATTTATTTCCAGGTAACTGGCAAATTATTTCACTACTTTAAGCTTCCTTTTCTTCAACTGTGCAGTAGAACCTCTCTCATAGTAGTGTTGTGAGGATTAAATGGTAGGAAAAATGAATGATAAGTACTTAGCAGCATGAACATCCATTAAATGTTATCTTTTATTGATATTTTTAATATTATGTCAAGGAGTTGATTGCTACAGGGAAATGAGCTACTAGTATAAAGCCACCATTATTTTCCTTCTTCCAAAGTTAGCAGTACTTCAATGTTCCAAAAATATTCAAATACATTTTTGGTATAACACCACCCACATATAACACAAGGTTTTACTTATTTTAGGGGATTTTTTTTTTTTTTTTTTTTGGTGTAGGGGCTTCTAAATGCATCGTTAGAGTCACTTAGTGTGGGAGAAAAGAAACAGTGAAAACAATATCTAGTACCCAGTCAGACCAATATTCAGGCCACAGTGAAATGGGTGTTTTCTTCTCCCTGCCCCCCATCCCCTTAACACTGCTCTCACTTCCTGGTAGATCAGTGAGACAATGAAGCATTCAAGAGAATTTTCAGCAATTGAAACTACAAATTGCAAAACAACTAAATGTCTAAAATGACTGGCGCTCGGTTGAATTTCCATTTTTCTCATTTCTTTTCAGATTCATTATCCTCAGAGATTCTACTACATATGCAGTTATTCAATTAATTCCAACAGGGTCACAGGTTTGCAGGGAAAATTTAGAAAATGGACATATATTCATCCTGTCAGTATAAATGCTTAGAATTAAGATTGAGAGTCTAAACATCCTAAGAGTCATTTTTTTTCTTCCTCCTTTAAAGCAATTTAAATAAGCTTTTGTGCTGTCAGAAGGCAGACTAATAAGCCCAGATTGTAAAATCCTTGTTTGTGAGGAAAGCCGAGATACAGAGTAGATGTTTTTCTGAGTTACCGTATACAACTAGGATAGACAAGTGAAATCTAAAATTGGGGGCTGCTTAGATTTACTTTTCTCTTATACTTGGTCCAAAGTGGCAAGAATCTGATTGCGTCTCCCTGGTCAGATATGAAAGTCCCCAAAAGTTTAAAACTTGCTGATTGCTTAATTATCTGATTTCACTCAGCCTCCAATCTACTTCTAAGATAAAGAAGTCTTTTAATGTATCTGCATAATACAGAGAAGAGAGAAAATGCCAACAGTGGTCTTTGCATATATGTCTACACATCTTATTGATGATATTGACATGCCAATTAATAAAGCTGTGCTAATTCAGCTGAAAAACTGGGAGCTCCAAGTCACCTCCCTGTATTTCAGAATTACTTTTTAATCATTTAATTATTCCAGTTGAGGGATGGTGAGTGTAGGTGGACATCTCTTTTGCTTAAGTATGTGAATTGTGATTATAGCAATTAGAGGGGAAAAAATGGTTCAACGTTTTCATTCAAATAAGAATAATTTTTTATGTGTGAAATATGAGCATTGTATCTCAACATTTTTAATAGTTTACAGATGAATATGCACTACTTCCTAGAAATGACTTCAAAATTTTCAATGCTGATTTCCTTTCGGTCTTATCTAGAAACAACAAATGCATATACAATTAAAACAAGAATTCTGCTTCCTGTAATGGTAGACTAGATAATTCAGAACAATATTCTCATTGAGAACCTCTAGGAAACAAATTGGGGAGGGGACAAAACAAATACTAGTCTACTTGAAGGCGCTGGAGAGCTACAACACAGAGTGAAGTATTACTGAGAAAGGGGAAAATAGAGTCAGAGGGAAATGATCTCAGAGTTTAGGACCCCGTTTTACTCCAGGAGACTTATTATTTTCAATGGGGAGAGAGTAAGAGGCCCTGGGGATGGTGCTGCTTTGGACAACCTTGATGAACTAAGGCTACAAGGATTTGTGCCTAGGGGCAGGGAATGGGTTGTTGGAGGAGCCCTAATAAGCATTCCTAATTTTGACTTATAGGCAAATATACAGAGATATAGAGATATGCATGCTATACCCAATGAGTAAGCACAAATCAGAAGTATACAGAAGTATAGATTGGAGCTCAGTTTTTATTTATCTCAATCCCTGCAGATGGGGATCTTATGGCAGAAGCAAGGTGAGTTTTCATTGGAGAAAGATAACATCTTTTTAGGTCTCAATTTGCTTTCTAAACGTTTTTGAAGATATGATGGCTGTCACACAATAAGAGCTCTCACTCAGCAAAGTAGGAATAGAAGAAAATGGCCTTTATTCAATAAAAGTTATTTACTGAAAGCCTGTAATATACATTATACTGATTGGTTAAATATTAAAAGCTTTTACTTTGCTATCCAAACAAGGCAACCATGTCCACGACTGTCATACCTATACAACACTATACTACAGAGTTACCCGATTTGGGCATTAATGGCATTTGAGGTCAGACTTTTTGTTGTTGTTGTTGTGGAGGGTGGCATGTGCATTATGGATATCTGGCAGCATAACTGGCCTCTATCCACTAGGTGCCCATAGCATTCCTCGAGTTGTGACATCAAAAATGTCTATACATGTCAGATCTCTCCTGGGGTACAAAACTGCCCTGGGTTGTGCACCAGTGCTCTGGTTCACTGGAATGTCCAGATGATAAATAAAGAAAATAGAAAGGAAGGAAGGAAGGAAGGAAGGAAGGAAGGAAGGAAGGAAGGAAGGAAAGAAGGGAGGGAGGGAGGAAGGAAGGAAGAAAAGGAGGGAGAGAGGGAGGGAGGGAGGGGAGGATGGATGGATGGATGGGAGGAAGGCTGAAAACTCCAGAATGAATTTAATGCAAGATGGGCATGATTTTTACATAGAACACCATAAAATGTTTAGGAAATGTAAAGAGGATCTAATAAATATTAAAGTTTTAGAACATGTAAGTACTCAATATTGCAAAAAATAAGCATAGGAGATACTGTATCAAGTACTGGTATCAAAATGGTCAATATTGTAATTATATGATGTCTCCTCAAACTTATCAATAGATTCAATACAAAAAGACAACTAATGGACAAAGGATCTGAATATGCATCTCTCAAGAGAATACCCAAATGGTCAATAAATATATAAAAAGGTAACCACCCTCATTAGTTCTCAAGAAAATGCACTGAAAAGCACAATGAAATAAAACCAGTACTTACACACAAGAAAGGCTAAAATTAAAAGACTGGAAGTGTTTGTGAAAATGTGGAATAACAGTGACTCTCATAATAGTGGGCATGAGTATAAATTGCTAAAAACCACTTGGACCAACAGGTTAACATTATCTACTGAGGCTGAAAATGTGCAATTCTACAACTAGATACACACCGAATAAAAGCATGTGCCTGTGAGTCAAGAGAGACATGCCCAACTATGTTCTGACTAGCAGAACAGTCACAAACTGGGAACAATCCAAGTATCCATCCTTCATAGAATGGATAAGTAAATTAAGATATACTGATACTATGGAACACTAAATAGTAATAAATTAAGCAAACTACAGCTACGTAAAAACATGGATGACTCTCATAAACACAATGCCCAGAGAAAAGGCTGGACACAAGAGAATGCTTATGTTGTGATTTCATTAACATATACCTTAAAAATAAGAACAACGAAACTATAATGTTTAGAGAGCCTTGCTTCAGAAGTACAACTCTGATGACAAGTAAGGAAGTGGTTTCAGTACGATTCAGCAGAGTGTCTTCCTTTGGTGGGAAACAGAGGTAAGCGATTAGGAAGGTCATGATGGACTCTGGACAGCTGGCAGTGCTCTAGTTCTTGATTTGAGGGAATCAAGTGAGAATTCATTGAGTTGCTTGGGTGTGTGAGCCTGCGATTGAGCATCATTCTCTTAAGTCTTTAGTTCATAATAGAAAAGATATAAAAGAAAGCAACCATACAAAAAGCTATTGCTATAAATTTAAAGTTTCTAAATCTCTGAGATTTTTTTATTTGAGTTTTATAGTTAGTTTCTTTTACTCTGATGCATTACTACTCTAGTGATTATCTACTTGAGGATAGTAAGGGGAAAAATAATAAACAGATAAGCAAGGGAGAACAGTAAGATGAATATAAATACACAACCCTAGACAGAAGTAAAGAAGATAAAACCTAAATATAAAAGATGAAATAAAACAATAGATTAAATATATATTGAGCACAAATAAATCAAAGGAAAATCATAACCCTCATGTTCCCCTATTTCCTTCAAAGTCTACCCACTCGAGCACGAACTACCATTTAAAACTTCATGGCACCATGAGGCAGACAGTCTCTCATGTTACCTTTGGGAAGAAACACATGGTCACCAACAAATAGTTCAATTTCTTCATCAGATTAACTAGCCATCTGGCAATACCTCCAGGTAAATTCTGATTAAAGAGGAAAGACAAATTTAGTACAAGCTCTTCGAGGTTAGGAATCAGGTCTCATCTTTTTTCTGTATTTCCATTTTGGAAAGCAACGATTCTAAGGGTAAGAGAGTATCAAATCCCACTCTGCTCTCTACAATAGTCCTTTAACTTTTTGAGACTAGAACTCGGTGTCGAACAAAAGTTTTCTTTAGAAAGCCCAGGAAAATGAAGCCAACTGAAGACCACACAAGATGGCAGAAGTGAGAAGATTATTGTATGTCTACATATATGACATGTAGTGGGTAAAGTGGCTCTCTGTGATTAGTCTTTAACATGTCTCAGTGTTTCCTTCTGTTCTGGTATAATCTTTGATCTTTGTTCAAGGTTTGAGTCTTTTTCTTCTCCATTCAGAGTAGCGCCTGAGGTCTTCTGTTAGATCTTCAATTGTTGAGCCTTAACTAGAAGTCTAGAGTGAATTACCTCCTCTTGTTACATTTTGACTACCAGGTGGCCAAGCCAAATCAGACCTGTTTTCAAATCAGCACCCACATTAAACAGATTTTTAAGGCAAGTAAAAATATATTCCAGCCCTAGAGAGTATAGTGTGTCCAGACTTCTGGCATACAATGAAATGCCCTATATATCTGACAGGACCAAGCAAGCGGATTGTGTTCTGTGAGCAAGCAAGAACCAGGCACATGACAGAAAGCTAAGACATTCCACTCTGCATTTTGCACATGGCAAAAGGCGCTAAGAAGTTATATCTGTCCTTAGCTAAGAATCTAATTTAGGTAGCAATGGGAAATAAGACACCTCCTTTGCGTTTTAACCCATCAAGCCCAATTGCCATAAAGTTCAATAGAAAGAAACAGAAAACAATCGGATCTGTCAGGGATTTTATTAGCTTCCCCTAAGTGATATCCGAAAGCTCTGATATACCCATGAAACTGCCACGGTCAAATAAAATAAAAAATGACAGAAATCAAGTAAAGCCAGGCTAGGGTTTCAAACAGTCTCGTGTGCTTCTGCTTCTCAGATTACTCTCTCATCTCAGGTCAGAGGGAGGTGTGAAAGAAGGCGAACAGACAAAATGCCTGGGGCAGCCCTCGGAAATATACTAAAAGAGGACATTCAAAAGTTGGTCACACTAGAATGATTCTTTCCGGCAGGCATGATGGCAGAAAGCAAGGGTGTGAGACTACAAATTGTCAGAGACTGATAAGAAAATAACCTATTACCTACAAAAAAATGCATTCTATTTTCAAGGCCCTGGAAATGCTTTATAAAAATGGGATGTGCAGAGGGGAGGGGACCAGAATGGGTGAGTGAAATCAGGTAACTTATAAGAGACATAGTTTGTCACCGTTCTGATGAAGTTAGAGTATGAATAAAATCACAACCCTTTCAAAATAATCCACTTATCACGAATATGAGTATTTATCTCTTTTAAATTGGATCCTACGTGTATAGTCCGAACTCTGATTATTTAACAATATTCAAATAAATAAGCATATTCATCCTTTCCCATTCTAGGACCCAAGATAAAGCAAGGACTATGAGATGAAATAAAATTTGGGGATTTTGAGCTGGATACTCTGGGAATAGGATCTCTAGAGACCGATAATTGCAGAAAACATATGGCCCTTGGAGTAGCATGAGAACCTGTACATTTCCAGTTACCAACAAGAGCAGCTTGTGGCTCCCAGTATTTCATCCAAGCACCCCAGGAAGGGCCCTGGCTTTCTCTACTAAGGAAACCCAAGCTGCTTGCTAAGGGACTTTTGTGGCAAGAAATAGCATCAGAGAGAACACATTTTCCTCATACATTAACCGCTTTAGTTAGAGCTTCTTCTCACCCTATTTGTCCAAGATCTGGAATTCTAAAAATGCCAGTTAATACATGAACACATTTAATTAACAAATCTCCAAATGATGCCATTTCTTAGTACAGTATTTAAAATTAAGATTGCTAACCCATTAAATGCATGCATGAAAACCAGAATGCATTTACATAATCATAGATGGGAATTAATTTATCTGTTCTTTGTCTACTCCCATGTGGTGTATTCATTTTGTGTTAGAAGGTTAAATTGAATTTCCATTGAATGTCTCTAGGAGATTTCACAGACAGAAGCTCTAAATGATAAATAACCTACTTCTACTTCTTAAACACACAGGCCCCAGGCAGTATGATGACTTAGCGAGACACTAGACTGGGAGTTAGAAGAGAGGTTCTAGACCAAACACTGCTGCTTATTCACTTGTTAGTGAGTCCATAATTGTTGGACTGCCATTTGACCTCCAGGGGCACTTCTACTTCTAATATATTTAAATTCCACGTCTATTAGTAGAAACATTCCAATGACAAATAATCTCTTTTGTAGGATCACCAGAAATTCAAGTAGGCAGGTCTTTAAAAAAATCTGATGTAACCTGGAGTTAAAGATTTATGGCTGTTATAGAACACAAGTGTCTAGCTTGGGTCTACAACTATTCTAGAGTGGAATCATGCTAAGTCACGTGAGAGGCTGAAACAAGAGGAAATTTGGGAATTCAAATTCTGTATTTAAAATTTTTATATTTTGCTTGTCATGGATTTTTGCATTAATTTTGATTTTGGGAAATTATTGCATTAAAATGTTGTCTTAATTAACAAACACTTTGGCACACCCTTAAATTTTGTACCTAGGCAAGAGCCTCAGTTGCCTCACGTTAGTCCCAGCCTTATTTCTAGATCACGTCTCTAAGCTCACATGTATTGGTCCAGTTGCACAGAGGCAAAGAAATCAATACACACATGCTTTACCTCCCCTAATTTGAGAATATTTGTGTTCAAATTGTGACAGAGAAAACAAACTACCTAATAGCATTTAGTCAGAAACCGCTGTGTTTTTAATACTGCTGTCGCAATAGTAGAGAATGACTTCTCTAAAGTGGAAGAAAGATAAACCTTTCATTCAAAGAAAGCACACCACAAGTGATTTTGGGGACAGCTGATGTATGAACAGTTAGAATACAATTTTACTACAATTGGCCTCCGATTTTCATGGGATCATAGCATCATACTTTAACTATTTGTGACTATTTCGGGTTACTTCAAAGAAGAGCTTCACACTATAAACAAAACCAAAATAGACTGCTTTATATCACACCCCCGTTCTCATCCCCTCATGGTCCCCTCTTCCTGAATCCTTTTGAACCCCCTCAAGCTCCTGCTGTCATAGACTGTAGAGGGTGTGTACTGTGACTCCGTGTCTCACTGGTACAGCTGTGTCTGAGGGGCCCCTGTGTGACTCAGTCAGTTAAGGACTGGTTCTTGATTTCCGCTCAGGTCATGATCTCATGGATTCTGAGATCAGGCACGGTCAGGTTCTGCACTCAGTGGGGAGTCTGCTTGAGATTCTCTCTCTTTCTCTCTCACCACCCCACCCCTCACTCTCTGTCTAAAATAAGTAAAATAAATCTTAAAAAATAAAAGCTGGGTCTGGATTTCTAGTTCAGGTTATAATCACATGCTTACTTCAGGTTCTATGTCTCTTGTGTTCTTGTATTTCACGGAATTTAGCATGATGATGTGCCCAGACGATTACTTAGTAGCTCGGTGAGAAGTCACTGAATGAATGGATAGATGAGTGAATAGAGTGATCGAACAAATAAATAAGAAGACAATTTGCAGAACTATGAGCTAACCATCCCTAAGGAATTAACCCTAAGAATTACATGTTTTTCAAAATTCTCTTCGACATTTGATTTTCATCTTGAGTAGTAAGGACAAAACAAAATAAGCCAGGCAATTTGTGAAATATGTAGATAACTTGAGGGCACATTGTAGAATGACTGCCTTATGTTTTATGATTTGATATTCCTAAGGGGGTCTTCACGGAATTCTTGGGTGGTATGCACCATAATAATCCATTCTGAAGACTCTAAAACAGACTAAATATTCTAGAAACCTGGACAGGAAAAAGGTTAAAGTGTACAGAAAAGTTATTAGTTGGGTCAGCAGTGAAGGGATTTATCTGCTGTCCATATGCCCACAGCATTGAGCAAGCCAGGAAAATAGACATGGTCTGACCTTTAAATTTCACTGCACCATAATTAACTTTAAAAATCAGCTAAGCAGACTATCTGTTTGAGGGAGCAAAGCTCATTCACTCACAGGAATATAGCCTGAATATTAGGCTGGAAATACACACACTTTTAAAAATTAGGTAGAGTTATTTTAATATAATGTCTAGAAAACCTTGTAGAGTTTGGAAATGGATTTCGCAAAATTATAAAATCTTCTAGATCTCATATGCTCTGAGGAATAAAAATATGTGGAATGACCACTCGTATTGCTTAAAAATGCTTTTTAAGAATCAATGTGTCTCTAAAAATGGCTTTTGAACAATATATCATGAACATTTCTTTTTTCAAATGACATAGGAAAGCACTCACTAAATAGTGGTACTCTGGAAAAGGGATGCTAGCTAGTTATACTAATCACATTTTTTCGTGTGTCTGGGTTTCCAATATGGACATTAGGATCTATCTTTATGATGAAGCAGTTTCAGAGTCATGGGCCAACTCCTCAACTCCTGCCGCCTTCAGTGATAATGAGCCTGGCCTCTACGGATGCAAAAATGAATGAATCACGGCTCTGGAGTCATGAAGCTCTCCGGAGAGATTTGCCTTAATACAGGACCTGCTTCTATCCCTGAGTCTGTCATTCCCTGAGAGCAGAGGAGATATGCTCTTTTCATTCCCTGCTCCTGGAATAATTACAGTCTCAGGTAATGGGTCAGTGGGGCACTTGGGACTTCTACATGCCAAGAGGAAAGAAATCAATGTCAACACTCTGAAGAAAACAGCCCAGTGGTAGTGTCGGGAAGCATGGCCCCTTGTCCCAGGGAATCACCAGGAGCTAGATGGCATCTCCCACATAAACAAAGTGTCTTAGAATCAAGACTCCGCATTTTATCCCCATCCTGGGAGGATGGCTATGGAACAAAAGACAACAAACATGTCAGTAAAAAAGTGAGCTGTCCTCTATGTTTTCTTAGCTAAGTAGCCATACGGGAAATAAAATATTTTGAATACCTCTGTGTACTTATTGTTCCCAGTATACTGGTGTGTGAGTAGCAGTCCAGAGAATACTTAATGTAAAGATCACCTGGCCTATTTTTTTTAGGGCTAATCAGATTTAGGGTTAGCACTGCTGTTAAAGGGTCCAAGAAGGTCTGTGGATTTAGCACTGATCACGCCTCTCATTCTGTCCCATGCAGGAATTTCATGGAACAGTCCCCAAGTGTTAATATAACCAACTTTTTAAGTCAGCATCTACTTGTCTCCTTGACTTTGTGATATCACAGCTTTCCTTGGCATCGTGAATGAGCACACTGCCAAGTGCACGTACAAGTGTGTGTGCCCACCAGCACACCTTCAGGGAGAGGACAGATATGTCATCCATCCTTAGTATTTGGAATCAACCTTGGGCTCTGATGTTTTGTCACTAGCTGGAAGGAGATCCCTCTTTAAGGCAATTTCAAGATCATAATTCTTCCCAGTTTAATCGATTCCTGCTGTATCTGACCTGTAAAGCAAGACTGTACTCTTGTAAGGGAAGTCAAGAAGGTGGCCACCTAAACAAATGCTTATAGAACAGGATCAAGGTGAAGGGGTTATGGGATAAATGGTACATCTCCTCCACCACTAGGGTCTGAATAGTACTGACAGCTACTATGTCAAAAGTGAGTTCCTAAGACCATTCTGTTTGTGGACAATGAGAAAAAAGGATGGTAGCCGTCTCCCTCTTTTAAAATAGGCCCTCTCCATTCCCCCTGCTTTTGTTTGCAAAACTCTTCTTGGAAGCTAAGTATTAGAATTATATTTTTTACTACACAGGTGACGTAAGTGCTCAGGGTTTGTCAGAGATGACATTGGTACCACCGGGCATCCGACCCCTGAAACAACGGTGTTCTTCTCACAGGCAGCTGGGTTTTCCCTCCCCCTTGTCCTCACCTGTGTTCTTCTGTCTCTCTCCCCTGACTCTACTGAAATACCTAAAACACTTTCTCTCTCCTTTCTTCTTTCCTGTGACTGGCATGGCATTTGAAACTAAGAGATTGCCAAACATTCTTATTTAATTAGAACAGATTTTAGAGAATATAAATGAATAATACCTCTCTCCTGATACTCTGCTAAATCACAGACACACTCCTCTTATTCTCTTGTAATCTTGTGTTTAAGAGGTGGGGTGGGGGTGGTTGAAGGCTCCTAAGCTACTATCCTGTAACTGAAATTAGGGGCGGCCACTGCTATTTTATAAATAAAGATAAATCTTAGTTATTTCCACTTTCATTAAAATAAAAATAACATTTAATAATAACTGAATTTACATTTATTACCTTCTTGCTTTGGTTCTAAAGCCACTTTTTCTGGATTCCAAAACTTCTTCAGGAAGTTACTAATTTTATATCCAAGAACAGATTACTTAATCCTATCTATCTTGCAGGATTATAGGAGAAATATATGGTGCTGAATAAATATTAGTTGCTATTACCATTATTATTATTATTATTATATTAAGCTCTAGGATACTTGCTTTATGTAGGCTTTCTCATTAATCCTCTTTCCCATTTCTTAGATCAGCACTCCGAGACTCAGGTTTTACTTGCTAAGCCTGCACAGCTAGGAACTAGCAATGCCAGAATTGAAACTCAATTCTATGTGATATCATGTGATTTCATTGCATTATTTGGGGCACTGTGATTAAGTATCTTAGAAATTATTCAGATTACAGTGAAATTAGAACATGTCAAAAGGACACAATAAATATCTAGAAGGACTCTTACTGGCTAAATATAGGATGTGAATATCAAAACGTTATGGTCTGAATGTCCATGTCACTCTACATTTCACATGTTGAAAATCTGATGATCACTGTGATGGTATTAGTAGACAGGGACTTTGGGAGGTGATTAGGTCATGAGGGCAGGGCCCTCATAAATGGGATTAGCACCCTTATAAAGGACTCCTCAGAGAGATCCCCGACCCTTTCCCCATATGAAGATAATACAAGAATTCTGCAACCCAGAAGAGAGTCCTCACCAGACCTGCTAGCACCCTGATCTTGGACTTCCAGCCTCCAGGACTGTAAGAAGTAAATTTTTGTTGCTTATAAGCCACCCAGTCTGTGGTATTTTGTTACGGCAACCCAAGCAGGCTAATAAAGGATTGTAATACAGACTGGATATACTTGGGCCTTAAAAGATGATTGAATATTGAATGCATATATTTTGGTCTGGTTTTTCTAATTTATTGGCGTCTTTGTTGATCTCCCTCAGTCAAGTCTGTTCATCTTACAGGTAGATATTTCTTTAATTTGACATCATGCCAGGCATATACTTGGTAGACACTCTTGATTTTCTTTGTATAAATATCTTTATGGTTGGTCAAGGTGAAGGCAGAAGAGCTTATGGGCAGCAGAAGGATGTAGTGTGAGCAGAATGATGGCCCATGTGGACCAGAGAAGGAAAGGGACAGAGGGAAGCAAAAGGCTTGCTTCTTCATTGACCAACAAGTGACTCACTCTCCATCTATGAATGTGTTCAAACTGGAGAAAACAATATAGAAGGTGTATAAATTTAAACCAAAGATTGTCTACAGTAGTTAACCACTTGGACATAAAATTGAATCTATCAAGTGATTTATTATTGAATGAACAAATAAATGTATACTGTAACTCTATTTTTGTCATACTAGTTCGTTCTTCCTTCAAACTTTTTGATATCATTCCCTAAAAACTCATTTCAAATACCATAAAAGCCACCTTTCCTTTGTGCTTCATCTTTTTTTTTTTTTTTAAACTTTTCCCCTTTTCTTTCTTTCTGTTGATATATGTTTCTAACTACATTATTTAGCTTTATAAATCTTTGGAGAATGTGTTTTGTGTAAAATGCACCACACTAAATATTAATATATTTTACTTCATGACAGAGTAGTTATGATATTTTTAGCATGATAATTATGGTAATGCTATCACAGACAAGGATCATAATAATAATTATCATATCATAAACCGTAAGCTGATTTTTAAACAATTGCTTGGGGTCTCTGCTTAATCTCTCTTTTCCTATCCTGCCTCCCTCTCTCCTTATTAATATATCCTGGAATGAAGTTAAAGAGGATCTAGAACCCACCATAAAACTATAAACTCCAATAAAAAGTACAACCCTTTCATTACATTTCTTTAGATGTCTTTAATTGTCATATTTTACAGCTTATACTTTCTCTACCCTTTCATTTTGGGTTTCCCATGAAAATAAGAGAAATATTAAAGATCTAAAAACAATAATAAGAATAAATTAGATGCTAGGACAACTAACCAAACAACTACAAACGGAAAGTCTGCTTTTCGTCCCCTGTGATACTCAACGGGAGATCTGACCATGTGATTGTGCATGGCTCACCTGAAAGCTGTACTTCTCCTTTTGATAAAAATTACAAACTCCTGTGCATTTTCATAATATTACTTCTTGTACATCTCTGTGTATTCATTCTCACTTATTCATTTGAGAAATATTTGTTAAGAGCCTACTCTGCATGCTTTTTAGAAGACTAACCTGTTTGTGCCTGTGGTAGACAGAACAAGGCTCCTCCACCCCCAAATACAGATGTCCATCCTAATTTTAATCCCTGGAAAGTATGAATATGTTCATTGCATGGTAAAAGAGACTTTACAGATGTGAACACATTAAGGATGCTGAGATGGGGAGATTACTCTGGATTATCTACGTGAGCCCATTGCAATCACAAGGATCCTTATAAAAGAAGGACGGGAGTCAAAGTGAGTAGTAGAAGTGACAACAGAAGCTAGAGTTTGATATAATGAGGAAGGGGTCATGAGCAGGGGCCAAAGAATGCCAACTGCTTCTTCAAGCTGAAAAAGGCAATAAAATGATTCTCCCTAAGGTTTCAGAAGGAATCATCCCTGTCAACACCTTGACATTTGCCTAGTTAGGCTCATTTTGACTTCTAATTTCCAGACCTGTGAGATAATACATTTGTGTTGGCTTTAAGCCACTTACAGTGTGGTAATATGTTACAGCAGCAGTAGAAAACAGAGTTTTGTTCCATTTTCTTAGAACAACTCAAAAACACTATCTGAAAGCCTTTCCCTTATGAGTTCTACCACCAAAGGCAGTTGCTTCCTCTGTGATGGACAGAGGGTGCCCACGGGAAGAGACCATCCAATCCCGTGTCTTTCTGAAGATGGGTGAGCAGTCATGTCTATGTTTTGACCTGGCACTGAGGGATCTTCATCTTCTTCAGACTTTATTTTGTGATTAATCAGAGCTCCCAAAAAGAGCACCAGCAATGACAATTGGAATATATTTTATATTTAACCTTTATAAAAGACTACAAAGCAAAATGTCCATTCTAATCAAGGACATTAAACATGAGTCTGATATTTTACTTTAATTAGAAAACAGGTAAATAAGCCTTGTTAAGTTTTGCTGCCAACTGTAATTATGATTTTTATTATAAAAGTTAACTACACTCTCAGAATTTGTAGTAATAGTGATACGTAATTATAATACAAATAATGCTAAACTTTTATTTAATACAGAGTTCAAGAGTAGGAGATTATCTAAATTAGTGGTATTACATTATTACTATCCTCTATTAGTTATCAGACCCAGGTAAGTACATCTAAACATTAAAAAGCCTTAGCAAATATTAAGTATGAGTAGAAAAATAAGTTTAGAATAAAAGAAATTAGAGTTTTTGGAAATCATTTAAAATTTCTCTTTACTCAAGGCAAAAGTAAAAAAGAATGATGCAATCATTAGGGATCTCCAGAATAGAAAATATTTTATCCAAATATCCTACAGTCTCCGCTGGATCTCTCTGTCCTCGTTTTCTTAGTTGCATGCATTCTTATTAAGACATAAAGTCATCTGGAATCATTCTATAAAATTCCATCAAGTTTCACTGAACAATTTAGGAGTTTAGTTTTCAGCTGACGCTATGAATTTCCCTGCAAATTTAAGAATTCCACAGGGATTCTTGGACTTTTGACAACCTTGTGATGTGTTGTCAAAAAAATAACACAAAGCAAGAATGCTGATGAATCTTTTCAGATAGTAAGAATTGGGGCTAAAAGTGACAGAATCCTAAAGGAAAATGAAACTTGCAGGTTTCTGATCTTCCAGGGCTAATACGTTAAAACGGCATATCGCGTTCAGAAAAAGGGGAAAATCGTGCACATTTCATTGCACAGTTCTCCAGTCAAGACACTGTCTGTACACATCTTCCCCCCACTCACTCAACATCTAAAACAATATGAGCTTTGACAAAACTAACCTGTTTTTATTAAATAACTCAAATGGATGCTAAAAGCTTAAAAACTCTGTTCTTAGGCTAGCCCTACCTTGGGGAAAATCTGTATTACCACAAAGTGAAACAGGTTAATAATAAAACCATAATTTCACTGATGGGTATTTTTTTTTTTTTTACATCTCAGTTTAAACTGTCCTCATTTATAATTCTGTGGGTGATTTTTTTTTATTAATTTATTTATTTTATGTTAGCACTTAATCCTACTACCAGGGTATTCTATTAGTTATTCTCTCAGATTGACTCTGTTATTGTTGCCAAGGAAACAGCCAGGAAGCAGGAGCTCAGCAGACTCTTTCATCTGGCGAGAGGATGATGGGAATGGATGAGGCAGTAGAGCAAGGTCAGGCGTTTACCGCTGAATACAAATCTGTCATGCCTAATAGACGAAGCTCTTTAGTTTCCACGCTGCTCAGGCTACTCCCAGCAGCCAAGGAGAAAATAAAAAAGACACTCAAGCATGAATGCCAATCAGCCAGTGCTGGCAACAGTGATGTATTTACATGTGCCATCGCAGCTGTACTAGGCTTGGCTATGGATGAAAAGATAAATTAAATAGGTGTCAATAATTATAGAAGGTCAGAACCTAAATCCTGAGGGTGTCCTAATAAGATCAGACAGATGGGATTTGGCCGATCTATCCTGGTAACATGCCCCCAGCTTCCTTCTCTGAGGTCAGAGTTCAAAATATGTCATGGGCTCAAATGTATTGAGCTGGGAAGACCCTCAGCCCGTCTTCTGATGATTATTTTCCAGGGCTGACAATCTTTTGATATCTGTTGGCAAATGCTGTGTATCTCGCTCTTACTTAGAGTGATAAGATGTGTGATGCAGTTGTAATAAATTCTTCACAGTGTTTTGTGATTGAAAGATGAAAGCCCGTATGCAAACACACTTTAACGTGAATAGTCATATGAATAGTAATATAACAGTAATATAGCAATGTTATAGTATGCACATTTAACAGTAACAGAGCTGTTCATGTTAGAGAAAGAATGCACCTTTGATTCTATTCATGTGGTTCAGTTGCTAGTATATATAGTATATAAGAAACACTAGATTGTGTATGCTCATGTGTTTATACACAATGAGCAGTAATTCACTTTGTCAGCAAGTGTTCCAGAATCTATAATATAATATAACAGATTCTGTGACGGTTACTGGCATGGATATATGGAAGAAAAATAAGGGCCCCTTATTTCAAAGAGAGATAGACAAGTAGACTGATAATTATAAGTAAAAGAAATATTTGAAGTATAATCCCTCCAAATAGTGGCATTTAATGCCACATTGAAAGGAGTTTCACATGTTAGATCTTGAGTTTCATGAATACCAAAACATTTACAGAATAGTTACAGACTCACCTTCTTCCTTACTCTGCAAAATATCTACCTAGGAAATTTCTATTCCTCAAATAGATTGCTGAGTTATAAGAAAACACTGTTTCATGATATAATAAGTATAGGACGGTGTGCTTGGTTAATAATGTCCATTTTCTAATCATGGACTAATCGTCTAATCTAATAATTTATTATGTATTTATATACATCTCTTGGGGGGAGATCAGAAGCAAAGCAGAAAAGAAGGGGACAGAATACAATATTTATATAGCTCACTTGAAGGCACTGGCTCCAAAACTTGCTTCATTTTAAGAGTCACCTGGGTTGCTTGTTAAAAATACATCTTTCTGGGGCGCCTGGGTGGCACAGCGGTTAAGCGTCTGCCTTCGGCTCAGGACGTGATCCTGGCATTATGGGATCGAGCCCCACATCAGGCTCCTCTGCTGGGAGCCTGCTTCTTCCTCTCCCACTCCCCCTGCTTGTGTTCCCTCTCTCGCTGGCTGTCTCTATCTCTGTCGAATAAATAAATAAAATCTTTAAAAAAAAATACATCTTTCTGCGTGCACTAAAAAACAAAACCAAAAATACTAGGTATCCTAATGATAAATGATTTTTAAAAACCTTTTTATATGTGTTCTAGTTAAGATTAACACTAACACCTTCTCTAAATTTTGAAGTCTAAGAAATCACTTTGATCACCAGTGTAATGAGTCTATGAATAACAAAAAGTTATTCTATAGCAATCTACCATTGTACTAAATCTCTTAGAATTTTCAGAATTCTCATAGTAAAGATTGCTCGCAGAGTTCCTAATGACTTCAAAGTCTAAAATGAGAAATCAGTGAAAATTTCAGTCCAATAGAGTTTTGTTAACCAATAGGGAAAGACTATTAAAAAGGAAAGAGGTTTTTGTTTTGGTTTGGTTTTTGTTGTTTTGTCAAAGGGCCAAACTAAATATATATATTTCTTTATGTTATTCTTTTGAATATTATCCCCTCTCCAGTATTTTAGAGATGAAAAGCTAGCTGAAACAGCTTGGATTTACAATAGCTGTATGAATTCGAAGTACACTGAACATCAAATTTATTGGAAGTCTTTGATTTACAGTTTCCACCTTAGCATGCACCCACTAGCCCATCTCTCTTATATCCACATGCGGTAGGTATTTGGGGCCCAACTCCTGCTGAGATAGACCCCCTTGTGAATGAATTACTGCTTGAGGGTGTGCAAATGACGTTGGGATTCTACAGCAACTCCTGACATTCCATTAGGATGCGGC
The DNA here is from genome assembly GCF_023065955.2 of Ursus arctos. Classification (NCBI taxonomy): domain Eukaryota; kingdom Metazoa; phylum Chordata; class Mammalia; order Carnivora; family Ursidae; genus Ursus; species Ursus arctos. The sequence continues at coordinate 21,049,524 of NW_026622841.1, forward strand.
TGCCATCGGCACTGGGGACAGGATGACCCCAGGACATGTAGTCCACAGAGCAAGGCTGTAAATTAACTGTGGAACACCCCACCAGAGTTTACCCCCAAATTTTCCTAAACTCTAAGACACTCTCGATAAACTGTGAAAAATCATTAACCTTCGTAACTTGGTTGAACTGGTTAGGATAGTCTTCACATCAAGAAACACTGCACATTCCTTAAAACACCCCTCAGACCACCAGCTCTGGAATACTTTTTTGCATAGCATAGAGTATCAAGCCAAGGTCTAGCATGCTGAAAGGATAGTTTTAATTATCAGACAGCAAGAGCATGTACTAACCTTATGAACTGGTATTCAGAGATCTATTTGTTCCTTAAATAATGTAGATTACTATTTGCCTCTAAAGAGCAATATTAAGGATATTTAAAATGTCTTCTTATATTTCTCAAGGAAAAAAACCAGAAACATTAGCAGTACAAGTGACATCACAGATAAGTTGAGATAATCACTTTTGTTCGTAAAAGATTTTCTAAATTTTAACACCTTTCACAAGTATACGTGACAGAACATGAGGTCTAGTACAAAACTGTGTGTCAATAGTCCAAAGGCAGTGGTAAGAAATTAGAAGTCAAAATTCTCAAAGCTCAAGAGGTAGGTGCTATTTGAATTGGGAATTGATATGAAATAAAAATTCAATACCTTTGTGGTAATAACACAGGTTAATGAAAAAGAATGATTCCATTGATTAAAAAGTTCATTGGCAAAACCTTACCGAATAGACCTATGATATAAAAATGATTTTAAAATAAAAATGATTTACTAAGTAATATGAAAATTGGGATAATGAAACAATTGATTAACTGTCACGTATCAAAAGACTTCAGAGCACTTAGAAAGGTAGGCCAAATCTGCTAAAATGTAACCATTGTGTGGCTGTAACAGGGCTGACTTATCCATTGGATATGGTAGGTACAGTGCCAAGGGCCTATGGGACTCTTAAGGACCAAGGATGATGCTTTATTTGCTTTTTTTTTTTTTTTTTTAAGATTTATTTATTTATTTATTTGACAGAGAGAGAGACAGCCAGCGAGAGAGGGAACACAAGCAGGGGGAGTGGGAGAGGAAGAAGCAGGCTCATAGCAGAAGAGCCTGATGTGGGGCTCGATCCCAGATCGCCGGGATCACGCCCTGAGCCAAAGGCAGACGCTTAACCGCTGTGCCACCCAGGCGCCCCTTTATTTGCTTATTTTTTTTAACCAGCAGCAGGGGAAGAAGTTATATAATCCAGCCTGGATTATATTAGCCTTTATACTAATACAGTTACAAAGAATAATTCTTAATGTTTTTTTTTTTTTTTTTTTTTTTTAAGGAGAAAGAGATCTACAAAGGCAAAAGTGCCCCTGGGCCATGGATACTGTGTGCAGCCCTGGCTATAAGAAGGTCTGAATTTACTGCAGAGCGGGGAGGTACTGAGAATGGTATTTTTTATGTTTTTGTGTCCTATCACATCTCACACCTTTTCTTCTCCTCTTTTCCAGAGAAAATTAGAGAAGAACAGCAGAGGCATGAGGGGAAAAAGAATTATTAAAATATATATGAATATAAGCCTTGCGTAGCTTTATGAAACTAGGCTAGTCGTATCACTATGAGGAAAGCCTGGCCGCATTTATTATAAACGACACACAACTGGTTAGAGTTCCTTTTAGAGAATAGTCATATTATCAAGCATCACACTTTTCAAGTATTGGGCTCATGGTCATTGCTGGCCAATCTGTTTTAATATTCAAAATGAGAGCTATATGATCTTTAACTTGCTTCTTAAGAAGACCAATTTAAATACAATGCAAACTAATAGGAAATCATTGCTGGGAATGATAACATTTTATTATCATTTAGCATCATTATTAAGAAGTACTAGGAAGCAATGAGGTAAGAAAACAGGCCACCAGACGCTAACATGGCATAGATAAGGATTTTGTGTAAAGAAAAAGTGCTCAGTTTATCCTGCTTGAATGACTGATTGTTTGTTTTTCCATGATTACTGAGTCCATAAGACAGATTATTTTTTAAAGGACAGCCATTTTGGCAAACATCTGAATTCATCTAGAATTAATGAATAACTTTGTACTGTCTAAGCTCAAGAACCAGCATCAATACTGTGGTTTTACAGGGAGCTGTGGTGATTCTTCTACCTGTTAAAAGTTAGCTTCATGGTCCTGTTTTATTGAAAAGAAACGTAGAAGACAGCCTGGTTACACAGAATGTTCTAAGAGGAATTGTTTAATGGTTTCTCTACTCCTGACACTAGAATTTGATTATTCTGATTAGGTAGGGTTTAAACAATCCAGGTAAGTTCTTATAATAACACCATGTAGGGTCTTTTCTTTAAGAAGATGACTAGGTGATTTGGGGAGCTTACTTAAGTTACAAATCGTAATGAGTACTCAACACTGTTGAATCCAGTTTCTTATACATAAGAGAAACAAGGACAAGGACAGGGTTCTGATACAATTCTTTACTAAGGAAATTGTAAAGATCCTTAACTATTTGAGCTAAAAAAAAAAAAAAAATCTCTGACTCGGTATGATTTGGAATGTTTTCCTGTACACATTTTTCTTCTTCTGTATGGCCTCCCTGGTGCTCAGTTCTTGCTTCAGATCTTTATGAGAGTCATTGGCCTTCACTTATTAATTCCAGGAAGAGCTGTTGAACACGAGAGCTCTCATCCACCTACCCTGAGATTAACACCCTAGGGCTTCCTGACTTCTGTTTCCATCTGGTGGGGACTACATTTTCCTGTTCTGGAAAGGATTCTGAGTACTGGGACGATAAGGGAGGTTTTAAACTGCTTGGCAAGAATTCTCTTCCTAGAGTAAGAACCGCAAAGGAAGCCTCATTTCTGTAATTCCGTAGGGAATTCTTCTTACTCTTCTTGCAAAATATGGAGACAGCGTTCCTCAGCAATGATAGTCCTGAGCATTAACATAAAATTACTGTCTGTTCAATGTTGTACGACTTCTGTAAGAATTATCCAAGCTGACCAGAACATAGAGGCAAAATCAATTCAAGAAATTCGAGTCTGAATGTACTTATGTTCTGTTGCTCTAGCAACCACAAATTTAGTGGCTTAGAAAAACACATATTTGTTATTCTGTAGTTCTGGAGGCTAGAAAGCTTGAATGGCTCCCACTGTGTTAAAATCAAGGTGTTGGCAAAGCTGTGCTCCTTTCTGGAGGCTCTAAAGATGAATCACCTCCTTTTCTTTTCCAGCTTATAGAGTCTGTTCACTCACATTCCTTGACTTGTAGGCCTTTCATCCTTCTTCAAAGCCAATAATTTCAGTCTATGTCCTTTCCCCATCACATCGCTCTGACCTATTCTTCTGCCTTCCTCCTCCACTTTTAAGGACTCTTGTGATTCTATTAGGTCCACTTGGATAATCCAGGATAATCTCCATATTTTAAGGTCAGCTGATTACTAACCTTCATTCCATCTGCAACTTTAATTTCCTTTTGCAACATAATGTAATACATCCAAAGAATCTAAAGATTAGGATATGGACTCATGAGGGCAGCACTATTCTGAGTACAAGAGCGAGCATTTACTCTGAATGTCTATGACTCCCTGTCTACCCTTTCTTAATCTCAGATCTTTTTGACTAAAAAGAACAAGCTTGTTGGTTGGTTGGCTGGTTAAGACCCTGTGATGGACGTGTTTTGTTTTCACACAAGTGTACTCTGTACTCCTCTCCATCCAACTCTGAGAGGCTGACCCCTCAAAAGGCTTCTTTGAGTACACCCAATGTTGAGCATGGAAAGTATTCTGAATGAGAGCTAAGTGTATATCAGAATATTTATTCCTGCCTGTTTCAACACTGTGCAGGTTTGTCTGAGGCTAACTACTTTCCTCCATTGCAAGTCACAATGCCTTTCAAAATAACCCTCTTTGTGAGCCTCTCTTTCTTCCACCTCTGGTAGTTGCTTCATCAAGTTCCCCCTTTGACCCAAAAATGAAAACAGCTCCACTGTTAAGAGCCCCTCAGCACTGCACTATCTCCTGTGTTCTCATTCACTCTGCTTACACCTTTGTTAACAGTTCCTTCATTAAACCTTCCTTGAATTAAGTATGCTATTCCTTTCTTTCTGGGACCCTTACATGTTCAGACTTGAATTTTAAGGCTTAGAATTCTAGGAGATAAGGAAAATTTTAAAACAGTTTTTAATTTACAGGAGAAAGAGGAAATATTGTTAGGGTGTGTCTTAGCAAAGTCATCCAAGGGTCCTTCTCTTTAGTAGGTGTTCACCCATTTCCTAAATTTCTTGGCCACTTTTATTGCTTCTATCATTTTTCTACTGTAGCAATCCGGCTTTGATAAGAGCATTACAGTCAAAGGGTGAAAGGAGGTGGTTATTAGTTGATGAAATAATACACAGTTCTAAGGGGTAGGTTACACAGTATAAGTAAGGCTGTTATTTCTGAGTCTGGTCCTTGAGGTTGAAGTTATCAGGGCAGGGAGTTGAGAAGGGAAAAGGGATGTGAACCACAGAATGCAAGAATGAGACAGAATCTGGTAAGCTTAGATGAAACAGACTGGAATCCACATCAACCTTTCACCGTCTCCATCTCCTATGTAAACAGCACTTAGCCCAAGAGTTGGAGAAGCTGACGCAGAAGGTAAGGCTGCTGTCTTGTGCCACGAGGGGAGCAAAGAGTTGAGCAACAGCATGTGCCCTGCAACCACCCCCAAATCATAGAGAAGTGTGGCTATGTCTCTGTGTCTACCTGCCAAATCCCATACAAAATTTCTCCTTGGACCTACACTAACCTAGAACCATTCAAGGAGGAAATCCTGGGAAGTTTTGTTTCAGCCTGACTAAACTGATGCAGTAAAAAATCTACCACATCCATGTTTTGATATTGAGATGTCTGTGCCACAGAAAAAGGCTGTAAACAACAATTCCTGCTGCCATCACTACAGACATTCATTTTCCCCAGAAAGTCTCAAGTATCTGGAAACATAGTAGGGGAACTGGACTGTTGACATGAATACTCCAAAATGTTCATCAAGTCTCTATGCATAGGTGAAAAAAAACTCCTATATTTTCCACATGACTCTCTCTAGATAGTAGCATATTATCATAAACCCTTGGTATCTTTATGTCTTTAAATTTATTGTGAATAGCAAAGAAAGTTAAAATGCAGTCATTCTAACAACTAGTGTGCAAGGAATCTTGCTAGTTATGGATAATACATTTGAGTCAGTAATATTTTTCAGAATACAAAATGTTCCTTGGATGAATCTAACAAGTAGTCAACAAAAAGGGGGTCTTATTTATTCCTCTGGTTCTAGTATTCCTGACAGCAACATAAACTTTAGGAGAAACTGACCCAACATACAGTATACACTTTTAATATTATCAGTGCTCATCCATGTTGCTAACCATCTAAACTATACCTGTGCTATGCTTCCCCAGGCACGGAGGGTTTCACATGTCAGAAATCACGTCATTGCGAAGGCAACTTGGATACATGACCTCCCACAGTAAGAACATATGGAATATAACATGTATATCTCAGCCACAGTCATCACTATGCCACCTCCAGTTCACTAATTGTCACTCCCATTTGGGACAATTGGAAAACTGAGGAATGGAGGTTTGGGGAGGGAACATTGTGTTAAAATCCGGAAGAGGAAAATATATGGTGTGAAGATGAGGAGGAGGAGGAGGAGGAAGGGGAGATCATCATGTGATGATTATGGGGTTTTTTTGGTGGTTTTTTTTTGGTCATGTTTTGTTGGTCCATGGTGCCTTGGGAAAGTTAGTGGAATAAAAAGTCAAGGTGAAAAGATTTCACAATTAATTGCTCCCTAGTAAAATCTGTTATGAAGGAAGGAATGGGCCAGTGTTATAGGGGTAGGAAGATGTAGAAACCAGTGAGGTGCAGAATTTAGGGACCCACAGAAGCAGGTATAAATATGATATATAAGGAATGAGCGAATAGAAACCCAATGAGGCAGGGCTCATAAGCCAGATATTGCTAGTTAACTGATCCTAGGCCAGAAAACCAGGGGCAATAAAGTTACAATATGAGTTTGCTGAAGCAAAACAAACAATTTTACATACACCACATGGGAACTATGAGGGTGAGACATCCTTAAATGTTTCTAAAAAACAAGGGTTGATAGAGTTAAAGCAAAATATCCATGATTACTAATTTAAAATGTCTTTGATACTGACTTTACTTAGCGTGTTGCTTTGTGATTTGTTAATGAAAAAATAGTTATACAGACTTTATATATTTATTTCAATTCTTGGTTACCTGAGGCAATTTTTACTTTAAAGTATTATATTCCACAACTGTGATTTTTGTTAAGAGCCCTGGTAGGCAAAACTCTAATGTATATGAAAGTGGAAATTAAGTAAATTAATTTTAGAATATAAAATGGTAACAGTGAAAGAGAGACCAGTCTGTTGGGGAAAAAGGTCTCTTTGAAGAGTTAAATTTTAATCACCAGGAGAAATGATTAATGATAAAGATAGATTCCATCATAACTATATACAATTTTTTTGTTGTTCTGTTTACAGCCAGTTTACAAGGTTAGTTTATACGTTTTCAGATGTGGATTAAACTATTTACCACATTTAGTGTTTTCTATTTTAAAAGTAGAATGAGGTTAAAGACCCACAAGGCCTGTACATTGCATAAATTGATAGGACGGGGTAGTTTAAAGAATACAATTGAAAGCCCACATTGAATCTTATGCTGAAATAAAATTCCCATTACTGCTGCATGGGGACCAATGTGTTCTCCTTTGACAAGGACAGATTTTAGATTAAGCACTCTTAGATTGTAAATTACCATTCTTGATAGCGGGCCTCCCCTGCCTATGGTGCCTTAGAGAGACAGGACAGACTGTGAAAAAGTGTAGATTTTAAGAAAGCAAAACCCTGTCTCTTAACCATCCCCAACCCCCACACCCAAATTCCCATGTTTCAAGAGAAGGAATAGTAATGCGAAGACACTGTTGAATTTAAATAGAATAAAGGACATTATAATTACAAATCTTAGTAGCCATTCCGAGAATGATTGGCTGACATGTCCCGTCACCAATTACAATTTCATCAAATTCGGCCACCCGAGGTAGGGAAGGTGGGGGCCTAGCTAAGAGAGGCACCTCTCCAGATTCATCTTCAAACTTGCAAGGATTTTATTTTACAAATTTGTCGCATACAGTTCAGGTTAAATAATTAATATTTAAATAAAGTGGAGATGACTTTCTTGAACAAGGGAAAAGAAGAAGTGGAGGCTTCACAGACACAGGGTCGAGGTCTCTTATTTTTCATCCTGTCACTCAGAGATGGGACATTAGCATCACCAACCAATAGAGACTGCTTCCGCTAGGAGATAACTGGAGTTCCTAAATCACTGTTTTGTTTGTTTTTGACTGTGCATTTAAAATATACTAAGATGATAAAATTATCACAGATTAAATTTCTTATTTTTTAAGGAAATCTGTCATATCAGAGTGAGTCCACATTCATATAGGTATGGCATTCAAGCCATGGTAAGCAGATGTTTGTTTCCTAGAGCAGATATACACTGTAAAATCAATTCGTAAACTCATTACATAAATCCATATTAAACTATTTAGTCTATATTTAACACTATAACAAGGATAGTCAGGGTAAATTAAATGGATTTTATTTCCAGATGGCAGGGAGCCAAAGTTAGTCCTTTTATTTCTAATTTATTTCTTGTTTCTAATCTGCGTCTGCCACAGACAGAAGGAGAGACAAAGAACAGAGAGAATAAAAAGAAGTGATCACTTTTACTCTTCTGATAGTTAAGGGCTAATCAAATCAATATGTTCCAGTCCTGGCAGTGACAGTACTCAGTGATTATCTTATGTTCATGCATAACCCTTTAACTCATTCTTCCAAGATGGCAGCACGATGAGTCCATTCTTCAAAGCTGGGTAAAATACGTTCAGCAAGGAGGAATTGACTCATCAGTGGGAGAATGATTCACTTACATCCCATCAAGGAACTAGGGATATGTAATACGGCCCCGTCAACTCTCCCTTAAGCTTTTCATTACCATCAGCAATGCCAATAACTTACAGGATTTCCAGTCAGCATCAAATGCTCCTTTTCAATTCAAATGCAAACTGCTAATCATTTCCTCTTCCATATTATTCTTTGAATTTATCTTTCTCTCTAGAAGCAGAGTTGCCACTCAGTTCAAACCACAACTATTTTCCTCTGGGGATATTACAAAATACCTGCGGTTTTTTTTTTTTTTTTTCTTCTGCTCCAATATTTCTCACATACATGACAGAATATTGTTTTTCAGTCAGACAATTAATTTTGCCTATTTCAATTATATGCTCTGAGATCTTTTAAATATTTACCTCTTTTGCCTCAATTTCTGCTCTATCATAATTTATACTACTCTGCTTATCAGTTAACTAGTAATGAGTAATTGCGAGTCTGCCCTTCACCAGGTGCTGAAAATGCAGAGATGATCAAGACAAGAAACCTCGGTGAACTCAAAATCCAGGCTCTTCCTGTCAAAATCCACTTAAGTTACTCTTTGTGGTGTTCCACTTTGGAAGCAATGACATTGTCATTTATTTAGTTAAATCAAGAATCTAGGAATCATCCCAGGTTCTTAAACATTCTCTATATACTAATAGACAATCTCCACGTTGTGAAGATCTTCTCATATATCTGCTCACTCTTTCTGTCCTGCTGCGGTAGGTGGCCTTATTCTGTCTTGCTTTGCCTCTTACTGATACACTTTCCCAATTCATCTTGCTATTTCCAGTCCTTCCTCCTGTCACTGCCAAGATAGTGTCCATCCATACTACTTCCCGAGTTATCTTTTAAAAACACCAATAGCATCCTTTATATTCTAGACATCAGTATCCCACATAGCCTAGACAAAAAGCCCAATTTTCTTTGCATATTCGAAAAGAGACTCTGTGATCCAGCCCCTACATCTCTCTTCAGTTTTACTGAACCACACATACTTCTGTGAACATACACTTCTGCTTCTGTGCTATTTCCCTAGGCTTTGGGTGTAACATTTCTTCTATCAGACATTTCTTTGCCCTTCTTGACAGCTTGGCAAAATCATATTTCTACTTCAAGGCCCATCTCAGCTCAGATGTCATATCCTCAGCAATGAGTTCCTCTGATTCCCATAGAAAGAACTGCTTAAGCTCTCCATTGTGCTACCCCCTTCATCTTGAATTTACATACTCTAGGGACTCATGGTAATGATTTATTCTGCTCCAAACTTCTCTATTAGACTAGAAGCTTGAGCGATTTTACTTAGCATATGCATTGAGAAAATAGGAATAACTTCTAGGGTAATGTTTTACGTGCAAGAAACTACATACTTGGAATGAGGTTTTATTACTGTTGTTATTGTTCTTGATATAAAAAGCAAAAGGTATTTACCACTTCACTCAATTGAATTTCCCCAAGGGTCATGTTATCCTTTCCAAGGCAAGTGTGGTAAAGACCTAAAATATCTGATCAGAATCTGGCCCAAAGGCTCATATTAAATAATGAGAAGTAAGGCTCACGTATGAAAGGAAAGCAAGCGATCTGTGTGTCAGAAATCAGACATGGCAATCATGAGATCCAAAGGCTATGTATGGGCCACCAATTCCGTTATCTCTTGCCTCTTTCTATTTATGAAATCAAGAAGACAAGGCAAGAAGAGTAGGATACAAAATAAGCTACATAGTATTTTCACTTTTTTCTTCTTCCAAATAACTGCCATGCTGTTAGGAGAAAATCATTTAGAGAAAGAATCATTCTTCTCCATTCAAAATGGTGTATTTTGCTTTTGTACATTTTCACATACATAAACTCAGTTGACATCTTTCATAACCAAAGAATATTTTACCTGATTATCAGGTAACTCATCATTTAAATAGGAACTGGAACTGAAAAATATCAGGAAATAGGTGAAAACGGCTTTTCTATTTGACTTTTCTTGGTTTACAATGCATGTTTTACTTTGAGGATGGGTTATTTTTTATTTCAAGTGAATTTTCTTATGTTCTACAATATATCAAACTCAGACATAATCTAAATAGAAGAAATGTTTTGTCAATATTGTCAGGGAAAGTTAAAGTTAACTAGGGATTCTTAGTGGGTATTTGTCAATACAAAATAACAAGGACAGCTACACACCACATACACTAGTCATTTAGGCTTATTAATTTTTTTTAAACAGAACTACATTATAAGGTAAAGACTTCTGTGTAGTTATTTATATGAAAGAAAACTGTTCCCCTCCCTCCTTTTTTTTAAACCTATTTTGGAACCTGGAACTTCTCTGTTAAAATAGGGGACAAAATAAAACAGTAAGTGAAAGAACTTTTCTAAACAACAGAAGCCTTGTCGGTCTGCATGACAAGTGGTACTTCTGTCCTCCTCAAAGAGGGTTTGAACAAAACACATAGTCGATGAAGCACTGGCTGTGTTAGAATTTCAGGAATATTAATACAAAGAATTAAACTCTCTTTAAAGGACATCTGCCATCTCTTAATTTTCATTTCAGTTTCAGGAGCTTTCATACATATTCTAGGTATTTGGTAAATGTTAAATAATTAGTATACTCATTACAAATCACTCTGTCTTAATTGTATTTGATAATTAGGATTAGTTGTGTCAGATTTTATTTTTGGTTAAACTACAGATTTCTGGGTACCAGGAGTTATGCGATATTCACCATTAATACTCAGGTCACATTCTACCACTGGCCCACACTTAGCAATGACTTCCAGCACACTGGGAATTCAGGCAGATATCATTTATGAGGCAGAATCTTAGGCATTTTCATTAATTCCAAGCTCCTCTCCTTTATTAGTAACTCCCAAACTAGTCTGATTAGACTCAAATAAATATTAAACATCATCCATTTCCCTGACAGCCTCGATGTGGTAGACCGAGTGTGGGGGACAGCCACATTATGGCAGAGTGGCCGAGACAGCAGGTGGGAAAGTCGGACTGTGCTAGCTGAGTGGGCTTGATAAGTTAGCTAACTTCCTTGAGCAGCACTTTCCTCACCCACCAAGTAAGGGGGAAAGAACTATATCTCCTCTATAGGATTTTTAAGAAGAATCAATTAATATGGTTTTGTAAAGCCCTGACTCAACATGGGACCCACTAGTAAAGATTCAATAGTGTTTTTCAAATCAGGCTCCGCCACTTTATAGCTGTTTGGTATTAGCATGGTATCTGACCTCTTTGAAGCATAATCTTCCAGTCTGTGAAGTGAGAATAGGAATATATTCTGGACCAGCTTATCATAGAAGACAATGGAATGATGTATATGAAGCGCTTACCTGACACAAGGTTTTTGAAAATGCTATTCTCTTCTGCGTTTTCCTTTTCTTCTGTATTTATTCGAATCTTACTCAAAGCAGGGCTGATTAGAGCTCTATTGGCATATCCTCCCGTAATTAAAATGGTGTTTATTTTTTTGTATTTCTAAATTTCTTGTTAGATTTAAAATAATAAAATACACAAGCGTTAGCTCCTAGTACCTCTTAAGTGCCCCAAGAAACAGAGAATAGTCTAAGTAGTTTATTTGGTGGCTGAAATCAAAGGCGAAATCACACTTACATTTCTAAAACCCTTGCCATACTTTAGGATATATTGCTTGTTGTTTGATGCTTTCTTAGGACCCATGTACTTTGATTTCTAAAATAAAAATAATTGGGTAGTTTTCTGAATTATAAATATAGAGATAGATTTAGATTTAAACTTATTTTAAAAGTGGAGGGTCAATATTGTATAACAATAATTATATTCTACTTTTTATATTTTATTCCACTATTTATATATTATATATATTATATATATTTGTTCCACTATATATTAATATTCCATTACTTATATTTTATATTCCACTTACCACCACAGCATGTCATATCCTGGGGGAATGGCTGAGTCCTAAAGAATGGTAATTCCTATCATATTCTAAGTTAATTTCCCAACACGATCCCTACAAAAATCAGAGCAAACCTGGAGAATGATAGTGGGCAACTACAAATTTAACTAAGTGGTAGTTCCCGTTCCATCTGCTGTGCCAGATGCTGTACGTTTGTGTGAGCAGATTGACAAAACTTCCAGTACAATATAGTTAGCCATAGTGATGTGTTCTTTTCTATCCCTATAAGAAAGGACACTCAGAACATTTCTCATGCACTAGGAATAAAAAGGAAAAAAAATTATTCATTTTTAGTCATGTCCCAGAGCTATGTTAAGTCTTCCATGTTCTGTTGTCAAATAGTCCAAAGGGATCTGGACCATCCAGATATTTTGTAGCATATTTCATTTGTCAATTGTGTTAAGGACATCATGTTAATCAGACAAGCTCAGTAAGAAAGGGCAAATATATGGAAGATTTTTAGTAAAACACATATGCTTCAGCATATGTGGCAGACAAATCCTATGCAGTTACAGTGGCCCATAACATCAGTGAAAGTTTTAGGGACACATTGTTTGGAACATGGCAAGACAAGTCCTATAAATAGGGACAAATTACTGGATTTCATATCTCCAAACACGAAAAAAAAAGCACAATATCTCTCAGACATTTGGGTTCTGCAAGCAGCATATTCTGCTCTGACTCATTTATCAGGTAATATGAACGACTGTCACCTTTGAGTAGGGTATCCAGAGTAGAAACAGGTATTGTAACCAGTCCAGGCTTTGATGCCAGTGGTACTACATACAACCCAGTTTACTCTGAAGTATTAGAAGTATTAAGGGTAGATTAAAAAAAAATGTGTGTGGAGATAATGGCAGGCCCTAATAAGGGAATCACAACATGAACCCTTAGGGTTCTATTGTAAAGTCATGCCATCTGCAGCTGAGAATTACACACCATTTATAAAATGGGTTCTGGCAGAATATTGGACCCTGCTGGAATAAGAATGCCCAACCATGGGATAATCACCTGACCAAGTGGCTGTAATTGCTCATAATGAACTAGGTTATTGGAAATGGATCAAGTCAAAAGGTCAGGTGGCACCATCATCAACCTGAGTAAGATTGAAGTGTTATATTTGGCATCAGGCATAAGATGACCAGAGGACATAATGGCAGATAACCCAGACAACCACATTTGCAATCACTGTTGTATAAGTATCTTTCCCTTCAACTCATACTTATGGGCAAGTGACTGAGGAGGAAGAAGACCAAGCCCTGTCAGCTTGGTATGTAGTGGGTACGTGGCGCACTCAAAACAGAAGGCTGCTGTACTATAGCCTCACTTAGTTATAGCCCTAAAGGAAGGCAGTAAGAGAACGTTCCCTGGAAGGCAGAGTGTTGAGTATACCAGGTCATCTACCTTATATGAAAAGAAAAATGGCCCAGAGTAAGAATATACATATGGACTATGAATAAAGTCAGATGGTTTGGCTGATTGACTAAAGGTCTGGAGGGAGAGTGACTGGAGGATCAGGGACAGGGAGGTCTGGAAAAGAGGCATATAGGTGGGCATATGAGAGTGAAAACCAAGTGTAAAGATCTTTGAATCACACGTAAACATCAGATTGTATCCTCCAAAAAAGAGGCACTAAACGATCAAGTAGAGGGAACAGTTCAGCCAGCTGGCATCAGCCAGGTTCCAGGGGTGGCACAAAAGTACATGAATGAAGAGGCAATAGTGTCCATGATGGAATCTACACATTGCCCAGTAGCATGGGCTCAAACCCAACAAAGCTGCTGCTGTTCGCCAGCAACTACTGCTGCTGTCGTATATTTAATCCACTAGCACACAAGACAAATGCTGAGCACCCAATGAAACACCATTCCTTGATGAGACCAACCAGCCTATTGGTGACATATTGTTTATATTAAACCTCTTCTGGAAGGTGCAGAAATTCGTCTTGACCAGAATATACACATGTTCTTCCTTTCCTGCTCTCAGGCTTCAGCCTGCAGCACTGTCTGAGAGCTCACAAAGGATCCAAGCCACCAACATGAGATCCTGCATAACACTGTGAAAGATTAAGTAACTCATTTAAAGCAAAAGAGGTGTGGGGATGAATACATGACCATAGGATCTCCTCGTCCTATCATATACCAACCACTGCAAAACTGTTGACTTGATATAGCAAAAGTATAGCCTTTTGGAGGACCAAGTGAGGAAACAAACTGGAGATGATATCCTAAGATGGAGTGCCTTCCTCTAGGGTATGGTGTATACTCCAAACCAGTGACCACTATACATTACCGTGTCCTCAACAGGAAGAGTGCGTGGATACAAGAGATTGAAGTAGGTGTGGTCCTGCTTACCATCACTCCCAGTGACCCAGCTGGAGTATGTGTGCTCCTTATCCCTGCAACTCTAGGCTCTATGGACTTAAAGGTCCTAGTTCTCAGAGGAGACGTCACTGAACTTGAGTGATCACTGCTGCCTGGTCCTTTCAGGCTTCTTGTGCCAAAATACCAGTAGGCAAGGCAAGAATAATTACCCAGGTCATCATCAAGAGGAGGAGGGAAAACAGGAAAGACTACTATTGGCACTCAGGTGATCTACTGGAGGTGTCTCTTGGTACTCTTCCCCAATTTTGATGGTAAGTAGACAACTATGTTTTCTATGACCTGTGAAGGGATAGGAGTTTGAGTCTGACTTGATAAGCCAGATGGACTGGCAGAGATGCTAGCTGGGGGTGAGAGGAATGCCTAATGGATAGGAAGATAGAAAGAATGAGTTCCAGTTTCAGCCGTGAGACCAGTTGCAGTTGCACTGGAAGGGGATTAATTCACACCTCTAACCTTCTTCTTTTCCCCAGGGAATAAGACCAACTCAGATTCTGGAATAGTTATTTCCAAAATTTATTACATGAAGCAAATAGATTTGAGTGGCACAAGGGTAGGACCATAGTAGAGGGAGTGGTATACCATCCGTGCTCCCTTTCAGGACTATAGCACTCATTCGTCCAGCTGGAGGGAGTGATAGTGGCTGAAGGCTCCCTACTGAATCCATTTCCAGTGATTGCCTTTAGCTAAAGAGAATACCTCACTCAAGGTCACACCCATTTCTGGGGATAGATAGATAGCTCCTCAGGCTAACCCAGTTTCAAAGCTTCTACTGGGATCATCTGAGGGCTTCGTTGTGACTGTATTGTAATTGTAATTATTATTTCAAACTGTGCAAATGAATGCCATTTCATTATAGTTCTATCAATGTTGATATTATCACCTCCATAATTAAAAATTAGACCTATATAATTTTAACTATTTAATTATATGTACTTCCTAATTATTACATTGATAATCAGATATATATAACAATATATATAATAATATATAACTATATATAATATATAACAATATATACAACATATATAACTATATATGATATATATACATATATATGTATGTATATACATACATATATAGGAAGGGATATATATATTTGTGTATATATATACACACATATACAAATAGATATATGTGTATATATATGTGTATATACATACATATATGGGAAGGAATATATATATTTGCATGTGTTATCAAAGGGTGATTTATATGTAAAAGATAGAAAAATACAGCAAGCATACAATCATTTGGGTTCCCTGTAAAAATCAAGATTCTTCTTTTCTACTTCCACACTATAGAGTTAAAAAAAAAGATGCAGAGTAGCACTCTTTGGTGTGTTCACCACCAAAATATGATATGATCAATATTTATGAATCTATCAAGCCTTCCATATTGTATGGATTTATAGTTATCACTGGTCTCAGGATACTTCACATTACTGAAGAATTCATTTCTCATTTCAAAGTCTGCCATACAGCCATATCCTCCTGATTAGCACTGAGCTAGCTTCCTACTTGAAGCACATGCTGAACCAAGGACAAGGTGAATGACAAGCCTTTATTTGCTGAGAAACCTCTGCCGACATAAAACTGGAATGAGCAAGTCATTAAACTGATACTGCAAACCTTGCAGCAAACCTTTCCACTAGCAGTCATTTTGAAACAGACCTTTTCCCTTAACCTTGTCCACTGGGCTAAAAACTTAAACTTCGAATGGACACTGTTGTTGAAATATTTGCTTATTAATTCTTTTCTTGGAGGATGGGAAAATATGCCAGAAGAAAGCTATCATTGTATTCACCCCAATAAATGCCTGCTATTTTTCTTGAGAAAAGAAACCAACAGAAGACTTTATAATAGCTAATATTTGTGTAGCAATTTAGAGCCTACAAATCTCTTTTACATACATTTATTGCAATAAATCTTTGAGACAATTATCCACTGCACTGTACAGCTGAGGAAATGTAGACTTGGAAAGGTTAGGCAACATTGTCTGTGATTCTGTCCATACATATATTCTATATTCCGTTATGTTTTTTTTTAATGATCTATTTATTTATATGAGAGAGACAGGGAGAGAGCAAGCATGAATGGAGGGAGGAGGCAGAGGGAGAGAATCTCAAACAGATTCCGCACTGAGCTCAGAGCCCAAGGCAGGGCTCAGTCTCATGACCCATTAGATCATGACCTGAGCCAAAATCATGAGTTGGACTCTTTAACCAACAGAGCCACCGAGGTTCCCCGTCCATTATGTTTTTAAATCCGTGTAGGTAAACTAGCAAAAGCTATAGAGATGAGATTTAGATGCATCTTGTCTAGCGCATAATCTTATATGATAAAGGATCCAATGACTGATTTATGACAAACTATGAACCCCTCAGGAAAAGTATTAGTTTGAGTGTCAACACTCTAAGGAAAGGGGACTTTGAGGTAGAAAATAAAAGAGCATAGACTACCATCTTCCGATTTTATCTTCACCTTGGCAAGCAAAAATAACATATCAGTAGATTGAATACATTCATGGCCATATACGCTGACATTATAAACTACCTTGAAAATTCTGATTCTGTATCCTATTAGCTACAGTTAATTACCAAGATTCACAAGGGAAAATGTTCCTGGAAAACTTATGAGCTATAATATCACCACACTGGTAATATGTTTCAAAAACATTAAATTGACCTTTATTCATTTAGACTCAGGGATGGAAAACAAAAGAGAAGGATTGTCGTTTCAATGAGCATCTCAGTTTGTATAAGGAAGTTGTCCAGTGACTTATTTTCTAGTTTGGATCCACAAACATGTTAGTCTAGCACATGGCATTGGCTCTTCTAAATTATTTACAAAATTCCAGGAACAATGTGATCCCACACTAAATACAACTGAGCATTTAAATCATAGTAACCCTTATTATATGAGAGACAAAAATTCAACTCAATTGACCACCAGTGACTAATAAGAGATTGAGAAGTACTTCCTGTTTGCTTTTGTTACATTCTATCTTATCTAGTCACTTACGTGCTATTACACTGACAAATTCTAACAGATTTTGAGTGCTAAGACTAATTGTACAACTTTTCATTGCTTCACACAATACCACTGAATTTACTATGTAAGAGTCAATCTTTAGTAAGAAACACTATAATTAGTTGCAGTTAATATACAATTACATGGGTGAGCATCCAAATATTCCTCTTGTCCGTTTGGATTTCAAGGTATTCTTCTCACATGGATAGGGAAGAAGTCACAAAAACAGATCAAAAAAGAAAAAAAAAACCCAAAACCCAAAACAAAACTTCTGATTTTATGAAAGTATTCATGACCAGACTTAAATACTTTTGCTAATTTTAGGCTATACGATATATTGCCCTAATAAACTGTTTGAAAATTTGATGTTATTTGTGACCAATAACCTTTTCCAAAGGAGGACAGGGAATTGATAACAGCTCACATTTTCCTAAATGCCTAGCCAATATATTTCCCCTCCTATAGTGGAAAAGTCTATTTTGTCACCAATATTGGAGGGAAAAAAAATTAAACAAAACCAGATTAGAAAGCATTCAATATTAACATGAGACACATAGTCCATAATTACTTCTTCTATGGAAGGAGTAATATGGTGTCTTGCCTAAGCAAATCTATACTTAGGGAATATTTATAATGGCGTGTATGCATTTTGACCATGTAGCTTTTTTTGTGCACATTAGAATATGAAGAATGCAAAAAAAGGAATATGCAGAATACATTATTTCTTCCCATGAAAACTTTATTCTATCTTTACCTATTTCTGCCATTAAATTAAAAATATTCCAGACAACCTATTTCCCGATCGTTACCACATTCATTCCCAGTTCCCTGGCCTTCCACACCCTGGACAACAGTTAAGTATTTTCAGTGACCTTCACTGCAGACCACTGCCAGGAAACTGAACACTACCCAGCAGCTGGAGCAAGGAAAACCAACTCAGAGATAATTGATATCTTATATCTATCTTATCTTTCCTGACTTGTTCCCTATCCCACACACCCTCAGCAAAAGAAAATTGCTAACTTTTCCACCCAGCTATCAAATAGTTTTCTTAATTTAATTACTACCTGCCCATACTACAGTTTACTAGATAACTTGATGCTAAATAGTTGTTCATCAGCTCTGATACACCAACTGGATCCTAATCTTCTGCTCACATGTTTGCAAACGTAGCTACTGAATCCTTCGTGTTCTTATGATGCCTCACACATTGATTCTTGATACTTTCTGGCTGGTCTCTTCACTGAATGATGGACTTGGAGCTTCAGTTTATTTGGAAAGGCAACTTCTTAAACCAATGTGCCCTCCCCCGCCCCCAAAAAAGTAAATAAATACACTAAAACAAGCAACAACAATAAAACTTTTCTTTAGCTATTAGAAGAGATGAATAGATAATGCAAGTAATATAAGTCAGCTGAAGTATTTTAATTTCCATTCGCCACCACTTACATAATATGACTAAGTCTTTTTGATGTATGCACAAAGTCTTAAGATTGCAGGCTTTTCATGCATCCTGTGTGTGTGTGAGAGAGAGAGAGAGAGAAAAAGAGAGAGGGAGGCAGCAGTCTGGATCAGTGTTTATGGTGTTTCAGTGTTACATATATACTGTTATTGACAGGATTTCCTATAGTATCATGACTGTTTAAATTGCCATTGATCTTCTTGGTCTTTGCCTAGAGGAAACCATGTATACATTTCACATGTTACAGTACACACATCTGAATATTTTTCCTAAACTTATTTTCTGGAGAGCAAAACAAGTCATTAACTCAGTTTAATTTAGTAGATTATGTTTACTTTATTTCCTAAGTCACTAATTGCTAAAGTGGGAATAGCTAACTGTACATAAAAGACTATGTTGAAACTTCATTAGGCTTATGTAAATATCCATTAACAATGGACACTGGCTGGAATGGGTCATTGTGTGTGCTTCAGTGAGGAGCAGATTGTTATGGCTGCCAAGAGGAACTCTCCGCCACAAGCCTGTGCACAGCCCAAAGCTGAGCAGCTGGCAATGTGGGCCCACAACGTGCCTCAAAATACATGGTGGCCGTTTATTGTTGAAACTTAAACAGAAAGGGCTATGTTCTCCCTACCATGGTCAGCCTCACTGCTGAATTTACATTTATAGCTGGGCCTCTCCACCATCTGTGCATGTGGCCTCCACTGCATCTCCAAGGAGCTGGAGAAGCATGATTTGAAGACCTGACGGAATAGCCAGGAAAAAGCAATCCATCATTTATAAGGGGGGATGTAAGACAGTCACAATAGTGTCCTGTCACACTTTCAGATTTTTATCTTCATTTGCTTTTATTTTCATTCTAATCCGTTGCCAAATACAATGAACACCGACCAAGAGTGCAGAACCCACTGATAATACTTTACTATCTACGCGGAAGAATGAATTACCCAGATTCTCAGAGGCTTGCCCTAGTGAGGAGGTAAATGGCTCTCTGGCTGAGGAGAGTCTTGCTCTGTACGGTCACTTAGACCTAAATGACTCAGGGCCCAGGTGGAACGCAGGATCCCAGTGACAAATGGTTACCCTTTGAAATGAAACCTTGCCAGAAGAACTGACACCAGATGCTAGTAACTGGTTTATTGAATGAGCTGAACTGCTAGGATATTAAGAGGAAACAGTTTTGTGTTGTCCTGTGGTCCACCTTCATACACACCCTGTCAGATCTACTTCCCCAATCCTGATAGCAATCTGGACCAATCCTCTAGTCCTGGTCACCTTAAAATATTTAAAAAGACTTATCTTCAGGTACTAAAAACAACAAATAGTAACAACACGCACACACACACACACACACACACACACACACACAGTAAGATCTAAATCAAAATATTAAAATGATGTTCATGTAAAGTTTCTTCCTGAGACCAAAAGTGAGGACGAAGCAGGAGGACTGTCTGTCACTTGATTTTTCAGTTTCTTAGGTCGAATTTTTCCCCTCTAATGAGGGCTTCTCCAGGATCAGAAAGAAGAGGACAGACTTGTTTTCAAAAGTGGAAAGCATCACAAGCTTCTTTTTTGTGAGGCAGCTCTGTGCTTCTTCAGAGACTCCCGCCCCCACCCTAGGAATCCCCGCACTGGACTTTCTGCATGGCCTCGCGGGCCCTCTGCACCAGCTCCCCAGCTCAGCTCCCTGCTGGGCTGTGTCTGTCTTCTGGTGGGTATGTATGTATGTATACTTATGTATGGACATATATACACACGTATATAACATATAAATGTATATGTATGTACTCCATCTCTCCATATATTCTACGTATACCTGAAATACCGGAAGAAAGGCAAGCCACAGAAGAGGGGAGAATGTAGTAATTTAGTGGTTGCTAACTTGACAACCAGAAGTACCTACTGTTCATGATGACTCTATCTCACTGGATGGAGACACATACCTAGTTTTCTAGAAAGAATACAACATCAACACATAAATGTACTCCTTGATAAACTAAATACTTCAATAATTTGCAATTGACGTTGAAAGATAGGAAAAACAATATGGATTTCGCAAGTGGACCAAGCATAGAGGTAGCTACCAGTCCCAGAACAAAGTTCCCCTCAACTTACCGGGCTTAGGGACAATGAGCTGTGCACTGGTCTGGGCATTTCCAGCCTCATTTTCAGCTACACATTGATAAAAGCCTTCGTCTGACTTCACCACTCCGAGGATTCGTAGGTTGCTTCCACCCTAGAGAGAAGAAAGAAGCAGGTACAATATTTTAAAAAAGCAAAAAACTCAGAGACAAAATGAACATAAAATTTTGATAAAAATTTCACAGAGGAAGCAAGCAAGAAAGCCATGAGGGTTCTTGGTCTCGCAGATATGTCCTAGGTCACTTGGGAAATGTCACGGATTCCCAACACTGTTGAATCCACGTGTATACATTTA
The DNA here is from genome assembly GCF_023065955.2 of Ursus arctos. NCBI lineage: Eukaryota > Metazoa > Chordata > Mammalia > Carnivora > Ursidae > Ursus > Ursus arctos. Next base: position 21,070,806 of record NW_026622841.1, read on the forward strand.
ACCCAGTTCTGCAATGAAAGCTATACTCACACAAGTACACAACATCCTCGATATCTAAACGAGCAGCAAACAGAGAGCTCTTTGATTAAATAGGCAAGAAACAAAGGTTAGCGTCAAAAGAAATTTCATTCTTTCACTTGTTATTGAAGGAAAATTGTGTTTAGCAGCTGCTGGGGAAACAAAAAGAAACACTGATTTTTGCAGCTTCTAAAAGATAAGAAATCTAGGTTGGATATTTTCTGGAAGTGTTTACTAAGAAAAAAAATCTGAAAATCCTTTTAAAATTGTAATTGCTTTGACATGTACCCTTTTGGGATTTGGAGCAATGGTATTTCATACCGTGTCATTCTTGTTATATGGCCAAAATGCTTTATCTTCAGTAATCCATAAATTAAACACAGCAATGTCATCTCCTGTTTTATATAAATTGAGCCACCATCTTTTTCAAGGATGGATGATAAAATAATCTGGAAATAGCATTTAATTATACTGACTCAGTTTTTCTTCAATATTAGTGTAAGAATTAGTTCAGTAAGTGAGACGTGTTAAATCACTTCCCCTGAAGTCATTAAGAGATAAATATTACCTCATGGGGAATTCTTAATTGTTTTTAGTGTCTTGTAGTCAATTCTCCGTTGATGTAAAATTCTGAGATAAAGCTGACTAACTTCTAATTAACAATTCTCATATAAGTTACTATTTGTGTTAAATGTTACTGTGTGACAGCCAATGGCTCTCAGATTTCTGGAGCTACTGGGGAAATATTTTTAAGCACAATTTCTTGTGAAGAGGTCTCATACTGTACATTTTCTTTTCACCTTAAGAAAAGAAACATTTAAATAGGTTGGCTGTAATGAGTCATTCTGGGAGAAAGATTATTCAAACTATAAAAAAAAATAAATGTTGTATTTTATCATGTGTCCTTAAGGGCACTCAACACTTTCCTTTATATGCAAGTAGCATATATTCTAGGCGGACACAACACATTTCAAGTTGCCCCGTGGCAGGTCATTTTTAATTCAGTGGTAGTAGAAATAGCATTGCACTTAAAGGAACTAATGGATTGGCATGGCATTGAAAAGTTACATTTTTTTCCCCTTTCTTACTCTATTCCCAACCAATTAAATAAATGCAACTAAAAGTGAAAATACAGTGGTGATAAAAGTAATAAAGTTATGCTTTAGGGATGTATTCCTTAAGAACTCTTATAGTATGACTAAATGCATGCATAAAGAGGTTATGGAAATTTGTGAAAGTCAACTGATCCAACCTCAAAGAGGTGGATCCACCAATGAGAGCCAGTGCAAGGTTAAGGAGAGCATGTGCCTGGACTGGCAGGGCCCCTTCTGCCAGAAGACTTGGTATAGACACTCTTTTTTGACAGATCATGTCTGTGTCTCAAACATAAGACAAGTGGACCTAAATCCTCCTTCTTTAACTACGAAGTTCTTTGATATTTGGAAAGTGCTTTTCATATTTCTCATATATTCATATCCTTGAATTCAGAACCTCCAATGCTAACCTACACCTAAAGGAGAGTTTTCGGAGTGTTTTTAAATGAGCAAAGAATTCCGCTGGTAACAGCAAAAGGAGTGATAGCAATGATAGGCATTGAGTGCTCACTGTGTACCAGGAAAACAACTTAGTGAATACAATATACCATTATCCCTGTGATCCCCCATGGGGCATTGAGTACACTAGAACTTAGAGAAACTATAAGAACTATTATGCTTAGCTTCAATTTTTTCCAATGTTCAAAAGCGCAATGCCATGTGAACGCTGGGTCTCCATGGCGTCCTAGTCCTGCCACTACCACTTGTCACTGTCACCACATGCTTTCCTACTGTTCATGTAGGATCAACTGTCCTATCTGGAAGGGTAGCAGAGAAAACTTGTCTGTATTACAAAAGTAAGACAACCATAATCATAGTTGCACATCATACTGAAACTTTGTTATAATGGGTAAAAGTGAAAGAAGTAAGAGATTGTTGGCTTCAGATAGTCTAAAACTAGGTTCTAAATTCTGTTTTCCCAAGAACCAGGAATGAGGATACTTGGAAAGATAGTCTCTTAGGTCCTCTGTTTTTTTCATTGTGTGTTTGTTTCAAAAAACCTTGTCTGTAAAGCAAGGGGGCTGGGCTGTTTGATCGCTCTTCGTCAGCTTAAAAATTGTTAGGTTTAGAAAATCATTTGCTCTATTGGAACAATTTTCTTAACACACCATAAAAATTCCCAATAAGAACCTTCTTCCAAGGAAGGAAAAGCAACTGAAAATAGAGTAAACAATGAATGGGATTGTATAGCTATTACGAAAAAAAAAAAAAAAAGATAATTACCACTATCTGAAAATAATCACTAGGAATGACCACATCTCCATTCTTCATCCAATTCACAGTGGGCACAGGCTTTCCAGAAACTGAACATTCAAACTCAATATCCATGCTTTCATAGGCATACAGGTTGGAAGGGTGATTTAAAAACCATGGCGGAACTGCAAAGACAGAAAACGAAAGTGAGTGGGTGGGAAAGTGAACCTTCGTGCTAAGATCTTTGCCCAGCTAGAAACACTGCACAAGTAGAGAGAATATTTGTAATCCAATAATTCCCCGAAACCCTGAGTTTATTATACAGGAACCGCTGCTGAACGCCTCCCCCACCCCCTCCCCACCCCCCACCACCCCAAACACAGTTAAATAGTTGTAGTTAGTGGTGTTTTGCCTCGGGAAAGAAAACAAAAACACTTTGGAAAAGAAATAAAACATCTAGTAAACATTCTGAAAACCGAGTGTTTGTATCCAATTGACTTACATAAAAGATACTGAACAGTGCATAAAGCTATGGAAGCTATGCTGATAAAGTAAATAAAGGGAAGCTGATAATTCTGAGACAACCCAGAATGTAAGACAAGAAAGCTTAGTGTCTCTGTAATTCTAGAATTTCATTGGGATTTAGTTACAGTGATGGGCTCATTCCCTGTTGAAACTGGCTATGGTGATAGTCACAAAAAATGGCTATCATCTTTACTGTGGACACATTCCTATTGTCTTAGCAATTATCTATTGTGGTGCATTGCTATACTGCATTATTATTTTCCCAGCATGATACGTGATATACTAATTTAATTTAATGTCTTAATTGCCATAATACTAGTTACTTCATGATGGAAATTTGTAATTGAAAGAAAATTACAAATAAAATATAACACAGCTTTGCTAATGAATCTCTCAGGCTTAGTCCCTCAAAACCCTGCCTAGGAAAGGGAAATTTTAAAAAGAAATCTTCATTCTCTTCCACTGGGAATCTTACAATGATGCCAGATTTGAATATTCATGTTTCCTGAGACTCAGGTTAAATTTACAGTGAAATAGCTGTCTTGATCTCGTTTCAGGTAGGACATGGACATGCATTTTTAGTAGCCATTTTTAAAGTTAGATTGCATTTTCTTTTGTCATTGTTGTTGTTATTTCAGTGAGTAAGGAGTGCTAATTTTTGCTCATTTGGATTAACGCTTTATTTTGCTGTCTCTGACCACTCCTGACTTCAAAGTCAACTTGTAAACACTGATGAATGTTCTAGAAAAATGGGAGAGCCTGTGGAAAGTTCTTACTTTTTCTACTGAAGATCTTAGAAATCTTAATCTCTCTCTCCCTTTTCCTCTACCTCTTTCTCTCTCCTCTCTCTTCCTCCTCCCTCCCTATTTTCCTGATTTTTAACTAAATATTTGGACCTCTAGGAAAAAACAACTTTAAAATTATTCGAACTTTCACATGGGCGAATTGATTTATATGACTCACAGCTCGATGCATTAATATTCACAGACTAAATGCATGAAAAAAATGTCAGAGAGCTTTTCTAAAGAGAGGATGTCTCCATTGTATACAGAGCTGAAATTATTTATTTATAATTGATAATATTAGTGAGAGACTATTTTTTATTCCTTACCCAAATGCACTGACAATGAACGGAAAGGCATCAGAAATATTTCTGAATGCCTCTGAGCAGATATATTAGCTGTCTACTTGATTCTGTTCCCGATTTCATTATAGATTTCGATCAACTATTTGTTTACTAGCAAATACCCAATATTTATTGAGAGCTGACCATGTATAATTTATTAGTCTAAGCACTTTATATTTATTATATTCACCACACCTCTCTGAGACTCTGTGATTCCCATTTTACAAAGATGCTGAGGTGCAAGGAGTTGAAGCAACTTTCTCCAAGTCATACAACCTATAGATTGTGGAGCCAGACAGGCTGACTCCTCTCCTACATCCTGAATTGCTTTCTAACAATTGTCTCTTTGCCACTTGAAAATTCAGGTGGAAGAATAACTCATTAACATTTCCGAAGCCTCAAAGATAATGGAATAAGTAATTAGAACTATTAAAAATATAACACCATATTGTCTATTTCTCTTCCCCCTTTAAGACCTTCTACCCTGGGGCCGAGAAAACTGCCAGAGTCTGCCCATTCCTAGTATTCACTTTCATCAGAATTCATGATATCATTTAGGCCTATATCAAAGTTTTCAAATTTTGACTGGTATCCATCAGTGAAATTTGAAATTCATTTTTGGAGTTGAGACTACAGTTTACATATGTATGCGTGTAAATATACATAAACATATACATATGCATAGTATGTAAATATACATAAACATATACATATATACACACATAAATCCAGTTATACTCCATTTTATTGCACTTCATTTAATTGAGTTTAATTTTATTGTGCTTCACAGATATTGGATTTTTTACACATTAAAGGTTTTTTGGCAACCCAGCATCAAGCAAGCCTATTGGCACCATTTTTTTTTTTTTTTTTAAGATTTAGCCATCCATTTGAGAGAGAGAGAGAGAGAGAGAGAGAGAATGAGAGTGGGGGGAAGGGCAGAGAGAGAGAGAGAATCTCAAACAAACTCCCTACTGAGCATGGTGCCTGATGTGGGGCTTGATCCCAGGACCCTGAGATCATGACCCAAGCTGAAATCAAGAGTTGGATGTTTAACTGACTGAGCCACCCAGGTGCCCCTTGGCACCATTTTTCCAACAGCATTTGCTCACTTCATGTCTCTGTGTCAATTTTGGTAATTCTTGCAATATTTTGAACTTTTTCATTATTATATTTGTTACAGTGATCTGTGATCAGTAATCTCTGATGTTAATTTGTAATTGTTTTGGGACACCAAAAACCACACACATACATGATGGCAGACTGAATAAATAAATGTTGTATATGTTCTGACTGTTCCACAGACCACCTTTCCCCTGTCTCTCCTCTTTGGGCCTCCCTATTCCCTGAGACACAACAATATTGAAATTAGTTCATTTAATAACCCTATAATGGCCTCTAAGTGTTCATGTGAGAGGAAGAGTCACTCATGTCTCTCCCTTTAAATCAACTGCTAGAAGTGATTAAGCTTATAGAGGAAGGCATGGTGAAAGCTGAGATAGCCTGAAAGTTTTGCGCCAAACGGCCAAGTTTATGAATGCAAATGAAAAGTTCTTGAAGGAAATTAAAAGAGCTACTCCAGTAAACACACAAATGATAAGAAAGTGATAGAGTCTTATCACTGATACGGAGAAAGTTTTAGTGGTCTGGATAGAAGATCAAGCCAGCCACATTATTCCCTTAAACCAAACCTTAATTCAGAGCAAGGCCCTAACTCTCTTCAATTCTGTAAAGGCTGAGAGGTGAGGAAGCTACAGAAGAAAACTCTGGAGCTAGCAGAGGTTGGTTCACGAGGTTTAAGGAAAGAAGCCCTCTGCACAACATAAAAGTGCAAGGGAAGCAGCACGTGGTAATACAGAAGCTACAGCAAGTTCTTCAGAAGATCTAGCTAAGATCATCAATGGAGATGTCTACATTGAATGAGAGCTTTTCAATACAGACAAAACAGCCATGTATTAGAAGATGCCACCTAGGACTTTCATAGCTAGAGAGGAGAAGTCAATGCCTGGCTTCAAAAAGCTTCAATGCCTGACTCTCTTGTTAGGGGCTGATGTAGCTGGTGACTTGAAGTTGAGGCCAGTGCTCATTAGCTATTCCAAAACTCTTAGGAACCTTAAGAATTATGCTCAGTCTAAGCTGTCTATGCTCTATAAAGGGAACAACAGTCTGGATGACAGCACATCTGTTTATAACATGGCTTACTGAATATTTTAAGCCAACTGTGGAGGAAAAAAAGATTCCTTTCAAAATATTACTGCTCTTTGACAATGTACCTGGTCACCCAAGAGCTCTTGATGGAGATGTACAGTGAGATTAGTGGTGTTTTCCTGCCTGCTAATACAACATCCATTCTGTAAACCATGGACCAATGAGTAATTTTGACTTTCAAGTCTTATGATTTAAGAAATACATTTTGTAAGGCTATAACTACCACAGATAGTGCCTCCTCTGAAGGATCTAGGCAAAGTCAACTGAAAATATTTGGGAAAGGATTCATCATCTAGATGCCATTAGAAACACTTGTGATTCATGGGAAAAGGTCAAAATACCAACACTAAAACAGGAGTTTGGAAGAAGTTGATTCCAATCCTCATGGATGACTTGGAGAGAGCTCAGAACCTCAGTGGAGGAAGGCACTGCAGATGTGGTGGAAACAGCAAGAGAACTAGAATTATAAATAGAGTTTTAAAAAGATTTTATTTACTTATTTGATGGAGAGAGACAGGAAGAGAGGGAACACAAGCAAGGGGAGTGTGAGAGGGAGAAACAGGCTTCCTGCTGAGCAGGGAGGCCAATGAGGGGCTCGATCCCAGGATCTGGGATCATGACCTGAGCTGAAGGCAGATGCTTCATGGCTAAGCCTCCCAGGCATCCCGAGAACTAGAATTAGAAGTGGAGCCTGAAGATGGGAGTGAATTGCTGTAATTTCATGATCACATTTGAATAGAAGAGAAGTTGCTTCTTATGGATGAGCAAAAAAAAGTGGTTTCTTAAGATGGAATCTACTCTTGGTGAAGATGCTGTGAAGATTGTTGAAATGACAATAAAAGATTTGGAATATTACATAAACTTAGTTGATAAACCAGCCTCAGTGTTTGTGAGGAGTGACTCCAATTTTGAAAGAAGTTTTACTCTGGGCAAAATGCTATCAAACAGCATCACATGCTACAGAGAAATCATTCATGAAAGGAAGCATCAATTGTTGCAGTAAACTTCACTGTTGTCTTATTTGAGAAATTGCCACCCTAGCCTTTAGCAACCATCACCCTGATCAGTCAGCAGCCATCAGCACTGAAGAAAGACCCTCCACCAGCAGAAAGATTACAACTCACCGAAAGCTCAGGTGATGGTTAGCATTTTTTAAACAATAAAATATTTTAAAATTAAGGTATGTACATGTTTTTTAGACTTAATGCCATTGTACATTTAATAAACTACAGTATAATGTAAACATAATTTTATATGCAGCAGAAAACCAAAAGATTCATTTGACTCACTTTATTGCCATATTCAGTTTATTATGGGATCTGGGAGAAAATATATACACACATACACAGATACGCATTTATGTGTATATACACACATGGACATATACATACACATACATACATACATGTATACACACATATATACACACACACACATATGTGTGAGAGAGAGAGGTATGCCTATTTATTGACTGATATATGCCTGAGGTGTGTGTGTATGTGTATAGTAACTATCTATTTAGAGAGCAGGGGTGGTGGGGGGAGAGTAGAACAGAAATAAAAAGGGTTAGGAGTAAGAGAAAAAGAAGAGGAAAGACTATCAGATCTATACAGAAGAAAAGCAAAGAAAAGTGAAGTTCCAGGAGCCCACATGATGGAGCCAGATTGCCTGGGCTTAAGTCCCAGCCATTCCACTCACTGCAAGTGCTTCAGTTACTGTCCTCGTCTATAACCTGGAGATAAAAATTGAGGACAATGAATGCACAAAATACAGTGCATAACTGTATTTTAAAGAAAAACAATAAATAGAAAAGTATATCTGAGTATATTGCCCACAACAAACTGATTATTGTATATATGTGTATAGAAATACACATATGTATATAGAAATATATAAAAATATACACATATATACATAAATATGTAAATATATATGGGTATGTGTGATTCTCCAGTTTGACTTGCCCTCTTGCCCTTTTGTAGTCTCAATGTCCAAAATAGGGTATTTTGCATAGCAAAATTTCTTAAACACAAACAACTAAAATTAAATGGTGGCTATTTTCTAATAGTTTTGGGTAGATTCATTCTATTTCCTCAATTTGAGAAATAATCTTCCTGTTTATTACCTCTCAATGGACCTAAATAAGCCAAAGCTGATCATAGTGAATTCTCAAAACCTTCTGTTTTATTGATTAATAAGATATAGTGACCTCTGGGGCACCTGGCTGGCTCAGTTGGTAGAGTGTGCAACTCTTGATCTTGAGGTTGTGAGTTTAAGCTCAGCACTGGGTGTAGAGATTACTTTAAAAAATAATTAAATTAAATTAAATTAAATTAAATCAAATTAAATTAAAAAGTTACTTGTGATTAGTTAAAGGGATAATTTGACTTAAATATGTAATTATTATTGTATAACAGTAATACCAAGGATGCTTCAAAAATTATTTCTACTTCCAAATACATATGTGAGCCATGATCTATATTTTGTGATTTTTCTCTTATTCCTTACACTGGATACCTATCTTCCCTGGCTGTCTTAATACCTTCATTTCTATAGCCAGTCATGAGTAATTTTTGTGGTACAGATAAGGGCTAATGATTTCTCTTCATTATTAATGCCTCCTACACTGCTTCATCCTCGGCACATCTCAGCAAAGATTTGCTGATGATGCTTATACAAACTCAAGCAATAAAATACACATTTTTATGTTTTCTGTGGCAATATGAATATAAGATGATGAGGAAGAGTTTGAACAATGTCATGGAAACCACATGTCTAACAACATACTACTTTATTGTCTTGGAAAATAAAATGTCAATGAATGATGAGAAAAAACAAGAAAGAACAAAGCATGGTGTAGCAGAAAGGAGTAAGTATCTGTTATATTGGATACCTTTCCAAAAGGCTTAAAGCTCTTCCCTGTTTGAGCAAAAGGAATTAAAATAAATACAGAATTTAGGAGAAAGTCTTCAAGAGGTCTAAATACATAAGCCCGGTTGGATTAGAAATCAGGTAAAAGCTTTTCAATCTTGCTTTAAATAATGCATAACCAAACAGCTACCTGTTTTCCCGAAGCTCCCATCCACACATCCCTTATATACACAGGAGGGCTCAACTTAACAACTGTGCCCCACCCTTTTCTGATTCTGTCTTTGTTCATTTTGTTTTCTCTTCCTGAACTGTTTTCCATTTTGTCTTAGACTGTAGACATCCTACCTATCCATCATGAATCCACTTCTCCAAAAGGTCACCTTAATTTTTCTTCTTGTAAAATTCTCTCTCCTTTTAGAAATCCCACTGGTACTATTTTTACTGATTTTATGGCACTTGACATGGTTACCTGAACAGTAGTTTATAACTTGTTGGGGGAAGAAGTTCTGCCACACTAACATCAATTTAACCCATTGTTTAATATATTTTTGATGTTGACACTCTTCTGGGAGAAAGTGAACAAATTAAGTTTACCCAGTTTTTCTCTTCTTATTTGAGCCCTTTGTCTTTTTCTGTGATGAACAAACTAGAATCTGCTGCCTGGGATTTAGGATCTAGGTATAATCACATTATACCTTTCACAGCTCTGGAGTCCTATATTCTTAACACAAATTGCAACTGGGATGAAAGAAGGAATATGATTTATCAGTGGATGTAGGTATGTTTTATCAGCATTTTTCTGATCGTGGATTCTTGCCTGGAATTACATTCCTCAGATGATACAAATTCTATTTATTCAGTAAGAGGAAACTCAAATATTCCTTTCCCCATGACATTTTATCTTTTGTGAATCTAATAATGGACTTTCCTGCTTCTTATAGTGCTCTCTCTCTTTGTGCCCAGTTTTCATACTACTTATTATTTTAAGATATCTTTCACATATATCATTATTTACCAACCACCATATGATTCTTACAGATGGGATCTGAAGCATACACTTTCTCTTTTAATTTTCTTTGAATATTACACAATACCCTCTCCCTTCCACTCTCATGGAAGGAATAATTTCACTACTTTAAACTATTTGATGGGTAGCAACTTCTTAATGACTAATAAAAATGAAGTACCATGAATTTTCAAGTTTATCAAATTGTGCCATTTACATAGTATTAATCCATTTCAGAGAACTGCTTAACATACACGTACAATGCTACAACAATTTCAAGCAAGATACTGATTTTAGTTATACTCTCTTTGGATAGAATAAAAATTTATGACCAGAAATAAATTACTTACATTTCCCTCAGATGTTACTTTCTCAGGATCTTCTACAGGACTTATAGTACATATACAAAGAATTATTTTAATTTGGGGGCTGAGGGAATAAGGAAAAATGACCAAAAATGACTAATAAGCAACAGAAATATGGAAAAAATATAATTTGTTCTTGAAAGTGTTTATCATACCTTGAAATAACTAATAGATGAGAAAACCCTCTATCCTGAAATCATTAGACTTGTATAACTAAACCTTAAATTTGAGTTAAAGTTTTTTGTAAATTTATCTGGTTTTCTCCTAGGACTTTCTATGCTATGACTAATCATTTGAATTTTATAGAGTGAGATTTCTTCTGTAATTTCAACCCCAAAGCCATCAACAATAATCTAAATAGTTTTATGAGTTTTATTTCATATAACAGATGCCTCACAAGTATTTTCAGGAATGTCCCATATCACTCCCTAACCTTTTTTGATTTGGCTTCTAGTATTTTTTTTTTAAGATTTTATTTATTTATTTGACAGAGACAGAGACAGCCAGCGTGAGAGGGAACACAAGCAGGGGGAGTGGGAGAGGAAGAAGCAGGCTTCCAGCGGAGGAGCCCGATGTGGGGCTCGATCCCAGAACTCTGCAATCACGCCCTGAGCCGAAGGCAGACGCTTAACGACTGAGCCACCCAGACACCCCTCTAATATTTTTATTTTTAGGTAAGTTACTTACAGCTACTCTTTTCCAGTTATTTAAGTATGTAATAAAAGTAGGTTAATTGTAAAATACTGCTCTAATGCATATAATTAATAATTAACTAATACTCTGTATTACCTTGATTTTGAGAAGATTCTATATATTCTAAAGATTCACCACAATTCTGAAATGGCAGAGAATGCATTTTTAAAGCCATGCCCATGGCTTAAATAAACACAAGGCAGCACAAATCACTTTGGTGAATGATTAACAAGAATGGAGAGAAAAAGAAAAAAAAAAAGGACAGATTGGTGAGCTTTTATTAGGAAGAAAGGAAAAATTAGCATGATCCTTGAGTGGCTGCATTTCTACTCTAAGTACAGCTCTCAGACAGGACAGCTCTCTCGAAGTTCCCAAGCCCTTTGAGGTTAGTTAATTTGTTGCTAAAATAGTGGACATAACCCTATCAGTCTCCTCTTGAAAACAAATATCTAAAGAGACAGACCCCACTAAATGTCAAAAATACGTTTGCTGCCAAATTGGATTACCTCTGTACCCAAAAGAAATGGTTCTTTCAAGTGCACTATCACAATTGTATCAATAGATAATTTCACCTTAAGGAGCCATAGTTTCATATGTAATCACATTCAGATCTGTAAAGAAGGCCACTGGGCATTGAATGTAGGTTTAGAGATAACATGTCCTAGTGGGGGAAATCGTCTTTATAAATTCAGGCTTTCATGCTAAACATACCTCAGCCAATTCCTAGTTTTATAGAACAATGTTTCTAAGGGACTGCTCAATTTATAGATGAGGAATTGTTCTCTTACCTCATAGTTTCAATTCAATTCTTCTTGCACTAACTTTTGTTGCCAAAGTAACTTTCTTTCAGCTAACTTGATCTCTAAATGCATAATCCTCCTTCTCCCTTTTTAACAAGGAGCTATGTGATGTATCTCTGGCCAATCCAACACTTCTTTCCAGGTCTTATGTGACAAGTAACTTCAAATCTGCTGAATATTTCTCTCTAGTTTGCTCTTTCCTACCTACACATCTGTCCTCCCCCGTAGGAAGGGTGTTGAGATTTGCATTTCATTTTCTATTTAAGTTGTCTCTCACCCATACATGTCTGTACTCTCCTAAAAAATTTAGGTTGGGTTCTAGCCTTAAATGACTAGAATGCATTCTGCATTGGAAGTAAAAGCTCACTTGAGTTTTAACTATTAATATTGACTGGGGCTGGGTCCCACTCTTCTGGAAAAAAAAAAAGTTGTTTTTTTTTTAAGTTATGGATTTTATTCTTAGCATTTTCCATTCAAAGAGGGGTTTCAATCTAGTCCATCAGTGATCATTTCCACAGAGAGAGAAAGAGGGGCAGAGAACAGGAGATTTATATATATATAATTTTTTCCTCCCACAGAAGTAAATATATCATCATTAAAAACTAACTGACAAGAAAAAGCAGGTAAAACAACAATTCCTTTCATTGTGACATCAATCTGGTTGTGAATCCACTAAGCTACTAGCTTCTTAAGGACAGGGACTGCCTTTTCCAAATTTGTGTCCTCGAGGCCAAGCACAGGATAGGTGTTTATACATTATACATTATACAATAATGTTTATACATTATTGAGGCCTGAGTGTCTTCATAGGATAATTCTTTCACATTCAGTCACTTCCTAGCTGCAACTGAGGAACAGCTATGAAAAAGCTAGATGATGAACAACGTTTAAGACATACGAGTATACTTTTCTTCAAAGTAATAACAATTACAGCAACAGAATATTAGAAACATCAACTATAATAAGCTACTCTGCTATAGTTGGCAAAGATAGTATTTTAATCACCTTAGAGATATGAAGACCTTTTGATTTCATTTCCTACACCATCAGTACTTCTTATTGTGGCTACAATATGCTAAAAAATTCTTCCTCCCATCTAAAAATTCTGGTCTATGAAGAACATCTGATCTTCAACCTTTACTTTAGAGTTCTTTATATATGCTTGAAAACTATTCTAGACCTCTCCTCACAATTTTCTTTATCCAGACAAATAATCCCATTACCCTTCCTCAGCTACAGCTCTTTTTGTAATCAGGGTTTGCTTCTCTATAAATACAGACTGAGCTTCCCATTTCTCTCTTTAGTTGTGGAGCCTAGGACCAAATTGGCAGAATGATGCTATGAGGCTCAAACCCGTGATAAAAATAATAGGAGGATTACCTCAAAGTCCTAATTCTATACGCTTCCTGATGTTATTGTCATACCTTTGGAATGATTTTTTTTTAAGATTTTATTTATTTATTTGACAGAGATAGAGGCAGCCAGCGAGAGAGGGAACACAAGCAGGGGGAGTGGGAGAGGAAGAAGCAGGCTCCCAGCAGAGGAGCCTGATGTGGGGCTCGATCCCAGAACGCCGGGATCATGCCCTGAGCCGAAGGCAGACGCTTAATGACTGCGCCACCCAGGTGCCCCAAAGGAATGATTTTTGTGCTATCAATCAAGACTTAGGTGGATATTGGCAACTATGCAACAATTAGGTTAGTGTGTATACACACACACATGCAAATATGTATGTGTATGTATATCTAAATATAAACACATATTTTAATATATGTACTTCTATATCACATATTTGTATTCCCATAAACATCTATGTAAACTATATAATCACCTAAAATACTCATGTTTAAAATGTCACGTATACACGTAAACACAGAAAATTATACATTCACAGATATACAATTTATAAACATCTTTCTTTGCCAATTTTTAATTTTAGCTGTGAAGGAAATGAAAACATGTTAAAACAAGATAAAAATGTTGTCATGTATGTTGTATAATGACAGAAATAATATATCTAAAAAATAAGTTATCCAATTCCTAACATTGCGTACTGACAGGAATTTGAGAGCTAGCATTTTTTCCTCAGTTAAATGTTTTCTACCATGCCTTCTTGGTATTTGAGAGTAAAAGATGTGGATATTCTAAAAGTCTAGAAAAAATGTTTCTGCCATGCATGAGAGCTATTTCTGTGTATTTTCAAATGTATTTTGAAGAATTATAATAAATTACAGTAGAAAATTTGTTTTTCAAGTTTCTTATTAGTAGTAAATACTCAATGAGGGAATCTTTCAGCATATTTAACTAAGAAAATGATGGATTCTAACACACAACTAATTTCTCTCCCTCAACAGCTAACGAAATAAACATCAGTCCTAGTACATACAAACAGGGACATAAAAATCAACAACAACAAATAAAGAAAAGGAAGCATAGACAATTGAAAAAAAAAAGAAACAGATATTTTTGGAGCAGAAAGGTGGATTAGGATTGAGTTCCTTATCTGTCCTTTAGACACAGAAATGGCCCTGAAGTTTGGGGCAAAAGCCTAAGAATTCTCAGTAATACCTCCAAACTTGGATCAATGCAAAACCTATGGAAATAGCCTTATGTTTCTCCTTTACTGAGAGAAGAGAAGCTGGAAGGCTGTTGAAGAGACATACAGGAGGTGGGGCTCACTACGATGAAAGCTCTTGGGCTAACAGTGAGCTGAAGACTTGACCAGAAACCTAAGGACCAGCCCCTCTACTCTAGAAGGGAATGGGAGCAGCACCAGCCAACACAGTATGTTGCTTCAATTATACCTATTCCCCAATCATTCCTGTTGGTTCTTTAAAAAAGGCACAAAACCTGAAATCTCCAGCCTTCTAACGGGAGCCCAATGGGTCTAAGGCAGGGTGGTAAACAAGTCTACAAGTAACTTTTATTGTATTAGAGCAAATAGTGTCTAGACAGAGCCACCCACACATGAGCAAGATAAAAGACATATTTGAAATATATGAAAATACATTACAGCCAACAATAATGAGAGACAGAAAAACACAGAGGCACAGAGAAAGGTAGTTGGGCGAAGGGATAGAGGAAAACAAAGCACTCAACCCAGAAGAAATACAAGGGTAGGAGGAGAAATTGCTCAAGGTGCATTACACAATGGATTCACTTCATATGAGAATAAATTCAATATAACTAGAGGTCAAAGACTAGATGACAAAATAACAGAATGAAACAGAAAGAGATAGTGGACCTAAGAAATAAAGCAAGGACCAAAACAACATCATTAGAGAGCCAATATATAAATTATAAAGTACAAGTAACATTTTAAAAAAAAAACTACTAAAAATCATATTACCAACATAGAGGAGACTTGAGATAATCACAGTAAATGTAGATGAAAAAAGCCAAAGGACTAAAATAACACAAAGCTTGTATAGAAAGAGGACAAGCAGAAATGATCAAATATTAAGATAACTGGAATTCTGATGCATAAACCCACAAATGGAACACAATATATATCCAAAGATAAAATAATAGGACATTTTCCCTGAAAAATAAATCAGAAATTTCAGAATCAAAGACTATACCACGTTCCTAGGAAATTGAACACATAATTCCCGATAGAGAGACATATCTCATTTGGGCTACTGACTCTGGAGGATAAAGAATTATCTGAACATCCAGACAGAAAAATCAAAATCAAAACAATCTGTATGAGGTAAGGGGGAATCAGATGTCCATATAGTAATATCCAATGTCAGAAGACAATGGAGCAATATTACCCAAAAATATTATATATGAACCTTTCTATCCAAAACCACTTTCTCAATTATGAAAGTACTCAGAAAATATAGCTTGCTCTTTGTTTCTTTGTTGCTTTCTTTCTTTTTTAAAAAATATATAACACTTTCTAAAGCAAGTCTGACAACAAAATCCAGGCAATTAAGAGTACCATCAAAATAAAAAGTTAGACATCCTGATGAATGTGATGAATATCGAAAATATCTCTATACAGGAATAAAATAAACACAATGAAAATAAAATTACTGAAGAGAATTCAATTGTTATGACCCGAACAGGAGACAACCAGCATTATAACTACTAAAATCAAAAGGTGGGGAATGAGAGTTGAGTGAAGTCCTGCTGTGAAGGCATTCCTGCCTTTATGGTAGGAATTTAATCTGTTCTGCCCTTAAATAAAACATGAATTTACAAAGACAAAAAGCAGTATCTACAGCTGCATGACACTGTCATAAATGTATTTCTACCTAGCCATTCAACTATTCATGTACATAGAAGGACATAGGGGATACTGAGACTTGGGAAGATTTTTTGTTTTTGTTTTTTGAACAGTAATAGGAGCTGACATTTATTAAGCATATCCCTGTGCCAGGAGCCATGCTAAAGCACTTTACCAATATTCTATTACTAATCTTTCAAACACACTTTTAAAGTAGGTACTGTTATTAGCATGATATTTTACAGATGAGAAAAGTAAGGCTTTGTCCAACATCACCCAGGGAGAGTGAGTTGAATAAGGGGGCTCTGCACTGCTGAGCTCTGGAAAGCAGAAGCAGGTGCCCTTCCTGGGGTGGGAGCCAAGCTTCCAGGTAACAAGCGCCTCATAGATGCCAGGTCCTTTATTTACATGAACTCTGATGCTTATGTATCCCTCGGGGAGGGAGCTGTAGTTCCCCTTTCTGAAAGTGGGAAACCAAAGCCTCTGTGGCTCCTGACATGCTCCAAGTCTTCATCGTTTCTCTTCAAACACTGTCATGGATTATGATGAATGTGGGGCTCTGCGGCCTCAAATCATTCTCAGCACTTGTTTCCAAGACTTCTCATCTAGTGAATGAAACGAGAATTCCTAGCTCAGGAAATGATGCTCTTGAGAGCAGCTGGAGGTACCACCCTTCTAGAGAGGCTTGACTCAACGATTGTGATGGAGACCATCCTGGCACTCCTGCCTTTGCTTTGGACAGTGGAACTCTTAGTCCCACTTTTTTTTTTTTTATTATCTTAATGTTTTTTTATTATATTATGTTAGTCACCATACAGTACATCCCTGGTTTCTGATGTAAAGTTCGATGATTCATTAGTTGTGTATAACACCCAGTGCACCATGCAATACGTGCCCTCCTTACTACCCATCAGCAGTCTATCCCATTCCCCCACCCCCTCCCCTCTGAAGCCCTCAGTTTGTTTCTCAGAGTCCATAGTCTCTCATGCTTCATTCCCCCTTCTGATTACACCCCCTTTCTTTATCCCTTTCTTCCCCTACTGATCTTCCTAGTTCTTATGTTCCATAGATGAGAGAAATCATATGATGATTGTCTTTCTCTGCTTGACTTGTTTCACTTAGCATTATCTCCTCCAGTGCCATCCATGTTGCAACAAATGTTGAGAACTCGTTCTTTCTGATAGCTGATAGTAATATTCCATTGTATATATGGACCACAACTTCTTAATCCAGTCATCTGTTGAAGGGCATCTTGGTTCTTTCCACGATTTGGCTATTGTGGACAATGCTGCTATGAACATTGGGGTGCATATGGCCCTTCTCTTCACTACGTCTGTATCTTTAGGGTAAATACTCAGTAGTGCAATGGCTGGGTCATAGGGTAGCTCAATTTTTAACTTTTTATGGGACCTCCACACTGTTTTCCAGAGTGGCTGTACCAACTTGCATTCCCACCAACAATGTAGGAGGGATCCCCTTTCTCGACACCCTCTCCAGCAATTGTTGTTTCTTGCCTTGTCAACTTTTGCCATTCTAACTGGCATAAGGTGGTATCTTAGTGTGGTTTTGATTTGAATTTCCCTGATGGCTAAGGATTTTGAACATTTTTTCATGTGTCTCTTAGCCATTTGTATGTCTTCATTGGAAAAGTGTTTGTTAATATCTTCTGCCCATTTTATGATTTGTTTATTTGTTTCTCGCATATTGAGTTTGAGAAGTTCTTTGTAGATCTTGGATACCAGTCTTTTATCTGTAGCATCATTTGCAAATATCTTCTCCCATTCCGTGGGCTGCCTCTTAGTTTTTTTTTGACTGTTTCCTTGGCTGTGCAGAAGCTTTCTATTTTGATGAAGTCCCACAAGTTCATTTTATCTTTTGTTTCTCTTGCCTTGGAGATGTGTCATGAAAAATGTTGCTGTGGCCGATGTCATAGAGGTTGCTGCCTATGTTCTCCTTTAGGATTTTGATGGATTCCTGTCTCACATTGAGGTCTTTCATCCATTTGGAGTTTATCTTTGTGTATGGTGTGAGAGAGTGTTCAAGTTTCATTCTTTTGCATGTAGCTGTCCAATTTTCCCAGCACCATATATTGAAGAGACAGACTGTCTTTTTTCCACCGGAGGTTTTTTCCTGCTTTATCAAATATTAGTTGCCCAAAGAGCCGAGGGTCCATTTCTGGGTTCTCTATTCTGTTCCATTGGTCTATGTGTCTGTTTTTGTGCCACTACCATGCTGTCTTTGTGATCACAGCTTTGTAGTACAGCTCGAAATCCGGCATTGTGATGCCCCCAGCTTTGTTTTTCCTTTTCAATAGTTCCTTGGCGATTCAGGGCCTTTTCTGGTTCCATACAAATTTAAGGGCTATTTGTTCCAGTTCTCTGAAAAATGTCCTCGGTATTTGATCGGGATAGCATTGAAAGTGTAGATTGCTCTGGGTAGCATGGACATTTTAACTATGTTAATTCTTCCGATCCATGAGCATGGAATATTTTTCCATCTTTTTGTGTCTTCCTCAATGTCTTTCAGGAGAGATTTATAGTTTCTAGAATATATATCCTTTACGTCTCGGGTTAAGTTAATTCCAAGGTAAGGTATGGTTTTTGGTGCTATTGTAAATGGGATGGATTCCCTAATTTCTCTTTCTTCAGTCCCATTATTCGCGTATAGAAATGCAACTGATTTCTGAGCATTGATTTTGTATCCCGCCACCTTATTGAATTGCTCTATAACTTCTAATAGTTTGGGAATGGATTCTTTTGGGTTTTCCATATAGAGTATCATGTCATCTGCGAAGAGAGACATTTTGACTTCTTCTTTGCCGATTTGGATACCTTTTATCCCTTTTTGTTGTCTGATTGCTGTTGCAAGGACTTCTAGTACTATGTTGAATAATAGTGGCGAGAGTGGGCATCCTTGTCGTGTTCCTGATCTTAAGGGAAAGGCTTCCAACTTTTCCCCATTAAGAATGATATTTGCTGTAGGCTTTTCATAGATGGTTTTTATGAGATTGAGGAATGTACCCTTTATCCCTACACTCAGAAGGGTTTTAATCAGGAAAGGATGCTGTATTTTGTCAAATGCTTTTCTGCATCTATTGAGAGAATCATATGATTTCTGAATTTTTCTTTCTGGATAAAATCTAAGACCCTGATCGATTTGCAAATGTTGAACCACCCTTGCATCCCAGGGATGAATCCCACTTGGTCATGATGCATAATCCTTTTAATGGACTGTTGGATTCTATTAGCCAGGATCTTGTTGAGGATTTTGGCATCCATATTCATTAGGGAAACCAGTCTGCAATTCTCCTTTTTGATGGGGTCTTTGCCTGGTTTTGGGTATCAAGGTAATATAAGCCTCATAGAATGAGTTTGGTAGCTTTCCTTCTGCTTCTATTTTTTGAAATAGCTTTAGGAGAATAGGTATTATTTCTTCTTTGAATGTTTGGTAGAATTCCCCAGGAAAGCCATCCGGGCCTGGAGTTTTGTTTCTTGGAAGGTTATTTATCACTGACTCAATCTCTTCATAATTAATTGGCCTGTTTAAAAAATCAATTTCTTCCTGTTTCAGTCTTAGAAGTTTATAGGTTTCCAGGAAGTCCTCTATCTCTTCCAGATTGCTTAATTTATTGGCATAAAGGTGTTGATAAAAGCTTCTAATAATCCTTCCAATTTCATTGGTTTTGGTTGTGACCTCTCCTTTTTCATTCATAATTTTATTAATTTGGGTCCTTTCTCTATTCTTTTGGATAAGTCTTGCCAGCGGTTTGTCAATTTTATTGATTCTCTCAAAGAAACAGCTTCTAGCTCTATTGATCTGCTCTACTGTAGTCCTGGTTTTTAAATCATTGATTTCTGCTGTAATCTTGATCAACTGCTTTCTCGTGTGTGGATTAGGCCTGTCCCTCTGTTGCTGTTCCACCTTCTTGAGGTGAGAATATAAAAACTGCATTTTAGATTTTTCTATACTTTTGAGTGAGGCTTGGATGGCTATGTATTTCCCCCTTAGGACTGCCTTTGCACTATCCCATAGGTTTTGGACTGTTGTATTTTCATTCTTGTTGGTCTCCATAAATTGTTTAAATTGATTTTTGATTTCCTGGTTTATCAAATCATTCTTGAGCAGGATGGTTCTTAGTCTTCAAGTGTTTGAGTTTCTTCCATATTTTTCCTTGTTATTGAGTTCCAATTTCAAAGCATTGTAGTCTGAGAATATGCAGGAAATAATTTCAGTCTTTTGGTATCAGTCGAGACCTGTTTTGTGTCCCAGAACATGGTCTATTCTTGAGAATGTTCCATGGGCATTAGAATAGAATGAGTATTCTTTGGTTCTGGGGTGTAGTGTTCTATATATATATATATCTATGAGGTCCAACTCGTCGAGTATGGCATTCAAAGCCCTTGTTTCTTTGTCGATTTTCTGCATGGGTGCTCTGTCTCTTTCTGATAGTGGAGTGTTGAGGTACCCTACTATTAACGTATTTTTATCTATATGTCTCTTTATTCTGGTTAAGAGTTGGCTTGTATATCTTGCTGCTCCCCTGGTGGGGGCATATATATTTATAATTGTCATATCCACTTGTTGGATACATCCTTTAAGAATAATATAGTGCCCTTCTGTGTCTCTAACTATAGTCTTTAGTTTAAAATCCAATCTGTCTGTTGTGAGAATTGCTACCCCAGCTTTCTTTTGAGGTCCATTGGCATGAAAGATGGTATTCCATCCCTTTACTTTCAGTCTGAATGTATCTTTAGGTTCAAAATGAGTCTCTTGTAGACAGCAAATGGATGGGTCATGTCTTTTTATCCAATCTGCCACCCTGTGGAGTTTTATGGGAGCATTTAGGCCGTTTACATTGAGACTGATTATTGAGAGATATGATTTTAATGATGCCATGTTGCCAGTAAAGTCTTTGTTTCTATCGATTGTGACTTTCTGTTCTGTATCACTCTTGGGGCCTTTTTACCTTTATAGAACCCCCCTTAATATCTCCTGTAGGGCTGGTTTCATGGTTACGAAACTGGTCAATGACTGGCGATTCTGGAAGGTCTTTATTTCTCCATCAATTCTGAATGACAGCCTTGCTGGATAAAGGATCCTTGACTACATGTTTTTCTCTGAAAGAGCTTTAAAAATGCCCCCCAACCCTTTCTCTCATTCCAGGTCTGTGTAGATAGGTCTGATGTAATTCTGATACTTTTGCCTTGGTATGTGAGAAATTTCTTTGCCCTGGCCGCTTTCAATACTGTATCCTTGGATCTAATATTTGTGAATTGCACTATGACGTGACGTGGCGTAGGTTTGTCATGGTTGAGCTTGGGAGGGGTCTCTCTGCCTCTTGGACACGAATGTTTGTTTCCCTTGCTAGATTAGGGAAGTTTTCAGCTACAATTTGTTCAAATATCTCTTCTAGACCTCTGTTTTTCTCCACCCCCTCGGGGATGCCGATGATTCTGACATTGGAACATTTCATTGAGTCAGTAATCTCCCGTAACCTACATTCTTGAGCATGGATTTTTTTAAGTCCAGATTCTATTTTAGCTTTGTCTTCTACTAATCCATCCTCCAATTCTCTGATACGTTCTTCTGCCTCATTCACCCTGGCCGTCAGAGCCTCTAGTTTTGACTGCATTTGGCTCATAGAATTTTTAATTTCTGCCAGATTCGCTCTCATTTCCGCCCTTAGAGATTCTATATTCTCATTAATATTTTCGATAATACTTCTTTCAAATCTACACATCATCTTGACCATTGTTACTCTGAATTCCATTTCTGATAATTTGGTTATATCCATATCCATTAGTTCTGTGGCAGAGGCCACAGACTCATTGTCTTTTCTTTGCTTGGGGGGGATTTCTCCTTCTCATCATTCTGATGAGGAGAGGTTGCGGGGTTGTCCAGAGCCCAAATTATTGCCCGGGACCCAGGCTGTGCGCCCTTGTTTTATAGGGATCTTAGGGAATTGGGCTTCTTGATTTTTCAGCCTGCCTTCTGGGGGAGGGGCCTGCCGCACCGATACTCAGGCAACCCTGTTTGGGTACAGTCTCCGTGTCCCCTGCGAGGGGGGATGGGGGTGGGCACACTGTGAGCTGGTATTTCCAGGCCTTTGTTTTCTGGCAGCTTTCCCTGGCGGTTTGCTGTGCCTCTTCTGAGAGTCAGAGCAGCAGTGGCCGAATCTCAGCCTCTGTCTCATAACAGAGGGATCGTGGACCATTCTCCCCTGATGTTCTGGCCACTTTAACTCTGTTTCTGTTGGTGCTGCTCAACCCTGCAGCATCCCGGGATGTGCGCCCCACACCCGGCGTCCCAGCCCTCACTTCCAGGGCCAGTGAGTCTCTGTCCTTTGTGTTTCTAACACTGCCAGCCGCCAGCCACCCCTGCACCCTCCCGGAGCTACCAGTCTCAGTCTGGTTCCAGTGAGTGCACCGGAGCTCCGTGAGAAGTCTGGTGGCGCACTCCCCGGCTCACGGTCTCAGTCTGTTCTCTCGCGGGTGCGTGTCCACGAGTCTGCCCGCTCCCCGTGCCAGTGGCTACCGCTTCCCGGTGCCCGAACGCAGTGACTCCCTCCCCCTTCCGTTTATCTTCCAATATCTGTGTGCGGTTTCACCGCTCCCCGCTTTGTACGTCAATACTCAGCGCTGCAGATGTTCATTTGTAGAGATCCAGATGTATCTTCCTGCATCTCAGGCTGATTCCGTGGATGTTCAGGCTGGTCTGGTACCTATCCAGCTCGACTCAGGGGACTGGCTGAAAAAGGGGCCCCCTACTCCTCTGCCATCTTAACTCCTCCTTCCCCCACTGGAAATTCTAAGAGCTTGCATAAATGGTACATATGATAAACATATTTATCCTCTTTTTTTTTTTTTTTTTTTAAATCATACTTCTCCACTGGGGCTTAGAAAAACTTTAGAGGAACTTGTTGCTGGTGACAAGAACACATCAACCCTTAAGGGAAGTCATGTAGAGGAAAGAGCAATGTAAGCTTTTCTACCTCAAATTTGCTGAAGGGAGACTATTTACAGGGTGACTTTTGCAAATTGCTGTATGACAGCAAGAACAGTCAGAACTCTCACTCCTGACTCTGCTTCTATTGT
Organism: Ursus arctos; assembly: GCF_023065955.2. Taxonomy (NCBI): domain Eukaryota; kingdom Metazoa; phylum Chordata; class Mammalia; order Carnivora; family Ursidae; genus Ursus; species Ursus arctos. Next base: position 21,094,034 of record NW_026622841.1, read on the forward strand.
AGGGCGATAAGGACAATGGGTAATTAACTGAACTTTTCTTGACTTCAGTTTCTTAGTCTGAAAACTTAGAAGATTGAATGAAATCCTTATTTTCAAATTCTTCGGAATTCCTTCAAGTGTTACTGGGGAGGGGATGGTTGTGTTACTCTCCAGCCCTGTAATCCCTTCAAGGAAAAAGCACCATGTTGACCAACTATAAATACTGAGCTTCTGTATTAACTGAAAGCTGCATGAGAACATTTTCTGCTGCTAAAACAAAGAAAGTAAATTATCCCCAAGCTTTTTTTCCCCACTTTAAAATTTTGTGAGTCTAACACAAGAGTATATATGGCTAGTCCAATGCTGTTCAGCATGAACAGTTTATACAGAGTTGATTTAGCAAAGAAAGAACAGGGAAAATAAAGTTGTCAGTTTGCTTTTTATTCTGCCACTAAAATAATATTTGGCTAGCATTAATGCATTACTTGAAACAATAAATACCAACCTAAACGTCTCATAAAAATCACAGAAAGTGACTCAAAGGCAGGTCAAGGGTAATTAGTTCAATGCCTTGCTGCAAAATGACAGTATTCCTTTCATACTAACACTTTTAAATGACTTACTTTTAAGACTACTTGGTAAAAGAGTCCTTCCGGCATTGATTATATTCTAATTTTGAGACTCTATCTGCCTTTTTCATTCCTGCATTCTGGCCTCAAGAGACCTTAGCTATCTCCCTACAGATAAGACAAAACTCCATGATAATTTCACTGCTTTATAAGTGTGGATATCAGGAACCATGGAAAAATGTGTGTGTGTGTGTGTGTGTGTGTGTGTGCGTGCGCACGTGTGTTAAGATTCATAAAATCTTACCACATAAAGAACCCATAGAAACTGGAATGGCTTCTTGCATGGTAAATGGAAACATTCTTTTTGAACATTTTGCCTGATATTTAAAAATCAAGAAGGAATGCTTATAAAGTTTGTGTGCAATTCATAGTGCTAAGTTGGATTTAAAAACTCAGATTTCATAAAATTCATCCCAGTTGGGAAGAACTGGTATCAAATATTAAAATATAATGTATTAAGGGCAAATGATAAAGGCATGCATTAGAATAAAAACAGCAAAATCTAGTATATATTGAACAGAAGTTTATATCAAAAGGGATCTAGGAATTTTTGTTGACTGCTAAGACCTCTAATCTTTGAAACATGCCCTGGGTCTTAACACTTCATGCAAGTTACCCTGCATACCATAAACAAATACACACATATATATGTGCAGGTATGTGGATGTGTGTGTTAAGGAATGTTTGGGTAACTTTATCACCTGGGATCTGGCAGTCAGTGCTGGCACAGAACAATTTGTTACCCTAAACACCCTCTTCTGTAAATGATACTCTTCAAACCTCAGGGAAACACTTCTTCATTGCCTCCCCTCTACTCACCAAATACAAGAGCCAAATGTAAGGCTAAGAAGTACTGTGTTCTTACCTTTCTGTCTCTGTATTTCATAGTGAAATCTTGTTACACACAAAAGCTCACTGGGAAATGGTTGGAAAGAAAAGCTTGAGGAAATATGTCATGTAATTCTTTAAATATTACAGAATCTTTCCTATCCTTTCTCATTCTCAGAAGTATTTGCATATTTTACTTACCATATGACTATCAATTAAAAGCAAACTGGTTATAATCCATCCATTGATTCTAATTAAAAAACATATGTTTTTTTCAGAAGCTTTTAAAAAGTTCTTGGTATAGGGGCGCCTGGGTGGCACAGCGGTTAAGCATCTGCCTTCAGCTCAGGGCGTGATCCCGGCGTTGTGGGATCGAGCCCCACATCAGGCTCCTCCGCTGTGAGCCTCCTTCTTCCTCTCCCACTCCCCCTGCTTGTGTTCCCTCTCTCACTGGCTGTCTCTATCTCTGTCAAATAAATAAATAAAATCTAAAAAAAAAAATAAGTTCTTGGTATATTTTCCATAGTTCTCATATATATTTACTTTATGTTTGTTCTTTTTTTTTTTTAAAGATTTTATTTATTTATTCGACAGAGAGACAGCCAGCGAGAGAGGGAACACAAGCAGGGGGAGTGGGAGAGGAAGAAGCAGGCTCATAGGGGAGGAGCCTGATGTGGGGCTCGATCCCACAACGCCGGGATCACGCCCTGAACCGAAGGCAGACGCCCAACCGGTGTGCCACCCAGGCGCCCCTACTTTATGTTTGTTCTTATATATACATTTAATTCTTGTTCATTTGCCAAACATAGAAAGTCATATAAATCAACACGTCTTTACTTCATGATTAACTGTGTGTGTGTGTGTGTGTGTATGTGTGTGTGTGTATGTGTGTGTATACAAATGCCTATATTCCACAGCCAGATATATGCCCTTGAATGCTTTTATACTCACAGATACACTTGTAACAAAAGTACAACCTGAAATCTGAAAATTCTTTCTGCTTTTATGTACATATTTTTTAAGAGCTGATACAAAATTTCTGCATTGTGGAAAAAACAAATCAATCAAGTTACAAGTCAAGATATAAGTTACATAGAAAGATCCATTCTTTTATTTGTTTTTGCTTTTTCAATAAACCCAAACTTCAGGTAGAATAGAAATATAAGCTGTGAGTACCCTGAGGCTAGAACTCTACCTAATTATTTACTAATTTATATCTTAAAATATAATGAATGATGAATAAATGCTAATTTGACTAATTGATTGATTGATTGATTGATGGGAGCTATAAATTATCTTAGAGATCTAGTTCCATCCTTACATGTTATGAGGAGAAATTAAGGATAAATGACATTTCTATGGCATAACACAGCTAAGAAATATCAAAATATATATCAAAAGCAGTATCAGGGAGCACCTGGGTGGTGCAGTTGGTTAAGTGTCTGACTCTTGGTTTTGGCTCAAGTCATGAAATCAAGTTCATGAGATCCTTCCCTAAGTCAGGGCTTCGTGCTCATCTTGGAGTCTGCTTGAGATTCTCTCTCTCCCTCTCCCTCTGCCCTTCCCCCTGCTCTCCCTCTCTCTCAAATAAATAAATCTTTAAAAAAAATAAAAAGCAATATCAGAGCTCAAGCTTCCTGAATTTTAACCAATGGCCTATCCTTTTACCAAACTAGATTTAAAAATACATATCAATTACTGATTCAATTTCATTGCTGGTAATCAGTCTGTTCAAATTTTCTCTTTCTACTTACTTCAGGTTTGGTAGGTTATATTTCTAGGAATTTATCTCTTTTTTTTAGGATGTCCAATGCATTGGCATATTTTTCATAATGTCTTAAAATCTTTTGTATTTCTGTGGTGTCAGTTGTTATTTCTCCTCTTTTATTTGTGATTTTGTGTCCTCTCTCAATCTCTCTCTCTCTTTTTATTATGAGTATAGCTAGAGGTTTAATTTTTGATATTTTCAAAGAACTAGCTCCTGGTTTCATTGACCTGTTTTATTGGTTTGTTGTTGTTGTTGTTTCCATATCACCCCCCCCCTTTTTTTTTAAGATTCATTTGTTTGAGAGTGAGAATGCACAAGTAGGGGGGAGGGGCAGAGAAGAAGCAGAATCCCCACTGAGCAGGGAGCCTGATGTGGGGCTTGTCCCAGGACCCCGGGATCATGACCTGAACCAAAGGCAGATGCTTAATCAACTAAGTCATCCAGACACCCCTATATCATTTATTTGTGTTCTAATTTTTATTATGTCCTTCTTTCTGCTAGTTTTGGATTTTGTTTGTTCTTCTTTTTCTAGCTCCTTTAGGTGTAAGGTTAGGTTGTTTACTTAAGATTTTTCTTGCTTCTTGAGGTAGGCCTGTATTGCTATAAACTTCTCTCTCAGACCCACTTTTGCTGCATCACAGAGATATATATCATTGTACTTTCATTTTTCTCCATGTAATTCTTTATTTCTTTGCTTTTTTGGTTGACCCATTCATTTTTTAGTAGCATGTTATTTAACTTCCATGTATTTGTGTTTTTCCCAGATTTTTTCCTTGTGTTGGATTTCTAGTTTCATAGCATTGTGTTCAGAAAAGACGCATGGTATGACTTCGATCTTTCTGAATTTGTTGAGACTTCTTTTGTGATCTAATATGTGATCTATTCTGGAGAACATTCCATGTGCACTTGAGAATAACGTGTATTCTGCTTCTTTAGAACTGAATGTTCTGAATATATTTGTTAAATCCATCTGGTCTAGTATGTCATTCCAAGTCACTGTTTCCTGTTGATTTTCTGTTTGGATGATCTGTCCACTGATGTGAGGTATTAAAGTCCCTTACTATTAGTTCTTTTATGTTTGTTGTTAGTTCCTGTTATATTTGTTTTTAACTGTTAAGTACTTGGGTGCTCCCGTGTTGGGTGCATAAATACTTGGAATTGTTATATCTTCTAACTGGATTGACCCCTTTATTATTCTATAGTGTCCTTGTCTCTTGTTACAGTCTTTATTTTAAAGTCTGTTTTGTCTAAGTATTTCTACCCCAGCTTTCTTTTGACATCCATTGGCAATGACAAATGCTTCTCTATCCCTTCAATTTCAGTCTGCATGAATATTTAGGTCTGAAACGCATCTCTTGTAGGCAGCATGATAAGTCTTATTATTATTTTTTTATCCATTTTGTCACCCTATGTCATCAAAAAAACTCCCAGCAAACAAAAGTCCAGAACCAGATGGCTTCACAGGTGAATGGTGAATTCAACCAAACATTTAAAGAAGAGTTAATATTTATTCTTCTCAAACTGCTCCAAAAAATAGAAGAGGAAGGAAAACTTCCAAATTCATTCTATGAGGCAAGCATTACCCTGATACCAAAACCAGATAACAACACCACACACACAAAAAAGAGAACTACAGGCCAATATCTTTGTTGAACACAGATGCAAAAATCCTCAAGAAAACATTGCTAAACCGAATCCAAAAATACACTAAACAAATCATTCACCACAATCAAGTGGAATTTATTCCTGGGATACGAGGGAGGCTCAATATTCACGAAGCAATCAATGTGATACATCACATCGATAAGAGAGAGGATAAAAACCATATGACCTTTTCAATAGATTCAGAAAAAGCATTTGACAACACCTATTCATGATAAAAACCCTCAAAGTAGGTTTAGAGAGAACATACCTTAACATAACCACATATGAAAAACCCACAACTAACATTAATCTCAATGGGGAAAATTGAGAGCTTTTCTCTTAAGGTCAGGAACAAGACAAGGATGTCCACTTCCACCACTTTTATTCAACAGAGCACTGGAAGTCCTAGCGACAGCAATCAGACAACAAAAAGAAATAAAGGCATTCAAATTAGATGACTATTTGCAGATGACATGATACTATATATAGAAAACCCTAAAGACTCCACCAAAAAACTACTAGAACTAATAAATGAATTCAGCAAAGTCACAGGATACAAAATCATTGTACAGAAATCTACAGTATTTCTATAACTAATAATGAAGCAACAGAAAGAGAAATTAAGAAAACAATCCCATTTACATTTGCACCAAAATAATAAGATACCTAGTAATAAACTTAACCAAAGAGGTGAAAGACATGCACTCCACATAGTAACCCCTTATGTTATTGTGATATTACTTACAATAGCCAAATTATGGAAGCAGCCCAAGTGTCCATCAATAGATGAATGGATAAAGAAGATGTGTGTGTGTGTGTGTGTGTGTGTGTGTGTGTGTGTGTACAATGAAATGTTACTCAGCCATAAAAAAGAATGGAATTTGGCCATTTGCAACAACAGGAATGGAGCTATAGAGTGTAGAGAAAGACAAATACCATACGATTTCACTTACATGTGGAATTTAAGAAACAAAACAAATGAAGAGATAAAGAGACAAACCAAAAAACAGATTCTTAACTACAGACAACAAACTGATGGTAACCAGAGAGGAGGTGGGTAGGTGATGGGTGAAATAGGTGGAAGGAATTAAGAGTATAATTATCTTGGTGAGCACTGAGTAACACAGAATTGTTGAATGGCTATACTCACACCTGAAATTAATAAAACACTGTATGTTAACCACACTGGAATTAAAATAAAATAATTTAAAAAATATATATCAAGTAAGTTATCAAAATATTTCAATGGCCTATACAGTCACTTCATGATTTCTGGACAGGGAAAATGTTCATTTCCCCCTTTTTTTCTCCCAACTAGAATAGAGACTATCTTGCTTTGCCTTATACAACAAGCAAACATGGAAGGCGAATGATACCAATTCCAAAATTCTCTTCTGTCATGTTTTTAAGATGCTTGCTTCCCAGCGATTTTACTTACTGTTGTGTCTTTGAAAGGATTCCCAACAATCTTCCTTATTGTTATGTCTATGTGTAGTTTTTTTATTTTCAAATGCAATTATTTTTTATTAATTCTTCAATATGTCCTAATATGAATAGGCAAGAACCATAATACTGAGTCTGTATGAAATGTATTTGAAGCTATCAGTACTATTACCTATTCTGATCAGAGAACATTCAGAATTTGTTGGTTCAGTTCAAGCTTGTCCTGCCCTCAGCTAGGCAATTGCAAACACAGTAGCTGCACAGAGATGGCGGGGTTAAATGGCATCCTATACTAGTGAGTAGATGGGGTGATACAGAGGAATAGCCGGGGTGGAATCTTAGTTATGCACATAATGATTGTTTACTAGAATTTGGTAGTACAAAGGCATCTAATATAGTTAAGTTAGGATAATGAATCTAGTAATGCACAGATTTGGGAATAAACGATCTAAAATGCAACTCTGCCATTCAGTGGTATAGCATATTCTTCTTAAGTCAAGTCAGCTTAAAACTTAAGTTAGTCAAATCACTTTCAAAATTCTCCTTTGGCAAGGAAAACTCACAAACTGTTCTGAAGTTTCTAGGCCATTCAAAAGGGCAATTTCATTGGTTGTGCCAATAACTGATTTGCTTACTCAAGGAAATATGCTTTAAAGAAGAAAATGTCAGATGAGAAGAAGTCTCCAAAGATATTTTCCTGGTCTTCCTGCTTTTTAAATCTTTTCCTGGTCATTCTCACCTTCTAAACCTTTCCACTTTCATTGCTAAATGGATGACTACCATATTTAATTCTGGTTTATCTCATGAGTCCCACATTTAGAACTAACTGGCTGCTGTTTGCAACTCTGTGTCTCTGCCTGTCACTTCAAACCTACCATTGGCCAGCATTACTAGTTCCCCTATTAGGTGCTCCCATAACCACTGAAGCATTTATAACTATGTGTTTTCCTGATCGAAGTCTCCTCCTCCTCTTCCACTTTCCCTTCTCCTTCTCCTCCTCTTCCTCCCTCCCTTTCCACTCCCTTTCTTTCTTTCTCTCATTAGTCTAGAAGCTCCCAGAGGGAATAAATTATGTTGTTTATTTCTATATCTGCAGAGTCTGGGCCAAGTTCTACAATATTATAGCAGTTTCATAAAGGTTTACTGAATTGAATTAAATACAACGTTTATCAAGCTTTAGCTGGCATAAGAGTTGCTTGGTGTGCTTTTAAACATGCACATTCCTTGGTTTCTTGACACTAACAGTGGCATGTTTGCAGTGGGATACAGGAATACTTTTTAACCACTATGTGATTTTTGATTTGGTGAGTTCTTAGATCACACTTTGGGAAACTCTGATTTCATGGAATACAGAGAACTAGGGCTTCATTCAAATTCTGGCCTTACCAATTACTTAGCATTTTGATTAAGTTCCTCATTAGCAAAACTGGCTTTTTATTGAGATTCAGTGAGATAATACATGGAAAGCACTTAGCAGAGTGTCTAGCACATAGTAATTGTTTAATAAACTGTAGCTATTATGTCTTATTAAATCTATTGCCGTCTTTTACCTCTGTCATTCCAATATATTTTTTTTTACCCTTGATTCTTTTTCTTTCTTTCATACCCTGCATTTAAGCATCATCAAGCTTTGCCATTCCATCTCAGTAATATCTGCTGTCTTTTTGCTGTCTCTACTGCTATTGCCGTTACTTTGGCAATCCAATTTAACTTACTTTAGCAAATGCTCCAGAGCACCTACATGTTAGGAATTGTGTTAGGAACTGAGGATGCAAGGACCATAGATATGCACTCAAGGTATGGATAATCTAATGGGGAAGAGAAGGAACATACTTTTAAAATCCACATGGTGTGATAATTGCTATAACAGAAGGGCAGTAGGGTACGTAGGAACATTAAAAAAAAAAAAAGATCCACAGGATTTGACAATTTTGATGTCCCTTGTGATGAGGATCTGACATTCTCTGGGCTCCCACCAAATAAGAGAAGACAGAATGACTGATAATCCATGCCTAAGATACGAAAATGTGGAGGTAAGACCTAAGGGGACATAGCAGGAAGAGCCCGCACTGTGGCTTGGGCATAAATGGGATCAGAAAGCCTTTTCCAATCTCTACCACAATGTGGACTTGGTATAAACAATTTGGGACCCAAGCCTACCCCGCAACAAACAAAAATCACAAATATGAACAAAATATTGTCTCCATTTCCTCTAAGAATATATTTGGCTAGGAAAGCACAGTATGGATATTCATCTGGCCAATATTCCTTATGGATGATCAAGATTAAGTACCATAGAAAATTCAAAGATGGAGCTTTGTAATTTCCATCTTTTGAAACTATAAAAAAAATGCAGAATTTGTATAAATATTCCCATTTGTATGGAAAAATAGTAACTGGAGAATACATGTCTGAGAACAAAATTTACAAGTTATTTCCTTAGAATTGCACAATCTTGATATCATCCAGAGACCTGAATGTTAAAATATGGTATACTAGGAAAAAAGTAAATGTAAAGTTTGATCAGTGGACTTTGGAAGAAAAAAAAAATCCACATTTCTGGAAGCTACAGACATAGACATTCTGTAATAAATCTATCCAAAAGCCTCTAAGACTAATGGGATGCGTGTAGGACAGAATGGATCAGTTACAAAGCTCTCTGCTTTAGTGACCTCAACAGTTCTTGAAGGTATTTTTTTTTCCCTGAAGTGACAGCTGACTGGGTGAGAAACAACCGAGAAATGTCATATTTTCTAATACAAAGTGTACTTCTTTATATGTTTAGATTTTTAGAAAATGTGTTTCTACGCATTCAAAGAATAGTTCCACCTCCACCAAATGGTTGACCTCTATCAACATCTCATCCAAATGAAGCTTTGTGAATCTTATTTTAATGGTATTAAAAGGCACAGTTTTGGATGGTTGAAAGAGCCCAAGTTGAATAATCACACAGGCAACTGTCGGTCAGAATTCTGCCCCTGATACTCAGTAGCTATGGGATTCTGGGTCAATTAATTCACCTCTTTAGAGTCTCAGCTTCTATCTGTAAAATGAGCATACTGATAGCTATCTAATGGAGATTATCTTAAGGGTAAGAGAAAATCCTATAAAGGTTCTGCCCTAAATATAATATATAGGTGTTATGGGCTGAATGTTTTTGTCCCCCTCCCAAATTCATATGTTAGAAGTCCTAACCCCCAAAGTGATGATATTTAAAGTAGGAACTTTGGAAGCTAATTAGGTTTAGATTAGGTCATGAGGATGGAGCCCTCATGATGGGATTGACACCCCTATAAGAAGAGGAAGACAGGCAGATCTCTCTCTCTCCTCTCTCTCTCTCTCTCTCTCATACACACACACACACACACACACACACACACACACACAAAGTCATATGAACACATCGCAAGATGTGACCATCTGTAAGCCAGAACCAAGAACCAAATCTGTTGACACCTTGATCTTGAACTTCTCAGCCTCCAAAACTATGAGAAATAAATGTTCCTCTTTTAAACCACCCACTCTATGGTATTTTGTTATAGCCACTCAAGATAAGACAATAGGAAATTATTATACACATATTATTAGTACCAGTAATAATCAGAATCCTAAAATATCAAAAATTAAAGAGAACTAATTGATCACCTGTCCTAATTTCCTAGCCTTACAGATGAGAACATGGAGAACAAGGTCTCGTCTGCTACTCTGTTTTATCCCTTGCAATGTAGCTTAGTGCCTTGTAAATAGTCACTCAAATACTTGTTGACAAGTAAATGAGTGCATGCATGAATCAAAAAATAATAGTGCTAAATGTTGATCATGAGCTCAAATTTGTTTGTTTTTACTTTGGGATTGCACCACCTGGCCATCTCTGGAGATAGACTGTTTCCAGATCTATGATTTTTATTTTTTTGTTTCTTCTTATTCTTAGGTAGCCTCCACTTTTCACCTTTGCAAGTGCTGAACATCATAGAATATTTTCACACAACTTTCTCTTATTTAATATTTGAAAAAAATCCCTCCAAGTGTTCTTATCAGTTCTAATTTACAGATGAAGAAAGTGAAGCTCAAGATGGCTAAATGAATTCCTCCATTTTGTGAACCCCTAAGTGGAGAGCTGGGACGAAGCCCCATCTTCTTGACTTCAAAGGTCATGTTTTCAAATAGCACCATATGGTCTTTTACTTTATCAGAGGCTACATTTGTTGCTACCTATTCTTTGTACTTCCTTTTTTTTTTTAATTTTTATTTATTTATTTATTTATTTATTTATTTATTTATTTATTTATTTATAGTGTGAGCTGGGGGAGGAGCAGAGGGAGAGGGAGAGAGAGAATCCCTCAAGCAGACTCTGTGCTGAGTGCCAAGCCCAACATGCGGCTTGATCTCATGACCTGAGCCAAAATCAAGAGTCAGATGCTCAACCAACAGAGCCACCCCAGTGCCCCTTCTTTTTACTTTCTATACCAGCATGGTTCATTCCCGCTGAGTTGGCAAATTTTAGGGGTTCAGCATTTTAAATAACACTTTCCTATAATTTTCAAGTCAAGGCATATGATAAAGATTCTTAAGAGACCAGGAAGCAAAGATGAAAAGTAATAATAGAACAAGATGGTGTAAATACTGTTCATGACCATAAAAAAAAAAAAAAAAAGTCATCTCAGGTTTCAGGTTTTTCTGGCACCTTCATGCAGATGTAGTGCTATATTGAAGGACAGATCGAGGTCTGCTGGTTAAGCAGGTGATATATGTTGCTTCTTCTGTATCCATGCTTATTTCCAATGGAGTCCCTCTCGGGTTTTTTTTTTTTTCAACTCAATGCCAGTTCCCTTATCCTCAAAATTTTCCTAGGTGGACTTGATGCCATTTGCAATGAATCTAAATAGGAATGCAAAGAAATCAAATCCTGGGATGGCTGCACTTGAAGTTAATCTCTAACTGTAACATGGGACTATTTAGGCATCATTGATTAAGTTGGCAATGCTTCTTTGAGCAAAGGGTCTTTTCTGATGCCCCCCTCCCCAGTCATTTACTCTGTCTAAACAGAATGTCAGCTTTGTTGTTTAAAACTGGTAAAAATAATTCTCTTTGCTGAGTCTTGAAGGATTGATATGGACCCTGATCTACTACCTGCTTGAAAAGTACTCATGTCCCTGCTACCTTGAAAACACATTCAAGTTTGGACTAATCTTTATCTTTCCAAGGAGCTGAAGGATTCAACTGTACCCAAGATGGGAAGCAATGCTTGAAAGATCTCATCTCCCAGACTCTAAAGCATATTTTTCAAACAGATATTCAGTTCTAATATTGCTTACACCAAATGCTCGGAATACTTCTTTTTCCATTTCCATTTCTGCTGTCTCAAGTTTTCCTTCTCCATGCACAATTAAGGAGCAGATAGGAGGCTAGGGACACATACTGAATGAAAGATTCACTAGTGTCTTCACCAGTGATTCAGAAAGTTTCTAAAATAGAATACTACTTATGTAGGCTATTAACAAACACAAATAACACTAGTGTAGATGTAAACTCTGATGTAAGTTGAATTTATATACAGTCAGTTTTGCTATAATGAGACATATGTGCTCGTCAAAAAACTACCATGCTATAATAACGTGATGGAGAAGGAGTGTTATCTGAAATCAGATAGAAAGTTGTAATATCAGGTATGGATAGGTGTGTCTCAGAACACATATGGTGAACTAAGTTAGTAGATTGCTGAGTTTTGCATTCCTGGATTGGATAGGTTCAGCTGGGCACAATTTTCTCTCTTCACCTATCATCTCTTGCAGATGAAATCACATATAGAAAAATGCAAACTCTTTTATGCTTAAATTGTTCCTTAATATATTGATTACCTTGGAACAAGTCCACATTTTCAAAACAAACATTATAACACAACTCTACCAGAAATTATGTAGATATATTTCCTGATCGATTTGGGTAAAGATTTTTGGAATCTTTAATATCTTCTTAAAAATATGTTTTTCTTTTGTACAGATACAAAATATTTGTAAGGTTGAAATCAAACAGACATGATTATAAAATTCTGAAAAAAAGATAAATTGATACTATTTTCTTATAAGGTGATTTTGTAAGATGTATAAAGAGTCCTTTTTAGAACTAGATGTATGTATATTCTCTTTCACTAAGTAATCCAGCATGTAGGAATGTAGCCTATGGAAATAAGCATAGTTGGAGACAATGATTTATGAACATGGGTGTTCACTGAAGTATTATTTGTAACAGTGAAATATTAAATGCTCTAAGTAAAGAATGGCTAAACAATGACCCCCTGCCCAAAAAAAAAGTGATTTACAGGAAAAAGTTCAGGCTAATGATGTATTTTTCTAAAAATTTGTATACAATTTTGGCAAGAACTCTAGGAATGAACACCATGGAAATGATTAGGCCAATGTAAAGAAAAGTATATAGAGGGATGTTCATTACTGTTACTTATACAGGTGAAACATTGTATCAAATATATCTTACAATGACTGGATTAATCAATTACGAATGAATATAAAGCCACTAAAAATTATACTGTCATTGGTAAAGGCTGCCTAGTATCCCATTATACAAATGTATCAAAGAATGGAGGCAGCCCCATCATTGTTCATTTATGTTGTTTCCAGCTTCCCTTATATTGTTAAACGGTTACTCTTTGAGCAAGAATACAAGCATATTTGAGAGACAGATCTTGAGCTTTTGATAACTCCTAAATTATAACTATATTGAATTTTGAATTATAAGATAAATTTAATTCCATTTACCAAATAGTACTGGAGAGTCTAATTACATCAATATTGACCAGATAAGACTACAGATAGTGAAATGAAGAATCTTCAGACCAGATCTAAAATCATGATCTTAATGTTCTGCTCTCATCACTGTTCTAGGCACTAAAGCTGTAACAGAAAACAAAATAAACAAAGTTCCTGTCAGGAGGCTTCCATTCTACTTTAGTTAAGATAGAAAATAAAATGAGTGGGGTGCCTAAGTGGCTCACTAGGTTAAGCATCTGCCTTCAGCTCAGGTCATGGGCCCCATGTCGGGCTCCCTGCTCAGCAGGGAGTCTGCTTCTCCCTCTGCCTCTGCTGCTCCCCTGCTTGTGCTCTCTCTCTCTCTGTGTCAAATAAATAAAATCTTAAAAAAAAAAAAAAGACAATGAGGGATGGTTAAGTGTTACAAAACAAAAACAAAACAAAACAGTATGTAAATAAGGAAAGGAAGTCTAAAGAGTCTTGTGGGAGATTGAGAAGGACTAGCTAGTTTAGTGAGAAGGGAGTATTTATGGGGCAGTAACACTGGAGGTAAAGGGAACAGCAAAGACTGAGGCACGTGTGTGTTTAAATACCAACAATGAATGTGTCCTGCGTGACTGGAGAAACACGAGCAAGGGGAAAGAGAACAGGAGATGAGCTCACAGAGAAGAGATCTCTCAAGCCATCCTGAGTATTTTAAGGGCTTTGGCTTCCACTCTGACGGAGTAAGAAAAGTATCAACAAGGTCTGACGAAGTAACCTAATATGTCTTAGATTTACTATGATGACTCTTAAGGATAGAATGTACAGGACTAAGGGTAAAACTAAGAAAGTCAATTAGAAGGCTGCTGCAGCAGGCTGGGTGTGGCACAATGACAGTGGCAGCTCCAGATTCTAACTACATTTCTGAGTTAGAGCCAACAGGGTTTGTGATTACACTGGAGGTGAGTTGCAACGGGGAAACAAAAAATAATATTGCAAGTGACTGTGGTTTTTTGGCCCATACAACTAGAATGATGCATTTGGTATATACGGAGATGGGAAGATTCTGGATAGGGAGGCTGTGAGGAGAGATGAGAAATGCAGTCATTGTGTTACATGTAAGATGTCTGTTAGACATCTAAGGAGAGTATGTGTGAGTCTGAAGCTTAGGGAAGAGTTCTGGGACAGAAATAAACAATTAAAAGGCTATCAATACACAGATAGTATCTAAGGTAAAGAGACCGGTGGATATCATCTGGGTAGCAAAAGATGAGAAGAGGAGTGAGAACTGAGTGATGGGAAAATTCATCATTTGGCACCAGGGAGATGAGCTAAAACTAATAATGAGATTGAAAAGGAGTGTCCAGGGGCACCTGGGTGGCTCAGTAAGTTAAGTGGCCAACTCTTGATTTCAGCTCAGGTCATGATCTCAGGGTTCTGAGATCAAGCCCTGTGTTGGGCTCAGTGCACAATGGGATGTTTGCTTCAAGATTATCTCTCTCTCTTTCCATCTCCCTCTGCCCCTTCCCCCACTCATATAGTCTCTCTCTACATATAAAATAAGTAAATCTTAAAAAAAAACAAAAAGAGTGTCCAGTGAGGTATCCTGACAGAGATATGAAGATTAAGTTTTAGGAAGGTGTGTTTATCAGCCATGTTTGGCAGTAAAACAAAGCAACAAAGGAATGAAGTGATACCTGTAGGTTCTTTTTTGTTTTGGGGGGGTTGTTTTGAGACAGGAGAAGGAACACATTTGTGTGTTGGTTGGAAATGATCTATCAGACAGAGGGAAATAGTTGATGCAGAAAAGAGAGAGGACAATTGCTGAAGCAATTCTTAGGTACTCAAGAAGGGATGGAACCAAGTGCATGAATGGAGCAGTGAGTGTTAGGTCTGCTCATATAGAAGGAAAGCAAACAATGGAGCAAAATGCTGGTCTGATAAATGTAGACCACATGGATGTTCTCTTCTGGTGGCTTCTCTTTTATTAGTGAAATGGAAAGCAACATCATCAGCTGAGATTGGGGTAGGAAAGAGGTTGTGAATGGATAAGGAGAAAGGCTACATTGTGAAATAGTTTTATAGGTGTGTGGGAGATCAAATGGAGTCAGGGGATGTGGGCAGATGACCAAGCACCATAAAAGCCCACTTGAAGCTGACAGTCACCATAATTAAGAGAGACAAGTCAACAAAAGGTCCTGCCTTTTTCTCCAGTCACATTTGGCTTCAGGGATTCAAGGGCAGACTGGGTAAAAATCAGGTTTAACTGGGGCTGTGTTTTGCCAGTTGAGCTCCTTCATCATGCTCCACTTGAAGCTTTCTCCAGCCACAATTTTGTTTTATTTCTATAAGGCATTATATTCCCTTTTGGGTAAAGTCAGTGTGGGAGTCTTCAGTTACTTGCTGCAGAAGGAGTTCTAACTTTATTGGAGATTTTCTTTTATAACTGGATGTAAGACATACTAAAGGGGAGAGTTCTCAACTCATTAAGAGGCCTTACGTGAAGGAACTGGGTATGCCATTAAATGTTTTAAGACTTTATGTGGGTTGCCGAAAAAAGTCAGACTTAGAGCCAGAGGGAGTTTTCTGGAATAGTCACCATTTCCTCCTCAAGTCTGACAGAAACGGCAAGGTTTCTTCATTATTATTAACCTCCTTCCCCAGCACTCAGCTTCAATGCTAAAAATTCTGCTCAGAAAAGAATCCTATATGTTCTGTGCACTCTGTACCCTGAAGCTCCTTCAGTAACCCATGGACCAGTAGATCTTTATCCCTAAAGGGTGACAATGAGCATGTTTTTCTGACCCATTTTTCCATATGAATGCAAAAGTATTGTATGTGGGAGTTTGAGATTTCCCTATTTCCACCAATATAAAATAGAACTGTAGTTTTCTAACCCCTAGAAATATTTTCACATCAAAGACAATGTACCTATCCATTCAACTATTCTTCAAAATAAACTCATGCCATGCATGCAAAATATGTTTCTCAAAACACAAATAACCTCATATATCATGAGAGAAAGGTTAGATCAATACGTGCCTCTATCACATCCAAAGAGCTGACAACAGAAAAATCAAATGGAAAAAATACACACTTGGTCTAATTCTTGGCCAGGAAATTATCTTTCTCTCAAGTAAAAGGGCTTCTCTAATATGCTTTCTTTTCTTTCTATTCCTCCTGAAAAGGAATTTATACAGAGAAAATCAGAAACAATTATGTCTTTCTATTTCTTTCTCTCCCTTTGGTTCTACTAGGCTCCCCCCCCCCCAATTTAGGGAGAAGGATTCTAAGTCTTTGCAGCATTAAAAACATGATTCTGAAAAGATGTATATAAATAATTGCTCTGTGATAACATTTTCTTTTGGTATCCAAACAATAGGAAAGTTTGTGACTGACCCCCAAAACAGGATCTATGTATTTCACAAAATAACACTCTCTGCCATCAGCTTGCATATTTACTAGAATATAACATTCTTTTATCCCCAAAGCAATTCCCCAAAGAACATTGAATTGTCCTCTATTGAAAAATAGCTTAACAGGGTGCCTTGGTGGCTCAGTTGGTTAAGCATCTGACTTTTCATTTCAGCTCAGGTCAAGATCTCAGGCTCCTGAGATGGATCGAGGCCCTCTGGTGGTGTCAGGCTCCAAGCTCAGTGCTCAGCGGGGAGTCTACTTGAGATTCTCTCCGTCTCCCTCTGTCCCTCCCCTCACTCATGTGCAAATGCTCTCTCTCTCTCTCTCAAAAAAAAAAAAAAAAAAAAAAAAAAAAAAAAAAGAAAGAAAGAAAGAAAGAAAGAAAGAAAGAAAAAAGAAAAGAAAGAAAATAGCTTAACCGGAAGTTAAAATTAATTAAACATGCATACACACATACACACCTGTATACTGGTTTATAATTTTCAATATAAGTAAAGCACATAGTCTAGGGAGTTTAAGACCCTTTAGGAGTCCTTTCTTATCTTTTCACAATAATTAAACATACTGAAAAAGTCAAAGTCTTTAAAAGTAATTTTAGTTTGATATCTAGAATATATAATTTTGGCAAATCCCAACACTGTATGCATTTTATCTTATTTTACCCTGAAACTGTTTTTTTTTAACTAGTTATTCTGTAAACCTTAATTTTTTTTCCTTAAACTCAAACTTAATTATGTATTCAAAATTTGAATAAGCCAAATGATTGGAGTCTATGGATAGATGGCAAATCAGTCATCACTTTTACAATGGGAACAAAATGGAACCTCATCTCTAATACTCTAGGATTTGCACTTTTAACAACTTTCAACTCTCAAATAATATTTCAGGATGAACCAAACATAATTTTAATCATAAAATTTGGAAAACCCTAATATAATATACCACACAAAAATAGGTTCATATTGTGTCTAGTAGGAAATAATTTCATCAAGATTTTAAAAAGTACAGGCTGAAATAATATGTCAGAAAGGATTTAAAGAGATACTCATGACCCAATATAAGGGTTATGGAGCCTCATTCTTGGATGTAACACTACTGTTCAAAAGGGTGATAGATAAAATCAGGTCCCCTGATTTCTAGAGTGCTGATATATGTCTTCCACTTCATGTGTTTCAATAGAGTTGCTACTGGTAGGTCTCAGTGGAATGGAGCAATAATACTGTGCTCTGCTACAAAATATCCTTTCCACTCCTACAGTGACTAAAAGTCCCATCAGGAATATCTTTCTTTTGAGTTAGAATGTGGTACCCACTAAACTTAATCTAGAAAGAAAATGCATACGTTAATTTGAGGACAGTTATTATAACATAGTCTCAGGCTATTACCAAGATAGGGTAGGGACCCATAGTAATGGGTCCAAGCATAGGTAAGTTTTGATATAATTAAGAGAATAATATTCTCAGCTAAAAAAGAGTGCTTCTTGCCACCCATAATATTAATCCTGACTGCCAAGTAGAATATTAAAATAGAAATGGAAACAGAAGAGCCCTTGTTCTTTACATCAAAAAGAGCCCTGTTCACTTACTCAGCCACTCAACATTCTTTACTGAGCATCTATTATGTAGAAGAATTTTCTTTGCACTAAGCATGTTAATATGGTTAGGAAATACACTGAGACATCAGTGTGTGCTTATTTCTCTTGCATTTTTGTCTCTCTTCTCCTTGAAGGCAACCAGAACTTTCTGGTCCCTGCTTCAATGGGGGTAGAGTGGGGGCATGATTATTGACTGAAAGTCTACATTTCCTCAAGACTATCTCTTTTCTTGTCTTTTGTTTTAAAACCTAAAACTAAATGAATTGTGCTAGACATTCCAAGAGGATTGAGGAAGAAAAGGAAGTTTGGAGGGTGACGTGAGTCAATCTGGGGGATGGATTTAAGATTCAATATCGGAAAGTCACTCCTCTGTTCTGGGAAGATGGCAGAATGTGAGAAGTGAATAGCTACATGAAGTATCTAGGTATGCTAGATTCTAGAGGTCAAGGTTCCCAACGTTAGAAAATACTCCAGTATGCAAATTTAGCATAAAATCAAGGGGGGCACACACCTTTTTAAGAGTCTAGGCAAGCTAGGACAATGACCAACAGTGATCAGGATGGAGCAAATTAAAGGACTCTCTCCAAACATTCTGTCTTAGCAAGTTTCTTGGAGCTGTTGAGTAACCCTAACCCTACAAGAGGGAAGGAAGGCCATGAATGGCATAGATGAAACATCCCCTCAATCTAATAGAAAGGGTTTTAAAGTTAATTTGATTTGAGAGAAGTAAAGAAATATATTTGTTGTACCTCTGAGTTGGTGTAGATACACAAAGATGAAGAAGACACACACATAGTATCTGCCTTCAAGGTAGTCACAATCTAACGACAGCAATTGCTTAGAGATAGATAATTTCCATCGAGGATGGTACAGGCTACATATCGGGCATTTCTACATTGCTCTGGCTTCATGGAGGAGGCATGATACACTCTGTCCAATGATTATTTCTACTGCGAATGTATCTAGAAAAAGTCTCAGCTGAATGATTTACGTATGACAAATAATAAATGTTTCTTTTGTTCCACTGTATTAAATTAAGGCAAGTTTCAGAATCTAATGAGATTCTTTCCTCAACCAAGCACTAATATTTGCGAATTATGTACAGCTATCTAAAAGTCCACATTTGGAGGAATTTTAGTTTATTTCTTTACGAATTAATTGAAAAAGACAAAATGTGGCTCATATGCATTTCCCCCTCCTAATACGCAATTGAGTTATAACTTAAACGATAGAAGAAAAAAACGTGAAGCTCTTTCCAGGACGAGTAATTTTTTCTAATTCCAAAAATTCTACACTACATGGCGGGATACAATGTGGTATAACGAGAGCCATTTTGAGATTCGGTTGCACTGTGGTAATTGTTTTCATCAATGCTACACTTTGCAATCGCAATGGTAGTAGTGCAGGCATGGTGGGTCATTTAGGTAGATTTGGAAATCACAGAACCTCCAGCAGAATTATTTTCTGTTGTTTAATATGGAGACCTACCTTTGTTGGAAGTTTTCATATGAAACTGCAATGAGAAATGGTTAAAAATCCATGTTACCAATGATCAGTAAAAGAACTGGTAGGCTAAGAAGTTGTGAAAGATTTAAGTCAGCTTAACTGGAATAATCGTTTAAGGATTTTGAGTTTTAACAACTCAGCTGCCTTACATGATTGATAACAGTACAGCTACATTGTTTCTGGCAAAGGTCTTTGAATATAATGCATACATAGAATAATTTTATGCAGTGAAAAAGCTATTTGTATGATTTTTTTCTCTACTTTTAGCAATTAAGTATGGAAAGAGCCAAGGGCATTTAGTTGAGGGACAAGGGCATCACTAACAGACTAAGAGATAAATGTGGTTATTAGATGTATTTTTAATGCAAGACTAATTTTAATAAAAATAATGTAAATTCTAAAGTTGAGAAAGCAAAAAACAAAACAAAACAAAACAAAAAGTGCTGCTGTTAGTTGTACATCATGCACGCCCTGATTTGGATAATAGCATCTCCAATGATCATTTTTGGCATAAATTTCAGAGCCAAACTTGGCTGTATAGGCAACACAGGCAATGTGTTTTCTGGGATGTTATTACTTGGGCACAGTGTATTTAAGACTGGCTCTCTGGGCTTTGATAAAAATGTCCATTTCCCTTACTGACTGTTACTATGAGATTACCTTTAAATGTTCCTTAATATGTCTTTATCAGTATTCCTAAGTATACTACTATTCTGGCCTTCATCACTACCCTTCATAATATTAAACTCTGTCCTCACCTCAACCCTAAGACCACCTTACTCTCTCGTAAGAAGCCAAGGATCCTGTACTTTATAATGCTTTCTGTCCCTTTGACCAGATATCCATAGGAGACTGAATGGAAAAATATGAACTGCTTTTGCCGTGAGACAGAGCTATGTGCGGTTTAATGCTACCATCAGTAGGAAAGGAAGAAGTAGAGCTGTAAAAAAGTTAAGAGACTAGAATTGAGAGAGAGAGAGAAAAAAAAAAAGAGGGGAGAGGGAAAGAGGAAAAGCAGACAGAAGAGGATAGAATGAAAACAGTCCTTGTTATGTGGGACTCCCTCAGATGCCCCCAAATATCTATAACCCTAACTACAATTTCACAGAACATTGACTTTTCCTGTGGACCCAATGGACCCAAAGCCTCATTTCCTCTAAGGCCCTCTTGGTCTGCAGCTGTTTCCAGTAGATGGGCATCTATTGTGTTACCGGCTCAGTGCCAGTCCTCTCTTCTCTGGACATTACTCCTTTCCTACTACAGACTTCCTGCCTTCAAAAGGAAACTGCCACCTGCCTACAGACCAAAGCATGGAAATTCCCTGTTCAAAGTACAGTTGAATATCCTTAGTAGTACTGAGCAAAGTTTAATTTAATCATTACAAATGTCATCACATTTAAGTTTTAAATGTTGCTTTAAAATGTACAGTGATATTTTGGGTTTTTGAGTATGCTGTATGCCTGCTTAACTGGTAAAAAAAGAAGAGAGCATTCTATATAAACTATACTCTTGAAATGTTTTCTCAGAGAGCATTCCATGTAAAATTCTAAAGCACCAACACCAGACCAAACATCCCAATCAAAATTCCTCACCACAGTCGACGTAAAACACTCCTACAAGTCCAGAGAGTTATAATGAAAGTGAAGAAGAATACTACTCTGAAATATTAATTGGTTTCTCCCACCGCCCACATTACCTTTTGATCCTCTCTGAGTTTGGCTAGCTAGAGAGTAAAACATTCATTATCTCAAGGAAGGGATGTTTCACGTAAAAGCAAAGAAAAGGCTTTGGAGTTTCAACAGGCTAGAAACTCAAGGGACTCTGGACAGAGGGAAAAAAACAAACAAACCAAACATGATGGGTCTCTTTCTCACACTCACTACTGGATAACGATTCTCCATTGGGTTGGGAAGAACAGAAAACTGGAGGGCAAGAGGAGTTCTCTTCCATCCTTGTCCACCTGTCCTAAGTACGTTGGTCAAGGCTGGCTAGTCAGTAGACCTGAAGAGTCATCAGGTTATTAAAGACGGGTGATGCAGCAGCTGCCTTCACAGATCACAGTCAGACAACCAGCTAGAAACAAGGCAGTTTCCATGAATGCTGGAACACAGAGATGACCACAGCAACATGACTAACCCCGCTTCCTAACCCTGGCCCTGTTTCCACCCCCAGGGTGAGTGAGACTAAGTTTCCATCTTCAATAAGATAAAGCTCATTTCAAAAGAATAATTAAGGTCAGATATAAGAAAGAAAGTTTCATTTTTGTAAACTCTGTGGTTGTGGAGTGAGCTTTGCATGCAGTACGTGTGTAATGATTAATAATTTACGGGATTTGTGTGTCAGCTATAACAGTACCGTGAAATAAGAACTACTATTACTTTATTAGTGTGATTGGGTGGGTTATAGCAATGATATTTCTGGGTTTATGGGGAAATGGTAAGTGTCTTCATGAATAAGAAGGTGAAGAGGATGGAGAGAAAAAGAGATCTATTTTGAAAACCCTGAGAGCCCAGCCCAAATCCTGGGTTCCAAGACAATGTTTTGACTGGGGTGTAATTGAGAATACAGAGCTACATCTCCCTTAAAGCAAACACTACACATAAAAATCTGTGTTCAAAACAATGATAAAGATGTGTCTTTATTTTGCAGAAAGATTTATAGTATAAAAATGTTAAGTAACATGATAGTTACCCTCTATCTAATATTGGATAGTTAAGCCATCTGATGTTTTGAAAAGAGTTAATCTAGTCATAACTTTTTGGGTTCAGATTTATTGTACAAAGAGATCTATACCTGTATTCAAGCTAATAACAAGCATTATGAAATAATCCTGATGAGTAATACCATAATAAAATATCTATAATAATTTAAATGCCATTTGATAAACTGGAAAGCTACAGAAAATATCCTAACTTCTGATAGAAAATCACTTGCAACATTTTAAATTGGGATCAGTAAGGTGTATAATTTTGGCTACTTAAGAAAGAATTTAAGTTTCCTGTTATATTACTAGGATTTAATGTGACATCTGCCTGGAAAGATAAACATCATCAAATATTGGTTCATTAAGCAAAATAACAATAATAATAATAACAATAATGATGCTTATATTTAACTTAGCCTGTTGTAACCAACAGGTGCACAGTGATTTATAATTAATTAAATGGATGATTGATACAAATTATCTCTTCTACCTCTTCCACATTTCTATTTGGTGGGAAACACTGAATTTAAAAACACTGAAGGTCATCTCAGCTTTTTACTGCTTGCCAAAAAATAATACATAAGGTACTACCATACTTTCCTATGATGACTGCAGCTGAAAATAGAAGGTGACTCCAAACGGTTATAATATTTTGGAGGCTCTGGGAGTGATCTTCTATTAGACCATTGCAATCCTATCTCACAAGTTGATAAAATATTTATTTATTCTTTATAGAGGAAAGTTCAGCAGAAACGTGATAAGGCAATGAGTAATATGTAAAGCCAGAAATCAAAAACTTCTTTTCCAACCCAGATTTATCATAGGTTGTCATAACTCCACGGGTATTTAACAGCTAGATAAAATGAGTCAATCTTCCCCACAGTAATCAGTGGTTTTATCCACTGTTTGTTTATTTTGTTTTTTTCCTCAAGGAAATTTGGATTTAAAGCCTGGGTCTACCACTGTCCATTGGAGGATGTTCAGTTGTTCCCATTATCACTCACTATCCATTAGCATCGGTGTGTAAAATGTGGGTGTTCTCTCCCTATTAGGCAGAGTTGTTATGAGGTTAAAATTAAATTATAAATTTACAAGTACTTGAGAAAAAAAAAAACGTGTTTTATCAGCCAGAGTATTACTATGTTGTAATTATAGACCCACTCTCTGTTTGACAATATTTACTCATCCAGGCTACATAATTTGCTTACCTTGGGGCTAATTAAAAAGTCTTCAGGGTTTAGCGCATTGTCATTTTCTCTTTGTTAGAAGAACAGACTCATCAGCTTTCTCTTTATTTTTGTTTTGCAGTCATCACTATGATCAGGGGAGGAGGTGGAATATTGGAAGCCTAGCAGCCATAGATAGGGTAGTAACAGAAAACACGCAAAAAGCGTCAATTCATTTTGAGCATTTGCTAACTAGGCGTGAATAACTTTGTACAGAATAATTCTTCCAATGAATGTTTTTTGTAGGATGGAAAGTCATGGTATTTTTTTTTTTTCCTAAGTACCTAGGAAAATGCTGGCTTCAAAAATGTTGACTCAATGTTCTTTTTTTATGATAAAATCATCAAAACTTGTTTTTTGATAACTGGTTTAAAATAAGACGCATCAAAAGGAATCAAAAAGGTTAACAAACCCATTTACATGGTATTTAATAAACATTGATTGTGAACCCAAAATAATAGAACCACAAATACATTTGTTAATAATTATGAGTGCCTATGATATGCTGAGCCTTTGACGAATTTTCTCACTTATTCATACCAAAGACCTAGGAAAGAGATGCCACTACTCTTGCCAGTTTATGAACGGGGAAGCTGAATTTGTAAAACTTGCAAAGGTCACCTAGGCCATGAGCAGGAGAAACAAGATTTAGACCCAGTGAGCATAATTCCAGACCTAAGTTCATAGGTGCTTTGCATACTGCCTCAGTTTTCCTATCATTTTCCAGAATGAGAGGAAATCCTGCTACAGAGATCTTGCAGGGTAATGAGTGTATTTTTGGGTAGGGAGGAGGTTGACAAGGAACGTTAGAGAACACACCAACTGTATAGTTCAAAATTCAACAAATGGTAACTTTATTAGGACACATAGGTTAGCTATCATGGAATTTGAAGCTATTTTTGGCATACAAAATAACCAATTGATCACAAGAGATACTTTTTAATTTAAGAAAAATAAAAAAGAAAAGAAAAAGAGCCAATAAGGGAGAGGCAATGCTACAGGGATCACTACCTGTCTCTGTCTCTCTTGTCATGATTATCCGAGTCTAAATAAGATTACAACCATTTATAAAGACTATTCCACATTGTTGCCGTAGTTAGAGTGTCCATATGAATCATCTCTTATTTCAAGGAAAATAAATCTTTTTGTCATTGTAGTTTAGAAAGGGAAGAGAGTAGTAGTATTCTAAGTATTATAAGGGAAAGGTTATCAGAAACAAACAAATATTAGTTTGGGAGAGATGAGACACAATGAGGAAATGATGATGCATTGAAGTATTTAAAGAGGGGACAGACTTATCCTGGATGAGCACAGAATGAAGAATAAAGTCAGTTCTTGGAAGACAGGAAAGTCAGTTTTTATTCTGTCAACTTGAAGAATTTCCTAAAGTTAGTGCCATTTCAAAAACTTCAACAAAGACAAAAGTATACAGGATACATTCTAGGGATTCATTTCATTTGATCATAAAAACCAACAAACAACAAACGAACGAAAAAAGAACCATGCTGGGATTAAAATTCACTCTTCTAAATAAACATTGTACTCAAGAAGATGCCGAAGCTATAATTATGCATATTAGAATTTAAATACAGCAAGAATACCACGTATCAAAATGTATAGGAAGCTATCAAAATTGTACTTAGGAAAAACATTCATAGTCTTAAATGTCCACATTTTATAGGAAAGCATAAATAAGGATAAATCAACCATCTTAAAGTTTAACTCAAAAGTTAACCAACAAAAAAACCAACAACAACAATAAAGAGGACTGAAGGAAACAATGAAGGAACATGAAGGTGGAAAATAATGAACTAGACTACAGAAGAGAAAGGAAATCGAAGAATCAACAGTTGAATCATGAGTGAGAATGTGGAATATTAGAAGCACCAAAGGCAGATGGAAGAAGAGAGGTGAGGGAACAAAAAAATGCTAAGGAAACATCCTTAGGACTCTATAATTACTAGCATCATAAAGTTTGTGTTTAGATACAAAAATAAAAGTCACAAAACTGCCGTAAGAAATACAAAAACTAAAGAAATTGAGAAAAATATCAACGTTTACCTACGAAAATGCTGCCTAGTCCAATCATCACTATCTCTACAAGTGACTTACTTCCAATTTTCAAGAAACAGATGATTTTTATATGAATTAAATTGTTATAGGGTAAGAAAAAGATGGGAAAAAATTCTCAATTTATCTAATTAAACTAGTATAAACTTGAAATGAAAATATAAGAGTAATAATTAAAAATGATTAAATTAAAAACTTATGTATGAAAACTGATGCAAAAAGTATTTATCACCAAAAATACAAGGATGGTTTCATGGTAAGGAAAAAGTATATGATCATTTCAGAAGACACAAAAATGCATTATTTTAAGCAATTTCTAGTAAATTAAAGAAAAACTATCATGATTTAAAAAAAAATTTTCTTAAACGAATAGATAAAATTCTTTAATGACTGAATATTCAAAGCAGTCCCATTAAAATCAAGCAAAGGAAAAGACCACAGTAGTTGGCTTGCTCTCAGTCTAATCAATACCATAAAGCATTCATCAGAGCTAAGGTGCTTGGTTGCTAAAAAGAACTGGAAGGATTCAAGCATGGACTGGGAGCCCAGTTGCTGGAAAACTCAGTATCTGACTGGGGGTGGGGGGTGACATCAAAGATAAAGAGAAAATGTGATCTGGTCTCAAGTCATGTGGTTTTCTGCCCCGAGTTTGCAGCTGTGTGACTTTAAGCACAACACTGATATTCTGTGAACCCCGGCTTAGGGGTTAGTCCAGAAATTGTTTATATAGTATGTACAACATCGGAGTGGTTTTGAGAATAACATTACTCAGCACATTTAGAGCTTTTTACAAACTGAAATGGACTATATCACTGTCTCTTGATGCTAATGTTATTGTTGTTATTGAACTAGATGGGCCTTTATGAGGTGTCTCATCTGTATGGATTCTTTGAGGCCTATTCATTGCTTAGCTGTGACAGTCTCTATATTCACAATACACAGTGGATTTATCCCAGCATCCTTACTAAAAATAGGAACCAGATGTCTCTATTCCTCCAGGTAAGTTCACCAGACTTTGTTGACTTCTGTATGTGGTCTGCTAGAAAAAGGGGAGAACCTAATCATCCTGTATGTTTTTCTAGGCAGTTATGGTCAAGAACAAGATACAGGAGAAAGACAAATAGCACTCTGCCAGCTTAAAGGTGCCCAGGAAACCATTATCTGTGTTGAATTTTTTTAAGTGAGTAATATAGGTTTTGGATAATCACAATCTTTTAGATAAGCTCTGGCGACTGAAAGAGATAAGAAAAATTCTTTCAAGGATGAGATGTCATTAGAGATTAGAAAAAACCTGACAGATTTGTGTAAGACTTCTTCAAAATTTGTCTTTAAAGAAAGAGTGGGCTGGGGTAGCATGGCAGGAGGATTCCCCAGATGTAAGTTAAAAATCCAGGCTACGTTTTCTAAAGTGAAAGGGGATTTTAATAGGATATAACCAAGTGTTAAATTGTAGGACTAGGGGGAAAAAATTGATTCCCAGCAAAGAGATGAAAAGTTGACAATATTTCTTTTTTTTTTTTTTTATAACACAGTTTTTAAATGATGCCTAAGAAGACTGTGTCCTTAGAGGGAACATGGATAAAATATAAAAGATTAAAGAAGTGCCTTTTCATATTATTTAAAAAAATAAAATAAAATGTTGTATTGGTGTTACTAGGCTATTTTTTCTCTTTTTTTCTCTAATTTTCTCATGTTTATGAACTCACATTAAAATAAAGAAAATTAAATGTCAATAACTTCATCAACCTTTCATAATAATTTAATGCATAGCCTCCATAGGTAGGTGTGGGAGAGGGGGGAAACTCAGGGTTTCAAAATCCCTTGATATTATTCAATTAACCCACCCCAATCCTATGACCTATTACCCTGAAAAGTTATCCTCCAAACTGAGATGGATCTCAGAAGATCGTTCCCAAACAAGGGAGCTATTCTAGTTATGAACACTATAAATATTTTTTTCTTATATTCAACAAAAGTAAGTTATTTATAGCCTGTACTCAGTCTTAATTTACTCCACCAAGAAAGATACATTTTACAGTTTAACTCTCCAATATGGAAGTTCTTTATATAAGATACTTTTTGCCTATTTAATCTCCAATTCTCCAAAATGTCTTTCTTTATTTCCCTCAAAAAGCATGGTTTTCATTTATATCCACTGTCTATGGCAAAACATTCTAAATATATTGTGGAATAAAACATCCTAAAATTGGGCATCAGAGTCAAATATGAGAATCTTATTTTGGAATAAGCATGCCATAAATAAGGACTGGCATACCCCTACTACTGCGAACCATACTTCCACACCACCAGTTCTACCTTATGTGTACTAGGTGGCTGCAGCCCAAGTGACATCACACCACCAATGAACAAACAGGGAAGGGCCAAGATAAGAGCCCTGAAGTGAACATTTCAGCTGATATCAATTCATCATTCTTTCCTTCCAGGTTATACTCATGTATCATTAAATGTCCACTCTATTAGTCCACTGTCTTCTTTTTTTTTTTTTTTTTCGGAAGGATAACATGAGGAATTTTGGAGGGCTGGGAGCTGGAGGGAGATTTCTAAAGAATCTCAACCTACTAATATCATTTAAAAATGACAGGAGAATAATTTTAAATAGCTTGTTTTTCATGAAACTTCATCTGCTCCAGGTGACCCCTCAGTAAATATTCACACATTATTTGTTAACTATGTCTTTCCAAAAGTGTTATCCAGACTAAGGCCAAACTCATAGATCATAGATTGAAGTTCTTTATCTTTTGTGAGAAATCAAGACATTTTTTTTTTCAAAGAATCAATCTTCTGTGTAATGTTTTAATTTTTTAGTACAAGTTGCATGTGTTCATATATTACTTATGTAAATAAAAATATACTTAAAGAGAGGAAAAATCTATAATGATAATGTCCCCCTACTTCTGTGAAGATGGTGGATAAAAGAAAGGAGATACGAGAGTAGAGTGGTTTATTTTTCACGTAGTACTACAGCAAATTGTTAGTGTCATTAACTACAAAAGACCCACCAACCTTATATCTATTAAGAAACAACTGCAATCCCTTTACACATTGCTGATAAAAAATTAACATTTAACACTTCCATATTTCACAAGGCTTAGGAATTTTAAATTAGGCTGGTAGTTACAGTGTTGTTATTACTCAAAAGCTGATCAAAGGACTAGGAATCCATTGGAGACCAGTTGAAATGGAATAGCCCTTGGTTTAGCTGCCAGGGACTACTGGGTCTCCTTTGCTGAGTCAAAGATTTGTTTCCCATTCCTAGTGATTCAGTGGGTAATACTTCTGCTCATCTTCCACCTTCTTCATTACTTTGATGAGCTCTTTGGCTCATGGGCAGTTTCCCTTGACTAATGTATGTGAAAAGCATTTGAAGAGTACTAAGAACTATGCAAATGCAATGAATTAACAGTAACTTCACAGATTATCCTCATAAATAATTCTTTGGACTTTTAGAATGGAAATCTCAAACTTTTGAGATTATGAAGGAGGTGAACAAAGGTCACCAAAGACTGGTGAAGTGGCCTGCACAAAGTTGTGCCCCAAAAGCATAACAGATTCATTTCTTCTGATTGCTAAGAGTTTTCTTGCTGTTAACTATGTGATTCTCATCTTTTGTATATCTCTTGTAAAACTCTTTGGAGTTAACTCTTTTAAGAAAAAAATATAACCAAAAATAGCACAAGCAGGGGAAGTGGCAGGCAGAGCAGGCAGAGGGAGAAGCAGGCTCCCAGCTGTGCAAGGACCCCGATGTGGGACACAATCCCAGGACCCTGGGATCATGACCTGAGCCGAAGGCAGATACTTAACCGACTGAGCCGCCCAGGCATCCCTACAATTTTTTTCTCAGAGTCTATCCTCTCCAATCTAAATATGTTTTTGCTTAATTTCCTACCTGCTCCCTGACCAAGTTATGGAGTTATTGATTCCACCATTCTAACAATCAAAACATCCTTCTAAATGTAATGATACCCTACATATAAATGCACATTTTAGACTCAATGTACAGGTTAGCAGTTGTAAAATAACTTCACTGACTAGATGATCAAATGGAATTTAGGGCATCTGCAGTTGGTATGGTAAAGGTTGACCCAGCCAAGTACAACTCCATATATCCTATTACACCGCGGTTGTCAAATCAATAAACATATGAGTGAGGTTTTGCAGTGCCAGTCACTGTGGTAAACTCTAGGGACAGCATTGCCATAATGCCTCATAAGCTCTATATTGTTACTGCACATCCACTGTAAAGATCAAAATATCAGAAAGGACAAAAAAGTTGCTGAAAGTCATTCAGTTGGTCAATGCAAACCACACTTCAAATAGAGTTTTGACTAGCTCCAGGTTCTAAATTTTTAACTTTGGTAACATACTACCAAATCCCGGAGTGCAGAAGCAGAATCCTATAAAAAAAAAGTATACTTTAGAAACAATCTAGTATTAAAGATCAACCTACTTGTAAGACTATATAGATGATAGATAGATGATAGATAGATAGATGATAGATAGATAGATAGATAGATGATAGATAGATAGATATCTCCTTAGAAAAATCTTGAAATTGTTTTTCCCAAAGGATTTTTTTGTGGTTATGTCAACAGCTTTCTCACGAACCAGTAAAAACTTCTGTACTGCTTGATAGTAATCAATATGGTGCATTAATTATTAAAGAAAAATAGAAAAAAATGAATGGAAACACAGTGGAATTCAACTAGACTCTTCAAGTGTGAGGAATATGTAGTGGTATGTTGATAAAATGTATAACAACTAGCTCTCAAAAAAAAAAAAAACAGATTGATATTGTTAGCCAATTTATGTTATATAAATACTTCCCTCATTGTCTACTTACAACTTTCAAGGTGATGCCATTGAACATGAACTTGAGAATAGAGGTATATGCACATTTCAGCTCTCAAGAGCTAGAACAGACAATAGTGTAGAATTTCATGTTTTGAATTGTTTCTTTATGAATGTCGAAGGGGAGATTTTAAAGAAACTATTATACAAATAATAAACATAAACATTCTTTTAACTTGATTGTGTTTTCATAGCAGAAGACATGTCATTACTTTCTTATAATTGCTATAAGGGTTTGTTCCTAGAAGATATAAGTCTGTTTTTACTGCTTTATTGATTTAACAAATGCTTGAATTTTTTTAAAAGATTTTATTTATTTATTTGACAGAGAGAGCACAAGCGGGGGTGGGGCAGCAGAGGGAGAGGGAGAAGCAGACTCCCTGCTGAGCGGAAAGCCCGGTAAAGCCCGAAGTGGGGCCTGAAGTGGGGGTCGATCCCAGAACCCTGGGATCATGACCTGAGCCAAAGGTAGACACTTAACCATCTGAGCCACCCAGGGACCCCAATTCTTGAATTTTTTTAATGAAAAGCAAGACTCTGAAAACTAGCCTGTTGTGGTCACTGGTATGCAATTTCATGGGACACACCTCTAAGAATAGCTCTCTTTCATATTTGCTCTCAAAATTATATAATAGCTGAATTATTTGTAATTTTTCTTAGAGTAAAAAGACTAACAATGAATCTGAATATTTAAAAGATACTTCTTTATCTTTTATTAATTTTCCTTATATAAACTTTTAATGTTTTTTAGATAGAATAAACAATTGTTCTTGCAACAAGTTGTCTGAAAGGTAGACAGTGATTTCCATGAAATCCCCTTTCCTTAACTCTGGTAAAGGACATTACAATCCAATATACATTTAAAATCATTTACTCTTTAATATGTAATTTATTTACTCTTTAATTATTTATTAATTATTATTAATTAATTTACTCTTTAATCTATTAATATAAATTATCTTCAGTTAAATTAAAATATTGGAACAAGTAATTTATTTCTTTGGTTGTTAAAAAGAATTAAATTTATTATTGTTTCTTTTTTTTTTTTTTCATCCTCAGGATTTCTTATAGTCATCAAATTTGAATCTCACAAATTAAGCACAGCAGGAAAGGCTTACCAATAAATATTCAGCTTACCAATGATTTTTACAAACCTCTACATAATAGAATTGAGTAGTTCTATCAAGAGTGAAGAAAAAAAAATGATAATTTGCATCCTAGTGACACTTTCTAATATTTTTACTCATATCACTCTCTTTTCAAATAAATTTATAGTTCCTAGTTTTCACAAAGGTTTTCATAATTTTGTTATTGTTCCTTCTTAGTGAACATGTAACAGTCGTTAAGATTTAATGAATGTTCCCTATGTTCCAGGCACTGTTCTAAGTACTTTGTAATTATTAATTCTTAGCTCTTAACAGCAATCTCAGGAGAGAGACAGTATTATCAGCTTTATTTTACTGATAAGGAAAGTGAGACAAGTTCACAGAACTAAGTGGCAGATCAGGGATCAAGCTAGATATTGTGACTCTGAAGCTTACGTCCTTAATCCATCTTTTAATGAGAATATCCAATTTTAGGTTAACCCTTTTTAAAATCTGTTACTATAAATTTATATTCATGCTAAATTCTTGATATTTGTGTTAATTTTCCTTAAAGAATACTCTCAAATGTATGTATTAAAATAAATAAAAAGATTTTGAACTAAAAAAGCATTTAGATAAATTTATGTGCTGGAATGCCTTAATGCACATATTTTTTAAGACCAAAATATTAATCCTATTAATATAACCTGGAAACAGCTGAAAAAATATAGCTTTTCCACTATTTCAATTGTAATTTAATTACTGAAATCAATATTTAGCAAAATATTCCATGCAGTTATGTGTAGGTGAAGCCAGGGCTTTTGACTAAAGTTCAGATAAAGCCAAATGTAGCCAAATGCTTGCTTTTCCCAAAACACTAATTAAGGTTTTCCAGAATTGTGCAATATCCATCAAGTCATCCAACTTTATTTTCCTTATCAGGCCAGCCTACAACTAGAATTAATGGTGAAGTGCTTTATTTCCCTCGATTATAGTAACACCTGCAACAACATGGTCTGATTAAAGCAATCAACTGAACTTCAAAATTAGTCAGTTGAGTTCAGCAGTGGGGAATGCTCCAATATATAACCACATAACTTCTTATCCTGTTCTCCATGGAAATCCTTCCTTCAAAGCACATACATGCAAGCTTATTTAGAATAGCAATTGTCTGCTCGATATTTTGCCACAGAGGATGCTAGAAGGGGTACGATATTTCAGTTTCCACTGTGTCTGTCACCCTCACTTGACTTCTCAGCTCACCAGACACATAATAGAACAAGATATAATAATAGTCATTAACAGACACATTTGATGCTCTCTGCGCAAGTATCCACTCACAGCTCATTCACTTCAATTGCTTTATAGAAAACCCTCCAATTCAGGTTCTACATTACTATGTTTTCAGCTTTAGAAGACTTTACAATTTTCAAAGGTTAGAGAGAACACTTCACGCGACAAGAGAGGAAGACCACCGAGCTGAGAATTCCCTCTTTGCTTGTGCATGGCCAATCTTCACCTTCTTCACTCGGATCTGTGCCCCAGCACGCTGACCTTTATGAACTGTCTCTACAGGCTGCCTTGCTGTAAGTTTTCTGGTGAGTTCGGCAATGGGAAGAACCAGAGGGAGGAGGAAGAAAGGGATGTTTATCTCCCTGTTCCCTGGGCTTGTAAGCCACAGCTGGTTGGTTATGTCTCTCTACCAATATCCCTCATCAGGTGGTCAGAGAACTCTCACTCTAGATTCTTATAACCTGGTTCTCCTTTTACCTCCAATGGCCTAGAGGTGGTCTCTGTACTCTCTATTATACCCTAAACTATCGCCCCTTTTGTTTAAACAGCCCTTTTATTAAATTTTACTCAATTCCCAGACAAAGGAGTCAGGATCTTGACTTATTCGTACCCTTCCAAATGGGATATTTGTTGTCCTGAAAAGTTTTTGTAAAAGCAAAGATGCATGAAGACACGATTAAGGTATTTGTTACAGTTTTCTCTTTGCCTCAATAAATATTGGCAGGTGTTCACCCAAGGCTAATTAGATTTCATTAACATTTACATTGAGGGTTAAGAACTAATAAGGAGTGTGGAGCATACCACATTGATTAGGAATAGTGTGTGACCTTTCTCTTTTTGATTATTGCTGGTTCTAATAACTTTTGGTGCAGGTTTCAATTTTGAAGAAAACCCTCATAAGCTTGATCAGTAACACTTCTATTAGCTTATAAATATGTTAATTTAAGTGTTGGAAATTCTATTATATTTTAAGAGTGATTCACAAAAATATTTATAATTTATTAATATCTCCCTAGTGCTATAATATGGTTCAATCTTAGATTTATAAGGGAAAACTTGAATTTTTTTTAAAGCAGTGATTACAATTGGTGATCTGTGGCAAAATTCAAGTTTTGTCCTGTTTTTGGCACAAATTGTCCTAGAATATTTACTAAGGTTTTTTTTTTTTTTAATTTTATTTTGAAGTTTTCATATAAGAACATAAATTTCTGGCTTCTCTTGAAAAATTAGGTTGATAATGGTCCACAATGGCAAACTGCCATGGGGCTGGGTCATAGTGGCATTTCTTAAACAAATGTGCACCTGCCAATTTCCCACAGTCTCTCCATCATTCTGTTTCTGACGAGTCTGATTCACTTTTAGTTTACCTGCATGCAGCCACAATCTTTGTAGTCTGTGATTCCTAGTATCCAGGAAACTTCACTCTCTCTAATATGTTACTGAAAACTGCTCCTAATATTTCCCTGTGTCCAAACCAGGGGTCAGTAAAGGCTCTTTTCTGTCAAGGGCCAGAGAGTAAATATTTCAAGCTTTGTAAGCCATAGGGTTTCTGTTTCTGCCCTGTTCTTGTAGCATGCATGCAGCCATAGATAATATATAAACAAATAAGCATGGTTGAGATCCAATAAAACTTTGTTTTAAAGAATGAGTGGTGGGCTAAATTTGATCCACAGTCCATAGTTTCCAAACCCCTGATGTAAAGAATCAGAGAATCTGTAATATATCATGGCGAAAGACATTATATCGTACCCTAGGAATCTCATTTGTGGATTTGATGTTTTACGAACAGGAAGGAGGGAGGCTTAAGGATGAAGGAAGTGGATAAGGCTGGTGAGAGGAACCATTAAGAGTATGTAGATCCCAAGAACAAAGAAATGACAGATTAGAAGTACACATACATGTAACTATAAGTGTTCTAGAGATTACAACTCAGGAAAAGTAGCTCATGGCAGAGTCTCCGGCTTCTCTTCAATTTTTAAAATACAAAATTTCCTACCCCAGAACTTATTCTCAAATCACAAGGCCATTTCCAACATTTCCTGCAAAATTAGGAGGTATTGACTTTTAAATGCCAATGAACCATACAAGCAAAAGGGAGACATTTAGCCTTGATACCAGTTATAAGAGCTATAGGTTCAAATAGATGTCAAAAAGGTAGTGAGTTATAGAAAAACACCCTCAATTTTGGGGTCTGCTCTTGAATTATTGAAAGATTTTAGCTATCTTATTTGTAAAAATGAAACTATTTGAAAGAATTGTTCTAGATAGTGTAAGACCTACTCAGGGCAACAACAGTGCTTAACATCCATTACAGCAAGTTGCTAGTTTTCACATAGGTAAATTCAAGCATCACGTTCTTTGCTCAAACCGACCTGGAATTCTTCATGGTACTGCACTCTAGTCTTAAATGCTTATAAGAAGGAAGGAAATTAAATGAAGAAAATATATTGAAAAGACATTGTATAAAATAATGGACAATCATGGGTCACCTGGGTGGCTCAATCGGTTAAGTGTCTGCCTTTGGCTCAGGTCATGACCCCGGCATCCTGGGATCAAGCCCCCTGTCAGGCTTCCTGCTCAGCTCGGAGTCTGCTTCTCCCTCTCCCACTGTCCCTCCCCCCTGCTTGTGTACACATTCTCTCGCCCTCCCACTCTCTCTAAGAAATAAATAAAATATAAAAAAAAATAGACAATCATAATTTAGGTATAATACAACAGGACTTGTACCTATATTATATATAGAAAAGTGTAAAATCAATTATTTCAGTTTTTGACTTGAGCAACTCTAGAATCAAAAGTGAAGGACAACCTTAACTTATCAAGCAGGTGTATTTTGAATATACACTAGAATATAGCATTCATTCATTCATTCATTCATTCATACATTTACTGTTCAACAATGAATGTTGTTTGAGCACATGCAATGTTCTAGGCATCATACTACTCTGTTCTTTTGAATTTTGGGGGAAAAATGAATTTCATGCTATGACAGAAAAAGGACATGTTCAGAAAAAGTGACTCTGAGGAAGAAATGTTGAAGTTGAAGTATTAAGGGTAAATTGAAGCAAGCAAAACAAAATTACAGTGGGTAAGACAGGAATGTCCCTTATGGTGAGAACAGAATACGTGAACACCCTGGAAAAAATAAATCAGGGAGGCAAAGAAGCTAGTGAAGAATGCTCATCCCTTAAAGCTGGGTTGGGAACACCTAAGGTAATTCTTCTATCCAGAGTCTGGGTAAGGCCAACGCCGTTGAAGCTTGATGCTGTTGTGTACTGCACATTGCTATGTCAATATTTATTTGTATGTATGTGTTGTTTACCCATGAGTTGGTATCATTGGGCTTAGGTAGGATAATATAATGACGGCTTTCAATCCCTTGGATACTCTTAAACAATTTTATTAAGACCTGAAAGTCACATTTAACATTAAAGATCAAGACAGGAATATGCACACATCAGTGGAATACAGATTGTGCTTCTGTGTGGATACATGCCTGTTTTAACTCAAATCCTCTAAACACAGGGATTAAGGACAGGTAATAGAAATAGACTGAAAGACCACTATGCAGGAATTAACATGAGGGAACTCAGGCAACATGAAACTAAACAAGTCCTATAAGTCTGCATCAGGAGCGACTTTGGGGAACCTACAGTATTAGAAAAAGAAGTGCTACAATTGGTTTTGTTGCACACTGAGAGTCAATGGTGGTACATCTACCAGCGATGGATGGATTTATATTTATATTAAACTATTATATTAACGTTATATTAACTATTAAACTTTATTTTTTAATGTATGTATAAACATATCCATTTTTTTCTGGGATGGGGTGGTGATAAGCCCTTCTGTTTTCAGTCCCTATAAGTTTATGTACCATTGCTCTAAATATACCTTGACTACCTCATGAATGGAAGTACCAATTTAAGATTAACTGTAACCATAACTAGAGAGTGAGGATTTCCTATGGATATTGAGATAATTCACACACTTCTAAGGTTGGGTTTATCTCTTTCTAAACTATATGGAGCTAAAATAATTAGATAACTGCAGACAAAACCAGTGGGGGGGGGGGGGGAAATCACACTTTACTAAAGATTGAAATAGAGTTAGCTCTCTACTTAAATTATGCGTTCCTTTAGAATGGTTAATAGCATATTATTAATTTAAATTTTTATTGGAAGTAGTTGATGCATAAAGTCATATATAAGTAACATATATTTCATGCTATGAAACATAATAGTAAAATGAACATTTGTGAACTCCCCACCAGTCTTAAAAAATAGAACATGCCATTTTGTAAAACTAAAGTAAGAACTGCTATAAACCATTTTTCAAAGTACTCCACTGCACACTGACATAAAATGTACCTTTGGCTCAAGAGGACTTGCTACATTTTAGCCTCTTGTAGAGGAAATCCTTATCAACCAGCAAACATACTTCCGTAAAACCCAGTTTACCATAAATACTTGACTCAATTTTTTAGTTGCTGAAAAGCTCCAAATATTAAAGAGCA
This sequence comes from Ursus arctos, assembly GCF_023065955.2. Taxonomy (NCBI): domain Eukaryota; kingdom Metazoa; phylum Chordata; class Mammalia; order Carnivora; family Ursidae; genus Ursus; species Ursus arctos. The sequence goes on from NW_026622841.1 coordinate 21,131,351, forward strand.
GACATGTGAAAAATATTTGGAAAACAAACATACTTATTCTTTGCTCATTGCTTCTATAATTTGACACAGTGGCAAAACTGATTTTACAGCATTTTCACGGATAGTTATTTCCCTGGTCTTGAGAAGCTAAATACTCTGCGACTTCCTTTAAGCAATTAAGCAAATAGAAGAACTAAGTTTTTACTGTATAGTTGCCCCATTTTGGTAGGTTGTGACTTTAAAGAATGTGAGGTAACATACTTTACTTCCATTATTTCTTTTTTTTTTCTTTCTTTTTTTTTTTTTTTAAGATTTTATTTATTTATTTGACAGAGAGAGAGACAGCCAGCGAGAGAGGGAACACAAGCAGGGGGCGTGGAGAGGAAGAAGCAGGCTCATAGCGGAGGAGCCTGATGTGGGGCTCGATCCCATAATGCCGGGATCACGCCCTGAGCCGAAGGCAGACGCTTAACGACTGAGCCACCCAGGCACCCCTACTTTCATTATTTCTAATGGATGATATACAGTGGGAATTCACATAACCAATTTTTGCAGTTTTTGTTATTTTAAATTTGATCACAATTATTAAAGTTATGTAAAGGACAAGGGCAACAATTCTCAAACACATTTTTCTAGCTACAATATCAGATCAACTTTTTCAAAGACATATCCTCTTTTGCTCTATACGGGTACAACATCTTTATCAATGTTTTCAGTGAGCAATGTTTGCCTCTCTGGTTTGATAGTTTTAAACATGGAGTCAAAATTTGAACAGGATCTGAATTAAGAACTGATTTGCAACTACACAAAAGGAGTAGTTTAACCCCTAAATTCTCATTCACCTCCATATATTTTCTACTTTAATGGATCTTGAGATGAAAAAAAAGATAAGGGGAAATGTGAATAATTTCTCTTTTTTGTTGTCGTTGTTGTTGCTGTTGTTTTGAAGAGAGAGGTATTCTTAAGAGTGACAATTTCTTGGTCCAATTAATTTTCTTCCACTATTCAGTCACGGACTAAAATTAAACAGTGATAAATTTGATTCTGTGGATCCTCATACTCAATTCCATAAGTTTTAGAAAATTATTCCCCATATATTTCCATGTGTTTTGGTGAGAGAGACATGTCTTAGTAATGTACAAGTTTTTAAGAAATTTGCCAATGGTTGAAATAGCTTCATCTATAGAATGTAATGGAACTTTCTTCATCTGTGACTATGCATAGGTTTGTTTAAAATGCAGTTAAAAAAATCTTTTTAAACTTGTAATAACTTCACAAGTAATAATTTTAGCTTTTGCCTGTCATATGATAGAATAAGTCTCTGGATCTCCATTATTGCTGCAGTTAAAAAAATAAGCATTTTCTTTAAAAAAACTCATTGTAAACATAATGCTTGTATAAGTATATAACCTTCTCAAACTTGCAGGGAAAAATAGGTCTATCTAAGGTAGCTGACAAAACTTTACAAGCTTTCTCCTCTCACTTGCGTGCACACACGTTAAATATGACTGACATAAGGGACACCTAAATCCACCAGCAACTCAGCACAACCAAGTAAGGTTAATCTACATGAGAGAAAAATGTCAATAAACTTGAGCTGGAGAAAATCTTAAATTGCATTTGTACTTAACAGAGCCTAAGATTAATCACATTCATCCAAGCTGAATGTTGTTTAATTCAGCTAAATAAATGAAGTTTATGTTCATCCTAAAACTCTATGTTCTAAGGTTTTGCCTAGTTGGCAGATAAGAAAGATTCCAGCTCTTTCCACATTTGGGATATATATATACACACATACATACACACATAGATATGTGTGTGTATATGTATATGTGTACATATATACACATAAAATATATAATTTTATAAATGAATTTAAAAATTAGTTATGAACTCACTTTGTTAAACTTCTTATCATCAATCATTATCCTGGAAAATTATAGAGAGGAAATTTAGTAATACCCTAGAATCTGAGCGTAGTTGTTGACATTCCTTCCCTCTGGTCAAACTTCTAAAGTAATTGAAAGGATGATGATTTTACATCTGAATTTTCCTTCTCTTAGTAGAGTATTAGTTACATTCTAATCTTAATTATCTGAGGGGAAAAAAGCATTTTAAATAAGATCTGTAAGGTAATTTTTTATTCCCTAGGGAATTTAGTTAAATGGAGAACCACATTCCTTCCCAATACTGCATCATACAGATTTCGCCAGAAAGTACTTCCAGGGCCACCTTCACTTTGATTTCCCAACTATTTCCTCTTTCCAACCTCAGATGCTTATGCAGCACCTCAGCCACTCTTTCTAAGATTTCCTTTGGTCATTTCAAATTCAAATCCAATGATCTTTTCTCCAGAGTCTTTTTATATGTGCCTTCCTGCATCTTCCATTTATATTCCATAATGCTAATCTGCTTCATTCAAAGATAGAGAAACATCCTACTTAAAGTATCTATATCTGTATCTGATCTTAAAGTGTCCAGAGCATAAAAAAATTATCTACATTTTCCAAAGAACTAGTTAAACTTCAAATGTATGTCTCAGAAATTGCAGTGGTTGACCTGCTAATAAGCAAGTGATTCATCTCATTCTTTCTAATGGCCCAAATGCAGAGTGACTCACAACAGACCAGCTGTTTTGGTCATATAATCATCACACTCAGAACATCCAGTATACAAATAATACGTTGTTAAGGACAGGTTCTCTAAACTCACTGTGCCTGGGTTTGAGATCCAACTCTAGGATCATTAAGATTAAACAGTAGTACCCATTTCATCAATCTTGTTATGAGGAATAGTGAAATGGTCCATGTAAGAACACTTGGCACAGTCTTGGCATATACAAGTATGTATCTACAGATTATTATTCTAGTCATTAACCCTTGTACCATTTTTCAAATACAGTAACTCAGTGATAGAGGTAGGCAACTTCTGATTATATAAACTGTTCCCTTTCCCCCCCATGATATTGGTGGAGTTTTTGAGCTTTAATTAAAGTGTGCTGTGGGACAAAAACAATTCTTAAGAAAGCTATGGATAAGAGTTTGGTAGAAAGCAAGGGTAGTCAGGCTGAAGATGAATTAAACTCAGATTTTAAGGCCTTTATCTAGTTTTGTTTTAGTACAATGAATACTCATGAAAACATCCTAATTTTTTTTCTATATAATAATAATCGACAGTAACATGTTTCTTTTACTTCTTAAGGTACAATTTATATTTGGTAAAACGTACAAAACTTAACTGTATCACAGGATTAATATCTATGTGTGCATAAATATGGTTATATGTGTGTATGTATACTCCACCAAAATCAAGATATAAAACATTTCTTTTCACCTAAACTTCCACTGGACTCCTTTTTAGTCAAAAATCTGACCTCAAGAGGTAACTTCTATTCAGACTTCTATCACGATCAAGAAGTTTGCCTTTTCTTGAATTTCATATGAATAGATTCATACAGTACGTACTTTTTAAATTTCTTTTTCTTAAAATAATGGATTTGAGATCTACCCGCATTATAGTTACAACAATTTGTATTCTTTTTAATTGTTCTTCAGTATTCTATTGTTTGACTCTAAAACAATTTGTTTATTTTCCTGTTCTTGCATACTTGGGTTGTTTCCAGTTTGTGCTACTATGGATATCCCTCTGTGAATCATTTTGTGCACATATATGCATATCTCTTAGATATATAGCTAGAAGTGGAATTGCTGGTCCATAAGGAAGGCATAGGTTTGTTAGAAATTGTCAAATGACTTTCCAAATTGTTAGTTTCACATTTGCATTTCCACCAACAATGTATGAGTCTACCAGTTGTTCCACATCCTTGTCAATATTTTGTATTATCAGTCTTTGTAATTTAAGCATCCTGGTGTGAATGGAAGGATATTTCATTGTTGCTTATTTCATTATTGTTTAATTTGCATTTCCACGACTAAGGATTTTGAACAGTTTTCCATATGGTTTTCTTCACAGCATCAATAGAGTCCACATTATTTTTTAAACTTTTAAAAAAGTTATTATATCTATCTATATTCATTATAATATGAATACACAACATGGTCAAGAACTGGTTAAATCTGTGTTATATAGGTTAATGTGGAAAATATGTGAAAGTTGGAATACCTTGGTAGAAAAAGTTAAGGTAGCCTCCATGAGTTTAATTAGTAGGAAGGGAGGGTTTATCTATTCCTATTTAGCTGCAGAATGCCTTTAATTCAAATTAATCTGAGTTTTGCCCTAAACACATGCAATTAGGAAATATATTTACTCATCAAAAATGTTTTTCCATAGCAATTTTATCTCAGTATTACAAGTTTTTCCATTCATGTAATTTATTATGAATAAAATTTTCATTAAAGGCATTTGTTTTAAAGGGACTGATTTTTAAGTCTTTAGTCATGTAAGGCTTATTTTTGAGCTGAAGATATAACCCTCTTTGCAAAATTAAAAATATACATATAACCTTGGGAAATAAAATTAAAATACTAAATTTAGGTATAAAGGAGGAAAATATAGTCAAAGCTGAAAACATATGGAGAATAGATTATGTTTTTAGAAAAGGAATATTTTAAACATTGAAATGCATGACAAAGATGTTCAAAATTAATGTAAAACAAAATTGTTTCCAAATAGAATGCTTAAAAAGAGTTTTCCTGAGATGCAAGCATCTCGGAGTATAATACTGACTTCTTTCGATTATATGTAAACAACCAAAAAATCTATTAAAATGTCTTAGTACCAACAATTGATATATTGAGTAAACTATCATTTATATACTCTTCTATATGCTTTCAGTCAGAGTACTAGCAAAATGAGTTTAGGGATATTTTTTAAAGAATAGTTTTATCAGCATATTAAAATGTAGTATGAATTTAAATTACTATGAGTCATCTAATTAAATTTATACTTTTAATGTAAGTGCAATTATTTAATATCAGATTTAAACATCCCAGAGTAATAATCAGGCCAATTTTCTTTGAAGATGGTAGAGCTACATTCGAATGTTGCTTAATGGACTTTCCCTTTTTAGTTTCGTTACTAAATCATTTCATTAACAAATCTAATGTGACTTTCTCATTCAAAAAACAAACAAACAAAAAAACCTCTTTTAATTCTAATATTTGCATTGACTGTTTCTAAAAATAATATTTGCCATATGCTAGACAACAGAAATTCTGATTTGCACAATGTATCACTAAGAGAAAAAATCAGAGATAATTATTCATGGTTTTCTAAAGCCTTCCTTATTCCTATTTTTTATTAATATAAAGGTTAATTTGAAATTTAAAATTTCTAGGTGCATGTCTACCTACAAATATATTTCTCTTTCTTTGAACGCTAAATCTAGAAAAATTTAGAATAAATATCTCATTGCTAATTTTAATTGTAAATTTTATTTATATAAGGAATGGTAATGAAGACTTAACATACAACTCCTTTTTCCTGTTTACAGTTTTATACTCTAAAATAATTTTGATGGAATATGAACATTCGTTTTTTATTTCTAAATATTAACCATGAGCTATAATGACCATTAATAAATTCAAAATGAAATGGCTATATATTAATTTGCCTGATTTAGATGTTTATTTTTTATCTGTTATTCCATTATAATGTTCAGTGAAAAGTGTGCTTATTTGCTTATCTAGAATAGAATCAATAACATATTATAGGTATTATATATAATTATTCAGGGTATATTATATATGTATTTATACCTAAATATATTACTATATGCAATATATTGTTTAAGGTAATGCATTAAATATATTATATACATATTATACTACCTAACCCTAAATATATTAACTAAGCTATATACTATAAGTATTTAAATACATTTAAGATGTAAATATAAATAAATATGTATTATAATTACAAATGATATAGCATTATTTATTATTATATATTATACTTTAAAGATTGTTAAAATGATTCTTGGGACTATTACTATTTAGTAAATGATGGATCATCTTTGACAAAGAAGTCTGGCTCAGTTTGAAATCTGAATATGCAAATAAACATTGGGTATGTTTCAAACTTGGTGAAATTAATTCTCTTGACTAATGACAGAGATAAGAAAGAAAAACAATGCATTATATTCTATTAGGATATCTAATAGCCAAAGCAATTTTAGATTAGATTAATTAGAAAAGCGTGGGCATCTTAATTATATCACTGTAGAAACAAAGCAATATCAACTTACTATTTTCAGTCATGACAACAGATCAAATTAGGGTATTTTGTTTCAGAAGATTTACGCAAACAGATCATAGCATGAAAGAAGCTTGGGGATGAATTAGATTTTTGCAAAGATTAATTGCAACATTAACTAAACTAAACAAAATCAGTGTGAGGCAAGATCACACAAGTGGGTCTAATCAATTTTGAGTGAATTTAAAGCAGTAATATTTGATGGATTTGATTTTTACAACATCTGTCACATGTATTTCCCAGAGTTACTCCTGCTGTTTCATTGCCTCTACCTAGAGAAGCACTCTGGGGGTTCAACAATCAAGTTCAAGGCTTGCTTAGACCAGTGACAATGTCATTGACTCTGAGAGCTACCAGGGTAGATGTTTTCAATTGAGTTAGCCTTTAGGTGAAGCATATTGGAATTAAAACTTTTACTGTTGGGTGTTCACTTCAGAGCATAAGAAAATGTGACTGCTTTTTTAAATTCCCAAATTATCTAACCAGGAATTTTGAACAAAACCTAACTAACCTAACTAAAGCTAACTAAACTAAATGCCAAAACTTAACCAAAATGCCAACAAATTTTATTATACCTTGTTAATAGTATATATGCAGAAGAGACTTGCTCCACCATCCAAGAACATATGATGGAGAAATATTTATAGGTACAAATCTCTAATTTATGATCTAAAAAGAATTCACCTAGTTGCCAAATCTGAATTCAGAGCTTTCAAAGATTTCTTATATTGACTTTTGCTCTTTTTTGCTTTTACCCTAACTCTGAACCACGAGCACCATTTCCCTAACCATACAATCAACATAATGGGGAGACTGTTTTGGTGTCTTACAGATGTTATCATATATATAGCAAATCCCAGGCCTCCAATGATAATGCCAGGGACAATTTAATATAGTGACCAAGGATTCTGGATTTGAGGAATATCCCTGAGTATTTTTAATATCACAACCATCTTTTACTTAAAACAATGGGTTTAAAGAATCACAGAATAATATCTTTTAGCTTCTTGTATTTTCTTTTCAGGCTGAGTTCTAAATAAATGAGGCTGCTTCAGTATATGGGCTCAAAAATATGGTCAGTTCAGATATAAATAATTCCTCCTAGCACCCATAAATCATATGAGACAAGAATCCAGAGTGGCAAAAGGATTATTAATGAGGATTGTATCATTCTACTCCCATTACCCTAACCTATACGTCCTGATCTAATCTTTCCAGGTCTGTTTAAAACTCCTTCTTCAATATAATTCTGAATTTGAGGGTTAGGAATATGGGATGGGAGTTCTAATAAACGCCACTTACTATAATCATTACTTCTGGCATTACTGATGCAAGTAGAGATTCACTTGTAACCTGTTCATTTAAGAATTACTAGTGTTATTTGGTATTGCTTTCACCTTCTGCCCATATCAAAATTGATGCTGTTTCTTTTTACTAATAGTGTTTATTGAGAAATTTCTTCTAAATTTATACTTTACAATTTTTGTTCATAATAGCTGTAAGTATAATATACCCATCCACTCATCCATTTACTTATAAATATTTATCAAGTAATAATGGCAAATTCCAAAAATGTAGACAATGTTAGTAAAATGGGTAATTTAGAAAAATGTGACATAGCTTAAAATATGTTACAATTATGCAATGAGTTTATTACCAACTTAATTTATATGGGTATATTTTAAATCCTGAGAATTCACTTAGAACTAAATTTAAGTTTTGTGGCCAAGTACTCATTAGGTTGTACAGTAAAGGCTTCTAATTATTCTCTCCATAGAATATATTCTCTATTGAAAATAGATAAATAGTACCAGACAGAGCATATCCTGGAGCAACAGAAATGGTTAAAGGTTTCAGTTTCCCAACACTTCCTTGGAAGTAAGTTAGGTAGAAATTACTGAGATATCAACAGAAGTGTAATTAGGCACAATAGATACTAATAATCAATGGTAAAAATGGCCCATGAGTCAGCAAAATAATAAGCAAAGTGAAGTGCTAGCTATCAATAAACATAAAAGTGTGATCTAAGTCAATTGAATGAAATGTGTTAGCTGAGCAACTTTAACCAAGAAATTCAATGTACAGTGCTAAAATGTTAATACCTACTATAGCCTGATTCTTAGGTGAGAACTCAACACCATTTCTACATATGTGATTCACATGTATTTTATTTTATTTTATTTTATTTTATTTTATTTTATTTTATTTTATTTTTATTTTATTTTATTTTATTTTATTATTTTATTTTTTTACAGATGCATTTTTAAATAGTATTCTGCACAAATTCTGGGGCTACTTCATATTTTCAATCTTGGACTCGTAAAATCTCTCTCACCTTTACATAATATATCTTTAAGGCAGATTTGGTTCTGATAATTACTTAATAGTTTCAGAATGAGCTCTCACATCTGGAGGTCTACTGGTCAAAATCACCAGCATCTAAATTGGCCAAAAAAGATTTCTAAATCAGAAAACTGAATGGAAATGACTTTAGATAAGTCATGAGCTCCCTTGTTAGCCATAGTCCCCAACATTCACTACTATATAACATGAGTACTTTACATTAATATTAATGTTAAATTTCTGGCCCTATAGGTATTTTAATTTACAACTTCTGGACTTAAATTTTATCATATTGGGAACCAATAATTACCTTGCTTCATGTGTGTGTAAATAAAATATTATATATGTATATGCATATATTCAGAAAAAAATGTGAGGTGTAGTTTCTACTTTCGAGCCTTTAACTTGCCTCTGACTTTCAGCATATTTTACTTAAAACTTAATAGTTGCTGTTGATTCCAAATTAGGTTTCTTTTCCCTCTAACACAGTTGCTACCTCAGCTCTTGTTTAGTTCCAGACAATATATTTTGATGGATTTCTTCTATAAGTTGTCTGTTTTTGCCAAGTAATGGGGCTCTCCATGGAGTTGGCAGTTCAAAGGAAAGTAATTTTATTTGAATTCTGATTGCTCATTTAATTGGCTAACACCCACATCCAAACTTTCCATAAATTTATTATGAAATTTATCATTGTCAACTTGGGTTTCTCTACAAGTAACCACATCTCTCTAAATTATCATAGCCATTATAATTCAACCTCAGTGAATTTTTCAACTGAGGCTAGATAGTTAAGTTCCAAAATGCCAGATGCAGCTAATTTTGTTCTAAGTATGAAGCTTGGAGTCCATACAAACAACTTAATCAGTTGCTTCACTTCAGCTAGAGATTTGTTTTTGTTTTTGTTTTGTTGTTGTTTTTAAATCTCCTTGGCATTCCCACAGACCTAGTCTATCATCTGCTTCAAATCAGCCTACAACGATTAATAAGTTCCAGTTGAATACACCATTTTGATGGTAACATCACATGTTGTAAAGCAATCTCTTTGGAATCCATGGACATTACTGTTTGTAGGAAGAGGAGACCGCAAAAAACACCATGACCTTGTCATGCCCTGTTGGAAGTGGATCAGCTGCCAGATATTTATTGACAGGACTCAAGACTTACGTGCTCTACTCACCAGAAATGACAAGGTCAGAGTAGCTCACAGGTAATAAAGAAACTAATTCAAAGAGCTGTGCTTATATGATGGTTTGACATATTCTCTGCCTCTTGCCTGGCTTATATGAATGACCAACCTCTATACAGGTCAAAACGAACAATGTACCAAAATGAACATGGCATAGTTTCATTTTAACAAACTAACATTGATATCAGCATACAGTCTTATGTTCATCTGAGATTCTTGGATTCAACATCTCTATGTTGGAGGTAGGCATGCATATTTACCTCTAAGTTTATGTTTTCCTGCAAAATACTTTTATCATAAAAATGGATTTCCATGACATCATCCAGATGGCAACATAAGTCATTCTCCATTTTAGTTCCCTTCACAATAAGACAAACTACCAACTACCCATAGACAAGACACCATTGTGAGAATCCCAGCAAACTGTGGTGAGGCTGAAGCACCCCTTGGACAACAGAGAATAAGGATCACATTAGAAAAGTAAGAGAGGAGGCTACATTCTGACTACATTACCCCGTCTTTAGGCCAGCACTGTGCCACACAGAAGGGCCCCTTGGGCCTACAGTTTTTCCTGTGGGGGGGAAAAAAGCCCAGGTGGATATCTAGTTTCCCTGTCATTGTAGGATGCTTTCTGGGAAGCTCAGTTGGGTCTCACCACACAGAAATCCCTAGAGGAATCTGCAGGACTCAACCATGGGGTATCAAGTACAGATGGAGAAACTGGCTGGGTTTACCGAAACCAGCACTCAGATCTTGGCAGACTGTATTCTTGCTTTTAAGATTACCCAGTATGAGATCCCACCTAGTGGGCATGACATCTGTAGAACCAAGCCAATGGCCCCACATGGCCAGGAAGTTCACCCGGCAGTTCTAATTTGAGTCCCTAGCCAACGAACTTTATTGGCTCTGGAGCCCATTCTGCAGCCTGACCTAGGCAGGGAAGCTAATTCCTGCCCTGACAAACGCCATCAAGAAGCCTAGCCAGAAAGAACCCTGGCAGCCCTGGAGCCCATCCTAAAGCCCCACTTGGACAGGGAGACAAGCTAGCAGCCCCGCCCAACTGTTCAGCATAACCTGTGGCCCCACATAACCAGGGAGCCTAAACAGAGCCCCTGGGATGTTTTGGGGCCCAGCCTACAACCCTGAGCTGCACATAGGCTACGGCCCGCCCAATTGCTGAACACAGCCTGTGGCCTTGCCTAGGCAGGGAACCTTGGCAGGGAATCTTCCCAATCACAGAGCATAGCCTGTGGCCCTACTGGATAAAGAAGCCCTAACAGCAACCCTGTGTGACCAAGGAGTACAGTCTTTAGCCCCACCCACTGTAGGATCTAGCTGAAGGACCCTCCCAATGACAAAGTCTGGCCAGTGTCCTTGCCTTAACTCTGAGAATAGCCTCCTGTCCCACCTGATCACAGAGCACAGACTGAGGCCATATCGGGCCACAGAGCTCTGCCTGTGACTCACCTGAACATGGAATGTAGCCAGTGGCACCATCCTTGTTGGGGAGCACAGCCTGAGACCCCACCCAACCAGAAGTGACTATGGAGCCCAGCCTGTAGCCCTGCTCAGTCATGGAGTCCAACCAGTGGTATCACACTGACAGGAAACACAGCCTATGACCTTGCAGACCAGAAGCTATTACAAAGCCCTACTCAACACCAAAAATAATGATAATAATAAATGATCCAGTTAAAAAATAGACAAAGGACCTGAATAAACATTTTTACAAAGAAGATATTCAAATGGCCAACAGACACATGAAAAAGGGTTCAACATCACTAATCATTAGCAAAATGAAAATCAAAACCACGGTGAGGTATCACCTCATACCTGTTATAGTGGCTACTATCAAAATCATAAGAGATAACAAATGCTTGTGTGGATATAGCAAAAAGGGAATCTTTGTGCACTGCTGATGGGAATACAAGCTGGTGCAGCCATTACTGGAAACAGTATGGAGGTTCCTCAAAAAACTAAAAATAGAACTGCCATATTATCCAGCCATTCAACTTCTGGAAATATGTCCAAAGGAAATAATAGCACAATCTTGAGGTGATATCTGCACCCCATGTTTATTGTAACATTATTTACAACAGCCAAGACAGGGAAACAACCTAAGTAGCCATCAGTGGATGAATGGATAAAAAACATGTGTTGTGTGTGTGTGTGTGTGTGTGTGTGTGTGTGTGTGTTATGTGTTGTGTGTGTGTAATGAAATATTCAGCCATAAAAAGAAGGAAACCCTGATATTTGCGGCAACATGAGTGAACCTTGAGGGCATCATGCTAAGTGAAACAATCCAGACAGAGAAAGACATATACTGTATGATCTCACTTATAGGTAGATTCTAAAACAACAACAACAAAAACAGATTGGTAGTTGCCAGGGATTAGATGGGGGGAGCAAGGACAGAGAAAATGGGTGAAGGTGGCCAAAAGGTGAAAACTTTCAGTTCTGAGATGTATAAGCACTGACGATATAATGTACTACATAATGACTATAGTTAACAGTACTGTATGGTATATTCGAAATTTGCTGAGAGCAGATCTTAAATGTTCTCACCATAAAAAAATAATAATAAAGGTTGTAATTGTTCAGTGATGGATGTGTTAACCAACCGTATTATGATAATCATTTGCAATATGTACACATATCAAATCATTACATGGTCCACCCTGAATTTCCACAAGTTATATGGTAATTATATCTCAACAAAGCTGCAAAAAATAAAAATTATATGAATTATACATACACACACACACACACACATACACACACAAACAAACCCAAAGTCATTCTTATTTTGCTGGTCCTTCCATTTATGCCATCACTTTTCATTTTCCTAGATAGCATTTTCATTGGTTAAAATGCGTACACTTGCTTTATAGTTAACATCAACCCAGAGGACAGGGACAGATTTGAAATAAGCATTGACACGCCTAAGAAGAATTACTCCTTAATTAATCAACCTTATAGAAGATAGCTGCCTGGACACTTCAAATCTGGTTTATACAATTTACAAATCTCATTTTGGAAAGTTGACAAGACAACTCTACTTGTTTATTATGGGATACTGAGACAGTTTGGATATTCATTGTTCTTTATACCAGCAAAAGTATTTTGGATGTTCACATAAGAACACAAAGAAAATGGTCATAAAAATGCTATGACTATTATTTTTACATAATGACTGAAAGCATGTCTGTGGGCTGAGAAAATGCCAAACCTATAACCAGAGATGAGCTTTTTGGAACCATCTTTCCTGATTTCGTCATTGTTTCACCCAGAATACTTGACTCTTCCTTAATAAACTGCCACTAGGAGAGGAAGATGCCATTGGAATTCCACTGATTTATTTATAAGTTCCAACATGAAGATGCTTCATCAGTGAGGGTAGAACAGGAAAGAGAAGCAAAGATATAAAGTGTTATGTGCATATTAATACCCATCAGACCCAAATGGTGTTTGGGGTGGCTGACCAAAAAGCAACTATAATACATAAAGTTCTTTATAAGTGGTAGATTTCAAATACAACCTTTATCACTCATAATTATAAGTTCAACCAAAGGGGTATCCATGTAGGAAAACTTGAAGACAACTGATTTACTTACTTATAGTATAATTAAAGTTAAAAGGAGAAGGAGTGGTGAATCATTCTTAAAAAAAAAAAAAAATTCCAGTGTCAACAGAATCATATTCTTCAAATAAATACATAATTGTCTCAATTATTTGTTAGTGGACATACTGTGAAATAAAAACCTCTCTAATGTGCCTTTCTTCCTAATTTACTCTCCCATTAGAATTACATTTTAATGTGTAATCATCAACGCTCTATATTTCTGATATTTAGACACAGATCAGTGATATTTTATACATCATTTTGGTATGTGTAGAAAAAAGGAAGGATGGGAGACAGGAAGGGAAGAGGTAAAGAAGGAAGCAGGAGGGGGAGGGAGAGGAAGGAAGAAAGAAAAGAGAAAGGAAAATGTCTATACATACATTTACATAAAATGTGTGTGTATGTATATAAAAACACACATATCAGTTGTATAAAATATATGTATTATGTTTATATATAAGAATTAAAGCTGAGATAGATATAATTTTAGAGCTTTGAGTGATACAAACATTGGAATGAAGCCAAACACGGTATGGATTTAATACGAACACTAGTAACTTGTGAATGCCTAACAGGAGGTGAATATCAGAGATGTGTGTGTGTGTTCTTATAGATGACTTTTGTGATTCTTCTCTTATAGCTTTTTAAAACCATGCATAAAAGAAAAATGTACCTCTTCCCTGCCTTGGACCATCACCATTAATTAGAGCCTGAAGTCCAATGTCTACAATAGGCACAGAGATAGAGACAGAAACCTTAGTGATGGCCACTCTCTTTTATCTCTTTCTTAGAAAATGAAGAAGAGTGCGTGTCAGCTCCTAGGGCTTTACAGCCTTCACGACTAATAACACCTAGAACCTATGAACAACACTGAGAGATCATATAGAGAGCATGCATGTCACAAGAGAGGTAGCATTTGATCCATTTTACTGAATCTAGGGAGTTCCATCTAAACTCTTCTCCCCTCAGATCCGCATGAGCTCTACCACTGGCCCTGGGGGTGTATGATTGGGATCAATGTTATTACAGATCCAAAAGGAAGGAATCTCTTAGTTTAACAGCAGTTTCAATCATGTATTGAATGTTTTGCCTTCAATAATCCATTATTTAATTAAAGAATAATGACTTCTTCCAACACTTTAATTAGTTATCTGAGGTCTGAGCATCAAGAAGCCAAGTTGCTGAGGAAACGGAAGAAGATACAGTGGGAAGCCTGCCATGTCACCTCTCACACCTGCACCATTGATGGCATTCCTTATACTTAACCTAAGTCTAGTCACAGTCCAGTTATAAAGCTTTGTTTCCAGCATACGTCAATTTTCTTTTCCCTAAAGCTATGTACCCTTGGCTTCTGTAAAACACAAGATGTATCCTAAGGGCAGAGTTTCCTTTCTCTCCTGAGAGGCCTTGACAGGCAGTCTCCCTAAAATGTTGGTACCAGACAAAGAAATAAAAACAAAAGCAAATTGACCACTTCCATTCCTAGCGTTTGTAAAGACCGTGTGTTAATACAGTTCCTCACTGGACAGCCATTCAGTTCTGCCTGTGAATATATCAGGTGCAAATCCATCCTTCTGTCCTCCCGACCTCTCCCATTTGTCTTTTCAAGGCTAATGCCACTCCAAAAACAAATGCTTTTTAAACATCTCTCGTGTGCTTATTATCAAAGTTCTGAGAAAAACAACAGAAAAGGGATGTAATTAAAGGAATAATGCGCAGACGTGCAGTGTTTAATTAGAAATGAGTTGATTTTGAATCTCACCAAAAGCCAAAAGTAATCACTGGTTTATTGGGAATTACTCATCTCTGATATCCCTGGTCTCTTTGCCTACGACAAGCAAAAACAGTACAGTGCTGCCATCTTGACTACAAAAGGAGGCAAGCTGGATTATCTAAAGAGGAAATTCACAATTCTTGGCCATGTCAACTGCATGTGTAGCGAACGTATTTCGTTTTAAAATGTAATATTTCATCATGATGATGAAATGACTTTTCCCACCAGAGAAGACAATGCCATTTCAGCTCGTCTATAATGCAGAAGAAGCGTTCACTCATGTTGCCCGAGAACACTCTGTTGCAGTGTGTAATACAGGAAGCTTGAGCATAGGAATAGTGTCAAAATGTGCATAAGCTGGGGAACTAAAGGATATTTACACTACATTTACATTAGCTGTGTCATGGATAGTCCTGCCAACTCCAGACAGCAGGTGTTAACAACAAAATAATTGCATCTTGGATAATTTGCTCATCTGCTTTTCTATTTGAGTTATAACACCATGAAAATAAAAGAAATATATTTTTAAAAACTATTTCTCTTGGGATAAAAGCTACCTCTCTCTCTCTCTCTCTCTCTCTCTCTATATATATATATATATATATTTATGACTGGTAATTTTCTCAGATTGTGATACACAGTTGTTGGACAATACAGGTTAATGAAATTACAGAAAAACAATTTTGAAAGAGATGCACTAGGTGACCAGAGTGAGTTTCCATCATATGGTCACACTCATGGACAATCCCAAGAAAAAGAACTAAAGAAAAATTAAAGTTAAAGGTGGATTTCCTCCAGATCTCACTCAAATAAAATTAAGTCCGAGTTATAGTATATCCCAACTCATTACTTTTGTTTAAGAGGGGGAAAGACACTAAAAAAAAAATAACAAAAATATATAGTTTATTTCAAATAACCTAGAGAAATTTATCAGCATAACATAATGAATCAAGAAACAGTCTCCGGTAGGTTAGAGATAGTATTGTAACTTTTTAGAAGGTCAACCAAGAGAAAAGGGTCATATTTCAGAGGCAAAGTGTGACTCATTGTTTTTATAAATTGCCACTCAATCATGTAAAATCTGGGATCCAGAAGGGAAAAAATCTTCAGAAGGTTATAAAAATTTTTACTCTTATCTCTTAGGAGAACACTTGGTCATGATAAGGCATAAGAAAGATGGTGGCATCTAGTTCCCTGACAAAATTTGTAATTGGAAAACTGACAAATACTCTATATTCATAAAGGTCAGATCTAGACTAAAAGCACTGTTGTCAGACCTTCTGTGAACTCTCTTATTAAAAGAAAAATAGCCCTGTTTAACCTTTTCCAAGGTCCCTTCCTTGTAGTTTAATCCAACTTTCTTATATAATACCCAAAGTCATTAAAACCCCCAGGGATACAAGAAGTAGACAAGTAGGTAAGTCTAAACCAGTGGTAGGCTGGTAAAGATTATCGACTATCTTGGTTTGGGGTTAGAGATGTGAAAGCCCCCTTTAGTAGCATAGAAGAGATGCACAGAAACATATCTTATATAGTATGTCTGTCATAGAGATTCAAAAGATATAAATAACCCCAAGAACATAGGTCATAGCACAATGTAGTAAAAATAATTAGAAAGTAGTGAGTTGTAAGTAGTTTTTACCTTGATTTTAATATAATGCATTTAAGTATAAGTTTATATAATTTAATTTTAATAATGGCTGTGTTTAACTACCAGCTTGCAAAAATCCTGAAAATTTACCAATTGGCTCTCACAAGCTGTTATCAGATGGCTGCAACACATTGTTGGCTCTGACTGAGTTCCTGTCCCTGACCTCTTGGTCTGGTGGATTCTATGTGTTAAATCAATTCAGGCAGCTTATTTCCAACAAGATGCGTGTTCTGGATCTGCAGTGTTAAAAGAGAGGAAAGGTTCCTAGTTCTTAGACTCTCCTTAGAGAGTCTGATAGAAACTATAGAACTCCAGCCTCAGAAAGTTGTACTTACACAAACATTTACCAAATTTTGCTTATATCTGCAAGGAGTTGTTGCCTGCCCTCTTCCCACTCCTACAGCCATGACTGGGTGAGCATGCAAGTGATAGGGAAATGGTGACAAGAGCCATTAGAGGAAAAAGGGGGACAGGGGAGCCTCATCAAAGGACATTGCTACACAATCACAAAATTTATTTCCCTCCAATTAGTTTTTAAGTACCTGACTTAGAAATAAGAAACTGTCTGGCTAATCTATTTGGGTGTGGAATTAGCTTCCCTCCAAAATACCATAAATTAGGTGGCTCCAAACAATAGAAATGCACTTCTCACAATTCTGAAGGCAAGAAGTCTTCATCAAGGTGTTGGCAGGGCCATGTCCTTCTGAGACTCTGAGTGGAATCCTTCCTTGCCTCTCACTAGCTCCTGTTGCTGGCCATTGGTCCTGAGCAATCCTTGGCTTATAGTTTCATCACTCCAGTCAGTCTCTGTCTCTGGCATCATGGCATTCTCCCTGTGTGTTTGTCCTCTTAGCTAGATACAAGTTAGGCTGGATTAAGAGCTTCTAATACTGCAGTATGACCTCATTTTAACTAAGGACATCTGCAACAACCCTATTTCCAAACAAGGTCACATTCTGAGTACTGGGCATTAGGCTTCAACATATCTTTTTTGGATGACACAGTTTAAACCTTAACAGATGTTAAATTAATAGTTTAATAAATTATGGATGATAATGATCGCTCCTATATTTGAGGCCTTTCTACCCAAAGGAATTTTTAGGTCAATGTCATCATTTTGTTGTTTTGAAAGGGAGGAGATTTGTATTCCCATATAATAGAGAAAGAAACGGAGTTACTGAAAGAAGGGAAAAAAAATGCCCCAAATTTCCAGTGCGGTAAAAGAAGAGCCTAGAATGTTGTCAGATTTAAAGCTAGGATTCCTTTTAAAGCCCAAGTGCACTTTCTTCCTCTCTGAAGCCTTTTGCTCAGTGCCGTTCCGGGTATGTTCTTTTAGCACTACAGCCCCTTCTAAACACAAGAAAGTACGTGCATCCTGTAACAAATGAAGTGAACTGTTCTTATCCCAAAGATCATCTAATCTCATGCATAAAAATGTACATTTTGCTTGATCCTTCAGTGACACAAATAGTTGAAATCTACAAAACATCCATTGTTTCTCAGCTAATTTTTCATAATTTAAGCATATTTTATAGTTAGAACCATGTTATGTTTGAAGCCAGAGATAAACATACAAAATATATTCCAAAAAAGAAACAAGTTTTTAAAATGGATCAATTAATATGTAGGGCTTTCACCCAACACATCATCATGGGCTTGAAAACTCAGGCCAGTTACATTCAGTCTCTTCACACTGGCTATTGTGTGCCCCCAATGCACAAGGCCCCCAAATGCAGCTGAGTTCAAATATTTTGAAATTTCACATTTGCCCCCCCCCAATGATGCAGGAATCTGACATGATACTGTTTTCTCAATTATTCTTTGTTTACTGCTTTTAGTGTGTGTGACAACATTTAACTCCGAATTCAGGCTTCCTTAAAACAAGAAAAACTAGGAAAATGTTAGAGCTACGATAGTTTAGTAAACACTGTCCTAGGAAGAGAATGTATTCACCTGAGATACTCTAAAGCAGGGATCACCGCTGACAGTCGGGACTGCAATGTGACAGGTAGTCAAAGTTTCTGAACAGTTTCACAAAACTTTCTCAAAATGTTCATGAGAATGTGACTGAAACTCAATTATTCTCTTCTGGTGACAATTCTTACCCCCCAAACCAAGAATCTGTTACACTGGAGTCCTGAAAGATAATCATCAGCTTTAACGGAATGACTTTGGGGCCTGAGCTAAATATCTAACAAGGAAGCTTATTTCGTTTTCCAATAGGTTTACTGAGAGAAAGCTGCTTTTCAATCTGAACTCAAATCTGCCTCCATGATACCTCCATGCATTAGAAATTCTATCCTCATGTCTTGAGCAACACAAACTCAATCTGATTCTACTTTCCACATTAGCACACCCACTATTTCTCAGTTCAGTTGTGTTTAGTAGTTTGCTACTGGCTATCTTCCATGTGCCAAATACCACCCCAGGTAATAAGGGAGCAGAAATCAGGGAAAGAAAAATCTATTCTAAGGGGCTCAGTCTAGTGCTGTTCTGGGGCCAAAAGGACTTTCTGCAATAATGTAAATACTTTATATCTGCACTGGCCAATATGGCCACCACTAGCCACATGTAGCCACTGAACATGTGAGATGTGATAGGGTAATCGAAAAACTGAATTTTTAATTTTATATAATTTTACTTAAGTTGCCATATATGGCAATGGCTACTGCAATGGACAGTTTAAGTTTGGTGAAATAGTCAGACCCATACATGACCTAATATAATAATAAATACTTGATCTTAGCAGAGAAGTGTTGAACTGAGAGACTAGGTAGTAGCCATGTTAGTTATTCTGAGGAGGTGATGTCTGAGCTGGGTCTTGGTGCTGAATTAACCAGGTGATGAAGGGAAGAAAGCATTCAAGGAAAACCAAAAAAGAAAAAACAACAAAAAAACCCAACAAATAAAATCATAAAGACACAAAAGCACAAATGAGCCTACTGAGAACAAAGAATTCAAATACCAGTTTGGACATAAAATCTGGCTGTGTGGTGTTGAGTATAAACTCCATTTTCCTCACAGCCGTCATAAAATTTGTTTTTAAAACATATTGTGTACACAATTTATTTTGATACGTAGAAAAAATGTGAGACTGTTTCTTTCCTTATTTGAATACTATGCTTCAAAATGTGTATCTGAATCTCAAATTGATGTTCATGGCAGAAAAAATGGCTCAATTTAAGTTTACATTTAATTAAAAGAATTCTATAAATTCTCAGCCTAAGTGCTAGTAAGTCAAGCCTCTCCTATCGTAATTGGAAAATGTGAGTTTCTGAACTAAGATGTAGGATTTTATGTGCCTATTACAGTTTGTCTAGATAATAATAGTAATTTAAAAAACATAGTTAAGACTTTGAAGATTTTTTCAAATGTTGAGTAAGTCTTCTTTGGATAAATTCTGGATTAAATTTTCTATCCAACTCTGTGTTGCATTTTAATTATGAAAAGCAGTCCACATCAGTGTTAAAAGACAAAAATCTAATTAGGTTGGGAAAGGGGTAGAGCCTGCTGAGAGCTGTCAGAGATGGCTGAGTATCAAGGTGAGTCATCAGGACTAAGATTCCTGGACTACCTTTTCAAGTACACACATTTGGTCTGTGCCTTCCTTATTTACTTAATGAACACACTGTATATTTGTTTTAGTTCGGCACAAAACATATTTTCCTGAAGATTTTCTTTTGGTTTGACTTTTTTGCTTTTGTTTTTTAACCAGTTGCTACTGTGGACTCCGGGATACAAAAGTGTAAAGATGAGACTTGGCTCATCTTCTGAAGAGACTAAGAATCTGGTATACATGGATAAACTGACAGCCTTGTTAATAGTTGAATGCTATGTGTCTTCATCAAAAATTGTTGTCTACCGAAATGTTCACAGCTTGGAACATCATGAGCCAAATCAGATTTCGGAAGCATGGGGAGAGAGACAAGGAGAAAGAAGAGAGAGAGAGAGAGAGAGAGAGAGAGAGAGTGTGTGTGTGTGTGTGTGTGTGTGTGTGTGTGTGTTTCTAACTTCAGAGAGTCAAAACAAGAAAAAGGTGATTGTATTTGGAGAGAAAATAAAGTGGAGAACATGGCAGGTGATGGTGAGACAGGACTTACCACTTTAAAACATGAAATAAGCATCAAGATTTTGTTTTGTTTCCTAAATATTTGACTCTGACAGTATTTAATCAATTTATATATGGTTCTCTTAGCAATCATTAGTGTATTAGTGTCTTCATGAAACAACATGATGGTATCAAGAAAAATAATGGAAAATTTAGGATTAAAAATTTCTGGAATTTGAAATAAACTATCAGTTAAGAATAACTGCTCGCATACAATTTCTCAAAAATATTTAATGAACATGAAGTTAAACTGTGTTGATAAATATATCCAAAAACGTCATCTAAACAATTGTCATCCTACTTCAAAACTAGTTTCCCTAAACCAAAATGTAAACCACATGAAGATTTATGAAGCTTTCCCTCAAAGATGAAATTTACAGCAAGTTTTGTTGAAATCATTCTGCTAAACAATGATGTGACTAAAATATAATTATGGAAAACAATCCAATTATTATATCAAATAAAATTTCTTAAAGTACAGATGTAAAATACTGAGGTCGTTGAATGGTGTATGGTATATGTGTTTTGTGATTTTTATGCTTTGATCCATGGCTATGCAGTAATAAAGTATGTTCCCCTAACAATGCAATCTCCCCCTATTCCTCTGCCCAACGAGCTTCCATTTGACATGGGGACAGAAATGATATGGAAAATACTTTTGGGTAGTATCAAAGATAGTTAAAGCAAGACACTAGTTAAAGTGGTGTGGACAAGCTTTACCCAGTAATAACTACTGCAATAGGGAAGGGAGCCCACTGTGAAATCGACTCGACCTCATTGAAACGAAACACAGCCTTTTGAAAGACTGGTATGTGCTGGGGGAAAGGCAGTAGAGGACAAAAGGGGGATTTGGTCCATGTGGTTAGGTCACTTGGGTTTGTTAACTGGCACTTATCAAAGTTAAGCTCCTACCCTTCCACACAGACTGGGAGACAGGGCCTCATTTTCAGGTGTTGACTGGAATAAACAGTAAATTCTTTTGTCAGCTAGGAGCTTTCTCAGGTAGAAACTTTAGGGGCCTAGGTTCACAGCCTTGAACTGTGAGAGATTATGCTAGTGTTTAAGTTTCCTAGTACAAGAATGTGGACAAAGTTGTTATGGGCCAAGTGTTCTTTTGTAGTTCTCAGTAGAAGGGCTATAGCAGCAGAGGAAGAACACTATAGTTTAAGTAGTGGATGCAGATTCTCTAAAAGGTGATCAGTCTCCACAGAGGAGGGTTCAGAGCTAATTGGACAGGGAACCTGGGCTCTGCATGTCCAAGTCTTCTTCTGACCTTCACTAGACGGTAGTGAAGGTCAGGGGGAGGGGAATATAGAGGGAATATTAACTAAACAAAGCAAGCACTGTGTTAGGGGCTTTGCAAAAACAAGTTCTCCATAATCATGCAACGTTGATATTACTTTCAGCATTTTATGGAAGACAAAATGGAAATATGGCAAAGTTAAGTTTCTTCTCAAGATTAAGCTGTTAATAGTTTAGCTGAGATAAAAGTCAGGTCCAATTTTACTACCTCTTGCTGCTTACTCTAAACCTCCTTTCTTGACTTTTGGTTAAGAGAGAACCTGACATGTGCCATAAAAGACCAAGGAATTCTCTACCATATATTCACTTAAAGTAGTTCTGGGTCCCTGTTACATGCTGAGCAACCAATAGCTGACAACGGAGATGTCTGTCTTCTTAAATAATATTTTCATAGATAGCTAATTAAATTCATATTAATTTTGTTACTATTTAAAAGTCACCTTGTTTAGATGGGTTTAACCTCTTAAAATGTTACTGCTTTAAAATATATTTGGGGCCCATATTTGGTAAATAAATATTTGCTATGGGAATATTTATTATTTGCTGATGCTATGACTATTACTGAATAAATGACAAGGCGTGGGACCAAAAAAAAAAAAAAAAAACCCAAAAAACCAACTCACAACATCTTTCAACCACGTCCCCATTCTCATAGAAAGACCTAATTGCCTATGAATGTTAAAAACAAAACAAAGAAAGAAAAACCTGCATGGAGTAATCAGATTTATTAGATTTATTTGCAATGAGAAATTCAATCCACTGAAACCTTTCTAAAAATAAATTTGGCACATTGGCTACTAGAAGTGTGTTGTTTATTAAGTTACGGAATAGTCAAAAGGCTTCTAATTAAAACATTTAATTAGAATTACTTTTCCAACTAAATTAAATTTGTATTATGTAAAGCGAAAGCTATATCTACAACTGATTTTATATTCATTGCCACTAAGGTCATGCCTACATAATACAAGTTTGAGTATCATGTGTTCATGTTTCACTAGAATACGTGTTTCACTAAAATACAACTAGAGTATGCTCAGGATACTCTGATTTTTTTTTTTTTTAATGTATGGATTCTTTTTTTCCTCATTTTAAAAATAATAAAGAAAAGAGGACATTTTATTCTCAAGGGAAGTAAGTAATTGAAGTAAAGATTGCCTTTTCTCTTGTACTTCCCTCATATCCCGAAATGGGTGGACATTTTGAGACTGATTTGCCAAGAATCTACTGTTTTATTCACTTCTTTCAAAGATAGTTTTTAAAAAAGAATATCATATCAATAAATCCAAGTAAGAAGAAGAAAACAATGAAACTAGAATGGTTGCATTTTTATAGAAAATCTGATGGGCAATGTTAATTTCAGCATTTTGAAAGAGATGTAAGCACTATGACTATTCCTGATGTACACTTGCTACGTGCACCTAGGTTAAGAGTTCTTTTGTGTTAACATACTGAGCTGAATAGTTTTGCTAGTGTGGAAGACTGTCAACTTGGCCATCTGTGTGAAATACATTTTTTCATGTTGCAATCATTCAAAGAAAAATAAGTGAAGGTCTTATTTTAGAGGTGGCCATTATTATGAAAAAAATACACTCATTCCATTTATTCCATTCCATTTTATTCAGTAGTTAGAATATTCTAGACTTACAATGTGCTCCACTTATACTTATTTCCCTTGCTAAGCATATTCTTGTACATTTGCCAAACATTCTTGTACACTGGAGTCAGAACCCACTTAAAACTCCCAATGTGAAATGAAAGCAGCAAAGAACTTTGCATATCCTTCTTGCCTTTGACTACCCCATCAAGCCTCACAGCAACTCTTCAAAGTTTTCCAGGTCTCATTAGATGTCATAAAATAATTGTCCTTTTCTGCCAGGGATGTTTTCTAATTCTAGCTTTATTTAAATTACCTTTATGGAAACTGGAACAATCATTTAGGAAAAAAGATGATGATTTCCAGGTTCAGTCCTCTAACAAGATACTGCAGCATGCCAAGGGTGGTAATGAACTCGTTCTACACAAGATGTCCTAAATTAAGTTGTCAGAGGGAGGGTTCAAGAATATCATGCACTCTGAGTTGTACTGATTGATGATGAGTTTGCACAACTGTTTTAAATAGCAAATCTTTGTCTCGAGAATTAGTGGCTGAGGGAAGTGGTATTAGGCATTTTTTATGAAAGAAGATAAAACCAAACTCAGTCTATAGAGGCAGAGGCATTAGATAAAGAAACTAATCACAGAAATGCAGAGCTGGAAGGAATCTTAGAAGTCACTTATTCAAATATTTTACCATATGCATAAATCCTGCCCACCTCCCCCAAAAGGGCTCATCCAGAACCTGCTTAAGACTTCTACAGATGAGGCAATCCATTCTATTTCTAGATGACGTAGATGAAAATTCTCATGGAAAGGGAGCTATAATCTGTCTTCAGTTTCAACACACTGAATTTAATTCTGCTTATAAAATAACAAACACTTGGGGAGGGGACCCCCTGTGCATCAGCCCTGTATTGAGTACTGCAGTGGTATTCAAGGACATATGAAACATGTGTTCTCCTTCCGTGTTGTGGAGGGGCAAAGGAAGCACAGAGGAAACAGAGAACCACTGAGAGGTAGGCAACAGCCATGCTCTCACCACTCACTGAGGAGGTGCTAAGGACTCAATGCTTGTGTCCTCTCAAATTCATATGTTGATATCCTAATCCCCAGCATGGGGGTATTAGAAGGTGGGGTTTTGGAGAGATGATTACATCATGAGGGTGGAGCCCTCACAAATGGGATCGGTGCCCTTATAAAAGATGTTTCAGAGAGCTCCCTCCTCCCTCTCACCAGGTAAGGACCCAACAAGCAGGTCCCAATTAGACACTAAATCTGTTGGCACATTGATCTTGGACTTCCCATCTTCCAGAGCTGTGAGAAATAAATTTCTGTTGTTTATAAGCCATCCAGTCTATGGTATTTTTGTTATAGCAGCCTGAATGGACTAAGACAGGGAAGCACTTAGGCAAGTCCCTTGGATCCTCAGAATCCATAGGCAGTAACAGTACCTCATAGGGTTGTTTCAAAGACTAACCTTGCATACACAATTGTTTAGTAAATTTTAGGATCTATACAAATGCAAACAGTGATTGTCATGAGTTTCTACATGGATTTATTTCTAGGGTAAAGCATCTCACCTTGGGTTCTAACAATCATCTTATTTACCTGCTACCTAAGGAGAGAATGATGACTTATTTCTCCTTTGTCCTGCGCGTGTAGTTTCTGGCACCCAGTGTTTGGTAAATTACTCCAAAT
This sequence comes from Ursus arctos, assembly GCF_023065955.2. Lineage (NCBI taxonomy): Eukaryota > Metazoa > Chordata > Mammalia > Carnivora > Ursidae > Ursus > Ursus arctos. The sequence continues at coordinate 21,156,823 of NW_026622841.1, forward strand.
GAGCACTACCCCAGGGCCTCACAAACTGTGATGCTACTGAGTCGCACAGGTAGTTGAGAAGCAGGCATGTTTTACTTTATAAAGATAAATAATGAATTCACTTTCCATATGATAAGTTTAAGTACGAAGCACCCCGCAGAAGTGATCTAAGGATAAATGAAAAGACAGAGCTGAATGTGAAGTTTTTGAAGTCTTCACAAAGAAAGAATGGGTGAAATTCAGGGAAAGAAGCAAGAGGCATCACTATAGGCAGAAAGGAGCAGAAGTTCAACTTAGAAGCTGGGGCAATGCTAGGAGTTGGCATTGGAGGAAGAAACATCTAGAAAGCCAGAACAAGTACAACCTTATTTAACTGAATCTGTTATTACTTCCCTTTACTCTCCTAAAATGCCCTTCAATCACTCAATCAATCAATAAGTATGGGTAACAACCACAGTCTGTCCAATATAACTTGGCATTTATAATGCACAGAACAAAATAAGTAAATAGAATCCATATTTTTTCTAAAAAAATTTAGTCTCCTGAGTAAACAACACTTGGGTAAAACAAGACACAAAGAACATAGGAGACAAGGATAGGCAAGCTACCTGATTGTATGTTTAAACTCTGTGCTACATGCCACAGCCTCCGGGATTGCCATAGAAACAATAGAATGGTGTAGATCTAAGAAATCAAGAAAGCTTTATGGATAATGATGTGGGAAACAAAGGCAAAAGAAAAATTAATTTTCCTTACTACCTATGGCCCACTGACAAGTCCTTGAAATGGGCAGAGTGACATGATTTTGGTTAAGTCCACAGAGGATCAATCCTTCCATAAATAGAAGAAAAAATGTCAATCTGAATGTTTCAGGTATAAACTAGATAGATCTACATATATAAACTTTCCGTTTTATCATTCTTTAATAATTGTATAAGAAAGAGGAAGGGTTGATTTTTGTAACAGTAACACCCAGAACTTTAAAATATGTATAACATTATATAAACCTCCAGAGTTTCCCTATTTGGTAAGCTAATTTTGGTAAAAATTTGCTTTCATTATACAGTGTTCAGATTCTAATTCTTTACATTTTATATTCTGTAATGTTCAAGACACTTCATATTATTTTTGGAATGAGATAGAGTATAAATATGTAAAACCCTGAGCACAATATTCATTAAGTAACCAGTAAACACTAAAAAACAAATTACCTAAATTCCTCTACTGACTTAAAAGGTTGTAAATATTGGCAGTTTTGCTGGTTAAATAGCTTGAGCTTTCTTGCTGGGCAATACTGATAAGAAGGGAAAACTATTATATCGGCAGAAAGAAATGCATTAGCTTAAGTAATAATTATATGAAATGCATTTGTTCAGACAGTTTGGAAATACTTTTCATGTTATGTCCATACAAACAGAATGTGGTAAATCAGGGAATTCAGGACAGTCAGAAAAATGGAAATGCCAGTGAGGGCTGCTTAGTGTCTAGACACTTGTGAACACAGGAGTATGGTAGCCTACATACAAAGACATAGTCAACCAACTGCAGTAGAGGGCCATTGAAACTGGACCATTTGGGCCCCACTGCCCAGGTATAGTTCCATGTATTATAATTAATGGTATTATAATGAGAAACCTACATGGAAATGAATGAAATGAATCAAGAATCAAAACACAAATGTTTCCCTAAGTTACACCATGTTTGTGGTTTGAGACCGATTATGTTTGAGACCGATTATGCAGTCAACAAATGACAGAGTCCCTAGATGATGGTCTGGGCCTGGAATCTCTACACTGTTTTGCCATTTTGCCTTATCTGTTTTATCTGGTAGCCATTGTGCATAGACAGATGCACCAGAACTGAGAATCCTAGAGCTCACTGTCCTGGTGGAAATCGTGATTGCCTTCAGTGCTTCTTAATCAGAGGGTTAATAGAGATAGAAAAGGGGGGGGGAGGGTGAACAGTCGTTGGATTTTGTTTTTACTTTGAAAATCTTGTTCCTGGTACAAAATACTAGGTGTTTTTTATTGCCTTCCCAAAATCTTACTGAAATTAGAGGGGAGAGATCAAAACATAATAAAACAATTGGAGCTCTGAAATAATAATGGGTTGAGGAGATGGTTAGGTCTCAAGGAGTAGCTTTTTGGGGATAAATATCTGGAAGAGAGAAAATGAGAAAGATGATACTGATGTTTTAAACAAAGCAGGTGAAACTAAGACTTGAAACATTAATAAGACAAAGCCTGTAAGGAGGTGGGAGCTATTCTTTATAACAAAGACCCAGATATGCAGAGTAAATATAGAAAGTGGGGCAGGAAAATGAGGCAAGTCTGTCTAAGGAATATCTATACCACTTGTCACCTACCACTGTCTGGTATCGGCTCAAAGACCATTACCAATAAGATGTCCTTGACTTTCTAAAATTTTAAGATTACTCTCTAAAGAAATTTAATGACTTTCATATGTAGGGTTGAGGCTTACGCCATTCTCATTTTGCAAGCTTTCTAATGTATCTTTCTGTTACCTCTCCTTCCACTCTACAGTGAAACCAGCCAGGTCACTACCAGGTCATATTTCTTTCATAAATATGAATGAACAATCAATGATTAGCAAATACATTGAGAAAATTAACAACACAATGCAAAAGATCCAAAATGAGCCAAGATAACAGCTGACCTTAAGAGGCATTAAGTTAATGCAAGAAAGAAAAAAAAACAAAAAACTTTACTTTATTCCTGTCAATGCTTTGAGAAATTGTTGCACCTATAAATTAGAACAAGGTGATATGATAAAAAGAAATCCAAGAATAAAGAGTTCTAGGAGATTAAAAATCTATAAATTGGGAACTCTCATTTTTGCACTGAACAAAAAGGTGAATAAGTAGAATAAAAAAAGAGAAAGAGAAAGAGAGAGAGACATAGAGAATTAACCCAGCATGCCAACATCCATTTAATAAAAATTTTAAGAAGAGAAGACGTAGAAAATGGAAGGGCTGAAAAAAACTCAAATAAAAGAATAGGATAATAAACCATCAGAACTGAAAAATAACAAAGCTCTTCAAAATAAAGTGGTTATTATGTGGTTAAGTGCCCAGCAAGACCCACACCTACTGATAACTCAATGAAATGTCATGTCTCCAAAGATTCAGAGATTATAAAAGCCTCCAAAAGGAAAAGCTGCCTATCTACAAGGAGATGGGGATCAAATTGGCATTACATTTCTCATCAGTAATGCTGAATGTTACAAGACAATAAAGGAATGCCTTCAAAATTCTGAGGAAAAATAATTGTGAACTTCAAAATCTACTTTCAGCCATACTGTTACACACTACTACAATTATGATGACAAACTAATGACATTTGGTGTATACAAGGACTTAAAACATTCACTTTCCAAATGGTTTCTAAAACATTACTTACGGCTGTCCAAAAGAAAGAAAGGCAAAAAAATGAAAAGGGAAACCCAAACATGGAAGAGACAAACATATATCAAAACATAACAAGCATACCCAGATAATACTGGGCTAGGAGTGAAACGGGGGAAAACAAAAAATAAAAACAAAAACCATCCTAAGGTGACTGTTATGAGGTAGAACTAAAAGAAATATCACCACAAATTAGAATAGTGATCCAGATGGTTCCAAGGCAAAAAAACCCAAAAAACAAAAAACATGTCCTTAAGAAAAATGCCTTTTCACTTTAATAATAATATATGATTAAGAAAAGAGCAATCAGTGACAAGGTACAGGCAGGCCTTTACTTTTTTATAGGCTATCAAGTGTCATTTTAAAATTCCAGAAAAAGGAAAGGGGAAATTCATAGTCAAAATATAAGGCAAATTAAGAAGTTTTGGTGGCTAAAAGTAGAGCATTAATTTGACCTCCACTCTGGAGAGGCACATGCTTGGGGACAAAGAATTACATTTCCTTTTCATGGGTCCAGTCACAGTACCTAGCTCTTAAGCCTGACACAATAATGTGTCATTTATTGCTTTTCAATTTTATAATTAATATATAATATGTAATTAAACCATAATTACAATTATGGTTTAAAAGAACATGTTAGGAATGTAAAAATACGTGTATAGTTGATGGAAAATACCATAAAATTGATGAAGGTTTAAGGAAAAGTGTGAATATGCTTAATTACAGCTATTTTCTGAAAATCATCGATAATACATTACTTTTAAGAAAGCCCTTATTAAAACATAACTTTTAAGTATATATTTCTTCCTTCATGAGAACTGCATGCTTAACTTAATTTTCTAAGAATGAGTCAAACGGAAAAAGAGTATGGGAAAAAAAAATCAACTGGGTATTTTCTCAAAGAGATTGCCCAACACAGGTAAATCTTCAAGTTTGAAAATGTGGGTCCCCCCCCAACACTGATCACAGGACAGAAAGTTTCCGCAGAGAAAAATTCTATAAATTTCCATTAAACTTAACAACAGCTCAAATTATAGTACTTAACAAATCAATTATATTTGTCGATAATTCTCAGTTATACCTCGCACGTTAAAATAATTTCCATTGTAGTTTATTGACATGTTATTTATATTTACAGATATTGGAAATACTGTATTTACAGACACCACCAGACACACTGGCACACACATACCCATGCCTGTTTGAGTATTTGCATATTTACTCCACAGTGTGAAGATATTTCAACGCAAAGACAACTCTGAAATGGTAAACATTTTGACTGGAAAAACTGTCTTTGTGTAGCAAGCCTAACTCAGCTCACTGCCATATGAAAAAAAAAAATTAAGTGCAGGAGGCAATGAAAAACGACCAGCCATTTCTTTTCTCCCAGCTGATACATATCTTATTTATTCTTCCTTGTAATGTGTGAATGCTGCACCATGCCCTATTTTGTCTTCTGCCTCAATTAAAATGTAAATTTCTGCAGCCCATCTCTATAATTCCAAACTGCTCTAGGCAGGGGAATTTAAACTGCTTTTAATAAAACCAACTACAGATGCTGAAATAAGATTTCTTCCCAAGTCTTTGAAATCTATATATGTAGTGGTGTGCTGGATCCTCTGTAGTGACGTCTCAGCTACAAACATTCAGATTAAAAAAAAAAGAAAAGGGATGGGTGTGCGTTATCACCACATATGAAAACCCACAGCTGGGAGACTGACCCTCTGCTCCTTTTGGACAATTCCTAGCAATCAATCCTTCTTCTTTTTTAAGAGATAACTGTTTGTCACATTTAGAATTTATAGTTTCAAACTGCCGCTGCCCATTGTGCCAGATAGGATAACAATTTCATGGGTAGATTCAAAATTGAAGTCTGCAAAGTGAAGTTTGGAGTCTCATATTAGCCTGTTGGTCTAACTCTTTATTTCTTTATTTTCAGTGTCTCACCCTACAAAACTCCTGTTGCCTCTGCCTTGCAAGGCCCTCTGCCCCTTTCCCTGGTTCATTCCTAATGCCATTTTTTTTTTATCATATTATGTTAGTCACCATACAGTACATCCCTAGTTTTTGATGTAAAGTTCCATGACTCATTACTTGTGTATAACACCCAGTGCACCGTGCAACACGTGCTCTCCTTAATACCCATCACCAGCCTATTAAGCCTTAACTTCAGCGTCTTCACCAGGAAACTCTACCCGGAGCAGCCCAAGGGACAATTTGCCTCTAGGCTTCCTCCATCTTTAGCGCTTCCTGCTTGTTCCTTCATAGTTTTAGTAACTTCTATATTAGATTGATCATATAATTTACCATCTAAAAAAATAGGTATAAGCCAAGATTCTCTCAGGCAAACCAGGACTTACAGACAATCCATTAGTTACCTGGACAGTTTCACATTATGGTTGCATGGTAGAAGAAGAGAGTAGGTTGGGATATGCCAGTGAAGAAGCTATTTCGAACTGCATGGCTGACGTCTGTGGTTCTCAGCTGCCCCCAGTACTCACAAAACCCTGGTAATATTGGAGAAGGGACAAAATTTCTCTTCTTCTGCCACAGATGCTTATCATTTAGTAATATAATCTGTGTTTTTCTGAGCCCCTGGTTCTCAATAGGGGGTGATTTTGTCCCCTGGGGGACATCTGGCAATGTCTGGAGACCTCTTTGGTTGTTACAATTTGGGAAGGCAGGGGAGGGTGCTCCTGGCATCTAGCAGGGAGAGACCAGGGACGGGACACCTTCTCAGAACAAAGAATCACCCAGGCCCAAATGTGAAGAGTGTCAATGTTGAGAAATAAATGCCCAAGCAAGGGATGTAGGGAATGGGCAAGAAGGGCATAAAGAATAAAGGCCGCCCATATGTGTGGTGTTTGGATTTATGGCGTCTACCACGCAGCTGTGTGGTGAAGCCTTTGGTTGGGAACGCATGATTTCATGGCCATCCTCGATGAGTCCGCTCATGGGCTTGCTGCTCTCATTAGTGCCTGTTACTGAAGAAACAGCAACACATGAAAGATAATTCTGTGTCTACACCCTCCTTGAAGCATTTTACTGTAGAAAACAAAAATAAGCAAATTCTCTGAATTGAATCTTCCACTTCCTTTTTTGTTTGACATCCTTCCTCCCACCACTGCCAAGTTAATTACCCAGAAGCACTCCTTTCTTCATTTCACTGCCCTGATCAAACACCACCAGCATCTAAATGCTGAGACTCTCGGAAGCTGTTTTGGAAAGTTTTTCTATGCGCATCTCGCTTCAGCCATCTTGTTGTTTTGTTTTGTTTGTTTGTTTTAAATTCAATTAATTAACATATAGTGTATTACTAGTTTCAGAGGTAGAGTTTAGTGATTTGTCAGTTGCATATAACACCCAGTGCTCATTCCATCTAGTGCCTTCCTTAATGCCTATCATTCAACTACACCAACCCCCACTCCCCTCCCCTCCAGCAGCCCTCAGTTTGTTTCCTATGATTAATAGTTTCTTATGGTTTGTCTCCCTCTCTGATTTCCTCTTATTTTATTTTCCCCTCCCTTCCCCTATGATCCTCTGTTTCGTTTCTTAATTTCCACATGAGTGAAATCATATGATAATTGTCTTTCTTTGATTGACTTATTTCACTATCTTTGTCCTCCAAATAAGATTTCCTGCCTCTCTTTGGTGGGTCCTGCCTACGATATTTTCCTGCCTCCGTTTTGTCTATCCCAATCCTACTTTTCTTCCACAACCTTGCTTAAGTTTCACTTTCCTCCAACACATCTCTCCTGTACCCTTATATCTGTTCACTTCATGACTCGTTTACATGTGTTGATCATTATCTTCTGATGTGCCAACCCTAATCTAATCGAGATAAAAAAAAATACTTAAGGAAAAATAGGAATTTGCATCTTACAAAGTACCTTCTTTTGGTAAACTTACTTAATGGTAAATTATTCACAAAGATGTTCAAGAAATATTACCCACCAATCGCCTGGAACAGTAATTGTGCCACCCTTACTCGTATTTACTGGTATTTAATAAATGTATGTTGTGGGTGACCCACCCAGAGACATATCTGTGACTAAATAAGCTCCTAATGAGATCAACTTTCAAAGGAGACACTTTTTTCCCCCCAGTCTGAAGTGGAAGGAAAAAAGAAAGAGGCTTGCCAACCCCTTGGGGAAAGAGTTTCAGAAGATACTTATTTTTGTTGCCAACCCTTTCATTACTGTTCAGATCCTACAAGGATGGGGAAAGCTTGGGAGCAGGATTTAGACTGAATTAAATATAAAGCTCAGAGAAAGTTGGCAATTTAACACATATATGAAAAAGAAAATCCTTGGAAAGTTTCAAGTTTTGGTTAAATAGTGCTTCAGGTAGTGTTTTTCAAGTTGAGTCTGCAGGCATAAACTTGAGGTCCGCAAAGTTTTATGTTCTGTGGTTCTGCTTTCTAGTTTTCATTGCAACTGGAAGCCAAAATGAATTTTACCATTATAAGGATAAATTTTGTATCTTGTCATGATTCTTTGCAGTTAAAAGATATTTTCATTGACTGAGGCTTAGACTCCTTCACCAACATTTCTCAGAATGAGAGCACGTTATTGAGGGTCTGAGAATTTCTTTTCTTAAAAAGGTTCTGTAGAGACAAATCGGGAAATGCTGGCTTATAATACATCTTCATGGACATTACTGGTCTATTTTAATCAAAAATAGTAACAATGTACTTGAACTCTGAAACAATTAGAATGTCTGTGACTTGTTAATGCTAAAATCAGCTTAGCCTCGCTTTCTGGAATTGATGGTCTTTGGTATGGCCTATTCGTTCTTTTTCTCCACTTCATGAGTTACCTGTTATATGACATAAAGAGGCAAATCTCTTCACCAACCAACCAGTTTTGATTATTTTAGTCAAGAGAAGTTTAACCACCGAATGACTCATTTATTGTCAAGGGTGTGCATTCATTAATCTAAGAAAACACATGGTTTTATAAATTTCAAAAGACTTATTTTACTTTATAACAACTTTGCAGTTTTAACCTCACTGATTTTTTTATTGCATTGTTTCATTAGGATCATTGCTAAAATAAAATTAACACACTTAGGCAAACTGTGCCTAACACACAGTTTTTCTCCTCTTCCTCATCTTCTCATAGAGATTCTAAATGTAAACAGTCCCTTGGAACAGGAAAACAGGAAGACAGATAAGACAAAGAAAGAAAGGAAAATCCTTAGACCTAATTATAGCTCCACCTGGATAACTAGATACTGAACATTCTAGAACTGAACAGGATTCTGTGGTGGTTTCCATACCCAGAAACATGACATTTATTTAAGTGTAGTTGAAATAAGCCTTCCTTTTAAAAAGACAACTGTATCCAATCTAAAAAAAAAAAAAAAAAAAAAAATTAATTCATTGCAAAGACCTGGTCATCCTCCTGCTGTAAGCAGATGGAGCCCCATGACAACTTCCCAGAGGAAGCAGCTGGGTGAGGAAGAGCTCATCCTTTATTGAATTCCCTGTTAAAGAATGCACATCTTTGGGGACTTGCAGAAGCATCAAGCATCACTCTCTCCCCAACCTTCCTTGTAAGGCAGACAGTTGGGGGTGGCGGGGGCAGATAATTGAATTAAATACAGTGATTGAACACGAAAGCCGTGCCTGTGTCTCCGGGGATGTGTGCTTTCTGGAGAACTGACATCCCCTTTCCTTTTCAAGTTAGATTGACAGTGACTGGGCTGCCCGTAGAAAGTTGTTGGAGTTGCCCTTTGCAACCACTCCGCCTGTTCAGTGAGAGGGGGAGAAAGTCTGCATTTGGGATTTCATTTGAAGACATCTTTCCTCCAAGGTTCTTTCTGCTTAAGTTGGAAGCGTTATTCATTCAGTTCGCATCCTTTCCACAGGCAGGCCGATCACTGCCAATCTGACTGGATGTGTTACCCGTTGGTTCTCCTCTAATTCAGTTCACTGAGAGGGAGCAGCAGAGTGCAAATCAATCTCAGACCCCGGGTGGGTCGCTCCAGACAGAAGCTATGCGAGATCCTGTCCTTTGCTATTTGATTGAGAGGGATTTTTTGCTTGGACTGGCTTTCCTCCTCACTGAGGGGAGGAAATATTAACTGAATTCCATAAGTAAAACTTGAAGACTGTGCTGAGAAAGACGGCTCTGTGCCGAGTGCGTGAGTTAGCAACGTCAATGCCTGTAGAGCACGGCAATGTATGCCGTCCAAGGGTGGGCACCCCGGCTGAGGAGACCCTGTGCTTCTTATCTCTTGGGGGAGGAATGGAAGTGGTCTTTGTGTAAATACTCCTTCACAACTTTCCTACCCTTCTATGCTGTTACTTCCCACATCCTCTTTCTTCTCTCATGGGAAGAGGCAGTCAGTCATGACTCTTACCCTTTAGTATTCTGGTCCTCCGTCCTCCTTCCTCTTCATGTGAAACTTCCTTCAGTAACCCTACCTTCTGCATTTCTCTTGGCTATTTCTCGACAGACTATAAAGACATCCCACCTCTCCCATCTTTAAATAGAATCATTCTTTTATACTAAGTCACCCTCAGGAATTACCTTATGATGCCCTTTCCTTCACACGAGAAAGCTACAAAGAGCACATTTCCTTGTCCCTAACTCTCTCTTCCACCCCCACTCCCATACCATTGACTGAACGCTGATCTCACCAAGCTCACGGCCAACCTCCTACTGGATGCTGTGCAGTCCTCAGTCCTCCCCTTACTACCTATTCAGAGGGATCCTTGAGAGCATGAATTCTGGGGTCACACTCCCCATATTCACACCCTCACCGTGCCATTTATTAACTGTGTGGTCTTTGGCAAGACACTAGCTGCACATTGGTTTCCTCACCTATAAAATGGAGTGAAAATAATACCCCCCCCGGAATTATTAAAAGAATGAGGTGAAGCTCACACAGAAAGCAACTAGAAAATTGGCACCCCAAACAGGTAGCTATTAGTACTCATCCATTCTGCTGAGTTTGACACTGCTGACCACGTCCTCCTTGTTGAAATTCTCTTCTCGTTCAACCTCCAGGATATCACTTTAAGATTGTGCTTACCTTTTTGTTTCTGATGTCTGTTTCTATTTTTTTTTTCTCTCTACTTTTCTAAAACTAAGGATCTGTCCACGCCTTCCTCCTGAACTACACACTCTCTGGAAGCAACTTCATCCATCTTCTTTATTTCCAATATAACCACAAAACCACATTTTTTTTTTTCTGTAGCTTAAACCTTTCCTTAAGGATCTGACTACACTAAATAACTTTCCTTGAATGCCTTACAAACTCAGCAGGTTTTAACATCTTTATCTAGATCTGCCCCTCCTATCTTCTGCCTTTGTTTTGTTTTTCAACGAACTTTCACCAAACCAGCCATGTGCCAAAATTGAAGGCAGAGATTGCTTTATTTGCCATAAATTCTATCAAGTCTTTCAAGATTTCTCTTGATACAAATCTATTCTGTCTCCATCCCACTGCTTAGGTTAGACACTCATCATTCCCTCTCTGCATTGTTATAATGGCCTCCCAAGTTCTTTTGTTTTTGTTTTTGACAAATGCTGCATGATTTTACGTATATGTAAATATAAAATAATTGAACTCATAGAAGCAGAGTAGAATGTTGGGTGGCAGGGGCCGGGGGAGGAGAAATAGAGAGATACTGGTCAAAGAGTACAGGGTTTCAGTTATGCAAGAGGATTAAGTTCTGGACATTAAAAAAAAAAATGCCCAGTTTGAAGTTCTCACACTTTGGGCCTTATAAATAACTTCAAATTATTAAAAAACAAAACAAAACAAAAAGAGTCAGATGCATGCTTAACAGACCAAGCCACCTGGGTGCCCCTCTAATTTCCTTTGAGAGACCCAAGTACTTATTTTGTTTTTTATCTGTTTAAATTCTTTTGGCCTCCAAGTTTTTAACTATCTTGCCTTTTGCTCCTTTCCATCCATTCTCCCCACTTGGGTTCCCTTCTGATCTTTCTAAACCATCGACCTCTTTAGTTGTATCCACTGCATGACATTTTCTCAATAACAAAACATCACCTTCAAGGCAGACTCTGAACCACTCAGCACGCTGGACAAGGTCCTCTCTACCTGCCCAGTTTAATATCATGTCACTCTCTCTGGGTTCCCCACGCTTAAGCTACATTTAAACAACTTGAATTTGATTCATTCTCCTTGAGAGCAGAGATTCGCTCATAGAAATACCAACAGCCTCTTTCACACACACATGCTGAGGAGTGTAAATAACTCTCCCAGCTTACTCTGTAGCATCATTCCAGATTTGGGGAGAAAATCTAAGAATCCATGGAGACACAACATTTAGGTCAGTGAGGAGTCTTAGTGATCATCTAGTTCAGATGCTCTCAATTCTGGCTGCACATAAGAATCACCCGGATATATTTTAAAAGGTATCAATAGTCGGGACCCATCAGAGACCAAGTCAACGAAAATCTCTGGGGTCCAGTGTGTATTTTTAAAACTCCCTGGGTGATTATAATGGATAGACAAGGTCGAAAACCACTGGTCTAGTCTAACCCATCATTTTACGAATGAACGTATTATAACACAGTTGACTTCATTTCCCCCTTCGTATTTTTGCCTCAACAAAAATGACTGAGGTTGGCAATGAGCGCTAAGCAAAAAGATGGCATAAGACAGGAACCGTAGGTGAACACAGAAAAGTTTATTCTGTGTGAGAAAGAATAGAAAAGTTTTTTCTGTGTGAGAAAGAATGACCATATATTTTCTTATCCAGACTAGGGCACTCTGAGCTTCTTTTGAGAGGAAATTTTGCTCTCTCTTGCCATGCTAGTGCCTAGAATAGTGACTGACACCATTTATTTATTTATTTATTTATTTATTTATTTATTTATTTATAATATACCAGAATGAATTAATGAATCAAAGTGTCTTAATCCTTAAAAGAACATCCAAGAGTACTACAAAACATTGTATCTCTTTCTATAGCTTTCATATGGAGAGCTGCGTACCTTTTACAATATAGACTCAGAAGTAAGTTCTGTGTGTTTGCATTTGTAAAACAACAGAAGCAGATGATGACTATTTCTCTCCTTTAGGAGGTGAATTTACATTTAAAATTTGAATACTGGGGTGCCTGGGTGGCTCAGTTGGTTAAGCCTCTGCCTTCAGTTCAGGTCATGATCCCAGGACCCTGGGACTGAACCCCGCATCGGGCTCCCTGCTCAGCAGGGAGACTGCTTCTCCCTCTCCCGTTCCCCCGGCTTGTGCTCTCTCTCTCTCTCTCTCTGTCAAATCAATAATAAAATCTTAAATAAATAAATAAAATAAAATTTGAATACCAAAATAGAACTCCCTCAGGGGGGGAAAAAATCCTCCTGCATTATATTTTCTGACTAGAGTCAGATTAAGAAAGAAAATGTAGAAAATATCTTCAGTTACTGAATTAAGAGATTTTCAGCAGAGTAAGGATTATAACTGAAAATAATTTTAAAGTTTTTTATAAGCAGAATTGTGTCCTCCCAAATTCACATATTGAAGTCCTAGGTCCCAATGTGATTGTATTTAAGGGACTAATTAAAGTTATATGAGGTCAGAAGGGCTGGGACCCCTAATCCAATAGGATGGGCATTCCTATAGAAAAAGACACCAGGGCACAAGAGACCGCCCCTCCCTCCACACGTGCATGAGACCCGCCAGCACTATGATCTGGGACTCCAACCTCAAGAACTGTGAGATAATAAATGTCTGTGGTTTAAGTTACTCAGGATGTGTATTCTGTTACAGCAGCCCTTGCAGACTGATACAAAAGTGAGCTTTTTTTTCTTTAGCCTCAGCAATGAGACAGCAGGAAGGCCACAGAGACTTCCAAACAAGCACCGAGACTCTTCCCCTGCTTCCAACAGAGACTGTTCAGGAGGCAGAGTGTGACACGGGCTAGAAACACATTACATGGAATTACCTGGAAATAAAACCCAGCAGATTTTTCACATACCCATGGTGCATGTCCGGAGTATTTTTGCATGGGATCTAACTCACGGCGAAATACAGCTTCACATAAAATTATTACAAGTCAATTATACCTTTTAAAGTTCAAGACGACGTGCCACGCTGTAATTCCCTCCCAACAGCCTTGGGCCTTCTACTGCAGTCATCGCTACTCAGTTTGGTTTTAAAATGAAAACTGAAAAATAAAAATTAGCTGTCTCCCTTGCAAGTGCAAAATGACAGGGGGAACATATTGGATCGTTTGGACTCTCCTTACAATGTAGGCTCAGATAACACCATTCGTGTTGATTCTCATATATTCTCCAAGCCTCCCTGCATTAGATTCTACAGGCCACCCTGTGGCTTTTTCGAGCAAAATAATCATTCTTTTTCTTATAAATTCATTTTAGCAGCACTTGTGTTTTGATTTGCCCAAGTCCTCCGGCTCTTATTAACATTCAGAGTGGTTGGGGCAGCCTCATGCAAATGTAGCTCCTTCAGAAAACAAAATGCACATTTTCTATTTGACAATCAACATTTCATTAATAGCTTGTTAAAGCTGGAATAGACCTTAATGACGACCTATTTCACACACACACACACACACACACACACACACACACACACACACACCCATCTCCTACCCAGTTAGTATTAGCAACAGATAAAAGACTCAGGTGTCTTGAGCTTTCATGACATCATGCTACTTACATGAAGAAAATTAGACGAAGCTTTCTTTATGTCCGACTCTGCACACTGCCAGATTCTACTAAGGATATCCAAGCAGACCAGAAGCTCAAGCTGCCTTAACATTGGTGCCAGGCTTGCCCTTAATTGAATACATCTTAGTATCTCAAATTTTTGCTTTATTATTGAAATAAAAATAAAACCTGTATAATATACATACATAATATACTCTTTAGAATGTAGGAGAGTTTTCATTTAAAAATATTTTTCATTGGCATAAAAAATGTTAACACCCTAAGCTTAACGTTTATCTATGTTCCGTATCTAGTATAAAGTACCATCTGTCATCATCTAAAATACACAACAGAAGGACGCCTGGGTGGCTCAGTCGGTTAACCATCTGCCTTCAGCTCAGGTCATGACCCCAGGGTCCTGGGATCAAGCCCCACATCAAGCTCCTTGCCCATCAGGGAGCCTGCTTCTCCCTCTCCCTCTGCCTGCAGCTCCCATTGCTTGTCCTCTCTCTCTCACTCTCTGACAAATAAATACATAAAATATTTAAAAAATAAAATAAAATAAAATACACACACAGCACATGAATGTGCCAACACTTAAACCAGGATAAGACACTCAATGAATCTTTGAACAACTGAATGAATTTTTTAAACACTTAGTTTTGTCACTTACAGAAATGAAAAATAAAGAGGGCTCAAAAAAACATGTGTTGTTAAAAGAAGAGGAAGAAGAAGAAAAGGAGGAGGAGGAGGGGGAGGAGGGGGGGCAAGGGGAAGGGGAAGGGAGAGGGAGGGGAAGGGAGGGATGAGGGGAGGGGAGGGGGAGGAAGAGGAGGAAAGTCCTGAAATTCTAGCTTCTTCCCCATACCATTCCTAGCACCTTCTGAATCTCACACATTTTCTCTCTAGGCCTCCCAAGGATTTTTTCTATAAACTGATGAAAATGGTACCTTCCTGACTACAGTCAGCGTGCCAGACTACAGATCACTATAGTCTCTTCAGATGTTAAGATGTGTCTCTCTGTGAACTCACCTGAAACAGTACATGTGGGAAGAAAGGAAATCCCGCACTAGCCTAATTAGAGATGAGCACAGAGTTGGAGCTCTGGAAATGAAAGGTGCAGAGAGGTAACATTTCATTCAGAGAGCACAATGATGGGAGAGGAAGAACAAGGGCCTACTTTCCCAGGCACGTGTGATTAGAGAAGCAGGATAGACAGCCAGTATTTTGCACACCACAATATGAAATATATATAAAATGCAGATACAAATTTAATAAGCTTTGATAGCGATGTAAAAATTCACACTGATGCGTGTTAAGTTAAAAAAAAAAACTTTACCTTTTTCTTCATTTGGAGATTTTGTGACTCCCTTAATTAAAAGCATTAAATATTTATCATTAATAAAAATATCTATTGTTATCACCTCATCCTATTTAGACCACGTTATATTGAAGATCCAGGTAAAGAAACACCCAACTGAAGTCACATAATGGATCTATTCATCGCTCATTTACCAATTCATCATTTATTGAGCGTCTACTAGGCTCCAGCCCTGCGTCAGCATGAAAACTCTAAGTGGCCGAGCAGAACATTAATGTTAAGTCTGCCCTGTTCTGCGTTGGCACCAGGCCTATTTCTCTGTGGCTGGATTATATTTGGAATGCAGTGGCTGCACACTGCACAGCCCAGTGCACCCACATAAAAATGATATATAACAGAGAACCATTCAAAACTGCATTCGCTGATGTGTCTGAGGGTAACGTAAAGCAGCAGTGCATGCCAAGCAATCCTAACCCTGAGCACCCAATAAGTAGTAGGTCTCCTCTTCAACAGCATCATTGAGTACCCCTCAGAAGGGCTGGCAGCTGCTCTGTCGTGTGCCCTCGGATGGAAAGCACATTTGTGCTAACAGCACTGAAGGGAGAGGAAAACATCGTCCAGGGCGGACTTTCTTTCTCCAGGGCCAGAGGTTTCACATTTTTTGGCCCAGTATTCACATGTGCATATAGGTTAATGTATGAACATGCATTTTACTACACGTCATATCCAACTTGATATGTACATGGAATAAAAACTATCACAGGATTGCTCTTAAAAGGAAACGTGGGAGACATTTTCATGTACACAAATGTCTATGTCTCTTAACACAGTAGTATGTTTAAAATGGCTGATGAAACATGCACTGGTTGATTTGAGGGCTGTGGAGCTTATCTCCCTGTAGATCTGTTTTATTCTCAAGCGAAGCAGCAGTTTAAGGCTAGTAAGAGTTTTAGCCTACTGATGTTTACTTACTTGTCTTTTAATTAGTGCCATGTTACAAAATCCACCCGAGGCAACTTATTTGCGAAGGCAAAACTGAATGACTCAATTTATAAATATTATTTATTATAAATAAGTTATACATATCACATCAATATATACATATGTGTGTATATATACACAAATATAATATTTTACTGTTACTAATACTTGCCTATGACTTAAAATTTGAAGAAAAAGGGACATGTCTCCCCTGCTCTATAATTTCTCTTCCAGACAGCTACTGAGCTGATTATATTTGAGCACTTGGCTTGACTTTTTTTTCCTTTATGTTCATCTATTTTCTCACCTCCCAGCCTGCTTTAAATCCATATCATTTCGGGGGAGGTCACATATTAACTTCAAATTAGCCATCAGTGCCTTCAAGTGGATTACTTTCTGAGCTCGACTTCTATGAGTACAGAGGACAATGGGTTTCTGACATTGTTGGGGAGATGCAGGCATTTTCTGGAAGTTTGTACAGGATGCTAAAGTTTGGGGACTAAGAGTTTAGGGACAAGAGAAGAGGAGACAAATGTTCCAGCTGCTACTGATTGTCACTGCCAGGGATCAGCAATCAGTGATAACCTGACTTCTCTCTGCCTAAGGAGCTTTCCCTAAGAGTGAGATCTGAGAGTGTGACCCCTACTCCAGCCAATAAATAAACCCCCTTGCTGTCGATCTGGAAGAGAATGTGTGTGTGCCTCCCTGCATCTTGTGGTAGCCCTGTAAACTTTGAAAAGGTGTTCAGACTCCTTTCTGAAGGCTTTCTACTCCTATCACTCTGATTCCAGTTCCACTAACGAGAGTCATAGGGAATTAGACATCCATTGCTAAACAGGTCATAATCCCAACGGTGCTGAGCAAGCTAATTTTCTGGGCCCAGTTCATAATGTTCAATTGGTAGCAGGGGAGCTACAAAGTGGTAAGCTCTGATATGATGACTAATCAATCAGAATGTGAAAGCTCCTGTTGAGGGAATTCTGGGAAAATTCAGCGAGGCTTTAGAAGCTGTGCTAAAGAAGAAAAAGGCCAAGGAAAAAGCTGTGTTTTCTTTCTCCCCTGGGCTTGCACAGCTGTCATCTGTCTCAGAGTGGGAATGCTTTTTCTAAGTAAAAATCTCATTTACATACTATAGAAAGTGGTGGGAAATCAGTGAATAAACAAATTTAGCATCAATTCCTAGCTAATAATTATGACCCTTTCTCATTCCCTGGAGTCTCAATTCAAAAGAACTGAAGCTTCACAACATTAGTTTTAGGAGCCAGACTTTTAAAGATGCTGCTTAGAGGAAATGCCCTGATCTTTCTCTGCACAGCAGTGCACTGCTATTGTAATTTTGCCTAATAATACCCCAAGCTCCACTTGTTACTAACTAAATAGAAATAATTCTACAGAGGCTTCCAATGGAACTGTGTTTTCCAACATGAACTCCACCAATGCTTAGGCTATTCCCTGCCAAAAGGAATTCACTTATTAATGGCAAGTAATCCTCCCTCGTCCATTTGCAATTTCTTTTCATTCACACACATTATCTGGAAGGTTAAATTAAATTTGCCACACATGTTTAGTAGATATCAATGCTTTGAGCAGTCCTGAAACTTTGCAAGAGCCATTTATTTCCACCATGCCCTAAATAAAATGTTTTTTGGCTTACCACTGGGGAAAATCTCTATTAGTTAATTAAAATCATTGAGAATAATACTGATATGTACTTTAGAGGTTAGTTTATGTATTGTGGGATTGATATCTTTGAGTTTTGGAACACTGAATGGATACCTGTAGTCTGCAAACAGGTTTCTCTGTTTTCTCATAAATAAAAATGGTTATCATAGATAAATAAAATGCACAGTCCTCTGAATTGTGGGTGGGATGATGTGACAAAGGTTTCATTAAGCTCCATAAAATTGTAGTGTGGATTGTATTTCAATCTATTATAAATGTTAGAAAAATGGTGATTAATTATTCAGAAGATCCAAGCGATCAGGATGTCAACATTTCTTGATTATGCCAAATAGTAAAGCAGGTTCAATGTATTTAAATATTTATATAAACATATACCTTCTTAGGGACATGTAATGCTTATACATATTAAATATTTATATGCATATTCATATATAAATCCCACAAAATCATGATTCTTTATAATTTTTCAAATACCACGTGTCATATAAAGTCCCTCAAATGTGAGAACTATCTCATTAGTGGACGTTGAATGTCCTTATCCCTGACAATATTACAAACAGATTCCACTCTGAAAATTCTCTCATTTTCTCATTCATACAATGAACATGTATGCCTACTACATCCGGGCATGAAGCAATGGAGAAGCCATACCATATGCGTACTTTTATCCTTCAGAGATAAGACTTGAGAGGCTGACAGATGGCCGATTCTGGAAAGTATGATCCAAATTTAATGTCTCAAGCCTATCTTGCAGAACATAATAAGTTACTGAAGAACATTAAACAATAAAAAATATATTCAAATTTGAAATCTTAGAGAATGTATGTGTGTGTGTGTGTGTGTGTGTGTACACACAGAATGGAGAATTGCATTGTAGGAAAATCTAATATTCTGGTTGAGATGATAAGGAAGTAAAGTACGAAGGTTCCAGGGAACTTCTAGAAGATGGGACAAATTAAGTTATGTTAAGGAAAACTATAACGAGTCATTGTTGGCAATGAAAAGTGGAAGTGGGAGGGAAGAAAGAGTCTAAAATGATACCCAGGTTTCTACTTTGGAATTGAGTTGGTGGTGGTGCCCTTTGTTGACATGAAAAATTTGCAGAAGAAGCAGTTTGGGGATAAGGGTAATATGCTTATTTTGGGTTTGTGGGGGTTTAAATGCCTTTAGGACATCCACAAGAAAATGCCCAGTAGGCACTGGTTATATAGGTCCAGAAGTCAAAGAAAAGGTCTTGGCTGCAGGTAGAGATTTAGGAGTCACAGGTGAACAGTAATTAACACCAAGAAAGGAAATCAGATTGCTTAGGAAAAGGGTGTTGGAATAAAAAAGAACAAAGAATAGAGCCCTGGGTAATGATAACAATTTGGTTTGGGTTGTTAGAGGAAGAGCAGAAGATAGATAAGACAAGTGTCACAGATAAGCGGAACTATAAGCCAAGGAAAGACAGTAGTGAGTGGTCCATAGTAGTGAGTGGTCCATAGTAGTGAGTGGTCCATATCTCATCTGCACAGAGGGAAATTTTAAGGTTGCCAGACTTGGTAAGTTAAAATACAGGATTCCCAGCTGAAGTGGAATTTCAGATAAACAGCAAATAATTTTAGCATATCTCAAATAGTACATTAAATGTGATTATACGAAAAAAATAAAAAATTTTATCTGAAATTAAAATTTTACTAATTAAAGTTAAATGTACTAATTAAAGTATAAGGTATCCTGTATTTTGTCTGGCAACCCTAGTCAAATTATATGAGAACTGTAAAGATTCCATTGCCTCTGGAAAGATCAGCCTTCATTAACAATATTTACAAAATAATTTTATTGGATTGTTTAAATCTAGTCATCATGGGAGAAGAGGATGCATAAGGGGCAAAGAATAAAATCCTAAAATCAAAATACTCTTTTGAAATCTTTGCTGTAATGGGAAGGGGGAAATATAGGGCAACATTTAGAGTGGGACCCAGAGCCTCTTTAGGGAGGAAAAGAGGGAAAGAAGGAAAAGATAGAACCAATGGAAGAGGAGAGGGTAGGATACTGAGTAAGGAACATAACCGCTCCACCCCCACCTACCCACAGCCAGGCCTGGACAAGTCTCTTTGTTATCTGTATGTCTTCTTCTTCTTCTTTTTTTTTTTTAATTAATTAATTAATTTTAGCTTGGACCCCTTTACAATGTAATCCTTCCCTTTATCCCTGCCTGATGCCCTGCCATTCATCCTTCCACACCCACACCGTTTATAGGAAACACCCCTGTCAACCCTCATTACTCTGTCACTCTAACTTCTACCATGATGCTTTAGACTTTATATTGTAATTATTTTAAATATCTCTGACTCCTCGGGGGGCAGCTAGAGGACAGGATCCTGCTTTATTAAACTGTATAATCCCAAAATCTAGCCTGATTCTTGGACCAGAGTGGGTGGTAAATAAATGATGGAAGAATAACATACCCTTTGCCACCAACTTCCTTTACTCTCTTTTATTGGCTATCATAACCACACATAGGGGAACTTCAAGAATCTAATGTCTGCTAGACAAAATAAATTTAAGATCTATTCAAACCCAAGCACAGATACCTGAAACAGCTATATAAACATGTGGACATATATCGCATCAGATATCATGCATAATTAACATTTTCTAGTTTTTACTTTCATAAAAGATATAGAACAGTGCCTTAGTTATACTGCTGAAAAATCCAGTCTCCTGTATTTCATTTTGTGTTGTTACTTATGGGATGCATCTCCATAAGTATACCTCTTGAAGTTATCAAGAGGTGAGCATATCGAATGGAAAAATTGTTTACAGGAATATCTAATACATTAGAAGAGGGAAAAGCAGCAGGAAATTAACAGGGTAAATGTAGGAGAAACTACAGATCCCAGAACTTGAGGAGAGAGTCAGGCTTTGTAAAAAGAGATATACAATACAAAGAGGACAATTTTTTAAAAGGCAAAACCTTGGAATGGCCTGGATTCTTTTCACTGCAAGATTTATTTATTGTCCGGAGTACTGAAATAGAATGACCAAATTGAGTCAACGTCCTGTTCAAAACTTTACTGTATATATTCCACACTTAGTTGCCCTGTCAAAAAACTCCCAACATTTGGGTAATCACACTGTCATGAAGAAAACTGCTTGCAAATCAAATAAACAACATTGAAAATAGGGCTAACTGTGTTCAGGGAAGTTCCATAGAGCAGTTTGGGTTGGGTTTGTTCCATAGAAAAAGAATGAGGCCATGAAGGGAAGCAATAGGATTTATGTTAAAAAAGATTAAAATAAGGTTGGGGTTGCCCACCTGTACTCTATCCTGGTGACTCTGGCGCTCTGATCTAAACAGCCGAAGTAATAAATCATGCTACTTTCACATTGTCTGTGCTATGCAATTCACCAGAGCTTAAAACTGTAGAAATGAGGGATCCTGGATCCGGAAAAGACTCAGCTGATCTCAGAGGGATTTTTGAGATTGTCTCCCTGCCCACCATCACTGCAAGCTGGACCAGTTAGAGGGAGGAGAAGAGTAGGCTAGGGACAGAGCACAGGTTCCCTATAAAGATGTTCAAATGGCAATTGAGTTTCCTCCCACACACAGGGGAAAATGTGCATCACTGACTTAGGCTTATTAAAAACAAAACACAATTCAGGTGATTGAAATGCAAAGGTTTAATAAAGAGACTAATGTTTACAGATGTGCAGGCTGGATCAAGGCACATACCTAGAGATTAGAAACAGAGCAGTCATAAACACTGGTAAGCTTGAAGGAGCAAAGGGAAGAAAAGTAGTTCCCATCTGGACACCACCAAGAGCGGTAACAAAGAGTCTCTTAACCAAACTGTAGCCAGGGCCCTCTGAAGTCACTTCTTAACTAGTCTTCCAAGTTAGTCTCAGCATTGCCAAATTTAGGAAGAATCCTTCTAAGTCAGCTTAGGCAGTATCCCCACTCTGCATGTCTCATTATGTTCCTCGTCCTCCACCAGCTCCCAGATAATGTTTGACCACTCTGGCCTGCCTTCATCAAGAATCCTATGAGGGTGGGTTAGCCAGAATACCTTTACCCCTAAGGTCCCATTCACCATTTTCTAACCACTGACCCCCTGACCCTGCTCCTTGGCTACAAAATCCTCTACTTTTCCTTGTGGCATTCAAAGTTGAGCCTCATTTCTCTCCCTTAATACAAGCCCCATTATAGTAGTCTCTCCCCCATTGAATAAAGTCTTCTTTATAATCTTTAACAGTGTCAGAAGGAATCATTTTTTCTTTAACAGTGGGAGCCATGAGCAGTGGGTCCCTGGAACGGCTGTACTCATGGAGGGTACAGCCCAATAGGAAGTGAAAAAGAAAAGCTCCAACAATCTTTCCTTCTACCCCCCTACTTATCTTCTCCCGCTGCTGCCTCTCATTTGGACAAACACAGCAGAAGCCAGCTGACAAGAGCACCTGTTCGATGCAGTTCCAAGGGGTCAACCTCCTGGGTCACATTGCATGGTAGAGATGAACAAAGAATGACTTTGAGGCGGAGTAAATAGACAATAAATTGAGATTGTTCAGGATATTAGCCAGTTCTCAAAAGCGTATGGAATGCCTGAGCAATTCAAAAACAGTACAAAAACTATTTTTTGCTCTCTTGGGTGTTTTAAAGCATAAATAAATAAATGCTCTCCTTCTGCTATTCATTTTTGGAAAGTAAATCGTTCAAGTTGTCAGACTATATAAGCAATGTCTCTTTATTTGTGGCCATGGAATAACCCCTGGCTCAAACAACTTTTTGCTTTAGGGCAAATTTTAGCTTCATAATAGCAAGGGAAACTCGTTAGATAGGCTTCCTTGCTTATTATGGGAAATGATGTATGGATTTTTTTTTTGGAAAAAAATTCCTAGCAGTCTATCTCGGGTATTTTGAAGTTCTTTAGCAATAGAGAGAAGCACTTCTGTATGATGAGCATGACCTTCCTTTATGACTCCCCGCAGATCTGAGCCCATCAATGTATTTTATTGAATGTACTAAAAAAAATGCTCCTGGCTCACAGATTAACTGGTTTATGAAAGGAAGAGACTCATGGGTAGTTTGTACGTTGCACTGAGAGCTAAACTCAAATGCAAATCACCGAGCTAATAGATTTAGTGGAAAGAGAACTGAATTAGAAGACAGGAAATCTGGGTTTGGTAAACGAGGTTTGGGTCTACCACTAAAGTAGTAATATAATCTCAGACTAGAAATGTAAATTCTTTGTAACACACTGTATTCTCTATAAAAGTCTGTGTTAGTTTATTTCCAATGTCCTTCTCAAGATAACTTTAAAAATTAGATCTAAATTCAAAAGGCATTCACTGAAAAAATCAGATACCCTTTTGAAGCATAAGCAATGGAGAAAGGATAAATAAAATAAAATAAAATAAAATAAAATAAAATAAAATAATTACCTTTCTCTGGGTATGTACTTTTTTTCTGACCGTATTTTTAAATCTGATTTTGGAATTCACAGAATTCCAAATGTATAAGTTGTACTGAGACAGTATCAGCTAAAGAAAAAGGGGTGGAGCTTTGGCCCTGTCATTGCTTTGGACTTTGCCCTTGATATAGTTGTACAGTGTGGATTTTTTTATTTGAGAGGGAAATTTTCCTTTTACCCTCTTGTAGTGGTTCCCTTTTTCTTTTTCTCAGTTTATAGCTCCAGTATTGGGTCTGTTTTTCCAAGAACCTTTCTCCTTATAAAGATTTTCTCTAAGATAATATTCATAGATCACAGTCTAATATTTGTGATAGGTTGAATGATGGCCCCCCAAAGATATTTATCACCTAATCCCTAGAGCCTCTGAATATTTTACCATCCATGATGAATGAAACTTTGCAGATATGATTAAGGTAAGGATTTTGAAATGGGGGGATTAGCATGAACTGTCCAGGTCGGAAAAAAAAACATAATCACAAGGAACTTTATGAGAAGGAGGATGCCAATCAGAGAAAGAAAAGATGTAGGGATGGAAGCTGAAGTCAGAGAGGAAAGAAGATGTTACACTGTTGGCTTTCGAGGTGGAGGAGGAGACCGTTAGTCAAGCAATGTAGGCAGCCTCCAAGCGGGAGAAGGCAAGTGAAATTCTCCCCTAGAGTCTCCAAAAAAAGGTATTCTACTGACACCTTAACTGTAGCCCAGTGAAACTTACTTCTGACTTCAGTTCTCCAGAACTATAAAATAATAAAATTCCTTTGTCTTAAGCCATTAAATTTGTGGCAATTTGTTTATAAGCAGTAGTAGTGAGTAGAAATTCTAAGAATATTTTAAATAGGGTCTTCTGGAAAGACCTACAAATCTCCATTAACCAAAGAAATAAACATATAATTATGTAATAAATCTCTGATGATTTCATATTCTGTAATAGAAAGTTGTGAAGTGCATGGATAAGGAATAGTACACTCAGTCCCCCAAGTATTACTAAGTCATCTAGTCATTGACTTGCAAAATGGTAAGCCCTACAAAAGTTTTATATATAGTTCTTTTTTAAAAAAGATTTTATTTACTTATTTGAGAGAGAGAGAGAGAGATGGGGAGAACAAGTTAGGGGAGGGGCAAAGGGAGAAGCAGACTCCCTGCAGGGAGTCCAACATGGAACTCTATGCCAGGACTCTGGGATCATGACCTGAGCCAGAGGCAGACACTTAACCAACTGAGCCACCCAGGCATCCTATATATGATTCTTAAAAAAAATCTGAGATAAAAAAATTTACAAACTCACACAAGCAAAAGAATACATAGGGTTTTCTATCACCATTTGTAGGCACCCTCATGAATTCATAGGAATGCTTTACTTTTTCTGTTGAATTTTGTACCATCCCATTTTTTTCTATGAAGACTTATCAGTGGACAAGGCAGAAAATAATTTTTAGATTCATTAGACATGTTGTCGCTAACTATGATGTTGGTAAACTATTTCTAAATTTATCCCTTTCTTGGGACATCCTTCCTGAATTGAAGAATACTCATGATGGATTAGAAGGAATTCTTGGCCCTCTTTCTAATTCTCCTTAAGTTGGCTCCTAAAAAAGGTAATGTGCAATTGACTATTGATGAAAATGACTACTGCCTCCATACTCTGTAGCTCCTGAATAGACATCTTTCTCTAAACAGCTCTTATCACACCATATTATAATTATTTATTTCCAAGGCTGTCTCTGTACATTAGCATCTAATTAGACTACAAGTTTTTTAAGGTCAGGCATCATTTTTATGTACCTTTTTATCTCCCAAGGCTTGTGCCAGGTAAGCACTAAATAAATGTTTTTGGAATTAATTAATCTTTGCATAGGTTAAGATTATAATATACCTGAGAGTGCTCAGGGAATCTGAAAAAATATATATAAAAAGCTAAAGACATCCAGAAATAGCTGTCAATATGCACCAGATAATACAAGAAGTGGCTCCAAAGCAAAATATGGTTTAAAATAGAGGTGCTTACCTTGGGCCACCCTGTTAAGGTTGAACATCCTTTACCCTTTGTATTTCTACACTTGCCCTTTCAATCTGGCCTTCATAACATCCTCCTACTGGAGAGAAGCCCTGATGCCCTCATCCTGCTCCATTATTTCCCAGGACACATTCCCTGTTTGGCCCATGCCTGCCTTCCTCAGACTGCTCTGTAATTTTGTGCAGTCCACCTCTCCTTTGTTCACCAGATTGGACTTCGAGTGCAGAGCTCTGCTCCACAGTCTGGCATTCTGCTTTCTCTTTTAAAGAAATCTGTGTTGACTTGTTAATACTTGTGTCAACTCAATGTTATTCTCCCAGGAAACCTCTTTCACACTGAGGCTTTCTTAAGAAATAACTTCTTTACACACAATAACATTTCAGATGTGTGCTAGTGCTGTATCTCATACTTTATTTTAGCAGATTTTTTAAGTGCCCTCAATTAATATATCACCATATGTTTATGAGTAGCATCGGTTCTGATTGCAGGAATCCATGAAATTTTACTGACCTCTGCGGAAGGTCATCAAATTCAGCTTTTGGCCTACTTTAGTCTTACCGCTAAAATATGATTTTTATAAAAGAATATCACTGTAAGACCAAAATACTTTTAAGCCTATCATTCACTTACTTCAAACATCAGTCAATCAATAAATTCTTGATTTTGAACAATTCCTTAGAGTTCACAAAAAGTGAATCTGACTTGTCTTGCAAGAATAACTGTGTTGGAGGGATAAAAAGGGGGGAGTAGAAAAGCCATAATATAAAGTTCAATTTATTAATAAAGACAGGTAAGAGTATGAGATAATATCATAAAGCTGGGTATACTTTGATCCTCTGTGAATGTTTTCTAAGGGTGGCTGAAACGTGATAACATTCACCTTGGACATGCCATTTTGTTTTTGAAGTCACTGGATAATGAACTGTGATGAATCATGGTGAGTTTATTTAAAGACAATTGAAGAAAAGCAGATGAGCTTCTCAAATGGGTAAAATAAAAAAGAAAAGTGAATGTATGCTAATTAGTAAAGAAGAGAGAAGAAAGCCCAAAGCACTATCCAAAATGTAGAAGTAAAATAAATAAGTGACAGACTTAGAAGTTGGAAGCTATAAAACTCTAAATCTATTTCTGCTGGCAGTACAAAATGTGATGATTTACGTAATTTATTACAAATGTTAAAAAATTTAATTACAGGAAGAAGCTTCAGAGATAATCACTTGATAAACATTTTCCCTCCTTAATCTGCCATTCTGTAATACTGTATGGGGAATGTTATATGCAAAAACTAGAAACATTGAAGTATGAGTTCGAGCCCCATGTTGGGTGTAGAGATTACTTAAATAAATAAATAAACTTAA
The DNA here is from genome assembly GCF_023065955.2 of Ursus arctos. Classification (NCBI taxonomy): domain Eukaryota; kingdom Metazoa; phylum Chordata; class Mammalia; order Carnivora; family Ursidae; genus Ursus; species Ursus arctos. The sequence goes on from NW_026622841.1 coordinate 21,183,682, forward strand.
AAAAAAAAAAACTAGAAATATTCACAGGTCTATGGGTGTGGGGCCCAGGGAAATTTTGAGCACCTACATTATGTATAAGGACATGGTAAATAAAGATTGAGTTAAGGATGCAGAAGTGGAAGAAAGAGGTAGACCAGGGTTGGACAAACACCACTCGTCTCTAACTGTGCCTCGTTTGAAACATCTATTGAGTCTTGAATCATCAAATCAGGAACATTCCCTTGAATGGCTGATGTCCTCTCACCAATATTGCACTTTACATGTACATCCTCTGCCTGAATGAAGGCACTGATAGCAGGGGCAATGCCCTTCATTTTGTTGTGTTTTGATGATTTTTTCAGTGTTTGGCCTAAAGTCAGTGAAGACCAGGGCAGGCTCAAGAATCTGTGCACATAAAACTCAAAATTTCAGAGCAGGTATATAGCTGCAGCCCGGATTGAGAATCACCACCCAAGTACCCCAGCTAAACTTTTCCATCAATCGATTACCAACAGTCTTCTGAACCCATGTTAATCTTCTAGTAGCACGTTAATTCCTTAGTAAACCAGATGTTTAGAGAAGCCAACAGGTATATCCTGTTCTGCTGGGCAATCATTTTATTACCAGTACTATTATTAAAACCAGTATTTATTGTGTACCGCCCATGCTTCAGGAATTACGAAAAACAATTAAATTATAACAAGCACTTGCAAGTGATTATAAACATGGTTTTATTTTCCACATTTAAAAGTTAAGAACACTTAAATTTAGAGGGCTCAAAAACCTATCCAGGAGCATAGAGCTAGTGAATTCAGTGGTTTAAGTGACTTTCCATCTCCTGTGAAACTCAGTTAAAACAAGGCGTTTTTGTGGGGATGGCTGACCCATGGGTATTCAGAAAAGCAAACCAATCTCCACCTACTTAATTCCCTGTGATTTGTAAGATTGACTCCAGCCAACCAAACTCCTTTAAAACTCTGTTTTTACTTTAATCCTTAGTATTCCATTCTTAACCATCTCATGAGCAGTCTTTTCCAGGGAAATGATACTTATTCCTGAGCATTAAACAAAACTGAAGACTTCTAGGGGTGCCTGGGTGGCTCAGTCATTAAGTGTCTGCCTTTGGCTCAGGTCATGATCCCAGGGTCTTGGGATAGAGCCCTGCATTGGGCTCCCTGCTTGGTGGGAAGCCTGCTTCTCCCTCTCCCATTCCCCCTGCTTGCGTTCCCTCTCTCGCTGTGTCTCTCTCTGTCAAATAAATAAAATCTTAAAAAATAAAAACAAAAAAACCCTGAAGACTTCTAAACCCTTATTTCTAACTTCAACCTCTTTCTGAAACTCTGAAACTAAAACTGTGAACTCTTCAACCTGAGTATGAACAAACTCTTTACTATCCATTCATGCCCATGGATCTCTCCTCCTTCTATGTTCTCCAGCTGATTATCACCCCTCTTTTGTCACTTAAGTGAGTCATCTATAAATCTTCATCTTCCTTCATCCTAAAGGTCTATGCTCACCACATCCTATTTAGTTTGTCTTTGGTGTGTTTCTGCGTCTCCACTTTTATCACCACTGCCCAGTTTAAGTGATCAATCATAGATTCCTAGATGTTAGAAATTTCCCCTAACATCTCCTCCCTCCTGTATCCTAATACCAACCCATATCTTAGCCATTCTTCAAAACTATCTTTTGAAAATACATTACTTACTAAAAACTATTGTTGATTCTTTTTTACCTATATGGTCCTGTCCTCACTTCAGATGTCTCTCTCACAATGCCTTCCTAAGTACATATTTCCAAGTTACACTGTTTACAGAGGAATAATATCAATTAAAAAAAAAAAAAAAAAAACTTTACATGCATTGAATGCATTTCTACATTCCAACACAGAAGATTATATAGCTAATAAGGAAAACCAAAGCCAAGATTCCAACAAAATAGGTATTCTCCTGATAATGGTAAATTCTGCTGATGCAGATAGGCCATGTCAAATGCTCACTACTTGCAACTGTTGAACACACATAGCACTAGATAAAATATATGACCAGGGAGAGGAAGACGAGGAGGAAGCAATTTGTCCCAAGATTTAAATTGTTTTTTAAGTAATCTCTAGACCCAACTTGGAGCTTGAACTTACAACCCCGAAATCAAGAGTCACACACTCTACTGACTGAGTCAGTCAGGCACCCCTGTCCTAAGATTTTTAACCTGACAAAACAAACAAACAAAAAAACTGTATTTTGAAGTACAAGAATCAGAAGCCAAGAAATTAATAGAAAATTATTCAAAACATTGAATCCCTAAGACCTAGAAGATAAAACACCACCACTCTATATGAAACTTTCACAACTCAGGACATGTGACATTACCACAGAAAGATATTCCCCATTGAAGACAATCTCACTATTAAGGAACACTATAGGAGCGTCAGAAAACTCAACAAACTGGAGATGAGCACCATAAAAACTGCAGATTATAGAAAACCTAAAGACTCTATAAAATAAATAAGTGCTAAATAATGAAAGGATAAAAGACATAGAAACTATAATTTTAAAAGAAAACAAAACAATAGTAATAATAAAAAAGAACAGGCTGATTTGAAAAAGAATTAAACCAAGCTTTCTGCCTCCAGATCCTGTGTTTCTAATAATCACGTTTTTTTACTGCCTGCCTTTCTACCGCACTCAATTTCCCACACCACTATTCTAATTCAAAAAATCATGATATCTTGAATCAGCGCAATAGCCTTATTGGTGTCCATGCTCCTAATCTTGTCTCCCCTCCCAATCTGTGCTTCATTATAAAGTAAGTGTTCTTGTGTTAAATGCTCATCTGAGCACATTACTTCCTTGCTACAACTATCCCACAGCACCTTGTTGTTTTTAATGTAGTTTGCAAGGCTCTGCGTGATGTCCCTCCTTGCCTGTTCAGCCTCATTTCCTATCATTTATCCCCTTCACATTCTATTGAGGCCCTAGCTCCCGGAGCACATAGTACTCTCCACACCTCCTGGCCTTTGCTCTTCCTGTTCCCACAGACATTAGTCTGTAAACCAATCTCTCAGAGGGACCTGAAAGCCCACATTAGAATGAGATAGCTTTCCTCTATGTACAGTCACTTCTACACTCTTCTCTTATAGTCACATTTGCCATATTTAATTGTGAAGTGTGAGATCACTAGATAATACCTCTATAAAATTTGAGATAGTATGAACCTGTTAATTATATAAATGGTATTTAACATGTGTTCCGTAAATATCTGTTGAGAACATTAGACCCCTATCTTGCATCTCCTTAGCTTCTTCACTCTGCTGATAAAAACTCTATTCATATTTTAAGGAACAGCTCACATGACCACTACTTTTTAAAATATCAACTGTCCCACCTCCAGTGGGACATATCATAATTTATACATGTCTATCTCTCCAGCTAAATTGTAATCTACCGTATTGGTAATATGTAATAGGCTCTTAGTACACATTTAATGATGAGATATATGATCTAAAGACTATGAACAACCAAATGACTGATATTAGGTCCTTACTGGGATGCACATAAAAAAGGTCATAGAACAACAACAACACATTTTCCCAATTTCACTGCAGATCAGTAAACCTTTACGATTTCAATTTGAACAGCGTATCCTCTTACATATCTTCACCATTGGATTGTTCATCCTTTTTTTTTTTTCCTCTTCTTATTTCAACACCTTAACAAAGTACATATCAAAAAATATTTTACTCCTCTGTGGAGAAATTTATCTGCATCCAGGAATGATTAGATACTTCCAGCAATCCTTGGGCACTGAAGTAGCAAGAGATTCAAAGACATATGGCTGTTTTTTGCTTTGCTAAACATAAACTGAATTCAACTTGGAAAACCAGCATATTACACTCCACTAATACCTATTTCTTTCATTGTAATCATTTTAATTCTTGTCATTTTACAATCAAATTTAAGTTTTATAGAGGAAAATATTGCCTTTTAAATAAATCATAACTTTACAAATAAACCTTTTATGAATAAAACCATGATTGAAACCATGATTATGAACCCATAATTGAAAATACGATAAAAGATATCAAAGAAGAACTAAATAAATGGAGAGATATCTCATGGTCATGGATAAAAGAGTCAACATTGTCAAGATATGAATGTGTCGCAACTTGATCTATAGATTTGACACAATCCAAATAAAAATCCCAGCAAGTTATTATTTTGTGGATATTGACAAACTGAGTCTAAAGTTTATATCAAGAGGCAAAAGATCCAGATTAGCAGACTCAATATTGAACAAAGTCAGAATATTGACACTACCTGACTTTAAGACTATAAAGCTACAATAATGAAGACTGTGTAGTATTGGTGAAAGAACAGATAGAACAAATAGATCAATGGAACCCAACAGAGTCCAAAAATAAACCCACAAAAAAGTGACAAATGTGCAAAGGTGATATAGCAGAATAAAGATATTCTTTTCAACAAACGGTGCTGAACAAACTGGACATGAAAAAAAAAGGAACCTAGATGTATCTCTTACATCCTTCACAAGAATTGACTCAAAAGTAATCATAGACCCACAAAACTATGAAACTCCTACAAGATAACATAGGATAAAATCTAGATTACTTTGGGTATAGCAATGACTTCTTTGATACAACACTGAAGGCACAATCCATAAAAAAAATAATTGATAAGCTGGACTACACTGAAATTAAAAACTTGAAGAGAATGAGGAGACAGGTCACAGATTGAGAGAAATTATATGCATAAGACACACATGATAAAAGACTGTTAAATACACAAATAGCTCTAGAAACTCAACAACAAGAAAATCAATAACTCGATTTAAAAAAATGGGCAGAAGACTAAGACACCTCACCAAAAAAGATATACAAACAGCAAGTGAGCATATGAAAAGATGTTCAACATCATATGTCATTAGGAAATTGCAAGCTAAAACCACAAGATACCACCTACCACATCTATTTGAACGTCCCAAATCCAAAACACTGACAGCACCAAATGCTAGTGGGGATGTGCAATAACATAAATAATCATTCACTGCTGGTGGGAATGCAAAATTCATAGACAATTTGGAAGACAGCTTGACAGTTTTTACAATCCCAAATGTACTATTACCATGTGATCCAGTGTTTGTGTTCCTTGGTATTTACCCAAGGGAACTGAAAACTTGTCCACACAAAACCCTACAAGGGGATATTTAAAGCAGCTCTATTCATAATTGCCCAAACTTGGAAGCAACCAAGATGTCCTTCAGTAGGTGAATGGATAAATAAATTGTGGTACATTTAGACAATGGAATATTATTCATCGCTTAAAAGAAATGAGCCATCAAGCCAAGAAAAGTCATGGAAGACATTTAAATACATACTATTAAGTGAAAGAATCAAATGTGAAAAGATTACACACTATATGATTCCAACTATATAACATTCTAGAAATGGCAAAACTATGGAGACAGTAAAAAGATTTGTGGTTACCAAGAGTTACAGAGGACAGAGTGATGAATATGAAGAACACAGAGGAATTTCAGGGCAGTGAAATTATTCTGTACACTACTACAATGATGGATACAAATCATTACACATTTTTTAATCCATAGAATGTACAACAGCAAGAATGAAACTTAATGCAAACTGCAGATCTTGACGACTTTGATGCATCATTGAAGGTTCATCAGTTATAACAAACGCACCACCATGGTGGAGGATGGCCACAGTGAGAAAGTTTGTGCATGTGTGGGGTCAGGGGTATATGGGAACCCTCTGTACTTTTTGTTCAACTTTTGGTGAACCTAAAACTGCTCTAAAACATGAAGTTTATTAATTGAAAAAAATGTAGTTAAAACGTACAAGCTTAACTTAAGCTGTTCTTCAGTTATAGTTTTGAGATACTGAAATTAAAATATTTATATGGTTCTTCTCTGTACCTAATGAATAAATATAAGAGACTAAGAAAAGAACAAATTCCATTTGCTCCATTTATACTGTTATTAAAGTAATGTGGCTTTAAAAAGTGTTTCTTGAGGGGCACCTGGTGGCTCACTCGGTTAAGTGTCCAACTCTTTATTTTGGCCCAGGTCATGATCTCAGGGTCCCTAGATCAAGCCCTGCATTGAGCTCTCTCTCTCCCTCTCCTTGTGCCCCTCCTCCCCTCGCTTGTACACACACATGTTCTCCCTCTCTCTCACAATCAATCAATCAATGGATGAATAAATAAATAAACAAATACATTGTTTCTTGAGTGATCATATGTATAAAATTTGGCAGTAGTCCCTTGGAAAGAATTGGGCGATTATTCTGCCTTGTGGATTGCAAAGTCTATGTGGTAACATCAGACCTTCCTCAAATATGTCCCCACTTTTCTCTGAGAGTGTCCCCAGACCCACTTGCAAGATAAATGTTTATTGTCTCAATGCAGTTTTCAGTGTTCGAAAATTGTTTTGCTTATTTAATTTTTCCCCAACAGACTACTGACAGAATAAAAGAAGTCAGACAAAATTAAATTACATGCATAGGAAAAGGTGAAATGACAAGTTATATAAAGCTGATAACTGCTTTATGTAATTTGTGTAATATACCATTACACCCGTATGATTATCTTACCTCTAAAAGATATTAAACAACTAACTAGTGATATATTTTTTCAGCATATCAAAATTGTTATTTCTTCTTGAATGATCAGTTTTCCTACATTTTCTAGGTTTACACCTATGAGGAGGAGGTCCTGTGGCATTGGGTTGTGAAGACCTTTGTTGCAAGCCCAGTGCTAAATTATGAAAACAGGGTGAGGCAAAATGACAACAAAAGAGTAATTCCCATTTTATAGAAAGAGAAGTCCAGCACAGACCCATGCAACATGGAGGTTATGTTAAAGCTGAAAATAAGAATTTGAGGATCACTGTATCCTGTGATTTTGCTGAGGATTTATAATCACATTTTTGCTGTGTAATTTAAGCAGATTAGGGACATCTCAAGATTGCTGCTAACACCACCATTGTGTTTTGGCCTAAACATGCCAACGCTCAACAAAAGTTCCCCAGTTGCTTTGGTGAACCCTGCATGATGCGGGGCAGGGGGCAGTAGCACAGTCCAAGAAACAACACTTATCTCGTGATCGCTGTGGAGTCATGCAGACCCTTCTGTCGTCTGATACACCTTCATCTCTTTCACAGTGTTTGAGCCCTTTAGATCAATCAGCTCAAATTTCTGCTCCTAACACATTGGAATGTTTGGTTAAGCTGACAAATTTGTGTGGTAAATATAACTGCCTGGCAGGAAGCTTTCTGTCTGCTTCAGTCAATGCTTTGAAATAAGTCCAGCCAGAAACATGTGTTCAGGCAGCTTTGAAAGTCAGTGATACAAATGGATAAGCTATATGCCCTGTCTTCAGTGTGGTACTTGAATGGCTCAGTAGGCACAGACAGGCCACGGCTCTGCAAGGGCCAAAGGACTCCACTGGTAAACGGAACTGGCAGATACAGGTTGCCTACAGTAGGAAGCACTCAGGATATTATGTGGGGAATTTGGGCCAGGTCAAAGAGGCAGTAGACCCAGAGGAGGCAGTCAGTGCTATGCACTGATGTCCCGCTTTAAGACTGTTCTAACAGCAGCAGTGGTCACTGGTGGGGTGGGCTGAGCACATGTACGGACACTTCAGCTCTTGACATTAAAGCCTGTGATCTAAGGGATGAGAATGAATGGCCACGATGACTCTGAAATACTTCCATAACTCACCCATCAGGTTTATTAATTCGTTTAAAACTTAAGTATTTGACGAGCTTATCTTATTGGAAAGGAATGTTGGATGCTGTTGGATGGGTGTCAAGCCAGAGATCTATTTGGGATCCCGAAACAGATAAAAATAGATTAGAGGGGAATGGTGGAGAAAGCTAAGAGAGGCATGAAAGCAATACTACGGGGTTTTAAATAAGTGAGAAATTACTCTGGTTGATTAAAAGTGATTGTTAATATATAAACAAGGACATTGGTTCAACGCATGAGGACGAACATAAGCTCAACAAAGCCTAAAGCTATAAGAGTAGGATGGTTTTTATATGACTAGTGCAGTAACTTAAATTTGTATGGACTTTTAACTTCCCTTGTATACCCTATTTTATGTGCTCGTCACAACGAGCATGCAAGTAAGGGAAAATTTATTAACCAATTTTACAATTAAAAAAATGAGATTCCTTGAGATATCTAATGCCAGTCTTAAGGTCATGATAGAAAAATGATATTTTGAATTAGGATCTTCTCCTTTCAGGTACAACAGGGGCTTTTCTCCTGATCATGTAGTCTCTAGAAAAGATTGTTGAAGATCTGAGAAACTCATAAGGGTGTCTGTCTCTAGCCAATGGGAATAGGACATTACCAGAAAGAATGAATTCACACTTCACTTTAGATAATGCTGAACTATTTGAAGTTTTTTAGTGATTATATACTCCTTTTTTAATTAAGAACAATCAAAAGAAAATATCTGGGGAGAGGGGAGACATAAAATAAGGAAAATAAGGACAGACAATGTAAGATACAGAGAAAAAGGAAAGGGTATATTCTACCTGGAATATAAAAGGAGTACATTACATGGAAAAGTATGTCAGGCAGCGATAAATGGGCAGAATCACTTGATCATAACATATAGGTTTGATCTACTTCAACAGTAAATAAATCACCCTCAATGCAGAATCAAATAACCCCCCAAATAATATTTATCTACATCTATAGTCCAGGCAAAGATGCATATACTCATGAAAAATTCTACCCTCTATCATGTGCAGTCGTTGGGCATACTTCAATCCACTGAAAATACCTACACTTGGATGTTTTCTATTTATCATGGGAATGAGCATATGTGCCTATCTGCCTCATTATTAGTAATAATAACAAAAATTGTAAGAGTATTTTGCAATGTAAGCCATCTGATATAACACTAAACATAATACTATGGAAATGTAATGACATATTTGGAGAATAATAGAACATTTTAATCAGTATGTTTAAAATTCTCAGAATTATCTTCGACTTGAAATGATAGTTTCCCCTTAGGAGTCTACATACTGCTTTGAAAATACAAATTTACTTTCAAACAACTTGTAAAATAAATATGCCCTATGGAGACAGCTTAGTATGATAGAAAGTCCTGGGCTAGAACTCCGAAAATAGAGGTTTCCATCTCAGTAGCGGACCTGTTCCCTGTGACCGAGAGCCAACTATTTAACCTTCCTGAGCCCAAGCATGCTCAACTGTAGCAATAATGTGCAGGGTCTTCTCGCCCACTGGCAATGCAGGCGTGAGCAACAAGCAAGGTAGCAGTCGGAAATAAAAATCCGCAATTTTAGGGGAAAAAGCTGGTTATCCATTTCAAGATAGCCATTGCTGGGGAAATGGATTTGATCTTGAGAGTGACACGACCACACATTTTTGCCTTAAACATCTTTGGGTGTCAGATATATAAGCTACACATCTCTTATTTGAAAGGAACCTGTTTAGAACCTTCTGCAATCAAATTATATTTGGTTGTCAGACAGCTGATCCTGAGGTATTACCATGTGGCAACGGTTTTCAAAGAGTTGATTTATTAAAAGGAACGATCCATCAGCCCAGGTGTATGACATGGGCCAGCACAGCAAAAAGACCATTTGTGAGCTTGTGTAGACATAGCCAGAGAGTAACTCCAGAAACAAAATAATTTGTTTTCAATCAAAAGAGTATGTGACGATATGGACGATCCTTTCGTAGATCATAGTAGGTGAAATAAGTCAGCCACAGAAAGACAATTTCTGCATGACTCTACTTATCTAAGGCATCTAAAATAATTAAGTTCATAGAATGAAAGGGTGGAACAGTGACTGGCAGGGGCTGGGGGGAGGCGGAAATCAGGACTTAACATTCAATGGGCACAAAGTTTCAGTTAAGCAAGATGAGTAAGGGCTAGAGATGTGCTACCTAACATTGTACCTAGAGGCAACGGTAATGTATTGTACACTTAAAAATTTGTGAAGATGGCAGATCTCATGTTAAGTGTTCCAACCACAATAAAAATTTTAAAAAATTAAATATAATACAAAGGGAGTAGGACATTCACGTTCCTGTGAAAATTCCCTTAAAGCCTGTAATTCAGGGGTAACTTGATGGAAGAGAATGGGTGAAGTGAGAAATGCGAAATAATTGATGGGGAAAATTTTCAAAATATTGTGTAGACGAATGTGAAGATAACAATATTAGCCTCTAAACAATATAGGGTGAGATAGAAAATTTCAGCCTTTCAAGGACAGAAACCAGCAAATTGTGCCCCCAGTACTCGGCAGGGTTATCTCTGCAAGTAGGTTCTCAAGAAATATCGATCAAATGGAGGAAGTGTCCCTAACTATTACTGATGGGGCTTTGGACTTCTAGTTCTTGTTTCTATGATGGAAATAAATCCAAATCAAGACTAAGGAGAGAGGAGGAGAGGCAGTTTGAAAAAAGAAAGCCAGAAACACCTGCATATGTTTATCAAAGCTCTGAAATCATTAAATGAAGTGTTTTGGAATAAGGAAGGCAAAAATATATTACTACCGAGATGTTAGAAGCTTAGACTCTTGCCTCCTTAACACATGCGTTGCCACCGACTGCCCTGTAGAGAATTTCATAAGCCTTGGGCCAGGACTGTGCTGAAAGCCACCACAAAGGCAGAGGAAAGCTGTTGTCTGAACATGGGTGTTAGTCCTAAGGATTATTTGTAGAAACCAGAAGCCCCTGGTGTTAAACTTGCTTCCTTTTCACTCTAAGAAACAATGAATTTGGGAGGAAAATGGGGGAAAAATGCACTAAAACATATAATAGGAAACGTATTACTGAGGAATGAGTTCCTGAATATTCTGTTCTTCTTCAGAATCTTCTTAATGACCTTTGGGGCTGGTTCTGCCCCTAAGAAGAGCGGGAAAGAGACACCTATGCTCACTTCCAAGAAACGCCCTTGACTTGTCTCTTACCAAAACAGTTTATGTTCATTTGCTTTCTGTCCAGGTCCTGAAAACCTTCAGCATCAAGGAATCTTCTAGGCTTGTGTGAGATACAACAGTCACCAGTAACAGCCGTCCCAGCCTCTCAGGCTGCTGACCAAGTCTGAGCAGTGACTTGTGGTTAGAGCGTGCCCTTTGAAGTTGCTGGCTCAAGTTTCCCAGGAAAGATAGAACTTAAACAGGGCAGGGGCTATTCAACGTAGTTTTACAGATGAAGAAACAGGACTGGACGATAGCACGTCTGGGACAGAAACCTGATGTCTGAGACTCTTCATGAATCTAGCAGTTTTCCTAGCATCACAGTTGGAAATGTGGCGTGACCTGAGGCCCTTTTGCATCATGGTTCAGAGCATGATATCGAAGGCGCACTGATACCGATGTGAATGTGAAACTTGATTTGGCCATTTTCTGGATGTGGGCCCCAGGGGATTTACTTAAGCTCTCAGAACTTTAGTTTTCATAGCTACAAAATGGGGGCAATGATAATGCCTCCTATTGTGTGAGGATGAGAAGAGGTAAGACTTGTTTCTGTGAAGCACGGGTCTAGTTGTGAGTCATCCTGGAATGAACATAGTTTGTTAATTTGCTGAGAGGAAAGCCGCTGAGCAGCCGGACAGACTTAGGAGGCTGCAAGCAGCAGCAGGGAGCCCTGCCCCAAGGACTCATGTTGGGGAGAGGAAGGACCTGGATTTGCATCTTGACTTGAACACCTCTTAGCTGTGTGGGCAAGCCATTTAATCTTTTTTCAATCTCAGCTTTCTAATTTGTGAAATAAGGATAAGGATGCGTACTTTATTGGGTTGTAGTGAAGAGAAGCATACGTCCGTGTGGAATACACAGCACGCCGTCTGGTATTCATAAGGTGCTTGATAAATGATAGCTCTTATTCAGTATCAGTCACAACTTCAGGAGTGCCTCTCCTGAGTCGTTCCATGTCCCAGTTGCTCAGAATGCTACACACACACACACACACACACACACACACACACAATGACAGAAAGAATTGGGGGGTGAGAAACTAACCTAAGACTTCATTAAATATAATGGTTTTGGCAAAAGACACGGATCGGGAATGATTTCTAGGGAGTCCTTATGAAGTTACTGTACACTAAAACAGAACAGTCATGGTAGCACACAGAATAACATGACACTGAAAATACTTTATATATTCTGAATCAATCATAATCCTAATCATCTCTTAGAACTTTACTCTCCTTCTTTTGAAGACATTCGTGCTACTAATGTTATTTTACTTAATTTAACTAGAATACCTACAGGTAGAGACTTCTGTGTTTACTCCTTAATAATAATTAAAATTAAAAAGAAAAAGATTAGATGCTTTTCTACTTGCAAAAGATTGGAGTTGCTGACTCTTATCTTACAGGTCTTACCTTTATCAGTCCCTTTCAAATATGTTCCAATTATCTCCTTACAACCATCACCGAAATGTACTCTAAGTTTGAAATGCAGTAGGAATCCTTAACAGATTCTTGAACAGTGACTTCAGCCAGAATGTTGTCCCGGACTGGACATGGGCTTTAGGGGACCCAAGTCACCAGATGTAGCATAACTGTCATCTCTGACAGCATGACATGGGATAGCCCCTTCTATAAAATGTATCCCACAAGTATCCTCACATAAGCAAGCTGAGCCCAGTTTGCAACCTCCAGTGGGTTGCAAAGGTAATAAAACATTCAAAGACTTGGATATAAGAGGTTTGGTTTCTTATTTGCCTCCCTCACCTGAGGGACAAACACCTGTGGTTATCCCTCCACTTAATGAGATCGGTTACATCTTGAATAACTTAGTGAAAAGTCCTTAAGTGGGCCAGAAAATTACTGCCGTACTTGCTCTCCTACTACTCCCCTCACCTCCAACTACGGAAGATTTTCAGTTATTTCTATCAGTCTGCAGCCTGATGCCAAGGTGCTCTTGCTTAGGCAACCAAATTCAAGATTTAGACAACACAAGGAGTTGACTAATATAAACTTGCAGACATTTTACATTATTTAATAGCAAAGCATGCTTTTCTACTAAACTGATATAAAAGGTTTCTGGTGGAATATGCTACTTTACATATATATATATATATATATATATATATATATATTTTTTTTTTTTTTTTTTTCAAATTAAAGATGTTTTATGTTAAAAGCTACTTGCCCTAAATCATTTTGTTCTGGGGATAAATTTTATATCTATCTATCTATCTATCTATCTATCTATCTATCTATCTATCTATCTCCTGGAGACTTGGATTTCTAATGTTTCATTACAAATATACATACCAATGCACAGAGTCAACATTCAAGCGATAGTTGGACAACTGCTGCCAAGGGGAGTATTTTTGATGGGCTCAATGGTGGGAATAAGACCCAATAGGGCCCAGACCAAGGCGAGATAAATAAGGTGATACATGCAAATGTGTGATCAGATACTTTTTTTCCCCTAATATTTTGCTATTTAGTTTATCATAGATTGTTGCAGTAATTTTGAGTTCTTAAAATATAGCATTAAAGTACTACTTATCTTGATTGCTGAGTTTTTAAGTTTCCCCTCAAATTTTATATCCGAGGCAAGTGCCTCAGATGCCTGATCCTAATTTTGGCCCTGGTTTGGGTTATTGGCTGCAATTATTCACATGCCCATGTCAACATTCCTGCTGTTTTTTAGCTGAGTAGAAGGTACTTTGTACCCCTGGCATTTGGGTTTTACCATGTGACTTGCTTTGGCCAACATGGATGTTAGCAAATAGGATGTGAGCAGAGCTTGAAGTTGTTTGCAGGACAGGGTTTTCCTTCTTGCATTCCTGCCATCATCATGAACAGAGAATGTCTTAGGAAGCTACAACCCCTGATACCTAAGCCCAGAAGATGTGGAACAAACTTGAACCCAACCTGCAATTTGAATCCTGCAGGCTAGATGAGTTGCCACCACCTACAGACCCATGATCTTAGGAAATTATTACTGTTTTGTGTTGCTGTTGTTGTTGTTGTTGTTGTTTAAAGATTTTATTTATTTGACAGAGAGAGAGACAGCCAACAAGAGAGGGAACACAAGCAGAGGGAGTGGGAGAGGAAGAAGCAGGCTCCCAGCCGAGAAGCCTGATGCAGGGCTCGATCCCAGGACTCTGGGATCACGCCCCGAGCCCAAGGCAGACGCTTAATGACTGAGCCACACAGGCACCCCCACTACTGTTGTTTTAAACCAGTGAGGTTTGCAGGTAGTTTGTTATATAGCATTACTCTAGCAACTCTGAGTAGTAGAGAGGGGAGGTAGGAAATATGCTTCTCTACCTCTCATACTTTTTTTTTTTATAAATAATAATCCATTTCATCTATTTACAAACATCCATTATGCAACTACAATGTGATAGGCACTGGGTTTTCAGAGATGGTTTAAAATGCTGGTCTTTGTGGTTCAGAAGTTTACTGCATAGTAGGAGAAAGTCTATGAATGAGTAGATGCAATTAGCTGTTAAGAGTGCTGAAAGGCAAATCTGCATTTGGTACAAGAGGCACAGAGTTTAATAAGTTATCAAACCTACTAGAGAGAAAAGATTTAATGGAAGAGCTGATTATTATATGGAAGTAAACCCAGATGCTCGCCCAGGGAAATAAAGAAGTTCAGACAGGGACCGTGGCACTGCAGGGCACACATTACCTACAGAGAGAGAAGCTCTTCAGCTCTAGCTAATTGTTAGTAGGTAAAAATTGGAAGCTCAGTGTTATCCTGTCTTCTGGCTTTCAAGAGAAATCTAGATTATTCTTCAAAAAAGTTTCACAATGTTAAAATAGTGGCCATTAATTCAAGCTGTTTCTACCTACTGCACAGGCAAGAAAGTCCCCAGACCCAACAAACAAATAATCAGACCATGGGCCACATTTAAACCTTGGATTTCCAGTTTGAGGTTAACCAATTGGTAGGAAATCAGGAGACAGCCAGCTTGGACAGGGCACGATAGCCCCCTCTCAGGGGTGGGCGGTACTGAGATCTTGCCTTCAGCTCAGCCCTCCAAGCCAGTGCTCCCTGGCAGTGCTGGTGCAACTGGGAGGAATGCATGTTCTTTTTCTTTGTCTTTTTTTTTTTTTTTCCAATTTGCTCAAAGTCACTGAAGGGCATGTTTCTTTCATCAATTTCCATCTCTTAATAACAACAAAGTAATAATAAACATAATGAAAACATCTAAAGTCATAGAAAATGCACTTTTAATTATCTGTAATTTCAGACACTGTCTCTCCCTAATATGCTAGATAGCATGTTTCCTTTAACAACTATGCATATTTCAGTCTAGGAATAATAACAATTCGTAATATTTTTTTTAGGAAAGCAGATTATGCTCCTATATTTTCACTATTAAATTTGCGTAATAAAGGAAAATGTATTTTCAAAATATAACAGATGTACCTTTGTATAAAAATTATCCATCTTTGGTATTATTCGTATAAATCTTCGAACAGTATTTTTTTTTTTCTTGTCAAAATCTAAACCTATCTGCAAACAATAGCACCAACAGTGGAAGGTGGTTTGGGGGTTGGGAGGATAAATGTCAAGTTTAGCAGGACTGCGTAAGTGCTCTTCATTTATAAATAATACACCACAATATGGTAACATGATATTTATCTAGCATTACGGAGGAATTTGGTATTCTACGAACACAAATGTTTTTCATAGTTGGAGGTTACAACTTCAAATGCCCCCAAGAAAGTTGATGAGAAGCTATCTAAGATCTATTACATAATTTATCTGCCTTCTTAAACAGACTAGACTAAAATAAACAGACAGGTAAAGCAAAACCTTGGATTCTTGAAGTTTCGCCTCATGAATAGCATATTATGCTATAATGCAACTTGCCTTCCGTGGCTACGGTAGGAGATGGGATTGTCGAGCCATGTATGAAATGGCCTTTGATCTAGTCTGCAGCCTGATGGTTCTTCTGTATCAGAATCATCCCATGGGAACACAGATTATTGGTCTCCTTCCTCTACAGTTTTTTTTTTTTTTTTTTCAGTAGGTTTGGGCTGGAAAACAAGATTTTGAATTTCTAACATATTCTCAGGTGATGTTGCTGTTGCTGGTCCAGAAATCATATTTTAATCGCCACTGCTATCAGCCTTTCCCTCTTCCGTCCTCCCTTTCCTCCTTCTATCCCTCTTCCCTCTCACCCTTCTTCCTTCATTTCTTCCTTCCTTCCTTCTGTCTTTTTAAAATATATTTTCTAACTCCTACTCCTTCGCCTATGATTTATCAATGCTTTCCACGTGCTCTCGCTTATAAAATGCTCGCAGAAAACTAAGTCTTCTCATCTTACTGCTTCAGACCATGATTGTGCCTCTAGGCTTAGCCCTTTATTAGCAGCAATCACACAGCCAGTTTGGGAAGCAGAACCAGTGTTGAGGGCTCTGGTCCTTAGAGATTCTGTCTTTAACTTGTTTGGACTTACAGAAATCAGGACATCAAGGCATCATTTATCATGAAGTATGGACAATTCCACAGACATTTCTAACACTCTTCAGTCCCTTCTCAGGCTTCCAAAATTTCACTGTCATCTTGAGATGGCAAATATGTTTTTCCAAAAACCCACATTACCAAGGAAGCACCCTTGCTTCCATCAGTTTTTTCCTTCCTTGTGTAAAGTGAGATGGAATATGGCATTCACCAGAATCAGGTTTTTATGGCTATTTAAAAGCCCAGGCTTGTTGTCAAACTCTGATATTCTCTAACCATCACAACTTAGTCCTCTAAAAAATTTACCAGTAACAACACAAAGTCCTCCTGTTTTTCTGAATGTTAAAAAAATGAGAGTAAGTAAGAAACATTCATTCTTTTCTCAAAGAACTTACATTTTAACTGTAAATATATACGGGTCCTGTGTAAATGACACAGAAAATGCTTTCACACATCAATTAAAAGATCATAATGAGGGGAGCCTGTGTAGCTCAGTTGGTTAAGCGTCCAACTCTTGGTTTCGGCTCAGGTCATGATCTCAGGGTCATGAGATGGAGCCCTGCATCAGGCTCTGCACTGAGCATGAAGCCTGCTTAAGATTCTCTCTCTCCCTCACCCTCTGCCCCTCACCCCACTAAAAAAAAAAAATCATAAGGGTATAACTAGAGACAAACATTTTCATTATTTGTACATTGAACTTCCAGCTGCATTTTGCATGTATTTCACTAAATATCAGACATTGCATGTACTTGTTACCTTCTATGTCTATCAGTGAACAATTACAATGCTTACATGGACGTAATTAAAGTACACATAATTATTATAGCAGATAAGATGAAAAATCAAAGGCAAATGACGCAACAATTTTAGATAAGTGAAATTTAAATGGCACCAAAATACCCACATCAGTGAGATCCAAAGGGGAAAGGCAGAAGAAATGTTGGCATTCTAAATTTCCCACAAAACATTCAGATTTTGGAAGTACCAATTTATATAACAACTGTTTTTATTAATTTAATCAATTGCCTATGAAAATATGCAGCAGCATTTCCATCTTCTGAATTACTCCAAAAATTAAAGCAAACAAAAAATCTACATAGTAGTAGATATAAGCAAAGAAAATACCAAGATGGTATTAAAATGAAAGTCAGAGGTATAAAATAAGACAGAGGAGATAATCACAACAACAATAATAATTTGAATGCTTCCTCTGTGCCAAGAATGCTACTGTTTTAAACCTACTATCTAAGTCTTGATACAATTTTGTAATA
The DNA here is from genome assembly GCF_023065955.2 of Ursus arctos. NCBI lineage: Eukaryota > Metazoa > Chordata > Mammalia > Carnivora > Ursidae > Ursus > Ursus arctos. The sequence goes on from NW_026622841.1 coordinate 21,201,408, forward strand.
TAGTTAGCTAACAGTGCCAATATTCAAATTCAGACTGTATTTGTTTCAAATATCTCATGAGAATAAACTGTGATGACAAAAATGTAAGTGAAACCCACCTTCGAAAAGACAAAATTTTTTAAGTCTTTTTTTTTTTTTTTTTAAGATTATATTTATTTATTTGAGAGAGAGAGAGCACAAGTAGGGAGGATAGGGAGAAGCAGGATTTCTGCTGAGCATGGAGCCCAACATGGTTCTCAATCCCAGGACCACGGGATCGTGACCTGAGCTGAAGGCAGACATTTAACCCACTGAGCCACCCAGGCGCTCCTGGAAAAGGCAAAATATTTCGAACTGGGTAGATATGCACAAACACAGGAGACACCCACATGACAGTAAAAGATACACCTTAAATAGCTGTACATACTAAATAGGATAGTATTAAGACACATAAAAGACATTAAAAATAAAACGTATTTTATGTATGATATAGAATTAGAAAACTACTTAGTTTCATGAGTGTAATAAACTTGAATACTAAGACGGAATTTAAAAAGAAAACAAAAAAAGTTCATATTTAAAACTCATCATACATATAAAGCAAAAATCCTATATACTGGCAAACTGAATTTCACAGAATATTAGTATTCTCACATCTACAGAGTGGCAAAATCCTACAGTCAGTAAATACTTGTAAAAATCAGAAAAAACCAAAAAAGTATAAACCTGTATAGAGAATTAGAATAGTAAAGTATTAATAGTAGTTATCTTTGGTAAAAAGGTTATCTGTGATTTTTTCTTTTTTTGGTCTACTATATATTTTTTTTAAAGATTTTATTTATTTATTTGAGAGAGAGCATGCGAGAGAGCAGGAGCTGGGGGAAGAGCAGAGAAAGAGGGAGAAGTAGGCTCCCCGCTGAGCAGAGAGCCTAACTATACATGGGGCTCAGTCCCAGGACCCTGAGATCATGGCCTGAGCCAAAGGCAGACGTTCAACTGACTGAGCCACCCAGGCGCCCCTACTACTCTTTATTTTCAAATGTATCTCCAATTAATGCATACATGTCTTTCATAATGTGTATATGTCTTTCATAATGACAAAACAGATTTTATTTTCAAAAAAAGCAAATATAAATCTATACATGTGTACACATATATGTGTATGCGTGTGTATGCATATATATATATATATATATATACATATATATACACACGCATACACATATATGTTAAAGAGTATTTTAAAACTCTAATACTGCAGCGGTCACTTATTCCTGGACTTTGTGCTTCATGAGGACAAATAATGCCTTTTTTAAACACTAAGGAAATATCCAGAATAATGTAAAAACTTCCCTTTTATAAACCATTTTGAATCTCATCTTCCATAAATATTAATTTGTGTTCATCATTATCTTTCTAGTTTATGACCTCTTTTTTTAAATTTTTTATTTTTTTAAAGATTTTATTTATTCATTTGAGAGAGAGAAAGAGAGGTAGAGAGAGCACAAGCAGAGGGAGGGGGAGAAGCAGGCTCCCCACTGAACAGGGAGTCTGACATGGGGCTCAATCCCAGGACCTTGAGATCATGACCCGAGCTGAAGGCAGATGCTCAACCGAGACACCCAGGTGCCCCTCTTTTTTTTTTTTTTTTCCTTTAAGATTTTATTTATTTATTTGAGAGAGAGAGAGCAAATGAGAGAGCACAAGCAGGGGGAGCAACAGTCAGAGAGAGAGGGAGAAGCAGACTTCTTGCTGAGCAGGGAGCCCAAAGCGGATTTCAATCCCAGGACCCTGAGCCGAAGGCAGATGCTTAAGCAACTGAGTCACCCAGGAACTCCCAGTCTGCGAACTCTTCTGTGGGGAATAACACCAATATATTTTCCACCAGGTATATAAAGAAATCCTACACTTTTTTTTTTCTTTTTGGTCCTAAAATTACCTTCAAGCTTCGAGAGTTCTCCTAGGCATGGTATTCTTGAATTCGTTGAACATGTCCATGTTCCACTTACTAATATCCTTCATGGACATGAATTTAATTGTGTCCCTTTTCACCCATTATTTTTCTGAACTGAAAATTTCTGATCCGGTCTTACTATTTCATTCCTTTGATCATTTCCATTAACCTTTCAGGCTGTTCTAACTGTTTTATGGCTTTAATGGAATGCACTGAATCAAACTATGAACTCTACTCCAAGTGCAAAAATATTATTTCTGTTCAAAGACTTAACAAAATTACATAATACTGTTTTTGCAATTTTATCATGGTTATCTCTGGCATTCGGTTGAACTTTCTGAACTGCTACTCTACACTGGATGGGCTTCAAGAAATAGTTGACATAGATTCAGATATCTTTTTTTTCTAAACACAAGTAATAGAGAGTGTTCCCTTTTATCAACATAGTTTGGATTATACTTCCCCAAATACATTACCTTCTACTCTCCACACCTGAAATTCATCCACTATTATCTGGCCTATTCACACTGCATTACAAAATGTTCCTGCAGGGCCCATCCATCTCACCAGTTTTGAACCCCTTCCGAGTCATCTGCAAACTCAGAGATCTGTCTCAGGACAGTCATACAGCTAACCTTCCTCCCCAGGCCCACATTCTTCCAGTTGCTATCACTGGAGCCGTGGTGGAGTAGTATGTATTTACTCCACTTTTGGCTTAGTCCAACCTCATGCTCTGATACTAGTCCTGCATACCAGAGGGGAATTTCAAAAACTTGAGCAAGTGCTACAGGTGAGAAGATCATGTTCACCTGGATGCTACCTAGTCCAACTTGGACTTCCCATCCTGTTCCCTACCTTGACTAGTCTTCCTTATAACCAAGCCCCTCCCTCATACTCTTATTTTAATAACAGGTCTGTGTCTTTGTATGTGGTCTGTTCACCCTACTTTTGTTGGTTTGGTTTTTAAATAAAATGCTTTTCCTTACTCTTGCTTCCTTTGCTAACTGCCAGGTCAGCCTTCCTTTTCCAAAAGCAGTGGTTAAGAATCACCTGGAAGGCTTATCAAGCTATAGCTTCCTGGCCCCAACCCTAGAGACTCTGATTCAGTATTATTAGGCCAGGGCAAGGTCAACAACTCTGCATTTCTAACAGGCTCACAAATGATGCCAATGCTGTTGGCCTAGAGACCACGCTTTGAGAATCACACAACTTCCATGATTTCCATTTATTTTTTTTGTTTGCCAGAGGCATCCCTTGATGATCCACCCATCCGACCAGCTCATATGGGTTGTCTTGATGGGCTTTTCTACATCTCAGGACCCTATTCTTTCCTCTAACCACTGTATGAGGAAGAGAAACAATACCAATTCTAATTCTGCTTCTTGAAATGATGCTGATGATGACGATGACAATGGCAATGATAATGAGCCTCAATTTCCTCATCTTTAAGTGGAGATAAAAATAGTACATCCCTTATAAATTTCTGAAACTATTGACTGAGAAAGCACAGCACTTTGCATGATGCCTGGCACATAATGTGTGCCCAATAAATGTGGGGTATGAGGCCATCAATGCAGATGACGATGGCAGAATATCATTAATTTAATAGACTGATTGATTAGTTTGGGGGAACATAAGTAGTGAGCAAAACAGATATGGATTCTGCCCTGGGGGAGACAGAGACAGGAATGAGTACACAGATAATAACAGATTACAGTAAGTACTACCAAGGAAAAAGAACAAAGAAAGAACAGAACAGAGTAACTGGGAGAGGCTGATTTCGTCAGAATGGAGAGGGGCAAACTCTACAGGAAGGTGGCATTTGCAGTTTCATCTAAGCAAGGAGCAGCCATGTGAAGAAGAGCTGGAGGAAGAGAATCGCTGACATGGGAAACTGCCCAAAGAAATGTTTTGAGACTGGAAATTGTTTGGTTTGTTCAATGAAAAAGCAGCAGGTCGCATCGGTGGAAACTAATAAACAGAGGAAGAATGCGCTGAAATTAAGAAAGAAGTAAACACAGGCTAACTCCCACAGAGGTTGGCAGGGTGTGTTAAGGAGTTTCTCGTTTGGTCTAAGAAAAACAGAAAGACTTTGAGGGTTTTAATTTCTAGGAAGGGGCACGCTACATTCTGATTAACATGTTAACAAGATCATTCTGGGTAAGAACGGGTTGCAATAAGGCAAAACTAGAAGACGGACAGGAGGTTCTAGGTCTGGTCTAGACAACAGAGGAGAGTAGCTGGATTTAGGGTGAGGGAAGTCAGGATGGAGAGAAGTGGGTATATTTTAAATACGTTCTGGAAGTTGAACTGCCATGGATTTAATTCAAGGTATAAAAAAAGAGGGCTCAAAGCTGATGACTGGGTTTGATATATTGCAACACTGAGGCTATATTCATTAAACCAAACTCTCTTTACTTATTTTGACAGTTTTTGTATGTATTGTATATGTGAATGATAAATATTTCTTCTTATCTGAAGCTAATTTAATTGTGAATACTTATTTTCTGGGTGATTTTCCTAATAACTTACAAAGTTGACATTTTTCATAGTCTTTGGTAAAGTGTAAATAATGGTAGCATACGTCTTAAGCTCCCTCCAGAAAGCTTGTAAAATTTTTAGGTCAAATTATTTTTTAAATAATACTAGCTAATATTTATTTAATGCTTTATATGTACCAGACCCTGATTCATGCCCAAATCACTAGACTTTACAGCCCACCCAAACTGGGAAAATTTACTCATCTTCTCTCACTAAGATCACACAGGATCGCTGAGCCAAAGTTGTAGAATTTCCACTTCTACTACTTCGGTTCAGCGATCCTATGTGTTTACGATAAACTGTACCACCTTGCTTTAAGTTCCACTGTTCTAGTATGTTTCTTTATCACAATTTCTTTCTCCTTGAGCTTCTCCGAAATGTCAGGAGATGGCAAGAACTGTGCAATTGACAACACAAGATCTGAACGAGACTTCCTCATCTGAGTTTGGGTAATCAAGGAGAATGCACGTTAACATACAGACACCTGTTGTTAATACCAGTAATGATGACAATGTCACTTACCGAGGGTCTGCTCTGTTCCAGGCACTGTCCTGGAGCTGCACTGAACATGCATCATTTTGCTTACTCTGAACTCCGCAGGCTAGATGTCCTGGACCATTGCACAGACAATATTAGACATGGAGGGTTGTGCTCATAACCACCCCACCCCCAGTGGCACCCTCAAGCCTAACCTGGAGCAGATTGGAGGAGGAGAAAGGGGAACAAGATGGTAGGTAGAATGAGGAGGTGTGAATAGAAGGAAAGATGAGAGTCATAATCACACAAACATTCCTGCTTTTAGGGGAGGCACTATACACTGTCTACATGATCAGCCAAAAAGAAGAGAAACACACAGCTTGCAGTAGAAGTAGAAAATGAGAACAAACTTGCTCCTCCGTTTACATGGAAGGGAGTGAAAAGGTGGTGAGGAGAAAAACTCACTTACTGATATCTTCTTCTGAGGCCAGAATTACATTTATTATTATTTTATTATTGTTTTAAAAATCAAACAAGGAAAATGCACCTGCTGTGACTTTCCCTTCCTACATATATCTACATAATGACCCTGTGTCATTGTAATTCCCTAGGTATTTTGCAAGCTAAATTATCATTCCAAAGGAAAAACAGTATTACATGCACAATCCCCCCATCTATCTGGCTAACCATCCTTTAAAAATCGCACACACGCACACACACCCTCCCCCCCCCACAATCCCCCAGCTCATTTGAAATTTCTTTTGTTTTCATGCACTGTAAATTGGTGATAAAGTGTTATTACTGAGCATTTGGCAGTTGGATTCACTAACTACTTTTTGAATGTCAGTAAGAATATACCAAGGGAAAACTGAATTATATAATGTAATCACTTGGGCTAATTATTTTCTTTGCTGGTCCTCTAAAGAAGCAATGGATGGGAACTCACAAATATCACATTTATTTTTCTTAGCAGGAGAGGAGAACGGGTCTGTGATTAAAGTGGCATCATGTTGCTTCTTACAGAATGTGTAATGGGTCTGAACTGCAAGAACAAAAAAGCAGGTACACCCATTAACTACGGTAAAAATCCCCTTTTAATTGGGTAAGCAGTTTCCATAGAAATGTATACAGTAAGTAGCCACTACACATATAAGCCAAAGTGGGAGAGCTTTACTGCTGATAGCAGGAGATTCTTCACCTGAAGCTCTCCTTCAGTTTACAAATATAAGAAAAAAAAAAGTTTCAACCTTAGAGCCTTTCCTAATTGCACATAGCATTTCCCAAACATAAGCCTGTTAGAGATTCTAAGAAGTCCTGTAGTATGTACCTGTTTAAGTTAATTTTGTTTGAGTCAACATTTTCCAAATTTAGGTAATCACAGATGATATTTTGTTTTGCCTTATTCTGTTTTTTTCATTTTTTTAAGGAGTAGCTAATAATACACAAACAGCTTGGGGCATGTTGGTGAACAAGAATGTCTGGCTTTCATCTTTACTAGATGCCTCACTTGATCGCACAGTTGTTGCCTCTTTAACTTCGTCCATTTTATTCATACCAAACTTGTACCCAAAATGTGTTTTGCAAGGAATAACTGCTGAAATATTGCTACTGCTATTTAGAAGAGCACAATTCATATTACTATTGCATAGCAACAGCTTTTCTGAACAAGAATATGGTTAAAATAAGAAAGAACACTTTCTCTGAGTCTGAGGATTGTGTACCAAGTTTTGTTGTTGTTGTTGTTTTTTTTTTTTTTTGGTCACAAGAAGGACTTAATGAGACTTTTTTTTTCACATACTGAAATTCAACATTCAGGATGGATGAAAATCCAGATTCAATTCTGAGAGAAAAAAACTGTACATTTCTTACATATTTCTTAAATGCTTAATGCATGCCAACTAGTATGCAAAACACTGGGGACATGACAATGACTGAGATACAACCCCTCCCCCTTGATAAACTGCCTAACCAACATGTGAAGTGTTAATCGTGGAATTAGCAAGAAATTATGGAAGCACGGGGAAGGGAGAGGAGTTGCCACATGGGTGCACATGATGTCAGATCCAATGATCAAAAAGCATTGTACATATGTGACACACCATTGGTTTGAAAGAACCACAAAGCACACACACAAAATCAAGTCTTTGTGAACTCAGAGGTTTTTGCCCAGATACCCAGTGACCTCAGTACTTCCCCTGTGCGGCATTCCATTTAGCTTGTTTCTATGAAATTGGTATACCTTACCTCACACACATATGCCCATACAAAGCCATTACAACTCAATACTAAAAAGACAAATAACCCAATTTAAAATGGGCAAAGGATCTGAAAAGACACTTCCTCAAGAAAGACATACAAATGGTGAATAAATCCATGAAAAGATACTCTACATCATTAGTCATTAATGAAATGCAAATCAAACTCACAACGAGATACCACTTCACACCCACGAGGCTAGTTAGAGCAAAAAAAGTTAGCTAGTAACAAGTATTGATAAGGATATAGAAAAATAGAAATGCCCATGCACTGCTGGTAGGAATACAAAATGGTATAGTCTCTTTAGAAAACAACTGGTAGTTCCTCAAATGATAGAATATAGAATTACCATATGACTCAGTGGTTCCACTCCTAGGTATATACTCAAGATAAGAGAAAATATAGATCCACGTAAAAACTTGTACATAAATACTTATACAGAATTATTAATAATAGACAAAAGTAGAGACAATCCCAGTGCCCAACATCATCCTAATGAATAAATAAAATGTGGTACATCTATACAATGGAATATTATTTGGCCATAAGAAGAAATGAATTACTGATACACAGTACAATAACGTTGAACTTGAAAATGTTATACTGAGCTAAAGAAACAAATCACAAAACACAACATACCCTATGATTCCATTTTTGTAAAATGTCCATAATAGTGAATTCACTACAGAGACAGAAAGTAGACTGGTGGTTGCCTAGGGCTGTTGCAAGGTAGAGAGACATTAGAAAATAAGAGGATAGGGGAACAACAGTTAATGGGTGCAAGGTTTCTTTCGAGATGATGAAGGTGTTGTAAAATTCACTATGGTCAGATATGGTTGCAAACATCTGTGACTGCTGAAACCAGTAAATTATACGGTTTAATGTGAAGTTGTCTGGTATGTGAATTGTAGTGGATGGTATCTCAATAAAGCTGTTTTACAGCATTAGGCAAGAAACTTACTGCATTTTCAATACACATTTGTTGAATAAGTGATAAATAAATCAACAAATGTATAGATCGAACTCCAAATGCTTTACTTGAATAGATTCTGCCATTTAAAGACATGTTTTCAAGTCGGTGCTTTTTGCCCTTAGGCGCACTGCCACCAAGTGGTGGAAAGGACCTTGGTCTTCGGTACAAATTTCAGGACTATGAATACAGGTATACTCTGGTGGCTTCCTGCTCAAATATACCAGATCATACTAAAGATAAGTCCATACCTTACTATGTAAAATAATCCCTAAAATGATTATATCTAGATATATGAAATAATAAATCAGAAAGAAATAAAAGTCCTTGGAAAGTATAGAAAGAAATGCCACGCTTTGCTCTCTGGCCTTTCAAAATTGGCAAGCACAACTGAGGCTAACGCTTGCTAACTTTAATTAAAACGCTCCTGTCTAATTTAGTTTGAGTCCTGTAACAGTCAAACTCCTTCTGGGATAATGTGGAGTTCAGGTACTTCAGAAAAACTTGGGCATAGCACGCCCTTTTGGGCAGCTTTCCACCACTGTCAGCAGTTCTCCTCCTTCTAAACCACAGATGCTCCATTCACCTTGCTGAGACTGTTAGGGCTAATGAAAATCACAGCCTTAGATCGCCTTTTTAATGCTCTGAATTAGCACATAGCCTTTGCCTTTCCCTCTGGAGCCTCTACTTCCTTCCTCACCTTTCTGAGAAAGAAGAAAAAAAGTTAGATCCACAGCCATCTCAAGGATAAACTCAAAAAACTGTTCAAATTGCTTTCTCCAATGAAAGAGGGAAGGAGAAGAGAGATCCACATAGTAGGTCTTTAAATAAATATCTGTGCAATGAATAAATAAATCCCGTCACGAATTCAACTAGTATTTCTATGTACAGTACAACCGCAATTGTCATACCAACTCATTTTACATTAACAGCCTGGACATACCATCCGTCTTCTTCTAATATATATATGCATTCACCAGAATCTCCTACACACCAGTTTGCATAGAACTTTGGCATACTCTCACAATGGCTATGATTTCAGGTGAGAAAAGTAATGATGATAAGAAATGAACATAGTTATAGGAAGGAACAGCAAATAGATGATTTTGATTTTTTTAAATTTAATTCTACCTTATATTATGCATTTTTATCATACATTTGGGATCAGACCCCTAAGTGGAGGAAAAAAAAAAAAACAAAAACTCTTAACTAATTTCATTATGATCCATTTGGCAATTACCCTGTGAAAGATAATCAATATAAACTTACCTAAGACACTGCTTTTATGGCTATGACCGTTAAATGCATATGGCTGGGGGGGTGGTCACTGCTAATAAAGGCCAATTATGGAGAGACATGAAATTTAAGGACAGCTACTTGGGGGGAAGCAGTGATGTAGTAAATTCAGGAGAACTCCATTCAAAGAGTTACACATTGTAATAGAGGTGTTCATTATCTTTATTAATATATTTTATGATAACTATTTTCTGTTTATAGCTAAGAACCTAAGGCAAAAACCCAACATGGGTGATCCAACAGCAAAATTGTAAAGGAGGCAACTGAACACCTTAATGGAGGTGGACGTGCCAGTTACTCTCCAAACAAATGGATGGGTCAGTTCCCTACTTGACCAACTCTACGTGCTCAGAAAGTAGCGCCACATCCAATATGTCTCAGTAAAAAACCAAAACAAAACAAAATGATAAAACTAAAGATATGCAAAAAATAAAAGGACACAAAGCCCTATCAATTTTTAATTATCATATCTTCCTTCCATTACTTAGACACATCTGAGAGTTGATGGAGTGGGGACATCTGCATGCTTGTTGTAGTAAATTAAATTTATATTTAAGAATTGGGTTAAAAAAACAGAAAACGTATTTTCTTCATAGTTAATGATATGTTTATTATTAAAATTGGAACAGATCATTCAGAATTATAGGATCTAAAATGTCAGTAGGACGTTAACCTTTTAAATTACGAAATAAGAAGACGATGATACTAAAGAGAAAAATAAACAAGGGGGCATTTAGATCTTTGAACTACACATAACCTAGTATATAAACAGAGAAATGTCTTTCGATTCATTGCTCTTATAAAAGGGACATTTTTTCACACTTGTGGAAACCTGAGATTGTCATATTAACAATATGTAAGAAATGTTGGTAATATACTTCTCTGTTGTGGTGCATGTCTCTATGAAACTAATCAGCAATCTCTTTAACAGTATAATCCACAGTACAGTTTCCGTGGTTATAGTCGTCTGCTCCAGCAGCTATCACAAAATATCATCACGGACTCGGTGGCTTAGACAACATAAACCTATTTTTTCACAATTCCGGAGTCTGGAAGTTTAAGATGAAGGTGCCAGCAGGGTTGATTTCTGGTGAGACATCTCTCCTTGGCTTGGAGATGATGCCTTCTGTCCCCACGTACCCCGTTTTCTGTGTGTTTGCACTGAGAGGAGAATGCACTCATGCCTCTTCCTCTTCTTATAAAGACGCCATTCCTATTAGATTAGGGCCCCATTCTTGAGATTCATTGAACCTTAATTACCACCTTACTTAAAGGTCCTATCTCCAAATACAGTCACATTGGTAGTGATTAAGGCTTCAACCTATGAATTTGGGGGAAAACAATTCAGTCCATAACAATGTTCTCTAAAAACACATGAGTCTCCATAAAGAGCTTATAAAATATTTTGATAGAAAGCTAGATAACTTATATACAATGTACGTATAATTGTCTTTCTTTTTTTTTTTTTTTAAGATTTTATTTATTTATTCGACAGAGATAGAGACAGCCAGCCAGAGAGGGAACACAAGCAGGGGGAGTGGGAGAGGAAGAAGCAGGCTCATAGCGGAGGAGACTGATGTGGGGCTCGATCCCATAACGCTGGGATCACGCCCTGAGCCGAAGGCAGACGCTTAACCGCTGTGCCACCCAGGCGCCCCTATAATTGTCTTTCTTATGTTTACAATTCAGATGAGCCAGAGAACAAAACAAGGCTTTGGGTGGCCAAGACGAACAAGACATGACGTCTGTTTTTTCTCACGATCTAGCTGGGAAGAAAGCATGGATGGCAGGCTATAGGGGCACAGAGGAAGCTAAGAAAGCATAAAATGCTTCACAAATTTGGATGCCATCCTTGAGCCACAAACGTCATATTTGTCTATGTTTCCAATATGCCAAAATTTTTTCTGTGCATCATTAGGACATCATTGTATGATTCTTCCAGGATTCATGAGAATTATGGAGGGACTAGTTGCTTTGTACATATTATAGGTGAGTAAAACTGGGTATAAAGAGGGTACATAGGAAGTTTTAATATTTGTGGCATTTTGTTGTTTTGTTTTTGCTTAATTTTTGCAACTATGCTTTAGGCTTCTGCTGAAGTGTAGAAGAGCATCTTCTATTTCTTTCTTTCCCACATCACCCAAAGCCATGCCTCCTATTCTGTAAGCCGCCTCTCCCAAATTTCACACCTAAGCAATCGTCAAGCCCTATGGGAGGAAGTAATTATCATTCTTTACAAATGAAGGGATTGAGGATTAGCAAGTTAAATAATTGGCCAAGATGAAACAGCTAATAAGCCACAACCCAAAAATCAACCTATGTCTTTCCATTACCCTTAAGACAAAAACCTAATCACATTAGCAAACCACTCAGGAGCTATACCACTTTTCCAGTCCCCTATCAGTTTCCCATTGGACCTACAATCTTCAGTCATATCAGATTACTTCCCCTTCCCCATCCCTTGCTTATCCCAAACCTTTTCCCGCTTCCTTCCTCTGCCCTTCTCTCCTCAGCCCTCGTCCCAAACCCTGACTCCCTTCCTTCATCTTTGTTGAACTGTTATACGCGGGGCCCCTCACCTCCCTCTTTCCCAACTTTTCTTTGGCTCTTCTATTTCTTGCATGTTTGCCTAGTCTTTGAAGTCAAGACTGGTGCCATATGCATCTTTCTATGTCCAAAGAGTGGCTGGAAGAGTACAGAAGATACACTCACTGCCAGCTGCTTTGTCAGTATGGACGCGGTGGTTCAGTTGTATATCTCGGCCTAGAAACCATACTTGATTAGCTCACTACATACCCAGCCATCTTTTTTATTATTATTAAGCATCTTGAGAAGAAAGCGAGCTACTGATGGGACTTTCCTGTCTCACTACATTACAAAATGATAGTTTTTAACGGGGGTTTTTAACTTCTTCTATATATCTTTATCTGCTATCTTCTTAACTTGCTTTTAAGGTGATTTTTCTAAAACTTCCTGAATAGATTGATCTATTATCTATTTGCAGAATCAGTACATTATGTAATGGTTGAGGCAACCATATGCATTTAAAAGAATATGGGAAGGGATTATGAAGAGAAATTTTCTTAGAAATAGGAAATATATGTATGTTATACATGTATATGGTATGTATATGCATGTACATATATATGAATGTATCTATATTATAGACATTAAAATAGAATTTAATATTCTGAATCCACTGCCATTGGGCTTAAAGAACATATCTGTGTGAGGTAGACATGCTCTAGGTCAGTAGAGAGCCATTCTGAACACATTGCAAGAGGGTGACCCATGGATCCCTGTCCCTTAAGGAGAAGTCTCAGATGGGCAAAACACCTGCCTCAAAGGACTTTCTTTAGAGGTGTTTTCTTGGGAGAAATATAAACTCGTACACCACGTGAAGTGAAGTATGCTACTCATGGGAGCCGGGGGAAAGATACGGAGAACTCTTAGATTTGGTTACAGGTTTTCAATTATGTGCCAAGGACTGACCTAGCAGACTCATTTGTGTCTAAAAAGCCAGATTGTATCAATTCTAGCCAACATTTCTCTAGAAATGAGAGAAAACCTACACACTAAAGTAAACTTTTAATAGTATCTTGCTTATATTGCTGCAGATTGCTTTTAAAAGCATTCTAGAATCTAAAGGTTCTAAACTGTTTTCATTTTGTCATCAATGTTAGACCTAATGGCTTCTCCTCAAGAGTGAACTTTCCACCTATCTCCAGTGTGTGCATGGGCAATGCACAGAGTTTGTCCAAGGCTGGGCACTTCCTTGGTTAAAGATCAAATATTTTTTTTAAAGTATGCATTTTGGGACACCTGGGTGGATCAGTTGGTTAAACATCTGTCTTCGGCTCAGGTCATGGTCCCAGGGTCCTCGGATTCAGTCCCACATTGGGTTCCTTGCTCAGCGAGGAACCTGCTTCATACTCTGCCTGCCTCTACCCCTGCTGTGTGCTCTCTTTCTGACAAATTAATAAAATCTTAAAAAACATTAAAAAAATAAAAATAAAGTATGCGTTTCTGTATTGATTCAGACATCACATCTAGACCTAAGGCAGTGGCAAATCTCCTGTTTATTAAGGGTAATTATAATTCTTGAGTCAAAAAGCTGTTATTTGGAAAATAATAATGGACAGAAAACGATTCTTTAGTTCTTAAGAAAAAAAAAGAGTTAAAAAAAATCATGGCGCTAGTGATTTAAACAGAATGTAAGCTGGCAACAGCATTCAGAAAACCTCCCTCTGCAACCCCCTTTTCAGCACTTCCTCCTGCCATCTCTTCTTTAGGTTCTGACTTTCATGAGAGCAAAGACTATCAACTCTTCATATCTTCACAGAGTTCATGTTAACACTTAAAACAGAGAAAAAAAAAAACCTACTCCGAAGGCAAGCAATTGATTAGGGCAATTGATTGTGTGAATTTATAATTATACTACAAGCCCATATTCAAACCTTTTGTAGCCTTCCCAGAACCTAGTGCAGTACATGTAGCCAAAATACATCCACCAGTACTATATTGATGAATATTCTAATAGATCAGAAACATTAACATACATGGTTACAATTAAGAACACACCTATGTATTTATTATATTTCATGTAGTTTAGACAAGTTGTCCTTAATCTCATCGATTACAGATCTCCCCAAGAAGTTTAATTATTATGGAACTTTCAATATTCATTTTATAGTGTAAATGCTTTAATTTATATTTAATGTTTACTAATTCTGAAAGTCTTGAGGAAGACCACAGAATTTCTCTTGTTGTATATAAAATGGTATCATACTTGAAAAATCTGTTAGTTCATGTAGGCTCACATTCAAAGGCAGTCTAAGTGCAAGAAAGGACCATGATTTGAAAGGCAAAACAAAAGTCTGATAAAATGCATACTTAAAACTTAAAAGCACAAGCTTGGATTTCTTGTGGGATTTTATCTTTTGAAGAATTATATTAAGGTTGAATTTTTAAAACTGATGAAAAGTATTTGAATAACACTGATAATAAAGTTCTTTTCTCCCCATCTTTTTAAGATTTTATTTATTTGTTTGTTTGTTTATTTATTTATTTGAGAGAGAGAACTCACAAGTGCGGGGGAGGGGCAGAGGGACAAGCAGATTCCCCATTGAGCAGAGAGCCCTACGCAACGTGGGGCTCTATCCCAGAACCCTGAGATAATGACCTGAGCCAAAGGCAGAAGTATAACCAACTGAGCCACCCAGGCTCCCCACCCCCATCTCTTTTTTTGTTTTTGTTTTTTTAAGATTTTATTTATTTATTTGACAGAGAGAGAAAGAACACAAGTAAGGGGAGCAACAGGCAGAGGCAGAGGGAGAAGCAGGTTCCTTGCTGAGCGGGGAGCCCAATGTGGGGCTCGATCCCAGGACCCTGGGATCATGACCTGAACAGAAGGCAGACACTTAACCAACTGAGCCACCCAGGTGCCTCCCCATTGCCATCTTTTAAGTAAAAGTAATAAATTACATTTTCCATATAAACTCAGTCTTACAGGATGAGCTTAACTTTACATTAGAATAGTCAAAGACTATATCAAAGATTTTATTATATCAACATTCATTTTAAAGCCTGGGTAGAATAGTTAAAACAATATTATGATCATTTCCTGAATGAAATCATGCCTTTTATAATAGTTACAGATCATACTACGTATGTGGAAGATCTTTAAAATGTATACCCAGTTACCAAGAGAATTACACAAGACATAAACACAACTCTATTTTTTAAATGAATAATTCTTCTAATTTACACATTCATCGTGTAATCTATAATGAAATACTTGGAAATAAGGTGATTAGTTTATAATAAAAATGTGAGTCTAACAGCAGCAAAGCCAGGAGCTGTATAGAAAAATACTTGGTACCCTATGCAAAATGTAAAATAAAAATAAAAAAAACAGAAACGACAAAATACATACACACAGAGCATATATAGAACAGTTACTTTTCTTCCTATATTAAGAGTTCCTGCAAATCAACCAAATAAAGATGAATATTTTAATAAATGTATAAAGGTCAAAAAGATTGATAGCTAACTCACAAAATATAAAATGCAAATGTCCAGTAAGACTATAAAAATAAATCTAAATTAAATAAGAGTGAAAATTAGAACAAAGAGAGTCCATTTTATAAAACTGTTAGGTGAATATTGGTAGAAAAGAAATGTATTTTTTTTTATTACTCATTTATTTAAGAGAGAGAGAACACAAGCAGAGGGGAGAGGCAGAAAGAGAGGGAGAGGCAGAGGGAGAAGCAGACTCCCCGCTGAGCAGGGAGCCCAATGCAGGGCTGGATCCCAAGACCCTGGGATCATGACCTGAGCCAAAAGCAGATGCTTAACCCACTGAGCCCCCTAGGCACCCTGAGAGAAATGCATTCTTTTGGAAACAGGCAGCTCTGGCACTGCTGGTGTGAGTATAAACGTTGCTGTGATATTTTTCCGTAGCATATAAGCAAATAAATGACAAAGATACAGAATGATCATCTCAGTGTTTTTGTTCTTTGTGTGTGCTTTTTAAATAGAACTTGGAAACAAAATAATGCTCAACAATAAAGAGCTGGAGAACATACACATGAGTACAGGAACATACAGAAGAAGATGCTATGGATGTAAATATGTGTGCATATATGTATATTCCTACATATATTTCTCGGCTAAGTTACTTAGAAATCATAATGGTATACAATTGGCTTAGATCTCAATGATGCATCACATGTCCAAATATTGTGTATTAATTTGATGTACATTTGATCTCACATATTTGCAATTAGAAGTTTACCCATGATCACTATAAATTCTAGGTGATTCTATAACTGCATTTGCCTTATGATCAGTAGTATACATTACAAAATAATTTCTATATAGTCATTCTATGTTGCTGTACTTTGATGTTACAAATGTAAAAGTTCTTTGTTTCAACAAAAACTTCCATATAAAATGACTATGTTAAATTGCTCTCATTTTAAAGACAAGCTATTTTAGTTAGAATAACGCTACCTCTAAAACCAAAGAATTAAAATCCTTTGCCTATTCTTAGTTTAATATTTATGGTTTGATCAAAGAACAAACAACTCCATTGTCTCACCCATCACATACATTATTACCTTATCTGAAGATGAAAGCATTTTCTGAATAAACTTGAAAGCCAAAAAGTAAAATGGATAGCATAATACTATTATGGTACAGGTTAGCAGATATAATCAGCATACCATACCTTTCCATTTCTACTGAATAACTTTTAAAGAGCCTATGATTTTTCCTGTACTCTTTACAAGGTAAAATGATTTATTCCAGAGGGAAAAATCCAAAGACTGGTAAACAATTTTTTGTTGTTGTTGTTGCTGTTACAGGAAAAAGCAATTGGAATTCAAATGGTAAAGCACTTTCTCCAAATTACATGATTCAAATGAAACTGACTAAAAAAAAAAAAAATCTGGGGTAGATGATAAAATATCTACTTGAGTAACTACCACATAACAATTATTAATTTACAATGATAGGCGGTGACCCTACCTTTCTGAATAATATGTACCATCCGTGCCCTTAACTTTTTAAAATTAGATTCTTTCTATGGTGTTTTCCTTAGATATATTTGATTTTATTGGTTCACCTTCAACATAACATCTACAGTATTTCCATATTAACAAAACAATCTTACCAAGACATTTGAATTTAATATCAGGAAACCTGTCATCATCTCTCAAATGATACCAGACTTTTCTACTCAAGCACATATTGTTTATACAATTTCTTTCATTCACTCCTTCATTTATTTTCCCCAGATAAGATATTCAGGAATCTCTCATTTGTTGTTTAACTCATTTGCTGTTTAACACATTTGCTAAATAATAATTTTTCAAAAGTTTCAGTTGTATCATTGGAATAATTAGACTAAAGAGTGCTGCATCTAGAATTTAGTCAACAAACAAGTATTCAAACACTGCTTTTAACCCCTATGCAATTAATCAAAGTAGAGTAAGGACATGTACGTAATATTGGGACTTTGCAATTTCATACTAATAAACGCAGGAGGCAATTCGGGGATAAGCATTTAAAGTGTCACGGTGATGTATTTTGAAAAGGACAGTGTAAACTAATCTCGAGACATTGACTTACCCAAGACTGAGAGCTCTGCAGAGGCACTAATATTCTCATTTTTATATGTAACAACACAGGTGTAAGTTCCACTATCATCATCTGTCACATTGGAGATAAGCAAGTTGCTTCCACCCAATAAGGAATACTTTTTGGACCTGTAAGACACAGGCATATAAAATTAGAGAGTAGATTAATGTGCAGATATCTATGTGTATACCAGGCAAGGTACTCGGAGGTTTAAATAAACTCCACAAGAGACCAAATTATAAAATTAGAAAGAAACTCTATTTGGGGGACCTTGGTAACATCACATTTATTGATCAAAAATTCATTCAAGATAAACCGCTCCCACTGGAAGGCTATGTGCAGTCATCAAAGAAATTAAATAGATTAAACCTGGAACCAAGATTAGTACTGAAAAGAAGCTTACAGATAATCTGGTGTAATTTTCTCATTTTGGATATGAGGACCACAAGCTCCAGAGAAAGTGATTCCCCACAGTGGAAGTCAATGTCTTGTGTCCTGACATCTGATTTAATAACGGTGGTACAGCCCCACTTTTCATACTGTACCAAGAAAGTCTGGCTACATTCAGAAAACATGTTTTGACATGCTAAAGCTGCAACCAGATTTCTCACATGCTTTAATATTCTAAGAAGTAGAGTGACACCATAGCATACAGTGTTGTTATATAAATATAGAGGGGAGATGAAATTTAAAGATTGAAGTTATTGTCCATGAACCTATCTCATCATAGAAAACGGATATGCTAAAAAGGAGCACACCAGACCTCCAAATCAATGAAATTAATTTCTTAAGTGAAATCCATTTAATCAAAACATTCCGGGCTAAGTGTTCCATTCTATTAAGAGTTTACTTTCTAACTATGCTTTAATATGAACGTCTAATAATTCAAAGCCAGCCATGGTTTCCTTTTGCCTTATCTTAAATAATTGTTACATCTGGATTGTGAAAGGTATAACTGGAGCTGAAAAAAGTTGCAGAGACCCTATAATGACATGCTATATATTTCAATTCAGAAAACATTAATTTCTTGGGGTGCCAGGGTGACTCAGCCAGTTAAGCGTCTGCCTTCGTTTCAGGTCATGATCCCAGGGTCCTGGAATCGAGCCCCACGTTGAACTCTCTGCTCAGTGGCAAGCCTGCTTCTCCCTCTCCCTCTGCCTGCCGCTCTGTCTACCTGTGTTCTCTCTATCAAAGAAATAAATAAAATCTTTAAAAAAATTAAAAAGAAAACTTTAATTTCTTGATAAATATTTCACTCTCTATACCACTTCCTTAGGATGAGATCCTCCAAAGTATCTTTGCGGAATAGTTTTTGGACAAGGCGTTTTCAACAGCAGCACTGGCTTTCTAAATTTCTTTTCTGAATTGATCTCGTAGATTTGACTCTGTTCCCCATCTCTTTATTCCATTGGGTAAATGTCTTTCACATACTGTATAATGTCAAGGAATGCAGGGGAAAAATCACTTATCATCAAAAACTCTAGTATTTCTCAGTACCTATATCAAATTAGAGAAAGAGAAACAGTGACATATACTTCTCGGAAGTCTTCAGTTTGTGATACCTGGGTTGGATGCCTTCCTCTCCTCGTAACCAGGTAAAACTCGGGGGAGGATAGCCAGAAACACAACACTCCAGGATGGCGTCTTTTCCTTCAATGGCTACCACATTGGATGGTCTTTGCAGAAAATATAGCTGTCTATGCAGTCCTGGGTCTGTGGAAAGAAAACACAGGATCAACATCTTTTATGAAAAACACCGTAAAGATAAATGATGTAGATTGAACCATTTTTTTTTCCTAATAAGACACTCTAATAGAGAAGAAGGAAAGAAAAACTGTGAAGTTACCAGTGAAACGTATCAACTAGACTCTTAAAAGGTTTCTCCATCCCTAGTTTCCAGGGCCATGATAGAATATTCTTAGCTGTTGATGACATCATGGTATAAGGCAACAGGCAGAAGCTTGAGGTGACAAGTCACTCATGTGGGCTGCAGGACTTGTGAACTTCTCATTAGAGAACAAGACAATATGATCAATAATTTTTCTAAACATGATCTCCTGTAACTTTCTGATATGTTCAATTTGTCTGCCACTAATATCTATGTCACTTCCTTCTGCTTGGTCTCTTGCTTCTGTGGCTGTTAGAACTGTGTTAAATAACATGCAAGTCTTGAGAAGGTAGAATGTAGAAGGTACTTCAGAGGGGAGGGGGATGGTGATGAGTATTAAGGAGGGCACATATTGCATGGAGCATTGAGTGTTATATGCAAATAATGAATCATGGAACTTTACATCAAAAGTAGGGATGGACTGTATGGTGACTAACATAATATAATAAAAAATTAGTATTTAAAAAAAAAAGAATGTAGAAGGTACTGAAAAAAAAAATCTGCTGTCTTCCAAATAGACCTTACATTAAATTTTGTTTTGTATACATTAAGTTAGGCTGTTTCTAAGCCTTCTCTTCATTTTTTTAATTTTTAACAACATTCCAAAGAGTTTGTCCCTAGAGCCCAGACTCTGCAGATGAAGAGCTCCTGTATCCTCCTACCTCACCCAATGCATTTTCTAGCTCTATATAACCCACATTATTCATTTAACTTATTTGTTTGTTTGTTTGTTTGTTTGTTTGTTTGTTTGTTTCACAGAAGAAGAGAGAGCAAGTGAGTGGGACTGGGGGGTGAGAAAGAGAGAGAATCCCAAGCAGCCTTCATGCTCAGTGCAGAGCCCAACACGGGCTCCGTCTCACGATCCTGAGATCATGACCTGAGCTGAAATCAAGAGCTGGATGCTTAACCTGCTGAGCTACCCAGGCACCCCAACATTATTCATTTTTACTAGCAGGTAACTGAAACAGTGTCTTTTCAACCTAAAGACTCATTCCATTCACCTTAGAACTTATTTGTTCCAAAGTTGCTAAAATTGTATCAGGTGGAACAAGCAAAAAAAAAAAAAAAAAAAAAAAAATTACAAAATCCTGGTTCAACATAGTCAAGAGAAAACTCAATGAGAGTTAAGAGCTCCTCTTCCACCTACCACATATATATCACTCCTAAAGCCTGGGACACACCAATAGCAGTCTAGGGTTAGGATATCCCAGCCATGGTGTTGTCCTCTGACCTGCTTGCTGACTAAACTTCTATCACTCAAAGTTCATTTAAGATTAAGATGCTATATTTCCACATCCCTATTAAAATCTGCATCCCTCTATGGAAGTTTGATTTGGCTATTTTCAACTTAATGCATTATGGAATTAACACGTAATCTGCCATTTTTCAAACGCAAAGCACAATCTTGAAGCAGAGAAAATGAGGCCATGAAATCTTAAAAAACTAGCATTGGGGTGGATGGAGAATTGCCAAGGAAAATTAAACCCAAGTGTGTCATAGTGTGAGGCATAGAGGAGCAGAGAGGAAGTGAGGTAGGAGATCTGGGACACATTTTAACACTGCTGTTAATCTTCCTTGACCTGACCCAACTCCACACAGCTTGAGCTTAGGTTAATAAAAGAATACCAACTCTCCAGTTAATGGTTAGAATGGTAACTGTCATCTAAAGTAGTCCGTGTGGAGAAAGACAAATACACACTTTTTCGGTTTTCTCGCATCTCTTTCTGGTTGTTACAGCAACAAAAATAAATACTCTTCACAATGAAAATATTGAAAGAATTTTTGAAATGTGTTAATACTTATTAAGCCAATATTGTAGGAAAAAAAGTCTCAAAAGCTTAAAAAGGTGCTGGTGGTATGTGTCATTTCCCTTTTTGAAAGTGACTTTTCAAATCAAATGAGAATGGTTTGAAGGATAATGTTACTTAACAATAAATTTCCTGAAATGGACAATTTCCAAAATGTACATTTATAAATAGCTATCTTCATAACGAAGTCTTATCTATTTGAATGCTTTACTTCCATCACCTCTTCCTCAGCAGAAATGTTCCAACGGCATATATTGCATAATATGCTACTATACTATTCTACACACACACACACACACACACACACACACTCTAATACTACTATCCACAACATCAAGTAAGATCTACTTATTTTGATCTTATGTCTAAAAGGAAATTTACCTCTTATCCATAAAAGAGCCAATAATTCAACTCAACTATATTTTCTTTTATTAGAAAACAAAATCAACAGATTGTTTGTGCTTGTTATTTTTTAATTTTAATTTACTAAAAAATTGAAGAGTATGGAGTTTCCATATACCAGTTCCCCATCCCTTGACATTGTTTCCCCTATGACTAACAACTTACTCCAGGGTGGTACATTTGTTACAATTAATTGATATTGATACATTATTATAAAGTCAATAGTATACATTAGGTTCACTCTTTGTGTTGTACAGTTGCATGGGTTTTGAAAAATGCATAATGTCATGTGTTCAGCATTGTAGTGTCATATAGTTTCACCACCCTTAAAATCCCCTAAGCTTTACCTATTCTTCATACCCCCACCATGCCTAACTCAAACCCCAGAAAATTACTGGTTTCTCTGCTATTTCTATAGTTGTACCTTTTCCTATAGTTGGAATTATACAGAATATAGTCTTCTGATAACTGATTTATCTCACTTCGTAATATGCATTTAGGGTCCCTCTATATCTTTGGGGGGTTCGTTTGTTCATTTGCTCTTCTTGCTGGATAGTATTCCCTTATATGGGTATACCATAGTTTGTTTATCTATTCACCTATGAAGGATACCTTGATCACTTGGTAATTATGAACAAATCTGCTATAAATGTCCATGTGCAGATTTTTGTCTGGTCATAACTTTTCAACTCAATTGGGTAAGTACCTTAAAAAGTGATTGCTATAATGTACAGTGAAACTATTTACCTTTGTAAGAAACTCCCAAACTGTCTTCCAAAGTTCCTCTGCAATTTTGCAATCCCAAGAACAATGAATGTCCTGTTACTTCTCATCCTCCTAAGCATTTAGTATGGCCACTGTTTGGATATTAGCCACTTTAATAGGTGTCTAGCATTATAATTGCTCTAACTTGCAATTATCCAATGACATATAATCTTGAGCATATTTCATATGTTTGGTTTCCATCTTTTAGATCCTTTTCAATAAGGTGTGTGTTCAGATATTTGTCTATTTTTTAAATTAATTTGTTTGTTTTCTTATCATTGAGTTTCTGGTGCTTGTATATTTTGGATACAAGTCCTCTATCAGATGTGTATTTTGCAAATACTTTCTGTCTGTGGCGTGTTTTTACTTTCTCTTAACATTGTCTTTTGCCAAGCAGAAATTATCACTATCACAACTTACCAATTTTTCCTTTCTATTTTGTAAAATAGTCTATTTTAGACTATTTTGTAAGTCTAAAAATTCATTGTCAAACCCAAGATCACCTACATTTTCTCCTGTTATTGTCTAGTAGTTTTTATAGTTTTATGTTTTACATTTAGGTCTATGATCCATTTTTAATTACTTTTTTTAGAAAAAGGTATAAGGTCTCTGACTAGGGGTTTGTTTGTTTGTTGGTTTGTTTGTTTTAAAGATTTTATTTATCTGACAGAGAAAGAGACAGCCAACCAAACTACCCATAAAGTGAGAGGAAAGAATAAAAACATTTTTTTAAAAAAAGATTTTATTTATTTATTTTACAGAGAGAGAGACAGCCAGCGAGAGAGGGAACACAAGCAGGGGGAGTGGAAGAGGAAGAAGCAGGCTCCCAGCAGAGGAGCCAGATGTGGGGCTCGATCCCACAACGCCAGGATCATGCCCTGAGCTGAAGGCAGATGCTTAATGACTGAGCCACCCAGGCGCCCCTGTTTTGTTTTGTTTTTTTCATAAGACTGTCCAATTGTTCCAGCACCATTAGGCTATCCTTTCTCCATTGACTTGATCTTGTTCCTTTGTGAAAGATCAGTTGACCATTTTTGTGGGTCTGTTTCTGGGTGTTCTATTTTGTTCCATTGATCTGTGTGCCTATTTTGCCAATATCACACCATCTTGACTGTAGTAGCTTTATAATGAGTTTTGGTATCAGGCAGTATGCATCCTCTGACTTTCTTCTTCAGTATTATTCTCACTATTCTAGGTCTCCTGTCTTTCCATAAAAACTTCTAAATCAATTTATGAAGATACACAAAATAACGTTAACTCATTGGGATTTTATCTTTATCTTAAAATATCAGTAGTTCAGGCATCACTGGGCTCGTATTGCCACTGAGTAACCATCTGCTATTACTTTTTTAGACAGAGCGTATATATTCCAGATGACTTCAATCTCTGCCTGGCCCATTTCAGTTATGTTTATTATCTTTGTAGCTTCATTGGAGGCATTAGTATTTGTGACCTGATGATAGGTATAAAAATGTCAGCTGTTGCTACAGAAATTCAGTTTTATTTCTCCAAAGATAATTATCTATAAATATATAACCTCATAAATTCTAAGATTATGGAAATTCCCCAAAAAGCTAATAGAAATGTTCTTTAATAGTAAGTAGTTCATATGTTTCACAATGTTGTGATGGATTAAATACGATCACAAATTGTGTGAGTTCCTCCAATCCAGAATGGAGTGTCTAGTTCCCTATGATTCACATCTGGCCTGGTGCTGTGTTGTGCTTTGACCAATAGATTATGGTGGGCATCATACCCACCGTATGAGCTCTGGAGCCAAGACCTCAAGAGATTTTACAGCTTCTGCCATGACTCTTTCTGAGACTAGCATCTTAGTCTAGCTACCTGAAGAAGACACATGGAGAATAATGGAGTCCCCCACACCAAAAACCACCACCAACTGACAGACATGTGATTGTGGCCATCTTGAACCTTCCACTTCAGCCAAATGTACACAAGGGTGCCAAAGTGAAACCAGGAGAGGAATTGCTGAGATACATTGCAGGATTATAAGAGATCATAAATTATTTCAATTCACTAAATTTTGGAGTGTTTTTTTTTTATGTAGCAATAGATATTTGCCTTATTTTTCTTCCCTAAAATGTGATTTTTTTTTAAAGAGGAGTATCAAGAAAGTAGATTTATGTTTTAAAAGAGGGAGGATGGAGATACAATGGCCAAGCTTATCTTTGTGTGACAGAATCATGAGTGGATTTTATTTACATCTTAGGATTTTTCTCCATTTTCAAAGTTTTTTTTAAGAAACATATTATTTTTAGAGTAGAGTGTTTTTTAAATTCTAGTGTTGCAAGGTGGATAACAATTATACAAGGAACAAAGAAATTATAAGAGTCAATGATTAAAACACAAAGCATGTATTTAAGATCAGATGAAAGTTTTCTCTCTAGGCTCTAAAATAGTACAGATGGAAAAGCCCTGGAAAGAATAAACTCGAAATTTTAGGTCATGACTTCTGTTGACTAAATTGATTTTACTGGGACTAAGATGGCATTAGGAAATATTCATAAAAATAGTTTTTGTTCTTGCTATATGGGCATTGACTACTCATATCCAAATGAAATTGTTCAGCTAATAGGCTGAACACGGCAATTTTTTCCAGTTACTTAATGAGTATGATTTCATCACAGGAAATGGCATCAAATATCAGTTTGTAATACTCTCTTTCATAAACTGGGTGATAGGTATACAAATGGCCATTTTATGTTTACTCTTTAAACTGCACATACATTTCATATGCTTTTATGTATGTGCTGTATGTTTTAAAATAAAAATGAGAGGATAATGCAATGGTAGATATGAGAAAACATATTGGGCAATAGCTTTAAAATCAAACCAGCAAAAATGGATTTTTTTCCTCTTTTTTTTATTAAAAACTAAAAAAAAAGAAGCAGACCTCTTTTGTATGATACTCATGGAAGTGAATGCAAACAAATATGCAACGGTTTTTCTGAATTGATTACAAGCAGTCTGATTTGCTTAGACTAAGAGCCCGTTTAGCTTCTTCCTGTTGGGGGGTGGGGAGTATTGGCATGATTCTCCATCTGACCTATCTCATTGACCTGATCTCATTGTCATCCTGGTAGCAAAAGAGCTAATCTGAGAGAGCAAGAGTCTCCTTCCTTCCTGCCTTCCTTTCCTTCCTCTCCTTCCTTCCTTCCTTCCTTCCTTCCTTCCTTCCTTCCTTCCTTCTTTTTTGAATGGAAAATTTAGCCTATTTAGCTTAACCTGTTATCTGAGTTGGAGGGGACTAATCTATAATCATTAGGAAAATGATTCATGATGTAGACAGTGGATCTCACAACTGTGTGGGTTCAGGAACCAACGTACTCTTAAAAACTATTGAGGACCCTTAAGAATTTTTGTTTATGTAGGTTATAGCTATAAATATTTAACATATTAAAACTCAAAATTGAGAGATTTTTAAAAATATTAAATTTTTATTTATAACTTACCATAGTA
Organism: Ursus arctos; assembly: GCF_023065955.2. Classification (NCBI taxonomy): domain Eukaryota; kingdom Metazoa; phylum Chordata; class Mammalia; order Carnivora; family Ursidae; genus Ursus; species Ursus arctos. The sequence goes on from NW_026622841.1 coordinate 21,227,366, forward strand.
TGTGTATTTTTTAAAACTGCAATTTCCAAAATAAAAATATTACTGAGAAGATGGGTAATACTTCATACTTTTACAAATTTTTTTAAAGATTTTAATTTTAAGCAATCTCTACACACAACATGGGGCTCGAACTCACAACCCCATGATCAAGACTCACATGTTCTACTGACCGAGCCAGCCAGGCGCCCTGAGTTTTGTGAATTTCTTTAACGAGTGGTTTAATAGAGAATAACTAGACTGGTGTGTTAGTTTCTGCATTCACTTTGTTCTGATATGTTGGTTTGGTTGAGTTATATGAAAATAATCTGATGTCAAACATATATAATTGGAAAAGTAAGGTATATTTTAATAACCTTTTCAAATAATTGTAGACTTTATCCTTTAACACTACACCAGTAAGTAGTTTCTTGCAAGTAAGTTGGAATGCAGACTCTGACCCCATATTGATAAACATTTTGCACTGTTACATAAAAATCTGTTGGTCTATCCTGCATTTTGAACAGATCTTTTTACCCGTGCATGATACTGGTCCATCGATCTGTGGTCATTTGGGATGGCACAGGGAATTAGACAGATCTTCTCAATGTTGACACATTTCATTATACGGTATCAAAAAAATCCCATTTGGGGGCGCCTGGGTGGCACAGCGGTTAAGCGTCTGCCTTCGGCTCAGGGCGTGATCCCGGCGTTCTGGGATCAAGCCCCACATCAGGCTCCTCCACTATGAGCCTGCTTCTTCCTCTCCCACTCCCCCTGCTGTGTTCCCTCTCTCGCTGGCTGTCTCTACCTCTGTCGAATAAATAAATAAAATCTTTAAAAAAAAAAAATCCCATTTGTTACTATCACCACCAATCCCCTCAGAAAGGTCTTTTAATGTTGTGATGCTATCAAGCTCCTAGTGGCAGATACAAGTTTTCCAAATTTCTAATTTTAACTTAAAATCTTGAATTTCATTCTTGGCAGCAGATACTATTTTCCTTAAACCGACTGGCTCACGTTGTTCATTTTTGAGAAAATGTCTAACTAGTACCCAAGTCTGAATAGCTACAGTTTTTCTGTTGATTGCCCTTTCAAGTAAAAATGGTGTTTCATAAAAAAAAAAAAAAAAGGAGCTAATTCAGCCTGAAACTCAAATGATCGCAAAAATCAAAAACTAATGTACTGAGACGTCCTTCATATGTATTTCCTCTTTAGATATTCAGAATATTGAAAGATATATGAACTTAAGGATTAAGAATTAATAAAGTTAATAATTTTTATTGCTTCATGAAAGGTATTCTTAGTCAACATGGTGAAACAATATGAAAAAAAATTGTATTGTCACTAAAATAGGTTTGAACCTGCAGATCCCTTGAAAGCATCTCGAGAAACACTAAGCATCCTTAGACCAATCTTTGAGAACTGATGTAGTAAGTTTATTTTTTTATTTTTTTTTAAACTAAGTCTTTTTTTTTTTTTTTTTTTTTAAGATTCTATTTATTTATTTGACAGAGAGAGAGACAGCCAGGGAGAGAGGGAACACAGGCAGAGGGAGTGGGAGAGGAAGAAGCAGGCTCCCAGCAGAGGAGCTTGATGTGGGCTCGATCCTAGAATGCTGGGATCATGCCCTGAGCTGAAGGCAGACGCCTAACGACTGAGCCACCCAGGCGCCCCTGATGTAGACAGTTTAAACAAATAAGCCTATCTTCTGAGATATTCAGGAAGCACATTTCCTTTCAACATGGGAATAGGTTTGTATCCTTGAAGTAGTAATTGATAAAGTAGGGGTGTCTGGGGGGCTCAGTTGGTTAAGTATCTGATTCTTGGTCTCAGCTCAGGTCTTGATCTCAGTTCAAGCCCTGTGTTGGGCTCCATGCTGGGTGTGGAGCCTACTTAAAAAAAAAAAAAAAAAAGGTAAATGTCATTCCCCTCCTCCTCCTCCTTCTTCTTGCTATTATTATCATTATTATTACTTTCATTTGTAAAGGCAGTGAAAAACTTAAGTATTTCCAGTCACCGTCTTTCAGCAATAGATTATTAAAAGTCAACAGTATTTTGGATCACATAACCTGACACATTTACCTACATTTCACATATTTAGAAATAAGAACTCAACTGTCTTCAGGGTCCATTACTCAAAGAGTCATGGAGAAGGAACACGGGTAAACGGAGAGAGAGAATATTTTCTATTTTTAGGGCATTTCAATTAAAGAAAACGTTTCTATTAGATGTTACAGTAGCCAAATTAACTGAGTCTGTGAGGCCAGCTAGAAGCTAAAAATTTTTTTTTTTAAGATTTTATTTATTTATGTGACAGAGAGACAGCCAGTGACAGAGGGAACACAGCAGGGGAGAGGGGGAGGAAGAAGCAGGCTCCCAGCCGAGGAGCCCGATGTGGGACTCACTCGATCCCAGAACGCAGGGATCACGCCCTGAGCCGAAGGCAGATGCTTAACGACTGAGCCACCCAGGCGCCCCAATAGAAGCTAAATTTGACTCTGCATTTTCAGGTTTTCCCAAATATGTTAAAGCCACATGAATTTGTCTTACCTCATGATAGATACGGCTCACTACATATATTATCCAACACTGGGTATGTTGCAGAGTGAAAGGTAACTCTCTTTATAATTATTCTAGGACATTAGATGTCCCTGGCACTATCCCGTGCACAGTGGAAAGCATGCTCACCCCGTGATGACAATGACCTTCTTTTCATGGGGCCATTTTCCTCTATTCCTGTTTATGAATATCAACACTGAACTTTCATGGCTGAGTCTAAAGGATAACTGAGGCAGAGAGAAATTTAATTATGGACTGTTGGCATCCGTGTCAGCAAAACAAAAACAAAAACAAACAAACAAAAAACAGTTCTCACAACTTAATAACTATCTTCCTCAAAATAACCAGTACTTGCTTTTAATTTTTATGCTTTCTGAATGCAAACCTTTTTTTTTTCCTTGTTGTATACTCTTTGGTTTTCTTTATTAAATGACTGTCCCAATGGAATATCAAACACTTTTCCAATTGGAAATGAAAGGACACTGCAGGCTACTGTGGGATATTCTCTTTGATTTCTTCCCAGGCTTAAGAGTTACAAATTAATTTAACTTCACAGAGCGAGTTTTCTGTCTGCATCCTCAATTTCAAGCTAACCTACTGTTCACCTGCTGGATCCTTAGCCACCCCCCATCTAGTTCTGTTTCAGGAAATTCAGCAGGTACCCTGTGTCTTCAAACACAAGCAGGTATAATAATATGTGCTTGGAGTGAAAAATTCCATCAAACTCCTTCTAACTCTGTGTTTAGAGTGTCTTTTATTAAAAACCAGTTTAATCCAGACTGATCACAGGAATCAAAATTTATTTAATAAAAAAAGAAAAAAAAAACCCTCCATCTGGCTGAAAGCCAAGGAGCTTTGAACAGAGAAGAGAACCATTTCTCAGGAGTTAGTAGTCATCACTCCACAATTCTATTACTTCCCTTCCTCATTTACACCAATTCAGTACTAAAAATGACGTTCCCTCTCTGTAAATATTCCTACATCTGTTCATATTTCCTCTTTCTTTCTCCATGTACACACACATACTGCTATTTGTAGATAGAGTTTGGAAGAAGAAAGCGGAGTGTCTATTCTTATCATTGGCATATGGTTATATCTCTTCTGTCTCACAGGCAAATTTTAAGTCTATCAGTTTCATTTTGTAGCAGGATTGAAGGAAGTAGTTTTTAATTTATAGAATATATATATATATATATATATATATATATATATTTTTTTTTTTTTGTAATTTTACAGCCGACAGTAGAGTCCTAGAAAACAAATGCTGTCATTATGATGTGTCAAACTTAGTTTAGGGAACCCAGAAATCTTCATAACTTATATAAATGCATAAAGTAGCATTTAAAATTTTCTAGAAAAGTAATTATTTATTTTATATTTTTTAAGATTTTTTTTTTTTTACTTTTTAAGATTCTTTTTAAAAAAGATTTTATTTTTATTTGAGAGAGAGAGAGACAGAGATCGTGACAGAGATATCAAGAGAGAGCAGGAGCAGGGAGGAGAAGGAGAAGCAGGCTCTTCACTGAGTAGGTGCAGGGTTCAATCCTAGGACCCAGGATCATGATCAAAGCCAAAGGCAGATGCTTAACTGACTGAGCCACCCAGACACGCCTATTCTAACTCTTGTTTTTGTTAAAGAATCAAAAAAAGTACTTGGGTTATTTCCTATTTAGCCAATGTTGAAAAAATAAAGGTATGCCCATAACTCATGACTATATGTCTTTTTTAAGCTCTAGGAATAAACTGATATCAAGCAGGACCAGAGAAGGAAGCTCTACCAGTTCCTTCATTGATTTTTGTGACTTTTGCCCTCACAGGTTTTAGGTTTAGCTTCTACACACACTCAGAGAAAGCCCCTTGTTTATGAGTCAGGGCAGACTGCTGGAATCTTCAGTCACCCATGCTGGGGCTACTTAGTGTCATATTCCTAGTAAATGCACAGCTGACCATATATCAGTCCTAAAAGACTCCTGGGAAAAGAGAGACTATCTCTTTTTCAAGGAATCTTTATTCCTTCCTATAGAGGATACTCCGAAGTATACCGTTTTTGCTTTTGACCTTACAAGAAATAGCAACGCATCAGGGGACGGGAGTTAAGAGGAGATCACATAAACAATATCTAATATCATTCCAGGTCAAGAATGAAAATAGAAAAATTAGTGGAACTGCTGCAGGAGAGATCACTAGTGACATTAGAATAATAGGCATGGCAAGAAAAATGTAATAGATCACCCAGTATTTCAAATACTTTTACCTTGGAATTCTGGACGAGACCGATGTCCCCAAAACAGCACTGAGAAATGAAGACATGTTTTCTTTTTTAACAAATTCAAGAATCAAAGAGACACTGTCTATTTATCCACTCCAAGTCAGCCTAGGCTTACTAACATATCAACTTTGTGTATCTGAATGGAATTTCATCAAGTGTATACAAAACACTGATTATCTCTACTATCTCACATTGGTTAAAAGACCTGAGTTACAATAACTAATTCTAATATACCATGACTGTCCATTGGCTTCCATGTTCTGCCCAGCCCTGGTTCCCAAAGAGGGCAAGCTAAAGCTATCATGGTTGGGGGTTGGCGGGTAGAGCATATCATGATATGGAACTTGGTCATTTCACTACATGGCCAGTTGTATACAATAAAAGGTATCCAATTTTCTTTTGGTGTGTTTTTTATGACAATATAAACTAGCTAAAAACCATTTTATTCAATTTAATTTAAAAGTAGGATAGTCTCATTTTATGAGATTGATTTTGACACAATGATTGTGTTTTTGCATGGCCTTATAGTTTTTTTTAACATTTTATTTATTTATTTGAGAGAGACAGAGAGAGTGAGAGAGAGAGAGCACAAATGGGGTGAAGGGCAGAGGGAGAAGCAGACTCCCTGCTGAGCAAGGACCCCCCCCCCCCCAATGTGGTTCTTGATCCCTAGACCCTGGGATCATGACCTGAGCCAAAGGCAGATGCTTAACCAACTGAGCCACCCAGGCACCCCAATTCTGTGTTTTTTTAAAGATTTATTTATTTATTTGAGAGAGAGAGAGGAGAGTGAGTGAGGGAAGGGGGAGAGGGAGAGGGAGAGAAATCCTCAAGGAGACTCCCTGTCAAGTGTGGAGCCTGATGTGGGGCTCAATCCCTGGACCTTGAGATCATGACCTGAGCCGAAATTAAGAGTTGGCTGTTCAAATGACTGAGGTACCCAGGCACCTCCCTTTATTTATTTATTTATTTATTTATTTATTTATTTATTTATGAGCTGGGGGAGGATGGGAGGGGCAGAGAGAAAGGGATAGAATCTTATTCAGGTTCCAATCCCAGCACAGAGCCCAACACGGGGCTCAATCTCACAACCATGAGATCATGATCTGAACCAAAATCAAGTCAGATGCTCAACCGACTGAACCACCCAGGAGCCCCAGTTTCTAATAATTAGAGTTTGTCTAGCAAACTTGAACTCTTAAATGCCATAATTACAAAGGTGGAGTTGGAGATGAATGTGGAATTAAATAATAAATGAGAGCCCTGGCAGAAATTCTGGAAAGGCTGTTCCAGGCCAACCTTTTCTCTTAACAAATAAGGAAACAAAGGATTTTAGAAGATTCAGTGAATTGTTAATTACTAATAAAGATCAAATACCAGAAGTCTTATTTATCTTCTCTTATTTCTAAGCCAGTGACTTCTGCAATATTTTGTATAGCAAACAAAATGATGTTGATGGAAAGTTTAGGGTGAAAACCACGTAGCAATGCATTACTAGAGAAGGAATAGTTGACTATACTCTGCCTTTTAATGGATGTGAAAAACAAACGCAGAGACACAGTACTGTGGGTAAATAGCATAAAATACGTGTAACTACCACTAAAAAATGAACACTTAGATATCCAGAATCAAAATCAGGTAATTTACTCTCAGATGAATAATCTTGACATAAGAATCAAATTCTTTAAGACTGAATTCTAATATTTGAAAGTAATTATAATAGTTACTAAGGACTTAGCAATTCCAAACATTATATTTGGCCTCTTAAGTTAAAACCTCATAACAACCCTTAGAAATATGTGACATTACTCTCTACATTTTGTAAAATAAATAAAGATTTAGATTAAGTAACCTGCCCTAAATTGCACCACTAGTAAGTGGTATGACGGAGATTTATACTTAGTCTGGTATCATACTCCATGCTTTTAGCAACTTATTGTAATAATGGCTCAATAGATCAATATTAACTCAATAGGAAATGGACTATAGTAGTCCACATGCTGACTCCTTCATGCAGCCTGAATTAAGTCTAATATTTAGGAAACGTGGACTTCACATGGTTCAATTATAATATCATCTTATATTTCATTCTTTTCTATGTACATGTAAGAGAGAAACAAAGGAAACAATTTTATCCAACTTAGATCTATGAAAGGTTAATAGTGTTCTATTTATAGCATGGCATAAGAAATAGTTTTATTCAAAACTAGCCAAAAGAAAAAAAAAAAGAAGAAGAAGAAGCTAACTATGGGAAAATCCTTTAGTGCAGTGAAAAACATTGAATATGATACAAAAATATCAGTAATACCAGTAATACGTTAATCTGATTTGCTCTCAGCTTTCTTATTTCTGTTTTTCTGTGTGTATGTTTATATCATGATATATATTATTCAAAAACCTTCAAGGATTCCCAGCCATCAATAAAGTGAATAGAATCAAGTCTAAATTCCTAGACATGGGATTCAATGCTCTCCATAAAAATAGGTTCAACTTCTCCTTCCAGATTTATCATCTGCTATCATTCTACAAATGGTTATCTCCTGAATATCTAGCAAAAGAATCATCTCTACAAGGAGTCTGCAAATTTTCCACCTAGAACTGACTTATTCCTTGTCTGTGCTGATTTGGAACTAGATATACTTACCTGAATTTGCCATTCCTGGCCTTCTGTTAGTCATATGGCTACATGAATGAACTCTCTGCTTAATGGTATATTTCAAAACAAAGAATGTGTCTTCTTTGTTTTTTCCTACAAACTATTATTCTGCAGAAATTATAAAACAAATAGTAGCAAAATGTAATTAATTTTGTAATATAAGTAATATTTAGTCAAACTAAAAATGTTATAATAATAAATTCTTGGTGATGAACACAATTCAGAAACCGTTTGTTTTAAAACAAAAAAAATAGTTCTCCTTTAAACAATATGAATTTTGAAATATTTCTGTTAAAATGCATTTCAAGAAAAATGAATATTATAGAGAAAAATCATTCAAAATATACTTTAGTCCAACTGATTCCATTAAAAGCCAACGCTTCTAATCGTACCGATATTCAGAGTTCAGGTCTATCCAGGACCCAGAGTCATTTAATCGCAGTTAAACGAATGAACAATAGATTGAATTACCAATTGATCAATTCAATTAGGCCATTAAGAAAACTGAAATAAGAGTTTCAGTGTACGGGCCAGTTATTTCAGTCAACCTAGTGCCCAAAGCAGATTTATAATTCAGCAATTCAATCTACCGCTTGGCACTCAGATGTCATGAGAACCGAATAAAGTGAACCTGACGATCCCAGTGGCCCTCAATACCTCGTACGTTCCCCATCACATGCAACAAAATACTTCAAACCATCTCAATCTTACTTAGTGTTGTATTATCAATATTTCAACAACAACAACAAAAACCCTTTACGACAATTTACTACTAACTTACTCTGTTAAAAATGTAAATTCCGCATAAGAATTCAATTTCTGTCTTAAAACATTGATCAAAATAGTTACTGATTTCCCTACCTTTGAATGAAATAAGTAATTATTCATTTAATCTGGAAAATATAAAATGTTATGGGGAAATTTTAACCAGGTATGACATTTCAAAGTTTGCAATTTATTTTGAACATCTTAGCACCACTATTCCACACCCAATCCCAGAGAAACGTGCCACCCCCTAGCTTTTACTGAGCCCGGATTCTATCCTCTCCCTCATATGCCCTACGTGGTGTGTTTTCGAGAACTACCTTAATTAAGATCTCGTCCCTCATCTTCGCTTCCGAATCTTGGCTGATACCACTATGGGTCAATGCTCTCCAGGTTAATTCCGCACATTCTACCTTACCTTCCTCGCTTCAGTTTATCTTCCTTACCTCCAGGTTTTCCACTCCAACACTTCCTGTGCCCTATGGCCTTGTTAAAAAGATGAAGTGCAGGTCCCCTGAAAAGCTATTATGTCTCCTTTCTCTGTGCTGTGCTGATTCTGCTCTTCTGACCTGCTGTGCACTTCCTTGCTTTTCAAAATCGGCAGCTGGAGTTTCTATGTGAGGGAACCACTATATTTCTTCCTTCACAGTACAGTCTACTTCCTTTGTCTATTTTTTTAAAGATTTTATTTATTTATTTGATAGAGTAAGAGAGAGCACAAGCAGGGGAAGCAGCTGGCAGAGGGACAGGGAGAAGGAGGTTCCCCACTGAGCAGAGAGCCCAATGCGGGCCTCAATCCCAGGATCCTGGGATCATGACCTGAGCTGGAGGCAGACGCTTAACCAACTGAGCCACCTAGGCGCCCCATGTTTTCCCCACTACGCTATTGCTGTTTTAGGGCACAGTCTCCCAAGTTTGTATTCTTAGCAACCAGCATGATGGCAGGTATATAAAATTCACTCAAAAGTTTGTTGAATTATTTAGTGAATACATTGAAAAGCAACATTTTGAAACAACTATTTGATTCTTAAAATCTGAATTTAATGGATCTCAGTTACTTGGTGATATCAAGCACTTAATATATAAAAGGGGCAACTTTTATTTTATATGAACTTGAGTAGGAATACCAAATTATATATTAATTAGTAGTAGATAATTCTCTACACACATTAGCATTTACGTTTCAAACTAACAGATAGATAACATCATCAGTCAAGATGGTACTTAAATGACCATGAAGAAGAATATATTTTTAAAGAATGGTGACTATTCTGATATGACTTTAATGCTTATAACACATATTAATAATCTGATGTTTTCTTATTTTAACTGACTCCTTCTTACCTGATTAAATTAGCATTAGAATTGAGAGTGGGTCATCTATCTATGTAATTTATTATTTCCTCAAATCAGTACTTACAGAAAACAGAAATTGAGTCAGAAAAGATTAGCAAGATTTTACAAATGAGAAAATCATAAATGGCAATTAAAAGAAACTGGGATTGACCATCCATCCATCCATCCATCCATCCATTCTCTTACTCAATTTTGTACTTGTCATGGATTTGTGTATTTGACCTCTAAACCAACTTGCAAACTCAGTGATAAATGGGACAAACATATGCTCCTTCAGCAGATCCTCTACATGGTCAATAGTATAGGAGACAGGTTTAACCAAGTACAACAATAATGAGTGTGTGTGTGTGTGTGTGTGTGTGTGTGTGTGTGTATTACTTCAGCTCATAAGTCCTTTTTAAAGTTTGTATTTGAATTCACAGAACTTGGAGAAAATTTCTCATTAGCTCTAATAACTTCAAAAAATTTGTTTCCATTCAGATAAAAAATATCCATACACCTCCAAAGTACCCCAACATATTCTTGATTTTAGCCAAATTAACAATATGAAATTTGGCTTTAAATAAATCTCCACAGATTATAATGCAAATGTGTCTTACAAGGTGAACAAATAAATGTAAGTGGTGATTTAATGCTTATGTCTCTGTGTCTTTCAAAACTTCCTATTTCAGATTTAATATTTAATTAGTCCAACATTATCCCTTAATACTTCTGGAAAACAGACCGTTCAGTCATATTAAGATAGGCTAACATAGTCTTGCCAATTTTCTATGTGGCTTACCTAGGCTTCCCATCTGATTGACTTAGATGCATTATTAAGGACATGTGAATATAAATATTTAAAATTTTTGTGTAGCTAATGGATGCCTAAATAGATGCATGTGTGTGTTGGGAATAAATGCTACATTTGCATCTGTCACTGCCTAGTGGATGGAAGGAAATCGTGGTGCTGATGGATATTGACACACTGAAGTCAGTATCCCTGTGACTGATGGAGGAAAGAGTACACAAAAGAATTAGAAGAGGCTTCAAAGATGTCCTTATCAAAGTACCTGGGAATGTTCAAATTGTCAGTTTACTTTTGAAGAGACATAGGAATGTTACCCTCTACCTAGCTGAAGGACTTGTGGTAACTATACACAGCATGCAGAGACAAGAGCCAACATCAATGCTTTGATAGGGAGTCTGTCACAATGACTCAAGTGTGTGTCTTCTTTGTGATTCTCACAAGTGAGTCTTTGTAAACCCTCCAAGTGCTATTAAATGAGAAAGTAGATATTACATAGATAGAAGATAGTAGCAGTTATTGCAAGAGAAGAGATGTTAGAAAATCTCCAGTCTAACCTCTGGTTGTTTAGGAGATGAAAAGGAGCCCACAGTCATACATTTGCCAGAGAAGAGAAAGGAAGAGAAGAGATAGAGAGAAACTACTTTCCTTATCATAGTATCAGTCACACTATATTGTAATGATTTACATGTCCATGTCACCCAAACTCTAACAAGCCAGGCTCTGTGTCAGTCTTAATCATTGCTACATCCCTGTACATAGCACAGTGTTTCTCAGAAATGAGTATATGAATTAATGAGTAAATGAATCTTCAGTATTAACCTGGGGAAGGTTCTTAACCTTGCAGAGCCTCACCTTCATCCTTTGAAAATGGGGATAATAGTCACTACTTAGAATGCTATCAGGGGAAAATAAAATAATACATTAACAATGCTTAGCAGTGAGCTTTACAGTAAGAAGCACTCATTGTGTATTAATGGATGTGTGAATGCATCCATGAATGAAGCCAGATATATAAGGAAAATATGTATTTCTCTGGAAACTTCAAATACAAGACTGGGAAGAGTAAGAAAAAACTTTTGGCTTACCCTCAGCTAATGGCTCATTTAGAAAGAAGGGGGGGAAATGTAAAGCAAACCCCCAGAACTTAAAAACAATCACAAAGCATTTGTTGAAGGGAAAATTGTTGTTCAAACTACTCCAAAGAATATAATTCTGAAGAAAATAAAGAGGACAGTCATACCTGACAGAATTCTGACTTCTGCTTCATTTCCTGTTCTTGAGCTGGCGGGATTCCGAGCTAAGCATCGATAGATTCCAATGTCCCCCGGTTGAAGTCTGCTGATCTGCAAGGCGCCAGAGGGCAAGACCACCACTCGGGAATCTCCTGGGATAGGAGTCAGGTCTTGTTGGTTTTTTTGCCAATGTATTGTTGGCATAGGCTCCCCAAGGACTTCACACTTGAGTAGCACTGTGTCTCCCATAAAAGCTGTGACAGATTCTGTCTGGGATAGGAACCTTAGTGGTCCTAGGGGAAAAACAAAGAAGAAAGGATAAATCTTTCAGATAAGACAGAATAACCACCAATAAAAATAATCACACCTGTATTCTTTATAGAAAATTGTATTTTATGTTTTGTCAAATTTCATCTCACTTGTTCTTCATATTTTGGTGCATTATGTGTCTGATATCACAATAGTTTCTGTGGCTAAAAAATGATAAAAAAATTGCTATTAATCTCTAGAAGCTTACTATTTTGTTAGTCTTCGTTCATAAAACAGCTTTGTAAAATAAACAGAATACACAAGATCATCCTAATTTTACACACAAGAAAATCGAGGTTCAGAGAAATAGAATCCTACACACAAGTTCACACAATCCTGCAAATAAGACCTGGTTCTTTTTTTGTTTTGCTCTGTTTTTTTAAAGTAGGCTCCAAGCCCAATGTGGGACTTGAACTCATGACCCTGAGATTTAGAGTTATGCGCTCTACTGACTGAGCCAGCCAGGCACCCCACAATCTAGTTCTTTTGAATCCTGGTCCTATGTGCTTCCAAGTACATGGCTTTGGACAGAGGACTATGAAGTTAAGGAGATTCACGAAGGACTGGCCATATGGCATAGCCTACAGCAATTTCAAGAAAAATGGGTGCCATTAACCACCAATTATAGTAACAGAACACTCTCGTATGGGTTGACTGCCTAAGGTAAATGATCATCAGTATTTGCCAGTTATAGTTGTGGTAAACTGAGAAAATGAACTAGATTAGCTTGTGTGTCTAGCCTGGCTGGTGATCCACTCTGTATGATTCCTTTGGTAACTTTTTTTCGTTTCTATGGGCTATAATATGGGATAAGAGCTAACTCGACTCACACAACCATTGTAATGTTCATGTACAATAACACGTGGAAAAGATGCATTCATATGATGATTAAGCAAATGTAGGGAAAAGGAAAAAGGAAATGACAAAAAGAAAATAAATGGCCATTACTATGAGCATGGTGAAAGAGAAGTCTCCCACATCATGATGTTTTACATGAGAAGGGTAGAAAATATTTTGGTCTTGCCCTCTTGAGCCCCCTTTTTGTGACTAGATGGATATTTATGACTCTAGTGTTTCAACTGTGAAAACTTTTTAAATGATTAAACATAAACATATTTGAATGAATTATGCCATCACTGATAGAACATTAGCAATTTTATTTTCTAGAGTTCATTTATTTAAATAATTTTAAATTCCTTGATTCATGTTTCATTCATTACAGTTATATTCCAATATTTTGATTTTCACTTCAGTCTTACTGGAATTGTTTTCATTGTGTGTTAATTTCATAATAAAATTTAATTCATTCATCATTTTGGGGTTCACCTCAAGGTTTCCTGATCATATTTTATGTTATTGTGATTTTTTTTAATTTTATAGATTTGTTTTAATTAAGTCAAAATTTCCTAGGCCCAGGATCAAATTTTACCAATAATTTTCCCATCCATATGTAGTCAATAACAAATTCTACTTGTGCTCAGTTTTAACTACTATTAGTTTTATTTTGGGTCTGTTAATTCTCACAAACCTAAATTTCCTTACAATCTGAAAAAAAATTTGTTGGAGTCAAAAGGGGAAAGACAAGATGACTTAGTTAAAACATCATAATTAAATATGGGAGACAATCAGAAATGCCATAAAGAAGCCTCCTTCCCTAGGTGAACGTGGAATTTCATATCTCTTTCAGGGATCAGAGTATTTAAACCACCAGATAATTGAATCTATGAAACAGGAAATTATATCAATATCACATATGGAATAGTTAGAAGCTGCCAAAGATGGTTTGCTACTCATTATACCTCCATTTACATTAATAGACCTGAAGATCTATAAATGCAATATTAAGGCTGTTCTTTAGTAAGAATGATTAATTCTAGACCATGCAGAACCATTCATACTTGTGCAAATATTAATTTACCAATTGAAATCTATCCCAAACGTAAGGTACTAAAATTAGTCATCTGGATCCCCAGGTAAGGCTCTAGAATCTGGATCCATGGATTTGTTTGTCTCCACACTACAAATATATCTACAGGGGGTGCCAGCCACATGCATAATTCTATTCTTATTTAGTATCCAGAATTAATCTATAACTATGCTAGATTTACCACTGAGTAAAGACCAAAAGGAATCTGTTAACTTGTGTCCTAGCTCATTGTTCAAAGTCCAATTTCTATACTCTTTGTAGTGTAGTGTCTAGAGTCTATTCAAAATAAGCACATTAATCTATAACTGCTAAAGTATAGATTTAAAGCATGTCCTTAAACAGAGAATGGCCGTATATACTACATAAGGCAACACTGCAATGGATAGTTAGCCAGATGTTGTGAGGGTTATGTAGGACAATAGATTTTAAACAATTTTTTTTTATTTAATAGTTTTCTTCTTGGTCTCCACTTCCATATTTTATTTTATAGTTAAGGAAATAAAGTTGGGAATAATTTACCTATACACACAAATTATATGTTTTATAAAATATAAGAATAAAATATTTTTAATAAGTTGGTAAAATATCTGGATACTTACATATTTTCAGCTATACACTCTTGTATAAGTTATACACAATGGATAAAGTTCTCAATACCTAATTTACATTTAAATGTCTGTGGTGTTTCAAAAACTCACTATATTCTAGATAATAAACACAACAGAAGAGAATAAAACATTAAATGAAAGGGTATAAGCATACCTTGGTGATATTTTAGGTTCAGTTCTAAAGCACCTCAATAAAGTGGATATTGTAATAACATAAGTCAGATGAATTTTTGGTTTGCTGGTTCATATAAAAGTTATGTTTACCCTCTATTGTAATCTATTAAGTGTGCAATAGCATTATATAATATAATTTAGAAGTGCTTTATTGCTAAAAATGCTAAGCATCATTGGCGCTTTCGGCAATTTTTGTTGTTGTTGTTTTTTGGTTTTTGTTAGTAGAGAGTCTCGCCTCACTGTTGCTGGCTGCTGACTGGTTGGGCTGCTGAAGCCTGGGGTGGCTGTGGCAATTTCTTAAAATAAGACAACAATGAAGTTTGTCGCATTGATTGATTGTTCCTTTCATGAACGATTTCTCTGTAGCACGTGATGCTGTTTGATAGCATTTTACCCAGCGGAGAACTTCTTTCAAAATTGGAGTCAGCCCCCTCAAACTCTGCTGCTGCTTTTTCAACCAAGTTTATGTAATATCCCAAATCCTTTATTTTCATTTCAATAATTTTCACAGCATCTTCACCATTAGTAGATTCCATCTTGAAAAACCAGTTTCCTTGCTCATCTGTAAGAAGTGACTCCTCATCCATTCAAGTTTTATCATCAGACTGCAACAATTCAGTCATATCTTCAGGCTCCACTTCTAATCTAGTTCCCTTGTTATTTCCACCACTTCTATAGTTACTTCCTCTACTGAAGTCTTGAACCCCTCCAACTCATCCATGAGTGTTGGAATCAACTTCTCCCAAACTCCTATTAATGTTGGTATTTTGACTTCTTCCCATGAATCATATATGTGATTAGTGGCATCTAGAATGGTGAATTCCTTCTAGAAGACTTTTAATTAACTGCACTGTTGCATCAGAGGAGTCACTATCAATGGCAGCTATAGCCTTATAAAATGTATTTCTTAAATAATAAGATTTGAAAGTCAAAATGACTCTTTGATCCATGGGCTGCAGAGTGGATGTTGTGCTAGCAGGCATGAAAAAATTAATCTTGTTGTGGTCTCCTCCAGAGCTCTTGAGTGACCAGGTGCCTTGTCAAAGAGCAGTAATATTTAGGAAATGATTTTTTTTTCTGAGCAGTATGTCTCAACAGTAGGCTTAAAATATTCACTAGCCATGTTGTAAACAGATGTGCTGTTATCTAGGCTTTGTTGTTCCATTTATAGAGCAGAGTGGAATTAGCACAATTCTTAAGAGCCCTAGAATTTTCAGAATGGTAAATGAGCCCTGGCTTCAACTGAAAGTCACCAGCTACGTTAGCCCCTAACAAGAGAGTCAGTCTGTCCTTTGAAGCTTTGACTTCCCCACTCTAGCCACGAAAATCCTAGATGACATCTTCTTCCAATAGAAGGCTGTTTTGTCTACATTAAAAATCTGTTGTCTAGTGTAGCCTCCTTCATTAATTATCTTAGCTAGACCTGGATAACTTGCTGCAGCTTCTATATCACCATTTGCTCTTTCCCCTCACATTTTGGTATTATGGAGATGGATTCTTTCCTTAAACTTCATCAAACTACGCCTGCTAGCTCCAAACTTTTCTTCTGCAGCTTCTTTACCACTTCTCAGCCTTCACAGAATTGAAGAGATTCAGGGTCTTGCTCTGCATTAGGCTTTGGCTTAAGAGAATGTTGTGGCTGGTTTGACCTTTTATCCAGACCACCAAAATTTTCTCCATATCAGCAATAAGGTTGTTTCACTTTCTTATCATTTGTGTGTTCATGGGAATAGCACTTTTAAATTCCTTCAAGAACTTTTCCTCCGCATGCACAATCTGGCTGATTGGGGCAAAAGTCTTACCTTTCGGCCTATCTTGGCTTCTGATGTACCTTCCTCACTAACCTTAATAATTTCTAGCTTTTTTTTTTATATATATATGAGAGATGTATGACTTTTCCTTTAACTTGAACACTTAGAGACAACTGAAGGATTATTCATTGGTCTAATATCAATATTATGGTGTCTCAGGGAATAGGGAGGCCCAAGTAGAGGGAAAAAAGATGCAGGAATGGCCCATTGGTGGAGCATTCAGAGCACACAGAACACTTACAGATTAAGTTTGCCATCTTATATGAGTGTAGGTCATGGCGTGTCAAAACAACTACAATAGTAACATCAGAATCACTGATCACAGATGAGCATAACAAATATAATAATAATGAAAAAGTTTGATACATTGGAAGAATTACCAAACTGTGACATGGAGACACAAAGTGAACAAATACTGTTAGAGAAATGAGGCCAATAGACTTGTGTGACACAGGATTGCCACAAACCTTCAATTTGTAAAAAATGCAGTATCTAGGAAGCAAAATAAAGTGCAATAAAATGAGGTATGGTTGAATTCAAACTGATACTCAACAACTGGTTCCTTTATGTAAACTTCAACCAGTTGGAAGGATCATACACAAGACATAAGACTGTATATTAATATAATTAGACTTAATGGAATTGGTTAATATTCCACATGCTTTTTTAGTATGCACTCTATGATTATTTCGTATTTTAATAAATGAGGTCAGAATTGTATCCTATTTAAAATTTAATGATGTAATAATGTTTGAAAATTTCAAATAGTTGATTATTTGACACAGTGAGAAATTATAAACATGATTTGTAGCTTTTTCTTTTTTGTATCTGCAAAGCAAACCCAACACATCAAAAAGCAATTGTAAGTTTACAAGGCTCTATATGGCTTAAATTAATGCTCCCAATATTGTGCCAATTTTAGCACTCACATCTCTTGGTGGTGTAACAACCCAGCAACAGTATTAAAAGAAGAAGTTATAGGCTATCACCTTAGTACTATATTTTTAAGGCATGAGTATGAACACCTAGTAATGAACATTAAACTCACTGCAACTCGTAAGAATGAAATACAGTATTTTCAGAAGAGCCATTTTATGCTGTTAGGCAATACAAATGATTCCTGTGCTTCACTCATAGAGAGATACAAGTATAATTTTAACTAGGTCCTCGTGAAAAATAGCTTCCTGATCCACAAGAGCCTTTTCTTGAAAAAAGTTGGATTCAAACACATCTGATCCATTGTAATCATAGCGCAAGTGGTCTTCCTATCTCTACTCTTTTCTCACCCTACTATATCCCAAACATAGGAAAAGATCACTGTTTCTAAATCACCAAAGTTTTTGCTTCATTTAAGAAACTCTAATGTCCCAGTTTTTTTCTAGTATTGTCTTATACCCCAAATACTGCTACCCAAGCATCTAGCACAAGGTACTTTCCAGGCTCATCTTCCACAACTCCTGCAAAATAATTCTTGGATCTATTGAACTGGTCTACTCCCTAAACCTGCTTCCTCTTAATTGTATTTCTCAAGTTTCCTCTAAAAAGGAAAACATCTATCTATCAAAGCTGTGGTTATTCATAAGGTACTGACTCAAAAAAAAACAAAAAACAAAAAACAAACCCTTTTCTCTAGTCTTGCCTCCTGGAAATCATCTCAGAATTTTTTGAATTTTTACAGCAGTGATAATTTACAGATAACATGACAAAGCCAGTTATACAAATAAAAGACTGAAAAGTATCTATGGTTTGTATATGTGGGGTCTTTTGGGGGTGGGGCAGGGGTATCTTATGCCTCCAGAGTATAACAAGAAAAACAAAATACACAAATATTTGTTGAGGTTCTAGGTGACTCTAAATGTTTAAAAAGAGCATTGAGATATATAAATGTTGATAATTGCATTTGAGTGTTGGCTCTATCACATCCTAGCATACTCAGTGGCAGTCTGGGATGGTAAAGAAGGAGACACATGGGTTGGTCAAATTACCTGGGGTCACTTCTCTGCTTCACCATTTAACCAGCTGGACAACTTCGGGCAAGGTCTCAGTTTTAACATTTGCACTATTATAAGTACCTTTATAAATCACCTCACTTTATCCTCACAACAGACCTGTAAGTGTCACTGTCTCTACAGATGGAACTAGAATAGGAGCAAAACTCATTCAAACGTTTACAATATGTATGATTGTTTGGTTTTTTTAAGTTTTAGTGTTGAATTATCATATTTCTTAAAACGCCTTATTTCCCCAACCCATGGAAATGTCTCAAGTAGAGTTTCTTCTATAGATCAGTAACCCCCGCACTCCTCAATCCCTAAGTAGCTGCACAGTGTGGGGTAAACTCGGCTGTTTAGTAAGTACTCTCAGGGACAAACCAGCCTAAAATATGGCACTTTTAAAAATACCACACACATTTTCTTTTCTTTTTCTTTTCTTTCTTTTTTTTTTTTTTTACAAACTTAATTTTTGATACTTTCAGGAGGCCTTTCACTGTTACCCTTGGAGAAAAGGCTGTTTCCAAGAATGAACTGCAGTCAAGGTTCCTACCTTCACACTTGGTCTGACCCAGGATGCTACGGCAACTTTCAATCTAGCAATACCTGGACTCTTAGAAGTGTCCCCTACCAGTCAAAATGCAGGTCCACACAATATCTGCACCTCCATGCATTAGCAAAGACCAGCACCTACTAGGGAGGTATTACTTTGGGAACTATTAAAAGGAGAGAACACATTGTTTTGCATTTGGAGAAGTCAGACATGTATGGGAGCTCCATTTTATCTCCTGTCCCAAAAATGATAAACACAGACACTTATAATTCAAATTTTATAAGTTCCTAATAGTCAGTAAAACTGCCTAAGCTTCAGTATCAGAAATTTTATTGACGTCAACTATCCTAATTATAGTTGTACAGTAAGCATTAAGTGCTGTTAGCAAGAGATATACAACCATTATGCAAGTATCATGGAGAAATGGGTCTCACCCTGTTTATTTGGATTTTTGTAAAAGATCCTTCAGTTATTCTTTAGTACTAATTTTAACAGTGAAAGGATTCATTAAGGGTCCATTTATATATGTTACTTTGTTAATGTTGCTCAAGACCTGTTAAACAGCCACAACCACAATTCTTTCCTAGAACATTTACTACCTACCCATGCAAGAAGGAGTAAAGTTTACTCTCTTAAGCTCTTCTCTAACACAGCACTTGAATACCTGCGATTTAACAGTGCCCAGTGCCATACCAGAATTCTCAGTTCCTCAGAGAGGCCTCCCCCAAGCCTAGATAGAACCAATCATCTCTGTATGTCTCCTTTGCAGCACTTACTTCAGCTGTAATTAATTAGCTATGGCATTGATTTAACAGTCATCTTCCCGGCTAATCTGTAAAATTCCACAAAAGCAGGGCTAAGTCTATTGTATTCTGCACTCAGACTTAGCAGAGCACATGACATATCATTGTCCATCAAATATTTGTTGAATGAAAAATATATTATCCATAAGATATTTTGTTTAGGCAAATATGCCAGACTCCAAACACTGGGAAGTCTAGGAAGGACAGCAATGGCTAAGGAGGCATACAGAATGGGAGAAACCAGGTATTTCTTCAGGGGATGTGAAAAACAGCAAAGGCTAATATACTTACATGAAGTCAAACCATGAAGCCTTTCATTTGAAATGGATTGTGTATGGGGGGGGGGGAGGCTATGCGTAGTGCATCCATGAACCTTTTAACCAAGCATCATAAGTTTAAATTGTCGACTAGTGATATACATTTTGAATGAAATTTTCCCATCCTTCCTTCCTTGCAAATCACTGTCCCAAGGAACAACGTTATCAGTGGTGCCCGGGCCAGCCCCCACCCAGCTGGGACAGCCTGAGCAATGGCTGCAACCATCAATCAGGTTCCAGCCAATACCTATTTCCTCAGGAGCCAGGCACAACCAAACTGTTGGCTGTCACTGAGGCAGTAGAAATGTTAATAGCAAAAGCAGCAAACATTTTTCATTTAGGCTTTTCCTTTGTGATGCTAAAAAAATGAGGTAAAATATCACCATGGCAATGAATGAAAAGCTGCTAAATCTGCAGGGACATCAAAAGTGTTAGGCTCCCAGAATTAAAATAATGAGAACAATAGTCTCTCTGGACCCTTCCACCCATGCATACACACACCACACAGACTATGAGAAATCTTTCCATCGGATCCAGACAGTCAGAAAGTTTGAACATCTTAGCATGCGCTTTCATTCATTGAATTCTAAACTACTTTGGCTTTTAAGCAGAAGTAGAAATAAAGCATTTTGCAGTCCAGGTTTATGCCAAGACTCTTTGCCTCTAGGGAGGCCTCCCATCCACCCGCACACCCCTAGACTGGGCCTATTCCTTTTTTAAAATTCTAATCTGAAAATGGCACATTCTTCTGATTTGCCCTCTAGCCTCTTTGGCAGACTATCAGGATCCCCATCTCCTCCTATGGAAGGTCTAATTATTAAGTAATTAAAATTCATTTAATAAAAAGAGACTTATCAATTGGGGGACAGACTTTGGGGTTGGAAACATGCCTCGCTTTTAAATATTCAGCAACGTGGCGATATTCTACACCTGCCAGAGAACTGCTATAAATGCTTTGTTTGCTCCAAATTAAAGCCTCAAGGCTACGTCCCTTCAAAGCCAGGACCTTGTTTGCCCTCGTTTAATTCGCAAATTAGCTGAAGGGAAGAGAATTAAGGTAATCTAAAGAGAAATTCTCCAGGTTTGGTCTTTTTCAGAAGCCAGAAGACCAATAAAGGATTCTTAGAATTTGTTATAGCACATTTCTGCCAGTATGTCCCTCCGAGAATTATCATTTCCCTTCTTTATTTTTTCCAGATTTTTGTTTTAGCTTCATTTTCACTGGCAAAATTACAGACTTCTAGGTAGTTGGCTAAAGAAAAGTTGCTCCAACATGGCATTGTGAAACAAATCTAGTGAGAATGTCTGGTGGGTGCCAGCCATACTCACCTGGTGTGTGATCTTATAAGAAACATCCATGTGGGTAATTAGTTGAACCTCAGAAGGATGTAACAGAAGTATGAAATGAAAAGGAAAATCGTACAGGCAAATTACACAGTTTGTCGGTCCTGCTCTACAAGAATGGCAGCACACAATGAACTCATCCCCTAGGCAAAAAGTCGTCAAGGAGACATGCCATCAGTAAGTGTTGCTCAGAATCCCCCCAGAGGTCTGTCCACTATAAATGCTCTGAAGGACTGGTACACTTCCCAATCCTTGAAGACTAATTAGACATAAGGCTTGGAACCAGGTGGTTATTTGGGGTTTCCTATAATCTATGGGAGATCAAGAGCCAGTTTGAATGCTGTTCTATCATAATCTCACCAAGCAGCCTTGCTGGACTCCTGGTCTTCAAATCCATGTAATAATTCAGGATTCCCAATCCATCTTTCTTAAAAAAAATATTGCTTGGACCTCCGATAGCCTACATGGTGCCTTTATAAGAATTGGGAAAGAGTGATCTTTGATCTTTGAAGGCATGAAGTTTAAAAAGGTGCTCCATAGGATTGGCCAGCATTCCAGAGTTGGATTTCAGCTCCACACCCCAACTCTTCTCTGGAGATTGTTCTCAGATATGAATTACACCATGTACCATCCGCCCTGCTCCTCCTGATTTCATTATCAGCAATCGGACAAGCATGATTCAGCCCCTCCATGTCTTTTGTTGACTTCAACGTCAATAGAGGTGGATTCTGGAAGCATTCATCTAGGTAGCATTAATAGCTTTTCTTTCATTCATCTGAGTTATTACAGAATATCTATTTCTCAGCACAAGATTAAATAATGAAGAAAGCTTTACCACCTTTTCCTTAAACTTGCATGATCTTGTCTTCTTGGATATAGATCCTTCATAAAATCTAATCAAATTATATTGAATATAAATGCCATTATTCTACATGAAAGTTAGAATAGAATCCATTTTTACAGAAAGAGCTATATAGCAACACTTGGATAGTGGTGGTTACCTTTCCTCTTAGGTTTACTGTCATATCTTTGATGACTGAATCTGGTCTCTTACCTGTATAGATATATTAAGCCAAGTGGAAACTCATATTTATAATGAAGATCAATTAGGGGTTGTTTGCTTATTTTATTATAAGATTTTCATATAGTATTTTAATGGAATTTTTTAATGGATAAACTTCCAATATAGAAAAGTGTTTGTTAGAAATCAAAAACTGAAAATACGGTTGACTCATGAACAGCGCAGGGGTTAAGGGTGCCAATCCCCCTGGGCAGTCAAAAATTTGACTATAATATTGACTTCCCAAAAACTTAACTACTAATAGTCTACTGTTTGCTGAGAGTCTTATCAATAGCATAAACAGTCGATTAACAAGTATTTTGTATATGTATCATATACTGCATTCATACAATAAAGTAAGCTAGAGAAAAGAAAATGTTATTAAGAAAATCATAAGGAAAACATTTTAAAGTACTACACTGCATTTATGAAAAAAAAGCCCTGCATGTAAGTGGACCTGTGCAATTCAAATCTATGTTGTTCAAGGGTCAACTGTATAAACAAAAATAATATAGCATTTTAACCTATTAATGTTGCAAAGATTTCAAAATGATGACTAACAATGCTTCTGAAAGTATGAATTGATATACTACCATTGAAAAGTAATTTGGCAATGTGCATCATAACAATTTGATCCAAGAACTCTGCTTCTAGGAATCTATCCATAAATATATGAAGAAAAGAGTTAGATATATAAAACAATTCAGTACATCATTGTTTAAAATAGTGAATGATAGAAAATGGGCTAATTTTACAACTGATGATTGCATAGGCAAATTATTGCATACCCACTGTACTAAAAATTACACAACCATGTAAAATTATATTAATACACATTCTTAAAAGTGAGAGAAAATTATTTTTCTTTTTTTCTAAAATAAGCATATCTTAAATATGCAAAAGGAAATTTTGCTAATGATTCTAATGCTCTATTCAGTGTATTATATTCAATTGCAAGTGACTCTTCAAGAACATATTGATTTCATGAAGAGATGTTTCTCTTGACAGGCTTTGACCATAACTTTATTTTCATTCCCTACTTTGCAGATAAAGTTCTTATTATAAATCCTGAGATTGGTTTGTAATCAATAGTAATGAATAATTTTACAGAATCCAGGCTTAGGCTTTCCATCAAGTTTAATCTCATTATGCATGGCTAATGAATGGTCACAACACTCATGAAAGTTGATTATGAATGTGCCTGATACTTGTTGGGCCAACTTGTAAATTGTACTTAATTCAAAGCAGGCAAATAACCGAAATAACAAAAAAGCAAGCTCTTAGAGTTGTATGATATTTTGTTTTATATCATGTCATTGTTACCATCCCTTCCCTACTTTGTCTAGGTTCTCCTGATAACCCTGCCATGAACCCCTTCCACCACTGATTATATCACCTTATGGAGATTTCCAAATTATTCACTCATTCACTCAGTCAGTTAGTCAATGTGATGATTAATTTCATATATGAACCTGGCTGGGCTGCAGGGTGCCAGTGTATTTGGTTAAAAGATACTCTGGGTGGGGGCGCCTGGGTGGCACAGCGGTTAAGCGTCTGCCTTCGGCTCAGGGCATGATCCCGGCATTCTGGGATCGAGCCCCACATCAGGCTCCTCCTCTATGAGCCTGCTTCTTCCTCTCCCACTCCCCCTGCTTGTGTTCCCTCTCTCCCTGTCTCTGTTAAATAAATAAATAAAATCTTAAAAAAAAAAAAAAAAAGATACTCTGGGTGTATCTCTGAGGATATTTCTGGATGAGTTAACATTTGAATCAGTAGACTGAGTAACAGATTGCCCTCCCCAGTGTGAGTGGGCCTCATCCAATCCACTGAAGGTCTTGATAGAACAAAAAGGTGGAGTAAGAGAGGATTTACTCTCTGCCTGTCTTCAAGCTGAACATAAGTTTCCTCATGCCTTTGAACTGAGACTCAGACTGGAACTTACACCATCTTCTCTACTGGTTCTCAGATTTTTGGACTCAAGAACACACACCATTGGCTTTCCTAAGTCTCTAGTTTGCCACGTACAGGTCCTTGGAATTCTCAGCCTCCTTAATCACATGAGCCAATTCCTTACAGTAAACAGACGAACAGATGACCCTTGAAGAACATGGAGGTTAGGGGTACCAACTGCCTGCATAATCAAAAATTCATGTATAACTTTTGATTCCTCCAAACTTAACTACTAATAGACTACTGTTGACCAAAAGCCTTACTGATAACATAAATAGGTAATTAACACATATTTTGTATCTTATATGTATTATATAGTATAGTCTTACAATAAAGTAAGCTGTAGAAAAGAAAATGTTATTAAGAAAATCATAAGGAAAATAAAGTACATTTACAGTACTGTACTGCATTTATAAAATAAAAAAAATCTGTGCATAAATGAACCCACAGAGTTCAAACCTATGATGTTCAAAAGTCATATATGCTACTGGTTCTTTTTCTCTGGAAAACTCAAACTAATATAATCTGTCAACATTCACTGGACACCTAATGTGTGGCAGGCATCATCCTAATTGTCTAAGGCATACAATGACAAAATTAACAATTAATACTAGCTTCTTTCCTCAAACAGCTCACAGTCTGGTTGGAAAAGCAAATACACAAGAATGATATTATCTAAATACACTGCATTGTGGGAGCAGAGAAGAAATAATTCCTGGTGATGTCTGTTGGAAAAGGAATAATAAGCAATGAGACCCAGAAATGGTGGAATAAGAGCTGGGTCTTGAATAATGAATGGGTATTCAATAGGTGCCCAAGATCCAAAAGGACATTTTCAATAGAAGAACAAGGTGGGGAAAAGAAACAAAACAAAACAAGAAATGGTTAATCTGAAGACTATAACATTTTTTAGTTATGGTAAATAACTCCACAGATAATGGAAAAAACACTAAGGCATCTCTATAACTGCTTTTTTCTACCATATATGAGAGACTGGTATCAAAGTCAGCTTCTTTAACTTTATCATAGATGATGTGTATTTGACTACAGAGTTACTATAAGCTCCATGAGGACAGAAGCAGTAACTCCTATAACTTAGTATTACTCCCCTGGTACAAATAGCATTCAATAAACGTTGACTAATCTCCATATTAATGAACAAAAAATTGATAACATATTTGTGTGCTATGTTAACACACTATATCATGTTATATAACAAATTACACTATTTTATATTTATATTAATATACAGTTACTATTTGGGTAATAATCTTCTGGAAATTCAGAAGAGAAAAATGAGATTCACATTCAGCATATTTCATGAGTGAAACATGACAAAGCCCCAATAACAGTGAATAAGCAGAAAAACTCAGCAAGGGATTATTCTATGTTTGAAAGATTATTGAAATAAGAATCTATTGGGTTATGATTGTTTCAAACTTTCAACTGAGCATATTATCTAAAGGATTAAATTACCATCTACTTATTCATCTATTAACTCAAATGCTTGTTTTTGTTAGTACCAGTAGCACTTAGTGAGTACATATTAGACACTTTATTAGGTATAGTAATATAAAGTATAACCTTTACATGGATGTAAAGGGCCTTGCTGAAGTTCTATGCCGATATGTTGTATTCTCTGTCTGGTAGGACCACCCACCTCTCAGTAAAAATGATTGGTTTTTTTCCCGTCAAAAATACATAGCTGAGTCCTATATTTAGAACTTGTAGACACAGACCAAAGAAAGGAGAAATGAAAATGGAATAAGTTTTCAATTCAACTAGGCAGCAGAGAGAGTAGTGTTAGCTCATTACCTTTATTTCAGTACATAATTGATTAAAATTAATTTGATAATAGCTAAGATTCACATCAAATATATCAAAATGATTCATTTTTTCTCTCATAATTTAATATCTTTGTTTTTCCTCC
This sequence comes from Ursus arctos, assembly GCF_023065955.2. NCBI lineage: Eukaryota > Metazoa > Chordata > Mammalia > Carnivora > Ursidae > Ursus > Ursus arctos. The sequence goes on from NW_026622841.1 coordinate 21,253,749, forward strand.
CCACCAAATCCATCAGTAACATGAGAATCAAGAAATCCCAGCAAAAATAAGAATTTAGATTAAAGACTTCTGGTAAATTTATGTAATTTTCATTTTGATTTGGAAGTACCTACTGGGAGAAAATTGGAGCTGGTGAAATGACTTCACGTGCTGGGCATTTGCACAACGAAAATGCAAAGCCAGGGTATTTCAGCTTAACTGCTGAGCTTGTGTGATTTTCTACCTTTTGTACTGAGACCCTGAGCAAATAAAAACTTTTTAAAGAGATGCCTTGGTGGCTCAGTCAGTTAAGTCCTGGGATCCAGTCCCACATCTGGCTGCTTGCTCAGCAGGGAGCCAGCTGCTCCCCCTGCTTGTGTACTCGCTCTCTCTCTCTGACAAAATAAATAAATAAAATCTTGGGGCGCCTGGGTGGCACAGCGGTTAAGCATCTGCCTTCGGCTCGGGGCGTGATCCTGGCGTTGTGGGATCGAGCCCCACATCAGGCTCCTCCGCTATGAGCCTGCTTCTTCCTCTCCCACTCCCCCTGCTGTGTTCCCTCTCTCACTGGCTGTCTCTATCTCTGTCGAATAGATAAATAAAATCTTAAAAAAAAAAAAAAAATTAAAGAATTACCAATTTTTTTGGTAGCTTGGGCCAGAGTCACCAAATATATCTGATATAATGAGTCACTCAAAAGGAAGAACAAAAAAGGTTGTTTGACACCTACATTCATAGTTTGGGATGTGTCTCAGACTCACCTGAACCAAAGCCCACCACAAGAGTCTGAAATACTCATTTACTCAGACTTATCTGTTTCGTACTTACTCCCCAGCAATCACTTGACTGTAGGAGAATTTCAGCAAATGAGAGAATGGCAAATCACCCTTCCTGATAATCTTGTAGTCGTGAACTCATTCTCCTGGTCCCAAATGTATCATATGTTACTTGGACTAAGGAGAAAGATGAAAAAAGGAGGCAAGCCTGAGCAGTCACAGACATGTGTCCCTCCTGGTTCTAAGAGGGCCAGAAGTGGGGTACGGGTGTGTGCGGTAGGAAACAGAATATTCCTCCAGAATAGCTTTAAGCCTCAAGTATTAGCATCCTTGAACAGCTTTTATAGAATCAGCAACAAAATTTCTTCTAAGCTTGTATATTGATCTTGCCAGTTCTTATGAACTACGAATGTAAATAAGCATTAAAGTACTAAGAAGTATTTCTTGAAGAAACAAAACCAAAAACCTGGTTGTTTAATAGATCATGAGCTCTGAAGAGCACTGAGCAACGGGGAGCCCAGCAAGAGATCAGACTGGAGATGTAGGCACGGGTAGGCAATTCAGATGCCTTATACCATCTCAGTAGGTTTGGACTTCGTTTCAACTACATTGAGAAATGATTAAGAGATTCTGAGCAAGGAAAATACATGATTGGGTTTACATTTTTTGAAGATCATTCTGGCTGTTGTGCAGAGAATATTTGTGGGGTGTCAGTTGTTCGTGAAAGCAAGGACGAAACAGGAATCTTAGAACATAACGGTAGTCTACGTGAAAGGAAGTATGGCTTATGTTGGGAAAGGCGGAGTCCAGCGTTCAGTCTCTAGACCCTACCCAGCTGTATAAGAATGGTCCTAGGACCTTGAACACTTCCTTACCAAGAGACAAAGAGCCCACACAGCTTGTACTGAGTTTACAACCTAGAATGAGGATAGTTTTCTCTGTTTCAGGCTCAAGGAGTATTCCATTGTTCTGCTTAAGTGTGTACGTCAGTGGCGCTCAGACACGCTCACAGCAAAGTGTATCGAAGACTCCACAGAGGAGGGATTAGGGCCCTTCTGCTGCTGTGCAGAAGGGGTGAGAGTAGACCACCTGCCCTGCATCAGCTGCCAGGGAACTCACAAGCTGTGGCGTCTGACACCCACTACCGGAGCTGACCTTACTCTGTCTCTTCTCTAGGCGAGCAAAGCATTGTTCTAACCAGCGCTTGACTGTGATGTGTTCCTTGGCAATTCTGATACCAAGATACAGTGGACAGATGTGCCCAGAGACCTCCACTGGGGTTGATAACCAGAGCACAGTGTTCTGCTCCACAGCTTGGGCAAATGAGGTAACAGTGAAAATGAAGAAAAAGAGAGAGCAGGTATACTTTGAGGCATAATTAAAAGGACCTGTTGAAGGCTGAGTGTGGTTTGTGAAGGAAAGGGATAAGTCAAGAATGAGCCCAGATTTCATAAAATATTTAGGTTGTGACATAAGGGATTTTGCTTGGGTTAAAGTGGGGTCAGATGTGGTGGTTTGGAAGAAAGTAACAACAACAACAAAAAGATACTTGAATAAGAGATGTGGTACTAAACACTGAACCAGAGTAAGAGATCAGCTAAGTTATTGGATCTAAATCTTGTAATCTCAAAAATGAAAGGACTAGAAAATGTGATCATCAAAGTTCTTTGCATATATAAAATTATATAACCTTGTGATTCTATGTTTAAACAACCTAATATGTGGCCAGACCTCACATTCCTAAACCAAAATTCAACCAAATTAATCTAATAATCTAATAGTAATAGATATCGGCAATCATTGGAGATATCGAGGCAAAATAAAACATTCCTCATCACTTTTCTAAGGAAGCTGCCAATCTAGCAGAAGATGCAGCAGTTACTAGGCTTTTATCATGAATATTCATAACAGAGGCCTAAACATAAGCTTGGAGATTTATGGTTGAGAGATGCCAATAAAATTTGCCCAAAATTGCAAAAAGTGACCAACTCAAGTTAATTTGAATTACCCTTTTTTCCCTCTGTTTATAATCACAAGTAAACTATCTTATATAACTTACTGAGGCTTTTCATTAATTTAGAGTCACTTACCCTAATTTACTTTGTGTAAATAAAACTCTTGTTCTTAATGACTATCTAAAATACTATTATTTTAAAGTCATATAGCTTTCAATGGACAGAAGATCAAAAGTATAAATTTAAAACAGCTAGATTTATCCTAAATTTTGCCAAGTTCTTTCAATTCACTTTCAATTTTACTTTCTTTGAAGTAAACCCTTTTTATGTATTTTACTCTTTTGGCCTCAGCATTTGAGAATTTGTGACAGTCTTTAGAGTGATTTACAGATATTTCTCCATCAGAATGGTGTCTGAGACACGTATTGGCATTTTACTGTAATCTCCATTTGTCCTTTCCAGAAATATGCTATTGAATTGATTCTTAGATCTAAAGCCATCTAGTAAGATGCCATGAAGTCCATCAATCTGATGAAAGATGGGTGAGGTACATTTTTAAGGCAACGTCTCACCTGTAAATTTACCAAGAATTAACCTGATATAGCTTAAATTTGGGGATCTCAGAACATAGTATTATTTCCCAAATGTCTTATCAGATATGTATCATAGGGAATATATTTTTTTATATTTTATATATTTTTTTAGGTTTTTATATTTTATATATTTTATATTTTTATATATTTTACATTTTTATATAAAAATAAAATTTTTATATTTTATATATTTTATAGTTTTATATTTTTCTTGGGTTTAGGAGATCATTCACTTCTTATCTTTATCTCCTTAACAACCATATGTCCTATTTTAACTGGTCCTTCCACTGAGCTCCTGAACATGGCTTTGTACTTTCCCATCTACCTCTTCAGTTTTGTTACCTTCTGCTCTCCATTACTTGTCTGATTTCTTTACTTTTTCACACCTCGTGAGGGCTGAGCCTTGACCGGATTTGTTTATTGCTGTATCCTCAGTGTCTGATACTTAGTAGGCTCTCAATAAATATTTGTTGAATGCTCAAGTAAAGTATCTGAACCCAACTCAACTCCTAGACCCAAACAAAACTATTTTTCCCTTCTCTTCTCTAATATCTCTTTGAATTTATTCTCAGTGGCATTCATTGGTAATTATCAACTATTTATTGGTATTGTTATATTTTCATGCATCCCTTCTTATACCCAATTAAATTTTAGATTGCTCAAGGATACATATATTGCTCTATTTTTTTGGTGAACATTCATGGTACAGTGTCATATATACTGAAGACACTGAATAGTACTCTTGTTTTAAGTCTGATCACATTCAGGAATGATTATTTTTGTTTTGCCCGTTTAGGTAAAGGGTCATCAATTGAGGAAATTCTAAAATAGTTGGCCTCAGTTGATTAATTTCATCTTAAATTTTTATGACTGGTACTTTCCATTGCTCTGTATTTTAGTGCTGACTTCAATTTATGGGAAAGTCTCATTATAACAGTGTAGAACTTATAACTTGTAATAATTTAGACCTTATAGAATTAGATTATGTATCTATTTAGATTATCTATCTATCCACTTATCTATCATCAATCAAACTTCAAGGAATTTGTTTATCTTTGAAACAGCTATCAAGAAAAGGTTTTGTAAGGAAATTAATTGTGGAAACAAGATTTATATGTTTTTTTAAGTGCCCACTCCTGATTCTGAAATGTAGGACTTGGTTATGCATTTTTCTAACTCACTTATCAATCCTTGTTTTACACTGATGGCTTTGATGTCAATGTCTACATATCTTTCCACAATTATTCTCTAAGTTTCTTAAAAGTAAGAATAAGACTTCAGTTCTTTGTATTTCCTTCTGTCCAGCACAGTGTCTTTATAGCATGTGGTCAATGACTATTGGCCAATTGATTATTGAAAGCCTGATCTTTCATCTGTCTTACTTCTACGGTCTTTCTATCCTCCAATAATTATCTACCATAATTTCCAGAATTTTTAAGTGGTTTCAGGAGAGGGACAAAAAGATAAACAAATCTTAGACTCATCACTTAAATTTGGAAGAGGCTTTAGAGACAACAAAAATCCAATCATTTTGTTTTATGGAAAAAATATATGAATATACAAGATTATTCAAAATTAACAATTTTATACAAAAATGCAAAGTTGAATATATAAAATTATTATTTTTAACCCATCCCTGATTTTTTTCCAATTTTTATCTATTAGAGGTTCTCTACAGCTGAATGCATGTCTATATCTGATATACTGACATATGCATATATGCGTATTTATGTACATGCTTAATAAATTGCATATATGTTTGTGTATGTGTGTGTCTGTATATATATGTTGCATAGACACAGATACAGATATAGAGAGGTGTGTGTGTGTGTATACTTACATACACACAACTATAGTCAAATACACACATATATCCCTCTATATTACATGTGAATTTACATATATGCATGCACACTTAACTTCACATATATTCCTGCAAAAATGTAAGTTAATCACTGAAATGAGGAGAGAATGAATTGGGCAAAGCAATCATATTATGATAGTACATTGTTCTTGGTTGTTACAAATCAGTTCTGTCTTAGATAACTGAAATCACTAACAGTTACATCTCCACTAATCTATACGTATGTATTTGCCCTTTAAAAAGCATATCACTTTCCATACGTGTTCCTTCCCACTAATTTTTCAAGTTATTAGAATAAAAATCTAAAAAAATTAGCTGATTCCAATTCTATCCTTTAGAGAAATGGCAATAGTCTTATAAATCAGGAACTTATCCATAATACAGATTTTTAATATGATTCAGACACATGAGAGAAGATGCCTTATTATTCACACCAAGCTGAACTGCTAATTTTCAGAGACAAATGCACCTGTGGAAAAAGAAATCATATCTTTAAATTGTATTATCCACTGACAAGACCACATACTGTTTTGTCCTTGTTGTTAATGCAGAAATCAGAGGGTGTAAATCTCTTCATCTTCCTGTCAGCACTTCTGGCCAGGGTGTTAATGGCCTGCAGCCAGGAAGTTGTATAGGCTTCCAGCCAATCAGCAATGAAACCATTTAATCAGCTTTCCAAACAGGAAGCACAAGTTGGGGAGGTAGGGGAGCTCAGTGCTAATGCATTTAGATGAAAACATATTTTAAATCTACAATTAAAACAAAGGACAAGAAGTCTTCATCCTTTGTGATATAAAGTGGGTAGAAAATGTTTCATTTATTAAGGGAAAGGCTAATTTTACTGACTGAAAATGCATTATCAGCATCTTAACAGATTTCTTTTCAAAGGCTAAACCCAGTCTCCTCCTGCCAAGATGAAATGAGTCTCATGTCTTCAGAAAGGAACATCAGAAAGGTCTCCTGCTTGGAAAAACCAACACATCTAAGGGCAGATGGTTTGGTCTGGTCTAGAGGCTGTAAACTGCCTAATTCTGAGATAAATTGGATTGAACAGTCACGACCACATTAATAATGGTCAGTAACAGTTGGAGGAGCTATACAATGAGGTTTTGGAAATGCATCTTTTGACATTCTTGGAGAAAAAAAAATTAGGAAGTTGAGATAAACAATTGCCTAAAATATATTGGGAGAGCCAGCCTCTGGTTTCCACAAAGATTGTATTATAAAAGCATTGGAGATTATATGTTTTAAGCAATTTATTTAAACATTTGTTAATGATGAGAAAGGAAATGATCATTGTGGACAAGATCTAGAAACAGAAGTTTATACAATTACTGCCTTTAAGTCTTAATTGCACAGTATCAAACTCTGAACATCTTTTCTTTGCCTTTTGCTGGAACTATCTTTGCAGTTAAAATGATACAGGTTGAGAAAAACACAACCTAAAGCTTTAAGCAGCACAAAGGAAGAAAATAACATGCTTGACTCTCCACTTCTACAAATATATATTAATGCTAACTTTAAAATGCTAGGGGAAAAGGTAGTTCAAGGGTAGGTGAGCTTGCATTGATTAAGCCTGGAAGTCGCAGAGCGAGAACAGGATTTAGATAAAAGCACAGAGAATCTACAAAGTCTCAACTGAATTTTAAACTCAGAGTCAGTTTTGCAAAACCTGTTGCAAATGGCTGTCTGACTCACAATCTTACTTTTCTTTCATTTAACGTGGGCCTGGCCTCACACACATTTATCATGGCTACTCTGATCTTGTCCTGCTCAGATTGCACTAGAATAGCCTAGGAGGACATCTTGAAACAAAACATCTCTGGCGGGGGTCAGCAAACTATAGCCTGCAGGCCAAATCTGGCCCGCCATCTGTTTTTGTAAAGCCCTCAGGGTAAGGATGACTGAATAAAATAAAAAAAGGAATAGTTTATGACATGTGAAAGTTATATGAAATTCAAATATCCTTAGAAAACAAAGTTTCCATAAAGCAAAGTTTAATGGGAAGCTAGCCATGGCCATTCGTCCCCCAATTGTTTATGACTGTTTTCAAGCTACAGTGGCAGAGTTGTGTAGTTGTAGCAGAGGCTAGATGACTAGAAAATCCAGAAATATTTACTATTTAGTCCTTTAGGGAAAAAAAAAAAAAAAGTCTGATTCCTGTCTATGGCAATGCTGGCTCAGGAATTCTAAATGAACTAGTCGATTTCATGTGCAGTTGGTCAATGTGGTTGGGAGGATAATCTACCGATCGGGCAGTTAATATGTGTGATTAATTGCACAAAGAGGATCGCATAATACCTTAACATCCCATGTAGACACAGCCCCAGAGGGCACCTGCTTATTTTAAATGCAACTTTTATGAAGACAATAAAAGAGGTAAAAGGAAAAAGAAGCAACACTTTGTGAAACAGCTTTCTTGCACTTTCTTTTAGGTCCAATTTGATCTCTACAGCTACTTAGCTGGTAACGAGTAATATAGTATTTGTTATGTCAGGGATTGTAGAATTTTGCAGAACCTGGTATTAGAGAAGTTTAAGCAAAGGAACCCTTTTCAGGACCCTTCCCTCCAAATTTCAATCAATGTCATTTAGCAGCTTTTTCTCCTAAGGCTTCTGTATGACATAAAAGCAAGATAGAATTATAAAGTGATGAGTTTGTGTCTGGGTAATGGCTAAAATAGTTTTGTTTCTACCAGTCATTCTACGTATATTCCCATGTACCAAAGATCCTTAAGACTACTTCCTTTTGAAGTATTTTCAGGTGTTCTAGTACATTAATTTATGTATTCAAGCAGTGTTCACTGAGCATCTACTATGTGCTAGATATTGTTCCAGGCGCCAAGGAAAGAATAATAAGCAAAAGAGATAAAAATATCCTGCCCTAATAAAAACTATATACTTGTAAAGGGAATCAGATAATAAACAAACAAGTAAAACCTAAGTATAAGAGAGGGTGAAGACTATCATGGGGCAAAAATAAGTCAGGAAAGGGAGTAAAGTGAGTGGAAGCTGGGAGCTCTGGTGATTTTAGATAGGGAGTTCAGCTAAGGCCTGACCGAGGAAAGGGCTCAAAGAGGTGAGGGAATAGGCCATGAGGTTTTGTGCGACGAAACACAGCCAGCCAAGACCTTGAGGTGGAGCACTTGGGGGACTGCATGTGAATGGTCCCATAGAGGATGCAACACTGAACCAACCCCAAAACCTACTCTAAAGGTCTTTTCAGGTGAGGAAGAGGGATAGAGTCAAAACCAACGTTTCTAATCCAAGGGAGAAAGTGTGCTGTGCCGTACGAGAGAGACCCAGTTAGTAGAAGTGCCAGAGGAGAGAGTGATTCTTCCAGGTTCAGGAAATAGATAGGGTTTTGTGACAGGTGCATGGTATGGACTGCTTGAAAAGATGGTGATGAGGCAGGTTAAGGGGGGCAACATGAGGGAAACATGTAATCAGAAAATGCTGTGCAACACCACAACCGTTGAGTGGTGTGAGTCTGGTGGGCACTACAAAATGAAGTGAACAAGAGAGAACTGTTAGGGGACAGATGGACAACCAAAGGAGAGAGGGTGGAGGGAAGAGGGAGGAAGGAGTTAGTGGAATCAGGGATGCTGGGGAAGAGAGTGTGAGTTTAATCTCATAGGCACTTAACACAAATGGATATTCCATGGCTATAAAAATGGGGTAATATACTCGGGAAATGGAATAATGAATATTATGATTAATTCATCATTTAAATGTTAAATTGATGCATGTGTTGGGGTGACAGGGCATAAGAAAACAGATTCATAAGTAAATGTATAACAGTATTTGCCTCTCAATTTTTCAATAATCTCATAATTTCCACTGACCTTGGAAAATCCCATTATATATCATACTAGACTAAAAAAAAATGATCAAAACTTTCCTGAAATCTTAGTTTTGGCTAGAAACAAATACACACACATCTATACACATACACACACACACACACATACACACACACACACACACACACAGTCTCTTCTTCTAGATCAGTGGATCTTACCTCAGGGTGATTTTGCTCCCCCAGAGGACACTGGCAATACCTGCAGACATCTCCTCACCTTGTTCCCAGTTGTGACATTTAGTGGGTAGAAGCCAAGAATGCTACTAAATCTCCTGTCATAGTCAAGGCAGCCCCTCCACAACACAAGACTTATCTGGCTCCAAATCAGTCATATTGAGGTTGATCTGACCAAACCACATCAAAGCATTAGTTTCAAGGGTAAATTTACCAGATAAAACACAGCATATTTGGTTAATTTTGAGGTTCAAATAAATAATGAGCATTTAGTATAAGTATGTCCCATGCAGTATTTTGGATGTTCTTATATTAAAATGTTATTCATTGTTTATTTGAAACTAAAATTTAACTGGGCATCCTAGGTTGTTGTTTTTGTTTTATTTTGTTTTATTCAGCAATGCTGCTCTAGGGGGTTGGAGAGCCGGAGGCAAGAGACAACAAATTGGCAGGTCAGTATTTTAGGGGACAGTTCAAAAGCAAAAGGAGGAGGCACTTTTAAAGGGGATGCATGGAAGGCCAGAATGTCTACAGTAACGCCCCAGAATTATGCATGTGGTCTCCCTACATTCCTGTTTTGAAGACTGCTGGAGACTGACTCTTTGACTTCACCCCAGACTACTGAATCAGAATCTGCATTTACAAAGATCCCCAAGGGATTCATAAGCACATTAAAATTTGAGAAACACTGATCCAGACCATTCTTTCTGTTAGCCATTAAAATGCAGAATTAACCCTAGAGGATTAAAGGCCTATAATATGGAAATTGCCACCATAAAGCTCAGTTCTGCAGTTTGAGGAAATGCATCTAAATGTTCTTTACACACCAAAAATAAATAAATAAATAAATAAATAAATAAATAAATAAATAAATAAATTTAAAAATGTTCTTTATAAACTCTGACATCTCATCTAAATACAGGGCTTTCTTAATAATGTATAGTTCAATAATATAGTAATCGAGTAAAAAAAAAATATGATTTTGTAGGCCAAACCTGTTAAAAACCAATTATTATAAGTAATCCTAGTAGTAAAAAAAAAATGATAATAATAATCCTAGTAAATTAGTTAACACGACTCTAAATAACATTTAACATGGAGAAAAGGAGTGTAGACCAGTGCTAAAATGGATCTGCTTAAAGCTACCAAGAATATCAGATCAATAAACTATAAATCGCTAGGTTCATCAGGACACACACCAAGTAAGTGGCAAGAAATGAAAGAAAGGATGGAAAGACTTGTTTTAATTTGTGCTCTATCTCACCCACAGGGTCTAAAGTATTTCAAATAAGCCCTGATGGGCTCTGATTTCCTCATCCCTGGGCAGGTGTTCCAATAGAGTCAACTGATGAAAAAGAGATTTCCCTCTCTTTTAAAAAGCTTCAATTTGGAGAAGAAAGTCTTCAGAAGACACCACAGTCATCTCTGATGAGGTTTAGCTGTTTCTCCTTGAAAATCGGGTAGCATGGCAAGAGAACCACAAGCCTGAGAAATACAGAAGCCTCCCAAGGATTTTTAAGGGCTGAGCACCACAGCACTGTTAGGAACCCCTTACTGGCAATTCCACCTAAACCAGAGGTGGCTTCGGCACCAGGAACAACATGGATGTTTTATACTACAGCTTCCCTGACTGCGAATTTAGTTGTTATCAACAGCTGAGATGATACTCGAGACTGCAATTCTCTTTGATTCCCTACTATTATATTTGCTGCATGTGTTTCTTGGTGTTTTATGAGTGTACAGAGAACACTGTATTCAATGTTTGCATTTCACATCTCTGCCTGTCAGAGGAAGACAGGCAGGTTGTAATGCGACCGCATTTTCTTTAGTAAAAAACTAAAACACGTTATATTCAGGGCTGCTTGGATGGCTAGGTTGAAGTGATGAGTTGCAGAGAATTTTTAAATGCATTGGGGGAAATTTTTATTGGTTCTAGCAAAGAATCATAGAAAGTAGCTTTTTTTTTTTTTTTTTTTTTTCAGGAAAAAAGTTTCAAAATCCAAAACACAACTTTTTGGTTCTGTGGTTAGAGCGAACTTTATGCGTGGCAGCAATAGGAACCCATGAGGGAAAGATAATCTAGATAGGATCATGGACTGGATGAAAAAGTAAACCTGAAAATTTTTCATCAAAGGGGATTCATCATTTCCCAAGCATAGTCAGCTGGGTATAAAGAATGACAATGCACCAACAATGGAGTATAAGCTCAAAAATAATTTTACTTTTGTATTTAAATATCTATATACTATGCCAATATTGACAGTGGTCAATTTTGACTATAAGGAAGTCCCTGTGATGACTTAATTATTTTTCGGTGCTAGAATTCAGCTTTTCTGAAAATCATTTTAAGTTAAGTGGGCCTTCATGATTATTTTAAACCATAAAGAGAGTTCTTATTTGCCTATGGTTAATAGTAATTGGCTTATAAGATAAGAAGATACATTTTGGTTCATCTCTTTGAATACATCTAATTCTTAATAGCGTTTGTGTTTTATTCTACAGGAGTATATTTGAATCCTGATCCACTGGGAAAATTGTAGCCAGTTTAATTAAGTTTATGACATGTGTTTTAATACCAGAGATATCTATAAGGACCTCATCTTCATCTCTCAACCAATGAAATATGAGTTTTTGTCTGACACAGAATGAAAACATGAGCAGTATACTCATTGGTTCTGATCATGGGAACAAAAAGAAAAACGCCTGTAAGAGAGAGGAAAATAAAAGAAAGTAGTCTTAGATCAAATCCTTATAATGAACCTTCCTTTCTAAACCCTGTATGGACAAATGCTTCATCTCATCAGCTTGATTTCATTGGATTTTGAACTGAGGGACAACCACTCGACAGCAGATACTCATATTCTAGTCATGGAAAACCGTCCCTTCCCTTCTTCGTCCAAACTTAATCACTTACGTCAATACTGTCCATCTGGCAAGCACGAAGTTACTTATGCCACCTACTAGGTTCTTAACTTGACTGTCGTAATGCCCACGAGGCAGCAATGCAATTTAGAAAGATCAAGCCATGCCACATTAGCACTATTCCACACGTTGACTGGTCCATTATCCCTTGGTAAATCAAAAGGCTTTCATAGACACGGTATACCTTCACGTTGGTAAAACATTGAACAAGTGATAGCCCCTCACACCCATGAGGTTTACACACCGATTGAGGGCTATACTTTGGCAGGGCCAGAAGGATATAAGTGCTAAAGCTTTAATTCAGATTGAGTGGGGAAGTGAAGAAATACCCTAAAATAGGCCAAGCCATTCTACACTCTTCTAGGACAAGCTGGTCTGCATTTTGCTAATTGATCTTTCCATATTTTCTGCATTGTGGCTCTATTTTCAAAACTAAGATAACCACTATGCATCCGTACATATGGCTGGGATTCAACAGCTTTATGTTGAGTGAATGAGATACTTTGTCTCACCCTTCTACTATTGACTGTGCTATGGAGAGCAGGGCAAATTTAGCAAATGTTGAAGGAGGAAGTCCTGAAGGGAAAATTGACTCTTGAAGACTAAGAGAATTATCTAATTGCTCCTGTTCATATTAAGATTGTGTGCTTATTTGAGGATGGCTTTGGGTGGGACTTGTGGGGAAAATGGAAATATTTTTGTAGGAATTTAGAACTCAGTGGGGCACTGATTCCAATGAACTTCACAGTATTAAGAAGTTACAAGTAGGTTATCGATAGGATTGACACAGTTTACCTTAAACTGGAAAATTTCCAAAGGCCTTCTGTCATTAGTTATTCTATAAAAGTATACTAGTTTATTTTTTTATAGTTTCTATTTCTGAACTGAAGTGAACAGAGGAGCCCAAACAACTAATAAAGAGTAATGGAGAAGTTTTTTTAAAGGTCTTATAATCATCGCCATCTGATCAAAGCCCTGTCTCTAGGAGCAGTAACCCCTGTTATAACCATAAATAATCACTAGATCAGCTCATTAATGTTGTTTTATCTATCTTAGAAATAACTGTCAGTACTACCAAAGTCTGCCTCGGAGGTTTTTACTTTATTACATTTTCTGGACGTGTTCAACTAGACATGAGTGATAAGTCAGGTCTATCACAGGCCACGAAAACCAGCAAAGGCAGGGATGGGCCTCCTGTTCCTTCTTGTGAAGTGAGTAAGTATTAGACCAATACCCAATTAGTTCTCAACAAAGGATCAGTCTCGCACCAACCAGTTTTGTGATCTTGGGGGGCAACCACATCCCCACTATGGGATATTTTTAACATCTCTAAAATGTGGGAAACAATATGATTATTGGTCAGACTATCTTATTGCTTTGCCATGGTGATTAATCAAGATAATATATAGTGATACTCCTTTGAGAACGGAAAGGGGGATAACTCTAATTATGGGAAGTTCCCAACTTTTGAACTTTGGCTTTCCAAAACCCCCTACAAGCAATACAAGCAAACAAACATTGCCACCCCATCCCACCACTCCAGGGCCTCCCCATTGTGACCCTCCCCACACACACGCACCATTTTTTAATGTCTGGAGCCCTCCTCTGCTGTGGTGTGCACTTCCACAGGGCTCACTTCCACAGGGCTCACTTCCTCTATGTTCACTGTCTTCCCTTTCAGTTTTAGTTCCCCTCTGGGACTGCCCTTTCCAGAAAAGTTTTCTAAATGGCTATTAACCTCCAACTTGACTTCTAAACTGCCTGGCCTCAAGCCTTGGATAGGTCAGGTTTCAGAGGGATAAGGAACTTCACATACAGATCTCAAAGGGTCCAAAGATCCCCCCCCCCAACCAAAAAAAAAAAAAAAAAATGGAGCCCAGGACTCCTGGCAGAATTGTATGTCTCTATTAAGTAATAAGTCACCTCATTATGGGTAGGTCTGAGCACCCAACCACCACCACATACACATATGCTTCTCTGTGTTTTGAGTTCAAAATGAAATCTGCTCATAAACCAAGCGCTGCTAGGTTAATAAAATGATTTCTGCTCTCGATTCTTGCCACCATCACTGTTGCAACTGTTAGTGCTGCTTATCATGGCCCACGGGTAGGACTAGGGAGCCAACATTCCTAAATTCTAATTGCTATTAAAGAATTTGCTTAAACATTGAGCAAGCCATATTCCATTCCTCCACCTGTAAAGTGGGTGTAGTCACCCTGCTCCCCACAGGGCAATTTTCAGAAAGACTGAAAGTGATTATTTTATGCAGTAACCATGAAGTACTTCCTGAATAGACAACATATTGGTTCTTGCTGTCTGGACTACATGGAAAAGAACAATGATTGTTTTGACTAGAAAATCAGAATGAGATTCCAACAATGTACGTATTTGTGAAAACAAGCCAAAGCCACTTCAATTCCCCCTTTCCAGTAAGGTCTTTGGCATTAATTTACATATATTCTTTTAACCAAATAATAAAATGATTTTTCTTCCTTTGAAAAATTCATGGCCAACATTTAGTCTAAAAAAGGAAGTTCTAATTATGAGAAGATTATTATTTTCTCATTTGCACAGATTTGGCTCATTAGAGCTGTAATCCTTTTCCCTCAGCCCACAGACTGAAAGTAACCTTTTCCTATGATTCTGAGAGCAAAACTGACTATTTTAACAAAAGTTCAAATCACTGTGACTGGAAGCCCTGACCAATGTGACCCTTAATAACAGCAGTGACCAGAGAAGAGATCAATTCTCATATTCCATTTGAGGGCCTTCTCAGTAATTGTTCATGGAAGTCACTGGGCTTCAACTTGGTGGCCTCATAAAAACATGATTTTAAATTCGAATTATGCTATATAACATCATGGTGTCTAGCCAGCCAAATTCAAATGACATTCAGTTTATACTTCTCTAATCTCTCCAAGTGCTTCAGTGGGTCATTTATAGAATTGAGTCTTAATGGTTAGAAATTAAATTAGAAAGGAAATATGCATCATGCTTCTACTGCACTAAAATGAAAACTTTTTTTCCTAGTTAAGTGGACCATCTTTCTCTTTTGGATATTTAACAAGAAAAAAGAACTAATTTAATGGAGTGAGCTCATTAATGCTACTCTAGCCCATCCATTAGCTTGTGTCTTTAGAGCAAAGATAGCAAAATGTTACTCAAACATGTCTATGGCCTGAATTTACTAAAAGCACTTCCTCCCAGATTCACCCCATTAGGCATTTACTTAGTGTTTGTTTTTAGCAGAGAATACAATCTTTTAAAGAAGGGATATAAATGATATCTTTTTATACCTTTTTCTCCCCCAAATCCATGTGTAATGTTGACGGATCAGTTGAATAACAAAATACTGGTGACACAGGAAAATTAAAAGAAGAGGATGTGAATCATCTTAAACATGCAGAATGCAACCCACGGATGTAGAGCTGAGATCCACACTAATAGCCCGAACTGTAAGAATTGGTAGTTAAAACCAAAATTTCCTTTAATTTATACATAGCTTGTTGTATAGCAGTTATTCCTAATCTGTAAACCAAGGAACTCCAGGGTAAATGTGGTGCATGCTTTACAGTTCCAGAAAGAAGCCCATGAATTGATATATATATTGATCATTATCTCAAAGCTATCAATATGACTTTTTAAAAATATTTTATTTATTTATTTGAAAGAGAGAGAGAGAGAGCGACAGAGAGCGCTGAGCTGGGAGGAGAGGGAAAAGCAGGCTCCCCAAAAGCAGGGAGCCTGATATGGTGCTCGATCCCAGGACCCGGGGATCATGACCTGAGCCGAAGGAAGATGTTTAACCGACCGAGCCACCCAGGCGCCCCTATTAATATGACTTTCAAAGCACATTCAAAACTATTTTCCAGGAATGCAAAGATACTATAATGACTAACAAAACAAAATCTTATTTAATTTTGTTTACTAAATTCATAATAGCAGATATGCCACTTCTTTGTTTTTGCTTTTTTAATTTATGACTATCAAAACAATAATTCTCTTATCATAAGTTCCATTAGAATCTCAAAAAGATGCCTTTGTAAACGGGAGAAATCAAATTATATACATGTGTATATTTACATTTATATACACACACATACACATGCATACACAAATATATTTAAATTGACTGCTTAAAGGGGTGCCTGGGTGGCACAGTGGGTTAAGCGTCCAACTGTTGGTTTCAGCTCAGGTCATGATCTCGGGATCCTGGGATAGAGCACTCAGAGTACAGTTTGCTTGAGATTCTCTGTCTCTCTCTGCCCCTCCTGCTCATGCTCTCTCTCTCTAAAATAAATAATTAAAATCTGTAAAAAAATAAATAAAATAAATTAACTGCTTAAGGCATGCAACTGATTTTGTAATACTGGCTCAAATCTTTTAAAGACTTCTGTGGTCCTGAGTTGAGTGATCATAAGCATCTTAACTCATTGTTAAAGCAAGCTTCCATAAGAATTTAGACTCTAATGCCTTCCTCAGTCACCATCTTCACAACCATGTGGCCAGATTATACATATGCCCCTTTGACAATAACACCTTACTCAGGGTTTCCGTATACTTTCTCCAATCACACTAGCAACTTGATTGGGTACAGGGGGTTACTCCCATTCTACAAATAAGAAAACTGAGGCTTACAGAGGTTCATCCATAGTACCATAGTCCTGGGTCCATAGTACCAAATCCTTGGTATACCTGGAACTAAACCTGCCATTATTAATTCCAAAGTCTGTGTGTAATCTTTGTACCACATCACGGACACATCCTCACTGACAAAATAAGTCATTGAGTATGTCATTGATTAACACAGCATTTTTAAACTTTATAAAATCATACACATATATAGGACCCCATTCTGCTTACTATTGTCTCTGGAATGTAGAAATTATAGGGAGGAAAGAAGTAATGACAAAAAAAAAAATCTACTCTTTTAGTCTAAATCTTGATCCTCATTCAGATCAAATTATTGGAATTGCCAGACTTTGTCACGGATGATCTGAGTGAAGATGAAAAGTTGGGATAAGGAGGAAAGATTAATAGAACCTGGAAGTGGCCTCGGGAGACAGATCGGGGAGTAGGGAGAGCACTGGCAGCTGGGTGAAAAGAGTTGAGAGCAGAAGGGGATGGCTGTGCTGCTTCACAGAGAACAGCCCCATGCAGAGTGCAAAGGGAAACCCATGCACAGCCTGGAGCATGACCCTCCATGGTTTGCCTGATTTCAAGGGGGCAGATCACATCCTTGTGCAAACTACCTCTTCATTCCATTGTCAGCATGAGTTGCGAGGCTGCCTGGACTGCAGGTCTGACCCGGGAAGCCATTTCTGACAGTTTCACTTAAGAAACCCAGGTCATGGCTTTCATTCCTGTGGGGGCCAATTATCTCTGCTCTGACAAACAGAAACACAGCCAGTCCTTGGGAGGCCTCTCAAAAGGCATACCCATTGTTAATGAGTCAGTGGAAACACCTTTGGATAGGAAGACACCAAAGATTTCTTTTCTAGAGTTACACATAGCCCCGAACCCTGCTGGAGGCCTTTATGTGATGGATAACTAATAAACAGCTTCAATAAAAGCAAGTGTTTTGAGTGTGATTCTGTGTTCTTGAGCTGATACTCGGTTAAAAACTGAAAAGAATTAATGGCTGCTGGCGGCATGTCTACTGTGCATGTAAGCCTAGTGAGTAAATCAACTGCTTTAGATGTAGGATGCCCAGTTAATGATGAATTAATAGCACTTGACTCTAATTCTATATGCGTGCATTTATTTATTTATTTATTTATTTATTTATTTATTTATTACTCCAAGAGTAAAACATGGAAAGAGAATTCCATTAAATCTTAATGATGGATTAAGATAGGTTTAGCCTTGATTTTAATTTTGACTAAGGCTGAGAAATGTTAATCCTCTACCTTCATCTTCCCCATTCTACCCCACAGACACACCCATCCAACCATCATACCAATCACTCCAAGAATATGAGAAGTATTTCAGAAACCGTCTCAGTTCAGTAGATACAGATTTATGAGTACTGAATAAATGAGCAGTTATAATTTGTCCTCATGATGCAAAACAGGATCAAAAGAAGTAAAATCAGCCTGTATATTTAGAGTATTAACTGTACTTCTCACTGGGATGTGAAATTAGAGGCACTGACCACATACAACAGCCTCAGGTCTACTTATGAAATCTATTAAAATTCCTTCTGCCATATAGCCTGGTATTCAGCATTCCTACTTTACAGCTGAGAAATCCAGTAAACTGAGGTCAAGGAAGGCTATTTGCCCAAACCTGGACAGCTAATGATTTGTGTATTGGGAGCCAAGTCCAAACTCCTTGCTCCTAGGGCTTTGAATTTTTACTATAACTCTTGACTTTGCTCATTTATAAGGAAAAAAACCCAAACACTGAGACTCCTGCCCCTGAGTTCATCAGGCAGCCTGCATCTGTGCATCTCTGACTTGCTCATATGCTGCAATATTCAACTATGATTGTTTTGCATGTTGGCCCATCCCTACCCTGCCTGCTCACAAGACCTGTGGCCTTGGTCCCTTACCCATGAGCAGTGAGAGCCCGGCATATTGGGATATTAGGATCTCTGCTTCTGTGCTCTAAAAATCAGGCAATTTGTTAGTTTCCTGTGTTGATCAGCTTAATTTCCAAAGGCAGACAAAGCCCTGAGGACTAGTGACAGTATCGCTTTCACCTTCCCAACTGCTTCTCTACTATAGATTAAGTCCATCTATTCAGCTTTCCTGCTGAAATCTGGACATCTGGTTTCCCTGCTAGTTACACACCTGAATGTGGACTCTTTCATAAAATGGTTATAGAATTTACTGCAGTATGGTATGAAAAGTTTCACGGTACAATATTTGGCATGTAGTAAGTAGTTAGAAAATAATGCTGCTTGATTCTGATTTCTAACTATTTCAAGACCGGATGGTCTTAGATGAATTTCTTTTGCTCAATCATTCACTTATTCATTCAAAATGCTTACAGAGCATGGATTCTGTGCTCAGCACTCTGCTAGGTACTGAACTTCTGAACCTGACCATCTGCTCCCTGGTCTGCAAAAGTAACACGGGATTCCCAAATTACTAGGTACACCAGCAGTTGCCCTGGTCCTGCTCAACTCTGGAGTCTTCTCACTGTGGATTTTGTCTCTACTTTTGCCTATGCCCAAACTCCTTGACACTATGTCACTATGTCTCAATGCCTCAGCCTTGCCATTTGATCTTAGGAGAGGAACTGAAAAACCAAGATGAAATTAAGTTAATGACTTGCAAATGAGGAATGCAAAATCAAAAACTTTAGGGAAGAAAGAAATGGAGTATTTCAAGATGTTGAATTTTTAACTATAGAAAAAACATCACTGTGCCCTTGACTCATTTTATAATCACTTACCAATGGAGATAATAAATATATAATGAATAGACAATAAGTATTTAATAAATGTTGACTTTTCAATAATAGCAACTATTACCCATCATAACTGATATCTAAGTATACATATACTTGTTACTTATGTGAATTGCAGGAAAAGAACAGAAGCTTAAAAATTTCATCTAAGCACTGAAACTATATAAAAAATACATGCTTGATACCTCTTGAATTATTTGTTCAAAATAAATTTATATGTACCTCAAGGGTCTATTTAACATTAGTAAACCAACTGAGTTTGATATATTATCAACAGCCATAGAAATAAAGAAAATACATTCACTTTGTATTGATTTGCCTGCTCATAGGACATTAGAAAATCAACCTACATAAAGTATACTAGGTACCCAGAGATTTTGTTTTGTTTTTGTTTTTAGGCTTCCAAAATCTTGTTATTCTCGACTTGTTGAGCAAATATAATTAAAGAGAGAGAGAGAGAGGGAGAGAGAGAAAAGACAAGAAGCAATCATCTCATCTTTTTAAAGTCTACCTTAAAAATTAATATGGAAAAGTAAAAATTATTGCTGGAGAGTACCTTGAAGCAATATGCTTATATAAAAAGTACTAGCAATCCTGAATATAAAAATATAATCATTTTGATTTCTTTTCTTGTTATGCCTGTAAGCCTAGTTAGAGAGTTTTGAAATTATTTTTTATATGTTAGCTTTTTTTTTTTTTCTTGAGATAGAATGCCAATTTCCAGCTAAAATATATTTCAGTGGTACCATGACTGCGGTTGATATATGAAAACATAAAATCAATTAGTTTTTTTTTACTGTAATGGCCAAAGAAGGATGTATGTTTGTGTGGTCTGTATAGATTGCATTAAAAAAAAAAAAAGCTATATTCCATATTCCAACTACTCCATGCACGGTAAGCTACTATAACATATGAGACAATCATCTGGTAGCTGGTTAAAAGCTCTTTATAAGATTATAATTGTAGTAAAGTTGGTTGTTAAAACAATACTTCCATCATTATGGTCCATTGTTTATTATCTACATTTCTTCCAATATCCAGCAGTTGAATAAATCCTAGCACAGAGTAGGTGCTCAACAAATATATGTTGAATGGCTGACTGTTGAAATTCTGCTATTATTTTAATATATCCATTTAGATTCAATTGACCTTCAGCATATTAGATTTGGCGTCGTCCATTTTCAGGTTCCCTCAACTCAATTTGCTATTTATTTGGAAAAGAGGAACAGGCTAGGAGAGTTTAGGAAATTATGGTTTACAGGAAAGTAGAAGTAGAATAACTCAAAATGAAACGAACACACACACACACACACACACACAACTTTATGACTGGAATTTTAACCAAATATCTTTCTGTAGTTCAGGGTTACAAACTCGATATAAAATGAAAGGAATGATGGAGAGAGTGTCTAATCAGAGGTTTATGATGTGCAGCAGTCACTGCCACACAGAAGTCAGTGGACTGTTTGGAACTCCACGGCCCTGGAAATCCTACTCTATATGAAATGTGATAATTTCTAGACTAAGTTTTAAATATTTTAAGAAAATGTATATAGTATTTAATAAACTTTACTAAAATTGCATAAACTTAAAGGATAATCTATTAGCAAGACATATAAAAATGGGGAAAATACAGTCTTAAAAGGGCTAGATACATTGTAACAATTTCAAATTCCATTCTTAACCCACTGTGACAGACAATGGGAGAGGCAGTCACTTCATTTTGAATAAAAAGACAGTATAGACTTTGAGCTGACAGATTATAAATATACCACTAGTTGTAATCATCTACTTATCATCTACCTGTGGACTTTCCCCTAGCAGTTTTGAAATAATAAGAATAAAAATCCTGTTTAATTCCTTCTTCATTCACTTCTAGAAACATGAGAAATTAAAAAGAGAGAGAGAAAGAGAATATTGAACCCATGAAACACTATGATTATGTTAATGTAGAAAAGATAAAAATCAAATTAAAGGTGTTTATGGCAGTCATTAATTTATCTGACCAAAATTGGTTAAACAGCCATCTAGATTTAGAATGTGTTCAATAACACAAAATGAAACCTGACCCTAGAAGTTACGTTAACTTGGGGAAAACAATAGGTCTCAAAATTTATACATAATATGATTTAAATCCCACTTCCTGAACAACTTTTATTCCAGTTCTTTTGTCAAAATCATCATCTGGGTGTGTATGGGTGTAGGCAAAACTCCACTTAGAGAATAAGCAGAGGAAGTGTGTTCTAAGGGATGGCTGGAAAAAAAAACAATTTTCAAGGAAGCATGATTACTCCTTTTCTATTCAAGATGTTAAACAATGTCCACTGCACATCCTAGTCACACACTCATTAGGAGCAAACAATAAGTCACAATCGAGAATGTAGATAAAGCAGAACTTTACTGTACAGACAGAGCCGACAATGGATTGTTCCCTCTACAACAAGATCAACCAATGAGACAGCACGTTTAACAACCAGCTGTAATAAACCAGTTAAAAATACGGTTAGAAGGAGGAGGGGTAAGATTTTAATGCCTATTTTTGAGAAATGTTTCTGAAAAGTTAAAACTAATTGCTGAACTAATTACACTTCTCTCGAATTTCTTATACACAAATGATGTGCTTCCAGATTAATTAACTTTACTTCCGAAGAACTGGGAGTGATTCCAAATTTTGACTGTCTGATTACTCCACTTCCATGGAAAATATTCCATATAGCTCTGCCCTTGGGCACATGATGTTAGAGGTATTTCACAGGTTGAAAGTAAAAATGTGGAAATAATTTTCTGACTTAGCAGCTGATCTTCCATACTTCAGAATAGAAAGAAAAAAGAATTATTTCTAGCCATCCAGAATTGAAGATTTAAAAACCAACAAATAAACCCCAACAACTATCAAATTCTATAATTTCTAGTTCTATTTGCTTCCAATTCTATTTCACCCACGAGCAATAATGTTCTCTCATGACCTTGGGGTTGTGTTGTTCTAAAAGACTTTACTCCTGGGCTTGGATATTTATCTTTTTTTTACCTCTCAAATCAAATAAAGTTGAAAAGTCCATGTGGCCTCTCTGCTAAACCTTCTAAATGTGAATACTGAAATCAAAAGTTCATTTTACTGGCTGGTACATAAGAAATCTATATCCCTTTGGCTCCTTCTTCTGTTACAAAATTCTATGTTAGATTTTCTGCCCTTAAAAAATGGGAAAACATTCTAATAAATAATCAGGTTATAAAAGCTAGTTTTTATGAGCTTTGCTGCTTGGGGGCATCTTTTGTTGCCAATGATGCTTTATTTAAAAAAAAAAAAATCTTGAGATTCTGCTTGGGAGCAGGTACAAAGGATAATATGATGCCTGTGAATTTTTGAGCCTTGATCTCTCCAACACTGTTCATGCCCTACACCAAGTTCACAGTTACTAGATTTAATTTCAGCTGCTCAGCTAAGGGCACTATTCCCTTTCTTGATTATAAGTAAAGTTTTCCTTGCAGAGTTAGAGGAAGAAGAAAAAAAAAAAGGGCCAGTTCTATCCACTTTGCCAGGTTTTGTAAAAATGGGACCAGCAGGGAATCAATCTTTGTTTTAAGCAGGAGAGACACTCTAGCTTATTTTCAAGAGGGAAGAGCAACACATAATTAACTAGGGCAGGGCTGACCTAGGGCAGATGCCAACAGCAGCCCAGTGGAGAGCATACTGTCTAGAAAAAGGTTCCCGCTGGGCCATATGAACCCAAAGAATTAGGAGGGAAAGCTTTCTCAGAAACTATATGACTTTAAATTATCTTAATTTGTCTAAAAACATCCTGGAAACACACACACACACACACACACACACACACACACACACAGTGCATTAGAACTGATTGCAAAATAGAAATGAAATTCAGCAGCAGGAAGAAAACACAATAATGCTGTGATTCAGTAATAGCAGCAAGTATTTTTGACAGTTTAGAATGGGCCAGATATTATATTAAATTTTTAAAAGTGTTATTCAATTCCATGTTTGCAACATCTCTGAGGTACACAGTATCATCGCTCCCCTTTAAAAATAATTTTAAAAAAATTAATCATAAAGAAGTTGTAGGATGTGCCTGACATTGTAAGTTGCCACACAAAGTATTTGAGTGTAAATATAAAGAAAGAAAATGGGACTGAATTGAAAGTCCAAAAATCACTTAACATACATGGGAAAATAAGTGTAATCTCAAACCATTAGGAAAAGAGGGATAATTACATCAATGTTCTTGGGACAACTGGGTAGCCACTTGGAAAATATTCATGAAGTCAGAGCCTGACCATAACTAATTAAACAAGATAAATTCCAATGGATAAAATATATAAATATAATTGTAAATAAATACACTAAACAATTACTAGAATAAACCAAGAATTCTTGTATAATCTTGGAAAGGAGAAGGCCATTCCAACTAGTACACAAAATTCTGAACCCATTAAAGACAATATTTATAAATCAAATTAAATTAAAAAATTCTAAATTTAAAAACTGTTCACCATAAATTACCTGCTTTACCATGTCCAGGTAATTTATGGGACAGGGTAATCAGCAGGCACTAATTAGTGTTAATTCTTACAGTTAGATTCACAATATCTTGGAAATTGCTGCTTCCTATTTATGTTTTATGGATGAAAAAAAGTGGCAAATGACCTGCGCAATGTCACAGGGCTGATTAATGCTTGCATCATTCAAAGGGGGGTATTATGCTGTTACAAGATTGCCTCACACTAGCAAAGCAAAGCAGAAGAAACAATTCTGTAGTTGGGGTAATAAACCTTGATCTAATGGTCAAACCGGGGAAATAATAATTATTAATAAGAGCACGTTTCAAGCTTTTTTTTACAAACCAGATCATTGTATAGACTTTATATACATCAACCTATTAAACAAAGTGCTGTCAGTATAATCCTATGAGGAAACGAAGGCACTCATTCAAGGTCATAGCTAACATGGTGGGTAACCAGGTTCTGAACTCAAGCAGTTTTATTTCCCCTCCCCTTCTCTTGTTACTACTCTCTTCTCAAAGATTAAAATCATAGATAAATTAATATGAGGTTCATCACTGGGAATTGCACCTGTTCCCTGTAACTTAGGTTTAACCTAGCATTTTTAGACTTGCTTGAAGAATATGCCCAATTGGGAGTGTATATATTGGGGTGGGGGTAGGGAGTGGCATAAAGATGAACTGATGACAGCATCTTTATGCATTCACAAAATTGTCATTTAGTGAGTAATTTGATGCCAAGTTTGATGGCTTTCTAATTTCCATTTGAAAAAGCTAAATTTCATGCATCATTATGGCTATACCGTTTGCTAAAATATTGAAATATTTCTGTTCTAATAATCAAATGGTTTCTAATCTGAGCCTTCAAGTGTTGTGATGCCCATACACCCTCATACCTCCATGGACCATCTCAATATACAAAAACCAATATCTCAATATACAGAAACCAATAGGTCAAGGACATGTTAGCAGGGAGTTTCCAGATTCTGCTCCAACAAGATGGTTGACATTGACTCTGATTGGTCAGTGCTTGTACTTTACAGAATGTCAAACATTTGACCATTCTTCTGAGTATGTA
The DNA here is from genome assembly GCF_023065955.2 of Ursus arctos. Classification (NCBI taxonomy): domain Eukaryota; kingdom Metazoa; phylum Chordata; class Mammalia; order Carnivora; family Ursidae; genus Ursus; species Ursus arctos. Next base: position 21,278,884 of record NW_026622841.1, read on the forward strand.
AGTTCAAAGATAAGTCTAAGACACAGACATCAATGCAGGAAGAGGATGACCAGGTAGCAAAACTTGCAAACCAAATCTAAACTGAGAACAGAAAACATTTCTGGATGCATGTTACTTGAAGGATTTCACGTACAAAGAGATGGAAAGAAAAATAATGACAAAAACAGGTTCCAGAGTGGAAGCCCATCTCAGCAGAGAGTGTTCCATGTTTAAAAAAAAAAAAAAAATTAAATGGATACATTTTACCTATGATGTCAGGGTTCTATAACATAACAGTCATTTGCTAAAGAGGTCAGACAAGCCAACTCTGAACTGCATAGCAGGTCAGAACCCATGATGATATTCCCTGCATTTATACCCTGGGGCAGATCTATGTGCCCACTCCCAGAATGAGACATCACATTTTGCACACATCTCTGAGCAATCCACTTTTTTCATTGATCTTCTACATAGATCTCCATCACATACAGTTTTCTTTTTTTTTTTTTTTTTTGTAAGATTTTATTGATTTATTTGAGTGAGAGAGAGACAGTGCATGAGACAGAGACAGCACCAGCAGGGGGAGAGGCAGAGCGAGAGGGAGAAGAAGGCTCCCCACTGAGCAGGGAGCTCCATCCCAGGACACTAAGATCATGACCTAAGGCAGACGAAGGCAGATGTTTAACCGACTGAGCCACCCAGGCGCTCCCACACACACTTTCAATCTCAATGACTGTTGAATTTTCATTGGAAGTCCCCCACTCCACCACTCCTTATTCCAGCTGAAGCTCGGCCATCAGCATTTTCCTATGACTAGCTTACCACAAGAGACAATTAGGGTCAGACCAAGTATACCACTTCCTAATGTCTCCAACCTCTGCAAGGAAGACTAAAAGAAGCATCCACCAATGTGTGTGTTGGGGAGAGGAGGAGAGTTAAAGCTTAAGTCTCTGAAGTTCAGAGCCTCTTCATTAAAAATTTTCCCTTCCATAGCACTATGGTCCTTAAAGAAATCTGGTGGTATCTTTTCTTCAATGCATGCTTCCTGAGAGAGAAGTGAACCACGTGGAGAAGTTTATTACCTGCTGGAAACTAATCAACTTCCTAAAAAAGATGACTGAAATTAATGCCATTACTTATGCCATCTGCCATTGCTTCTATTGAAGGGGCTATTTTGTTGGGTCTATACTATGTCCTCTGATGGAGGACTAGCATTTTACATGGAACCTGAGCATTTTAACTGAGACCTCCCTGTATTTTCAAGAAGTTGTACCTGACCTGATACTGGAGTAAGTCCCGCAGCCTCTAATGGTTTACTCCAGAGTTTTGCAGGGTCTTTTTCCTGGGGGATTGAGGATGGACTCCTGTTGGAATCACAATATAATTTCAGTGGGGCCATTGCTGCATTTGGTCCATTGTTGCTTTGCATTAAGAAGGCTTTCACTATTCTGTCAAGGAGAATTGCTGAGATCATCCATAGGTGATTGTTGCTTTTTACTATCACTCACACTTTAAAGAAGTGTCAATAACAAGCTCTCTTTCAGAGTACCTGTAGGTAATGTATTCAGAGTACCTGTAGGTCACAGGGAGGTGTTCAATGAAGAAATGTAAGCTGCCTGGACAGCTCAGTCTTCTTTAAGATGCATTGTCTTTTCCTGGTAACACATGAGAAATATTGTTGGAAATGGCTCTCAGTCTTCTCCTAGGGTCTGCTTTCAAGCTTATTCCTGTGTCCTCTCGGTCTTTCTTTCCCCAAGAGAACTGGGATGCATCTCACTGAGTTCATTTTTCACTGACATCTTCTCAAGAAGGAGGTCAGATGTTAGCACAGATGAATACTTCTTGGACAGATGTTTTCATTGTGTTAGGCAGAAAACCGACTTTCTTTAACGGCAAATTCTTCTCTTTCCTTGACCAAAGGATTCTTTTTTTGCAGTTACTTCATGGAATACATTACTTATAGAGCATAAATCCTGAGCCATTCATACAGAACTTCTTATGCAGAGATTTCTAATGACCAAAATCAGACCATCTTCTCTCATAGATGTCACCGAGACAACAAACATCAAGAAGGCCTGTCCTTCTCTGAGTTCACAAGGACAGCACATGAATAAAAGAAGCAACATAGTATGTGTTCAGAGATGAATTCTAGATTTAACTCTACATGGATCTGCTCTTTATCTTTGTAGTAGTTCATATTTATTTGCTCCACTTCTTTTTTGTGATACGGGGATACTCATACTGATCTAAATCTTCCAGCATGCTTCTTGGCATATGGTATTACCTCAATACATATTAAATGAAGGAAACAATGAATAAAGTGGTGAGTTAATGTGAGAAAATGATTGCAAACTGCTTTGTAATGTACTACACAATAATGCGGGAGTTAGGAAACAAACTAGTATGTGTGCGTGTAGAAAAAAATGCAGGGGGGCCAGGTATTAGCTAAAGCAAACTGGAGATGACTTTTCTTAAACAGAGGATGATTCCACATCACGTGATTACACAGTATCCTGGGTCAGTCCCAACTAACAACTGGACGGCCCCAGAATCTCATGTCCCCTTCTTCCCCCAAAACACATACACTAAGTGGGGAAACTAGAAAACAGAAGGACTGAATGGCATGTGTATGGTCAAATGACAATTAATTATTAAAAACGAAACAAAACAAACAAACAGAAAACTCTCCATCAATGTCTATCCTTTACCCGATTCGCATTTTTCTTAGCATTCAATCACTGTACAGCATACAGCATATTTATTTGTTAATTTGTTGACTTCTCTATACTGACACTAGAGCACCAGTTCCATGAGATAGGCGATCTTGGTTTTGCCTACTACTGCATTACCTAGAATAGTGACTAGTATATATTCACATACTCGATAAATATTTGCTAAATACACAGATGAATGAATGTAGGGTAGCTGAAGGCCAGGATATACATTTACTAGTTACAAGTCCATAGTTCATGTCAGTATACCACATTAACTCTCTGTAAAGCTAGTTTGCCATTTTATGCTTTGGCATGAAATATTATAAAACAAAATCAAAACATCAATCTTGGGTAAATGATGATTTTCAGTTCTACTGTACCTGGTTAAGGAAAACATAGTTTCTTGACTTACTTCCTTCTACCGTTTCAGTAGAAACAGAAATAAGATTACTCTAATTATAAAATGATAAAAAAGAATGAAGGTGAACATAACTTGGATGCTTGTTAGAAACAGAATATGATAAAATTTTCTTTGCTTAAAAAAAAGGACTATACTATTCCACATCAATTAATAGCATACAAAGTCTTAACAGAAGTTTATCTTCTTAGCAGACAGACATCTTCTCATCTAATGATACATTTGCCTGGGTATTCCTGTAGCTCAGAGACTATGGGCAATGGGTATGAAGTTAAAGGTGTTACTGACGACCTCCTATATTCCAAGAAATGCACTAACTGCCTTATAACTGTTATACTGTTTACTCCTCACAATAAACCTATGAGGTTGTCACTTACTAGACAAGAAAATTGAGCAGAGAGAGATCAATTCCCTTGTCCGGGGTCATACAGCTGATGAGTGGTGGATCTAAGTTATTACATCTGGCTTCAGAACCCATGCTTGTAAGTCCCATGTAATATAATGCTAATGTTGTTCTAAGAAGAACTCAAGTTGCCTACAGAAAAATCACTCCTGGAAGATGAGTCAGTCCTGAAAGCTCCCTGCATGTCTCCTGTTCTGCCTCACCTGTGCTAGTCCCTAAATAGCAGAAAAATACTGAAAATCTGTTCCAACAATCTGCTTCTGGAAACTGGGTTAAATTTTGCATCGTAAGTAATTGATGCAATTGACATTAGCATGTGTGCAATGTGGGTGGTATTTTAATAGGCTTTTTGAGTAATGAAAAATCCTGGGTATGATGTATGATTTTTTTAAATCATGAGATTTACTTTCTCTTATTGAACGCATGACTAAAGCAAAAATTAGAAATGATGTTAGAAAGAAGCAACAGTATTTAAGGCATTCACAGAGTTATTGGGCACACTTAAATTTAATTTTTAATAATGTGACTGTATAAAAATATAAAAATTCTTTCAATGAAGCACTTTCCTTATGATCATTGAAATAGTTTCATCCTTGTATATGTTTGTGCAAAAATTGCCATTTCCAGGATATCCTCCAGCTTCAATCTTTCTATTTCTCTGCCTCACATTTCACATGTGGATGCATGGATCAGAATTTTCTTCATGATATCTCACCAAGTTCTGCTTTTCTGGCATCAGATGTGGGTGTGTGTGTATGTGTATATGTGTGATCTTCCATAAGTAGCCCTCTCCACCTAGCAGATGAAAAAAATCTTTATACATCCTTATGGCCAAATCGACTTTGAATTAATTAGTAATTAGCAAAAACTGTTAAACCCTTTGCACACACATGTTACAGATAGCCACATTCTTAATACATTTAGCTCTTACTTATTCTTTTCTATGTACAGTGTTTTGGAACCAATGTGATTATTTTACACAATCTTAGACATAGAAGTCACATAGACCTACTGTGTATAGTTTGCAATACATGGAAACATTAGAGGTTCTTTCGACCCTCTTTTCTTATCTGTCTAGGATCTACTCATAGGTTTTATTATCCATATAGCGGAAGCTCTGAAATTAAAGAACCCAGTCCTAACTTTACACATGAATTCTGGACTTGTATATTGATTACCTACCCGGTGTGCCCATTTGGATGTCTCATAAGTACCTCAGTCTCAACCAAGTGCTTGCCTTCTCCAATCTTCCCCGTAAGTCTTTCTCATCTTAGCTAACTGAACTATAAGTCAGCTAGATGCTCAAGCCACAAACCTAGGACTCGCTCTCATTTCTCGTTTTTCCTTCTTTCTTTGGATTTGGTTGCATTTCCCAGTAATGGAACGTGAAAGGAAATTCCCGTTCAAGTGATTTATTGGGGGATTGCTTTATTGCAGTGGTTCTCAACCTGAGAAGGCTTCAGAATCGCCTTCATGGCTTGTTAAAACACTCAATACTAGACACTACCTCCGGAATTTCTAAGTAGAAATTTCTAAGGTGGAATCTGAGAAGTTATAGTTCTAACATGTTACCAGTTGGTGTTGATGCTACTTTTCCCAAGACCATACTTGGAAAATCACAGTTGTAGGAAGAAAGAGAAGATAAATGGAGGTCTTACATGGAACTGGGAATCACCCAGTCTCTCTGTCAATCAACAGAAAGGCAACGTAAGCTCTTGATAGCTCATACTCCCAAAAGCTAGAGGGTGATTCACCAACTATCAAAGCATATCTGGACAGGGCACAGATAATTTCTGCCCTACCCCCTAAGTTCATTTTTAACCAGCTTTTTCAGATTCACTTTCAGAATAGGTACTGAATCTAACCACTTCTCACTATATCCACTGCTAACACTCCAGTTCACTGTCATTTCTCAGCCGATGACAATTCCTTCCTCAGCCAGAATGGCTTTTACTTTTTTTTTTTTTTTTTTTTTTTTAACAATGTTTTATATAGGGCAAAAGCCAAATTCCTGGTATGGTCAATCTAAGACCTTTGGGTAGACATAACTTAGCAACCTTTTAGTTAAAGAAGCTGCAGCTGCAAGTTCAAGGTCAATGTCTGAAACAAAGTCCTGATGAACTCACCTCTTAACCTGTCTAGTATTAATCTCCTACAATGCATTCTCCATGCATCAGAGTAATTTTTTTTAATATAAAGCAGACATTGTCACCTCTCCATGTTTCTCTCTCTCTTAAAAGAAAATCAAACTCTCTTCCATAGCAACAAGGCCTCAGCTTTTTCAGACTCAAAACATTTGCAACTTTCTGTTAACATCTTCCTAAAGTTCTTCCTTTACCATCCCTCCAAACCTCACCATTACCTTTACCACACAGAGATACAGATGCATGACTGCTTTGTATCCTTCAGGTCTCAGCCCAAAGTCCACCTTCTCAGAAAGACCCGGATAGATCTTTCTACCTATCATACTCCACCCCCCCGGTCCCTGTATCATGTCATCTTTTGTTTTAGTTACTTCATAGCATCTAAGCTCTCTGAAGTGATCTGACTTCTTAATCTATTTCCTTGTTTATTGTGTTTCTCCCCATGAGAATAGGAGTTCCATGAGTGCCTACCTTGTTCTTCAGGTCACTGCTGTGTTCCCAGCCCAATGAAGAGTGTTTGGCACATAGCAGGAGTTAAATAAAATATTTTTGAAAACATATGTGGATAATGTACATAGTTCAATGAGGGTGATATTTTACCACTTAGCCTCCAAATGCTAGAGTGGCTGTAGGACAGGTTTTTAGTTATTTTCCTTAAGGCCATGCATGGCCATTTTGGATTAGAAAGATCCTGAGACTCAATCTGATCATGACTAATCAGCATAATTCATATCTACGATCATTTCTTGAGGACAATGAATATATCTATGTTTTGACAGAGGAACCATCCATCAAAAAGACAGACTGAGCTGATTAGTTTGACAAAAGTTACATTTAGAATGGTTCTACAAGTATTGGTGCCCCTGAGAATTTAAGCACAGTGTAACTGTATCAGTGCCTGGATAACAGCAAATCAGAAAACCAATCTAAGAAAACACAATTGGCCGACTTATTCTAGCTATCGAATTGCCTGTCTGCCTCATGGAGAGAGACCATGAGGCATGGCTGGAAAGTCAAAGCAAAGCAGGAAATAAAGCATTTATTCAGGTACAAGAGCAAAATGCCCAGAAAGATGTCAGAGTCATGTAGGACTGGAAGCTAGGAAAGATTCCAAGGGAACACTCAAAAGCTGAATATCTGGACAACAGAAAGCAATCACCAAAAAGTCACTCCTTCAGGAGAGATTGATTTGATAGTCTTTCTAAGGCAGCAGTTCCTGGTCTCCAGACCAGCAGCATCACCATCAACATTAGCATTACCCGGGAACTTTTTAGAACTGCAAGTAAATCAGGGCCCACCCCGGACCTACTAAATGAGAAACCCTAGGTATAGACCCCAGTGCTCTGTGTTTGATCATGACCTGCAGGTGATTCGGATGGGGGTTCAAGTTTGAGAACCTCTTTTCCAGGGCTGGAGTCAACTAATTAGTAGTGGAAAAAAGTGAACCATATTTTAGTTAAAGATACCTACAATTGGAAGTACAAGGTTTGAAAAGAAATTGGAGTCTGGCATTCCACTTTTAATTGCCCAGGCAGTCATCAGCGAAGTGCTTTGTCCACCTACTGCCTTTTCCACGTATCAACAAAACGTGAGACCTGACCCTCAACACTACACATCCTGTTGCACAAACTGAGGGGGGAAAGCACTCCAAAAAAAGTACAGCATTCTCGGAATGATGAGTATTATCACAGTTCAAAGAGAGATGTTAGATTCTGCTCTCAGCATAAATTTCTAAGCAATCATAACCTGTTTGCCAAGTGAAGATGCTTTACCTGAATTGCCTTAAATACATATTTGATAATATTCAGCAATGTTGTCAAAAGGAGGCTGGTGGGGAGGAGCTCAGCTTCTGGGGAAACACCAATCAGCTCATCAATCTGCCTAGCTGCGCAATCATTTCCTCTAATGAGAGGTCTGTAATTGTCACTCAGGATGACTTAACATGTCACTGTTGATTAGCACAAGAGACGGAGACGTCTCCGGAGCAAAGTGAGACAAAGCACACCTTACCAAGTCTTTGCTCTCCTCATGCCTAATTGGCTGGATAGCTGCAAACTTTATTGTGATAAATGACAACTCCAACCAGCCCTCACTTGCGAATACATGTGCTTGAGCGTACATGGATACACGTGTACTCACTTCATCACTTTATTTAACAGAGAGACGACTTTTGCATCAATTAAAAACAAAGGCATTTTATTTTCATATATTATTGGATGGGTCATTCATTTGTATGTTTTCTCATAGCAAATAAAAAGAGTTTTATAGGAACCAGAATATGGCTAAGGGGCTTTCCAAGTTCTTCTGCCTTTTTAACCCAAAATGTGGCCTAATTCTACATAGCCGATATCTATATTTTTTTTCCTGTGACCCCTCCACATGTCCCTTGATCTAACCAAGATAATTTGTCACTTTCTGTTAAATATATAAAGTTCATTCACATCTTTACTCCAGTTATTTCCCTTCATAGAACCCTCTTAACCCATTCCTTGCATTTCCCTAAATTTGACCTATCTGCTAGGGTTCTCTTCAAATTTGAACTCAAGTCCCATATTCTGATTGTAGTTCATCTTCCCATTTTTCTAAACTCCTACATAATTTAACTGTTTTCCTGGCCTATTTGTCATTTGTAAGATACAATGCTTTGAATTATTATTTAATGTTTCCATATGATCAACTCTTAAAATGCCAAGATTCTTTAGGTTAGGGACTATGTTTTAGGTTTCATTCTTGTGTTCAGAATAACATCTGCTTCCTAGTAGGAATTCAAAAAATATTTGTTCAATTATTGTATTTGAGGTTTAAATTAAACAGTTGATAGGATAATAATTCATTTCTTACCAGTTAGGTCACCTTTTTTCTCTGGAATTGTCTATGGGAAAGACACAGCCAACATGATCACTGACATTGTGTATAATCACAGGACTTTTTTTTTTCTTACTAATACATGCCAGTATTATCTTGAACAACTCTACAAATTCATTGATGACCAGAAAGGGATTCAAATACAATCAGTAAATCTAATTTTCTAAGAATTAGAACCAGATTTTAAAAATTATTTCTTCAACAAAAATATCAAAGCAAAAGTATTCTTGATGGACCAGAAGAAAATTCCCTATATAAAAATACAGTATCCCTTAAAACCTCAATTCTCCTAAAAATCATGTAATTTACAGCTAGGACAGATAGAGAGTGATCTTCTAAAAATGGCTGGTGAGCAATGTCCAAAACAAAGAAATGCAAATTTTATTTTATTCTTTCCCATGGAGTGTATCTAAATCCTTTTTGAAAAGCTGTTAAATTCTACACCAAGACAAAAACATATTTTTTAATAAAAATTATATTGTAAAGATGTTTAACTGGAGTCACTAATGACTTTGACAGAAGATCCATTTAAAAAATCAGTTTTGAATGCATTTAGTTTTAAGTGTATACACACACATATGTATTACATACATGTATACATATTAAAATAGAGTTTTTTTCAGAATTTTATATACACATACACATGAGGACAATGATTAATTTTTTAATAAATTTACTTTGAAAATATTTCATTATGTTAAAGTGAAAATTTCTTTTCTCTTTGAAGCCAATTATGGATTGAATGTTTGTGCTCTCCCCTCCCAAAATTCATATGTTGAAATGCTGCCCCCATTGTGATGGTAGTAGGAGATGGGGCCTCTGGGAGGCCAGTAAGTCATGAGGGTGGAGCACGCCTGAGTGGAGTGAGTGCCCTTATGAAAGGAAGCTCAGAGAGCTGTCTTGCCTCTTCTTCCGTGTGAGGACACAGCAGAAAGACAGCCATCCATGAACCAGAAGGCAGACCCTTGCCTGACACTGAATCAGACAGGGCCTTGGTGTTGGACTACTGAGCTTCCAGAACTGTGAGCAACACATTTCTGCTGTGTACAGGTTTCCCAGTCTATGATATTTTCTTACAGCTGCCTGAACTGGTAAAGCCATAATTTCAGTTTCAGGGTCAAAATTATAGACTTGGAATAGGATCTTATGAGGTATCATAACCAAAATCAAAACAAAACCTGCCTCCCAAAAATATTCAGTCACAAGATACCACCTTATACATTTCCAATGTGGTGAAATCAGCAGTGGTTTATTATAACCTGTGATAGCATCAAATGTCTACCAGCAACATTTTCCCTAGTTAAAAATCCACATTTTCAAATGAAAAGAAAACAAGTTTGGAAAGCGGGGAAAACAGAGAAGGTAAATCATTTTGAAATAGTATGGCGACCTCTGTGGTGCTTTAAAATTGAGTTATTCTTCTGTTTTGGAAAGAAAAGGACTGTAATATGAATTGTGTTTCTTTCAGGATTTATGAAAACAGCCAGTCAGTTCTTCCTTGGCCATACATGATACTGTATAAATAACCCACTATTCCGACTTCATTAATTATAAAATATCCATAGAATGTTAAATGGCCTGAATTCAGTTATCTTTATCAGTGAATCAATTGTCAATATGCTTAAAGGGCTGTTTCCCCATGAAAAAAATGAAACAAAGAAATTAAGAAATACAACACAAATGATTTCAGCTTCACAGAATTTACAAAGGACAAAACCTTTTAACAATGGGCAGTCACATGAAAGGAACATGCAGTTATATGTTGGCATGTGGGATACGTATGTATATCAATATTTGCATATAAACATATACATACACACATACATACTCTGTGAGATATGTGTGTGTATATGTATGTGTGTGTATATATATACACACACACAGAATTTCCCAATAAAAACACTTATTCTTTTTCTAAAATCTTTTAAATGCAAAAAAATAAATAAGATAAAATCTATTAAATGCATTAGACTATGATGATTTGGTATCTTATCTAACCATAGTAAAGAACACACAGTTATAGGATCGAGATAAAAATTGGTGTCCCTTAGAAGCATATTTCTTTTCCAGTTTCTCAAATAACAGTTTTGGTGGTTTGGTTCAAAGCTCTAAATTACTTTGTAAAAGAAAGTCATATACATACTACACCAAACCTATTGTCACAAATGTTTTGGTGTAGAAGGGACGCATCAGCTTGGCTGTTTGTTACAGTGTTATACGCAAAGATGCTCGGCCATACCCTCTGTAAGCTCTTCAGGCAGTTCCTATGCACATGAAAGTTTGAGAAACACCACCTAAACCAGTGGTTCTCAAGCTTCAGGGAGCATTAGACTAATGCTGAGGACTTGTGAAAACACAAAGTGCTAGTTTACATCCCAAGATGATTCAGTACATCCTGGGATTCCTATCCCTTTCTGATTCAGTCAGTCCAGAATGGGAGCTTCTAGCGAGTTCCCAAATAATGCTAATACTTCTGGTCTATGCACTTCAACCATCGCTACAATCTTCCTTAAATGTCACATTTGTAAACTGAAATATCAGGTACACTGGACTTCAAACTATTTTAAAACCTTTCTTCCTAATGCATATGAATAGCTACGCTGCCAAACTAGAAAGGACCGAGAAATGCATTGAGAAATTGGGGCAGACAACTAAGAGGATTTCACAAAATATTATATTAAGCATGGGCTCTTCTAATTCCTGGGATAAACTATTTAAAAAAGTAAAAATGACCTCTTTTTGATAAATGACCTTTTTGTTAGGGACCTGGGAGTCCCTAACAAAATAAAAAATAAAATAAAATAAAACCTCACTTCTTAAGAAGGGCTTTAGAGTCCATGCCCTGCTGTGCTAACTAAAAGTAGATCCCTGTGCTATAAAGAGAAGAGGACATGGGGGCTAAGCTCCCATCATGAAGATTGCAAAGCCAGTGTAACCCTACCTGTGTGTATCCCAGCCCTCCTCCACAGCTGTAAGCTATGGGTGAGATACCTGTTTTCTTCAGAAGCTGCTTTGTGCCCACTTAAACACACGGGACCTGGAACTTCCAAGCTGGAGCTTGGTGACCTGACTGCCTGATCTCCTTAGTGTATGGATGTCTTGAATGGCATTGGGCAAATCTGTGCCCACCATTCATGACAAACCTCACAATCACCTTACCCCAGGAGGATTTGAGTTTAGAACACTTAAAGTGTGGCAGAAATGTTTTGGTTTGGAATTTCAAAACAGCTGGCTACAAATCATCCCCTAAGGCTCTAAAAGAGCCTCACTAGCCCTCCAACGGATCTTTGAGTTTGAAGACCATGGCATATCAGTGTAATAACCAGGAAGAATTTGTTTTGAAAATGGGTCCCAAGTACCCAGAGAGAAGGACTTACTATATGGAGGTAATTAATGTAGATTAGGTAGATGTGAAAGCCACACAACAATGAGCTTTATTTTAGTTTAATTAAAACTAGGGCACATTTTCTGGCAGTACTTAGATTCCAGAATGTTCTATGTGTCTCATTCCTTGCCTAATTTTTGATGGCAAAATCATATCACTATTAAACAAGAGGCTATTTATTCTCTTTTTGGTATGCCAGAAGGTGATGGATACAGCTAATCAAAGAGTAGTTTCACATCACTAATGTATAAATTTAAAATTTTAGGAAAGAAATATAGCCCTGTTTAGTAATGTTTGGAATTACCATCTGTCTTTCAGGGGATCAATTCAGTTAGTCCCGCTTACTACATTGGTAATGAAAGATTTTATAAGCACACTAAACCCAGAAAACTATATGAAACATGAGCCACTTGGCCTGAGCTAGTTTCTGTTTACAAAGTCAATGGCCAATAAAAAGGCAATGAAGTTGCAAATAACTTTTAATTATTCTTGGCAAGTTTCTCCATGAAGTGGTTATAACAATGATAATAGTGGAATAACTGTGTTTCATTTCTATTTGCTACTCATGCAAAATAGGACAGAGTGTACCAAACTTCAAATTAATTAATATAGAAGCTGAAAGAATTTTGAAAGAAAATTTGTTAATCTGATAAGACCTTTTGACTTGATAGAGAAGGTGTTCTAGAAAAAAAAAGTCCATAGATGACTCCCCAAAGTCTGACTAAAATTGTATATAAACATTTTGGGGTACATAGGTTTTTGTTTTTGTTTGAGAGTACACAGGTAAATACAGATTTCTTGGGAAGAAGTCTTTGTAACCCTAAGGAAAGTCTGACCCCAAAAGTAAGAATCCTTAAATAGAGTTTTCATTTATGAGATTTGTACAGACTAAGATGAGCCATCTCGTGGCATGCCTGCTATCCTTCTCCTGTTTTGCTCCCTTGGCAGACCTCACCATGCCATCATGGGGCTCTTTCCTCCATGGAACCCATGTCTAGCCACCATAATTTCTGTAGCACTGTATTCCACATGGTCACCACCAAGTGACTGGAGTGCTCATGTCAGGTGACATGCTACAAGGGTAAAGGACAGTTTCAATCTGAAATGAGTTGAAGCTATTTAACAGACCTTGACTGATATTCCAGAAGTTATCAAGTCCAATTAGAAGTTTCCCTCCCTCCCTCCCTTCCTTCCTTCCTGTCTTCCTTCCTTTCTTTCTCTCTCTCTCCCTCTGTTTCCTCGCTCTCTCTCTCTCTCTCTTCCTTTTCTTTCTTTCCCAAAACATGCAGTGAGAATTTTAGGGCTCTTTACCTTTTTTCTATCTCCAGACACTCGTTTGAAGACCTTATGCTGCCTCACGGCTCATACCACTCTAAGGTGATAACTCTCTCATTTATATCTTCAGTAACTGACCCTCATCCCTACTGCAGACTTATAGACTAACTGCCTACATAAACATCTCCATGTAGATGTCCAAGAATATCCTGTTCCAATAAGATGACTGATATTTCCCCTGATGCTATCGTTAGAATCCTCCACATCATTGGTGGGAGCAATCCTACCCTTCTAATCTCTCAGGCCCCAAAATGTTACTGTTCTCTTATCTTGGCCTCAGACCCCATATCCAGTGTGTTAGCAAATCCTGTTGGATCTACCTTCAAAATATAACCAGAATATGAAGTCTTCTCACTACCTCTCCTGTTACCATCGTCATCTGAGCCCTCATCATCTCTGACCTGTACTATTGTAACAACTTCTTACCTGGCCTCTCTGCTTTCATGACTGCCCTCCTGTATCCTAGTATAGCACAAAAAGCCAGAATGATATGCTTAAGTCAGATCATACTTCTTCCTCTTTTGGCATCCCATTTCATGCAAAGCAAAATCCAAAATCTCTACAAGGGCGTTCAAGCAGCTACATGATCTGGCTTTCACATGTACTCATAGCTTACCCCCTGCTAATTCTCCACCGCTCCCTCTGCTCTAGACATGCTCGTCTGCTTGCTATACTTTGAAACTGACAGTCAAGTTTCTGCCTTGGAGCTTTTGCACTGCCTCTTGCTTGTCAGTGCTTGTTTTTCTCTGCCTGAAATCTTCTTCTTCCAGAAATCCCAAAAACTAACTTTCTTCAATACTTTGAAGTATTGCTTATATTTCATTTTCTTAATATCCAGAATATCTGATTAACACCAAGACTTGACCTATCCCCTTAATTTGGTCTATATTTTCTATTTTTGTTTCAATTTCACTCATAATCATCTAATAAGTTTGATCACTTATTTACTGTGTCAATTATTTTTCCATTATTTTTCTGTTTTCTCCCTTCTAAAATGCAGCTCTATGAAGGGTTATTAGCCTCTTTTGTTCACTGATGTATCCCAAATAATAGGAACAGTGCCTGGCATAAAGCAGGTGCTCAGTCAACCCTTGTCTGATTGAACTGGATTGTCCTGGGTTTATGAAGGTAGAGAAAACAGGCATCTCAGGCCACATGTACTTTAACAGCCAAAATCCTATAACTTCAACCTAGAGCAACTACCACAGCAATTTGTATTGGTCAACAATTATAATACAGCTTTAAGTGAGTGAATAAATTCCTCACGAGAAGACCAGGATGCAGATAATGTAGGGTGTTGACAGTAATTGGAACTATGAAAAGATAGTATCTGACTGTGGATTGTCATCCGAGCGCCTCCTAACAGGTCTGCTGCTTTTGCTTTTGCTTAGATTGTTCTCAACCCGATGGCCACAGGAATTCTATCAAATAGCAATAGTGAGTGAGCAATAGTGTTGCTCACTCAGAACAAAAGCTGAAGTCCTCAAACCAGCCAACAATATTTTATGAGATCCAGCTTCCCATGGTGTGTGGTTCTCATCTTCCTCTGGCACTCACCTCCCTCGATGCTGGTTTACTTGCTGTGTCTCAAACACAGCACGTGAGCTTCCACCTCCAGACCTTTGCACTTTCTGTCTGCTCTGCCTGGGGCAGCCTTCCTCATATATCTTTATGGCTCCCACCTTACTGCCTGCAGATCTTGGTCGTTTTCTCAGCAGGCAATTCTCTGGACACAATGTTTAAAGGGAAATCCCCTTCCCTAGATCCCCCACATGCATATGCTGCTTAACATTTTGCTACAGCTTTAATATAATAGTCTCACCTCATTATCTTACTTAGTGCACAGTATATTTTACCTCGTTACCTTATTTGTTACCTGTCTTCTCTCCCACTCCCCCAGAGTGTAAGCCCATCAAGACAGGTATTTGTCTGTGGTGCTCCCTACGGTAACCCTGGCATCTACAACAATATCCGGCAAAACTACACACAAAATTCTTTTTGATGAATGAATGACTAACTGTACAGATATACATCTGTGCATATATCTATATATACACATGTGGGCACAATTCCCATGTGCTTTTTTTAAAGTATCATTTTGACTGCTACCAAGCATTTCTTGAGATTTGAGTACTGTCACTCCTTCAGACTATGGGACCATAACAGAGGAACTGTCTTTTTTTTTTTTTTTTCTTTTCTTAATTTCTGAGCTTAGGCTTTCCACGTGTCAAGTTAATCAATAATATAAATCATTTATACTGTCCCATCTCTCTGGAGGCATTTCACAAATTTACAAATGTCTACAATGTTGGAGATTAGAGAGACTTCACCGAGGGGCAATGATATGTCCTTCGCTTTAGAGATGATGGGAAAATAATAAATGTAAAGTCAATTGTCAAGTTATTCCAACACTGAAAAACAGAACTAAGGTGCTCCTACCAGTGCAGTGATCTTACTGTAAACTCACTCTTGAACCTGTTACTGCACAGTGAGAGACTTCAGAAAACATATTGGGTAAAAGACTTCCCTATTGCATATAGCTTTCTGTGAGAAAATAAAAGTCAGCCCAAATGTAAATTGTTTCTCGGCCTGTATTTCTGAGTAAATGATTATTCAGAACAAATTGGGAAATAGATAAATTATCTAAATATTTTTTAAATCTAATTAATCAGACTACAGATATTCACACTAGTATTTAATTCAACCTAATTTTTTTATTCATTAGATGAGCAAACTAATCTATATTTCATCACCTGACCATAAAGGTGGCTGAGATAAAAAGTGACATCATCATATATGGAAAAGTTTTACTTTCCTTAAAATTTTCTATGGTGAACTTAATATAAAAGTAAATAATTGTTTAATTCAGGGTGCCTGGCTGGGTCAGTCAGAAGAGCAAGCAACTATTGATCTTGTGTTGTGAGTTCCAGCCCCATACTGGGAGTAGAGATGACTTTAAATAAGTAAACAGATAGATAGATGGATAGATAGATAGATATTGTTTAATTTGGAAATAACTTATTAAAAGTGGTTGTGCATCTTTACATCTCATGTAACTTCCTCACTTGAAAATATCTTCTCTCACATACTAAAGCATCAACTAAAGGAACTGGTAACATGAGAGGCTCCGACCCAAACTTCACTGCCAATGCAGGCAGAAACACAGATTTTCAATATTAACATTAAATAATTACAATTCTGAGCTGTCTTTAATGCAATATCTTTTTAGGGACAGGGCCTTCCCTCAGCAGTGATCTCCATCACAATTGTATTAATTTTACATCCCAATTCTTGATAACAACAAGAACTATAAAAGTATCTTTAGATAAGAAGAAGAGATCATGCCCTCGCTACTGGAGATATTATCCCTTTAAACCAACTTTAGCAATTTGATCACATTTATTGAAACTGTTATCCCTCAAATTTTAAAAAACTCCCCCTACGATGATATTGCCATCTCTTTATGAGACTGGATTATAAGTGTCTTTTGGTGGCATGAAATAAAGAGGGACAAGGTTGGATGACACAATCAGAACATAATAAGATCTCAATAGTCTGGAGACATGGACTAAATCTTTAAGGGTCCATGCTTAACTGGAATTAATGCAGCATCTTCTATTCATTTCCAACAACGATTTCAAAAATCCAGCATGAAGGAGACGTAGCTACATAGTAAAAACAGATCTCAGAGTCACATTTGGTAGTAAACAGATTATGAACTGAAGAGTGAGGGGGCCGCTGAAGAGCAAATGACATATATTCAAGCTACATTAGTTACAGTGCACATGGGCAATGACAACCGATCACACCAGAGCCGGGACATAGATTGACTACATAATTTGTGTGACCGACTGCAAAACGGAAATGTGGGGGCTCTTGTTCAAAAACCATTACAAATTTGAAGTCAGTGACCACAGAGCATTAAACTAAGCAGAGGGCTTTTCAAAACATGTGGGGGTCCTGTGAGATTGCAGAGGCTGGTCACACATCCATGATGCCATCCCTACTGGGACTTGTGTTGAGTCTAAACACCCACTACACTTCCTGGAAAATCTCAGAGGTAAATTCAGAGAAGAGCAAAGAGAATGTGCAGATTTTAAACCAAGTCACATAAAGAGATGCCTAAAGAACTAGGGATATTTTCTAAGTAAGAAATGACTAAGATGGTAGTGTCTGCCATGACCCACAACAGTTGAAAAGCTACTATATGGATTAAGAATTAGATTTATTCTACGTGGCCCCCAAGTAATAGAATTTATCCCAATGGAGAGAGACACATTTTTTTCATTTAATATTGGTTTCTTTGATGCAGGCAAGCCTCCTCAAAAGAATATGGAGGACTTAGGCAAGTAGTAATTTTGTAGTCACTATAAGTATTCAAACCTACTTTGGGTTATTAGTTAGACAAGACTAGGGCAGTTGCTTAGAAATTCTCTAAGGATATATTTCCCAAAAGCAAACTCACAAATTTGGTAGATGTGCTCTATCAAAATCATGTGAAGCAACCTGAAATGCTATTTCCTGCCCCTGTACCCAAAGATGGGGCTCAGGAATTTGTAGTTATTAAAAGTTCTTGCTAGAAGATTCCAGTAACTCCTAAGAGTTAGGAACCTCTGGTAGAGAAGGAATTTAAATAACAAAACATTATTTGAGATGGATGAACCTAAAGGACCTACATAAACTCAGAGATGGAGTAGCTTCTTCCTCCAGGTCCTGATTGGGTGTGCTAAACTGACCACTGATACTGATACACACACACACACACACACACACACACACACACACACAGAGTTATATTTCTAAAACCCATGCTGCATCTCACCCATGAAAACTCATTCTGGCTTTTTCAAAAACCATCATCTTGGAGTGATTAGCTCAATTATGTTTGCCATGTGAATAAATGATTAACCACAAAAGAAAGTTAAATTTATTATATTCTAGAATTACCTCATTTTTTTAAAAAAAATCGAAAAACCCCATTGCTGAAGATGATCATAACATACATGCAATAGATTATTTTTGAAGAAGATTCCTTCAAAGGGAGAAGACTTATTCCCATAAAAAGAATTTAAAAAAGAAAAAAAACAAAAACAAAAACCACAAACACAGATTCTGAATGTTCCCTTCCCAATCACCAAAGATAAGATTCCAAAATGTTTTAAGCTATGGTTAGGCCTAAGACAAAATTGTATAGGTTTCCACAATGAATGACACTTTCCAAAACTGGCACTTCTTGACTTAAAATTCTGATATATTTTGTGAAGATACCTTTGACTGATACAGAGAAAATTCTCAGTATCTTTTTCACATTTCTTCCAGATGCAAGGCTGATCATTTTCTACAACTAACGCGCTAATTTTGTTTTGTAGTTTGGTTTCCTACTTTTCTGACTTTTCCAAGTCTGCGTATTGGAAATATGGGGAAGGCCACAGGCAAACACGGATATCTAAGGAAAGAACAGTCAGTCTCCCAGCTGAAATCACCTAGACAAAATGCTGGCATGAGTTTGGATTTGAGGATGCTTTAAATTAGAAGAATGAAGTACGTTATTGGATGGGAAACAGAAAGTTGATCCAGGTATAAGAGTCACCCAACAGCAGGAAAAAAGCTACATTTTCTCTTTGGAGGAAACCCAGGACCTGTGTTCCTGGGGGTAGGCACGCAACCATCTAATCCTATCCCTTTGCCCTTACTGCTCTTGAAATACCTTCCTGACACAATTTTCACAAGACAAATGGCATTGCAGTTCTTTTGGCAGAAAAATAGATGGTCCATGCCGAAATGAAGGGGAAAATACTGTTTGCTATTGTGTTGCACAACTGAATACAAATCATCTACAAACTAGTGGTAAAATTTTTGAAATGGTACCTTAAAATAGTATCTTTAGTAAATGTTTTGAGTTTAGTTGCAAGGAAAAAACAGAGCAATAGTAACACATTTTATTATTCAAGTGCTCTTTAAAATCGAAAAGTAAAAGTCAAGGACAACTTGTGAACGACTTGGGAGAAAGAGTTATTTGAAACTTTGGTTCAGCTTGTGCATTTTCTCTAACAATACTATTATTATTATTATTATTATTATTATTATTATTATTATTATGTTTGTTGTAGAGGCAAACCTACCAAACTATAACTCATCACAACTTCTTCAGTATTCTGGCTTCTGGGTTTGCATTTTTGACCATCCATAGGTCAAATTAGAGGAATGTGAACATGGTACAACTTTTGTCTGAAATATATATGAAAATTCTTAGAAGAAACACTGATTTTCACTCCCAGGTGTGTGGGACGGCAGGGCAGTTTATGGCTTATTCACAATTCTTTTAAAATATACACTGATTTTAAAAAAATCACTTACATCATATTTCCCATGGGTCTGAAATTTAGTTGTTGAAACTTTATCAGAAATTTCAAGAGCAGAGATACTTCTTCAGAATATTGTGCTATACTATTTGCACCCATTGTCACTAAGTTAAAAAAAAAAAACAAACCACAGGTAATTTCCATTGTACATTATAGACTGTAAATTATAATTATGCATTATAATGTATAAAGTATACAATATAACTTTATAAAATTAATAGCCTAACCAAAAAAGCAAACAAGCCTCAAGCTGTTCCTCTCACTTTCCACAAGTTAGATGCAAGTTCATATAAACTATAAAATTTAGAATTATGAATTGTTTAATTTTACTTAAGAAGAACAATAATATAGCAGCTTCCTCTAGCAGACCCTGAGCTATGACATGCATTTTTTACTGTGTTCCCGGAGAGCTTTGATTATGGAACCTGCAATTTGAATTTCATGAAATATTTTTTTAAACATTTAAAAATGTGAAAACAATTCTTAATGCAGTGCTGTACAAAAACCAATGGGGACAGAACCTGGATGAGTATGGTAGCCTTGCTTTAGTCCAATAGGTCTTCCAAGCATGAAAAACACCTCCAGCACCAGGCACTTTCCTCTAGGTGGACAAAGAGGGTAAAGAAGGAGAGACACCCAGAGACATGCCCAAATGATATAACCACTGTTGTGTAGCTAGAACCTGGGAGCACCTGACATGACAGATGTCACAGGTGCAAAGGCTGGTGGGGGATGCTCAGGGCAAGGAGCCAGGTGGGAGACCACAGAAGGGCAGTTGGAGCCAAGGACAACCACGGAGCCCTAGGATGCATGTTTTAATTAAGTCTTTATAAGAACCTATGAGTTAGGTGGAGTCATGACCATTTTAACAAGGAGGAAGCCAAGAGATAGGTTAAGTTGATCAATATCTCCCAGTTGGACAGGTAAAGTGTGGATGGTCTGAATCCATTCTCATTACTATCCCATGTTCCCTTTCCAAAGAGAAGGATTAATCCTTAGAATCTTTTAGTAGAAATTTACCATAACAAATTGCTTATTCAAAAATCTTAACTTTAAAGAAACATCTGTATAAGGGGTGAATGGAAAAACAGAGCTTCAAGTTTGATTTCCTTTCCCTAATTCCCATCTTGCTTGTGTTCAGTTTTCAGTAGTCAGGCCTTCTTCAGCATGTCAAAAGGGAGAGATTACTGGCCTTAAACTCAAGAGACTGAGGAATGACTCAGTCACTAACTAGCTGGGTGCCACAGGCAAGTCCTCTTTTTATATTTTGAGTCTTCCATTGATTAGATCTGCGATGGCAGGTTTTGTCATTTCTAAAATTACAGAGGCTCTAAAACCCTAAGCTTCTAGTTTTTCTCCTCTTTCAATGCTCAAGCATTAGGAAATCTATTTATATATATTTTTTTCTTCAAGACTAATCATTCTGAAGTTCAACCACACACAAGAGACTAGCTATGAATACAGTTTTAAAGCAATCAAAAGAACATTCCCTATAACTTCCTATGGGAATGAAGCCCGCCAGCACCCCGTGATGAACAGCTAGAGTCCACAGTTCAGACAGCTTTTGCAGGACATTTCTCATGAATGGGCAGAATAAACAGACCACTTCATGTTTTTTAACCTCTGTTTATCTTCCTTCACAATTCTGAAGTAGATCTGTCATCACTCAGGAGGCATGAGGGGAGTAAAAGAAACAAAATAACTTTCGAGTTCTTTTAGAGAGTCTAGTGGAACTAAAGTTGAGAAATGACTTTGTCACTTTTCCCTTTATTGAAAACTGGTGGTGTATTTCTCATCAAGATGAGGACGTGACCCACTTTTCAGAGTGCCAAAATCTTGAGAATAAATCAAGTCAGCCAGAGACATTAGTTCAGAAGGAAAGATACCAAGTAGCCACAGAGTTGCAATTTACCCTTTGTGAAAGAATGATCTCACTAGTTTCTGCTGGCCTCCATTCCCAGGTTTAGCAAGAAGGGCTTATGGCTGGGGCACCTGGGTGGCACAGTGGTTAAGCGTCTGCCTTCGGCTCAGGGCGTGATCCTGGTGTTATGGGATCGAGCCCCACATCAGGCTCCTCCGCTATGAGCCTGCTTCTTCCTCTCCCACTCCCCTGCTTGTGTTCCCTCTCTCGCTGGCTGTCTCTATCTCTGTCGAATAAATAAATAAAATCTAAAAAAAAAAAAAAAAAAAAAAAAAAAAAAAAAAGAAGGGCTTATGGCTTATGCCATTTTGTTTCATGCTTCTCACTCATTTCCAAGTAGCACAGGTGGCTCAAACAACTGAGAGGCATTCCAGCTTCACCAGTAATACACCCGTGTTGTTCTGTCACACCTGACACCCCCTTGACATCAACATCTCATGCCTTCTTATCCCTCTCATTCTGGTGCCCTTTACTCACCCCTGGACAGGTTACCACTTGAAAGTGCTCGCCTCATGCTCTCCTTGTTGTCTGGCCCATTCTCAGTCAACCACAGATACCACATATGAAAATCTCACAGTCATCAACTACAATCAAAACCATGATTCTGATCCTTGAATTTTATGATTAACACAATAAAAAGATTGTTTATTTGAGTCTTGTTAAAAAAAAATCCTTGTGAAATGTACAAGGTATATCCCACCTTAGTAAGTGAAATAGAAGGTAACCTCAAGACAGAATATTTCTTTGGCTTTTATAGGATTCTGCAATCCTGGAAAATCTTTCCTTTTCAAAGATAACTGCCCAGGAAGTGGAGGAAATTAGGCTACATATCTCTGATCAGAGACCACACTATAAATACATTGCTTAACAATATATTCTAAATATATCTTTTCAATACATGAAGCAAAACACCCTAAGAATAAAGACTATGGCATCCACTTATAAATTCACCCAGAATTCAGCAGAATTCATAGGTTTTCAGCAAATGTTGGTTCAAT
This sequence comes from Ursus arctos, assembly GCF_023065955.2. NCBI lineage: Eukaryota > Metazoa > Chordata > Mammalia > Carnivora > Ursidae > Ursus > Ursus arctos. Next base: position 21,301,408 of record NW_026622841.1, read on the forward strand.
GTAATTAAAAACAAATGGGGAGAAGAATTAAAAACAAATATGATTATAGGTTCTAGTTATTTGAACTCATTTTTTCCCATTTTGACACATTTTCTTGGGAAAAAAAAAATTTAAACATCTCAACAATCTTCCCCAAATGGTCTCGACTGCATGCTAATGCTAGAACAAATCCTATAGTCAAGCATCCATAAACATATATCTTAATCAAACTCCTTGTAGCTAAATTCTTCAAACAGAACAACTTAAGAAAACTCCCAAGATCTCCCACTCACTTTGCAGCCCTAATCATAAAGGCCAGCATTTTTATCTGCAGGCAAAGAAGTGCCACATGGCTGCAATGATTTCACTAAAACCCAGGGATCCCACAAAGCTCTCCTCAATCTCCATCCGAGGGAGTCTCTGACAGTCCTGAATGAGCACTTTATTTGAATGCAATCTCTCAAAGCTTTATTTTCTTTTTGTTCGGAGGAAAGAAACAGGGTTAGAATTGGGGGTAACTTATTATTTTCATACATTTAGGATGCGCAAGCTTACTTGTGTTCTCAAGGGGAAAATAATTAAAAATAAGAAAAGGCCTCCCAGTTCAGCTATCAGCTTACTCTGGACTATAAACAGACTTCTTGGCTGAAGCCTAGACCCAGGTGGATTATTTAGGTCAATAGCTGGATGGAGACCTTTGGAATGTGCTGGGGACGGCAGGACACGGGGACGGTAATTCGATATTTTGCACATTCTACTTCTTGTTGACACATATCTCAGCATGGAGAGGGGCTACTACATCTCAGAAGTGTTGCTTGTGAATGAACACAAGAATACAGGGCTCACCCGTTTTTAGCCATAGTTCCACAGAAGCAGCTGAGATGTGGTCTTGTTTTCACAGGATACTAATCCAGATTAATGGCTTCTTTGAATATGTTTATTTATCCTGAGTCAACTGAAGAAAGTCCGCACTAAGCTGTGCGGTTCAGTGGACATATTGGATGGATTCATTTCAAATGGAAATAAAGAGATTCCAAAGCTCAATTTTCAATTTAAACTAAGAGCCTGTTCTGGTGCTAGAAGAAAAAGCAGTGAGAATTCCAACTCCTAAAATCTTGGTTTCACATATAAGCTCTGTATTTATGAGCTCATGTACTTGTTACTCAAATCTGTTAAATCAGCTTAAATAATTCTGTAAATGACGTAGCATTTGAGCACCCAGCATATGCCAGGTACTGTTCCGGACATTGGGGAGGCAACAGTCCCTAATACCAGAGATATGACAAGCTGACCAAGGACCTAGGGTTATACAGTACTGTGCTTGCTCTTATATTGCAGTGATGAAGAAAGACAACAAACAAGCAAACGGGTTCATAAATAAATAAATATTTAGATGCATTCCAGTAGAGAAGGAGTAATCAACTGTAGAAGTTTTCTGAGAAGTTGAGTAAAATAAGGTCAGAGACAGACCTTTGGATTTGGCAAGATGTAGGTCATTGATGACGTTCAGAGAACATTCCCAGTGGAGGGATGGGAGGAAAAACTCATTGAAAGGGACTGATGTCAGAATAAATGATAAAGAAGGGAAACAACGAGGAAATTAAGACAATACTACAGGGAACACTATCAAAATAGTTTTCTATACAGAGAAGTGCAGATATGGCACAATACCTTGAGGGAAATACTCTGCCAAGAGATTTTTTTTAAAGATTATATTTATTTATTTGAGAGAGAGAGCACAAGCACAAGCAGGGGGAGTGGCAGAGGCAGAGGGAGAAGGAGACTCCCCACTGAGCAGGGAGCTCGACTTGTGGCTCTATCCCAGGACCCTGAGATCATGACCTGAGCTGAAGGCAGATGCTTACCCCACTGAGCCACCCAGGTGCCCCAACAGATTTTTTTTTTTTTTTGAATGGAAGCAACTACAACATATTTTGGGGCTCATGAGAATGATCCAATGCATGATAAAAGAAATGGTGCAGGAGGAAGGGAGGGGGATGCACCTTGCGAGGTAAGTGGAGAAGGGAGGTAAAGCATATACATGGAGTAGTTGGTTAGACAGAAGCAAGGACAGGTCACCCAGGGAAGGACAGGGAGTAGAACGCAACAGCATTGACATGGATGCAAATAGGTTGGTAGGTCTTGTGTTGAGAGAATGAGAATGCTCTTCCGTGATTGCTTCCCTTTTCTTGACAATTAAGAAGTGAATACAGCAGGTAAGAAAGAGGAAGAAGAAAGCCTACTAGAGTTCACAGAGCAGGAACTGTTAAGCAATCTCACAGAAGCAGAAAGCAACTTCACCAGGGAAACAGTGGGATTGCTTCTCTTGGTGTTGCCGGCAGATACAGGTCCCAGGTCTTGCGATTTTTTCTTCAAGTTCAGCGATTCAGATGCCAGCACTGAGAAGGCAGAGAGTGGGGCAGGCTCTTCATAAAGGGATTTTGCCATGAAGGTTCCAGACTCCTCAGTTTTTGCCTTTCCTACTCTGAACGAACTTGCCGTCGTTAGCATCTCTGGTTCTAGACCTGAACAAAGGCATTTGTTGACGGCTGTGTGCCTTCGCTAAGCCACTCACAGTGAATTTTTTTTTCTCCTTCTATACGCCATGACTCTCCTGCCGTACTTCCTGACCCCATGTGAATTTAAGACTGTATCGGGATATCAGAATTTCTCGCCAGCCCCAAGTTGGGCATATCACATTGCTGCCTCATTCTTCCTATTAGATTTTACAGTCCATCTGAATGGGCCCAGTTATCCTGTAGAGTTCAGTAGAACTCTGGAACAACTCATGGGCTTTAGGGATCTTGTGAAAACATTTGAATATGCGGCTTGCTTACAAAAATACTGAAGATATTTTATATTTCTGACCTAGAATCTTCCTATTTAAAGAAAAAAAATTTTAAATTTTCTAAAAATACAATAACAAGGAAGTGTGCATAGGTGTTTGGATTTATGTGTGCATATCCATGTACCTTAGGCAAAGACATTTTAATCCTATTTTTATTTCTGTGGAAAAGGATCATCATTATCACTCGCCAAGGTGCTTATGGCTTATATATCCTTGGAGTTTGGGAACTATGATAGCAAGTATTTAGTCTTTTAGTCTGCTTGTTAACCTTCACAAATATCCAATTCGTGGGAGGAACTGCTAGATCCAAGTATCCTTTGACAATGGAGGGTCAAGTGGGGGGAACAGAACCGAATGTCTATAGACACCGCTGGGAATGCTTTATCAATAACCATCACCCATCCCACACTGGCAACATGATATGCAAGTTCACAAGTCAATCTTTCTCCAAAAAAGGAAATTTACTCAGAAACATACTGGGTGAGACAAGGTACCTTATTAATAACTGGCAGCTGGATTATAAGAGAGTAAGAGACAGGTTTTTTAACTTTTTCAGAGAGGAAAAGGCACGCAGACGCTATAGGTTAGCCACACGAGCACCACGGGCATGAACCATTATGCTCTTTGGAGTTCGTGAGATACAAATATGATAGAATTAAAAGAATGTGATATGCAATTTTAGGGTAACTCATGTGCTACCTTATATTTGATTCGAATTTTGACATCAAGTCACAGATACCAAAACTTTAAGAGAAAAGTTTGGCACACATTTTAAAACTGAGAAAATGTTGTCAGTTTATTCCCCCCCCCCCCCCTCGACAGCTGGGAAAATGAACCTGCTGGGTTTTATCAGCAAGAACATATTTTGGGATCTAAAGAGGCAACTCGATTTGGGAGGAGCAAAGTTATTAGCTCTATTCTGATCTTTTTTTGTTTCTTTGCTTCAATTTTGATAGTATAATTCACAATGACCCTTCTATCCATTTTAAATAATACAACAAAGTCCTTGATTATACTATATTCATTTAGGGGCTACTTATCTGCAAGATATTTCTGTATAAAGAGTGTAATCTTCTCTGGGGCAGGAGTTTTATCTCCCTATCTCTTTGTCTCCTTTTCCATACTGGAATGTACACTTAAACACTTATTTCCTCACACGGCAGTGGTAAGTCACGAACCTCTAATTCTCTGCATGATACATCTTAGAATAAATAATATGAGGCACTGAGTAATGAGAATCCTAGATATAATAGGTGAAATGTTTCAAATCTCTACCCATCCTTTTGCATATAGTCTCAAAACAGGCACTGCTATGGAAGTGACAGGCCTTTCTCATACCAACTGGCTTTGGCTTCCATTACACCCCTTCAAGTCAGCTGCATTATGCATTTCCTGGCATGCTGTGCCCCGAAAGTTCTGACAGCCAGCTATGAGGTTAGTACACAAAGAGTGGGAATACAGAGCCTATCATAAGATGGTAAACAACAGAATCTCAGATGCTAGCTAAATAAAATACTCAGTAGATCACAGACCTAATGATCTTTCTCGTACACTTAGTTTAGGTCTTTGTCTCATTCGGTGTTTTACCTTTTAGTAACTCAGAGCAGCATTCACACCCAAACACGCAACAAGCAACATTAAGTGATTAATGGCATTTACAGTTCACCACTTTTACACTTGTTCTTAGTGTCAAAATGTTGTCTACTGGACACATAAAATTTCCACCTTCTTTTTCTTTTTTTCCCCTATGTGTTAGAATGAATAATAATTCTAATTACCCTGCTTCCTCCAGGAACATAAAATTGGACTGGGTCAAGAAAGTATTATCACTGCCTTTTGGAAACAGGGACATACAGCATTTCATGCTTGCCCATGACATTTAAATACCATCAACAGCATAACAACCCACTTAGCATGGTATGCAAACTATTTCCCCAAGTGGCTTTAACCTGATTCCCTTCTTCCTCTCCCCAGGTGCCCTATTCTCCACACAACCCTACATAGGGATAAAGACACTGACACATTCCAGGTGAGATTTATGTATAACAGCAATTAAGGAAGGTTTGGTCATTGTATCAGATCTATTGAGCTGCTGTTCATATTTCCATGATAGGCTCTGGTCAGAATGAATTTCTGAACAATTGGGCTTCAAGGAAACGAAGGTTTAATTCATTCATTCAACCCATATGTATTAAGCATACCATGTGCCATAATATTTTGGTTTAATGGGGGCTGAGGTGTTCACACTTGGAACATGAGAACCCGTGACTCCTCCTTAAGAAGACTTTAGTTTAGATAAAAAGAGAAGTGGCTAGAATACAACATGAAGAAGTCTGCAATGGTGATTTAAACAGTGCAGACAAAAAGCAACGACTAACTAGTCCTGCCTGGCTCTAAGAGAGGAGGCTACATGGAGGGCGTGCTCTTTTAAAAGGGCTTTGAGTAGTATCTCTTTTTTTTCAGAGATACCAGAGTTTTCAGACAGCTGAAATAATCTGAACAAGGTGTACAGTAAACAAATTACATGTTATGTTTGAGGAAGATGAAGCAATACATGGTAGCCAGATTTTTCTAAAAAATAACACACAGATATAGAAAGGAAAAAAAAAATCAGACTCTTAAAAATATGAGCAGTCACAGCTGATCATAAAATCAAGAGCCAAATTCAACAGTATAAAAACATTGCTAAAACAAAACAAAACAAAAAACTAGAGAAAGAAAAAAAAAAAAGCCAACCCTCCCCCCCAAAACTAGCATCCAAATGGCAATGTTAATTGTTGGAAAGAACACAGTTTAAAAAGTCACTTTCATAAATTGCATCTAGGAGAATAAATTATTAAAAATCCTTCGACAAGAGACTCAACCAAATTAAAAAGTAAACATAAATATCTGTGTGTGTGTACGTGTGTGTGTGTGTGTGTGTACGTGTGTGTGTGTGTGTGTGTGTGTATGCAAGTGTGGAGAGAGAGACTTAAAAATTTTAGTTCTCAAATACTCTTTAAGCCAGAAGTCTTTTTTCTGAAAATTTTCCTTAGAAAGTAACTTAAAATACAGGGGAAAAAAATAAATAACACAAGATATTTACAAAGATTCTAATCACCAAATCATTTATAATAAATTTAGTATTGTTCTGTGAAGACGGACACTAAAAGATTAACAAAATGAAAAGGGCTAATAATGGAATATCAGTCATTAAAATCATGTTCACAAACAGTTCGTGAGTTATCTATAAAATGTTGGTGTTATCGATACTAAGGAAGAGAAGCAGGACACACAAAAATCAATGTGGTATAAATGCCACCAATGTAAAAATAAATATTTATAGAAAACAGGGGCACCTGGGTGGTGGCACAGTTGGTTAAAAGTCTGCCTTCTGATCAGGTCATGATCTCAGGGTCCTAGGATCGAGCCCCACATGGGGCTCCTTGCTCAGCAGAGTCTGCTTCTCCCTCTCGCTCTCCCTCTGTGTTTTCCCTCTCTGTCTCTCTCTCTCAAATAAATAAATAAAATCTCAAAAAAAAAAAAAAAGAAAATACATCAATGGATACATTCATACAAAAAATGATTGATCAGGAATACTAGAGAATTTGTATTATTATTCATTTTTGCATCCTAATATTGCATAATAAGGACATGGCTTTTTAAATATAAAAAGTTATTTTTTTTAAATCAATGCTATCTTAAGTGGTAATTATAAAAATAGAGTATTTGGATTGATAGAGATAAAAGTCCAATGTGATACAACATCTGGAATATTAGCTAATACTAGCGCAGCTAACTAGAGAATTCAGGAAAGGGCAACGAGGGTGAAGTGGCTGCTGGAGTCAGTGGTCACTGGATATTCCTATTGTGTGTGGTTAAGCCGTACACTTTGAGTTATACAGTGCCTTGTTTTGTTGTTAAACTTTCTCAGCCTCATATTCTCCATTTGTAAAGTGGGAATGGTAACACACATTGGTGACACTGAACAAGAAAACACTGGAAAATGCTCAGTTAGCCAGGAGGAAGCCCAGTGGGGGTTCAAGAAAAGAGCTATAGGACAGGAAAACAAACAGAAGTACCAAAGTTACAGAGAGAGATCTGAGCTCAATACACTGAGGAATTCTGGAACATTGGGTGCACTGTCACCTTGGAAAGGGCTTCTTGGGGAAGCAGAGAGAACTACTCTCTTGCTGGGAGTATTCACTCTGAGCCTGGATGAACTGTCAGAGCATCGGGAAGAGGAAATGCTTTCACTGAGTGGAGATTTAGGCTCCCGCCTCTTTTCTCCAAGATCCTTTGGTTCAGTACTACCTTTCAACAAAAGCTCATAAAAATTTAGCAATATTTTCTCTTCCACAAGAATGATTACTTTTGAGATCTATGAATGGCCACTGATTCTTCTCATTCACTACTTCCCCTTTCCTTTGCAGCTATGTGATTGTGAACAGCTTACTGATACTCACTGCGTCTCACTTTCCTCCTCTGTAAAGTGGGCTTAATAATAGTACCTGCCTAATAGGGTTGTACAAAGATGATTTAAATGAATATACATGAGATGCTCCAAAAATACCCGGCACAATGCAAGTACTTAACTATTAGTCTCTATTATTATTATTATTATTATTATTATTATTATTATTCACTAATTGGTGGGTTTATCTTCTTCTTGCTATCAGCACTCTAACAAAGTGGTTCCTGCTTACAAATGTGTAAACACTGGTTGCCTTTGGATAGATCTCTATCTCTATATAATTCTGAAGCAAAAAATGCCAAAGGCAAATCCAACTGAAGTTGTCAATGTCCTTTCCAAGATATTTACATTCTGTGCCTTCATATATATATTTGAAGATATAGCATAATTATCTAATAATGAATGATTATTATTACTTTTGCTTTTCTGATGCTTACTCTCTTGTTTTGTGCCTTAAGTACAGTAATTAATTAGGCAGAGTAAAACATAATTATCTTATTTTCTAAGCATGAAAATTACTGTATTAGTTAGTTTAGGCCGCCATAACAAAATACCACAGACTAAGTGGCTTAACGGAAATTTATTTTCTCACAGTTCTGGAGGCTTTAAAGTGTAAGGTCAAGTACCAGCTGATTCAGTGTCTAGTAAGAGCTCTCTTCCTGGCTTGCAGACTGCTGACTTTTCACCATGCCTTTGCATAGTGGAGAGAGAGACAGAGCTCTTGTGTCTCTTTCTGTTCTTATAAGGGCACTAGCACTAGTGGATTAAGGACTCATCCATATGACCTCATTTAACTATGATCACCATATAGACTCTTTCTCCAAATACAGTCACATTGCAGATTAGGGCTTCAGCGTATGAATTTGGAGAGGGGGACACAATTCAGCCTAAAGCAATTACCTCATTTCCATTCAGCATTAGACAAATAAATGTTAACCAGTCCCAAGGTTCATTATAATCATTAGGCCTGTATTTAGGTTTACTTGGATGTCACTCCCCCACCAAAATCACTCATCTTCTATGGCCCACAGCAGATACACCCACGTGATTGCCCTAACTGAAACCATATTTTTTTCTAGTTGCTTACTCTTGCAATTTGAAGTTATCTTTATGCCCTCTCCTTTATCATCCATTTCCAGTGAGTCACCACATTTTATTGACCTATCCTTTGAAGCAACTCTCAGCAATATCCCCCCGTTTTTATTAACCCTGTCACCACCTGATTCCAGGGCCTAATCACTCGATGGATTACTGTAACAGCATCCCAACTAATCTTCTGCCTGTGTTCTCATCCCTCCAGAGAATCATGCACAATTTCTCTTTCTAATATAACCCTACTTTTTATCTTATTACTTGCTGAAAAGTCTGCATTTCCCACTGTCCATCATATCGAATTAAAGTCTCCTTGGCATTCCAAAGCCTTTGAATTCTAGTTAGTTTATATTTTCAACTACTTTTCAACACAAATCATCCATAAACTAAAATTCAGGGGAATGGCATTAGAAATCTGGAGCAGGGGCACCTGGGTGGCGCAGTCGTTGGGCATCTGCCTTCGGCTCAGGGCGTGATCCCGGCATTATGGGATCGAGCCCCACATCAGGCTCCTCCACTATGAGCCTGCTTCTTCCTCTCCCACTCCCCTGCTTGTGTTCCCTCTCTAGCTGGCTGTCTCTATCTCTGTCAAATAAATAAATAAAATCTTAAAAAAAAAAAAAAAAAGAAATCTGGAGCAAATACTCAAGAATGTGTTTTAATCTATTATTATTCACTAATCTTTATTTTCTATCCTGAATTCTTCTAATATGCAACAACTTCCCAATGACTGCATTTTCACAATATCATTTGTGAAGATCATCAAGTGTAATCCAGCAATGTGTGACTCAAGGATCAAGAGACACACAAAGGACTGTAATGCTTACTCTCTATTACATGGAAAATAAGGTGACTGGGACCAGAGGTCCACTTATCTTAGAGGGCAGGCTTTACGCAAGCTCACCTATCTGTGGCTTCTTTCCCACAAAAAAGAAGTTAGCAACTTCCAATGGGTCTCAAGATCTCCAGGAGCTGGGCTGCTAACATACCAGAAAAATTCTATATACAAGTCCTAAGCCAATCCAGACTGGCTGGCACCCAAGGGATTTCTTTGTCCCTCCACTGATAAGACCGCCTTCACACTTGGCTCATGGGGCTAGGATAGGTATGGCAGGCAGGATTCCTGCATGGAAATACAAACCCATGATGCCCTTACTGTAGCACACTTCTAGGAGGATGAAGGAATAGAGAACATGTGTATATTAGGGTTATCCAGAGAAAAAGAACACATTGCCCACTCCCCCCATACACACACACTCTGCAAGGAATTGGTTCATGTAATTATGGAGGTTGAGAAGTACCAAGACCCATAGCTGGCAAGACAGAGACCCAGGGATGCTGATGTGTAGCTATAATCCAAAAGTCTCCAGACCCAAGAAGAGCAGATATTACAGTCTGAATCCAAAGACCAGAAAAGACTAATGGCTCAGCTAAATCAGTCAAGCAGGCAGAGTTTTCTGAACCTTTTTTGTTCTATTCAGATCTTCAATTGATTGAATGAGGACCACCCACATTAGTAAGGGAAATCTGTTTTATTCAGTCTACTAATTCAAATGTTAATCTCACCAAGAAACATCCTCACAGATGCACCCAGAATAATGTTTTGTCAAAGAGCTGGGCACCCCGTGGCCCGGTTAAATTGACACATAACATTAACCATCACATTGTACCTTCTTTTCCTTTTATTGACCCCTATTAAAGTATATCCCTTAATCCAGGCCATGTGATGCTGTGGAATCCATTCTGATCCCTAGTGCCTGACAGTTGGTGGCCCAGATGGGACCCATCATGCACAGAGGATGACCATTATACATCACACATTGCCTCTCTTCCCTGCTAACCATCATTTTTTTGCCCCTCATGTACCTTAATATATTTACACTTCAACTGATCTTTTCACAGCAGTGGTTGACCTGTTTTTTTAAAAAAATGTTTCAATAACTATTGCATGATTTAGGTCTTTAAAAAAGTGTTATATCTTAAATATACAACAAAATCCTCAAAGAATTAGTAAGATTCTTTATATCACCTACATTGAATACTTAATTCCTATCTTTGACTCAGTATCCATATTAAATCGTTCTTCTTGCTCTGTTATAAATCTTTTTGGCTCCAGGACTAAAATAGGATCCCCATGATGCTTCTTGGGTTTGGCAGTAGATATTCAACAGCACCTAGATTTTGTGGTCACGGAAAACTACTGATCTTATATGATAGAGACTGGAAAAATCTTCTCTGAGCATATTAGCAGTGTCTACTAGATACTCAACTTGTGAAATTCAATTTTATCCAAAGCCTCAGAGCTCAGTTTCCTCAACTTTGAGATACAGATGGTAGGTATAGTATTATTCCTTGCAATTAAATGCAACTGTATTCATGCTAATGATCATTCACCTTTAGTAACTCATTAATTTATATCACTACTTTTTGTTTAATTACATAATGGAGGTGCTTATAGGCACTAACTGTTTTTATTTAAAAAAAAAAAAAGTCCTTGTCTCTCTACCACTTTATAAAAGATTTACAGATAATATGCTCTAATTTATTGTCTTTCAAACATATCCTTCGTCCAGAGACATTTTGTATTTCACTGTGAATGAACAGATTCATTCCTGATATATTTTCATGAAGATTTTTCTAGACTATATGATTTTTATTGTTGAGGAAACAGTAAACATACCTACAACATCTACTGATACTAGCAAATTCCTTCCAGGAATGAGCATTCACATTTATGTGGCATTAAACATTCTTTAAAATTAAGCAGTTGAGGGGGTTCAGGACATGCTATCCCCAAACATGGCACCTTGGCATATTAAATACTTTAATCTGAAGGAATCTGAGGAAACAGCAGAGGCAGGAAAATCACTCTTGTCTCTCCCCCTTCTTCCCTGAAACAGGTCATAAAACTCTCATATGAAAGGTGTGCTCCCTGAATCAGGAGGAGAGGAGACATTCTTATCACCAGAAATCTGTACAAATCTTGTTAAACTCAACCTTATCTTCTTAGTTATTTCATCATCTACTACTCCCAGCCCAAATACCTTTGTCTCATTAATTCTCCACAAATATACTGTTTCTTTGTCTAAAAGCTATAAAAGCTTCCTGTTCTGGACACCTCTTTGGGTCTTCATTCTCTTGTGAGGGTTCTCATGTATGTAAAAATCCAATCGAATCTGATTGCTTTTCTCCTGTTAATCTGTTCTTATTAATTTCCAAACCTAGTCAGGAACCCTAACAGGGTTCAGGAAAATTTCTTCCTCCTCCACAAAAGACAGTCTCTGGTGACAGGCAACAGCAACCAAGATTAGACACCAGTGCCTAGCTGCACTAGAAAACAGGGTTAAGAAACAAGATTATCCTGGAATCATTATGTTTTATAGGGCAAGATCTTTGGAGGTCATTAAGTTCAACTTCATCACAGAGAACCAAGGAAAGCTTACATTATTTTCTTTAAAACATATACATCCTAAGCCCACGTATTGGGGTCTCGTAAGTTACATATTTTTGTTCTCTACAAAAAAAAAAAAAAAAAAAAAAAATAGTGGAACAGCTCAGTGAAGACCCTCCAAGCTGTGCAATTTCAGAAGACCAGAGTTTTCTGCCTGCTGATTGCTGGTGATCACTGCTAACACCCGCAGAATCCTGGCCTGTCTTTACCCAGAGGCTTAAGTTTGCGACCTGATACACTATCAAACTCTCAACCCAAGAATGTTCAGCAGTTGTTAAGATCTGTTGAATTTTAATGGAGTTTTGCCTTCGAGCACCAGAGCAGCAAGTATGCAGTGCAGGACAGCTCAGACCTAGACCATGATTATCTGCCTCCACTTTAATTAAATGGAAATTCTTAAGCACTATTTAAGCCTCTGAGTTTTTTTGGAAATGCATGTCCTTAGGCTTTGAAAATAAACATGATCTTGGGTTCTACTGAGGTTTTGACCATCCAACTAAATCATTATTTTTTAAGATGAAAGAACTGCTCTTGGATGATACTTTCTTGCCAGTTTCTCTCTTCTCTGGGATTTAAGACCTTAGGTGAGTACAATATGTGAATTTCTGCCTTTCTGATACATTCCTTATCCTCTCCTTGAAGACAAATATTAATAAAATGAATTATTAGTTGTCTAGTAGTATACAACTAGTATATTAGTTGTACTAGAGGTACTTGTCTTCCCTGTTGCCTGAAATAACAATTAATTTGTCAACCTCAATTTATAGACGTGTGTGTGTGTGTGTGTGTGTGTGTGTGTGTGTGTGTAGGGCATACACATTGATCATGGGGAAAAGAAAATAATTTTCTAAGAAAAGAGATAGCCTATAAAAAATTTAAGTGAAATACACGTAAAATATATAATAAAAATAATATCAGGAAGGGTATTTGAGATGAGTTACAAACACTCCATTTTGTAATCCTACATATTGAAAGAAAAAAAATGCTCTAAACTGAATTCAATCATTATCAGTCAACCTCTAAAATATTAAGTGATTTTCTCCTAACTCAACAAGCCTTCTACTTATGATAATCAGATTATTTTTCTTCTCAAATCACTTTCATAGATCTTGTTGGTGCTAAATCCTAATCCAATTTACTAGTGGCAAATTCTTAAAAGTTGCTGTTTGAAAGAATTCCAGGTTTGCTTAGTTCTCAAAATACAAAATATAAATTAAGATTTCAAAAAAGAATGCTTAGAGTAATTTGGAATTTTGGTAGGCATTCAGTTTTTTTCTTTCCTCAGATTCACCAAATGTCTGTTGTTGATAAGATAGAGATAATTGAAAGTGTGATTGATGTAAATTACATAAAAGAATGAGAGCTGGGATTGAAGCAAAAGCATGTTTTAAAATCTGTCTATTCAGATCTTAGATAAAAATAATGAAAAACTATAAAGAAATATGTTCTCTTGTTGTAATTTACCATATTGATTCCTTTTCTTTTATGTTTAATAAGAGTGTGATTGTGCTGGCAGTGCTAAAATTGTTTACTTTTCTAGTATAAAAAAAGGAATTCCAATAGCTACACAATTTAACATATGAAAATAAATTTATCTGCAACCTAAATGAAAACATTTGTTTTCCTCAGTGATTTCAGTAAGTTATCAGCACCTCCCCAATATAATTTCATTTTCCAACATTAATTTCTGTAAGAAAAGTTCCTTGCCCAATTTTATTCCTTTTAACCAACCCAGTGCTGTTGAGCATGGGCATTTTCTCTTAAATTGTATCACGACAGCTTTCTTTAAAATCGATGAGCCCATCTATGTGGCTAACCCAACATACTAATGGATATCACCAATAAAACTGATCTGGTATTTTTATCAGATATTCAATACAATTAAAAGTGATAAGAAAAAAGTTATTATGTCAATATAGATAACATGTAGAAATAATCTTATGTTACATTATTCATAAGTCGTCATTTTTATTCAGAAAACCTGCATGAAACTACAGATGATGACAATCTGCCATTCATCTGTATGGTGTATTTAATCCTTTGTGGGGAGGGTTTCAACACTTTTTATTGTTGGTGGTGGTGTTTTTTTAGCAACATATACTTTTTTTTTTTTTTTTAATGAAGTCCACACTCTGAATTCTATGACTTGCCACATTTTTTAGCTGATCAATTACCTGTATGTTGCCTTCTCTGTATGGACCACTGCCTCTTCAGATTTGAGACCCCTGGTGTTTGGTCTTTAGAGTCACTCATCTACCTTCCTGTTCAGGTGTTGAATCAACGTGCCTCTCTCGGAGGCACCAACCACCAGACTCAGCACCCATTCACACAAGCAGTTTCCCATCTGCTAGTGGTTTGTGATCCCCTTTCAACTTTAGACTTTTTTATCTACATCCCACACCCTCTGTTTTTCTCCTTTTGTCTTCAGAAGCGAGTCCATGGTGAAGCTCTCACTAGCTCCTAGTGCATGAAGAAAATTTTCAAAAATTGGGAAATTCTGGTAAACTAAATATATCCAATTTGTTTCATTTTAATTTAAGTGAATTTTTTTTTTTGAGAATATATTCCTTTTACTTTTTGGGTTGTTAAAAAGCCTTTTTTTAAGTAAAATAATGATGATACCATGTGGCAGCTCTGATTCATTTTGGGTAACTATATTTTAGGGTCTTTCCTTGGCAAAATTTTCAAAACTGGCAGCCATCATCATAATCATTTTATTATTAACAATAATGGTTTTTGCTACAATGCCAAACTTTGAATGTTTCAAAAATTCCCTCAAACTTCTAGCTCTCATTTTTGGCAGCTCTTTCTGGATCTTGTTGTACCCGAACCAGTGAGATATGAGGTAACTGGTCAATAATGCCAACAGAAATACAATTATTGATCCACTAGAAATGAGGATTATATAGGGATAGGCTTTTGTAGACACAAACCTAGAGTTGAAAGAAGTAGATACAGTTTTAGGCAAGATCATCATGCAAACCTACAGCTCAAAGAAATGCTCTCATTGGTTAATGAGTCAACTGAAAAGCTCTAAACTCTCAGGGGTCCAGATCAGCTAGAAAAACATTTAGAAAATTAAAGAAAACAAAGACTAGAGGAAACTCTCAATCAAAAGAAAGGAAAGGTAAGTAAAAACAACAGGGGTACATTTAAGAACACCTTCACTTAACCAGCTTGGTCATCCTAAGAGCTGTCACGGTGCAGGTAAAGCAAGGGATCCATAGGACAAAGCCACCTCTTTCCTGACAACCAGCAGGTGGTAGTAGACACTCCCTTGGTGATACTACTTTGATTTATGGATTCGGGAATAGTGTTCTTCCTTGTCCCTTCCAAAATAAGGAGCATCTATGCCTTTCTCTGACCATGCTGGTTTTATTTTTCCTTTTTAAAATAATAACATGAAATATCATGAAATTGTTTTCTATTTTGTATTTAATAATGATACATTTGTGAAATTATTTTCTATTTTGCATTTGTTCTTCTTTACAAATGTTACAGCTCAGTCTAGGCTTCTGAAACATTCTAGGGGGGGAGGTGCAAAACAAAACAAAACACAAGTCCTCTTAATTGCATCAGTCACTGTCAAAATTACAGACTGTCCACTAGAATGTTACCTATGAAACTCCCTAACAGTGTAGGTAAACGTCATATGGAAACATTTGGTAAAAGAACAACATGAAGAGATAAAATCAACATCACACTAATATTCTGATTTAAAAATCCAGAATAAAACCTTTCAGACACAGCAATACATTCCACTAACTAGTGCCTAAAACCCAACCTCCCTAACGCGTGTGTTTCTACCAGTTCTCATTCAGGGCATCTAAGCTTCTGAAATCCCATACATAAAGGAAAGCTTGCTAGGGAATAACTGTGAAATGACAGCCTCAGAACTGAAGTTAAGTGTGGGTTTTAGCCACACAAAGCATTAGTGGTCATAGCAACAGCAGAGCCAAGGCCCCTGAGACATTTAACGTGGCATCAGTCAGAATTAACACATGAAAGGGGATTGGGATTGTCCTGGACCAAGCCACTAGTGAATGAAATATTTCCCATACATTCCCTGGGAAGCCTGAGAAAGGAGGTGTGTAATTGGATATTCCTCACTCATAATAGGAGAACACAAAATCACGTTAAACTCCTAAATCTGCACCTATGTTAAAACAGCATTTTGCAAGAAGGATAAACACCTGTTTGCAGTAGAGTCAGTAAAAATACCAAATGTTACAAGATTATTATGGATCTTGTAAAAACCAGTCCAGGGGCAATAAAGAAGAATATGATGGAATTGATTTATTTCAGGCTGATATTTAATGAAAAGCCAGATCCTGAGGACAAAGTTGTAATAATGTTTCTCCTTCCTTGAAAGCCTCCAGCATCCTCTTTCTGTGACCTGTTACTAAACTAATAGCTATGCTTTGGATATTGCTGTCATTTTTTAAACAATCAAGTACGTATGTTTGTATTTATATATATGGCTTTCTCTTTGACAAGATGCGTAATATGAATGAATGTATTAAGATCACAGCCAAGTCAGGTCATCTGTCAGGGAAATGGCTACATTTTACATTTACTCATCGACAACCTAGCCAGACATGCTGAGACATCTCACCGTGCTATGGGGGCAGGTGTCTCGGTGGACCAAGTTTCTTTGAAAATAAAGGAGATTCACCCAGAGTGAACTGTAATGTAAACTATGGACTTTGGGTGATAATGGTGTGCCAATATGGGTTGTACACTACAAAAGTACTACTCTGATGGGGGATACAGATGGTAGAAGAGATTGGCAGGAGTTGGGGTGAGGATTGGGGATATATGGGAACTCTCTGCTCAGCTGTGCAGTAAATTTAAAACTGCTGTAAAAATAAAGTCTATTGAAAAAATAAAGGAGATTCAGAAATGAACTTTTCATTACTTCTTTCTCTGTCAACGTCAATGGTTTGAGGGTATGTTTGGAATATGCCAAAAACTGATTAATAACCTGCATCTTAAGGTCTTCGGTTTGTCCCTTCCAAATGTATCTAAATCATGCTGAAACTGGAACCATGTTTTGGTCCACTGACTTTAAATGGACTTTCAATTAATTGTGTAGCCCATATGCCCCCTGGGGCTGCCTGTCTCTTGAGATCACCCCAAAACTGTGTTGGGTCCTCAAGGGTCCCAGATTTCTGAGAATGCCAAGATGACTTCCATAATAATTAGGGTCTCTTCTATTTCCAACCATGCATTTCTGTTCTAAACCAGATGGGACATAAAACATATAAGTTGGTAGGCTTTATTGAAATTTGATTTTTTTGGTAGAATCTAAATCCAATTAATGAAAAGGATTTTAAATTGAACAATAGACTTCCCATTTTTGAAAATGTCCTTGTAGAACCTTCCGTGGGAGAATATCCCTGGCTGCTCAGCTCATGCACCCTTATTTCACCCCATCTCTCTCGTTCTTCCCTCTCCTCCCCACCTTCCCCACCTTCCTCTGATCTCCTCCTGTATGGGGCACAAAACACAAATTCCTATAATTTTCTTATCCAGAAAAATTGTGAAAGGTAGGCTTCCTGCTGATATCTATGCCCTCAGAGTCACACCTTCCACAAACGCTTATTAAGATATTTTGACAAATAAATTTCCCTTCCTAAGATAAATTTTGGTGCCAGTTGTTAATACATCTTTTACTTGCTTGTGTAAGTAGCGTTTTTATTTGTCCTGAAACTACCCCATTTGAGTTAAAAGGAATGCATAAAGGAAAGCAAGAGTACCTAAAATATGCCAGGCACTTGGCTAGACCTGTTTGCTGATATTTTAATGTAAATCATGTCTGTATTGTTATACTTATCTTAGAAAAAAAAAAAAAAAAAAAAAAAGAACAGACTCAGAGAGGTTAAGTAATTTGCTTAAAGTTACACATTGGTTTAATAACAAAGGCTAGATTTGAAAAACCTTATGCTGGGAAATATAAAGTTTGCCATAAGAAAGAAATACAGCAACTAATTAAAAAAAAAAAAAAAAAAAAAAAAAAAAAACTTAAAATTTTCAGGTTTGAGCTAAAGAACTTATAGCTATGTGACCTTGAGGGAAATAACCAAACTTCTCTGATGCTCATCTTTCTTGTCTGTCAGTCTCTGATCCTTCTGATCCATCCAGCTGACTTGTTGTAAGGATTAGATGAGTTAATTTATACAAAAGTATTTTGTAAATGGGAGAGTTCTGTTCAATGAAGAAGAACACAGATTTGGGCACAGATGGTCTGGATGTAAGTCATGGCCCATCCATCACACTTACAAATGGAGTGACCTTGGTCAAGTTAGACATCCCTCTAACCTCAGTTTCTTCAGGTGAAACAGAAATAACAGGTACTAATCTCCAAAGTGGTATGCACTAGAAGAGATAAAGAATACAGAGTATTTAACATGTTCTCATGAAATGTGAATAACACATGGTGGGATGTGAGTAAAGGTAATGATCGATACTGTTAAATTGTTGCATTTTGGAAGTGTTGGGGGTGGCCACAGCTCACCTCTCCTCTGCAACCAAGGCTGCCATGTAGGGCCATGCAGGGTATGCCTACATCTCATTCACTAGTCTCAGATATGAATTATGCCACTTGGGGTTGTGAAATACAGTAATGTTGTCTTCATCAGGGTCCTTCAAAACCAAGAATGAAAACACCAAATAAGAATGGTTGAGTTGTTGGGGAGCTCAGGAGCTGTGCTAATTCCCATCCCAAGCTTAAATCTTGAAATTCTCTCCTCTTTCCCCCCTACCCCTATCTCCACCCTCACACCCACCACCTGAGAAAACTTGGATTAGAAAACAGATTTTGGGCATTCACGTCGTTTCTGTGGAGATTATAGATCTGTTTTATAAACCCCAGGTACTGGCAAAATGGAGAGTAGGAGGAATCTGCATGCTCTTTTGTTGTCTCTCCTACAGCTTAATCTCTTCTGTAGTGTGGGAAGATAAGCAGGTGCTAACCCCTACTTTTGTTAGCTTTAAAATATATTCAACTATAAGTGATTTCAGTGTTATCATTATCCATGGTTTTCATAAAGGTTGAGTGCCTATCTCCCAAAGTGTGCTGCTTTGCACATCTGATTCCTGACCACTTGGTCTGTCCAGAAACAATCACTGTGGTTCCTTGTCTGTACTTTTTGAAGAACCACGATGATCTTCCAGAGAAACATTATAATAGCACTTATCAATCTTTAACGTGGCCACACTCAGCTGTTCTCCTAATCAATGATCTAAGACTTTAAAATTGTTTTTATAAAAAAATAAAAATAAAATTGTTTATAGAAATGCAGAATAAATGTAAATGAACAAATGTGTCTTTGCTCATGTCTCCAAGGTTTAAAAAACAGAATAGAGATATTAGTACATAGTATGAAGTTCTGAAACTGTGTGTGAAGGATGATTATTTTGTAAACAGGGAATAATTTAGAAGAATGCATGTATTACGGTTTTTGGGGAAGGATGTCAGTTCTGAATGAATTAACTCTCTGGGAAACAAACCCAACACTTCCATTAGAGGGTTCTGATGAACCCTCTGGTTCATCAGAGTCTCGGGTTTATCTTCGTCCTCTGGAATAACCAAAAAAGAATATTTCCTCCCACATTTCTAAGAAAAGCTGCTGATTTATGTGGAGTGAAAAGGTGTTGGCCCTAGATTATACTTTGACTATGATTCTACCATCTTGAGAAACAGAATTTTCTATCCTTGAGCTATTAGGCGCTTACCTGAGTCTGTGGAGGTGAAGAAAACCATTAACTGTCTTTAAATTCTAATTTTATAGGTGACTGCTTAGAAATTGGCCTCATATACATCTCTTGCCAACTGAGTGCATAAATATATATAAATATACATAGATCTATCCTATTAATTCATACATTCATTTAGTGAGCATGTACTGATTGTCAATAATATGTTAAATAGAAAAAGTGAGATGAAGAGATAGAGATAGATCTCTGAACTCAAATAAGACAAATGGGAATTTAAAAATAATAATCAGTGTTGGGCGTAGTGGTGATGTAAGAGAGAAGTGATACAGAGGCATACTTGTGTGTATGTATCAGTGTTTATCAACAATGTGACCTACCCAGCCCATGGGCACAATTGTGGTTACTAGTATGTGAGTAGCCCCCCCCCCCCCTTATATAGCGATCCAGGTGCCTTGCACGTGCATTGAGTCACTTCCCAATTACTTCTGGGAGTCCCAGAACCTGCCTTGGCTGCCCACCTACCTCTGGCTGCCCACGTACCTCTGGCTGCCCTTGACTACACCCAGCTGTGGCTGCCTCTCACATTTTCTTCAAGATCCGCTGAATTTCCAACTCTCCTTCACCTCCAGGCTGAAGTACAGAGAGATCAGCATTTTCCTCTGAATTAAGAGGTTTAAGCTTTTCTCTTAGGGTTAGGCTTAGCTGGAGCGGTCTCCCAGCAGATGCCCCAGCCTTCTGAGTTTTGTAGGAGTTCCTTCTGGTCATATGCCCAGTCTTATAATTATGTGTTTTCTTGTTTGTTTGTTTGTTTGTTTGTTTGTTTGTTTGTTTTTAATCTCTGGATAGTTGGATCAGAATGGGTTCAGGTTCAAGGAGCCCTTACATTCCTCTCAGCAACAAACCTCCTCCATTCACCCATAGGTGATCCCTCTTGCCAAAGGGATTCTTGCCCAGGAAAGCAGTGTGCAAACACGTGTGAAAATAAGAACGGTCACCTAAGACCACAGCTCAGCCCATGCCAACCTGGGACTTTGGCCACTCCATCTATCGTGTACACTTAGGTAGTTCAGCACTGCTCTTTATTATCCTACACACTCCTTAAATCCCAGGTTCTTTAGTTGAACAGACTTGGGTTCAAATCCCACCTTCCTCTCACTCCCTGTGTGACTATAACTGATTTATACTACCTTTCCAATCTCCTAGTCTTCATCTATAAAAATTAAGATAAAAGTACCTATTCCACTGGGTTGTTTTGAGGACTAAGTAAAATATTGGCATTTACTTTGTTAATTGTAGGTCATTACTTATTATTTTATAAAGTCCCAAATGAGTACCTGAGTTAAATAAGTATGCTATGTCTCTAAGGCAAATTACACACACACACACACAAACACACACAGGCACACTGTTTTTGTTTGTTTGTTTTTATGGAGCTTTGCATGCTAAGATTTTACTTCCTCTACCTGAATATTTAAATTCCCATATATAGCCTAAACTTGATTCTAGAATCCCCCTCCTCAAGGCTGTTACTCTGGCAAAAGTGATGTTAAATAGTAAATACTAACCACTAAAGGATTAGACCTAACTTTCCCCAACCTACTGCCTCATCTGTGTGGCTGTGGGGGTAGAAAGTAGTGGGGTGGGGTGGGGGTAGGTCTTTCTAATTTGACTATTTTGAAGCAAATGATTCAGAAGCAATTTGACACAGGTATAATCTTCCCTCAGTAGCTCACTGCCACGCTGTAGTACTATTTGCCAACTGTCAGCACAGTTAACACTGAGCTACCGCTCCAGGCGGTGTCGATACAAAGAGAAGAGGGGGTGGTTAAAAGAGGGGGGGAGGCAGAGGCAGGGGAAGGGGAAGGGAACAGAACACTAAGAAGCAAATAAACGTGGATCAAAAAACTTGAAGTGATTCAGAGCTATAACTGGCTTAATTTTTCTACGTCTATAGGGTCTATGTTTTTTATACCAACAAGCAAACTGAGAGGAAAAAATTAAGCATTTTGCATACATCTTTATATTCTCAATAACAGAGCTACACTGGCTATAAATTCAGGGTGATTTGGCTCCCCGTCTGAACCCTAAGTACAGTATTATATAATTTACCAAAGTGGAGTCCACAGAATGCTGCTGTCTTGTAAGATGTTAATAGATACTCCATAAAAAGAAGGGTTCCTAAGTTCCACATTTGGGAAATGTGGCTCATCACTTTCCCCCTGTAAGATTCACAATGCAAATTATTATAATCAAAACTTTGAGAAGTCTCACAGGATGGACGGATGGATGAAGAGACAGATAGAGCCTTCTTTATTGTTTAACTTTGCATTTCCCAAATTTATTTGGCTAGAAGATTCTGTTTTGGAGGACTTTCAGATCTTGTAAAATAGTTAACCCCTCTGTAACAAAGTTTCCTTATCCATGAAATCAGAAAAAGTAGCATCCACTTTATATTGTTACTGTGAAAATGGACTTAATCCATGGAAAGTACTTAGCACCATGTCTGGCACATGGGGAGTCCCCCATAGGTGTTAGCTGTGCTGTGGTTATGGTTACCACTAAAAGATACTAACTTCTTGAGGAAGCTGGTGTGAGAACTGCAATGTTATCAAAAGGGGTATGTTTCTCTAATTTCTGGAATCTCAGCTCATTTTGTGATGGGTTTTGCCCAACAGGATGTGGCAAAAGTTGCACTGTGAGTTCCAACCTAGGGAGCAAGGGACAACAGGCCTTGTATTCCTGGACTCTCAACTCTTGGAACCCTGTGATCTCCATGGCTCCCTCATGTGGACCATCCCAAGCTATCCTGCTCAAGGCTAAGACTACCTGGAGAGAAGTTCCTGTCTTTCCAGTCAAGGTCATCATAAACAAGCCACTCCCACCAATACACCAACTGACCATGAGTACATGAGGGAGACCAGTCCAGCTAGCTCAGACCAGAACCACCCAGCTAATCTAATGAATCATGAATTAAATAAACAGTTGTTTTAAGCCACTGAGCTCTGAGATGGTTTGCTATATAGCAAAAGCTATTTGATACATTGGGGGGAGGGGGGACCCAAAACACAAAAACAAACAAAAAAATGTTGGTGCTTTACCCTGCCTGCAGTCTCTCAAGAACAAAATGTACTCCTGAATACAATGTGATATGTTAATAAAATGTATGTTTTGCTATTTATGAGCAGTCACTGATCTGTAGAAGTATGCAACATCTGTTTGCAATTGAAAATGCTATCACACAAAGATTTTCTCAAACTTGCTTATATATGCACCTACTCATAACATCAATACATTTTTTTAAATGAGAAGGACAAAATTTTATATACCTAACATATTGACATTTTCATATTCACCTATATACTTTAGGAACTGTACCTTGAGTCAAGGAATAAAAGATACATTTCAAATATAAGATGCTGCTCAAACATTACTGGGAATGTCTTTTTGTAGAGCATCTCCCAACATCTCTCATTAAAAAAAGAAAGAAAGAAAGGAATACTCTATTTTACCCCATCATTGCCCTTAAAGACTGCACAAAAAGTCAAAATATTGGAATACATTTTTTGTTTCATGACTCATTTAAAACATCACATGCCATACTGCATTTAATTCTGCAGGCATTTGGATCACAGTATTAGCTAGGGAACACTTAGACTTTCATAACAAATTTTGCTGAAGGTACATATTGAGTAGGACCCATGGATGCCTTTTCTCATCAGGAACTCTGCAACACTAATTTTATTAATTCACTGAACACTACAGGAAAATGAATAGTATTAGCATATATTACGGTGAAAGTATATTCCAGGAATATTTTTTAAAATAATTCAACAAATGTTCATTAATATTTACTGTGTCTTAGAACTTTGACAGCCATTAATGATTCCAAGTGAAGAACACTACCCCTGCCCTCAAAGAGCTCCCAGTCAAGTGAAAAAAGAAAATTATTTATCTGAGGAACAATCAGAATTGAAAATTTGAACACTTTACAACAAGTCTAACCTTGTAATTAGCCATACTAGCCATTGACTCTATAATTGATTCAATTACGGTAATAGGCATTATTTACCATATCACTAGTTACTAACAGAGATAAAACGAAATACCAGGAATTAAGCTGTATGGATAAGCTGGAGATTTTTTTCTATCTACTATTAAGAAATGAATATGATGCTATGATCCTTGTAATAGCCATCTTCACACCTAGACACCAGGACATTTAAAATAGTTTCTCACATGTTGACCAGTGGGTACCAGTTGGTTTCCATAGGAGTATTTTGAAAATAGAGTTAACTTTAGGTATTTGGATAAAACTGCTGAAATCACTGGGTTATAACCTACTATGGTTATAAACAAGCATGTGCTTTGACATGAGACTGACTTGGGTTCAAATTCTGTTTTTTCCCAATTTACTACATACATCATATGAAGAATGAGAACATGTGCTTTGCTAAATGTTTACAAATTAATTAAAGTACCAAGTAGCCATGGAATAGCTAGCCGGTTTCTAATTTCAAGAGCTTTAGAAATATGTATGTACTGGGGAGCCTGGCTGGCTCAGTCAGTAGAACATGTGACTCTTGATCTCGGGGTTGTAAGTTCAAGCCCCATGTTGGGTGGAGAGATTACTTAAAAATAAAATCTTAAAAAGAAAAAAAAAAGGAAAGAAAAAGAAATATGTATATATTTATTTAGCTTCACAGCACAAAAAAAATTTTATGTGAGTTTATAATAGCAGTTCCTATTTTATTTTTAACATTAAAAAGAGAAAATGGGGCGCCTGGGTGGCACAGCGGTTAAGCGTCTGCCTTCGGCTCAGGGCGTGATCCCGGTGTTAGGGGATCGAGCCCCACATCAGGCTCCTCTGCTATGAGCCTGCTTCTTCCTCTCCCACTCCCCCTGCTTGTGTTCCCTCTCTCGCTGACTGTCTCTATCTCTGTGAAATAAATAAATAAAATCTTTAAAAAAAAAAAAAACATTAAAAAGAGAAAAAAGAAAGAAAACTTTGTCTTTGACTTTAATGATTTATTTATTTATTTTGAGAGGAGGGGGAGGGGCAGAGGAAGAGGAAGAGAGAGAATCTCAAGCCAACTCCCCAATGAGCAGGGGACCCAATGTGGGGCTTGATCTCACATCCCTGAGATCATGACCTGAACCAAAATCAAGCATCAGACACTTAACCAACTGAGCCACCCAGGTGCCCCAGTGGTCTTTGACTTTAAATATGGTCTATTCTTCTCACTTCCTCCTCCTTTCTGTTATCTCTTTTCCCTCCTTACTCAACTCTTTCATTTTTTCCCCATTATAAAAAAGCTCAAGGACATACATGCACACAAATCCTTGACCAATTTGAATAGCTTCCTCCCAACTCAGAAGGTATTTGGAGTTTCAGCAAAGGACAGAAGCTTCACTGTACTTAGGAAGTTTCTCTGATGAACCAGCCTAGTCTGCCACTTCCTCCAGCCAGGATAGAGACGTTTGCCAAGTCTTTGCCATAGCCTGATACTAAGTCACTTAAAAAACTAACAAACCAAAAAAACAAATAAACAAACAAAAAAACCCACCCCCCCCAAAAAAAGAACAACAACTATATTGCCCTATAAGGCAGAGTAAAATAGAACATTAAAGGAATTTCAGTAAAGTCCTATATTTGGAGGGGTTGGGCGAGAAGACGCTGGTTAAGTGACTGTTTGCCAAATGCCTAGAGGCAAGGATTGTATCAGGATCATCTTTTGGACCACTACGTTGCCTTTTACAGAAAATACAATAAAATGCACTCAACATTATAATGCGTACAACTTAATTTTTGGAAGGATTCGGAAGAACTATAGGATCTTGTCAGGCCCCAAGTTACATTATTAACAATTAATCTTTATCATACATGCCCGAGGATACTGAGACTAAAAGTAGGCTGCCCTGTGAGAAGTAATAGCATTTTTATGTACTTTGATTTTCTTTGTGTTATAAAAGTTGACGCAGAGTGAAAATAAATTATTTTGGGTTCCGGATAACCATATGCTTATGGTACTCACAGAGTTTAAATAGATGTTAAAACCACTTTTTAGAGCAGTTCTTTCCAAAGGAACAAGTAGGGATGCCCAACTCATTCAAAATGACAGCCTATATAAATTGAATTTCCTGCATGATTTTCATTCTTCACTTAAATGTAAAATAGAGTTTAAAGCTATGCTTATTCTCAGAAAGTATCTGTAGTGTAGGTCTGTTTATCATCATGACGCACAACATAATTTTAGAAACATCTGCACACTGGGAATCAGTATGGTCTCTTGTTTTCAGCTTCCCTGAATCTCACAGGGCACCATCTGTCCAAAGACATTTAAGCCTTTCACCAGTGTTATGTGATATAATAAAATAGTGATGATTTACCTTTCTGGGCAAATCTGTCACCTAATTCTTCTAGGTAGAGAGTCAGGTTTTAAAATTAAAATGTTTATAGGAGGAGTATAATAGGGAATAAATTCCCCTAAACTGTTCTGGAATTTACTTCTTTCTTAACAGAGTATTAGAGATAAAAACAAAACTTTGCAAATGTTTCTCTTGTAAGTAACTTAGAAGTGAGCCTGGGAGCTGGGGGGTCAAATTAAGCTTCGAAGGAGATAGCTAGTCGTCCAAGGTCTAGGAAGTCACATTCATGAGAGGTCAGATCCAGAGGCCAGCAAGCCAGGAAGCTATAGTAGGGAATACACATGGAGAAAGACCAACTTCCAGAAGTAGGATCAAAGCCAAGGGAAACGGATGTGGGACACTAGAGTGTCCAGCATCAGAAGCTGTCTTAGGGAAGGGATGATAAGAGAAACACAGGAGACCAGAGGAAGCTGGGAGAACAAGATATAAAAACTCAAATTTCCTCTCCTGACTTCTGTTTCTTAAAGATTTTATTTATTTATTTATTTATTTATTTATTTATTTATTTATTTACAGAGCGAGAGTGAGCACAAGCCAGGGCAAGGGCGAGGGGCAGAGGGAAAAGCAGACTCCCCACTGAGCAGGGAGCCCATGCAGGGCTTGATCCCAGGACCCCGGGATCATGACACCAAGCCAAAGGCAGACACTTAACCGAATGAGCCACCCAGGAGGCGCCCCCCTCTCCTGACTTCTAAATATCATAAGCACCCCTCTCAGAGCCATGAGACTGTTTCAAAGCAGGATGCTACAAACCTGTGTTACCAAAACTTTCATAATAAAACTAAACACAGGATTCTAGAGAGAGTATCATTACTTTCTAAGCCTTTAAAATGCAATGCATTTGAAGGAGACTGTTGAACTAAATAGGGGTCCTTTGAAAAGAGTCTGTCTAAAGTGCGCCCTCATTTATAAAGGTCTTTTTGTTTAGGAAGCACCTTTGTGCTTAGTTCTGGAAATGCATTAACTGAAAAAGTCTTTTACCTCCTGACTTCTACTCAATTGTATGTTACCTTGCCTGTCTTTATGGGAAATGATCCTTTTCATCGTTCAGAAATTATTTTCTTAAAAAAAAAACCACACATTGTTTCTTAGTGCTGAAGTTTTTCCTTGTGTGTTTAATCAGTAATGAAAAAAAGTCATTTTCTTCAACTATCCAACTCTTTAAAGAACAAAGTAATGTAAGCTTTCTTTACTCTTTTCACATATAAATAGATGGGCACAACATCAGCCTCAAATTGATGAAGACTTTGTTAAAAAATGAGTATCTTTCCATGACACTCCTCCATCCTTCCTGCTCCTTGAAAGGAGGAGTGTGGTTATTCTGATACCTACATAAAACAGGTATTCAATAAATACTGACTATAAAACTCAATTCTCTACAATGACTTGCACTCATCCAGAAGAGACAGCACAGTTTGGTGGATCCCAACCTTTCTATCACCTAGGACTTATTTCCTTGTATTTCCCTCTATAGGCTATTTCTTTTGAAAGATGTTGTCTAATAAACAACCTGCATTAATATTTTTTTAACAAGATGACCATGAATTTTATTAACTTTCAAATAGTAAAGTCCAAAAGAATGTCAGGCTGAACAAGTAAAGTGAAAAAGAATTGAGCCAGGTTTTGGATTCTTTATCTACCTGCCTACATTTCTATATACCTTATCAATCTACCAAATCCTATGTAAAAAAAATAAAATAAAATAAAATAAAATAAAATAAAATAAAATAAAATAGTTTAAAAAACTGTTGAAAGCATCAGCAGTCATAAACATGATGTACTAGGAATAAATCTATAGAAAGATATAAATAATATCTATGATTAAACAGACTTCAAAATAGAATTTTAAAGACCGAAAGAAAGAAAGAAAGAAAGAAAGAAAGAAAGAAAGAGAAAGAAAATCATATTCAATATTGGAAAGCCCAAAAATATAAAGATGTAAACTGTAGAGATGATTCCTCCCAAAAACATTTACAGTTTAGTACATTCTAATCAATGTCTCAACTCCCGTCTTGGGAGAAACTTTCAAAGTCAACTAAAATTTCATGCAAATGCAAAGGGCCAACAAAACCCAAAATACACTCAAATAAAGAGCAAAATAGGAAAATATGCTTAGAGCTATTTCAGTGCTACTGCAATCCAACTGACATGCTGATGCAAGGAGAGGTATATAGAACACTGACAGAGAGTTCAGAGCCCAGAAACATAGCCTACACTAATAGATCCTTGATGTTTTTTTAACGGGATGCTATACGTACTGCAGAGCAGTGAAAAAAGGATGATCCTGTCAATGGAGGGGCAGAGGACAACCGATAAGGGGAAAAATGAAAGGGATATTGATAAGATAACAATGAAATTAAAACCATACCTCCCGCCATATCTAACAGTCAGGCCCAGTCAATGCCTAAGTGTAGAAAGAAAAATGATAAAACTTTTAGGAGATAATAAAGTAGTATCTTGACAATCTTGGAGTGGGGCAGGATTGCTTAAGCAAGACAGGAAAAAGCAACACTAAAAAGGAAGGGAAGGAGGGAGGGAGGGAGGGAGATAGGGAATTTTTTTAAAAAAGAAGAAGAAAGAAAAAAGTTAAAACTAGGCCATTGCTCAAATTGTGTCTCTTAAAATTGTCCAAAGTCGTCAACACTGTTACCAGTATGTCACATGGCAAGTAGATACATTGAGAGGAAGTTTTTAGAAACTTTTATAAAAATTGGACATGGAAAATTTATGTCTACTGGGCCCAATTTAAAAATTATGTTTGCTTATCAAATGCCTTTTTTTTTATTTTATATTAATTCATTCACTGTATTTTACCAAAGTAACAGCTAATGCCTAAGAAAAAACTGAATGATCTGCAGAGTTTGAGAAGTAGTGAAATAGTAATGAAATTAATTTAAAATTAATTTAAAATTAATTTAAAATTAATTTAAAAAATAATTCTATCCATGAAAAGATCCTCCATGATTCATTAAAAGACACTTTCAAACCACGGAATGCAAGAAAATGTTTTGGGTTCTTTCATTATTTCTTTGATGTGTTAAGTGCACATTTAACACACCAAAGAGAAGGGGCACCTGGGTGGCTCTGTTGATTAAGCATCTAACTCTTGATTTCTGATCAGGTCATGATCTCAGGGTCATGGGATCAAGCCCCATGCTGGGCTCCCTGGTTAGCGGGGAATCCACTTGAGAATCGCTCTCTTCCTCTGCTCCTCCCACCCCCCCAAATAAATAAATAAGTCTTTAAAAAACAACAACAAAGAAAAAGGCTTAATATTAAATGCAATAGATGTACCCCATAGCAAACTTATAAAAACTCTCCTTATAGCTTCTTTCATATCTCTACAGGGGTGTGTTTGTTTCTTGATCTATCAACTTTAGACATTATTTATTGATTTCTCACAATGATAGCTGAGGATTTATACCACCATTCCACTTCTGGTGTATCGCTATTGAAATGATCCATATTGGTTACCATTGAAACTTATAAGTAGTATAATACCCATAACTCTATTTCTTCTTCTTTCATATTTCCTGACTTCATAGTTCATAACAAGAGAACATTACTCTCTCTATCCATTGTTTTTTTGTTGTTGTTGTTGTTTATTTTTTAAATCACTCTTCCTTTTTGTCATCTACTGTGTGCCAGATACTTTCTTACCTTTTCAGGAGAGGTTTAATAATGTCTTGTTCATTGATTCAAAAAGGTCAAAATTAATAATTGTTTACATTTTCAAAATTATGTAAGTATTGCTTACTGATGGGCCAAGTAGTATACAATAATGGCTTTTTTTTTTTTTTTTTGCTCTTATTTTTAAATTTTTCTAGGCATTTATATTTCTTCTTTAAAAAAAAAGAAAAAAAAGAATTGCATTAATAATATCATTTTCTACTTCAAACATTCCATTAAATCCGCCAAGTCCCTTCTGATGCAGTCTGGCTTGGTGGCTGTCTTTGTCAGCTGCATACGTGTCCTTCTGGGGTATTCCTTCATTGTTTTCTCTTTTTATCCACTGTTACTTGTAGTGGGTTTGATTTTACCCACCACCCTCCCAACAAAAAAGATACGTGCATGTCCTAATCCCTAAAACAGTGTCTTTATAGATGTAATTAAGAATCTTGAGATGAAAAGATCATCCTTGGATCATCCATGTGGGTCCTACTTCCAATTACAGCTGTCCTTACAAAACAGAGGTAGAGGGAGTTTAGACACAAACAAAAAAGACCCCCAAGTAAGGAGGAGGCGATGCTATCATGGATTCAGAGTGAATCGATACAGTCACAAGCCAAGCCATGCCTGGAGCCAACATAAGCTGGAAGAAGCAAACAACAGAGTCTCCCTAGAGCCTACAGAGGTAAGATGACCCTGCTGACACCTTGACTTCAAACTTCTGGCCTCCATCACTATAAGAGAATAAACGTGTGTTGACACGAGCCACCCAGTTTGTGGTACTTTGTTACAGCAGGCTCAGGAAACACACTAGTCAGGGCCAGGGCTGATGAGGTTAGTGAGGCAGATGCCTTAGGTACAAACCTTAATGGGGCACCAAAAATCTCAATTTGAAGATAAAATGATGTTTTAAATGCAGTTTTTTAATTAAATGAATGCAGAACACCCATGATGAAAAAACTACCAACATTTTAAAAACAGGAGAAATCCGAGCCTAAATGTGTAGGACATATTTTGGGACTCACCCTGGTCCAGCCCTGCTGCTAGTCAACTACTGTCTAGTTCTTGGCTCCCTTGGTTATAACAAGTAACTCCCTAGGAAAGGTATGAGATATATAATTTCTAAGCCCTTGGACATCTAACAGTGACTTTATTTTATGCTTACATTTGATCAACAGCTTAATAAAATTTTTAAGGATTCCTAGGTTGAAAAAAAAAAAAAAACTTCCCAAATAAATAAGATGTTTTGCTTTAGTGTCTTCTTGCATCCAGTTTGTTGAGTCAGGTGGTGACTTGTTTGGGTCAGGGTGTGTGTGTGTGTGTGTGTGTGTCCCTCCGGAAACTTATGTCCTCCACTTTCTCAAAGTGTATAACAGATTCAGTGTAAGCCTTTTTCTTTCATCTAACTCAACACTTGACAGGTCTTTTTAATTAGAAGACATATCAGGGAAACTATTTTATATATTTTTAAGTGTGTTCCCCTTCCGTTTTATCTTTTCTCTCTTCTGGTATTCCTATTAGCCAGATATTAGAAATCTTGACCCCTTCCTCTTATCTTTGCTTCCTTCCAGCTTTCTTTTTAAGAGAAATGTCTTAAAGATTCCCTCTCTTCCATCTTCTAACCCTTTGATTTTTTAAAATTTACATATATATATATATATATATATATATATATATATATATATATATTTTAAGAGATTGTTTTCCTTCTCCAATTGTTTCTTTTTTGGAGTTACTGTTACTGGTTTATGAATACATTGTTTTCTTAAGTTTCTCTAATATTATTCATCAGTGGTTATTTCAAAACTCTGTTTCCCTGTATTATCTTCAAATGACTTAATTTTTCTGATTTTTAAGATTTATTTATGATTGCCTTTCTTTATCGTGCTGTAAGAATCCTTAAAATGGTTGGTGACCCTTTGCTGTGAAATTTATATTCAAGTGTGAACCAACAGAAATATTTACTGGGTCTCTGTAGGTTGGAGAGACTGTCAGAGTCAAAATACTTTACTGTGAGAGTGACTGAGGCGTCCCTATTGTGCTGGGAACCTCTCTATGCCAAAATGCAGAGGTTTTTGCTGTTCTATATCTCCCTAGACAGTCCACTCATATTTTCAGAGAAGAGCCTTCCTGTTTGACTTACGAAGTAGTGACTATTTGTTAGGCATTCTGCACAAATGGGTAGGGCAGAAGACAGCTGTAGAGACAATCAACTGGGCATTTTGTTAATATCTCCTCCTCCTCTCCCTCTTTTTTCTCCCCCTCCCTCCTACCTTGAAGTTCTCCTCGGTACTCAAGCTTCTGCCAGGCAGATCAACACCACCCTTAGCTGTAATCCACCCAGGGGGCACTAGACCAGTGGTTATAAACTGACTGTTATAACACCTGGAGGACCTGTTAAAACACAGATCACTAGGCAACACCCGAGAGCCTCAGTCGATGGGTCTGGGACAGGGCCTGTTAATTTGCATTTCTAAACAGCTCCCATGTGATGCTTATAGAGCTGATCAGGGATCACTCTGAACCACTGCTCACAGCTTACCTAACTTGTCACACATCTGGGGCTCTCATTCCAGAACTGCTCTCCAGGTCCCACATCACTCTGATAATTTCAAACTGGTACACCTACCCACCAGAGATGATTATGAGGGAATACTGGTTGGCTGCAGCCTCTTTGGGCTTGCTTCATTTCTCCCCTCCTGCATCTGACTTTTGCTGTCTACAGATTGTTGCAATCTGTTGTATACATATGTCCCACATTTTTTCTTTATTATTTTGGGGTTGTACCTTCCAATTCTTACAAACTTTTTCTATCAGTGCCTCAAGTGTTCTTGGGAAGAGATGTAAGCTTGGTTGGTAAATAAGTCATCTTCAAATGGAACTCAGTTAAAGATATAAAATATAAAGATGACCCCTTCCCCTCGGCTATCAACTTAACTGGCACTCAGATCACAAAATTGATATGATGTGTTCATCAGGTAAGAGGAAACATCTTCAATATTAGGTATTGAAAGGCCAACATTCCAGTTTCAGATGTCTAACTGAAAGCTTAAACTTTAATAGAAAAGTTGTAAGTTTCTGGGATCTAGTAATTTAAACCCAAGCTCTTGCATTGAAATTACTTCCTTTTGTAAAGTTTTTTCCAGTTGCTGCCATTCTTCCCAGCAGCCCCAAGGACGTGGTAGGGATGCTACCCCCATTAAAAGTACGAAAGGTTTGAACTACCATAACATGATATCCATGGCCACGCTCTCAATCCACATTTGAGGAATTATGCCCAAAGCACTCTAAAAACCAGGCAATGGACCAATTCACAAAGTTCATTTTCTTGGCAATGAAAATATTTTCATACACTGGGATATGTATTAAAGTAGGAAATCTCCAGGAGACGCAAGACAGAGATAGATGTGTACTGTACTGTAATGACTTTGCCTTTAGAGGCAAGAAATTGGAAAGATAATGCTGACTCACTCCTTGGAGAGTTTCTGCTTTGAGTAAGTCTTTATCATGCAGAACAACCAACCAACCCCCCCAAAATAAAATAAAATAAAATAAAATAAAATAAAACAAAATAAAATCACTGTGATGGATCACAGGCTCTACTGGACTGAAACTTCCTTGAAGGGAGGGCATTCTCTAAACTGAGCTCTTATCTCTTCTTTTTTTTTTTTTTTTTTTAAAAAGATTTTATTTATTTATTCGACAGAGAGAGACAGCCAGCGAGAGAGGGAACACAAGCAGGGGGAGTGGGAGAGGAAGAAGCAGGCTCATAGCAGAGAAGCCTGATGTGGGGCTCGATCCCAGAACGCTGGGATCACGCCCTGAGCCGAAGGCAGACGCTCAACCGCTGTGCCACCCAGGCGCCCCTCTTATCTCTTCAAATAGAGAATACAGTCAGCTCTGATACAGACCGTAAAGGCCTCCTTCTACCCTTTGCATGATAGCTTCTTATTAGGCCTTCCCACAGTAGTTTCTGTGATGAAGTATCTTAGACAGTAACTATCAGCCAAAGGGAAGGGAATGAAAGCAGAATAAATTTTCAACTCTAAACTTATTAAACCTCTAGCACAAATCATCACATCACTTCTGCCATAAACCATGACAATCCACAGAGATGCATTTAATCAGGGTCTCTCTCAAAAATATATTGCTGGTGCCCCACAGTACACTCTCACAAACCTCTTATTCTCCTGATATTCGTGGTTTACTGACTGTTTTTAATCATGGTACAATGGGATATTCTTGAAAGAATAACTATTAACATGAAGTTCCTTAACTAAGAAGTGTTCAGCATGAATTGATAAAATTACAATATACTTAAGTATTTGCTATTACAATACCATTTAATAAAGGAAATATGGTAATTAATAGCTTCCAATAATCCAGAGTCAACTATAATAAGTAAAAAGAAGGCACCACAGAATAAATAACCACATTATAAAATAAAAGAGTGGGGTATCATAGAGTAACAAGGTATGGTGCTATTTTTTGTAAACTTGAAACAACATACATGTTATGCTTCAGTATATATCAGAATCATCTGGGGAGCTAATAAAGAAAACAGCTTCACTGAAGAAGGACAAGGCCTGGACCTGGTATTTTTACCAAGTTCCTTAAAAAGCATTGCACTTAGGAGTTAGTTAAAATAGAAAGGTAATGAAAGGGGAAGAGAGAGATCAACATTACAGAAGGCTCTGGATATTAAAGAAATTCCTACCTCTCATTTTAAATAGATAAAATACCGAGAGAAAACTTCTTAGAGAGCTCTCTGATACAACGTCTCCATCTACATCCCCATATTCTTGAGAGTATAATGCTCCGAAATGTCTTTGGGTTCTGGATACTGACTCGCTAGTGTTTCTACACAGAGGAAGTTTCCAGCCTCTCTGTCCACACCTGGAGCACAGGGTAGAAAAGAGAGACTACATCCAACATCTGAAAGAAGCCTAGAGGCTACTGAAGGGAGAACGTGCTAGAGAAATCAGCAATACCAGCTAACAAGGGGCTTGGGCATGCTCCTTTTTAATTTGAATAAATAATTTTCAAAATTGAACAGAACTGAAAAATAATTATCAATTTATCCATTTAGCTTAAATATTGAATTCATTTTTTGCGCATAATAATTTTTCTTAACTGGAAAAAATATATATACGGTCTCCATCTCATGCCTGCTTCCAGGTTTGTGAGTGAGGTCTGCTGCTCATGCTGACATTGGGCCACCCAGAGCTCAGCTCTTCCCAAACCCTGAATAAAAGGCCCACTGAGGCTTTGGGCACCTGGGTGGCTCAGTCAGTTAAGTGTATGAATCTTGATTTCGGCTCAGATCATGATCTCAGGGTCCTGAGATCTGTGTTCAGCATGAAGTCTGCATGAGATTTTCTCTCTCCTTTTCCCTCTGCCTCTCCCCCCATTTGCCCACACACATGCTCTCTCTAAAATAAATAAATAAAATCTTTCTTTAAAAAAAGGCCTACTGAGGCTTAAAATGGGGAAACATTTGAAAACTGCTTTCTGAAAGGGAAAGCAGTTATTACTTAAGAATAGAAAAGATAGAAAGCCCCAGTTTTCCTCTGTGAAGGCCTGATGGGAGGGGAGGCCAAGAACACTCACTGTCCTATCCTCCTTGGCATTTCAGGGGCCATCTAAAGGAACCAAAATGATTTGTGGACTATGGAGCCTTGAAGGATGTGGAAGATGAACTCTGAATACATTAATGCTCTCAGTTTGTGATCATGAACAAATATTTTGACTACTACATAAAGACTTTGATCTTCTCTGAATATAAGTTCCCGTGATTCTCAAAATCCCCACTGTCTGGGTTGTTTCTATACTACAACTAAATATTTTGACTCATGATTTGATAACCTGACACCCAGGTAAACAGAGAAGTCCTGGGATCTAGGAATCAGGGACTTAACCATCAGCTCCCCTGCCCTGCAATTCCCACCCCTTGGTGATGATTCCTGTTTAGTTACTGCCCACAGCCCTGGTTGGACACTGAGACACTGTAATGTTGTGCCCACTGTGACTACATCAGGGAAGATGACAGACATGGTTTCCCTTGCACTTAGGAAGCTTCTATTTTAGTGGGGTAGGCAGATGCTAAAGAAATAATGATAAAATTATAACCAGCAATCATTATGAAGGACACTTGAGGCATGGTCCTCTGAGAGCAGTTAGCAGTGAGCCCTAGGAAGAACAACAGATATTCCAGAAAAAGTGACATCAAAACATAACTCTGAGACGCCTGAGTGGCTCAGTCAGTTAAATGTCTGCCTTTGGCTCAGGTCATGATCCCAGGGTCCTGGGGATCGAGTCCTGCATCGGGCTCCCTGCTCGGCAAGGAGTCTGCTTCTCCCTCTCCTGCTGTCCCTCCCCACCCCTGCTCAGTCTCTCTCTCTCTCTCTCTTTCTCTTTCTTTAATAAATAAGTAAAATCTTAAAAACAACAACAACAACAAAAACAAACAAACAAACAAAAAAACAACCCAGAACTCTGCAGAATGAATACGAATGAGCTTAACCAAGAGGAACTGAAGAAAGGATCTCCAGGAGATGAGTCCATAATCCAAGTCTCAGTGTGGGAGGAAACAGCTTACTCAAGGAACTGAAAAAGATTATAATGACTAGAGCGTGGCATAGAAACTAGTAGGAATGAAGTTGGCTGTGGAGGAAGGAGAGGAAAATGGGGGGAAAGGATGGAAGGAGGAAGCCAGATCATGCAGGGCTTCTAGATCATTACAGAGTTTAGATCTGATCCTAGAAACATAGGACATGATTGAACAACTTCACATATTTTTAAAAGACTGTTTTATCCTCTGTATATAAAATAGATTGTCATCTAATTAACAGATAATTGTACGAGAAGCAGGCAAGGGATGATGGTGGCTTCTTTTTAGTTAGAGGCAGTAGACATAGAAAGAAAGAAGCACAACAAGAAATAAACAGTTGTAGAGAGACAACTAACCTTTAGCGAAGTGGAAAAGGCAAAATTATGGAAAGAGGATAGTCTTTTCAACAAATGATGCTGGAACAACTGGGCAGCTACATAAAAAATAAGGAATCCAGACACACCTTACACCTTTTATAAAAAACTACTCAGAATAGATCATATATCTAAATGTCAAGCAAAAAATTATAAAACTCCTGAAGGATAACATAGGAGAACACATAAATGAGCTTGGATATGGTGGTGTCTTTTAAGACGACACCAGAAGTACGATCCATGAAAAAAAAAAAAAGAAAAAAAAGATAAACTGGTTGTCATTAAAATTAAAAACTTCTGCTCTGTGAAAGCCACCGTCAAGAGAATGTGAAGACAGAACACAGACTGAGAGAAAATATTTGCAGAAGACATAGCTGATAAAGCACTGTCATCCCAAATATAAACTCAACAATATGAAAATGGACAACTCAAAAAATGAGCAAAAGTGCTGAACAGACACTTCACAAAAGAAGATATGCAGATGGCAAATAAGCACATGAAAAGATGCCCCATGTCCTCTGTCATCAGGAAAATGCAAATTAAAACAAGATACCACTACATGCCTATTAACATGCCAAAATCCAGAATACTGATGATGCCGAATACTAGTGAGGGTGTAGAGTGACAGGAACTCGCATTCACCGCTGGTGGAAATGCAAGATGGTACCGCTCGCTACTTTGGAAGACATTTTGGCAGTTCCTTATAAAACTAAACATACCTTTACCATACAATCTAGCAATCCCATTCCTTGGTATTTACCTAAATGAACTGAAACTTAAGTCCACACAAAGCATATGAATGTTTATAGCAGCTTTATTCATATTTGCTAAAACTTAGAAGCAAGCAAGATGTCCTTTGGTCAGTGAAGGGATAAATGAACAGTGGTACATCCAGACAATGGAATATCATTCAGCATGAAAAAGAAATGAGCTTTAACCCATTAAAAGACATGGAGGAATGTTAAATGGATATTATTAAGTAAAAGAAGACAATCTAAAAAGGCTACATACTATATGATTCCAACCATATGACTTTCCGAAAAAAGTAAAATTAAAAAGATAGTAAAAAAACATCAGTGGTTGCCAGTAGTTACACATGTCATTATATATTTGTCAAAACCAATAGAATGTACAACACCAAGAGTGAACCCTTAAGTAAACTATGGACTTTGAGGGATATTGATATGTCAGTGTAGTCTCATCAATTGTAATAAACGTACCACTCCAATGTGGAATGTCAGTAATGGGAGAGGCTGTGTATGTGTGGGGAAATAGGATATTACAGGAACTCTCTGTACCTCCGATTCAATTTTGCTGTGAACTTCATAGTCCTCTAAAAAAGTAAGTCTATTTAAAAGGGGAAGAAATGTTTCTTAGAAAGACTAGACATGGCTTGCTATTGGATAAGAATATTTTAGGTAGATGAGAGAAGAAAAATTAAATTGCCCAGGTTTCTGTCTTGGACAACTCAACGGATGGGGTGTCATTCACTGCAGTGGGGCTTACAGGAAGAGGCAAGAAAGAGGATAATGAGGCAAGAGAAATTGAAAAGAAATTCAGATTCCTGGTTTAAACTAATTCAAGTCCTTTAGTCCTACCCCCTCCCCCAACTTTTTTTTTTTTTTTTCTTTTTAATTTGGAGTCTAGCCTGCATCTCCTAACATGTTTCATTGGAAAATGTCAGCCACTTATGGGCTAGGCATAGCTTGATTCTGATAGAAAAGTGCAAACAAAAACAGATGTCCTTGTACACATTAAGAAAAAGCGTGATGGCTTAGCGGGAAGAATGTGATTTTGAAGTCTAAAAGACCTGGGTTTCAAGCCTGCTTTGCATATTCATCAGCTGTGGGCTAAACTATTTAAACTGTGCCTCAGTCTCCTCCTAAGGGATATGGCATTCAGGGTGATTGGGTGGGACATAAATTATGTTGTTTTTTAGGTAAGTGTCACAAAGTGGGTCCTCACACCATAAAAGCAAGTGTTGGGATTATACACTGGGTGCTTCTCACATTGTAACATGAATTTGGCAGCTGTATAAAAATACAATTACGTGGGAGTGAAATCATGCTGAATACATGCCCAGAAGCGGTGATTTCCTGAATTCTCCTGAAACTCAACCTATGACTGGGCACTTGATACCACAGCCTTTATTTATTTATTTATTTGGTTAAGATTATTTATTTATTTATTTATTTGACAGAGAGAGCAAGAGAGAGCACAGCAGGGAGAGCAGCAGAGGGAGAGGGAGAAGCAGGCTCCCTGCTGAGCAGGGAGCCAGATGCAGGGCTCCATCCCAGGACCCTGGGATAGTGACCTGAGCTGAAGGCAGACTTTTAACAGACTGAGCTGCCCAGGCACCCCTATATCACACGTTTTATTGAAGATACTCTACCCTCTTCTAGAAGGGAGCTTATGGTTTGCTCTTTTATGTAAGCCATGCCATGTAGTAGGTCCTCAGGACATTTCAAAGCCCCATTCCAAATGGTAACATACAGATTTCTCTTCTATTGCCTCCTCCTTGGTCTTTCCTTCCCCAAAAGTAGTTGTTTCAAAGATTTAACTGTAGACATTCTGAAGTATACAAAGGGTGCCTGTATTATTAAAGAATTAAATAATATAGACTGAGTACCTACTGAGTGCTAAATACGATAGAAGGGAAAACAATCAAACAAAGTAACACAACTGCCAAGAAGATTTAACAACAAACCACACAGAGATTTGAAAAAATGAAGTAAAGCTTTAGGGAAAAGGTCTTAAATCATCCACAAAATAATACAAATGTGGAAATAAACAGAGCGGGGACTAAGAATTCTCCAGTCAATCGGGGTTTCCCCTGCAGAGATCTGGCATAGCAGACCTCCCGGGTAGCACGCTTTAGTCTAAACTGTTAAGGGCTGCGTAGTAGAGCTCTCTCTGCTTTCCGTAGGACAGGCAGAGTGGCCAGTATGACTGGGCGTCTTAGTGATGAAAATCAGCAGCCCTGACCTGTGTTGACCATATTTGTAGTTTTTTTCCCCCATTGGTGACCCACCGCATGTAAGCCTTCTTTCTGCCTGTAATTTCTGAGGCACAGCAGCCAAGCGAAAAAGTATGAAAAGGTTACTCATTATAAACTGAAAAATGGATAAACTCATAATTTCTCAAACATGTGAAACACATGTCCCCCAGGTAAGACCTTGCACTCCAAATGTCAGGCCAGAGTGAATTCTTAAAGCCGAGTTATAAAGCTCCGAAAATGGAGTTTATAATGAAAATGTTGACAGGCTCTTGGAGCCATTGTAGTATAGAAAATTTAATATGTCACCTTGTTTTACAAGATTTTACTGGCATAGAAGAAAATTAAAACATTTAACATCTTTTACTTCACCAAATTGCTTCCCTCCTCCAAAGTGTGGTGCCATTTGTAGCACTATTTCATTTATAAACATCCTTTTTATCGTCACGGGCCTCGCATGGGCATGCTCAGCTCTACACCCCATGTTTCCTTTCCCCAGCACTGACATGCTTACTGGGGCACCATTACCTTATAATTGCATTCACATTTTCTGAAGGTATGTTAGGTTGTAAGAGTGCTGGTGGAGAAAGGGATGGGATTATTTACATAGCCACACAGGCAACATAAATAATGCCGATCATTAAAATACTTTCTAAGAGTCTTTCAAAAGGCCTTTAAAAAAAAGAAAGAAAGAAAGAAAGAAAGAAAGAAAGAAAGAAAGAAAGAAACAAACAAACAAACAAACAAACAAACAAACAGTTTTACTGCAGATATTTATACAAATCCAGGGGAGAAAAAAGAAAGGACAGCCTAGCGTTGGAGAAAACAAATTTAAATCCTCTGGCAAAACAGGATGACTGCCTGCATTTTTGAACACGAGGAGACAACAAACATCATAATGAGGGATGGGGGCCCCTGGTTGCCTAGGTCCAGAGAGCATGTGACTCTAGATCTCGGGGTTGTGAGTTTGAGCCCCACATTGAGCGCAGAGATTACTTAAATAAGTGAATAAACTTCAAAAAAAAAAAAAGGGGGGGGGAATAATTTTCTAAGTCTGTTATAAATAATCAAGATTCGTATAAAAGCATGGCTATTGGGGCACCTGGGTAGCACAGTCATTAAGCGTCTGCCTTCGGCTCAGGGCGTGATCCCAGAGTTCCGGAATCGAGTCCCACATAGGGCTCCTCCACTGGGAGCCTGCTTCTTCCTCTCCCACTCCCCTGCTGTGTTCCCTCTCTCACTGGCTGTCTCTCTGTCACATAAATAAATAAAATCTTTAAAAAAAACCACAAAACATGGCTATTAACCCAAGTCAGATTACCAACATGAATCTCTTAACTCTAGCAATATTTTGATATCTGTAATGACAATTTAGTTTCACTATGTGTTAAATACCAACTGGGGTAACCTGCCAATTGGCAGGTCACATGCTTTCTCAGAAGAGAGAAGAGTCCCAACATTGGCTAGTCCTCAGAAAGCTCTTCAAAGCCATGGCAAACTTGACTGCAGACTGTGGATAAGTGAGAATTAAGAGGTGTTATGTTTCAATATCATGAAAGAATAAAGTCAAAACCTTGAATATTACCTAAGTACTTTGTCGTGCAGTCATTATTTCATTAACTCTGATTACTCAGGAAGATGTACTGATCCCACAGCATTGGTGCTAAGAGTTTTAAAGAGGCACACAGAACCTCACATGTTTGCACAGGGCCTGTGTGGATGGGGAAGGATAAGCCTCTGGATGGGAAACAGGCCAGACAGTTAGAGCATCAAGGGCATACAGATATGTGTCCCCATAGAGGAGAAGGAGGCTTCCTCACAGAGCTTCTCTCTTCCCCTCTGCTGCAGGCTACTCAGGGAATTTTCAACAATACCCCAATTTTGTTGTTCATAAGCCCTCATTTACCGTGCCTTTACAAAGTCCCAGGCCCTCTGCTAAGCACTGCTTAGTTATCTTCACAGCAGCCATATTATGGTAGGCCCGTTTTATAGACGGAAGACAAAGCCCAGAATATTTCCATAGGTGGCCAAGTTTACAGAACTAGTGAAGCACAGAGATAGGATCCAAAGACCTGGCCTGGCTGGCTCTGAAGCCCAATGCTCTTAACCACTGTGCTATGCCGTGCAACTAGCCAGGTTCTAAAGAGTCTGTTCAGCCAGGGGAGTTACAGTATAATATCTGCCTCATCACTAAGCCAATGACACTAGAGCAGTTGAGGTATGTATGTGTATTATAAATATACAGTGGGGCATGTTCCATGCTCTGACAAGAAGACACCCAGGTCACTGTGAGGTCACAGAAGATGGGGCCCCTCCGATCCCAAGGGGCTAGTTAATGATTCTTAAAGATGGGCTGCATGATCTTGTAAAAAAAAAAAAAAATGCAAGAGTTAACACAAGGGATGAAAAAGTAAGACATACAGAATAGTGTGCAAAGTCACGAGCACTAGCATATGCATGTTTAAGAAACTTCTATAAAAACTGAAGGAATGAGTGTGGATGGGGTTATACACAGGGCTAGAGAAGCAAGCGGGGGCCAGAATCTGGGTCTTTAGGACACTAGATAAAGTTCCCATATGACCAAATGCCCATATGACCAAATGCCATTTTGACGGTATATATAAAGCTTAGGAAATTCTGGTTTCTTTTTTTTTTTTTTTTTTTTAATATTTTATTTATTTATTTGGCAGAGAGACAGCCAGCAAGAGAGGAAACACAGGCAGGGGGAGTGGGAGAGGAAGAAGCAGGCTCCCAGCGGAGGAACCTGATGTGGGGCTTGATCCCAGGACTCTGGGATCACGCCCTGAGCGGAAGGCAGGCGCTTAACGACTGAGCCACCCAGGCGCCCCAGGAAATTCTGGTTTCTATATAAGGGTCACTTCAACCCCAAGTCACGGAGTGACAACTACTAGAAGACAGAAGAGACACGTATCAGGAAAACCTTAGGACACAGGTGAGATATATTCTCCCAGGTTGCTGTACTTAGGATTCTCTCTCTCTCTCTCTCTCTCTCTTTTTTAAGTGAGGCAAATACCTGTAGCTGTTCACTGACAGTGTCATCACCACGCCTACTAGAGTAAGCAGATTTCAGTGATATTTAAAAGTTAAGGAGAAGCCGGCTCTGTTTGCTCAATGATAATAAAACAAACACTGACCTCTGATGTTTTAGGTCCAGGCTAACAAAATGAATCTACCAGTATCTGCTAAAATGCAGATACCCTTTGACTGAACGATTGCATTGCTAGGAGTAGATCTTAAGAGACTTGCAAAAGACAGGCACCACAGAGTATTCACTGAATCCACAAATATACATGAAGGCGTTATTAACAAAAGTGAAAATTAGAAACAAACCCATATCAATATATGGATGGAAACTAGAAAATCTTATGCAGGAATTAAAAAACGAGATTCATCTGTTAGAATAGAGAAAAGTTTAAAAATACATCCCTGTATTAAAAAAAAAGCTACAGAATATTTACAGGATAATCAGATAATTTCACTTATGTTAAAAACAGACAACGAAGAGATTAAGGTGTGCATCTGTTGTGATGAGCACTGGGTGATGTATAGAATTGCTGAATCACTATATTGTATACCTGAAACTAACGTAATATTGTACGTTAACTACACTGGAATTAAAAAAAAAAAAAAAAAAAGGATAATAAGAAAGTAGATTCACTGTTGCCAGGGCATGAAGGGAGGGATGAAGATGCCGCAAAGCTTGATGAATATACTAACAATGAGTGAATTACCTGCTTTCAGAGGTGAAATTTTACGGTATGTGAACTACTGCATAATAAAAACAAACAAACCCCAGATATATGCAGTGTGCATGTTAT
This sequence comes from Ursus arctos, assembly GCF_023065955.2. Classification (NCBI taxonomy): domain Eukaryota; kingdom Metazoa; phylum Chordata; class Mammalia; order Carnivora; family Ursidae; genus Ursus; species Ursus arctos. Next base: position 21,344,863 of record NW_026622841.1, read on the forward strand.
GGGGGTTGTGGGGTATTCAAAGCAGGCATTTACTTTATCTACAACCACATTCTTCAAACACAGGCACCTCCAGGGCTGAGACTCAACTGGAAATAAGCTTAGAGAAATAGCCACAATGCTTGCTCACGGAGTGCCCTATGCCCTATGGGACCCAAAGGATGCCCCTGGAACCAATGCTTGCATCAAAGAAATACTGATTTTTTATGTCATGTTCCAGCCTTTGGAGATGAAGTCTTCTTGCAAGAGGGGCCACAAAATCTAGGCCAATAAAACCAACCAGCACTGAAACATAGTGTTGAGACTATATATAGGCTTTATTAATCTTTAACACACTTTCTTAAATAGACTCCTAATTGGTGAAATCCTCCAAGTGAAATTTCAGCAAATGAAGTCTCATGAGCAGCCCCTTTTAAGGGTGGTAGAGCTTCAGGATTACAATGATAATGATTTTTTTTTTTTTTTGTAAAATATAATTTTTAACAATGTGTATAATAGAATAACAAAAGTAGAGGGGCTATAAATCAAACAGTAGGTTTTATGACTCCGGTGTTCATCAATGGATTTAAGACATAGAGGCTTAGATAGGAAGAGCCATCTAAATGGAAAGGTGTGTGAGTGTATGTGCAATTGTCTCTATGGTGTATATTTATGTCTAAATATCTCTGGACAACCTAGGTTGAAATATAGATAGTATAAACCTGTTTAAAGATCACCATGGAAAACATGCAAACAGTACAATACAGGTTCTCCCTCTCTCACACACATATCCTCCACCAGCACCAATATTTAATGAACTATTTACATGCAATTCATCTGACCCCTGCTCACTAGAGTCTCAATTAATCATACTACCCCAGGGGCTTCACTGCCTTAAGGAAATTAAAGTCCTTATTTTGGGTTCCTGAACCCAATTCCAATGTGTAGAGAAGGTTCTTTTGCAGCACCAACAATTCTCTGGACATCAACTGGCTGTTCTTATAATTCAACTCAATTCTGATGTCTATTCTACCTGCAGACAGATCAGATTCCACAGGTTAGGGATTCAGTCCTACTGTCCTCTCCTCACTCCCCACTTCAGAGGCTAGTTAGTCACAAGCCCAGGTTCTGACCCACTGGCTACAGCCTGGAGGTTCCAACCACCTCCTCCTCAGGTTAGATCAATCTATTGGAGCAGCTCACAGAACTCAGAGAAATATTTTACCTACTAGATCACTGGCTTATCATAAAAGGGTGTAACTCAGGGACAGCCAGAAGGAAGAGATACAGGACAAAGTGTGGGGAAGGGTGTGGAGCTTTCATGCCCTTCCCAGGTGCCGTTGTCTCAGCACCTCTGCATGTTCACCAACAGGGAAACTCTTGGAACCTACTTTGGATTTTTATGGAGGCTTCAATCACTGACCTTTTTTTTTTTTTTCTTTCTTTGGAGGCTTCAATTACTGACCCTTAGCTACTGACTGGATGGACTTCCAGCCCCTCTTCCCTCCTAGGAGATCAAGGGGGTGGGACTGAAAGTTCAACCCTCTAATCACTTGGTTGTTTCTCCTGCTAACCAGGCCCCATTCAAGAGTGGGATCCCAAAGTCAACCTCATTAACATAGCAAAAGACCTTAACAGCTCTCAGGACTAAGGAAGTACCCAGGGTTTTAGGAGCTCAGTGCCAGAAACAGGATGAAGGCCATTTATATATTTCTTATTATCAATCACAGTATCACAGCCTCAGAGCTCTATATGGTCCAGTTAAAGCAGGAACATCCATACCTGAGAGGCATTTAGAGACAAGCCCCAGTTTAGAACCTGAAATGAATTATGTGAACAAAAGCAGCTTCTCAGATGCTTTGAGAGGGTTTCCAACCTGCCTTTCAGTTGAAAACACTGAGCTCTGGGGCTAAGGCAATAGTTTTTGTCTTTTAATAGAAAGCCTCAAAAAAAAAAAAAAAAGCCTCTAAAGAATTTTCAGCTATAGCAGTGGGAGATTTATATATATTAATACTATATTACATTATTTATTATGTAAGTGTGTATGTGTGTGTGTGTGTGTGTGTGTGTGTGTGTGTGTGTCCCCAGTGTATTGGGAAATGAGACGGCAGATTTGGGACCTACCCTGCTTACTTATTTGCTATCAAAAATATGCAATATTATTGTTTTGTTGTTGTTTTATGCTAAATGCAGGATTCAAGGTCGAAGACAAGTTATTTGCCACATCAAAAATGCATGGTCCCTTCCTGTATCCCCCTGGCTCCCTACTCACTAGGAATCAACTCTTCTGATCTATTCTAATTCTCACAGCTACTAAATAATAGGCTTTTTAACAATCAAGAGAGTAATGGCCAATGGGTTAGACTGCTTATTGCAGAATCTGTATAGATGGTAAGTATAAAATTAGACCACTAAAAAACAATAATTTCCTAAAGGGAGATGAGTAACTGCTTTCACTAACAGTACTTTCATCTACATTCTAACAGAAAAAATTTAAAATGATTTAGGGACTACATACACTGAGATTTTCTATTTCTTTTACCTAACATAGTTTCTAGAACATCCCCTAAGCTCCAAGATTTCCTTACTTTGTAGAAAAACTTTATGTCTCATATAAATACCTCAATTCAAAGGTCTTTATATAATATTACATTTAAATAATAAATTTTACCACGGACATAAAAAATATAATAGGAAAAAAACCAGGACAAGTGATAGGTACATAAAAGTAAAAATGCTTTATTAAATTTATTATTAGTCATAATTGCATCAGAGATTTACAGTGATGCCATCTGAGCTATCTATGTACTCTGATTTTAAGTCTTTGTTAGGTCTGACATTTATCAAAAAAAAAAAAAAATCAAGCTTTTGTATTCCAAAGGGGTCTTCTAGAATGCAAAACAGTTTTCTGTTACTATCACTGAGTTATTTTAAATATTACTCCTTCATTTTTATTATAGTAGCAGGAAAAATCACACTGCAGCTAGCTTAAGGTTTGAATTTAAAACAAAAAACAAAAAACAGTGCTCTTAAGATAATGATTTTTAGAATGAATAATTAGCTATTTCCATTGTCACATGAATTAGAATTCGTAACAAAGAAAAGGAAATGAAAGGTAGGACGATTTTTAAAATTTATTTTGTTGATGTTTCTACTATAAAAAGCCCTGTCAAGTTCTCTTTTGTAGTTTTTATAATGTAGAAGATGTCTTTCCACTGTGCATATTTTTCAGGAATATATTTCTATTTTAATTTTATTGCAGAGTTAATTGACTTAGGAAGGAGGCAACTAAAAACCTATTCTTTAAAATGCAATTATTTAAGTAGAGGGTGTGGGAGGATGCGGGTAAGGAGGCATTGGGCAATGTTGGTGATTATCCCAGTTTTATTTAGCAATAAAATTAAAAGAAAATTATAAGATTAGCACGCACACAATTACTTATAACACCACATTTCCTTCTTTCATATATATATACATATATATATATATATATATATATTTTTTTTTTTCTCTTTCTCATGTTTTAACCACAAAACAATAGGGACATTTAGCTAACTGGAGATAATTAAGAGCATTAGGAATTATGGAGTCTGAACAATTTATTTTCCTACTTATTGTTTGAAAATAAATACTACCCCTATTGGTTTAAAATAAAAAAGCTTTGCTCTGTAACTGCACCTTCCCAAAATAGAATTTTGAGAGTATTCGAGGGCCTTGGGATACATTTTCCAAGCTGCTTGACCAGATGAACTTGACCTTCTAGGCAAGATTCTTATATTTGTTCCTGCAGAGAAAAGGAATATGAGCATTTTTCTTGCTGTTTCCTTTATATAACATTTGAGTGACCTGAGGCAATGTAGTTTATTCTCCCTTCTCTTAAGACAAGCTCCCTTTTCTGTTTCCTTTTAAGTAAAAACGTAAAGGTCAGATTATCATTTCACAAAATGCTCCATTCAGCCGAGGCGATTCTAGCTTCTCTCACCATAATATGCTTTCACTAATTATTTCATAACTCATTTAAATGGGAGGCATTCTGGAAGGGAATTCACTACAACAACTCCGCAAGTAACTAATTATTTTTTTTTTTTTTAACACAGGGGAATTTTAATTATAATGCCTGTGTTATTTAAAAGCAGTGTGTGACAATTTGCATCTTGAAACATCTATTGTAATAGGGAAGAAAAAAAAATATGCTCCTGAATGAAATAACAATTCAAGTAAAGGCAATTTAGTTGGCCTTTTATTTCCTTGATTTTCAAGAAACAGAAAAAAAAAAAAATGCAAACTGAGCCTCGATTATAAAACCACTTACAAAGATTAAAAGATAAGAAAAATCTTGCCCCTATAAAGAGTATATATAAGCTTATTTTTAAAGTTACATGTTCTCTATATTTTAGGAGAGATTTATCATGTGTCATCATTTAAAATACAGCTTTTGTAACAAAATCTCTCTTTTTAGAAGAAAACAACCAAATCATAGTGTTTTCCCACAGGGAGCTGATATTTTCAAGGGCCTATATGGATAAATAAAACCTATTATAATATTATTATTATGACAATGACTGTTAATTTCCCTTTGTTTATATTTTGGAGAGTTTTATTGGTTAAAAAATAAATGACTAGGTAGGAATCTATTCAGTGTCCTTCCATCTACTTCTCAGATTGAGAAGCAAAGTGATAAGGGAATAAGCCAGAGTTAGAGAATGTGGGTTCCAGTTTCTGCCTGTAGACAGTCACTACCTTTTTTTTTTTTTAGGTTTGTTCTCTATCAATTTGGGTATCTGTATCACAGAGCTTTTTTGAGCATTATGAGCTAATGCATATGAATATAATGTACAAAGAGGAAAATATTATATAAAAGTCAGCGGTTTTAATAGTCAAGATGTAAATGCTTAAAAATTAACAAAAGAAGAATCTACCTGGATGCAAATGTTCTATGATGTATCTTGCAATCAGCGTCCCTTTACCTGAGGAGAACGAGTGGATCCCACTGCATCCCCAAGAGAGTAAATACAAGGAGAGGTAGCACTTAGGTTCCAAGTGTGATCCTCATAGCCCTGCAGGGGAGGTGGGTGGGCAAGGAGGGGGTGGTTGGGCGGGCATGTTGGGTGGCGGATGGGCGGTGGTGGTGTCAGGGAAAATATACAAGATGGTGCTCTCACGATTATTCAGAGGCGCTCAGCAGTGATTTGGTTTTCTTATACACCGGCATTGACTCCCCTCTCCCCCAGAGGAGAGGGGGTTATGATAAACCCTCAGTCCAGACTGACTCACTCCAGTGAACTCAACTTCAGTGAATCTTTTTCAGTTGGAAGGACATTAAGGAGGCTCTGTCGAGAAGATGGCCAGGCGTCTTTTTCTGAAATGGTAACAGCAGTTGCATGATCTGGAACTCCTGGTCTGACCAGTACAGATTATACTGGCTTCATGCACAGAGCACGAGATCACATTGTGAAAAGTCAATCTTGTAGTCAAACAGGTTTCTGCACAGCTTGCCAACAAACTGCACAGATGCAACTTTTTATAAACTCAATTCGGGCTTGCCAGCGTGTGCTTGTAGATTGCAAAAGCAGATATCTGATCCGAGATGACAATATTTATAGCTCACGATTTGTAGCCTATATTTCTTTCTCTCCCAACCCCTCCAAAAATGTTCTGTAACATCACAAGGAATAGTCAAAGGTGTCATTTCCTAATAATACTAATTGTAATAACATCATCATATCCATTTTTAGGTCTATCTGTACTATTACTGATGTCATTGAATAAGAATCTACTCTGTGCCAGGGCTTTACATGCTAAATGTTATTTAAAAGCCAGAACAGCCTTAAGAGGTAGGTTATTTATGTCGATTTTACGGACGAGAATCCAGAGGCTCAGAAAGCTGGCAACACCTGGAGTAGGGAAAATGTGCTTGGCCAGATGCACGCTCACCTTGATGTTTCGGATTTCAGAAGGAATGAGGAATGGGCACGTGCCTTTATTTTTTTAAGTAGCATATGGCTATTCCAGCACAGTCCACCTTCTACTTTCAAAGTCCTCAAGAGCTAAGTAATTTATAGACCACTGAGATATAAATCAAATTATTCCAATAATTTATCAACTACTGAGATATAAATAAAATTATTCCAACTCTGTCCATCAAGTAGTTATGTTTAATCTCATCAAGTTCAAAAAAATAAATAAAAAAGAGAGAGAGAGAGAAGTCGAGGAGGAAGAGGAAAACAAAGATGACACTGACAGTGTAGGAGCCAAGGACAAGCTGCCCCAACATGGACCACTTTGGCATGAAGATTATTCTGAGCAGAAAGCAATAGAGACCCTATGGGTTCAAGAGAAACTTTTGCCCCTCCCTTAACTATATAGAGTAATCTAAATTGGAGGCCTTTCCCAGAACAAGGGTTATCAGAGGAAATAAATTTTATTTGAAAATTTTTGCCATCCATATGGCAGGGCAAACCTCTAACTACCAAACTTGTGTTCGTCTTCTTATTGCCCTGTGAAGTACATTCGTTTTCTCTGAAATCCCAGATCCCTACCCTACTCCTTAGCTCAAAGTAACATATGTACCTCATTTTGTCTGAGTGTCTTTGGGATTTCCATGTCTGTGTGGATTCCCTGTATGCATGTCATTAAATTCCATTTTCTCCAGTTAATCTGTTTTATGTCAATTTTATTCTTAGTCTAGTTAGATGGACCCTTGAAAGGGACAGAAATTCTTACTCCCTGACAATGGAAACCTCCCCATCTATGGCATAAAGCTCCATGTGTTCACTGGCAAAACAAATATCTAACGAATAACTACTAAATACGCCCAACACTGACAGGTACAGAGCAGAGAAGGGAAGGAGAAGCTTTGCAGATAAAGTCTGGCTCTGCTTCTCTCTTTAAAAGTCTCAATCTAGACGGCTAAACAGAAATATCCATATCAGAGAAACACTGCACCATTTTAGACTAGAGCCAACTGGATACAAATAAAATTCCCAAGTTTCGGCCAGTACCGGCCAAGCTGCTTACAAATGAAGTAATAGCCTTACTGATAGAACTCGCAATTATCAGGAATACCAAGAGTCAGTAGCTTGTTACACTCAGACTTTTTTTAAAGACAGAGGGAGATAAAGGGGGGGGGGGGGCAAAGGGAGGAGTGGAGAGAGAATCCTAAGCAGGCTCCATGCTCAGCACTCAGGGCTCCATCTCACAGCCCTGAGATCATGACCTGAGCTGAAATCAAGAGTGGGAAGCTCGACCAACCGAGTCACACAGGTGCCCCACACTGAGACTTTTAATAAGACATTGGATGGGATGGTAGCCCTTCGTTTATCTTTCCTACTCCCCCTCCCGCTTCAGCTAAATGTGCACTTAGGTTTAAGAGTCTGAAGAACATGTGAGAAGTTCCTATAAAATAGGATGAATGGTGCATGGCAAGATCACGACATGAAATGCTCTGACTGATTAAAGACAGATTGCACTTGCCACATTTCTTTTTCTCAAAGGACACTTTGAGAAAGCAAAAATGGAAGAGAGGCATTATTATTTTAAATGGACTCTACACCACACTTGAGGGTACAAAACAGGGTTTTTTTGTTTTTTGGGTTTTTTTTGTTGTTGTTGTTTTTTCACTCAAGTAAAGCTTACTGTTACCTTTTAGCGGTGACTGGTTTATTGACTGCTAATGCTTTAAAAATGAGATTAAATCAGGCCCATGGTCTTTATTACAAGGAAGATATATGCCCCTCGTGCATTCCAGTGGTTTGGCAATCTTAACCTCGACAGACATAACATTGATGTATGCTGTGTTGCCAAACAGCATGGTAAGTGTTTAAAATGCTGTGAACAGCCTCATTGCCTTGAAATGATACAATCTAATATTAGATTGTAACTCAGTGACTGAATCTGCCGGCCCATCCTTCTACAGAATAGGAAAGTTGAAGCCACTTTGTTTTAATATCTCACAGGGAAGGGATCATTCTTCATTTCACCATTGAAACAGAGCAGGTAAAAGTGAATCTAGATTGCAGGGAGACTGAAACCACAGCAAATCAGGTCATTTTCATTAACAGCACACATGCATCGGATGAGAATAGGGTGTCGCAACGCCAGCCTCGCTCATTTAAGTCGGCAGAACTACCTTAGCAGCATGGGTGACGGATGGGTGGGATCTGAGAGTCCAGAAATTCTTACACTAGAGAAAATCAAATTGCACCCTTTCCACTTCACTTGGAATATTCTGGGAAAGCAGATTTTACCTTAATCCCCAGCTCTAGTTCCTTTTAATCAATCATAATTAACATAGACTTTCAGTCCTCTCTACACTTTATGCTCATCAATCAAATTCCAGACACCCATCACTCAAAGGACCCAGGGGGCTGATAGCCTTGGTTTGCATGATCAGAATGCCACCTCACGGGTTTCCTGAGTAAAGAGGACTTTCTGCAACCGTGCTTTGGTCTGTCATTGCTAAAGCAGGCAGGGTACTGCCAGGTGAGTTAACCAACCATCCTAGTTTTACTTGAGACTGAGGGCTTGGTTCTTAGGGCATGGCACTTGTAAATGCTAAAGCCCGGTCCATCCTGCTTAAAGCGGGATGGTTGGCCCCTGTATGTCTAGGTGAGGACCTGGCCCACCAAGACATCTTTGCTCAGGCACAGTCTGGTTTGTGATACTCCTTTGTGGCACGAAACTGGATTTCTGTACCGAGTGTGTATCGATAAAATCTAATTTTTTATGCTGTCACCTGACAAGAACAACTCTTGCAGATTTGAATTTCCTCACACCCTCAGTAGAAGACTGTGTGCTGGAGTGATGGTCCTGTCCAATTGTCCTAGCACGTGTTATTGCTGAAAATGAGTTTTTATTCTTATCAGTATTCTAGACTTTAGACAAAATGGGACCTGGGAAAAGAAGCCCATATCAAATGGTTGCCCTATTGGTTTAATTTTGTACTGAGAACTAAAGATTAAGTTTGAAAGTAACCCTTCAAACCTGTTTACCCATTTGAAAGCTTAAACTTCCTTCAAGTTGGATCCATTTGCCTTGCATTGTACCCCATGTCAAAATAATAATTTTTAAAAAGCCCACTTTGAGCCAAATCATTACAGAAACAAATAAAACTAGTCTTCTCCTTGCATGTCCAACATTTCAGGGGCCAAAATAATCACAACCATAATCATAATCATAATTATTAAGCAGCCCTCTAACCAAATTAAGTGGGGCAGAGAGCATAATATCCATGGATTCCAGAACATCTTATACTATTTTTTTCAGGGCCTATACCACTTGAAAATATTCAGATGGAAAGGAAAAACTATTTATCTTATTACTTAATTATTGAGTCAACATATTACCAAGCATATTTGGATGCACGACTGCAATTTTTTTTTCTCATTTGGAAATCTATACATTGCAGTTCAAGCCATTATAATTAAAATAAAATTCACTGCTCTGAAGGCAAAAAATAAAAAATAAAAATAAAAAAGTTTTACAAAATTTCAGCATTAGTGATTCTGTAAAATGAAATTAATTAGGAAATCATTTTTTCTAATATTTTTCAGCTAATGAAAAGCCTTGCCCCTAGACACAGGTAGTACATCAACTTGAGGCAGTCTTTGTTTCTAAAATTTTCATAATGCTATGTTCGTTGTTGAGATCCTTCTACTGTTTTCCAAACAATTAAGGAAAAAGTAAGTCAAAACCATGAGGGAATTTGCATATATCTTTTTTACATTGTTCCCTTATCTTAAAAATGTATACTGTTTCTGCAAAGATGGTTTTCTTATCCCCCAAAAAGGAATAAGAAGAGATGAAGAAGCGAGAGGAGAAAAAGGAAGAATCCACTTACCTGCTACTGCAACTTTCGCTGTCCGACTAATAATTGACCCAGAATCTCCTAAAGATGCCTCGCATTGGTAAAGTCCCTCATCTGGCTTATGATGCCTGGAGTGAAGTATGTTTTGTATCAACAGAGAGCCATTTGGAAGTTGCTGCTTCCTTTCATCCATTCCCAAGGCCAGGTGGACGCCATCTTTCTTCCACTTGATAACCGGGACTCCTCGGTCAGACTCCGCAGAACAGTTCAGGAGGATATTTCCTCCCCGCATGGTGACGGCATCAGAAGGCTCTGACAGGAAGCGCAGTGATGTGAAAGGCTTAATCTGGAAACCTGGAACAAGAAAGCATAGGAAAATAAATATGTTCACTTATTCAAAGAGATCACAGGCTCTTATTCCCTGCCTCTTCTTTACAAAACTTTTTCAAAAAAGTGGGGGCCTTTGAAAAATACCAAAGAATAAATGATATTCTGCTAAAGGAACAACAACAACAAAAAAAAGTGCCCAATTGAGCTAACCAAATTAATGAAACAATTGACCCAAAAAGTAATAATATGAGAAATTAAAAATTAATACAAATCTAGACATGGCCATTGTCACTTATAAGTCAATGCTTAAAAACATAGAAAAAAACTAATATTTTCCAAATAAAACTAGATATCTTAAAGTAACAATGGTTAGTAGTGGAGCAGTAGTAGTAGTGTCCCTAGGATTTGGGAGATTTTTTTCTACCTCTGCATTTTGATTATAGCCCCCATTAATTTTTTGAAAAAAATCTACTCAGGCATGGTGTTTCATTAACAACAACAACAACAACAAAAATCAACTCTGAATACTGTAGGGAAAGTTATTTGGAACAAAGCTCTGGTGAATTTTAAAATAGGTAAGAAATCCCCACTTGCAGAAGCAAGTCAATAATGTTACTACCTAAAATCACAAATCCCTGAAGTGTCTTAATTTCCATCTGAATGTTGCTCGTGATCCAGGAAATCTAAGTGAATATTATATTATATTCGGTCTCTCTCTCTCTCTCTCTCTCTTTTTTCTTTATAAACATAAATGAACATAAGAAATCAACAGGAGGAAGAGAAAGTCATTTAAGAATCCTGAGGGGGTGAAACAAGTATAATTAGTTAAAATATATTATATTCAGGGCTCACAACATAGCATTTAGCAGAATGCTCGGTTGTTGAATCATAGGCTTTGGCAAGGTTTTTGGAGGTCATTGGGCTCACCCTTTGCTCAAACAGCTGTATGCCTAAATAATTCTGGTCGAATTACTTTTAATTTCACTTTTAACCATTTCTGGGGCTAGGTATTCTACAATGGCTCTTGGTACGTTGTTTTTAATATTTCATTGTTCTTAGAGTATAACTGAATTTTCTTGTTTCTGTTTAATCTCATATTTTTTCCTGAATTACATTGTGTGAAAATGCAGAGGAGATGGACATTTCCTTTTAAGAGCCCTTTATTCTTCTGAAGCATTTAATTTCTTTAAAAATACCACCTAAATTATGTTTTAGCCTTCATGTATTTCAGGATAACAACCTCAATTTCATTTGCTTCCTCAATTTTTCTGTAATGGAAACAATTTTGTACGTATGTGTACTTTGTGTAAACTTTCTAGTTTTCTGTCATTTAAAAGGCAGGCATGTAAATTGCCATCATCAATATTCTCATGAAGGGTTGATCCATACTAGCTCCAATGCACAGATTCTTTCTTAATTTTGTATATACCCACTTTCCAGTTAAGATAAGAGCTGGACAGTTTCTCACTGTTCCTCTGTAATGTTACCTGTCATACTCGATTTTTCTAAGCCTTCTATTTGAAATCTTTTACTTTTGCTCCTCTGTTGAACTTCCCCAGTAAACCACATCATTTATCATCATACACTCATTTCATCCAATGAGACCATTCACTCAAAGAAAGCAGCTGAAACTTTGCTCAAATTAATATAAATTATAAAATAGCAGTGAGCATTTAAGTCTACCATAAGTAATATTGGTAAAAATCTCAAAAGATACAGCCTAGCCCCCTCACTGCCCAGTAAGCTCCCCCTCCCCCTCCCCCAAATCATTTTCGTGTAGCCAACTTACTTTTTACTACCTATTGTTCTAGTGGGAACTATATCAAATTGGGGGTCTGGGTATTTAGCTCTTGGTCCTGGCATTTTTAAAGATCCATGACTCAAACACGTCTTTCAAGTCCTCAAGATCTCAGTTCCTTCATCTGTAAAATGAAGGCACGGAACTAAACAATCTCTAAATTCAACATCTAGTTTGGAAACTTTCAGAACTAGTATGGGTTGAAGGCATCCATCAGGTGAATCCTGCTCTGAACTTACTGAGATGCAGACTGATGTTGCTGTAAATGACTTCTCCAAGTGTATGATACCCTCCTTGACAAGAAAAGAAACACTAGTCAGCGAACGCCTAGCTTGAGATACCGAGGATGGGAAAGCTGAGAGAAGTTCCAATGTCCTTGAATGTCCAGATATTTCACTAGAGTAATACCTGCAATTTCCATACAAGTGGCATTAATAGGGTAGAAATAAATTTAGAATTCAAGACCAGGCACCTATATTGAAAAGCATTTATTGCTTTTTGGTTCTTCCTGGGGCCTATATTTTAAACAACAACCTCATATTGAACACCTTATTCATGTCACAGAACACATAATACATTGAATGCAGCTGTTTACGACAGCATGTTAATGAGTATATGTGCCCATTATCACAAATAAATAATCCACTGAATCTGAAACAAGGAGTTTATGACAGCTTTCAGTGCTGTGAGTACATAATTTAGGAAAGTTAAATAAAGATTAACTTTTCTTCAAAACGTCTATCCTTGCATTTTGCTGGCAATTTGAGCTTCTGTACTCCTTGTAACAATTACATTTTTAATACATTGCTGTGGAATATAGGTATCTCACTGCTTTAAGTAACTTGCATGAGTCACTTAGTTTTTAGAAAAGATGGACTCAAGCCAATAGAATCTGTTGAGAAGCAATACATCTGTCTCCAATGTTCCTTTTTTCAAAGTTCCAATCTATGGAGCCATAAGCTGCTTCCACTCCCTTGGGAGATATTTTACATGGGCTTAAGAGATGTCCCCCTAACACAGTACACTGACTTCAATTTGGATTGCCCCCCTCCCTCTTCTCTTAGGGTACTAGTTCCCCCTGGAGGTATTTTGCCAACCAGTGTATCATATTTTAATATGAAATCATTTTGATCCAATTGTTTCATCAAAGAATCCCCATCTGAAATCAACTACACTGATCTAATGTTTGAACAGAGAAAGATAGATGATAAAACTGAAGAAGACAAAGGAGTAGAAATCACTTTTGGAGCCTGTAGCTCGGAAAGTTGTGGCTGGAATTTGGGCAGGCAGAGTTGGATGGGGGACAGATACCCTGGGAAATGAGGGAAAGCAATACTCAGAAAGCCACAGAAGAATGCTTTTGAAGAGTCAACAGGAACTACCTACTTTATAATTTTACAGAGGATTTTACATTAGAATGACTATGGTGGGGATTTCATCCAGAAGAAAGCCAACTGGAGAAATTTTTGTTTGTTTTGGTCTGGGTTGATTTTTAAGATGCTGGTGGTCATTCTGTTGAACCTTTCTTTATATAGTAACATTTCTCTGTCTTGCTTCAGAAAAGAAGTGATCTTTTGGCCTGCTATAAAATTACATAATTAATTATATTTTGGAGAAATATATTTGAGAGTACCTAAATACCATCCACTAAGAAATCTGAATGTTTGAGTCTGATAGCAGAGTTCATGATTAGAATGAGTGAGTCTCAGGGCCTCTTCTCCCTCCAAGTGTTGGCTTGGGAAGATCTCTAGATCTTCTCTGGGTAGGAATTAGGCATAGAGCCAAAGATGCATTTAACCAATTGGTCTTTTCTTATCTGTGTCAGTATGAGAAAAAATAATATAGTGTCATATTGTTCTTGGACATGATTCTTTATTTTCATCTTCTTCTGAAAGACTGTATTTTTTTTTTTAAAGATTTTATTTATTTATTTGACAGAGAGAGACAGCCAGCAAGAGAGGAAACACGGGCAGGGGGAGTGGGAGAGGAAGAAGCAGCTCTCAGCGGAGGAGCCCGATGTGGGGCTTGATCCCAGGACTCTGGGATCACGCCCTGAGCCGAAGGCAGATGTTTAACGACTGAGCCACCCAGGTGCCCCCTCAAAGACTGTACTTTATAAGCACATAATAACACATCAAATCCCTCAATGTTTTTCCAATATAGATGTAGAGGAGGGCTTGAGGGGTGACCCAAAGGAGAAATACCAACATTTATTTGCTTTGGTTTTGTCAGACATAAACAAACATCAGAAATAACACTGTCAAGGCTGTTCAAAATTTATATTAATTGAGTATCTAGAGATAGAAAAGATCTGTAATGTATTTTAGAAACTCGCCCAAATAATCAAATAGTAAAAATCTTTCTGTTAGTTTAAGTTCCTTTGTGTATGCCCTCTTTCTCATATTCTTTTTAATTTCAAAGACCATTCAGTCACAGAGACAGACTAACTTAGAATGTTTTTTTTTTAAAGTATGACATTTTATCTACAGTATCAAACATTGTTAAGTGTGAAAAATAATTCTTCACGGAGTCAGAAATTCCTTTCCAAGTCCAAAATGTAAAAGCTTCTGGTTAAAGCAATAAAAGCTAAAAAAAAAAAAAAAAAAAAATGGAATTTATGAAAAGCAGCATAAAAGTAAAAAGCAGCTCCTGAAAAGATTTTAAGATTATAAAATGTCGTACAAGTCCCCATAGAACGTGCTATGCAAAATTTTATCTCTTTCAAATTACAAAACTTTCACTTGGGATGCTTGGAGATTCAGATGATCCCCAATTTTTGTAATCAACCCAGAAAACTCTGCCATCTTTATCTCTTCTTAGAAATATATGCTACTGCATCTGCTTTTCCTGAGTTAAGGAAATAGACCTCCACTGAAGGAAAGTAAAATTGTTCTATGAATGGTGGAATACCCTTAAGTCATTAAACACCTATTGTAAGTACAATTATAACTCTGGATTTCAGCCCTAACGAAAGTTTATAATGCTTCTGAGGGTTTGGTTTGGAATGTGGAATTTAAAGAGCAAAGAAACCAAAACAAAGTAAAACAAAACAAAACAAAACAAAAGAATTAAAAGAACCCCTAACTATACGTGACCTTTACTGGGTTTAGGATTTCAGAATATAAATTCTGAAACAGTGATTCTCAAACCAAGGTTCCCAGACTAGCAACTGCAATACTGGGAACTTGTTAGAAATGCACATTCTCAGGCCCCACCCCAGACCTACCTAATCAGTAACTTTGGGGGTACAGTCCCAAAGGGTTTAATTAGCCTCCCAGGGGATTTTCATATTCACCAAATCTTGACAACTGCTTCTCCAAAACATCTGGTGGCCTGGCCTAGAGCATAGGGGTCCTTGTGTTCTTTATACTGTCCTTTTATAATTTTCAATATTTGGGAAATGTACATAATTTGGGTCAATTATTTTTCTAAGTAGGGAGATGAAATTATGGGGGTGATCCAAGAAGGCAATTAGCTGAACACCTTCTCAACACATATTTTATTAACATTTGCAGCACATTTCTCTTTGAAAGGTTAAGGAAAAGTGGAGAAAGGGCCAGGGAAGAGGGTTATTGTTGACCATACCTCAGCTTTCCACTTCATAACCAGCACTTTGTTCGGACCCCAATGGGCTGTACTCCATTGAGCCAAATTTAAATTCTAGTCTATTGAATATTTAAAGTGCTCCTTGGGATATCCTTGGTTCTTCATATAAGGAGCTGTCAAAAGATTTCCTTTGATCAGCTATGATAGCTACAATCCTCTCTCAAAAGAAGTTTTGGTAAATATAGTATTCTTTATCAGATTGTACTTCTTTCATTACATTTTATCTCCATGGTATAATTGTAGCCTTTTAAACCACTAGAACGCTAGACACTTGCTTGACTGACCTACACCTCACTTCAGTTCAGTATCTAGATGGGTAAAACCAGGATTGCACTCACTCTGCTGCAGCCTGGGCGGGGGTAGGGGAGGGGTGGGGTGGGGTGGGGTACTTGAAGTGCTCTATCTAAATGCGAGACTTTAAGGTCAGCCAGCCCAGAGCAAGACAATGTATCTCACTGAAAGACAAGAACCAATGACCACTGGGGTTTCTATGAAGTGTCGGTGCCTTTTTTTCCACTTTGATAAGAGACAAAGTAAAAATAATTGTCAAAAGATGTGGTTGTATTTTTTAAAAAATCGTGTACCTTCCAGTCTTTGCTAAAGACTAGCATATTTTGAAGCTGTACAACTTCAAGACAATTTTTTATCACTAACAGATGGGAATTAAAAGTGAATTAGATGTTGTGGAATTTATTTCTTAATTTAAATAATGCAAAGGAAGACTTGCCAGGAAGAAATACAAGTACATTTTACTCTGGCAATGTATTAAGTATCATTAAAATGTAGGGAAGCTCTGGATGAAAATTTAAATTAAAAATTTTAAAGGACACTTCAAGTTCCTCCCCCATTACAGTTGCCAGATTTAGCAAGTAAAAATTAAAGATATCAGTTATATTTGAATACAGGTAAACAACAAATAATGTTTTCATATAAATATGTCCTAAATACTTCTATTAAATAAATACTGCACAGGGCATACTTATACGAAAACATTATCTGTTGCTTACTCAAAATTCACGTTTAACTGGGCATCCTGTATTTTCGTATCCCTATGAATTCACTTCCTTGCAATCATGGCAAAAGTAACCAAATAGTATATGAACTCATCCTGTTCCGCTCAGTTCTCACATCTCTGAAGAGAAGAGTGAACTCTTGGAAAGCTACCATGATTGAATCAGGAAAAGTGATTTTCATGTCAGGACGTTTGCTGACCTAGACCAAAACCACCAAATATCCATGGAGAAAGGTTGTTGAACTCGATTTGTTCTTGACACAGTGATTCTTCTTTTCTCTTCCCTTTACAAGACAGGGAGCAAAACTCAGAAATATAAATACAGGATTCGAAGTGCAAGAAGCAACTGTCCCAGCAGAAATTGCTTAGTGAGCCCACACAGAGGCTCCACATCACACATGCTGAGCACATGGCGTCTTCCACAAGGCAGAGGAAGCTTTGCTAAGATCTGAGGTTTTTATAGGGTGAGAAGTGTGTGCCCCAGGCAACTGTCTGAGCGTCCTCTGGCTAAACCCAATAATAAAGAGAACCGAGAAGGGCCAAGATAGAGTGGGAGAGTAGCTTCCTCATCCCTTTGCTGCTTTAAGAGCTAAATCTCTAAACCACAGCTTGATTTTGCTGTGTGATACTGGGCAAACTGTAATGGGATTTTTTTTTTTTTTTTTTTTTTCAGCTCAACAGGTAACACAGTCTGACATCTAGGTTATCATTCCCTTGGCTTCATGCAAAATTAACACTTAAAAGAGAAACTTTGATGTGCTGCTTAATCTGCCCTGGGTTTGAACCTTTAACCCCCCCTCGTTTTGGTTAAATGTAAGCTGGCTTTCTCCAACCCTTGTGTTTTTCATCAGTCTTTCTCAAAGTAGAGGGATGGACAGCTTTTCATGAAGGCACAACTGTCAACGAGAATAATAAGGAAGACTATTCAGAGTATTTAGAAAAAGTGCCAGTTAATGGGCACCCAGCACATAGGAATATCTCCATCCAGATGACAGTGAAGAGTGGGCAAGCTTTGAAGATGCCATTAATTTTGAGGGAACTAACGGACTTTTAATCAAGTTACTTACATTTACTGTACACAAACAAGCAAATGTGGACACAAAACCAAATACAATAATTGCCTATAATCCTGTTCACTTGGTGAAAGCCACTGTTAAAAGTTTATGTGCATTTCCTTCTGAGAAATGATTCATTTTTTGATTCATAGTGATTTGCTTTATTATTCACATGGTTGTAATAATATTTAAGAGAAAAAGAAATAGAGGCAGAGGGAGAGAGACCACTCACTCATAAGAGTGTGCACACACTCTGGTCTCTCTTTCTTATAGGGCTTCTAATCTCATCATGGGGGCTCTGCCCTCATGACCTCAAATAAACCCAATTACCTGTCAAAGGCTCTACCTCTACATACACACTGGGGGTTAGGGCTTCAACATATGAATTTTGGGGGAATACAAACATTTAGTCCATAACAAACATAGACCAGGTGTCTAGGGGAAGAACTCTGTATGGAGAGTGAAGGGCATGTGCTAAGGTCCTGAGGTGTGACCGGGCTTTCCCAGGAACAGTAGGAAGACCTACAGGACAGGACTGATCAGTCTGAGGGAGAAGAAGAGTTCAAGGAGATTAGGTTGAGAGGTCACTGGGAGGTCTGTAGGACCTTGAAGGCAAGCAAAAGAACTTTATTTTAAGTCTGACAAATGATGGAAGCCTTTTGATCAAAAAGTGAAAAGGTCTAACTTATGTTTTAAAGCAGTAGCTTTCATTAGGGAAAGGTTTTGCCCCCGAGGAGACATCTGGCAAATGTCCAGAGACATTTTTGGTTGTCACAACTGGGAAGGTGCTATTGACATCTAGTGGGGAGAGGCCAGGGATGCTGTTATATAGACTACAGTGCACAGGGCAGCCCCTCACAAGAGAGAATTCTCCAGCCCCAAACATCACTATGTTAAGGATGAGAAACCCTACTGCAAAAGGTCACCCCGGTTGCTGTGTTGAGAACAGGGGTCATTAGAAGCCGGGAAACAGGTCAGCAAGTTACTTCCAACACCCAGGTGAGAAATGATGGGACTTAGATGAAAACCCTGAAATGGAAGTGGTAAGAAATGGTCAGATTCGGGATCCATATTGAAGGTAGAGTCATGGGGTTGTTGAGGGATTAAATGTGCATTGTTAAAAAAAAAAAAGTCCCAGATGACTCCAAGTAGATCAATGGAGCAATTTATGCAATTTATATGCAAAAAAAGGCATACTGTCTGTTGCAAAAGAAAGCTCTTAGCACAAGGGGTCAGGAGACCTGAGTTCTTTGTCTAATTCTGTCACTCACCAAGCCTGGGCCACACCACTGGGAATAGATTTACTCATTAAGAGAACAAGGATGTTGGACTAGCTAACTTCTAGGTGTCTTCAACTCTAATATTAAGCAGTTTATGAGTTCATACCTATTAACTTTGCTACTTACAAAAAATTTACTCTTAAGGAGAAAATTTGTTATATGAAGAGATTTGCTATAATCACCCTGTGATCAGTTTATCACAGACTTATAGGAGTCCACAAAGAGGTGCAGTTACTGAAGGTGTCAAGAGACCAACAACCACCCACCTCATTATCCATAAATAGAGGGAGAGTCTAATCTTTTCCCTTGAAGATAAAAGACCACAGAGGTCACTCCACCGACAAAGCACGGCAGCTTTATTATGATTCATGAGAAATGAAGTATTCATCTTGTGGAAACTGCTGTTACTAATATAAAGGATTAATTCCATAAAGGTCTGACAGGTCCAGAGAAAGCCTTAAAAATTCAGCAAACCTCATGGTTGACACTGCGGTATAAAGTCTGATGTGGGGACCCATACTGATAAAACATTTGTGTTATAATGAGTCCCATTTTCTCAAAACAGAGGCCAAACAGTGGGTTTCATTAACATGCTGTCATTCATTTTGTTGTGATATTTACTGTATCCTGTCTCAGCAGAAAAGTGATATTTTCCTGCTTAGTCCATGAATGACATCAAGAAGGAAAACCTATAATGATAAGAGAAATATAAACTTTGGAACTGAGAGCCAATGAGCTTTAAAACGTTCAGGTCAGTGTTTATTAAACACTGTATGTTATTAACTGGTGATTCAAGGCTAATGGGGCATGACTTGGGGAGTAAGGATGAAGTTTCTTTGGAAGATCAGAACCATAAGGGGATTTCTGAACCCTAAATATGGAACATATGCGTGAGCTATGTGAACTTCAACGATGAAGGAACTATTTATGTGTCCCTCACCTAAAGGACCTAAAAGATGAAGAAACGAGTGTGTTTCTTACCTTAAAAAAAGGGCTTATTGCATGAATGAATTAGTTGTTGCAATTTCCTGAAATGTTCTAACCTTCCCTAGAATCCAGTGGTTATTACCTTGGACCTGCCATACTACCAGGAGAGGGCCAGTATCGCTGGTTCTCTGTGCCTGCACAGAGGTTCAGGGTTGAACATGGGGGCCACGGAATGACTGACCTTTCCATTTCGGTATTTCAAAAAATGCATTATTCAAATGCATAAAATCAAGTTGATACCTGCATGTCCAGAACATGACTCCTGGGTAGAATCTTTAAACTTCTGTAGACTGAATCTTTCAGACATCCTTCGCTTGCCAAGCCCTACTACAGAACCAAACGCAGGACAAAGACTTCTCTAGGAGGTATATTCATTACAAGTGACTCTCAGCTGACTTGATTTCCAATACGGCGTGTCTTCCAATAATATCTTAGAAGTAGTTATAAATCTTAAGCCAATTAAGTAATAAACACTAATTCTCATCAGGTTCCCATTTTACAACATGTAAAAGTTAGACACAGTCCTCACAGAGATGGGAAGTCTCACTGAATAGGACTGACTGTTCTAGCACTTGGAGAGATAATATTTTATTCTACTTCCCTTGAGGCTCTACTCTTCCTATCACATAGCATATTCATAAGAACTTCTTCCTTATTCTACTGAAAACTTCAAGGAAGCAGAAATATATTGTATTTGTTTATCTCACACAACCCTTAGTAGTCTTTACCTATCTCAGAGGTATTTAATAAATATTTATTGAATAAACTTGTATAAACAAAAACATGAATACTTTACGAAAATTCCTTAAATCGGTAAAAGAGAATCATAACATACATGACCTAATTCTCCTAAGTTGGCTGTGAATGACAGAGATTACTGGATAGGACTGCTAATAAAACCAAAATCAATATCCATACTGATAACATTTCCCTGCATATTCAGAGGCAAAGTTGGCCAACTTTTTCTGGCAAGAGCCAGAGGGTACACGGTTTTCAGCTTCCTGGGCCAAGAGGCAACCCTGAGGATATTATATAGAAACTTACATGATGATTCAACATGTGACTAGTGAAAAATGTATACTCCGTTATTAAACAAACAAACAAAAACAAGCAGAGGGCTGAGTGTGGTCCTGTCTCAGGCTGTAGTCCTCGACCCCTCTTCTGGGAAGATGATACTGCTGATTCATAGTTACCAGGGATTCAAGCCTGGAGCTGCCACCTTGTGCTGAACTCACTACTTTCAACACTGCATTCTTCTTGGCAATGGACTTACCATTTACAAGAGCTTTAACAAGAATATCCAATCTATAGGCTGTGCACACAGATGAACTTTTCATTATACTCATTCATTCACTCACACATATTATTAAACATCTGTTAAATGCCTATGTAGCTCTCCAGCTACCTTATTCCTTCCAACAGCCCTCCAGTTCAGACCCTTTATACAGCCCCTCTTCTCCTCCCTCCCCCTGTTGCCTAATGTCCCTGCAGCCAGCTGTACCTATTCCAGAGGCTTAGCAGGCAGAATTGAGGAATTCTGTGGAAAATATATTTTTATAATTGCTGATGATATATAAAACACATGCTCTTATCATATCATCATTTACTAAAAAGCCATAAAGGCAAAACAGCTTTGTTAGTTTTTTTCATCTTGCATGAATAAGTATTCAAGGTAAAGGGAAAAGCTGTTACTTTGTTTCCTTATTGCAGTTAAGCCAGTAGAGTGCAGCCCACTGCTGCCCCAGTACAGTTGAGTTTTTCATTGGCTTTAAAAAGGCTACAAAATTTCAGTTATACTTGATGAATAAATCCTGGAAATCTACCATATACCATAGTGCCTACAGTTAACAATATTGTATTGTATACCTAAGCATTTGCAAAGAGGCCATACATATCTTAAATGTTTTTACTCACAAAAAATTTAAAAAAATAAAAAAGAGAGTGACAGGAAATTTTCGGAGGTGATAGCTATGTTTATGGCATTGATGGTGGGGACAGCTACGCAGGTTGATGTTTATCTCCAAACTCATCTAGTGTATATTAAATATGCACAGCTTTTTGTATATCAAGCATGCCTCAGTAAAGTGGCTTTAAAAACAATAAAAGATGTCTACATAATTCAGAGCTAGGGAACTGTCACAGTGTCACCAACAGTAACTTGTGGGTTCTTGTGGTTGTTTAACTGCTTTTTACCATTCCTGGATAAGCTTCTATCCAATTACTTTTCATATATTTATCTTATTTGACCTTTAACAAATTTCTTTCATATTGTCACTAATTAAAAAAAAAAAAATCATAAGAACCAAAGCAATGATAGTCTATGCCACCATTTAGAAATAGTAAAAACCTAAAATTTATCTAAATAATAAACAGCAGGTTCCCTGGAATGATAGAAACTGTAAATTCATTAAAGAGTCCAAGTGTTATCATAAAACACTCAGAAGTAAATTTATACACAACTCTCAGCTGACAAGCAAAACCAAGAGCAGAAAATGGGCTGAGTTTACGGAGTGTAGCACACCGGTCTCCATCTCAAATGTGGGCTCCCCCATAATTCATCAGCTGTAGACACCTTCTCCCCGATATGCAGAACCCCAGACAAATATGTCTGCTTCCTTTTTTATTCTGCCCCTCTTACGGGTTCTTTCCTAATGTCCTCAGATCTTTTACCCTCACAGTAATTCCAGGTCGGAAAAGCCAGGGACTTATTAGATGTCACTGGAACATAAAAGGGGGTTATTCTATGTTATATAACATTTTGATTTGTATGCTATAAGCCAGGACTGTAATTTTATTTATTTTTTTATTTGAGAGAGAGCCCAGGAGCATGAGAAGGCAGGAGGGGTGGAGGGAGAGGGTGAAGCAGACCCCCCACTGAGCAGGGACCCTGACAACATCTGCTGGATCCCAGGACCCCAGGATCATGCCCTGAGCCAAGGCAGAAGCTTAACTGACTGAGCCATCCAGGTGCCCCAAGACTGTAATTTTAAAAGCCATAATTATTATGCATGTTAAATCATATTGCCAAACATGTTACTATCTTTTCAGCATAATTAAAAAATGAAATCTCTTACTGTTCCAATCCTTTTTTTCTCTCCACTTAAAAAATATATATATGAAAAACACGTCCTTGCTATTGTGTATCCAGGGGAATGAGTGATACAGACATGAAAAGAACTGATAACAATCAAAGTCACTTACATACAGCCAGATCCATTCTCTCTTGCATAGGCTGGTCTGGGAATTGGGGCTGGGCTTATTCACCATTTCAGTCATAGGTTAGTGTTGCATTAAGACTTGTTGAAGGTTTGCACTGTGGCTTACAAACATTGTATTCTTTCTCTGTTTATTTTTTTCTTATATTTCTAGTAACATACCTAGAATTTACATGGCAGCCTCATTTGATCCTGTTAAGCAGGAAGAGATTGTTAACTTTATTTTGCAGGCAGGAAAAAATGTTGAGAGGAGAACTATCTTGATCAAGGTCACATGGCTCAGAAAATCTAGCTCTTTGTCTTAATTCAATTTAAGACTCCTTCTTTCTGCTTTTTATCCAAACCCTTTCTTTTTCTCAAACTATATAAAAGTAGAATACATAGCCAGGTAGGGCCAAACCAGCTCAGAGGTGGAACAGAAAAAAACACATGGTATTAATTGAAATATTTGATACAGACTGTGCCTAAGCTACCATTATTTCAGGAAATCTGTCAAACAGGGTTTAGGCACTGAAATCTTTTGGACATGTGACTATGTAATCTGGGAAGAGGGATAAAGTCAATGATTCTGTGATACCCAAAATCACTTGGTGTAAAATGGCTTCACCATTTTACACTGACGAACACACATTAAAAAAACAAAAACAACAAACAAACAAAAACAACAAATAAACAAACAAAAACACTGAATGGTGTTCATCTCAGGGAAGAAGAATCTCTTACTATCTTTGACATGAACCAAAGGAAAATGAAGAAAAATGAACGAACATTTTGAGCTTCCTTTAGTAATTACCTTCCGCTAGGTCTAAAGTATAGTTCATTGGCTGCAGGACACAACTGTGGCCCCTCACGTATGAGCAAGCAGGACCCAAAGAAGATCAGGCCAGGTCCACACATTAAAGGAATTTATGGATGCCCGCTTGGGCATCTCCAAAATATAGACACAGTAACACAGCTGGTGAAGGTTTTGAAAGTAGCTTTTAAATGGGATTGATGTTGAACATCAGAGTGTGTCAATCATTTTTACCATCAATGCAAAACAAAGTAAAATGTAACCAAAAAATGTATATGATATGAGAACAGGCTAATTATGACATTTGTGTGTTGCGCTCTTGGCTAATTTCAAGCTAAATCACTGGTGCGATGACTAGATCATCACATAAGATACTTCCGAGACTGAAAGGGGACCAATTTGTAATTATGCCGGGACAATATGTATACATTAGAATTGTTTTAGGCAATTTGTGATGTATGGTCTTCAACCTATCCCTTTTTTAAAGATGATACAGATGTTCATACTGACACTCTTTTTCAAAATCTGTATTTTTATCTGATAGTGAGAAATCCTGTCAGGCACTAGAAGCATTCAGAATTAACTATATTGAAAATATAGTATATACACTTCTATTTCTGAAATGCATAATATACTGTCATGCTTTGGGATTTTAGATAAATTTGGAACTAAAGAGAATTATTGCCTCATTCTCTTCTAAATGTTGGTTACTCATTAATGGAAACTCCTTTGAAGGAAGAAAAAAAGAAAGAAAGAAACTTTTTTGGGTGGGTATAAAAGGCCAGTGTGTACTGGAATACTTTCTGGTGGTAACTGGAAAGGGATGGCTCAAGGCTCATCAGACTGGCATGTAGCTGGAAAGAAACTGAAAACAAATGATTAAAAATGTGGTAAGTCTCAGTGAAGAGGACTGTGAACCAAAAAGTATCCTACCTCCCTGTCGGTCTACAAAGTGACTGTGAAAAATGACACATGAGTCATGGTAGAAGGAACTCTGGCCACTTAGACACTGTTAACTCCACTGGCTTTGACCATGAAGAATAAAGGCAGAATGAAGCATGAAAGGTGGGATCATAGGGGAGAGCCCTGCTCCATCACATTCAATGACTCACAACTCTATGCCCTTTTGCTTAATAGTCGTGGGTTAATGCTTTGACATGGATAAATATGTTCAAAAACCTTTTCTAGTCAATGCTGACATCAGCAACTAACAGTTTAGCAGGACCATAGCTAAAAGCAGGGGATACTTATAGAAGATTGAGGTATTTTTGGTTGCATTAATTTCATTCATAAACAATACTTTTTTTTTTTTTTTAATTTACATAGCGTGAACGGATCTTCAATTGACCACATCAGGACAGTATACAAAGTAACTACTACATAATGGAGACACTCATGATGTTTTTTGAAACTTTTCCTTTGTGGGTGGGAAGAACAAAGGGACTAATACTGAAACCCATCACATGATTTAATTTTCAGCTACTCAATGAAATTATTGTTATGCTGATTTGGGGGAGGAGAAAACTGAGACTGAAGTCTATGATAAATGATAATTTGTCCAATGGATGAGTCTGAATTTGAAATAATATCTTTGACTCCAGACTCCATTTCTCACTGTCAGATTTGTTTCTCTAGGAGTTTCTGTTTCCTGTTTCTTAGGAATCTGCGTTCTTAAAATTTTTTTCTTCTCCTTTCTGTAAAGGGTCAGAGAGTGAATACTTTTGGCTTTGTAGAGCAACTACCATTGTAGCAGGAAAGCAGCCATAGAGTATGAAAAGAAATGGGCATGCCACAGATCCCCACCCCATCCCCTGCTCCGAAGTAATCATCAGAAATGAAAGCAAAGAAACTAAACAAAATAAATAAAATTATGTAACACTAGTAGTTAAGTATATCTTATAACGATGCCCCTATAATACCTCTAGTATATAAATTCTGGATAGGAAACAATGGTGTTTATTCTGGCATTCTCTAACCTGCCCCTTCCAGGCCCTCCATCCCCTGGATACCCAAAGCTTTCCTACCAGAGTCACAGCTCTCCTCTCCAAATGCCATCCACCCCTGCCCTTCTTTGCTGAGTCATATTCTGAATGCTCCTTTCTTCAATTTCCCATTTTCAAACCTAGTGTCACCTAGTGGAAGATAAGATTCAGTAACTTTTATCCATATTAAGGTGTGATTAGTTAAAAAACATAATGTGGTGGGGCTCCTAGGTGGCTCAGTCAGTTAAGCCTCTGGCTTTGGATCAGATCATGATCTCAGAGTCCTGGAATCAAGCCCCACATAGAGCCCCTCACCTGGCTCCCTGCTCAGTGAGGGGGCAAATCCCTCTGTCCCTTCCCCGCTGCTCATGCTTTCTCTTTGTCAAATAAATAAAAATCTTAAAAAAAAAAACCTTAATGTAGCAATGTTAGAAATTATTGAAGTTTCGTAGTATGCTTAATTAAATCAGCAACTATTTATTAAGTCTCTATATGCTAGATACTGGGAGTGGGAAGGTTTCTAAAGAAAGCAATGTATACCTAAAGTCCTAAAAACATTTAGGTTCTAGGAAATCCACTCCTAAGAATCTACCTCAAGAAAATAACTCAATAGGGGCGCCTGGGTAGCGCAGTCGTTAAAGCGTCTGCCTTCGGCTCAGGGCGTGATCCCGGCGTTCCGGGATCGAGTCCCACATCGGGCTCCTCCGCTGTGAGCCTGCTTCTTCCTCTCCCACTCCCCCTGCTGTGTTCCCTCTCTCTCTGGCTGTCTCTCTGTCACATAAATAAATAAAATCTTTAAAAAAGAAAAAAAAAAGAAAAGAACTCAATAGAACAGGAATTACTGCACATAAAAAAGGCTAATTACAGTGTTTGATATAGCAAATCCAGCTAAATAGAAACATATTACCTACCTAATATTAGGGCAATAGATAAGTAAATCACAGAACTTAAAGATAATGATATATTAGGAAATAATCAAAATGATCCCTGTGAAGAACAGGAAAAAACATGCGATAATAACCAAATAATTGGGACAGACCTGTGGATGATCGGTTTGGGGTGAAATTTCCTTCTGGATACATTGTAAATACGGTCACGAAGTCATTATAAGCAACCACTCACTGCGTCTGAAAGATCACTGTGCTGCATTAATACTTCAGTGTGGTTCTAATGGGGTCTGCATACGTATAAATGCCTGTATATGTAAAGAGTAAATAACCTGTGGTTTCCTCATCCTAAACTCTTTCTCTACAGAAGGAGACATGGACTGCTGAAGTCACCGCATGGACAAGGCTTCCATCATATGACTGAACAGCCTTTTTGTAGTTGTTAACTATCCCACTGCTGAAAAACACAGACATTCAACAGTTCTTTCTTTTTGTGTGGTTTTTTTCCTTTCATTTTGAAGCCTACTCCCCCATTCCTCAGAGGCCAGTTAGCAATGCAATAAATTAATTTGTACTTTGGAGTGAACTCTTTAATCCCTTTTTGTTCTCTCACCTCCCAATCAAACACACACTCTCACATTTGCATGTATTAACATAATGAAACATTAATTACACAGTGTCTAGGATAGGACAAGCAAAGCGCTTCAATCAATCTCAATCACTCGCATCAGGAAGGTGAACAACGCTGACCAGCCTTATCAGGACCACATAATAGACACAAACACAGGCTCAGTGCCTGTTGTGAGTGTGATTTATAACCAACATCTAAAAACAAAAAGCAGAAAATTACAAGGAGACTAATCAATAACAATTATCTTAATGATAGATGGACAAATTTTATCCCTTTGTTGGGTGGTAGTGC
Organism: Ursus arctos; assembly: GCF_023065955.2. Classification (NCBI taxonomy): domain Eukaryota; kingdom Metazoa; phylum Chordata; class Mammalia; order Carnivora; family Ursidae; genus Ursus; species Ursus arctos. The sequence continues at coordinate 21,372,511 of NW_026622841.1, forward strand.
CTGTCTAGTGATTTGTTTGCAACAGGGGATAAAGATTAAGCAGACTGCTCTCGAAAACCAATGAGGTCTGAAAATGCCTAATTCCTGGGTGCAAAGAGTTGCTGCGTTATCTGATTTCCCTCAAGAAACCATGAGAGTTTATGTGAAAAAGAGAAGGCAACTACCAAGGCCGCCCACAGCCATCTTCCCTCTCTTCCAGATTTCAGCTGGTCTTCCTGGTCGTCTATGGTGTTCATCCACGTAAGGTCTGAATTCTGCCGGCGTCAGCCTGCAAGCCATATTGCATGCTTCCTGCCAGGATCAGTTCTGATTGATTGTTGCTGAGCTGTGCCAGTTGTTAATTATGTAAGAGGCGATATACAAGGGTTTCATGTTTGGGACCCACTACTTACAAATATCTTCAATATTTCACAAACTTTTAAAGTTTTTTTGTTTGTTTGTTTTGCAAATATCAATTGCAGAGACATATTTGTATTGGAGTTCACAGGAACCCAGTTCTTACTGGATTTCTTCTTAGAGCCATGATAAAGAAGAGAAGAGAAGAGAAGAGAAGAGAAGAGAAGAGAAGAGAAGAGAAGAAGAGGGAGGGGAGGGAGGGGAGAGAAAAGAAGAGAGGAAGAGAGGAGGAAAGAGGAGAGGAAGAAAAGAGAAGATAGAAGATGCAGGGTGGGATGGGGTGAGGCAAGAAGGGAAAAAGTGAAAGAAGAGAAGAGACAAGAAACAAGAAGGGAGAAAAGAAAAAAGAAAGAAAAAAGAAAAAAAGAGAAAAAAGAAAAGAGAAAAGGATGCTGTGGCATTCTTCAAAGGGCACGCCTCTAGACCACGGTTTCTCAACATTGGCGCTACTGACATTTGGGGCTGGATAATTCTTTGTTGTGGAGAGCTGCCCTCTGCATTGTAGGAAGTGCATCAGCATTCCTGTTCTCTTCTCACTAAATGCCAGTATTCTGTCTTCTCCTCTTCCAGTCACGACAATCAAAAACATCTCCAGACATTACCAACCAATGCCTCTCCCATGTGGGAGGGGCCAAATCATCTCCAGTTGAGAACCACTGCCCTATACCCTTCAGTACAAGAACCATACATAATGTTCATTTAGGAAAAAAGAAAAAAGTTAATTACAGCAAACTGCAAAAGATTATTTGATTATGTAAAAAATTTGTTATTAAATACTCTTTGAAATAAGTGTATTTCACTCAGCCAAGAGAAAGTAAATGATATATAGAAAAAGGAAGATTAGCTGTCCAAGGCCATGCAGTCAGGATGGGATCATCAGGAAGAGAATTTAGGTTTCTTGGCTTTCAACATTTTATAAATGCCTTGGACAAAGTGAAGAGCTTGGACAAAGTGACTTCCAAGTCCCTGCCGTGTCTAACATTTAGAAGAGCTGACTCATATAGCTTAGCTCTTTAACCAGGACAGTCCACATGCCCCCCCAAACATCCCAGCCAGTATGGGCCACCTTTGTGGCCCTTCCCTCTCAGAGCAGTGTTGCTCACTGACCCTAGCATAGACCAATATTCTAATCCCATAAGAAGAAAAACTACAAGCATTAAAATCTGAATATGTAACTTAGCAAAGGTAGGAATAGTTCCTATTTCTGTGATTCTTTAGAGACAGAAACATCAAGGAAGCAAGGATTAGTGAGGTCTTCTCTAATGACTTGGGAATGATTAAAAAGTAAGCAAATCAACAACAACCAAGCAGACCATTAAACCAAACCCGATATATTGCCTGTTGTGCTAAAGCTTTCATTTTTCCCATTATAATACTTTTTTATTCAAGGTAGAAACTATACTTAGTAAAAAAAAAAAAAAAGTAATTGTTAAAAATCCAATTTTCCTGAATTCGACCCTATGGGCAGTGAAGTCTCGGAAGCACGTGCTTTCTGATTTGTGATTCTCAGAGCCCATTAGTATTTGTAATCACTTCTCCAAATATACACACTCTTCCCAGAGATCCCTAGAGATTCGAGAGACCAGTCTGCCCTTTTGACAGCTGTCGAATCCTTTTTTGCATGAAAGATGCAACAAGTCCATGAAATCATCCTTCAGGACTCTCAGCCCTGTCAGCTATTGGCTATTGAAACTCATCCATCCGTAGGCCCTCATTTGGGCCCTCTCATAACCGATATGTTAGTTTGTGCATCCCTGCAATTGCTCATGTGAGTACAAAATAAACTGACATGACAGAGACACAACAATATAATTCTCTACATCCAGAGATCTGAAAGACCCGCCTGACGATATACCACAGTGCATTCCCATTTACAGTACGTTTATCTCAACAAAGGGTTCAGGAGATCATCTTTCATATAGCTTGCACCTGTCTCTTTTCATTGCCTCTCAACATTCTAGAAGATGCATCAATATACAGTGATCCTTATATTTTCATGTATAACAATCTTGGGAGAAGGCATGCAAACTACCTTGGCCTAAGAAATGGAGGGCATGGCGGTAAAACTACACACAGAAATCCTTAGTCTGCACACTTGGTAAGATATCTTCTAAGTGTCACCGCATTTTAGCGGCCTCCGGTAAGAGAAAGAACTTTATTTCTAAGGCCACAGGCACCAAATAATTTATATCAGTAACAGCTACTGAATGCTTTTACAGTAGCTTGTGATCCCCTCATAATAGCTCTCTATTTTATTCATTAAGAAAGAGGGAGAGAGAGGCAGGGCATGCAGACATAATTACACAGGAAAAGTACTTATAAATCCCAGAAACCACATCCTCATCAATCGAAAAGCTATACTGGTTTGTGACTACACACCAACACTCTGAAAATGCAACCCTCTAGTTCGAGCCAAGCACTGACCAGGAATTGGGAGGAAAAATGTTTACCATTAGGTGAATAAACTGCATCACTCTAATGAAGTGGGAGAGTTGGGAAAGCAAACAGCCGATTCATTGCAAATGCAAAACCACTCTTTCTCTAAAAATGAACGCCACAATAAAACTGATGGGCCATGGGTTATGAATACATTGTTCTGGGTTTTCAAAACCCAAAGATATTTTAAAAACCATAATCCAAACATAACCAAACTGTAAAGCATTCAATAACAAATGTGTGCATTTTCAGCCCTGCCATTCCAGCCAGCACCACCAGCAAAATCCCCCTTCCCTGCTCTCCTGACCAGCTGTATTTGGTTACACTTCATGAAAAGTCACATCTTCCAGAGCTCATTTTCTTTCAAATCAGTGGATTTGGCAATTTCAACATGAAGAAATTAAAATTTAAAAATAAATAAATAAAAGTATTGGTGGGTCATAAACTTGCAAGCTCAGCAGTTTTAATGTTTAAAATAAATGTTTAATGTCCAACAGCAGGATTAGGTGATATTACAAATGTGGATCATTTTCTTCTCGGAGATGAACAAAGCAAATAGGAGGAGGAAAAGCAATCAAAGTTGCAGGATCCTGAAACTCTGTTATTCATTACGCTGTCAGCTTCACATCAAAACTGGTTGTCATGTTTTCTAAGTCCTTATCCCAATAATTTATTAACCCAAAGCAGTTTCAGACAAATAAGAGATGTTTCTGTTGACCATATAAAAAAATGTTGATCAGCCATAGTTATTTTCAAAAGAATAGCACAATTTTTAAAATTCAATGAGGGTAAAGGACTAGGAAAGATTGCCTGCCCACACAGCGAAGAGAAGAAGATTTTAATTGCCATAACTAATCACTATGGATTTCCATCCCTTACTGCTTTCTCATGATGGTGAAATCTATTATTGCTGGAACAACACACCTACCTCCTCTAATATCATACCTAGGGATGGCTTCTATCAAAATAGATGAACATACCTTTTATTTTGAGTTATATGAGAAGGACTCTTATTTATTATTAGACTCTTATGAAATACCCAGGGATTTTCTAAGCAAGAGAAACTTCAAGTGTGGGGTCTTTCCCAAAGCTGGTAGTTTTCCTTTCCTAATTAGGATTAATAATGATGGTAACACTAATAACAAATTTGATTATCAAGTCATGTATCTGCTACTCACTATGTTAAAAATCTCTTACACGTTATCTAGAATATTCCTCACATTTGACTTTTAAGTGGCTACTACCATTATCTCCACTTTATAGATGAGTAAACTATGGCTCAAAGAGGCAACATAACTTGGCCACTGTCATCTTGCTAATCAGTGGTAGAGCCAGGGCTTGAACTTGAATCTTCCTGACTCTGATTCTGGAGACTGATTTTGGTCAGAAGACTGCATTTGTAGTTGGGAGACCTCAGTTCCAGTGCAAAGAATTAAAATATAAAATTTATAAAGATTGTTCATGCCTTAAATATTTCCAAATAACTAGGGAAAGAAGAGAGATATACACAGACAATGCTGAAGGGTCCAGTGTTTTGGGACGCCAGGTGAGAGTGAGGCATATGGAAAACAAGATATGAAAGGAACATAGGTGGACCAGCAGAGAAGATGGGAGATGATGCTACAAATGGCAAAATCAACTAAGATGAGAGATGGGATTCAACAAGGAAGTGACCATACTATGCAAAACTCACTAGACATCAGGAGAAGGAAACAAGCCATAGTGTAATGGTTAAGGTCACAGACTCTAGAGGCAAGCATATCTACATTTAAGTCCAATCTCTGCCACTGACCAGCTATGTGACTTCAGCAAATTACTTACTCTCTCTTTTTTCTTCTATACAGCAGGAATAATTATCACTACCCATTTGCTAAAGCTGTTGGGATTTTTTTTTAAAATAAAGAATTTATATGGTGCCTGTAGTGAGTGTTTAACAGTTGATCATTTATTACGATCAACATAGGTCAGAATTTGATGACTCAGCATCGTATGACCTTGAATAAGTTACTTTATTTCTCTGTCATTCCATGTACTTATCTTTAAAATGAAAATTATATTAGAAGCTCAACATATTCCACCTGATTAAATGAGATAATGTGCATAAAAAGATACTGAAGAGTATAAAAATGTTATTATGAGTGTGTATAGAGGTGGGGTAGTGGATCCAGACCTACTAGTGTTAGACCCAACCATGAACATTTTTTTTTTAAAGATTCTATTTGTTTATTTGAGAGAAAGAGATAGGAAGAGACAGAAGGAGTGGGGGATGAGGAGAGGGAGAAGCAGGCTCCCCACTGAGCAGGGAGCTGGATGTGGGGCTCTATCCCAGGGTCCTGGGATTGTGTCCTGAGCCAAAGGCAGATGCTTAACTGACTGAGCCACCCAGGCACCCCCCAACCATGAACATTTGATCCAAACAATGGTGTTCCATGTCTGGACTGATCTCTACTGAGGAAAGGAAGGAATAAAGCTGAGGAACTGGTATGCATTTCATTTCTAAAGAACATTTCTCATCTCTATTGCCTTAGTCTATTGCTTCCCACTCTGTAATATATTTTAGATATGTCATCTCCATGAAAGCTATCTACTTTGGGGTGCCTGGGTGGCTCAGTTGGTTAAGTGTTTCCCTTCAGCTCAGGTCATGATCTCAGGGTCTTGGGATCTAGCCCCACACTGGGCTCCCTGCTCAGCGGGGAGTCTGCTTCTCCCTCTCCTTCTGCCTCTTCCCTCCCCACCCCCACCACTTATGCTCTCTGCTTTCTCTCAAATAAATAAATAAAATCTTCAAAAAAAAAGTATTAAAAAAACTATCTACTCCATTTAACACATTAATTGTTCATTCCTAGTTAGATAAAACCATCCTCTCTCATGGTGAAATAATAGAAAACAATACACACATATACACCTGCAAATACACACACATATACACACATACATATACATACACATTCATATACACATATATATACACATATATATATATAGATATATGTCTATCTATATATCTGTATATCTATATATATCTGCCCTCAGTTCCCGGCATAGAGTTCCTTGTAATTTCTTAAGTGATAAGAGTACTGGGAGCATCTTTTATTTTAAAATTGGTTTTTGATCCTGATTCCTAATGCAGAATTCCAGAACTCTTATAATTTCTTGGGTGATATCAATGTCATTTATTTTAATGAGGTGACTCTTGGTGGGCTTCTAGATAGGGACTGGTCACCAGAAAGACCAAGCCATGATTAGAAGCTTGGAATTTTCAGCCCCAACCCCCATTCTCCAGAGAGGGAAGGGATCCAGAAGTGAAGTTAATGATCAATAGTGCCTACAACCAAAAGCAGGGCAGAGACTTTAGGAGACAATGCCGTGCACAACAGAGAATGAAGTATGTTCTTACCATCTAGACTCTCAGCTTTGCTCAGACCCTGGCATGGGTTGCCTTTCTGAGCTCTCTTTGGTCAGGAGCCCTAACCCTGAGACTAAGTATTTGTTCTATCCTGCCAAAGACGACTCAACCTCAGGGAAAGTGTGGTCACCCATGGGCAGGCATCTCCTGGTTAACCAATCCCAAACTATACCAGAGACTTCAGCTGATGTAGTCTGGTGGGCTTCGGAGAGGTAACAACTTTGTTAAGGACTGTACTCTAATTCCTTCCTGAGATGACTCTTTCATGGCAGGTAAGATAAAGGAAGGTGAAGGCTCCACTCAAGTTTGTAGATAGGGCCAGACGGAGCCAGACATGCTCACTGTGCTGGTGTACCCATGCTGGGTCTGTGTAGGTGTTTGAGTGGCATAATAAAGAGAAGATAGGGGGTGCCTGGGTGGCTCGGTTGGTTAAGAGTCTGCCTTTGGTGCTCGCTTCAGCAGTACATATACTAAAATTGGAACAATACAGAGAAGATTAGCATGGCCCCTGCACAAGGATGACACGCAAATTCGTGAAGCATTCCATCTTAAAAAAAAAAAAAAAGAGTCTGCCTTTGGCTCAGGTAGTGATCCCAGGGTCCTGGGATTGAGCCCTAAGGCAGACGCCCTGCTAAGCAGGGCTGTTTGCCCCCTCTGCCCCTCTTCCCTGCTCCTGCTCTCTGTCTCTCTCTCTCTGTCTCTCTCTTGTTCTGCTTTCTTTCTAATAAATAGATAAAATCTTTTAAAAAAGAGAGAGAGAAGATAGCCTTTCCTTCAAGAAGACTACTTAGGCTACTATGGAAAAAGGGAGACAACATTTAAAAGACATGCACATGATTTCTAAAAAAAACCGGGATGTACTGATCAAGTTATTCTCTTTGTAAATCTTGGGAAGATTTCTGGATTAAGTTACAATTTCAAGGTGAGGAGAGGTGAAGAATTCTGGCTTACCACAGGAAACAGGCAACATTTGCAAAGTAAGAGAAAAAATATGAAGTGTAGGTGAACTAAAACTATTAAGATTAGATTTAAAAAATAGAGAAGAGGACAATCTATGAAAACAAGGGAACAGGGTAAGTTAAAGGAAAAATATTGGTTGATATTTGGTGGAGAAAGTGATGGGTAGTCATGAAGATCTGAAAATGCTCAAAACTCCCCCTGTCTGCCTCTTCCCAGCCCATCCAGCTGTGGCTTTGACAATTTTCAGCTCACAGAATCAACCCTTCCCAGTCCTGAGACAAGGCTGACCAGACAGGTTAAAGTGTTCAGGCTTACAAGCTAGTGTGTCTAGAATTAGTCACATTGCCATAAATCAAGGAATTAGGGTGTCTGAGGATGAGGCTTAGGATCACTTATGCCTTCACTTCTACGATTTATCTTGTCTGTATGATTTGGGTTTCTAGTACTGTTTTCTTGATTTATGCAACAATTCCTTACTCTGGTACATAAAGTCCTTAACAATAGCTTACTTGGCGAGGCCCTTAAAATCTAAACAAGTCCTTATGAGCCCAGCTCCCCAGTCGGATAGACCACTCCGAGCCATGATGAATAATTTGTCTTACCTCAAATATGCTAGCTGTAGGGATCTTCCATGGCCAAGTCTCACCCTCTGGAACTCAGAGTTTTTTAAGTACAGTCTTCATGTCCCTTTGGAGATGATAATTTGGTATGAAGGACTACTAAAGTCATGCCTGCTCTTTTCTAGGCATTCCTCGTTTACATTCCAGCCTACCATTGAGGTTATACAATGGCTCAGTGTTCTCCTAACCTCTGATCTGCAATAATTATTTCACTCATGGTGACAACAGACAGATTTTGTGCTACCCATAATGGCACAATCAGTGGTAGATCTTCCGAATTCTATCTGTGTTGAATATCATGTCTAATTCATCATGGCTACATTTTGGATTTTTACAATTATTTATTGATAATAAATAATTTAATTATTTAAAAACAGTCTAGAAATTAAAGCAGAGAGACAAAAACATGTAAAATATGATAAGGAAACAAAATTAGGAAGATTAGTTCTAGAACTTCAATCACTGAATAAAAAGAGTCCTGAGGACAGCTGATGGAGATACTGGAAGAGAAGACATTATTAATGGAGTAATTCGAGAAAATCTCCCAGAACTGAAGGGTACAAATCCAGATTAAACAGGCCCATACCCACATTATGACAAACATCCATGACAAGGTCTATCATGGGAGTTTAGATCACTGTAGAAAAAGAGAACATCCTGGAAGTACCCAAAAAAGAGAAACAAAGAGACAGAGATCCTAATAGGATCAGGTATCAGAACTTATCAGATGTTTCAAAGCAATTCTGGAAGCTAGAAAACAATAGAGTCATACCCTCAAATTCTGGAGGAAAACCTTCCCTTAATAGGAATTCTATACCCAACCAAACTACCCATAAAGTGAGAGGAAAGAATAAAAACATTTTTTTAAAAAAAAAGATTGTATTTATTTATTTGACAGAGAGAGAGAGACAGCCAGCGAGAGAGGGAACACAGCAGGGGGAGTGGGAGAGGGAGAAGCAGGCTCCCAGTGGAGGAGCCTGATGTGGGGCTCGATCCCAGAATGCCAGGATCATGCCCTGGGCCGAAGGCAGATGCTTAACAGCTGAGCCACCCAGGCGCCCCTAAAAACATTTTCTGACATGCAATAGAACTCTCCCTTCTTCCATGAACCCTGTCTTAGGAAGCTGCTAAACGATATAATCCACCAAAAGTCAGACAATAAAGGGAGCATGAGCTTTAGGAAATGGGGGCTGCAATGTAGAAGGGAAAGTGGAGGGATTCTCAGAACAGTAGTGAAAGAGGGTCCTGGGATAACAGTGCTGCTCATTGTGCAGGAGTCAACCATTCCACACTGGATCAGGCCAAGAGTCTCTGGGAGAGAGTAGCTCGGGAAGAAACAATGACAGATAAACCTGGATAACTGGAGGGATACTTATGCTCATAATGAAAAGATAAGTACGTGAAAACAGAAAAACAAAACCATACAAATGGCAAAAAGTAACCATAGTATACTCTGATTCCATATTATAAACACTGAATACTCATTTAAACAAAATTAAGATAGAACTTTATTGGCCATCCAAGAATGAGAACAGGGCACATATATGGTAGAGGTGAATGGGTGAAGAGGTATTTAAAAAAGTCAGTTCTGTATCTGTCACAGCAGGAGGTCAGTAGATAATGCCCCAAATGGAAAAATTTTTAAAAAGGAGTAATATAAGCATGTTACTTAGAGATATGGAGAAAAATGTCATAAAAATCAGGATTTCAATGTGGTTACTTCTAAAGAGGAAAAGAGCTGAGGTGAGTGACAAGGAAATATTTTTATAACAAGCCCTGAAAAACTCTAGAGCTCTTTAAAACATGTACCTACACAGCTTGAAAATGCACTTTGCCTAATTCTAAAATGTGATTTGAGATACTTCTCTGGTCAGGAGACCATCATGCATGGAGAAGAATCTGGGGTTAATAGGCATGAATGAGGAGAGTCACTGGGAGTTTAGTAAGTGACATTTTCCTCAGTGAAGTCCTCCCCACCTTGCCTTTGGACAATGGCCAGTTGTATGTTCATCGATAATTTAGCTTTTCTCTTTTGAGGTAAGACATAATCTGAGAGTTAAAAGTTAACTTCACAAAACTACGACTTGTCTTCATAAAACCCAGAGCTGTGGTGATCAAGTCAAATCTGACCAATCTTTCATACTCGGAGCAAATAGTACTATAAACCCCTCAGTGTCCTGTTAAGCACAAAGTTTGCTTCATGATAACATTATTTTTAGAATTTTGTGAGCTTGACAGAAAAACAGAAGGAACAGCCCAACATTAAATTACGCACTTGAACGACTTTCCAAATTGAAATCACGGAGATTGCAAAAGTACAGAGTTGTAACTATACAGGAACCCATTTGAAATAATTTCAGATCCGAACATTGCCATACGGTCCTATTGATTTTGATGGAGGCAGCCTACTCATGTGGCTAATACTAGGCAGACGGGGCAGTGGCGCTGGGGCTCTCTGCCAAGGCCATCTCTGCCCCGGACCACCTCTGGCACCCAGATTCTTTTTATGTAATTTGTAAGGATTATCGGTCTTCTTAAGGGAAGAGGGGCTCAGGTTGGAACAGAAGATGTGTTCACAACATTAGTTATCCTTCAGATGAGGGGACTTCTGCTGTGAGGAGCATGTGGTTGTCTGCCAAGGAAATGAACTCATTTGCCATAGTCAAATGTTAGCCTTCCCCCAGCCAAGTGCATAGGGAGCAGGAAGAGGTAGCATGTTAGGGAATCCAGTGGGAGAGATGCAGACATGTTTACTGGCTCAAACGATTGCATGCATGTAACCGGTTTCTAATAACAAGTTAAATGGTGTATTATTTTCATGGTTAGGAGACATCTTTCCTTACATCTAATCTCATCTCGATCTTCATTTTTTGCACCCAAAATCCAGGTCCTCTGGAGATGGAAAACAAAGGCTGTTGGCAAAGGTTGCCTCAACTGATATTTAAAAGGAAGGTGCCACACAGCTTTCTGGTAGGAGGCGGGGTACCCCGCTGGTTCAGAGGCACCACAAGCCAATATTTCTAGGTCTGAGAGACTCGCCCTTCTCTAGGAGGCCCTTCCCATCCTTTGTGACAGTATTTCCAAATCCTAATTAGCTGACACTAGTCATCTCAGTAATCAATGTCATCTGCATAAATCAAATTCTGGACCTACATAATTCAAAATTATAATTCAAAAATTTCATAGCAAATGAGCAGAGATACATGGTAAAATCTCCTTTGTTAATTTTAGATAAGATGCAGTCAAAAATTATTTTCATTTCATCTTTTTTTAAAAGTCAAGTCTTTATACACAGTGGAGCTGTACACATCTCTATTGAGTCAGGCTTGCCTTCAGCCTTGGAAATAAACCTTTAGGAATCCTCCTGACCACTTGCAGCCACAGGAATACATATGGCATGTTTCCTGGGGAGCCAGGTCTCTGCCCAGGCTGCCTATGCCACTGTTCTGTATTCAGACCATGGGTGTCATTTTTCTCTCCCTCTCTCTTCTCTATACATCAACCTGAGATCACCTTAAAAAGACATTCAGAGCATGCTACTCCTCTGTTTCAACCTTTCAGAAAGTCCTATCGCAGGGTCCCACGAATCCTGAATGTGAACCGCCACAAGTGCGTGATCAAGCTTGCTGCACCCGCTCTTCATCCTCTGCCTTCATCATCATGCAGTAGCCTCAGAGGCCTCCTTTTTGCCTTTTGAACTCACCACTCTACCCACCTGGAATGGTCTTCCCAAATGTGTACGTGGCTAATTCCTACCACTCTTTTGGTTCAGCTTAAATATCCTTTCCTCTGAGAAAATTTTCCTGACAGGCCTGCAAATGAGAAGCAGGACCTCCTCCCAACACAATTCTCTCTCACGGTATGCTGTATCGCCTCCTTAACAATTTGCAGTGACGGATTTGTTCTTGTGTTTTGTAAGTTATGTTGAGCTCCCCCCGGACCATAATTGCCATGGGGAGGGCTTCCGTTCCTTTATGGTCCCCACTCTACACTCAGTGCCTATAGAGTGCCTGGCACACTCAGGGGCACAATAATAATATGCTGTCCAAAGAGATGACTGTATAATCTCCCTCCCTGACCCCCTTGGGAACTGTCAAAAAACTCCATTCTCTTAACCACTCACTTTACATCTATTGCAAGCTCCACCACATACTTTTAAGGTTGATTTAAAAAAAAAATAAATAAATCTTCTTTTCAGGAAGGTGTCTATAGTGGGTTGAAGAGTGTCCCCACCAAAATTGATATCCTCTTGGAACCTCAGACTGTGACCTTATATGGAAATAAAGTCTTTGTGAATGTAATTGAGGATCTCGAAATGAAATCATCCTGTTCAGGTGGGCCCTAAATCCAATGACTGATGTCCTTATAAAAAGAGTAGAGGACACAGAAAGACACAGACTCACAAGGAAGAAGCCATGCGAAGGCAAACACAGAGACTGCAGTGAAGCAGCTACAAGCTAAGAAATGCTAAGTAAGGATCACCAGGAGCTACCAGAAGTTCGAAGAGGCAAGCAAGTTTTCTCTCCTGTGGATTTTGGGGGAGAGTGGGCCTGCTGGCATCTTGACTTTGGACTTCTGGCCTCTACAACTGGGAGAGAATAAATTTTGGTTTTAAGCCTCCTAATCCATGGTAACTCATTATGGCAAGGCTAGAAAATGAATAGTGTCTAAGAGCGCTGGTGTTCTTGCGTAACCACTGTGACTTTTTTCACAAAATTACTGAACAAGAAACCGATCCAGAGATAAGGACCCATATTCATAAGTCAGTTTGAAAATTCACATACAGACACATAGGGGAATAAAAGAATCGGAATTTGGGAATTATGAAGGGGGCCATATAGGTTATTTTGTTCAAGCTTCCCACGATACAGATGCAGAGCATCCCTTCAGATGGTTCCCCGGCCTCTGCGGGACAAAAGGACAGTCACTCTTCCTCAGCACGACACGGAGGCAGAACTTTTGAGGGAAGCAGAATACGTGTCCCGCTGCTCACAGCTGACAGACTAAGTGCACTGACGGCGACAGCCGCACATGCTTTACAGTTTCACGGAAGGAAAGCAGCTATAGAGAGTAGGCGGCGTTGCGGTTGAAATGCCGACAAAATCTCGCCCTATTTTCCTTAAAACTAATTCAATTTTTGCAATAAGGAAATAATAGAAATATTATGCAGTGACATAATTTTATTCAATTATCTCTGCCCAAATACCTGCAGGAACAGGAGAATAGAGTTAATTTTCACACTTGTGACCAACACCCCAGTCAAATTAAGTTAGATCAACTAAGACTTATTGGGCACTTTTTTGGGGTATATGTTTTACTGAAGCAAAGCACAGATCTAGAAAAGTACGCGAGCCATAGCATATGCAGTTCGGAGAATCTTCACAAAATGAACCGCCGGTGTAGCCCGTGCCCAGATGACAGAGACTTAGCTGACCCCCAGGCTCCCCTCCTGCCCCACTGTAGTCACTGATGCACCAATGGCAGCCCCTCTCATGGCTTCTAACTCACTAAACTATGCTGGGTTTTATTTGTTTTTTGTCCGTGTGTGTGTGTGTGTGTGTGTGTTTGCTAAAATATACACACCATCAAAGTTACCACGTTCATCACTTTGAAATGTCTGATTCAGTAGCATCAAAAGTTCTGTCTGTTTTTGAATCTGGTATAAACTGAGTCCTACAGAATACACTTTCATGTACAACGTCTTCCATTTAGCACCTGCTAAATCAAGTCATGTCTCAGAAGAGCCAAAAAGTAATTGCCTTTTTAGGTATTTTATCCATTGAAGAAGAGCACCGGTGAAACTCTAAAATGGGTGGTTTTACGGGTTCAGAGGCCCCTGGAGCCGTGTGTTATGTACGTGTGCATTACCCATAAATGCAGTTTTAAGCCTCTCGAATCACTACCCTGCTGACCACCTCCACTCTGTGGGCAAAGTTCACTGTGTGTGGTTATGGAGCACTCAAATTCGAGGATCTGAGACCACTGTGAGAAGCACCGAGACTGATCCCTGGGCTGGACGTCACAGAAGCCCACGAGCAGATAGACGTTTCCTTCCTGGACCAAACAAGATGTAGAAATTCTCTTATTTTAAACCAGAAAGAAGTAAGGAGTGACCCAAGCTTCAAATGCCGCAATAGTGTCGATTAAATGAAAGCAACCCTATAAACGTGAACTTCTGATTTATACTGTGTGCTGTTTTAAAGGTTCTATGACATACAGTTTAATGACCTAATATAAAACATTTTTATTTAGCTTTATGGGCCTTGATCCACTAAATATCACATTCCCCTCTGCACCAAAGGTTGTGGAATGGTATTGTTCATCCTGTTTACGAATCCAGAGGACTCTTGGCCAATCTGCAGAAGCTCCATTGACTTATGCTCCCTGGGGCCCTCTTGTGGTCACTTCTCACCAGGGAGAAGATTCCTGTTTGCGTTCGGCTTCTTGTTCTGTTTACACAGATGAATAGGCAGATCACAGAGCAGGGGAACATCTCATACTCTGGTTCTTGGTCACGGTCACTTGTTATCCCAGTTAGATTCCCACCTATGAGTCCATTCTCTGCCCTGTTTTAATACCCTAGAATCTTCATTAAACGATGATCAGAGAGTTTTAAAATGGAAAAATGGTTGCCTATGACTAAAATAGGAGAATTCTCAGAGAAACTGAAGGGAAATAAAATCATATGCACATGTGAGGAGGGCAACAGGGAGCTAGGACATACTCTTTAGATAAGGAGTTATGAAATCATATGGAAGATGCTGATTTTTTTTTTTTTTTCATGACAGCCCCAAACAAAATCCCATCTTTCTCCCTCTTGCTGGTGAAACCATTTTGTGACAGCTGTGTCTCCAGTATGGACAAGGGTAATTGTATGGTGTTCCTAATTGGGCATCATACTTATTTATCTTCACCATCCGTCACACAAAGGACCTTGCCAAGCACAACATTCTGACCCTCAATCATAAGCCACGTGTGAGATTACAGAGGGTTCAGTGAGCAGCTGTCACCGCCATATCCTATTACATCTTCAAGAGCTTCCTTGCTGTCCACCAGTGAGGTCAGGAGCACTGCCCCTCCCCCCACTGTCCATCATGGGTGACAGGTGAGGGAGAGGACAGCCTCAGAATGGCAGTGCCCAAGGAAGCCTGGAGTTCACAAGGTGTAACTGATTGCCAACATAACAGATTGCTTGTTTCATATGCAAAGGAGGAAGGAAAAGAGGAGCCCCTGGGGACCTTGTGCTCTGAAACAGGCAGACACAGCCTGCAGGCATGGGGCAGGCAAGCCAGGGCCTAGCAAGGGCCTCCCCAGAGGGGTGAATCAGTAAACAGTGAACTGAGAGCAACGAAGACCCCAGCCCTGCATCTGCTCTCTAGTACTGAGCCACAGAGTGAGAAAGGACTGAGATGTCTGGGCCATTCCTTCTTTTTACAGATGAGGAAACAAAGGCACGGAAGGGTCACTACCTGATTCAGATCACACACCTGATTAGTGCCACAGCTGGAAGGAGAACCCAGTTCACCTGACTCATAAGCTAGAACACCTTTTACTGTATTTATGGCCTCCAAACCCAGAAAAAAGCAGCTCCCTCAAGAACAAACCAGTATGGAGTGTCGGCAGGTAACTGGGGGTGGGGGTGGCGGATTATACATTTAGACTATATGAATGGGCAAGAAACCTATGCACAGCCAACATACCTACGCACAGCCAACATACTGGCCGGAAGCAATTCAATTTTAGGAGGGCTATTTTAATTAGGAGTAGAGAGAGGACTGTAGGAACTTTCAGTGGCCCTCCAAAGTGAGCCTTCTTCATGTAGGATTATTCCATGAGAGTAGGAATTTCCTATAATGGAACGATTTGTAACACCGTTTTGCATGTTCAAATGCCCTAATAAAATTAAGAATTGGAGAATTTTATATTAAAAATAAATCTATCCTTCAGAAAGGAAAATTGAAGGGAGAAGGGGTTAAATGGCATGTTTCCTCCTCCAACCCACCCACCTCCCCCAAAGAGCAATTATG
The DNA here is from genome assembly GCF_023065955.2 of Ursus arctos. Classification (NCBI taxonomy): domain Eukaryota; kingdom Metazoa; phylum Chordata; class Mammalia; order Carnivora; family Ursidae; genus Ursus; species Ursus arctos. The sequence continues at coordinate 21,388,356 of NW_026622841.1, forward strand.
AGAGAGAAAGAGAGAAAGTATGAGGGGAGGAGGGAGAAAATGGGATTATCAGTACACATAGTATCAACTTAGAAGGAATCCTTAAGTAACATGTAACCAGTGAATCCTATTAATGGGATAACCAGTATCTAATAAATAGTCAAAAATGCAATAGGGGATGAGTGTGCCTACAAATAATCAGAATTCAAATAGACGAGACACTTATCTAAATTATCAAAAAGTTTTAACTCACTCAGCACCCAGATAGGATCATACCTTCACCCAACGTAGCACATTCCTTCCAGTTCAGTACACAATACACAACCATTTCTAAACCTTAAAAAAAAAAAAAAACTGTGATATTAATAAAAATATATGAGGCACCTGGGTGGCTCAGTCAGTTAAGCATCCAACTCCTGATCTCAGCTCAGGTCTTGATCTTAGGGTCATGAGTTCAAGCCCCACATAGATCTCCAGGCTGGGTGTGGAGCCCACTTAAAAAAAATGTTATGGAGCTAATTTTAAAAAAGTTACTACGCTTAATCAACTGCTTTCATTCTTGTTTGCTCTTTCTCACTTTGTCTTTTTAGCTGGGTTTTATATCATTATAAACACAGTGCTAACTGAAATTTTCAAATAATAATGCAATGCAATCAAAGTCTGTCCCAAAGTTATACTTCCTACGAAATGTGGCAGTGACTTCTCAGGGTTTAAATGCTACCTTGCCATGGACCCTGAGGTCAGACAGACCGGTTTAGCATCTTCATTCTGCTTCCTACTCATAGCGTGGACTCATCTGGTGAGTGGGCTGGGCATAATCATGGCATTTATCACTTAAGGCTGTTGCAAGGAGTTTATATATAACACACACAAAGTACTTAGGACAGTGTCAGGAACCTAGCAGTTTAGTGGTAGTACTTAAATAGACTAAAAGTCCCCAGATGATAGTTTGTAGTCTTAACACAGAGCCCAGGCAGTTAAATCCTCCTAAGACCTGCTCGCTTACTCAGTGTTTTCATCTTCCTTTCTTTCAAGTTCTTGCATGAACTTGTAACACTGGTCTGCTCCGGCATGGAGTAGGTTTTGATTATGCACGTCTGGCCAGCAAGAACCAAGTGCCTTCCTTGTACTGCACTTAGCACAGTGCCACATGCAATTACAAGCTCAACACTCCCATTCTGATGATAATGATGATGACAGTAACAGCACCATTGATGATGGCTAAGAGATGACAAATAACCTGAAATTCAAAACTTGCCCAAGGAGGGGCCCCCTCTCCCTAGCTCTGGGCTGAACACAATAAAAATGATCATCTCAATCATGGATGCAATTAAACACTTCCCGGCAGGAAGCTGAAAGTAAAAGATCCATTAAGTGCATGGGGGCTACCCCAGGGAGTATTTTGTGTCTTCTCATGCTGCAGACTGTGATTCAAAATATTAACAGGCCATTAAGCACCCAAAATCCCAACGGGTGCCCAGGTGGCCAGACTGGTGTCTTAAAGCTTTGCCCTTTTTGCTTTAGGTCTTTTTATTTTTTGTTCTCTCTCCCTTGCTGAAACAAAAGTTCAGTTTTGAACAGGTCCCTGGTTTCCATGGTTTTCTTGAACTCCGTGACTGCTAAGTGTAAGTCCTCCGGTCTTCTTTTGCATGGCTGTGTAAGCGCAAGTTAGCTACTGTCCTTTCTCTCTTGCCTAGTGTGTGGCAGTATTTGAATATCGTTAAGTTAAAGACAAGGTGTGCATGAGGAAAGGCCTGACCTAGAGCCACTGAAAGAATCTGGCATCATGTCCTCACAGCCCTGGGTTCTCTCCATTGCTGGCGCTTTCAGAAACAACCCAGCTAGGCTCTCAAGTGGCTTTATGTCCCAAATGTCTTATTTCTACCAATTAGGAAAATTAATTCAAAAGTCAAGAAGATGGAATGGAGGTCAGTGTATAAAGGATGAGAGTCAGGACAACTCAACAACAGTAACAAAAATATGTTTCCACAGGTGACAGGCCGGGGGGACAACTTGGAGGAGCTCACACAAACTCAGCAACTCATCACACTCTGAGCCTTTGAAACAGACGTCTCTTCACAGATCTCCCCTCTGCCTCTGCAAAGCAGTTTGCCCACAGGTTTGAAGCAGACCAATGAGATGATCAAATAACGTAAGGATGAAAGGCAACACTGGTAACTATGTAATGCTGGATTATGAAAATGAAGAGTGCCAGCAGGAATGTTTCAGAAAAACGAAGCTTCCCAATGTGACCTGATATTTTTCTGTGGAGTGCTGACCTTAGTTCCAGCTCTAAGTGTTTGTGGAATGTCTAGGATACTTAGTGCTTAAGGATTCTCACTTGCAGTATGTATAGAATCATATCTCCTTATGATCAGTCACACCTACATTGTAATAGACTCATTTTTCTCATCTGTACAATGGGGTAATAGCATATATGTCATAAGGTTATGCTGAAGGCTGAATAGGTAATGCATGTAAATCATTTAATATAATGTTGACATAGTGAGTGTTTTACAAATGGTTGTTATGATAAGTAGAACAATAAGATTACATTTATTTATTAATTTAATATAAATAAGTACCCTTAATTGTGTTACCTAACAGTTGGTGAATTTGAAAATTAAGTAGGTGGGAAAGTACTTTATTTGACTTTGATGACTTTGCTCATCCTCCTAGATGTGCGCAAGACTTATTGTTGCAGTGAAATTTAAATATATATAATCAATCGGCCTGTACTGGTCAGACACGCAGAACGGTCAGTGATTTCCCAAACTCCCTATGAAGAAACTAGCAGTGAGTGGGACACATGATAGGCCGATGCCACAAGGGACCCGAAAAATGGCATCTTGTCCCAGTGCTTTCCTGCTGGGTTAGAAGGACAAAGTGAGCCCGTGGTCGGACAGTAGCACCCCCATCATCTCCCAAATAAAGGCAGCACAGTCAAAGATGCTATGATTCTTGGAGCCATCCATTTTCTTCCCCAACATCTAAATCTGTAGCCAACGTCAAGTCTGAGAGTGTACCAACAGCCTTGGTGAGTAAAGATTAAACTTCAAAGACTAGAGGTTAAAGCCTTTGACAGATTGGTAGTGAATTAATTATTCCAGTTATCATTCAACAAAAGTTTATCGAGGAACTTCTGTGTGTCAGGCCATGTTCTCAGCATTGAGCATAGAGCAGTGAGACAGACAAGGTATGTGCCCTTATGTTCCTTACAGTCCAGCGAGGGGAAACAATCGACAACAAACTGAGAGTTATAATATAACAGTAACTGGTATACTATACACTTTCACATAAGGTCACAGCACAGAATGACTGGAACAAGGGTAGGACGTGCTGATTTGGGGTAGGGTGGTTTTCCATACGGTATAAAATTAAGTCTTTGACTTTTCTGTGCTCCCTGGCAGAATAAAGTTATGCTGTTGGATGCCATAGATCTTTTCCTAAGCAATCACATAAAGTCTTAAGGAGACCAGCTTCTGTCCTTGGTAAGCCTTTATTCCCAACCAACATCCTCTCTCCCATCCTTCTATCTTATATGTTAGGGGTGGAACAGGGAACGTTCATCTGGAAATGCAAAGCAGTTAAATCTAAGGTTAGTAAAATCTCTTTTCCATATGCTAAAAGAAATCCTTGCTTATTATAGAGAATTTGGAAAAGATAGTAAAGTATGAAGAAGAAAATTAAAATTGCACTCTCATCCACCAAGAAGACTACAAATAACATATTGGTGTGCTCCCTGCATATTGTAGTGGGTCTCTCTCTTTTTTGTGTGCACGCACTCACACAAGTCACAATGCACATTCTATTATCTTGCATTTTCTCTCCTTAGCACTACTAGTATATTCTCATGCAAAATAAAATTCTTCGAAGGTATTTTAATAGCTGCATAATATTCTGTCCTATGATTACACCATACTTTAATCAGCCGTGTCCATATGGATGACAAAGTAGACTATTTCTAATTTTTTACCGTTATTAAAAATAGAGCTGCAATCAGCTTCTATCTATCTAGCTATCTATCTATTTATCTATCTATTTATGTCTGTTCTGCCCACATCTTTAATTATTTCCTTAAAATAGATTGGAATGAGAAATACTGGATCAAGAAAAAGGATATCAAACATTCTTAAGGCCTTTGATAAAACTGCCAAATTGATTTCTGGAAACTTGGCCAGTGCAGTCTCACCAGCAATGTCTGAGAATGCCTGTTTCACCACACTCTGAAGAGCACAAATGCATTAATCCTCTTTAATTCTGTTATTTCAATCATTAAAAAAAAAATCTATCTCACTGCTATGAAAAATCTTATTAATTTGTTTATTCGCTGAATTGAAAAAGCTTCTTCAAAAGGATATGTGACCTTGGACTACTTATTTGAACCCTCTGAGGGTGAGTTTTCGCACCTGTAAAATGGAGATAATTATAGGTATCTTGCAGTCCAGGTGCCCTTCCAAGTTTAATAACAACAAAGTCTTTTGCTGGCTTGGTTGTAGGAAGGTAGGGCTGGACACAAAGAATGGAGCAAAATGCCAGAAAGAGACTGAATACAAAAGGAATCTTTCTTATGTGAGCTTGATCAGCATTCCAATTCCTAAGACTATAACAAGTAACAGTGGACAAGGGGATAGTTTTTGGTACGAGGCTATACAGAAAGTGTTCCCAGACCATGGTTTTTGGACCATTTAACCCAGGCTCCTTTTCCTCTAGCTCATATGAGAGCTCGATTACTTGGTAGGTTTGCTGCAATTCCATTGCATCACAGCATTTAAAAAAAAAAAAAAAAAAAAAAAATCAGATTTGCTTTCTCACATACACTCTTCTTTCCTTTTAGCCTTTTTATTTATCTTTTAGAACATTGTTGATTGGGACTCATATGAGCCAGGAAACAAATTTTTGACCTTCTAAAGCTGAGCTACCTACAGACTCAGATGCAGTGACCGTGACTGTGGCTGGGACAGTTCATGGCTGAGACTCAGAACATTTCAGAGACTATGACAGCTTCTTTTTGTTAACACCTGCCCCAACTGCTCTGCAGGTTGTCTATGCAAATGAGTGTTGACCTCTTTAGACACAGGGCCTCTGTTCTGAATGTGATCCTGTCTCCCAGGATTCTGGGTTAGCGTTTTTCAAATATGTTGACGCTACAGAAATTTTACATGTAAAAAAGTATGACAGATTTTTTGCCAATTCAAGACTAACTTGGAGAGATAAGAAGGGAAAAAGAGGGCCAGATACCACAAACTTTACTTTGTATCACTCTTTGAGAAATCGTCAAAGCTAGCACCAAAATGCAGGACTCTTATCTCCCTATCCAAGCAATGGCTATTAAGCAAATATGTAGAAATAATAATAAATCATATAAACGATACATTTAAAATTAAATATCACAGTAGAAATAGAGAAGTGTTAGTAATATATTCTCATTCCTTCTTTTTTTCTTGTTCCTCTCCTGTGTCACAGTAAAATAAAGTCCTACTGTTTCCACATCTAGTTTGTTAAAGCACGTGACTTTCTCCCTTTCATGCCCTTGCACACGCTGTTCATACAGCCTAGAGACCTTCACTTCCCGGTCCCCCGTACCCTCCCCCCTCCACATCATTTCTCTCCTGTTTAATTCCACTCCTCATTTATATCTCAGCTCAGACACTCTCTCTTCGTGAGACCTCCTCTGATCCCTTGCTCCTCACCTCAAGCTCAGAAAGGTATGAGTTTAATACTTTGCTCTTCTCAGAGCACTTTTCTCACCATATGTTTGTGTTTGCGCACTGTGACTATCCCTTTGTCAGCTTCTTAAGGCCAACACCTAGGGTTTTTCATCTCTTTCTCCCCAGTGTGTATCATGGGACCCGGTACAAGGCTTGGTGGTTGTGGGTGGAGGAGGGATGAGTAAACAAATGAAAAGATGTACATACGAAAGTACTGCTTGACCGGAGCGGGCAGCACCCTCAATTATTCTTGATTAGCAAATAATCTGCTTTGAGGTGAAGCTTAGACTAGAACTTGGTGATAAAGAAGAGAAATGAGCAGGATTCAAAAATAGCCTTCCAGAAACTTAAAATGTCCAAGGAAACAATGTTCACAAATAGCTATCAAGAAATAATGGAAACCTCATTATACTTGTAAAATATTTCACAAAATCCTAAAATATAACCATCACACCCTGGGTTTTCATAATAAATATAATTATCAAGTCTTGGTCTGCGGGACTCTTCTTGAGAGGGAAACTAGAGGACAATGATGAACCCAGGGCTGTTTTCTAAGTACTGTGTGAGGATCCAGAAGCCTCTTCATGCACCGGATTATCTGACCCAGACCTATGTCCCTAGAGTTCAAAATTCCAATGAATTTTTTAATATAAATGGAATTAATTTCCACTTTGGGATTTTATTATTGTCTAGATGTCAGTTTCGCTTTATAACATCTACACTTTTCTCAGTGACAGAAGCTCATCAGGCACTAGGAACAGAACAGACTTTGATCACGGCCTCATTACGATGTCTCTCAATGTTTTACCATCCTAAAATTTAGCAGTCAGCTAATGGGGAATCCTTCCTGTGCAGAGGTTACCCAGCTGCCTTAGGGTCTTTGTTATGATGATACACTGGAACGTAAAGTCCTTTTAGTCTAGTATGGAAAGAAAAGATTACGCTTTGAAACCCAGTTGTCTAATCCTATGATAGATTTTTAATAAATCATTAATTCATTTATCATTCGGCAAGAGTTTTTTGAGTACCTTTTGTGCGTCAGGCCACATTCTAAGCAGGGCACTCAGCTAAGTGACCTGTGCACCAACACACAGCTCAGTATGATAAATGTCAGACCAACATCTGCGTTTTTAGATTCTCAGTCTCGTGCCCTTTCCACTGGACACATTCCAAAGAGACCCTGTGCTTCCTGTAGGCCCCATTTTTCTCTTTCAGACCAATTATCTACTTAAGAGAGACATTTGACAGAAACCCCACCCTTCTGTGAAGACTACCAACGTGGGCATCAAAGGACTGTTGTGTCTGGTAATGGGATAACGCATACTAGAAAGGATCTTCACACAAACAGTAATGTATCTTTCTTCCCGTGTCAGCTTCCTTTCAAATACAAAATCCCAAATACCACATGTAAGAAGCATCAGAATTCCTAATATTCCTCTAGCCACCTAGCCTCCTTTCATTCTCCCAAAAATGCATATTGAGGTTGCTGCCACCTTTAATTAATCAGTCTGAAAAATGGGAATTTTCAGAGATCAAAATTCATATTGGGACAGCCATCTTTATCTGAGAAACTGATAATTACCCACTCCTATCTCTAAGACAGGGATAGATATGAACTGTACTCAGAAAGAAATGAGACAAGTATTTATATTGTTGTATGAAAGCCAGCCTTGTTATTTTATAGTCACACTTAGCATAGCATAATTCTTTAAGGGGATCCTTAGAGACCATGCCAGAGACACAGCTGTGGACACAATGCCCAGGATAATTTCACCACCTGGGAACCAAGTGCCCCAAAGCTTCATATTAAGATGCATGAAGAGTACCAGAGGCATGATTAGTCATAAATTAGGGCCAGAATATAAATGGCCAGGCTGCAACATATCTTCCAGCTCAAAGAAAAGACATGACGGAGGCTAAGAGAAAAAGATTGAAAGAAAATCCTAAAAGTCTCTTATACCAACAGACACAAAGGTTGAAAAGGCATCAGTATAAGCAAGAAGCCAAGTGTGCAGGGGCACTCTGAAGCCACAGAGTAAGAAATAATTTACGTGTGTGACAAAAAAAAAAAAAAAAAAAAAAAAAAAAGATAAAGGCCAGCCTGTTTAATACCACCATAATCCTGACTCGATGGCTGATAGTTAGTGTGTTGTTTGTGTATCAAGAGGGCATGCCATTTATTTCATTTGCAACGTGGGCTTCAACACCCAAGTGCTTCCAACAAGCTCAGGCTCTTGAGCAAAAGCTTTCAATCACCATCTTCATTTAATAAAGCTTGAACTTTGAGGATATGAGGAGAACATCTCTCGTAAATGCTAAATGTAATTGGAAACAGTCTCTATATAATTTTCCTTAAAAAAATAACTGTGACTGCCTTTGAAAGCCTCAAGTATTTATTTATTAAGTCAGGACCCTAATTTGTAAATAAATAAATTACCAGCTGTCATCTTTTTTTTTATTAAACAAATGGGCTATCCATGTTATAAGGACATAGGGCAGATAATAAATTGTGTCATGCAAAAACAGAATATTTTCCTTTAATGTTAGAAGATAGATAATTATTATATTTGAATTTCATCATGTACAAGGGTTGAAAGTTTTATGTGTATAGTGACAGAGACTCAAAATGGTATCACATTATATTTATAAAGCTCACTCATATCTCTGAACTACTTTAGACCTAGTTTTATAGGATCATAGGATGTTAGCATTATAAGGGATCCTTAAATAATAGGAAACTTAACTAGTAGCATGCAACTACTCAGACTTAGTATAAGAATGTAGATCAGCTATTTCCTACATAGCTCTTTGATTCCAAATTGACACTGGGAAGTGGAAAATGGGGGAGAATATCAGATCCTAGGGATCTACTCACAGACCCTTGGGCCCTGTGCAGTGACTTTCCATGTCTGTCCACAATTTAAGCATGAGAAACATAGAAACTTTTTTGTTGTTGTTCTTTTTTTTATCTGCCTAGGTTTTTTTTTTTCTTTTCTTTTCCATTTGATTCCATTTCCTTTTAGTTTTAACACAAGTCATGTCATCTGAACACATTTTCCAAAAAGAATCCTTTGTAATAATTTTAAGGTAACAAATTGACCTGACATGATAAAAAAAAAAATAAAAAACAAAAACAACAACAAAAAAAAACCTCCAAAGAAGCAGTGTGAAAACAAGATGACGAAACCCATAAAATCCACCGACATTCCCAGAAACATTTTTATGAGCTACCCGCAGCCCCCTATCATTTACCTGTGCTCCCTGATGCTCAAACCTGGCTTTGCCTTGATAACTTTGTGTAGAGTTTTGGAAGAGTGAAGAGGTTAACGAGAAAGGCCATTTTCATATTGGAAATAAAACTAGATGGTCAGTGTCGTAAAATGTCATTAGATAGCCTGTAAGACGAGGTCTGTGAAGATAGCATCAGATTTGACAAATGGAAAATCATTAATGTTATTTTCTAGAAAAGAACCAGTGAGGTGATGGAGGCACCCAATTACAAGGGATAAAGAAGGGTAGACTTTTCTGTCTAAAAAGAAAGACTGGAGATGAGGCAGTAAATAAAGGACAGGCTAGGGCCAAGAAAGATTTTTGTTTTGTTTTGTTTTGTTTTGTTTTGTTTTGTTTTGTTTTGTTTTGGAGTAGAAGTAACATAGGTAATGTCTATGGGGAAGGAGCCTGTAGAGAATGAGATATCAGAAATTAAAAGACTAAAAAAAAAAAAAAAAGAGTGAATAATCGATGAAATGTTGCAGGAAAGAGCAGAAGGGTGCAGTGAGAGTGACTGGCCATGGATTAGAGAAAGAAAAGCTCTCCCTCCAGTCCTAGAGAAAAAGTAGTGAAGTGGGTGATAATGTATACAAGTGTCCATGTATGATGATAGATAGATGAAATAGCTTACCTCCAAGAATCTACCTCAGTTTTTATTACAAAATAGGCAGAAAGTTCCTTTGAGATTTTAAGATAGCTGTTAAAAAAAGGGGACCAATATCTTGTAAATGTATGGTCCAGTATTGTGGAAGCCAAAGAAAGATGGTGACGATAGATTTGTGGTAGCAAAATTCTGATAAACAGCTGAATGTCCTGAAGGCAGTTATAGACCCTAGAAAGCAAATGATTGGCTTGACTTAAGGATGACAGTTTGCAGTGTGAAACCCCCACAAGGCCAAAGGAGCAAGAATTTGGGGATGACAACACAAAGGGGATGAAGTGGGCCATACCAGATCTGGTCTAGATGGAAAGGAAATATACCACATTTTTTTTTTAAGTAGAGAAACTCCAGTACTGAGAAATAATAAGAACATTAAACAGAAATATGACAGGAAAAATAACATGTTGGAGAATTAAAGAGAGTGTTATTAATAACAATGTCATGACAACAAGCATGAATAGGACTAACCCAGAAAAAGTAGAACATATAGGAACCATACTCAAGGGTGCAGAGAAGACAGTCATTGGACTGGCAAAGATTAAGGAACTTGATCTTGTGACTAGTTTTTGGATGGTCCGCAATGCAAGTAAGAGTTGGGATGATGAGGATGAGCATGGGCTATATTGTAAACGCTCAGTGAATTTGGGAGAGGGATGACAAGGCGGGTTGACAACTACAAGTAAGATTGGAGTCTATATGACAGTATGGCAGGAACATCAAAGAAGAGATAATGGATTGAGCCAGAAAAAGGGAAGCAGTCAGAAGAAAACGATGAAGAACTAAAAATAATAAAGACTATACAATAATTTTGTGTCTCACAGTATACAGGGACTAGGAGCGGAAGCAGCAACCATTCAAAAGGGGCACTGTTTCATTACACAAAAATTAAGAGGTGGAAAAAGCACTGGTCTCAGAAACATTTTATGAGGATCAGCCTCTTCTCTCCTTTACTAAGAGAAAACATGTAACCTGGTGTGAAGGGGGAAAATATGCTTGTCACACATGATATTACCATAGTTTATTACAGCATCTACATTTTCATTATATTGCCTACTGGGTTGGGAGGAGGGAAACTCCCACAGCTTATGTGTGTATTTCCAACTGCTGATAGTTTTCCTATTGGGCTCACAGAGAAAGAAGCTCCAGGCTATGGCCTTTGGGCACAGGTAATGAGAACACAACCATTTTCTAGGCTGTTATCACTACCCTCTTTCAGGATACATAACATTTCAAGTATCAATGCTACTGTAGCTAGGACAGCAATAGAAAAGCACCAGACCTTGTTAAATTAAAAAAAAAAAAAAAATTCTAACTGTATTAGCAAAGTTAAGGTGAAAATACTTGGAAAGATTTTTTAATACAATATATACTTGATTGTATTGAAAAATGGATTTCTGCCATCTATTATATTAGATAAGTCCTTATCAGAAGTCACCATGTGTTGCTTAACTAGAAAATCTCCCAAACAATATTAGTCATTGATCAGAGGCTATCATAGATACAACTCACCATGTCCGATGAAATTTACCATGACAATATGGTTGTTATACAGAGCTTTGTACAGGTTTAATTATTAACTCCCATTGGAGCAATATGTGATTGTGCACTGGCAATGCTAGTCAATCAATACCATGTGCTGCTACTTGGGGCAGTAAGTGCCTGTATGTTAAGGTACACGGATGCAATCACAATGATTACCTCTGCCCTGGCAATTCCTAACGTGCTTCCATTTTCAAAATATCTGAGCCTTTGTAAGCTGATTCTGGCATTTGGCCCAGGAAGAACTCATCCACATTTTAAGATTTCAAGTTTATTTCTGAATAATTGTATATAAGAGACTCAACAACTACTCATTGAGTATGAGTGGAAAGTGATGTGTGGGATAAAAAGAATCAAGTTTATAGTCTTGCTTAGGGAAAAATTATACCTACAAAACTGTATTAGCCCATATCTGAGACAATCTATGTACATGATAGAAAAAATATAGCGGATGTTCATGAGAAGGGGCCTGTGGGGAGAAAGTTCAGTTAGTAAGTACAGAGGTGGGACATAAAGTGGATGTGGAATGATAGAGGAAGTTTGAGTTGGAGACCATGGAGGGAAGAATTTGTGTGTGTGTGTGTGTGTGTGTGTGTGTGTGTGTGTGAGAGAGAGAGAGAGAGAGAGAGAGAGAGAGGGAGAAGGATATCTTCCAAAATGATAACTTATAAAACATTTACTATATTTTATGATGTGTGTACTTTTTACATAAATAGATTATGGTGAGTCTTGAAATTATAGACTCACCACTCAAAAGAAGACTAAAATATATATCGACCCACTCGTAATTTACACATGAGGAAACTCAGACTCAGATTTATCCAAAGTGATATAGATACTTCAATGGACAGAAATAACACAACTTTGTGAATATATTAAAAACCAGTGAATTGTACATGTTAAATGAATGAATGTGAATTGTATGGTATGTGAGTTATATATCGATAAAGCTGTTACCAAAAAAAGGACAGAACTGGGGATATGAGACTAGATCATGTCTGCTGGCTTCCAATTCAGAGGGAAAAAAAAAATCCTAATTACCCTAACAGAATCAGGATACAAAGTAGCAAATGATTAAAACCTGCCACAAACCTCAAGGTGCCTATCTTTCTTATCCCTCAAGCACCACAAAAGGCAACTAACTATATTTGCCATAGATATTAAGCACAATCATGTTTGGGGAATTCACCAACAAATAGCCTACACATTACATTTCACTTGTCATTTTTCCTGAATCACTGATATTCTGATTGCTAAATTCATGAATGATCCAACACATCTGGAATGAATAACTATCTTGAAGTTCTTCCTCCTAAAGGCACTTGGATACTGGTAGTTATACCATCAGACTTATCATTGGTGCTGCCATGACAGCTAAACCTTGCATGGGGAGAGGGTAGGTCTGGATATAGTCTCCTCAGCTATCTCAGAGAAAATTACTGAACAAAACCCTTCAGATGCCATGACAATATCCATGGCCACATGGGATTTCTTGACATGATACCCTCAGTATGAAGCCATCCCTAGCCTGATGGCTGCACAGTTGGTTAAGGGTAAGGTCTCAGGGCCTACTTCCAGCCAGCTTGTGCTCTAAGAGCTCTGAGGCTCATGCCTGTAAAGTTAACCTATACACGCTGCCCTCCTCACCCAATTCTGGAACTGACATTTTCTGATTCTATATATGCATGGAAGATTTTACTCAGGCCATGGGGTAATTCTGTGAATTCATTTTCCTTTAAAGTTGATACTAGGAGAAGAATTCTTACATTCATTCTGTTATTTATTTATTCATTTATTCAAGAACATGTAACTCACTCCACATGATTTGGTCCTGTCCTAAGGATGGCCATGCCATTATATTTCCTATGTCCTGGAAGTGTCCTTTTTTAAGACCCTCATCTTTCACATAGTTGATTAAAAAAAAAATTTAAAAAAAGAAAATATGTTTTTTTTTTTTTTAAGATTTTATTTATTTATTTGACAGAGACAGAGACAGCCAGAGAGAGAGGGAACACAGGCAGGGGGAGTGGGAGAGGAAGAAGCAGGCTCCCAGCGGAGAAGCCTGATGTGGGGCTCGATCCCAGGACTCTGGGATCACGCCCTGAGCCAAAGGCACACGCTTAATGACTGAGCCACCCAGGCGCCCCAGATAACATATTTTCAAGAACCATGGGAGCATGATAAAGAGAGAGTGAGAGATGCCAATGAGGTTGGAAAAAAGACCAACTCTGTAAACCATCATCTGATAATCAGAGACAGAGGTGAGATCCTTACTACCTCAGAAAAAAAGGAGATAGGAAAATCTCACCAATTCATCCTCGCTCCCAAACAATTATGTATTATTTCTTAAACAGGTCAGCTCTGATGCAGACACATTATTTAATGAGGCAGAGATAAGTTAATAATCTTTACAGAGTTAAAGGATGAAAGAGAGTCACAGCAAACAATTTTCAGGAAGCTCAACATTACTGGATCAAGTAAAAATGCTGAGTCTTTGTTGAACATTGTGAGCATTTCAGATTGTTCAAAAGCTGACTGTTGTAACAAGGCTGAGGGACTTTGCATCATTTAGTTGGTATCTGAGACTAAGGAAAAGTACTTACTCCCTAAAATCATTTAGTTGCTATCTGAGACTAAGGAAATGTACTTCCTCTCTAAAATCAGGGTTTTTTTTCAAATGTTTGTGATTTGGGATTTAGAGAAAGTGTTGCTAAAATTCTATCTTAAGAAAAAACTTCAAAGAGTTTGTCCTGTTTTGTGTTTTGAGAAGGACACATGCATACATGAGGACGATTAGAGCCATTCATCATTGCTGCTCAGGGATGCCTCCTACTTCTCAGCTGACCTTTCTGCTTAATTTCTAATTGTATTATTACTTCTTAAAAGATTTTATTGGATGAAAGGAATCATTTCTTCATAGCAGAAGTGGAGTTAACACAAGGCACCCAATTCAACCTAGGCCTTCTGACACTTGAAGAGTGGTATCTGGGCCTTGATTTCTGCCTTATTCCAAAATTAGATTAGATTTCACAGAGATGAGTAAGGTAGGTGACCTTATTGTATGAGTGTGAATTCAAATTAAATACAAAACTGAAAGCAGATGATACCCTTTAATGATAATGAAGAAAAATATAGGAAAATATAAGAAGGTGCCTGTTACATCCAAAATAGATTCTCAATCATACTTCCAAAAATGTCTTCCAGAAGGCTTAAACAGCTGTTCTTCAATGGAATCTCTTGGATCAACAATTATATTTCATATTCAATTTTATGTTTAGTAGTATGGCATTTGTGATTTCTCTATTTAACAATCCACTTATATCTAAATACTTTTAAATCCTGTACTCAAAACCCTTATTCTGAACGCTAAATTATTTGTGTATTTGTGGCAGTGTGAAGGCACTTTCAGATGAAAGCTTCAAACAAATAAAAAAAAAATGCTATTTCTTGATAAATGCACACACTAAAGTATGTTCACACATATGTTTTAAAATAATTGTCAGCATTTAATGAATATTGTCTTCAAAGTGTGAAGCATCCTTAAAATTAGACACATTTATCTAATAAAGAACCAAAAGGTGGGATCATGCAGGGCTTTGAAGACTTTCTAGTCCACCATTCATCGATTAATTTAAACAAGGCAACTGCCCAGAGAATTCCTTAATAAATATGATCTATTTCTTTTTCTTTATTTCTTTCCTTCAACCACAAACTAGGCTGTCAGGTGGTAGCTCAAGCTTAACAGGACATCTGGAGCAGAGGGATGGAGCTAAATGGAATCCATAACAGCTAACCCCAAACTCTGAGAATGAGGGCAAAACAGAAAGACCTGATCAGTTTGGTTCTGTCTCCAGAATGAAGTAACATTAGAACCTCTGTGCTCCAAAGTTACCCATACACTTAGAGTCAACACCCTGTCAACCCTTCTTGAGAACTCTGTCCTGGATGTGGCATTAGGGGCTGAGTCTCCATCTTCTCATTTGGGGGGAAAAGACCCAGATAAACAATGAGAGCTAAATGGAAACACACAAATATATTCTAAAACGGTGACATAGGAAGAATTAATTGCAGTAGAAAGGATTAGCCAAAGCTTCATGAATGCCAGGTCATTTGACCTGGGTCTTGAAATAAAAGTAGTCTTTTGGGCAGTAAGATCGGGCACAGTGATAGCAACAAATTATGCAAACAAAGACCACGTTAGAGCAAAGCAGATCGTGTGGGACTGACAGGTTCCACTAAGTCAACTCACAAGCTCGCTGCATCAGACATACTTGGGGACGTGGCTGAAAATCTAGTTTCTAGATTTGTCTGATTCTGTAAGTGTGAGATGGGGCCAGGAATCCACTGCACAGTCAAGTTGGAGAGTTATCTTGTGGGGATGGGAAATAGGATAAAGTAACATTAAAAAGGCAGTTTGTACCAGCTCAAGGAGAGTGTGAGAAGACCACAGAGTTTGAGGTTTTTTTTTTTTTTTTTCTTCTGTAGACAGAACGGAGGTTCTTGATTATCCTAGTCCATGATATTTTGACTTTAATAAAAACAATTGGTAAAGTCAGAATATTTCTCCTCAGAAATATATATATATATATATATATAAAGTATTTTTTTAGAAGATCCTTACCATCAAAAACATTTAAATATCATTTGTGAACATAAGGATGAAAACTTCTGAGTAAAAGGCCAGAGTTACAAGGACACACACATATACACAAGCAGGAAACTTACTGCAACAACAATAGTTAGATGACTATCTCAGTAATAATGGCTTTCTGTCTCCCAGACGCAATGACAGGGTCACTCCAGAGGCATGGGATGCTATCTACCGAGAGACTGAAGGACCCTGGAAGGTTCTTGTCTCTATCACTAACTTGGGCAACCTTTCTGTGCCTCGGTCCCCTGCTCCGTGAGAACACAGTAATAATGCCTGATGAGTATCACATGACCTGGCAAGAATCACAAGAAAAAGTAGGTAAGAGAACTTCATTACATTAAATTAGGATATATAAAACCCTACATTATATGGAGAAGCATCATTCAGTGAAGTGTTTCCAGGGAATACTTTCTGATCCCTGAGTTCTAAGGAAATAATCCCACTTTCAATACCTCTTCAAAATATATGTTTAAAAAAATGTATAAAAGGGATGGAGCCTTCCTGAGATGAGCCATTCTGCCAGAAGCCTAAGTCCCCAGGGTACCCTGCAGCTGATCCCTCCCTTCCCATGGCCACAAAGAAGAGAGCAGATGCACAGAAGAGAGAATTGAGCAGCTTATCACAGAAAATCTAATTTACAATAAAATAAGAACATGTGCCAACGTAAAGCCGGGGCTGGAGAAGAAACTTTCTCGAAAACCTATTTAACACAAATCCGCACATGGTGAAAATATTCCCAAGTTATCAATCTTTCACTAAGGCTCCCACTGGATGCTGGCTGGCCCCACAACTGTGTTTCTCCCCTGCTGCTCAGGTCCCCCCAGGAGAAAATCTGTCAGCGACTTGCACATTGCTGATTTATGAACCATAAATCATGTGCTGCTAAATACTACCTTAAAACTATCTCTTCCAATCTTTTCAGTTCACATTCAGAAAAATTAAATCTCTCCTCTTGACATAATTCTGGGTTTTATTGAAGACACGAACAGCCAGGATTCTGCTCTTTGACCTTCTGTCATTTGACATGAACAGACTACTGTCGTTTAATACTTGATGGGTATCACAGGGCAGAAAAGTCTGCATGTTATCCACCTAAATAAAGAATTACATAACAAATCACAGCCTTGGAATTGGATTTGCTCAATTCATGCTCATAAAGCAATGCAAAGTCCTCATTTTTAATTCCCATTTTAAAACTGAGGATAGCCAGGCCCAAAGAGGTTAAGTAATTTGCATCTAAGATGTCATAGTTAATTTTTGGCAGTGCCAGAACTATGCTAGATAATGCCTGAAAGGAGGAGAGGAGGCAAGAAAGAGAACAGCAAAAGTCAGTCCTTTCAAAAGGAATGTTTTATCTAAGTTACAGCTGATGTCCAGTCTACAGGATTTTCTCTCACACAAGATCTGATTTTCCAAGCTACCCAACCCAGGGAGATAACCCCGTTCCCCCAGCAGGTGTCACTGTGGTGTATGAAAGAGCGTCGCTGACCTGCCCCAGAAATTACATTCCCTATTTCTCAGATTGTTCCGCATGTATGTATAGAGTCAGTAGAATTATATGTTATAATTGGAACCTTAGATATTTTCTAATTCCTCAGTTTACAGACAAGAAATTAAGGCATAAAAATATAACTTGTCCAAGGTCACACGTCTATAGGCAGTCAGGATTAGAATATGATTCCCCTGAGACTCCCTTCTAAGGACCACCCTTTCCTTACTCAGCTCTCAGCTCTCCCTCCTCGAATTCTTGTTCTTGCTGGCCACCTGGTGTCTAGGGCTCCTTTACCTGCAGGGAAGTCTTCTGCAACTCTCCCTCTCTTAAGAATGGAAGGAAAATCTGTAGGAAGAAGCATTTTAAAAATAGAAAAAAAAAAAAAAAAGAAAAAGAAAAGAAAGAAAGAAGAAAAAACCAGCACTAAGACCTTAAGTTCCTTCTTTGAGACATGTCCTCAGTTAACCTCACATCTAGAACATTTAGGAATTCTATAGTCACAGGAGAGTGAACCATTTGATCCAAGTCTTGCCTTTCCTATTTTTTTTTTCTTTTTAACTACTAACTGAACTGTAGATTTCATTTGGAGTAACCAATTTTTATACGGGTATTCTTTTTCTATCAGGACTCAATTAAGGATTCCACACTGCATTCAGTTGGCATGCCTCCTCAATCTCCACTGGTCTGTGATAGTTTCTTAGTCTTTCTCTTTTTATGACTTGGGCAGTTTTGAAAAGTACTGGTCAGGTATTTTGTAGAATGCCCCTCAGTTTGCCTGATGCTTTTCTGATGCTTAGACTGGGGAAACAGGTTTGGGGAGCAGTACCACAGAGTTGAAGTTCCCTCTTCATCACATCCTACTGTGCATGCTATTAACACAACTTATTAATGGTGATAACCTTGATCACTTGGTTAAGCTAGTGGCTGGTGGGGCTTTCCACGGTGAAGTTACTGACGTTTCCCTTTCTACACTCTACTGTTTGGACGAGGATAACTAAGTCTACTCCACATTTATATTATCTGGAATACTGTTATAAGAAGGATCTGTGACCCCCCCCCCATATTTATTTATTCATTAACTGCTTATTTATATCAGTACGTACTTGTGTGTATGTATGTATATTTTTATACTTTGGGTTATGTAAATTTGGGTTGTAATCCAATACCACACTACTTATTTTCTTGCCCAAATGTTCTCAGTTCTGGTAGTTGGGAGATCTTCTGAGTTGTTTCCAGTGTTCCTTTGACATCTTCTTATTTTCTGAGCACTTCTTTGCTTTCTGGCACTACTGGATGCTCCAGGTTCATCTTTCACTTTCTCTGCCCAGCTTTAAAATCAGCTATTTTTCCAAGGAGCTCTGGTTTCTTTCATTACATAATGGTGTTTAGAAGCCAAAATCAAGGTGCTGGAAGTGCTTGTTGCTATGGGCATGTCACTGCTTCTAGCCCCCCACCACAGACTGAGCTTGGACACAGATGTATGCACGATGGCCCATGTACACACACATACACAATTATTTCTGAATATCTATCTATATTCAACTAATCAATTTCTTTTTACTGATAACTCCCATTCTAAACCAATACCATATGGTCCTTTCCAGCCTAGTCTCCTTGATTATCTGTAACTTTCTAACACTAGGAAATCTGACTCTCACCACACACCATGTATTAAGGCTGGAATTCTGTTCCTTACCCAAACTTTGTATGTTGAAGTCTTAATACTCAGTACCTCAGAATGTGACCTTATTTGGAAATGTGGTCTTTAAAGAGATGATTAAGTTAAAATGAGATCATGAGTGTGGACTCTAATCCAATATGACCAGTGTCCTCATAAGAAGAGGGAATTAGGACACAGGCACTCATGGAGGAAAGAAAACGTGAAGACACAGGGAGAACAGCTATGGAGAAAGGCCTCAGAAGAAACCAACCTGCCAACACCTTGATCTTAGACTTATGGTCTCCAGAACTGTGAGGAAATATTTTTTGTTTGCTTGTTTTTTAATCTACCCTGTCTATATACTTTGTTATGAAAGCCCAGTGAATACATACAGAGACCGTGTATAGAAAGGAAGGTTGACAATACAGAGAGAGGAAAAGTCGCTAGTATAAGGTCATAACTAACAGGAGTACCAAAGTCTTCTGATTTCTAGGCCAGAGACGCTTTTTTCTAAAACAGCACATTTCTATCCAACAATTTTGTTTGTTTGTTTGTTTTGTTTTCTGTAACCACACTTATTATTTTTGGCCTCCGATTTTGTGAATTTGATTTACTCACCTGAAAATGCATACGGTATAACTACAAGTACCTTTCCACTGTGAATTTAGAAATGGGATAAATGAAAAGGGCTTCTAAAAAGTAAGCTCAGAATGCAGCTAGTTAACAACAGAAGCTATTCTGGAACTTCTATATGTTAGAGGTTTACAAGGTACCATCTGGTTACTGTGGAGGCTAGGGAACTTCCCTTGAAGTTTTATTTGCAGCAACTTACACTGTACAGAAAAAGTAAGATACCTGGTAAAGGTGCGTTTGTCTGCATTTGATGTAAGATTGAAAAATCAAACAGCATTACCCTGTCCAAGAATGTTATTGCTTTCTGTTTGGATGATTTGAAGAAGGGGCTAATACCCTCCTCCCAAGCCCCCTGTTGGCACTGGCACTGATTCCCAAACTACTACCCATCCCCACAAGCTCCCATGACTAACAGTGGATTCTTGATAGAGTAGCAATTGCAGGAATTATAATCTGTGAATTCAGGAATAAAGGAAAGATTTGGTGTTTGGAACAAAAAAATCACTAAAAAACCAAGTTAATTAAGAAAGAATATTCCAACCCCTCCTACTCTTCTTTTCTCTAAAGTAATTAAGGTGAGGTCAGTTATGAGCAAAGATACCTTAATGAGGTAGAAAGATTCTCAGGCCCAAATTATACTTGAATGCAGAAAGATTCTAACCTGGATAGGGTGTGTGTGAGGTTGGTCAAGAGCAGAAGCATGGGGAAAGAGGGTAGAGTGGGTTAAACCATGTTCCCCCAAAACTAACTTCCCCCCAAATCCTAATTCTGGTACCTATGAATGTAACATTATTTGCAAATAGGGTCTTTGCAGATGTAATCAAATTATGATGAAAGCCATACTGGATTAGGGTGGGCTCTGAATCCAATGACTTGTGTCCTTATACAAAAAGGAGAGAACTCACATGGAGGGAAAAACACTCTGTGTCTATGGAATTCTAGATAGGAATGATTCAGCTATAAACCAAAGAATGCCAGAGATTGTTGGGAGCCACCAAAATCAAAAGAAGCAAGGGAAACTTCTTTCCTAGAGACTTCAGAGGGAGCATGGCCTCGTTGACACTTTTCATCTTTCTAACTGAAAGGATAAATTTCTGCCTCTTTCAAACCATTCAGTTTTTGGTATTTTGTAAAGCCAGCCCTAGGAAGCTGGTACAGAAAGAGTTTTGGAAAGAATTTCTATTGAGAAATGAGTCACTCTTGGCCAGGGAACTGATGTTCCTGGCAAGGTGATCTCTAAAGAGGAAACAGTGCCTCAATCTCCCACCCTTACCCCAGGCCAAGGAATGCCTCTTACACTCATCTAGTCAACTCTCTTCATCCTGAGCCCATGGGCATCGCCAAGTTGTTAATGCCTGCCTAAAGGGAATAAATGTACGAGTTATGCCAACAGAATATTCTAAAGTACATGGTAGTGACCTTTCTCATTACAAATTAATAAATTTGTCTGTGTGTTTTGCTAATACAAATATTCCCCTGAGGGACAGACCTGCTTATGTGATAGCTACGTCAGGTTTGAGAGCTTACAAAGCTCTGATTTCTGACATCAGTAAATTCACCTCCCTGAGAAGTCTTTTGGAAAACAACTGCCAATCTTCTTGACTAAGGCACCATTCATACCATTCAACTCTCTCTCTGTCTCTTTTTTTTTTTTTTTTAGAACTCTACAGAACGGATTTCACTTCCTTCTGACTCCTTCTAGTACTTTTTCTGTAATTAATTAAGGTTATTTCATTGTATACACTGACTTATACTTTGCACTTATTTTTAAGGAGCCTAATAAGCTCCATCTCTACCAGTTACTGCCTGTCTTATCGTGGGGATAATGTTGAGTCCCTCAGAATCTTAACTTCCCTGCTGATAAAGTCAGAATAATAATGACTACACACAGAGGGCACCCGCGAGAGAGCGGACTGAGACCAGTGAGCCGTGAACGCGCGCGCCACCAGGCATCTCCCGGAACACCGGAATCCCGGTGTGCTCACGGGATCCAGACTGAGACCGGGAACTCCCGGAGCGCGCGTGGGGCGGCTGGCGGCTGGCGGGCCACCTGCACAGGGGAGCGGGCGGACTCGCGGTCGGCACCCGCGAAACAGCAGACTGAGACCCTGAACCGGGTGCGCGCGCCACCAGGCTTCTCACGAAACTCCGGAATCGAGGTGTGCTCACCGGGCATAGACTGAGACCGGGAGACCCGGGAGCGCGCGGGGCGGCCGGTGGCTGGCGGCATTAGAAACACAAAGGACAGAGACGCGCCGGCCCTGGAAGTGAGGGCAGGGACGCCGGGTGTGGGGCGCACATCCCGGGACTCCGCAGGGTTGAGCAGCACCAACAGTAACAGAGTTAAAGTGGCCAGAACATCAGTGGAGAACGGGCCGCAATCCCTCTGTTCTGCGACAATGCAGCCTCTGCTGCTCTGACTCTCAGAAGAGGCATAGCGGGCCGCCAGGGAAAGCCGCCAGAGAACAAAAGCCTGGAAATACCGGCTCAGAGAGTGCCCATCCCCATCCTCCCTCGCAGGGGACACGGAGACTCTAACCAAACAGGGTTGCCTGAGTATCGGCGCGGCAGGCCCCTCCCCCAGAACACAGAAGGCAGGCTGAAAAATCAAGAAGCCCACAACCGGAGGCGCCTGGGTGGCGCCGTCATTGAGCGCCTGTCTTCGGCTTAGGGCGTGATCCCGGCGTTCCGGAAAGGAGTCCCTCATCGGGCTCCTCCGCTGGGAGCCTGCTTCTTCCTCTCTCACTCCCCTGCTTCTGTTTCGTTCTTGCTGACTGTCTGTCTCCCTCTCTCAGATAAGTAAATAAATAAAATCTTTAAAGAAGAAGCCCACATCTCTAAGATCCCTATAAAACAAGAGGCACGGCCTGGGACCCAGTCAATAATTTTGGGCTCTGGAAACCCCGCAACCTCTCTTCATCAGAATGACAAGAAGGAGAAGCCCCCCCCAGCAAAGAAAAGACAGTGAGTCACGGGCCTCTGCCACAGAAGTAACGGATATGGATGTAACCAAATTATCAGAAATGGAATTCAGAGTAACAATGGTCAAGATAATGAGTAGACTTGAAAAAAGTATTCAGGAAAATATTACTGAGAATATACAATCCCTAAGGGCGGAAATGAGAGCGAATTTGACAGAAATTAAAAATTCTATGAGCCAAATGCAGGCAAAACTAGAGGCTCTGACGGCCAGGGTCACGGAAGTGGAGGAAAGGGTTAGTGAATTGGAGGATGGGTTAATAGAGGAAAAAATAAAAATAGAAGATGGTCTTAAAAAAATCCACGCCCACGAATGTTGGCTACGGGAGATTACTGACTCAACGAAACGATCCAATGTTAGAATCATCGGCATCCCTGAGGGGGTGGAGAAAAACAGAGGTCTAGAAGAGATATTTGAACAAATTGTAGCTGAAAACTTCCCTAATCTAGCAAGGGAAACAAAAATTCGTGTCCAAGAGGCAGAGAGGACCCCTCCCAAGCTCAACCATGACAGACCTACACCACGTCACGTCATAGTGCAATTCGCAAATATGAGATCCAAGGAAACAGTATTGAAAGCGGCCAGGGCAAAGAAATTTCTCACGTACCAAGGCAAAGGCATCAGAATTACATCAGACCTGTCTACACAGACCTGGAATGAGAGAAAGGGTTGGGGGAGCATTTTTAAAGCTCTTTCAGAGAAAAACATGCAGCCAAGGATCCTTTATCCAGCAAGGCTGTCATTCAGAATTGATGGAGAAATAAAGACATTTCAGAATCGACAGTCACTAGCCAATTTCGTAACCACGAAACCAGCCCTACAGGAGGTATTACGGGGGGTTCTATAAAAGTAAAAAGGCCCCAAGAGTGATACAAAACAGAAAGTCACAGCCAATACAAACAAAGACTTTACTGACAACATGGCAGAATTAAAAGCATATCTCTAGTACTCAGCCTGAACATTAATGGTTTGAATTCTGGTTTCAAACGCCACAGGGTTGCAGATTGGATAAAAAGAAATGACCCATCCATTTGCTGTCTACAAGAGACTCATTTCGAACCCAAAGATGCATTCAGACTGAGAGTAAGGGGATGGAGTACCATCTTTCACGCAAATGGACCTCAAAAGAAAGCTGGGGTAGCAATTCTCATATCAGATAAATTGGATTTTAAACTACAGACTATAGTTAGAGATGCAGAAGGGCACTATATTATTCTTAAAGGAAGTATTCAACAAGTGGATATGACAATTATAAATATATATGCCCCCAACAGGGGAGCAGCAAGATACAAAAGCCAACTCTTAACCAGAATAAAGAGACATATAGATAAAAATACATTAATAGTAGGGGACCTCAACACTCCACTATCAGCAATAGACAGAACACCCTGGCAAAAACTAAGCAAAGAATCAAAGGCTTTGAATGTCATACTCGACGAGTTGGACCTCATACATATATATAGAACACTACACCCCAGAACCAAAGAATACTCATTCTATTCTAATGCCCATGGAACATTTTCAAGAATAGACCATGTTCTGGGACACAAAACAGGTCTCAGCCGATACCAAAAGATTGAAATTATCCCCTGCATATTCTCAGACCACAACGCTCTGAAATTGGAACTCAACCACAAGGAAAAATTTGGAAGAAACTCAAACACTTGGAGACTAAGAACCATCCTGCTCAGGAATGACTCGATAAACCAGGAAATCAAAAATCAAATTAAACAATTTATGGAGACCAATGAGAATGAAAATACAACAGTCCAAAACCTATGGGATACTGCAAAGGCAGTCCTAAGGGGGAAATACATAGCCATCCAAGCCTCACTCAAAAGAATAGAAAAATCTAAAATGCAGTTTTTATATTCTCACCTCAAGAAGCTGGAACAGCAACAGAGGGACAGGCCTAATCCATGCACAAGGAAGGAGTTGACCAAAATTAAAGCTGAAATCAATCAAGCAGAAACCAGAAGTACAGTAGAGCAGATCAACAGGACTAGAAGCTGGTTCTTGGAGAGAATCAATAAAATTGACAGACCACTGGCAAGACTTATCCAAAAGAAAAGAGAAAGGACCCAGATTATTAAAATTATGAATGAAAAAGGAGAGGTCACGACGAACACCATTGAAATTGGAAGGATTATTAGAAATTTTTATCAACAGCTATATGCCAATAAACTAAGCAATCTGGAAGAGATGGAATCCTTCCTGGAAACCTATAAACTACCAAGATTGAAAAAGGAAGAAATTGATTTCTTAAACAGGCCAATTAATTATGAAGAAATTGAGTCAGTGATAAACAACCTTCCAAATAACAAAACTCCAGGCCCGGACGGTTTTCCTGGGGAATTCTACCAAACATTCAAAGAGGAAATAATACCTATTCTCCTAAAGCTATTTCAAAAAATAGAAACAGAAGGAAAGCTACCAAACTCATTCTATGAGGCCAATATTACCTTGATCCCCAAACCAGGCAAAGACCCCCTCAAAAAGGAGAATTACAGACCGATTTCCCTAATGAATATGGACGCCAAAATCCTCAACAAGATACTTGCTAATAGAATCCAACAGTTCATTAAAAGGATTATCCACCACGATCAAGTGGGATTCATACCTGGGATGCAAGCGTGGTTCAATATTCGCAAATCAATCAGCGTGATACATCATATCAACAAGAAAAGACTCAAGAACCATATGATCCTCTCAATTGATGCCGAAAAAGCATTTGACAAAATACAGCATCCTTTCCTGATTAAAACCCTTCAGAGTGTAGGAATAGAAGGTACATTTCTCAGTCTCATAAAAGCCATCTATGAAAAGCCTACTGCAAATATTATTCTCAATGGGGAAAAGCTGGAAGCCTTTCCCTTAAGATCA
Source organism: Ursus arctos (assembly GCF_023065955.2). Classification (NCBI taxonomy): domain Eukaryota; kingdom Metazoa; phylum Chordata; class Mammalia; order Carnivora; family Ursidae; genus Ursus; species Ursus arctos. The sequence continues at coordinate 21,413,815 of NW_026622841.1, forward strand.
GGAACACGACAAGGATGCCCACTCTCGCCACTATTATTCAACATAGTACTAGAAGTCCTTGCAACAGCAATCAGACAACAAAAAGGGATCAAAGGTATTCAAATCGGCAAAGAAGAAGTCAAAATGTCTCTCTTCGCAGATGACATGATACTCTATATGGAAAACCCAAAAGAAGCCACTCCCAAACTATTAGAAGTTATAGAGCAATTCAGTAACGTGGCGGGATACAAAATCAATGCTCAGAAATCAGTTGCATTTCTGTACACGAATAACGAGAACGAAGAAAGAGAAATCAGGGAATCCATCCCATTTACAATAGCACCAAAAACCATACGTTACCTTGGAATTAACTTAACCAGAGACGTAAAGGACCTTTATTCTAGAAACTATAAATCACTCTTAAAAGACATTGAGGAAGACATAAAAAGATGGAAAGATATTCCATGCTCATGGATCGGAAGAATTAACATAGTTAAAATGTCCATGCTACCCAGAGCAATCTACACTTTCAATGCTATCCCGATCAAAATACCGAGAACGTTTTTCAAAGAACTGGAACAAATAGTCCTTAAATTTGTATGGAACCAGAAAAGACCCCGAATCTCCAAGGAACTGTTGAAAAGGAAAAACAAAGCTGGGGGCATCACAATGCCGGATTTCGAGCTGTACTACAAAGCTGTGATCACAAAGACAGCATGGTACTGGCACAAAAACAGACACATAGACCAATGGAACAGAATAGAGAGCCCAGAAATGGACCCTCAGCTCTTTGGGCAACTAATATTTGATAAAGCAGGAAAAAACATCTGGTGGGAAAAAGACAGTCTCTTCAATAAATGGTGCTGGGAAAATTGGACAGCTACATGCAAAAGAATGAAACTTGACCACTATCTCACACCATACACAAAAATAAACTCCAAATGGATGAAAGACCTCGATGTGAGACAGGAATCCATCAAAATTCTAGAGGAGAACATAGGCAGCAACCTCTACGACATCAGCCAAAGCAACCTTTTTCATGACACATCCCCAAAGGCAAGAGAAACAAAAGATAAAATGAATTTATGGGACTTCATCAAGATTAAAAGTTTCTGCACATCCAAGGAAACAGTCAGAAAAACTAAGAGGCAGCCCACGGAATGGGAGAATATATTTGCAAATGACACTACAGATAAAGGACTGGTATCCAAGATCTACAAAGAACTTCTCAAACTCAATACACGAGAAACAAATAAACAAATCAAAAAATGGGCAGAAGATATGAACAGACACTTTTCCAATGAAGACATACAAATGGCTAACAGACACATGAAAAAATGTTCAAAATCATTAGCCATCAAGGAAATTCAAATCAAAACCACACTGAGATACCACCTTACGCCAGTTAGAATGGCAAAAATAGACAAGGCAAGAAACAACAATTGTTGGAGAGGATGTGGAGAAAGGGGATCCCTCCTACATTGTTGGTGGGAATGCAAGTTGGTACAGCCACTCTGGAAAACCGTGTGGAGGTCCCTTAAAAAGTTAAAAATTGAGCTACCCTATGATCCAGCCATTGCACTACTGGGTGTTTACCCCAAAGATACAGACGTAGTGAAGAGAAGGGCCATATGCACCCCAATGTTCATAGCAGCAATGTCCACAATAGCTAAATCGTGGAAGGAGCCGAGATGCCCTGCAACAGATGACTGGATTAAGAAGTTGTGGTCCATATATACAATGGAATATTACTCAGCAATCAGAAAGAATGAGTTCTCAACATTTGCTACAACATGGACGGCACTGGAGGAGATAATGCTTAGTGAAATAAGTCAAGCAGAGAAAGACAACTATCATATGATTTCTCTCATCTATGGAACATAAGAACTAGAATGATCAGTAGGGGAAGAAAGGGATAAAGGAAGGGGGGGTAATCAGAAGGGGGAATGAAACATGAAAGACTATGGACTATGAGAAACAAACTGAGGGCTACAGAGGGGAGGGGGGTGGGGGAATGGGATAGACTGGTGATGGGTAGTAAGGAGGGCACATATTGCATGGTGCACTGGGTGTTATACACAACTAATGAATCATCGAGCCTTACATCGAAAACCGGGGATGTACTGTATGGTGACTAACATAATATAATAAAAAATCATTATTAATTAAAATAAATAAATAAATAAATAAATAAATAAATAAATAAAAAAAAGAAACCACCCAGGAAGCCAAAAAAAAAAAAAAAAAAAAAAAGAATAATAATGACTATTCTTCCCATCTCGCTTGGTTTTTGTGGGGATAAAAAAATCGCTATTGGCGGAAATACTGTTAAAATAAAAAAATATACTGTAGTGTTATTGTTGTCATTATTATTGTTGTTGTTATTAACAACTTGATCTTTCAGCCACTCTATTTTTGCAATGCTGTCAATCTTATCACACAATAGAACAGTTTATGCAATATCTCCTCAAGATCTTCATCTGTGTAAACGATGCTCATCCTTCAAGCCCCAATTTGACCTCTGCCATGAAGCCCCTGCTGCTCAATCAATCCTTTTTCTACGGTACAGAAATCCTATGGTAGGTATTTGTACATGTATGTTATTTTCTGCACTCAACTGTTAAGTTCTTCAGGGCAGAATCCAAGGTCTTATGTCTCTATATCCCCACAGCACTCAATGCTTTTCACATGGTGTTCCCAGATATGTTGACTGACTTAACATTAGCATGACTTAGCCCAGTATCTCTGGTGCATGGTCTCTCATGAGGCTGCAGTCAAGATGTCAGTTGGAACTACAGTCATCTGAAGGCTTGACTGGGCGATGGGTCTGTTTCCAAGCTCATTCACATGGCTGTTGGTAAGAAGCCTCAGTTCCTTCTCACATGGAACTCCTGCATAGGGCAACTCGCAGTATGGAAGCTGGCATCCCCCAGAAAGAGTGATTACAGAGATGGAAAGAGACAGAGACAGAGAGGTCACATTGGTTTTTATGATCTAATCTCCATGTTGCATACTATCATTCCTGTCCATACTCAACAGGAAGAAACTATACAAGGGTGTCAATACCAGGAGGCAGAGATAACTGGGGGTCATCTTGGAGACTGGCTACTGCAATGACTGACTGAATGAAGGAAAATGTCACGTTTATCTTTAATCTACTTTCCACTCAGGGCTTTTTCCTTCTTCCAGTCAAAACAGACTTGATTTTACTTTTGCTAAAATGTGCTCAGGAGTGCGAATGCAAACCAATCATTAACCTTTATCTGATTCAGAAAAGATGATACAATAAAGAAGTCTGAAGCAAAATGAACTATCCAATCATTATCTGTTCTATCCTCACCTCCGCTATTATGTATACATAAGTGAGCGAATAAATTTTTATCCACAGTTAACGAAATCTTTTCAGCAAAGTGATACCAATAAAATCAGCAAGTATATGCCAACCGAAATAAGACAACAAGTTGTTTTTATATTTTCTAATTTATATTTTCCATTTCCTATATCAAATCCAGACTCTTCTGCCTTCTCACATCGGAGAGCCACACTGTATTTTTAGGTCCCTACAACAAGCTAGGCCCTGTGCATAAGCTAGAAGGTGACGAAGAAGCACAAGTCCTTACTCTTAACTCAGTTTATAGGATGACAACACACACCACAAGCATTCTTTGGAATCTGATACATCAATTTATCTGACCTCATTCTATGACTTCACACCTTCATACTCATTACCTATGAATTCCTTCATGCTTCTCCATTTACCCAAAGTTTCTCCACATTTTTGAAGGCTACCCAAAATGGAAAGTCTTCCATAAAATTTTCAATGAATCCAGGTGCTTTCAATAACCTCCTGCTTCCTTGAATTTCTATACCAAATTAACACTTAATTATGAACTATCTTGTTTCTTTTTCAAATGGTTTCAAGTGATTTAGTCATGCTGCCCCAAACAGATGGCAATTTCTTTGAGGTTCCGGCTCCTCCCCAATGCTTTGAAGGTACTCAATAAATGCTTGCCAATTGATGGCTAATAAAGATAAAGTGGTGCTTCGATGTCCTTGGCCAAAACTCTGAGCATGTGAATCGGGACTAATAAGACTAGATTCTGAATTAATATTCTAGGTGCCTAAGGCTGAGCCTAATTTGAATTAAAATTTACATAAATTATTTTAATCAAAATAAATGCACACTGCCTTAATCTTTTCTGTATTTAGGATTTATTGGAGAGATTAATAAGTTACTGTTGCTTAGTGTGGAAGCTGAGCAACTGGAATGTTAAATATTCCATATTTTTTCATAACTATACAAAAGAGCTAATGTTATTTGCAGCATTCTTTAGATAGAATACCTGAAACAGCCTAAAGTCTGGGAAATAATTCTGGCTTTAGAGTCACACAGACCTGTATAAAACAAATTCTAATATGTGGCAAATTGCAATCACTCTAAGCTTTCCTTTTCTCCTCCCTATGATGAGGATACAATTATTTGCTTTTGAGCAGCAGCTGTGCCTATACCACTTCTACTCTTTTCGGTATTTTTCTAAAGAAATATTGGAATTATATTGTTTTACCCATGGGGAAAATTTATTGTTAATTGTCCAATATATCAAAATACAAAAAAAGTCACCAAATATTTTCAAAAACTTCATTATTACAAAGGTTTCTTGGATGGTCACATCTGACAGTGTACTCGAGGAAATGGTAGGAAATTGAGACCCATGGTTTCCCCAGATTTCAGTGGATCATGAAACAGTCTTGAGTCAAAGACCCTTACAAAGCAGAAAAGCTAAGAAAAAAGAATGGCCAAAGATAACTGAAGAGTAATGAAAATGAAAGCACTGTTCTCTGGATTTTTGTTCTCTTATTTGTTTGAGTGCAGTAATCTTTGCTTTGAGGGCAATAATCCATTGCTATTCTGGATTGACAGGCTTCATTTGAATATTCACGTGTTTCAACACCGGTCCTCTGTGTCCCATCCACAATGCCTATAGATTCCTGATTTCTAAAGACATTTAGATTCTAGCTGACACTGCCAATTCCCATGAAACACCTGAGTAACAATATTTGGCTTTGAATTTTAGAATTATTGTTGTCTTCTTTTGTTTTGTTTTATTCTGCTTGGTAACAGTCCATAGTAGCAAGAAAATAGTCTTAGGATGCATATTTAACTTGTGTGTATATACATTACCTAAATTTATTTGCAAAAATATTCACATACTTCCAAAGTATTTAGCTAATATTCCAAGAGAAATTCAAGCTGTCTCCATATTGCTTGAGCAAACTGGACTACATTGAAGTCTTTTTAGAATCAATATTTACAATAGATTTGGGCAGGAGATTCATTTATAGAGTAAAAATTGCTGAGCTGAGGGTCAGGAGACATGGGTCTCAATCTGAATTAATTATAGTCTGTGTCTAAGAAGAGAGAAGGAAGATTGTGGCCAAGCTGGAGTAGAACGACCCCAAGAAAGATTCTTGGAAGAAATTACACAGAAGGGCAAGATGATTTATGTTCTGGGTATGACAAGAATGGCATTGAGTCAGATTCCACAGATTAGCCCAAACATTCATGTTCTCAGGGGGAAATTACAGAGAAAGACTAAAAATTCGGCAAACATATCATTAAGAAAAGTTCTCAATAAGGAAGATTAGTGCTAGGACCTCAGCCCCAAACAGTGGTTGATTTATCTTCAGTCCTCCTAATTCCACCTCAGAGAGACTTATGGCATTCTTAGAATTATGTGCAAAGGAGCTCATGGATCATACTGAACTTACTTGTTCTACTCAAGAAACTCTGGTATGGTTGACAGGAAATAAGAAAGGCTGCCCTGTGGTGATAACTTGCTGATCTAACGGGGCTCTAGATCTTATGTATTCTGATAGGATTCTCCTTCAGGATCTTAATTAGGTATTTCTGGGCTTGGGACACTGTTCTTGGAAATATAGGCTGATAAAGTAGAGGAGACATTAACTCCATCCTGAACAACTATTTGAAAAAACTCACTCTTCCTGTGTGGTTCTCCTTTACTACTCATACAGAACACTTCACTTCTTACACTTCTGGTCACCAATATTGGAGGTTTTTCCCACACCGAACAACTCTCTGTGATGCTAGCTGGGTGTCCTACAGTTTATCCGAATTCTGACACTATCTATGAACAGAACATCAGATTCCCACAGGTTAAGGATTCAATCCATAAGACTCTCCCCCCCTCATCCCCTACCTTCAGACCTCAGTCTTAAATCCAGATTGTTTCTGACCAACTGGCTATAAATTAGAGGTTTCCATGACTCGCTCCTCAGGGAGGGAGAATTAATTTGCTAGAATGGCTCACAGAACTCAGGAAAACAGTTTATTTATTGGATTGCAGTTTATTATAAAAGGATATAACTCAGGAATAGTCAGATGGAAGAGATATGTACGGCAAGGTATGTGTAAAGAGGGTGTAGAGCTTCCATGCTTTCTCTGAGCCACTCTCCCAGCACCTCCACATATCCGCCAACTCTAGATGCTCTCTGAACACCATACTTCTCGGATTTTTATGGAGCTGCATCCAGGTAGGTATGATCAATCACTAACTCCACTCCTAGCTCCTCCCCTCTTTTTGGAGAATTGTGGGGGGTAGAGCTAAGAACCCCAAGCTTCTCGTCATAGCTCAGTCTTTCTTGTGACCAGACCCCACCCAGGAGCCCACCAAGGGTTGCCTCATTAGAACAAATGGTTTTCCTACCTCCCAGAAAATTCCAAGGGATTTAAGAACTCTGTGTCAGGAATTGTGGTCAAAGAACAAATACTAAAACAAACGATATTTCTACTATTCTCATCACTTAGAAAAGCACAAGGGTTTTAGGGGGTCTGTATCCCAAACCAGGGAAATGGACCAATACATGTATTTTCTATGATCTCAGAGCGTCTCACTCGGACTACCCAAACACTGTCAGCTACTACTCTGTTTCCTTCATAAGAAAAGGGAATTGATCAGTATACCAAAATAGGGAAATCTTCTTAAAGCTTAGACTTGACATGTTATGAGTAGTTATACAAAGTGAGGCCAGGATAGAAGAGATTCTGGTAAGGTATGTAAAACTTCCTTATTAAGCTTCAGCCCAAGTAGCCCTGATGAGATATAGTCAGTTGGCGGGAAAAACTTAACAGGAATGAGTGCATGACCAGGAAAGGAAATGGAAAGGAAAGGAAGAGATTAACATCCAATGCCATCATGTTCAGAAAGAAGTGTAAGAGAAGCCTCCGGAGTAAAATTCCTAAGATCTGAGAAGTAGCTAAACTGAATGACGTTGGTGGTGCTGAGCACGAAGACATCCCGGGTGGGGGCACAGTGGCCTGGCCTGCGTCCCTATGAATTAAGGCAAGATTTTTTCCAGTGTCCATGCTGACATAGAAACTCTCAGCTGGCCCTTGGGGAGAAGGCTTGGATTGTGTCTGCTTCCGTAACAGCAGCTTTCTAATATGAGTCACAGCTATCCATGTGCATCTCTTATTTTTTTTTTTTTCCTCGAAGGGGAGGGCTTTATGAGTGTAGGAATCTTTTCCAATTTACCTTGGAATTCCTTCCACCTTACCCAGTCATGATTTGAAAACAGTGCCTGAAAAAGAAATATTTAAGAAATGAAGAGCAGAGGGAGGAAGAGAGGGAAGTGAGATTGAAGAGGAAGCAAACGCTATTATTCCAGTAGTGCCCTGGTTTCTCTTTAAGAGTTGGCTAAAGATTCTCTTGGAAGGAAAATTTCACTTGAGTCTGCTCCTCTTTCCAACGTACATCATCCAATATATGTGGCATTAACTGTTCCCCTAAGGGCTTATCCATTTATTCAGCAAATATTTATTGGGCTCATTCTGTGTTCCAGGCGTATCTCTAGACACTGGTGATAATTAATAAACATGAGAGATCGGGTCCCTGTTCTCTTGAAGCTTACATTCTAATGGAAGAAAAAAGATATCAATCAATCAATCAAGAAAAAAAATAGCAAAGCTCTGCAGAAAATTAACATAAGGTGGTATGATAAAAGGTGACTTCAGATCAGGGAAGGCCTCTCTGAGGATGCAGGACAAGGGCATTCTGGATGGAGAGAACAGACAGTGCTGAAGCCCTATGGCAAGAACAGTTTTGAGGTGTTCAAAAAGGACATCCAAAACGGGACAATATGGCTGGAGAGTAGTAAAGAATGTAGAGAGCAGAATGATGCACTAGCAGAGTAAGGTGGGATAGCTTACTATGAGCTTTAAAAGACCATTTGAAGCATTTGGATTTTATTCCAAGCTTACAACAGGAAAAGACACAATAAATAATGTTTTTAACAATTAGTGTGAACAGATCTTAAGGGAAAGACAGAATCAAAGACACTAATTAATAATCATTCCAGTAGACCAGGGGAGAGGTGGTAGCGGCGTGGAGAAGGTCGTGGTACAGTATACAGGCAGGAAGCAGTGCAGGCTATGTTTTCAATGTCATGCTTCTAGGACTTGCCAGTGGCTGGGATGGGGAGATGGAGAAGAGTAGGAAGCAGGAGCGTTCTAATTGTTTGTTTGTTTGCTTGCTTGTTTGATTGGAGCCACTCATCGATAGTAGTGTCTGTTTACAGATATGAGTAAGAGGAAGATTAAATTTAAGAGGGAAAAATCAAGTGTTTTCCATTTGGTTAAGTTAAATCTGATATACCTTTAAAACCAGTAGATAGATGCTAATTAGCTAGCTGATATCAGTATAACAAAAGGTATGTTTCTGAACTAGAGAGAAAATCTATTTAGAGGTGCTAAAAGGGATTTTAAAAAGAAATAAGCCCATTTCAGACTGGGGGATCAAGGTGACTGCCATCCCACCCACTGCGACCCATACCACACTGTCCCAACGGCATCCTTTAAAAATATATCAATAAACCAAATTTATCGGGTCAAGGTAAAATGATGAATTGTAAATATTTACTGGAGACCAAAGAAGTCCTGGTATTTACCCTCAGAGAATGAGATTTAAAAAAAGAAAGAAAGAAAATTAAACATGGAATAAAGAGTCAGCTAGTACCTTAAAGCTATTTGCATATTTAATTATTTAATTCTTAGAAGATATGGGCATGTTCAACTCTACTGGGTCAGAACATACAGAAAATAGTAAGTCTTAATTGAACTAAATTGAATAAGTGTCGAAATGTGTCTTCAGAACTTAAACAAATTTGTATCTACATAGCACAAAACCAGAAAGAAATAGAAGCACACATCTGCCTATCAGTACTTTGAGAAACAGGCTAATACCGAGTGACAGCTGATAGTAATAGTAACTGTAAATTTTAGGAAAATAGATTTAAAATTTTTGAAATAAATATTCACTTCGTACAAAAGCATAATAAATTCACTTAGATTATGATTTGTGTCATTAGCAGTTTAAGCAGATTAGCCACCTGCACACTTACAAGCCTTTTTCAAAGCTCTTGTTCTTAGTTTTTTGTTTTTATTTTTTTTCTGAATAGTTTAAGTGCTTTGGAATTTATGTAAATAGTAAACCCTGCTCAGCCTGTCTCATGTCCTCACCCATAGCTTCAATGAGCACCAGCCAGATGGATGAGTTTGCCCAATCACTGCAAGGGACAGTTGGAACGCCCGTCTTGACTGATGTTATGCAAAATGTCAGAGACTTTTGAATCTCATCTTGGCAAGACATGATGGAAACTTTCCAAATCCAGAGATTGTAGAGAGCTGTACAATCACTACATAAAGGGACTGATGTGTTGCATATTGAATTCAGGCAATGATTACATATAATTGTATCATTACCATCATTACCTAAAGTGAGATTAATGGAAGCAACTATTCAGAAAAACAAGAAAGAAATTAGCTTTGAAGTAGCATAATGAAAGATTTTAAATGTGGGAAGAATTCAGTCACATTTTAAAATTACTGGTTGTGATTCCATCAAACTCACTAACCCCAAACCTTATTCACTGCTTCAATGCATGTGCTTTATTTCATTTGGCCACGCAATGATTACAAAAGGTCAGATATCTGTGGAATATAACCTCATAGCAAAGCTAATAAACCACACTGTCCAAAACGTTTAGTTTAATAAATGGGCAGAGGGAGTTAGAAGAACAGTATTGACAAAGCAAATAAATGAAGTGTTTTGTTTTTTGTTTTGTGTGTGTGTGTGTGTGTGTGTGTGTGTGTGTTTGTGTGTGTTGAGCACCATCAAAATCAACACATCAGTGGTATAATCCCTGTTAGAAGCAAAGCAAAATGGTACAGATGAGGACCATATATATTTCATATCAAGTTGGAGGTTAGAGATTCCTAACATCCAAAATAAGTTAACAGCCCAATTTTATTCAAATGAATTCATATAATCTGCATATAAGAATTCCACTGGTTGTTTTTTCCACTAGGGGCTGTGTGAATGTTCCATCTGTAAATGTATATAAGACAAAGATTTCTGCCAGTTCCCGATTCAGAGTACGAAGATGTTTTGAACCATGGGTTCTGCAGAGGAATGTTGCAGGGATTCTAAACTAGAGAGGTCTTGACATCTGGAAATGTGTTTTCCTCTCCTTCCTATAGCCAACAGGTTTTTTTGAGAATCTCCGAAGAGAGCTCTTAGAGGATTATTCACAAGCTCAGTGGCCCGAGACCTGGGAATGAATCTGAACACTTAGTTCCATATCTAAACTTAAATTTGGACATAGGCATTGGTTTAGAAATTGTTGCAGTGTCAGCTGAGTTCAATCAATATGTCAATTAATATTAAGTCATATGCATATGCTATCTAAATTGCAATATTCATTATTTATATAGTGGATTTCTTTGCATCACCTCTTTATTCGCTCTGGAAACTCAAAAGAATAAAAAGCTGTACATCTGCTAGTCTAGAAAAACAGTTATTTATACAGTTATAATATTTATAGTGAATAACAACTGCTTACACCTTATATGATATAGCCCTTTACAAATTTTAAGCCTTTGTTATATATCTGTTCTTTACAAAAGCTTAAGAGATAGACCACCCAACCATCATTACCTCCTTTTATAGAGAAGGTATAAAACAGAAAGGAGCTGAAGGTGAAACAGATAAAGACTTAAAATCATTTCTTCCTACTGCTAGCTCAGAACCCTTTTCAAAGACAGACAGCACCGTCACTTACAACCACATGGAATTAAAAACCAGCTCCGGGGATGAAATTCATCCACATTCAGCCACATCCCTTACACCTACATGGTCTGGACTACTATCACCTCCTTCTAGGCAACTGCAATAATTCTCTTACTAGTCTCCTATTTCTACTAATTCTCATCATTTTTGTAGCCTACAGAAAGGTTGATTCTTCTAGAGTGTGGTATGCATGGCATATCTCTACATAAAAAACTTTCAATGACTTAGCACTTGTTCTTAGAAAGACTAAAACCCTTAACATGGCCCGCTTTCTCTAGAGCTCTATTCAAATGTCAACTTGTCCTTCCAGCTGCTCTCCATAAACCAGTAACTTCTCTCAGCTCCCCCACCACCACTCTCTGTCCTCCTCACCTGCTTAGTTTTCTTCATAACATTTCCCACCTGACATACTCTCTATTTATGAGCTTAGCTGTTAATTATCTGTTTTCTTAGAGATTAATCAGTTTTGTTCACTTGTATATCCCCAGAATAGCACCTCATAGCAGATGCTTGGTGTTTACTGAAAAACTAAATGCACAAATTCTGTCTTAGTCCATTTGGGCTGCTATGACAAAATACCACAGACTGGGTGACTTGTAAACAACAGACATTTACTTCCTACAGTTCTGGAGGCTGTAAGTGTGCGATCATACTGCCAATGCGGTCAAGTTCTGATGAAGACCAGTTGTTAAGACTGCTGACCTCTTGCTGTATCCTCACATGGTGGAAGGGGGTAAGGAGCTCTGTAGTATCTTCCATAAGAGCACATGTCCCTTTCATGAGGGCTCCACCTTCATGACATTAGCATCTCCCAAAGGCCTCTACCTCCCAATATGACCATGTTGAGCATTAGGATTTCAACATATGAATTTGGAGGGACACAATCATTCAGACTGAAGCAATTTCCTGCAATGTCCTGCATGGTCTAGCTCCTGCTTTCTCACCTTCCAGCCTCAACTCCCACAGCATATCCTCTTGCTCATGGTTCTCCAAGGCTCATTACCTTCCTTCATGTTCCTTGAATACACCAGGATTCCTCCTATCCCACTATCTCGTTCCTAAGCTTGGGGTGCATTTGCCTGGAAATCCTTTAATAAATACTTGCTTCTCCTGCTAGATTATATGTTTTGTCATAGCAGGATTTCTTGTTGTTGCTCTGCTCACTCTTGTGTCACCAGTAACTGGTCTATAGAGTGAATGTCACTCTGATATGATGTTTCTATTCATTTATATCTAAATAGGTAAAGCGTTCTATTGAATTAAAAGCCAGTCAGTGTTTCACATTGACTGGTTCATATTTGGAAGTGCGTTGGTGAGTAAATTGGGTAGTTAGGTAGTCCATAAACTGCCACAAATGGAACCCCATTAGCAAACTGCCCTCTCTATTTGTGCAGCTAGTAATGGCAAGTTTGGTATGGCTTTCACAAAATTAAGTGCTTTTAGTGCAAATTAAGTTACCAGATTCTCAAAGCTTCTAGTATAAACCATATTGAAAACATTTATTAACTCCCTAGATTTAAGTGAGATATATTTAGGCTACAAATATTTAAAGTATATAATTACAGTGTTTTCTTAGAAGATAAAGGATCCTATTTACAAACTGTGAAAGTTAAATATTCACGTTTTCAGCTACAAAAAAAGAGGCACTTAACTTTACATTCTGTTATGAAGGGAACAGTCTTCTCACGTTGTCTGTTCCTCACATTGTCCACTACTTACATTGCTGCACAAGCAGACTGAAAAGAAAACTTGATTCTAATTCAACCCAGGAATGCACTCACTGTGGACCCAACTGACGGTCCCTGAATTAAGTCAGGGTTAGCACCAATCGTCAATATTTAATATATGCTGACAAAGGACCAATCAGTAAGTCTCCTTGCTTCAAAGAGGCAGAGAGAGAGAGAGAGAGCAAAGCAAACCAAAAAATAGACTCTTCACTATAAAGAACAAACTGATGGTTACCAGAGGGGAGGAAAGTGGGGGGGATGGGGAAAATAGAGGATGGGGTTAAGGAGTGCATCTGTTGTGATGAGCACCAGGTGATGTATGGAAGTGTTAAATAACTAAATTGTACACTTGAAACTAATATTACACTGTACGTTAACTGGAATTAAAATAAAAGCTTACAAAAATAAAGAGACAACAAAGCATACTTTCTCCCTCGAATAAGCGAATAAATAACAATTTTTCTACTTCTGAGAAGTTTTACCTAATGCAAAATTCTCCTATTGAGAGAATTTCCCTGATGACATGGAAATTAACTGGCAAATCTGGATTCAAGAAACAGTTGATATATATATATATATATATATATATATATATATATATATATATATATATATATATATATAGTGGTTCTCAGGATTCAGATAGTAAAGAATGATGGCAAGAGGAGTAGGGAGTAATGAATAGAAAATAGCTTTAGGGTCAAACTGACCTGGAGTTGACATTCAGTTCTCTTATTTGCTTACTGTGAGCTTAGAAAATACCATTTAACTTCTCTAGACCTTCGAGTCTTCTTTGTACAATGGGACTAAAAGAATATCTAAATCATGCTGTGGGAGGCGTTATGGTGCATGACCCCCAGTGGATGCCTGAAACCATGGATAGTACTGAACCCTATATATACTATGTTTTCTTTCCCCATATATGCATACTCTGATAAAGTTTAATTTATAAATTAGGCACAATAAGAGATTAACAATAAATAACAAAATAGAACAATTATAACGATACACTGTAATAAGTTCTGTGAATGTTGTTGCTCTCAAAATATCTCACTGTATTGTACTCAGCCTTCTTTTTGTGATGTGAGATGATAAAATGCCTATGCAATGAGATGAAGTGAGGTGAGTGACATAAGCACTATGATGTAGCATTAGTCAACTATTAACCTTCTCATTGTCAGGATGATCTGCTTCCAGACCATAGCTGACTGCGGGTAACTGAAACCAGAGAAAGCAAAACCATGGATAATGGGGGACTACTGTATAGATGGAGGGAATACTCTAAAGTCTGACAAAAACTAAGTACTTAGTGAATGTCAATCCTCACTCCTGTCCCCACCCCCCACAGTAATTTATTAATGGACTCTTGGGAGATTACTGTAGACACTGTAATTGGGACAATGAAGAAGTACCAGTATTTTTTTCTGTGTTTTAACTATCTATAGAATTCATCTGACAGTGTTCTCCTTCATGTTCTGTGTACTAGGCAAAGGCTAAAGCTATAGAATATATCTGTTAGATTTAGATTTATGATAGAATATATATAGTATACTTAGGAAGGCCAGTGTACTAAAGAATAGTTGTTGTTGTTGTTGTTGTTTTTCTTTTAGGAATATCAAAGACAGAGAATATGAGCTTGACCACTCACACCATGAAAGCACAGAAGGCAGCTACCTAAATGGTATGATTTGTGAGTCTGCCCACTCATTCATTCAACATTTATTAAGTTCTTACTACGCGCAAGACACTGTGTTGTTCCATGAGGATAATGTGAGGAAATAGCTATGTCGCTTTCCTTGATGGAACATAGAGAGTCTTGTGATGTAGAAAGGTGGTGATCTCCATTAAGGTATTAAATATATCTGTTTAATATATGATTAAAACCTGAGATAAAACCACTGAAGGAAGGAAGGAGCTGAGAGAATATATGATAAATGAATCCCACCTGGATAAACAAGTCCAGAAAGGCATCCTTAAGCAACAGTGTTCTGTACTGATGGATGAGTGTCCTGAGAAAGCCAGTAAAGGTCACTTGTCTTCCCTCTCTGGGAAACCACTCATAGTTCAAGACACAACTCCTTGAAGCCTTGTGAACCCCCCAGGGCTAGCTGGTTGCTGCCACCCCATCCTCCCAAAACTCTCTCCTTATGCTCTGCTTCAAGGTTTCCCACAATGTAATTATCTGTGTATATCTCTCCCCACATGTATGGGGAGGCCAGGATGCTGTCTCATTTTCTGCAACATCAGTGTCCGGTACCTAAGCACATATTGGGCACCCAGAAAATATTTCAAGAATGAACTGACCCATCTCTGACTCTTTCTTGATGCCTAACACTTCCATGCAACCCATTTGCGTTAAGAATTAAGGTTTTTGAAGAGAAATTTTTCTTTTTCTTTTTGACAGTGGTGGAATTCTGAGCAATTTTCCCTGATTAGATGACTTTATATTCTAGCTACAGTTTTGTTTAAACAAGATATGAGGATTTTCTGAAAAGTCCATTCAAATGCAACACATTAGAAACTAGCACCTCAATTCAAGTGCCTGGTGACGTGAACTTTAATAACCTAAAAGGAACCAAAGGGAGCAGGAACATGGACAACAAAGTTTTGATCCAGTGGAGTTAACCTACCATACAATCCTGTAGAAATAACCAAGCAAGACTTATGGATTCTTTATAGCAATGATTAAACTGTAACTGCCAGGAAGTTCCATAAGGCTAAGTGGTACTTTGTCATGCAATAATAATTCTGTTTAGTTCAGCAAAAATGCAAGGAAATGCAGAGAACTTCCCTCCTGCGGTGGTTTCTGCATTTTTGCTAGATCAGAGATATACACTACACGCCCTGCTTCCCTCATAGTATTCTGTTACCTAGCAACCAACATGTCTAGGCATTACAAGCATGGGGGTTATATGAATATACACCCTCACTCTCCTTTAACAATAGATAGGAGGAAATGCAGTGGAGGAAAACAGCTATAAATCATCATCGACAACAAAAAAAGATAACTTCTAAAAGTTTGAGAACGAAGACACTCAAAAATGTAATGCTTATTTGCATGTCATTTAAATATCTTCCTCAGTCTTTGCAGGAGGGCATATTTCCTTGTTTCCGGAGTCTATTTTAATATCTCAAACTTAAAACAAAAACCATAACAATAGCAGAATTAGGATAATTATAAATTCCTTCATATAGCATCCAATAAATGAAGGAGTTTGTGGGTGTGTGTGTGTTTGTAGTGGATTTCCTTTGATTTCACTTCCCTAAAAGACATTCATTTAAGACAAATTGTTACGCCCTGTGGGAAAAATAGTATTTCAAAGGCTTATTCCTTGTAGACTGTCCAACTTTTCAACTGACCTTAGACTCCTGGGTTGGTACGGGTGTTTCAATTAAAAATTGAGAAGGAATAGAAGACGCAGTAAAGTAGGTAGCGGCCAGAGCTCAAGTATGGAAGTATGTTGTTGCAGTCGGAAATGGAGAGGAATAAGGGACTCCAACACCAGCTGGCAGATTTAACAATGGGATCATTGATGAAAGAATGGGCCAAAGGATAGGGGGAATAAAAGAAGAGGAAAGAAATAAAGTGTGAGAGCCACGGGGTGGAAACAGAAGGAAGGGGTAATGAAGGCAGCAAGCAGAATTGGTTTCCTAGTGAAAAGGTTAATTAAATCTTTCGTGGCATGGAATTCTTAAAGAACTACTTTTTTGACTATGTGTGTATATACTCATGTGTGTTCTTTGTAAACACACAGAGATGATAATGATTCTCTCCTAACATCCTTTCACACTGACGCTTGAGCACATTTTTTTTAAAGGATGATATATTTTTTTTAAAGCTTCTTACATGTTGAATGGAAAGAAATTTAACACTACTGACCAGCAAATAAATTTTAGGAGCCAGAGTTTGTTCTCTTTTTACTGTTCTGCTTTATATTCTCCAAAATTTAACACTGGCAATGAAAAAACAAACCTTCTCTCTCTATTAAAATTAATGGCAAAATGAATGAACTCTTATGAACAATAGAGGGGAGAAAACCCACAGAGCTTGAGAGCTTCAATAATACTCCCAAGACCACAAGGCTGATTTCTAAGCTGAAGAAATGATTATAGATCATCCCAGGAGGACGCCAACCAATAAGATGGCAGCAGTGCTATTTGTTTCCTGCCTTTTGTGTGTTTTAACGTTAATCTTGCCATCCTGTCACATGGATTCCAGCAGCCTGGGGCAGGTTGTGGGTGGAGTTTCTGATGTCAGTCTAAAGGGCAAATGCTGATCAGTATAATCAAGAACACACAGTCCATTCAAAGCATGACATGGTGCTTCCATCACTGTTACTCTTTTATGTCTGTCCCTGTAGTTTGTAAACACTTACACGGGAAAGTAACGCATGCAGTAAATACCTCCCTTTCGTTCGTTCTGTATCTAGCCTGAGTCTTGACTTTAAAAAGCATTTGATGTATTTGTTTTCAGAATCCTGGGTTATCCTGGCTCCTGAAATAATTGCAGTTGATCAGGCTACAAGTTGTAGGAGAAAAAGTATTAATACATCTGCTCAACAAGAAGCCAGCCTTCCTAGACCCTCCTGTGCTTAAATAGAATCCTCTCATGTGGAAAATCAAAAACAACGGAGTGCAGCAGTTTCTTGAGGAAGGCATTTTTTTTTTCTTTTCCATTTTGTCAGAAAGAAAATGAGAGAGAGAGAGAAAAGCAGAAAGAGAGAGTCTGTCATGGACATTTTCTCCTGCCCTCAAGTCTTATGAGAAGTCGCCAGTGGTTTCATCTCTAACGAAGGCATTTCCTTCTTTACCAATGAACGAGGAGTTCAGTTTCCCAAATCGCGCAGGATGGATGTCTTTACACACTGAAGCAAAATAAGAACAACAACAACAACAAAAATAATAACAGGAACAACAATAAGAAGAGCCTCAGAACAGGGATAGCAGAACAATGTGACATAACATCTGCTACAATAACGTTTATCAATGTGTGGTTCAGGAAGATTCTTCCAAGTACTTGGAGCCTCACTCAGCACAGGCTCAAGAATAGGCATTACAAGTCTTACTTCCTCTTATTTAATGTATGCACACTTAGTCTCCCATAATTATAGGGCGAAGATAGTTTCAGCATTAATGAATCAGCTTTAGTGATACTAAAATATGCCACCTGGTTGAAAGGATGGGCAATATTTGCGATTAAAGAATTTATTCAAAGACAAAAAAATTTAAAACCCTGGTATTAAGAATTAAAGAAACTCATCTAAGAACTGAAGTCCATCCCATAAATTAAATACATGATGTCATGGCTATCACAGAATGGTGGCTAAACTTATTTGATGTTAAATTTCACTGCTTTTTAGAGCTCTTTGGGCTACATTAGAAACCTATTAGAGGATGCATTATGTTCATGTTTCTGTATTAAGTGCTTAGGGAAAAACAAAGATATCAAAAATGCTTCCTTTACCCCCAAGGCATCTGCAATCTAAGAAGATAAAATTTATACCCCCAAATGAATTCAATTCAAGGCAGAAGGAAATCAACCTCTAGGAAGAGATCATTGAGTGACAAAATAGGTCAAGTGCTACTTCCTGAGCTGTGTGAATTAAGGCCCAACAGCTCCTAAAAGAAAACAAACCAAAGAGGAAAAGAAAACAACACCGACACCAACAGAACAAAAAAAAAAAAAAAAAAAAAAAAAAAAAAAAAATCAACCTGCCCCAGCATCTAACGTTAGACTTGGGAGAGGGCCATGGCAGGTCTAATTTGACTCTGTTTCTAGGTGCCCAGCACAGAAATAAGACTTGCAGAGAAAGACTTGGCCTCAGTTCAGTCATCTGTAAAATGGACTGAAAAATCTCCCACAAATCCATCTCCTAGGAGCAAGGTCTGGTTTGTGAAAATTTTCTCAGATACAAGTCGGGCACCTAGGGTACAGATCATTTTACACACATATATTGATTAGTAGAGGACAAAATTTAACATATTATGGGATAAAATGTTGTCTGATTTGCTATTACCAATAGTAGTTATCCTAAAACTAGTGGTAGACACCATTTCTTGAGCACTTACTATATGAGGCATGGCTTACTGAGTGTCTAACTTAATTTATCTAACTCAGTCTAATCCTCTCAAAATAGTCACTCTTAATGCTTAAACCTGAGAACTTAATGTTTACGGGTGACCGAGTTGGGATTTGAATCTCTTTCTGCCTCTGACTATGAAGGCGTCTTGCTGTTAACCACGCACCCAGATTACTTCTGCTAACCGTTCCATTCCTGGACCTGGCCAGACTTCAGCATCTCACTTGTTCTGATAAGCAATGAGTTAAAAAAGGAAAATGTGTGGATTAAAAATAAAGAACACATCATAGGACTTTCTAGAGTTGAAAAATCTTTAAAGCCTAGTGAACATCCTCATTTTACAGGTAATTAAACTCAGGCCAAAAAAGGGTAAATCATTTGTTAAAGGTTGCCCACCTACGTAGTCAAAACTAGATACGGTCCACAAGCTGTTTGATTCCTATTCTAGCCCTTTTACTCTTTCCGTACTTTAACATAGTAAAAATGCTGAGGAAAGAATATGGTCCACTGAATGTGCTAATTATCTAAAAGGTTAAACAGAACACTCTTGTCAACCTTTATTACTGAAAACCTGAAAGTATCAGTTGTTTGTTTTTTTTTTTTTTTTTCCTGCTTTAGTAAACATAATGGAAGAACAAAATACATGTCTTGGCTTCAATATACTACAGTGGAGAGGGATACTGAAGTAGGACTGATTTGGGTTCTACTCTCAACTAGTTAGTTGTTACTCAAATGTGTGGATTGTTACATGAAAGCTTCCCACTGAATCACACTTCTGGGTGTTCATCCCTTTGTATGGTGCCTCTGGCATCAACTCTGGACTTGGTCAAATGATTTGCTTTGGTCCATGGCACATCAGCAAGTGTGACAAAGCAAGGTTTGCACATCTGAGGTAGTAATGTGAAAGGGCACATTCTAATCTCCTTGAGTATCAAATACTATAGAAGAGAGATGCCCAGCCAGTTCAGCCATTGTAGCTGACCTCAGTCCTCAGTGGTGGAGCCCAGAACCTAATGCATGCACCAGCAGCTATGAATAAGATTAATGACCTAAGGTAGAAGAGTTTGCCCCATCGCAGTCTACCCACTTCCAAGAGCAGAGTGTGTCCTCTCGCACGTCTTAAGTCCTCAGTGAAATATTAACAATGAGATCCAAACCCAGCCATAGCTTTTATCCATCCATTCTTTTCTACCTCTTCAGAGGGTACATCCCATGTTCCAAAAAGGGCCCTCTTTCCTCCAACCTTTGAGGATGAGCTAGACTTAGTGACTCACTTCCAAACACTAGAGTATGGAAAAAGAAAATTACTACTTAACAGTGGAGAAACTGCAAACTCTACCTTATTATCTAAGCGGTGAAAGTTAACATCATCAAGATAAGTCATATGGATTCATATACCTTCCCACAGGAGGTTATAGGAAGGACACTTCATCTCTATGGCATTCCTTAGAAAACCTAACACATAACAGAAAAGATAAACATCAGACAATCCCAAATTACAAGGCATTCTACGAAATCCCTGACTAGGGCTCCTCAAAACTGCTGAGATCATGAAAAATTTTAAAAAGACTGAGAAACTATTACCGACCAGAGAATACCAAGGAGAAGGACACATAACAACCGAATACAACGTGGGCTTCTAGATTGAATTTTAAACGGGGAGAGGACAATAATGAAAGAAAAGTGAGTTGAAATCCAAATGAAGTTTGCAGTTTAGTTTAAAAATGGGAGAGACATATATCATAACAAATGTTATTAGCTCCTTCCAATCCACAGGAGAAATTAAAAAATAAAAGGTATTATCTACACAGAGGAGAGGAGCATTTCTGTGCATTATCCACCCTAAGTTGCAAGATTTTATTATGTATCTAGACACAGAATACACTAAATTCAGTGGAATTGTTACTGAATCTAAAGTCTTCAAAGCTAGGGCAAAAATGTAAAAGAGGAATGGAAGGCAGGAAGGCAGAAAAGAAAGGAGGGAGGGAGGGTTCCATATCTCCCCCTATACCTATCTCCCATAAATACTGGAATATACAGAAAACAAAACAAAACAAACAAAAACATTTACTGTATAGTTGAAAGATTCAGACAGTTGGAGTCTCGTTAATTGAATTTACCTATTGACATCTTATAAGTGACTAGCCTATAAAGCGTACACACACACATACATCACTTTTAATAAAACTATTTTACATAAATATTCATTTTTAAGTGTTCTTATTAAATATGCTTAGGTCAGTTTTTAGAAGTCACAGATCTTCTGTCCCCCCCCCCAAGGTTTATTTATTTTTTAGAGAGAGGGTAAGTGGGGGGAGTGGTAGAGAGAAAGGGAGACAAGCAGACTCCCCACTGAGCAGGGAGCTTGACTCAGGGCTCAATCCCAGGACCCTGAGATCATGACCTGAGCTGAAACCAAGAGCTGGACAGACACTTAACTACTGAGTCACCCAGGTGCCCCAGAAGTCATAAATCTTTTCATATCAGTATTCTGTACTAATCCTTTGTTACCCTGTAGCATAAACTTAATTGAATTGTAACTTTTCTGTTGCACAGAGATTAACATAGGTCAGTGGATGCTATTCATATTGGTTTATGTAAACTGATTTTGTATGACAACATGGTTTAGGATGGAGATGAGGAGAATCTAAAAATTTATACAGGTCTACATAAATAAAAGCTTACACTTTGACAAAAGTGCATCTGGCTCTTTAAATATTCATGAAAATAATAGTAGAAGGCCTCTGCTCTGTGGGGTGTTTACTCCCTTTTGAAGAGTTTAGTTCTGCAAATGTGATGATACAAAAGTTGGCGTATGATACTGAATCATGCTATTGTGATGGGAGAAAAACGATTCTGATGGAAAACGACATCATCTGTGCCTTTTGATTTTTTTTTTAAAGCATATTGGAAAGAGATCAAGAAGTGCCACTTGGTGAATAACATAAAATAGACCTAGCAACATGAGGGAACAGAGACAGACAATCTGGAAGAATGTGCTAATTTCAAATATGTCACTTTTAGAATTGGTCACACTCTCAGTTGTATGACAAGGGCTCTTCCCTACAGTGAATAACAGCTTTCAGAGATAGGCATAGTGATCAATTTGCAAAATCAATTATCCTGGATTATAAAGAACTCATGTTTGAGGTCCAAGCATCTATGTGGTTGAAAACACAACTTTGAATTTAAGGATGGTTATCTTATGCCTCCCAGCAGGGGTCACTAAGCTAATGATAAATATAAGCTCTATTGTAATATATAGTCACTATTTCCATTAACAACATGAGGAAAAAATATATACATATGTAATGTCAAAGACCCTGCTGGGGAAGTTTTGGATGAAAACACAAAATATTTCTCAGCAATAATGGTAGTATTTCACATAGACTCAAAATCCGGTCGTTCCCTGTTGGTGTAGGTCTGACAACGTGACAGTCTACAGCCTACTATCATTTAGAATTATATACACATGAGTTTGGTGTACTATTCAAATACTATCAATATATATAGGGGAGAGATCTATTGATGAATAATGAATGATTTTCCAATAATGATTTACTTAAACTTTATACTTAAATAATTCGAACATAACAGAGGCACGGGCATTTCATTTAGATACATCCTGACTTCAGTTAGGACTTGGCCACTGAAGTCTGTCCTCATCTCCAGAGTGGACACTGGTCACCTTGCTCTGGTACTCCGTCCTCAGAGTTGCTATAGTCCCTGGTCCTGGAAGAGTTGTGGGCTTTGACTGGGTTACACTGATACTAGTAAGAGTAAAGGGCTGAGATCTTTTACTTGAAAATATAGGTCAGGGCACAGAAGGACTTGCATGGTATACCCCTGTTCCCTCCTTCACCTTGAACGGAGGCTCCTAGATTCTTGAGGAACATATCAAGCCCAATTCCCTCAGAGCCTCGGGGCTCTTCATTCCTCTGTGGAAGCTCTATTCCTCCAGACATTTGGGCTGGTAGTCCCTTCATCTCATTTTATTATCTCCCCAATTGTTACTTCTGCAGAGAGGCCTTGCCCTTTCTGACCACCAGTCCTAAGGAGCACACGCATCACTCTCTACTCCCTTATCATATTTTTTTTTTTTTTCTGCAAAGCACTTTGAACACTCCTGTTATCTTCTGGGTTTATGTATCCTCTAGGTATCATCTGTCACCACCCACCCCCTAGAAGAATAAGCCCATGGAGGTGGGACTTATATTTATTTTGTTTTTCTCTTAAATAAGCAACATCAGGAACCATGCCTGGTACAGTAGGAACTCAATCAGTATTTCTAAATAAATGAATAAACACCTAAACCAATCTATGTATCATGAATTTCCTACCTTGGAGCACTGCAAAAGACAGATGAGACACAAATCACGGCCACAAGGCACTTATATCTAGTTGAAGAGGTAAGAGTCGAGCGCAAAATAATCGGTTGTACTTCTACATCTGATTCAAACCCAACCGACAGGTGCCAGGAAGATGAAGTGTTCTTCACTACAGAAACATAAGCCTTCAGTAGGAAACTCCAGTGAATTGATCAGATACTGGAAATAGTAGTTTTAATCAAATCTCCCATTATTTGAGAAGTTCATACACAAAAAAAGTCATACTCTGCTCTACTGTCAAAGACAGAATTTGCGGCTGAGTAGCTCATTGTCTTAAACTCATATGGAATTTCTTAGAGCCGAATGTTCTTATTACATTTTGATATTTATTCTTTCATCTCTAAATTCATAGCATAGACCAGCACATCAGACACTTTCGAGATGAGAAATCATTTGTGAACTAACAGCACTTAATTAAATTTTTCTTTTGCCTCTTTTTTTTTTCTTTTCCAATTATCACAAAAACATGGATGTGAAAATGCCCTTTTTTCCCTTTGTCTCCTGTTCATGAATCATAGCTTTAAAATCTGAAATCTTCTTATTTTTTAATTCTCCCAAACCTCAAATTAAGCATTTGATCTTGCTTTATTTTGGATATAACTGAAAATAAAACAAGCTGGGGGAGGGGGCACTTACTCTGTGAAATTTTCAAACATGTGAGATTACTTGAAACCAGAGAATTTTACCTGTTTTTCATTCTCTAAACAACCTCTATCCTAATAATAAATATTTAATTAATTCAAATATTCCTGCCTGACTTTCCAGAAAGTTGGCAACCTTACACCTCCCTCCTGCTTTGATAGACTCATTCATTTTTTCCACCTGCTCAGAAGAGAAAAATAGTGGGAAAAACTAAAGAGTTAAAAAAAAAACAAAAAAGGACACCCTTTAATGAATGTGTTTAATAGCTGACATGTCTTCTTTCTTTTTGTTCGATTAAACTGGCACATACTCAGCGTGGCATTGTTCACTTTGAAGTGGCTTTCCATTGTTCTTCTACCAGCTTCTATCAAGGCCTACTGACAGATGACCTATCAAATGCTTCCTCCTTTGTCTTCCAACCTCCTTACCACCCCTAATTTCTTTTTTTTTTTTTTTTTTTTTTTGAAAAGGCACAATCTGCTCACCCTCTGGCTCTTCCTCCTCCAGGGGTAGCAGTTGGTAAGCTGGGGCCCTCCCAAAGCCAGGGGCTGTTATGCAGAACATGTCTGGATCCCAATTATCCAAGGAGAAGTAGTGCATAAATTAGTAGATAGTGTTTCTAAAGCTGTCAGGGATAAATTGTTCTTATTTCCTGACACTGTCATAGGCAAGAGGGGTGATTCTAAGATGAGCTCTGACACCCCTGTTGCTCTTGAAGACAAAGAGACCCTAAAGTCTCCTGTGAGGTCTGAGCCAGGAAGACTGACTTAGAACAGAGCTTTAGGAAATCAGATTGTACTGACTCTGGGGTTGGAAGGCAAGTTTCAGTTCAAAATAGGCAAGATGACATCTATCAATAATAACAATTATTTCATGAATCACCTGCAGTATTAAGCTGCAGCTGCTCCAGTGACATTGTAACAGGTGTACCTGACTGGATCTCCACTAGGGGGTGGGGGTAGAGGCGAATTAACCCCTACAACTACCAAGTTCCCTTCAGCCCTGGGAAGGCTAGTAGGCTGCAGGGGCTTCACCAGAGCTTCTACAGATCTTCCTGGGCACAAACCTTCTGAACGTCCCTGCCTTCATTCATCCTGATCTTCAGTCTGGACAGGTGTCCACTCTATTCCACACTCTACCTTGGGACTGCAATCCTTCTTCTGGCCGCTCACCCCAAACTGGGACACTCAGGTTGTACCTTGCGGTATAGTTGACATAGACCGTGTATATAGCATTCAATTATTTTCTTATTAGATGACCCCATAAAACCAAACACATACGTAAACATATATCTATACACAATTATTTGAAATATAATCGTAAAGATTTTCTATCAAAATACTTGGGAGGTATCTTTAAAAAAAAGTTTAAGTTATAAGTTATAAGTACAGGTCATCCTGAAAATGAACTTCTGTAAAAGAGATCCTCTCCAAAGCTGGTGGAAGTGACACATCACGACAGGCAACTGGTGAGGTACTAATAATGAGTTATTTTCTTTTTCCAAATTTTGTGAAATTTTGTTAAAATAAGTTGAATGAATAAAGGTACTGTTAATAGTAGTGTCTGTGTAAACAAAAATAAAATAAAATTTTGAATTGTACTAAATATTTGATTGGCAGAAATCCCCAAGTCATAAATATTATTTTTTTCCCTTTCTGTAGCATTTCTATTTAAAGACTGTTTCTCTGCTTTGCTCTCCTCCAAACTGGTGTAAATATGAAAACAAACCCCTTAAGAGAGCAAATTTCAGTACTTCTGTGTGTTTACCAAAACTGAAGATCAATCATTGCATTTAGTATCAGATCTAATAAGTACCAGTCACAGACTGGAAAAACAAAATCTATTGTGAGTTTCCAGGACTGTTCTTCTATTTTCCTTGTATGGAAACCTCACCACGCTTTCAAATGAGAGAGTGGAATATAAGTGAAGTATATAAACATTTTCAAAGTAATGGTGGATTACTTTGAGTAAGTAAGAATGTCTGAGGAACAAAGCATATGATTTAATTCTTCTTTTCATAATCCCAGCATCCTAAATAAAATGTCAGTTTCACAGCAGGGAAAGGAATGGCTCTCTCCCAGTATAAACAAGAAAAGCTTGTTTAGCTGCTGTTGATTTACATGAGAAATTAGACTTTTGACTTCCCTATATTTGGCTGCCTAAACTTAAAGTTTGGACTAGGCTGTAATTATCAAATGTCACCTAGGCATAAGTTACTTTATCCTTACCTTTGATATTGCCACATTGCTGAAAATATGTAGCTATTGTTTTTCAATGGATGGTATAAATCAGGCTCCGATTATCTAAACAGTTACAATTCACTAACTTCTGGATGACATCCAAACTCTTCAAGCACATCTGCTCCACACACCAGAAAAATGTACAGCAACTTGTGCAGCACAATTCCACATAACAATTTAAATATTTTATATAATTAATGATATGTAATTAAACTTAATGTAATTACATTTGGGTTCTCTGAGGTAACTATTTTACAATTAGTGTTTCATCAACAAATAGCTTTTCTGAGGCACAGCACAGCTCTTCTGATAGCAGCAAGCCATACCCAGAAGTGTCCCCGCTACAGTAAATAAATTGTGGAGCAAAACCAAACACTCTAGCTCATCAGCCCCCAGCTTTTGATGATGTTGGAAACAAGAGGGCTTTGCATGCTAAAACCACACATCAACCTAAATGTTAATAGTGTTGCCTTCAGCTTGCTGGCAGTTGGAAAAGGGACAAGAAGGTCCAACCACTAGATGGCCTTTCTCATAACTTGACGAGCACAGTCAGTTACCTAGAGGGCCATAAGGAGAAGTCAACATCCTACAGTCATGTCCCAACAGGGCCAATAAAACTGCTACTGGTCTGCCTTACTTCTTTGGGCCAGGAATTTGATGAGGAGATGGTGGAAAGACAGCATCTGAGAGGCTGTTCTGTCTTCAGTGATGGAAGAAGGACCTTGGCAGAGGTAAGGGCTGTATCTGAATGGAGTCATTCCATACCCCTGGCTCCATTAAACTAATGCCCACATCATCCAGCCATGATGGTAACAAGGAGATAGGGCCACTAGGATTTTTGCTTTGAAACAACTGGACCACTGAACTGATTTATAGAGCAGATAGATGATTTTAAAATATATCCCCCCCCCCAAATTAGAGTTCAAAAGAACTGGAACAAATGGGCTCCCTCTCTTACACAGATGACTCAAGTCTGTAGCTGTCTAGAATCGTTCTCTAGACTTCATCTTCAGAGACCCACTGCATCTCTGGAAGGAATCCAGATCTCTCTTCCACCCACTCCTTCCTCTCAGGCTTCTCCAGCTTGTCCATGCCTGAGATTAAGTTTATTTCTTTCCTTTAAGAATTTTTATTAACAGCAAAACAATGTATGCCCACAGTAAATGTCAAATTAAACTTCCAGTCTATAATGATAAAACAACCATCTGCTGACATAGCCCTACTCAGATAAAAATTACACTTGCAGGAGGGACCACATTCAACTCTTACCGATTCTTTTCTCATTCTAAATAAAATGATTTCTTGACTTTTTCCATTTTAAAAATTGTTTAACGACTTTCTACTATGCAAAGTAAGAACGTAGTGCAGTTGTTTTGAATACTGTCTCACCCCATCTAAAACATACTTCTCTTCTTACTTTCTTGCATAAATGTAGCATAATTTAAAAATACATTAAAACATTAATATGACTATGTTCATTGTAGGGTCACATAATGTGCAATGATTAAGTATGTTTTCTTATACAAATTTTAATTTTAGCTAGGGTTAATACTTTTTTTATTTGCCTAATTTTCTTTCTGTTTTTAAGGTTAACACTGTATTTTTTTTTAATTAGCACATATTGTATTACTGGTTTCAGAGGTAGAGCTCTGTGATTCATCAGTCTTACATAATACCCACTGCTCATCACATCACATGCCCTCCTTAATGTCCGTCACCCAATTACCCCATCCATACATCCCCCTCCCCTCCAGCAATGCTCAGTTTATTTCCTATGATTTTTTGACCAATTTTCTATGCAATTTTCATTAATTAACCCTCTAAACTCTTCTAGGGAACTACATCTTTTTTTTTTCCAATAAAGCTGAACACAATGGAGTCCATTAAGAAGTGCCGCTACTGTCCACTCCAGGCTTGACAGCCTGCCACTCAGTTGTCACCTGAAAGCTCTCCTTCTAGCATTGTCCAGAGAATTCCCTTTGCATCTTTTCTCAATCCTGAGACTTCTTTTTTGCCTCCCCCCCCCACCTCCATACATACTTTTGGTAGAAGCACATTCTCAAGTAGTTCCGTGAGAAAGGAGGAGATAAAATTTTTGAGAAATGAATGTTTAGAAAGACCTTAAGCTCATTTGAAATTTGGCTGCACATAGAATTTCACTTTGAAAATAATTTATCTTAATACACTGCATTCTGTCAGTGTTTTATCAGTATTGCTATTCAGAAGTATGAGTCCACTTTGATTCCTTACTCTTTGTATGTGAATTTTTTTTTTTTTTTCTGAGCATGTTTATCCCTGAGGTATTTATCCCCAAAGTTTTGGAATGTCATCATTATGTCCCTTTGTGGTGAATCTTTTCTCATTGATTGTGCTGGGCAGTCAATGTACCCTTTCAATATGGAAATCCATGCCCTTCTTGAATTATTTCTTTCACCATCTCCTCTCCCTCTGCTTTCTGGATTTCTCTGTTGAGAACTGCTGTTATTCAGGTGTTGACTCTCCCAGAACAGGGTTCTCAAGGTCTAGTCCCGACCAGCTGCATCTGCATCACCTGAGAACTTGGAAACGTGCCTTCTCAGGTGGCACCCCAGACCTGAAGCAGAAATTCTACGGAAGGGGCCCAGCAACCTGTGTGTTAATAAGCCCTCCAGGTGATTCTGGTGCAAGTAAAGTTATAGAATCACTATTTCAGGCTGATCCGCTAATATTTTTTGTTGTTGCTGTTCCTACCTTCTGCCTTTTTTTTGTTTTTTCATCTGTTTGTGAGGAACTTCCTCAACATTATCTTCCAATTCTTCCATTGCTTTTTCCATCCCTTCCATCAGGAATACCAGGTTTTAAGTTCTGAGTACTTTGTCTTATTTTTTAAGTTTTCCCTCTTATTTTATAACTGAGTGTTCTTGTTTCATGGTTGCTTTATATTGTCTCTCTCTCAGAATATTAATTTAAGTTTTATTCCACTTGTTTTAAGATTCCTTCTGCTTCCTGCATGATTTTGGACTCTTGGATTCCTTTCTATTTGCTGCTTTTGCAGTCTTTATTTTAGAAGATTTTACATGCATTTGGTGATCCTTAAACATCCGCATCTATTTAAAAATGAATGAATGAATAAATAAATAAATAAATAAATAAATAAATAAATAGACAAATCTTCTGAAAATCTTGTGTACAAAAATGGGCCTTGTCAACTGCAGGCTGCACTCTAGCTGTTTGGTAGGCAACTTCTAAGGTCAGCACCTTGGGTTTTTTCCTTTGGGCAGAGCAATTTCTCAGAGAGGAATTCTCCAATCTCCTATGGCGGTACTGAGGAAACATTCCATTTGCCAACATGAGAAGAGCCAAAAGGATGGAGAGATTGTGAGATATCACCATCCAGTTTGCAGACCTTTCACCTAATCCCCCATTCTCAGTACAATTCCTCATTCCCACTCCATTTGTTTTGGCGATCCCTAAATGCTGACCCGCTCTGACTTAATCCCTCTGGAAAGTGTGTACTCCCTCTTTTGCTGCAGCTGGGGAAATCTAATTGCTCAGCTCTATGGGATCATGGACAGTCTGTAGGTCTAATGTTCCATATTCAGTCCCACTCACTCTACTTGCATTCTGTTTCCTTCTGCATCTCCACCATCAAAGTCACCTGTTGCCTCGATTCCTGAGCCTTCCTGAGGTTCTGAGGCCACTCTGGCTCATTTAGTATTAAGTCATTATTTGTTCCCCACCAGACTTTTTCCAATAAGGTTTGCCTGATGGTCAAAGGAAAGAGCCTTGCCCTCTCAGCGTGAGTGAACACCTGGCTACACAAACTCAAATCTGAAATTTGATGGTTAAGAAAGATTTTTTTCTCCTTTATATGTGATTGAAGTCACACCTTTGGCACGTTGACCCTGGGGTCACCCAGGTGACCCTCAGATTCACCTTAGTCTCTTTTAAAAAGTTGACTCCAAGGTGCTGTAAACTTGAACCAGAGCAACGCAGCCACATGGATGATGTGACAGTCAATACTGGTTCAGTTGCCTCCCAGAAGCACGCAATCAAACGGTCCTTCTGCTTTACCTGTCCGGTCCCAGTGGTTCCATAAGTCCTTTCATGGATTCTCCCTTTCACAACATTTAGTGGCGGGGGGTGGGGGTTGGAAAGAGGGAGTAGGATAGAAGCATGCATTGAAAAGTTACGTATTTATGGAAATCCCCTTTGTTGCCAAGGAAAAATGTACTGATTGAGCAGCTGTGGGAAGAGATAGGGCAAAATAATTGGTGAGGACCTCCTTCACTTCTCCTTTAAAATACAAGGCTACTAGGGCTGTCTGGGTGGTGCAGTCAGTTAAGCATCTGACGCTTGGTTTTGCCTCAGGTCATGATCTCAGGGTCCTGATGGAGCCCCACGTCGGGCTCCATGCTCAGTGCACAGTCTGGTTATGTGTCTCTCTCTCTGTCTCCCTCTGCCCCTCCCCCTGCTCTCTCTCTCTCTCTCAAATAAATAAATCTTTAAAAAACAAACAAACAACACAAGTCTACTAATATATTTACCAATCAAGTAAAGGTGTGGTGTGGTGGAACAGAAAGAACACTGAGGTGGGACTCAAGAGAACTGGCTCCCAGTTCTGTGCCATTGACTGGCCAGCCAAGATTTAGAAGGCAAGAACTTCTGAATCACTTCCAAGTTCTAATATAACCTGAAATGGTTAGACTCAGGCAAATCACTTAAACTGTGGATTTCATGGGTCAAATCCGTAAAACAGGAATGACAGACTACAAAGTACCAAATAAGTTTTCCATTTGTTCTTTATAACCTTTGCGTCACTAGTCCTTGGTATACCTCCATTATCAGTGGTTATGCTGGTTAGGATGAACCTGTATTGTTGTAAGGCTTGCGGTACTCCTTCCCATTCCACTTTTATTTTTTTTTAATTATAATTTAACTTTAAAAAATTTATTCTAAAACAAGAAATATATTGGGTTTAGTGGCACAAAAGCGTGTGTGGAGCTTTAGTGAAAGCATAAGTGAACGTTCCATAATTGGGAAGCTAAATTATTTAATACATTCCAAAGCTCAGGGCATCTGCACATGTTCGACAGTTGTACTTGTTTCGGCCTGGTTCATTTGGTTCCTGACTATATGAGTTCTTATCAGAATGACTTTCTAGATTAAAAATTTAAATAGCTGAAGTCAGTGAAGCACTGCATAAACACAAATAAAAAGTGGTGCATTGGGAGAATGCAAGTAAGCTCTGTCACCACCAGAGAGTCACTTAGGGTCACCGGATGAGATGTTCTGTAGGCCTGATCTAGGGAAGGTAATCAGTGGCTCCCTCCAGGCAGTGACATTTTTAGGTAACTCGGTCCTATTCTTTTCTTTATGTGGAATCCTGGAGGATAACACTATGGTATTTTACATTATCGTTCACTCCACAAGTGGGAGGTTTATTTCTAAACCTCGTACGTCAATTCATTAATTTGTAGCTACTTCATGGACAAAGCTGGTATCTGGCTGCGGTCTAAACACTTTACTGAGACTCATTTGTTCGGGCTTCACCTTTTTGTCCTGGCAATAGTTAAAGGTAGATAGAAAGGTAGATTCTGGCAAATATTAAAATGCCAGGAGGTTGATCAGGTGTAGACAACTGCCGCAGGTTAAGCATCTTCATTTTAGTTTGTAGATTATTATCAAGGTCCTTTTTCAATACGCAAGCAGACACACACCTGCTTTCGAAGAGCTAGTAGTGCATTATATTGAATAAGGAATGTTGATTTAACCTCCATAATGATTAAAGGTATTAGTAAAAACAACTCATAGGAGAGTCAATCTATAAATGTCGCTTGGATGTTCAAATACCAACAGAAATATACTCTGAAGTGGGGCGCCTGGGTGACTCAGTCGGCTAAGTGTCCGACTCCAGATTTTGGCGCAGGTCATGATCTTAGGGTCCTGGGATTGAGCTCTGTGTCGGACCCCACACGGAGTGCAGAGCCTGCTTGGGTTTCTCTCTCTCCCTTTTTCTCTGCCCCTCCCCCCACTCTTTCTCTCTCTCTTTCTCTCAAATAAATAAATAAAATTGTTAAAGAAAGAAAAGAAATATATTCTGAAGCAGTAATTAGTCTTGTCCAGAATGGATGATCCAGGTAACCTCTTTTCACCATTTCCATTCCCGATTACTCTACAGAAAACACATGTGAAGACAAAACAAAACCCTGCTACAGTTACTTCTCGTTGAAAGGAGTCCACTGACCTGAAGTGGAAGATGTGCAGACCTAAAGTGATGTGAAGCGACCTTTTAACCCCATCACGCTTCTCAGATTAATTAGAAAGCAGAATTTTGTAATCAGGACGGTGTAGAACCGGAAGGTGAGAAGAAGATCACTTTGGAGTTCTGGGTCACTGACACAAACCGAAAGTACTTAGCCTTTTAGGTGTGACTACTTAAATGCTTTTGAATCAGATACACGGTGAATGGGGCCCAGGCTGTGCCAGGGTCATTCAGATAAAAGGCTTTATGTAAAGATAAAGAATATATGTATAGGAGTTGGGTTATCGGATCATCTACTCAAAAACAGAAGCCAATGGCTGCATGAACCAAAGCCCTTTTGAGAAGTAATTGCAAGTTGAAAGAAAACCCTGAGGATGAACCTTGTCATGGCTTCTACATCTGCGAGAGGAGATGCTCTGGCAGGGAAAACGGTAATTGGGGCCTCACCTGAATTAACACTCCCCCCTTCCCCATAAATTTGTTTTGTGACACTAAAGAATATTCAGTTTTACTTTCCTCTGTAACAGATAACTCAAAATCGAACTCATCCCATTCTGCGCATAGGAAATAGCACAGTAAGTGGGGCCTCTCTTACGCGGCTGAGAATTAAAGACAAAACCACCTCTAGTCAAAGAGAATCAAAAGTGTTGAATTACAGTATGGTCACATTGGGACTGTGATGATGAATCAGTTCTTCCACCATTTTACGCTGTAAAAGTTGAGACCTAGAGAGGGTATGTGAAAGGCAAGGGATCTTGGCTAGTACAATCCAGTTCATCGGACACAATATTTAGGATTCCTGGCAATAGGAAGAAGAAGAAGATCCAGTCCACACCCAGGAGGTGGTCTCTATCCCATGCAGAAACTGATGTATAAACACAGAATTACAATGCAACCTCTCTAGCCAAGCTGGGATTAGGACATGCATCTCTTGGTTTATCAGTGGCATTTACATCTACCCAGCTGTCTTTAACACACTGAAACTTGGCCTTAAGTGAAACAGATCTGTTTGAAGCAAGACGGGCAGATTGCAGTGAAAGAAAACTTAACATCACTTCAGGCGCATTGCAGGTATCCACGAAAAATGCTGGAGCCCCACTGGTTAACATAAAATCCCGACTATTAATATAATACAGGGATCACCTACACTGAGAAAATGTTGACCCTCGCCTAGGGGGACCCTCAGAAAATTCTTTCTAGTACAGAATCCCAGGAAATGATTCCAGCTAACACTGAAATGTAGCCACTGCCATGTGGCGAAGTCCGGCAGCATAATCTCCATGAGCAATCCTCAGACCCAAAGAAGCCAGGAGGAGAGGGGACGCAGCCAACTGGAGCGCTCGTGCGGAAGGAAACTGCATTTGGCACTTGCTTCACACACGCTGTGGGGAACATCAGACAGAGTGCGGCACAGTGAATCACGCACTGGGCTCAGAGCACAGCCCGGTTTCTGGCTCAGCATAGACTCGATCTTGCTCCATAATATGGGGTCACTCACTTTATTCTCCTACTTTGCCTTGTCTCTATCAATACGTGACGAAAAAAGACAAACTCTGATGGGCCTCAGACCCAGCCAGCCCACATCCGCTGCATTTCACCTTCTATAAGTAAGACGAGGGCAGAATCAAGAGTTTCTAAGTATCTCCTCAGAAGAGAGTCATGATAGGACAGTGTGTTATCTGAGAGGTCTGAAGAGGGCATTTCTGGCTCTTCATGCGTGGGGACATGCATTTTGATTTATTTTTTCTAGTACTAAGGATGGATTTTTACTTCAAATATAAATCTTAATACCATCCTCTTGGGAAACCCTTGGGGTAATTGATGGTGCTTATAATTAATAATAGGAATAAAAGAAAAGATGAAGAAAAAATAACAGACTATATGTGTAACAAAGTCAAGGCCCTTGCCTTATTCTGTTGAGCATGTGTCCCAAGGCCAGGGTTGTGATAAGTCTCCTTGTGGACCCAAATTAGATGGTAGCACTAGAAACTGCTTCTGCTTCTCTTTTCATGTGCATGGAAACTGCTCTATGTTTGACAAGGGACAGCAAGGGAGGCTAGACAGAAGCCGTGCTCTCCATGCGGACAATGTGTGGTGCAGTGTATGGGAGAGGGACTTTCAACTGTCACGCCTTTGCGAGACTAGGGAATGGAGTGAAGCAGTGATAATATCTTCTCTGAATATTAATCTTACGAGGTGAGGAAGCTCACAGTGGGCACCATGACATATAGTAGATAGATGCCTCCCTCCAATGGCCTGCAGATGTCCAGGAGAAAGCCACAGCACAAGGACATGAGGGCTCTTATTTCTGAAGGTAGGTCTATGGGGACTTTCTTGGGGAAATCAGTGTGCTGGGATGCTTCACTTATATGGATAGGAGTTGTGTGCTGCTAGAAACATAAACGTCCCAGAGATATAAAATGAGATAAAATAAAATGGAATTTGGCCATGACAATATGTGTATCGGCCAGTAGGTGCGGCCATGTCCCATCTGTATTACATTAGTAAACATCCACAGGCCCAGCTGCATGGTCGGGATGACATTGGTATAGGACATTTAAACTGAGAGACACATCTGTTTTAGGATAGTCTGAAAAAGCCTCACGGAGGGGGTGGTTGTTGAATCAGAGCCTAAGTCTGAATAGAATTTAAATAACTGAGAGAGAAGTAAGGAATACCAGAGCAACGACAATAGGGTACGTAAAGGCACGGATGTGTCTGAAAGAAAGGGGGCTGAGTGCAGGGAACTATCTGTCCTGAGTGTGCGCTGCATGCTGGATAAGCTCTGGAGATGGGATTGCATTGTTAGAATAAGGATGCTGCTCATCAGGCCAGGCCCTCGATCCATCTCCTCTCTCTTGGATGTCTAGTGCACTGTCCACACAGAACCCCTGCAAGACACCCTCGTAGACATGCGTGGAGAGAGGACATATTCATTCTATTTTGCAAGCAGGAAATTTCAGATATGAAGAAAATCATTCACCCA
Source organism: Ursus arctos (assembly GCF_023065955.2). NCBI lineage: Eukaryota > Metazoa > Chordata > Mammalia > Carnivora > Ursidae > Ursus > Ursus arctos. The sequence continues at coordinate 21,449,245 of NW_026622841.1, forward strand.
CAGGGAACAGGCCAAGACACCACTCAAGATCAGAACCCAGGTCCCTCCTTTGACATTTTTGCAATCAGTGCTTGCTACGTGTGTATGAAAAACGTACCCTGTCTCAAATGTCTATTGTGAAGAATCGTGTGGCTTGGTATCCACTTGATAGTTTACATTATCATCTTATGAAAGTAAGCTAGTAATTAGTTGTACTAACTTTGCACACTATATTTTACTATGTATACATATAATGTATAATATATAACGCATAGTAAGCACTATATAATACATTATGTCTAAAATAGCAATTATACTGAAATATTTTATGCAGCATATATAAATAGATATTGTGTATCAATGTATTATACATTCTGTGTATTATATTTTATATATGCATTATATAAATTTATGTATATTATAAAATATATAATACATTGATACATAATACATACCCTATTTATAGGGACAAAGGCACTAAATTGAAGTGCATCACTGAAACTTTACGAAGAAATGTGTTTTATTTTGTTTTTAAGAACTATTTTAATTTTCCTGCAAGACAGAATTTAGACAATTTTATTAAGTTCTCATTGGAGAAAAATTTTGTTAACTTTTATTTGTAATAGAGTGTCCGTTTTTTTTAAAAAAAGTCATTATTTAATGAATCTATATATAAAAAACAGATTGTCTAGGCTATTTTTTAACATTGCCTTAAATAACAATGAACATTTTGTTTTCTTTTGTTTTGAAGGTTTTCAATAACAGGCAAAGTAGAATAATATCATCCCTTCCATGGCTCAGAGAAGACACTGAATCAAACTGCAGAAACTACTGTCCATTTGCTCAAGGTCACAGGAAAGGAAACTTAATCTTTTTTGTTTCAAAGGTTCCACTTAGATCCTGCCATTTTCAATGACGGTAGGAAACACAACACCTCAATTGTTAATTTGCCGATGCATTAAATAAGATAGGTTTCACCTCCTCTTAAGACTGCCTGACTCAATGTTCACCCACAATAAGTAGGCTCACCAAGTCCCTGGTGTCTCACTTCCACCAAGCAGATCTGTGCTTTCCATCCACAACAACTGTGCTTGAATAAATTTTAATTTACTCTTCTTGGTCTGTATTCTCCCTCCTCCCTTTAAAAATACAGACAAAGGCAGAGTGGGTGTTTAAAGGTGCAGGTGATTAGTGGATTAACGTGAAAAGGTGCAGACGCAATCCAATACAGCACATTCACCTTTAGGAAAACTCCAGTTCCACAATTCAGCAGGGATAAATTTATTTTTGTAGTCTTGCATGGAGTATTTAAGGCTGGGTGGTTTATATTTATAGCAGCTGCAGATAAACAATAAAAGCAATTGAGCGAAGCAGGTGGAAGAGACTCCTTTGCTAAAAAGAGGGGTTCCTAGTCTTGATGTAACATGAAGCATTTTCAAGTTACTGCAGAAACTTTCATGCCTGGAGCATAAAGCTTGGGGTCTTGCACAATTTAGGTTCACAATTTAATCCCGAAGAGATGAGGAGGTATGTTATGGATTGAAGTGTGTCTCTGTCCCCCCCACCCCAAATTAAAATATTGAAGTCCTAAGCTCTAGAATCTCAGAATAGGACTATATTTAGAGACAGGTCCTTAAAGAGGTATGAAGTTAAAATGGGCTGCTGCGGTGGGCCCTAATTCAATCTGGTGTCTGTATAAAAAGATGAAATGTGGACGCAGAGACATGTGTGCACATAGGGATGTGTGTGCACGGAGGAAAGACCACACAAGGCACTGTGAGAAGGGGGCCATGCGCCAGAAGAAGGAGAGGGGCCTCAAAAGAAGCCATGCAGCCAACACCTTGTTCTCAGACCTCTAGCCTCTAGAACCATGAGAAGATAAATCTCTGCTGTTTGCATCATCCCATGTGTGTTATTTTGTTGTGACAACCCTTGTACACTAAGACGGTATGAAAGGTGATGCTTCCTGCTCCGTCCTTTTGCTGCCATTATCCTCGTCCATGATGATGGTTTCTTACTGGCTCCAATCACCACTAAACTAAGGATCTGTTTAGCCACTCCCTCTTCCCCACTCTCTATTGCTTCATGATAGCCCTTGTGATTAGGTATTTTCTCCCTAACCAGACTGCCCACAACTCCAAATCACAGACCCTGTCATGGCTTTCAGTAGCAAGAATTGATATGTACTGGGGCACCTGCGTGGCTCAGTCAGTGAAGCGTCTGCCTTTGGCTCAGGTCATGATCCCAGGGTCCTGGGATAGAGCCCTGCATCAGGCTCTCTGCTTAGTAGGGAGCCTGCTTCTACCTCTCCCTCTGCCCGCTTCTCTGCGTACTTGTGATCTCTCTCTCTCTGTCAAATAAATAGATAATATCCTAAAAAAAAAAAAAAAAGAATTGATATGTATTGTACTACTGACAATATGCAGGGAAATTGATCCTTTAATGGTGCAACCTGGTACTAATTTCAAGGTTTCCAAATAAAGATGTTCCTTTAGCCTCTGATAAAATGAAGGAATAATAATTCATCCAGCAGGAGTTGTCCTGTGTACGTAAGCTAGGAAAAGTAGTGGCATAAATGCATTACTTTAAAAATATAGCTTAGATTTTATCACCTAAAGAGAAAGAACACAAAGGCTTGGAGCTCTAAACCTTCAAAAATGGATTAAGATGTAAGAGATTGAAAGTTAGCTGTTCCATGCATTCTCCTGGGCAATCAAAGAGGGACAAAAGCTACGTGGTTAAATATCCTTGGTCTTAGGCTGAAAGGTATAAAATAATAATCAACACCCATATTCCAATAACGTTGAGGTAAAGAACCTGGAGTGACTGGCCGATGGGAAATAAGCTGACAGATGATAAGAAAGGCAACATTTCACCCTCTGTTTGGAATGTTCTTTCTTAAATGAAAAACTCCTACTCATCCTTCAACTCCCTCAATCTTATGTCCTCTCCTCTGGCAAACCCCAAATGTCCAGGAGCTCTATGGTTCACTAGTCTTTTGTGCAGATTTCAAATATGGCATTTATCAGACTGTGTAGTAGTAACTGTCTATTTAAATTAAAAACATTAACTTGGGATGCACTGATAATTTTTATGCCACTAAGAAAGATAACTGAACCATGGCACAATCCTTTCCTGTCACATAGAATTTTAGTTTATACATTTTTTTTTAATCACATGTCCCTCTGGTCATACATAAAAAGGAAAATACAAGCAGAAGTATGAGTAAATTATTCCTAGAACTTTACACTCAGAGTCTGATTTCTTAATCACTTTCTGAATCAGAATTGTGGCTATCTGTGAATTTTCCATATAGTTATACTGCTCTCTGACATTAGGGAAAACTGTGATACCGTATTTCTTAAAACAGTGCTTCCCAAATCTGTCCAGAGTTGTCCTCCAACTCTCTGAAGTAAATCAGTAAGGCTGCGTGCATTTGCTCAGACTATGATCATCCGCCACTCCTTCTCCCTGCCCAACAACGACTATTCAAAGATGGTAAAATATGAAAATGTGTGCCTTAGAAGCAATGAAATATAATAATTATATTCACTTAACCCTTCCTCATTATTTTCTATTTTATTATTCTCTGTGCCCTCAGAACCTTGGATAGTTCCCAGCAGGAGGTAAGTTCTGGATACTCGCATATCCCAGTCCCCATGGGAAGTCTGCCTATGCTCCCATAATCAGTACTCTAATGACCATTTTCTGAAAGGAGGACATGATACAAATTTAGAAGTATTGTCCCACCACATATTTTCATGCCACCTTCTAACCAAACTACTGTTACTGCTGTAGTCACTGCTACTACCTCCCCCCACACACTCTTTACTGATCTTCTTGAAAGGCATTCTCGTTCCCTCTGGCTCACCAAGGTGAGTAGATAAAAAGACAAATGACAGAGCCAAACCCAGTGTTATGGACTCAATGTCTCTGTCCCTCTAAATTCCTATGTTGAAATGTTAACCCCCAATGGGATAATGGTAAGAAGTAGAGTCTTTGCAGGTGATGAAGTCACAAGAGTGGAGCCCTCCTAGATGGAATTAGCGTTCTTATAAAAGAGGTCCTGGAGAGTTCCCTCACCTCTTCTGCCATGCAGGGACACAGTAGGAAGATGGCCATCTATGATTCAGGAAGTGGGAGTGGGTTCTCACCAGACACCAAATCTGCTTTGATCTTACACTTCCCAGCCTCAAGCCTGGTGAGAAATATATCTCTGTTCCTTTAGTCACCCTGTCTATGTTATCTTTTATATAGCAGCCTGACCGAGCTAAGGCACCCAGGGAGGCCGAAGCACAGTGAGGTTAAGACATTCAAAGGGCCCATGGGAAGGCCATGCAGAGCTGCAGAAGCATGGTTATCCCACTGCCCCACATTCCTAAAATCTTGTTTGACTCACTGTAACTGTGTCCAAACTAGGGTATAACATGTTTGGTTTCTTGAACTGACTGAAGGAACTTCAGTGAGTATATCGGAATATCCAGAGAAATGAAAATGGCAGAACACGCTGGCTGTGTCCTTACAACAAAACGGGGTGGGAGAAGGTCTGAGATTTTTGCTCTTTGCATTTGGAGGGAGACAAGAGGTATTTCTTTATCAAGGTGAGACACCTGCCCTCACCCTGCACACAGCAACCTCAACACCCAGCTGTTCATGGGTAGGTTCCCTTTGGCTCCAGCGTGGATGTTCTAAGCCCCCCTCCCTCCTGCCTTCTTCTAAGGGCTTTTCTTCCTTGGGCAATGAGCATATGACCACAAAGATAAAATCTGCATCGACTGACGTATTAGGTCTAAGCTTCGGCCTGTTGTGTCAGGCCTCCTTCTTGCCTCTTCTGCACTTTCAACACTCTTCTTAATTGAGTCAAGTGAAGCACTATGTGCTTCCTGTGGTTGCATTGCTCTCTCCAGCCCGACCTTGCTCATGCTGTGACCCCTGCTCTAATTCTTTTGAGTGCCATTCTCCAGGCTTCCTTGTCTGCAAAGCCTTATTTATCCTCCCACTGCAGTTCTTGCAAACCGAAGCCAGCTAATTCCTCCACCTCTTCTTGATCTTTCTACCTCACATAACAGTGGTTGGAATTGTGCCAGTATCTTCTCATCCCTGATCCTAAAGCAGTTACCGCGTCAGCTTCCTCTCTGCATTTCACACCACCCGAGGGCTGGAACAGAATGGACACTCTACACGCACTAGCCAAATGCTGTTGAAATGAATAAGTGATGTATTTGCTTCATCATTTAGGAATGGATGAAAAAAATGTGTATGATATGATGCAGTATCATACACCAGATAAAAGAAATAGACTTCAAATACTTACGGATATATATGTATGTGTGTTCTGTATACACGTGTGTATATATACATATGTATATATACACAGATATATAAAACTGTTGAATAACTGAAGCATTATATTGACCCTCCTGTGTATCTAAGCAACCTTTTAAAGATATTATTTAATCAATATAGTATTTGGAACTAAATTAATCTTTAGTTAAATTTCCTCCACTTATTTTGAACAGATTACTAATGCACTCCTGGAATTACGTGCAGATTTGTTGTGCAGACAGAGATGTGCATTTTTCTGCATAGAGAAGGGGAAGCAGTAAAAAGGGGACTGAGGGCTGGGAATGGTGAAGGTTTTCAGGTGATGCTGGTGACGGCTGGGACAAGGAAACAGAACAAAGAGATAAGGGAATAGAAGGCAGGGGAGAGAGAAAGGCAGGGGAGGGGGGAGGGGAAGAGACAAGGGAGCTCATCATGATGATGACCATGTTTATTATCACCATAACATTAACTCTAGAACCCTAACTTATTGCCATTTAGTAAATATTTTTTTTAAGAGCCAAGAACTGTGCTGGATTCTTTACATACGGTAACTCCTTCTTATTTTAGCCCTAACATCAATTAATACCTCAATACTATTCTTATCATAAAGCTCAAAGGGCTCTTTTACCTAAGATTATAGAGCATCAAACCACGATCTGTTGTCCTCTAGAGTTCCAATCCTTAGCCATTGTGTGAGTGTTACATTTAATTGTCTTTTCCTTCTCTTTGATCATCAGGAACATTTCAGTGATGGCTTACTCCATCAGCTTTATTGGATTCTCACAGCCAAATTTATAGAGCTAAAGACATATAGGGTCAGTGGGGCCTTATTCATCAATATTCTCCCATTGTGATATATGACCAGATATTCATTTGCATTTAATTCTCCAATCCTGACCAGCTACTGTTTTTCCAGAAGCTGCATGGAAGACAACAGTTCCCAGAAGACCAGTACACTTTCCTAAGCGCCTAGGAGAGTTGGGTTACTACCATGTAAAGTATTCCTACTGTAGATTCAAAACCCAAGTTTATGATCTCCTTCCTTTGAGAGTGCTGTTAAGAATTCATCCTCCCACTCCATTCCTCACCTCATTGTTTCTTAGGCTATTATCCAAATTCTAACAATGCCAGAAACAATCAACACAGAGATAAAAGGTATAAATTTCCAGGAGATGGAATTGAAGTTCCCCAAATCATTTATATATATAAGCTGAAAATTTTCTATTTTGGCAACTTCAGGTATTGAGAGAGAAGTCACTTGGTCTATCCCTCTCTCCTCAGTGTCTTTGTTCTATCATTAATGTCTTGTTCATCATACCATATGAAATGCTTAGGAAAGATACAGAATCAGAAAAGCAGTAATGTTTCAAAGCAACTACCTAGATGCACACTCCTTTTCAGGACACTGAAACCTAGATAGGTTAACAAAATTGTATCCCAAAGGTCTCCCAATTCCAAGGCATTTCTTCTGTTGTGGAGTCTTGAAGTTAATCTTCCCAGATTCTTTCTATTAAAGTTGCCTCATTTTTGTCCTTAAGGTTGTTAATTTCCACGTTTACCCTCTCTTCTTTCTTGTTCCTTTTCCTTCAACCCTAGTAAAAGCTAGACATGGACGTCAGAGGTTGGGCACACAATCCAGTCTCAAGCGCAGGTATATGAAAGGACACGTGGGACACCCAGATTTTGGCACAGCCACTAAGAATTTTAGGACCCGGTGTCCTCATTCTCTGGCATCTGGACATAGTGGTATGTATCCAGAATCACAAAGCTCACTGGTATTAAATCCCTATAGAAGAATTTTGTTAGCATGGGTTCTAGGTCTGCTTCTATACTTAGCTATGCTATACTGGGCGGGTCATTTAACCTAACTGAGCCACAGAGTTTTCATCTGATAAATGATAGAAACTGCAGTTTTATCTGAATGTTTCTTTGAGGAAAAGGTCACTCTAGTCAAGGGTATGCTAGAAAACGTTTAATGACTGCTTCTCTAGAGAGAAAGTGCAGTTTACCAACTTCGTGGTGTAAATACCCCATCAGATCTGTTTTCAAGCTACAGACATGATGTCGCCGAACAGCAAGTCGGAAGAGACGTGCACAGCTGAGCCTTGGGGGCTCACAGGAGCTATCCCAGCATTCCACTTACTCCATCGATCTGTAAGTAACGGCACAGATGTTCTTGCCTTTACACTTTCACTCACACATTTTACTTAAACTGGAAAGTCTTTTTCTTTCTTTTCTCTGCACATCTAATTTCTACTCATAATTCAAGATTCAGCCTTAATGCCAACTCTTTCATAAACCAGAATCTTTTACATAAGAATCAATTTTCTCTTTACCATATCTCTCCTTAACTCTTACTCTATTCTTTTCTCGTATTCATTAATTGCTTACAAGGCTATGTTTGTCTTGTTTCCCTTTTCCCAGCACGTGCCACACTCTCCATGCTCTCTGTCGTACGTAGCAAAATCCCTTGAACACAGCAAGGGTTAGATCAGTGTTCGCTGAATAAAATATTGACTAAACCTACTTTGAAAAACATTACAAAGTCATATCAAGAAGTACTCCCTCCTCTCCCAAATTGAGGATTCTATAAAGATAGGACACTGTTTGATTCATGTTTATATTTTTGGTATTGTGTTTGTGCCAGATAAAAGTTCAGAAATAGAGTAAATTGAGCCAAAGTGATGATGTTTCTAAAGTGGCTACTGCAGGTGTTAATGATGGAATCCGAGTGGGAGAGGCCCAGTTGGCACTGGGTTCCAGATCTACCTAAAGGATGTCCGTGCGATGGGCATCTCCTGCTTTGGGCCTGCCCGTGAAACCTGGGCTTGCCACAGAAATTTAGATCAGCAATACCAATGAGCCTTAGTTATCACTAGGTGGCAAGACAGGACTAACAACACAGCTGTGAGATACACCCAGTCTCCAGCAGGGAAGCTAGACACAAGGGAACAAGGGGCAACACCCTTCCTCAGCACTTTAGTTGTGAATAGAAGGCTATTACAGGCTGCAAGCTGGACAGGCAGAAGGAGTACCCAACATGCACAGGAAATGTTAGCCTCGATGCAAAAAGCTGAAAAGGTGCAGCTGAAGCCTGTAAGCCTGGAATAATTAAAACCAAGGCCTGACATTCCCAGGAGGCAGAGAAGTAAGGCAGAAGAAGAGTCTGGCCTTATCATCAATGACAAACTCTCCACCAGCACGTTCAAGAGAGAAGGTCAATATTGGAGTTACTATTTTTGACTGTATATGGAGCAACATATTTTTGTTAAATGAGCACTTATAAAATGCTACATAAATTATAATTTCATGAAACCTTCAAAGGCACTTCAGGATGATTACAAAGCTCACTTATGATTGCGCTATAGGGATAAACCAATGCATGCCATTTTACTCTGTGCTCAGTTAGGAAACTGAGACTCAGACAGGTTAATGACTTGGCCCAGGCCAGACTAGTGAGTGCCTCGCAGATCAAACCCACGACTGCCTGAACCCAAACCTCTCGCTCCTTTCCACTTTGTCAAACATGCACACTGAAGCAAAAACATGGCTCTAAGATAATGTGTTACCCTTTTCTAACATAGCTGACATAAATCTGAAAGCAATTCCAAAAGCATAAATACCTAGCTTCCGAAGATAAATACTTTGAGGGATAACAATCATGTGGAAGTAGAAGCTCTTGACTAATTAAGACAAAAATGAAGGTCTGTTAGAGTCAAGCCTCATATATTTTAAACTAGTGTTGCTCTTTCAGTTGACTTCAGAAACGGTGAATTTAGGTAAATTTTCCTTGTTAGAGCTCATTCTCTGTCAGGAACTCACTGAACCTTTGATCTGTCTGCTGTAAATCTAGTACAGGCCACCTGGCAGATATAAACTTGGAGTAGAAGTCAAGAATTAAAACATGCCAATAAGCTTTTGTTTTTACTCTTTATGATGCCCATGATGTACCTGGGATTATCCTTTCACATTCTTTGAAATGAAGTGTGGTAAAAATGTTATCCCGTGAGGACGACCTTTTACTCCATAACTTGCCCATTCCTTTTGCTTGTATGTTTGCTGTTTTGTTTCGTTTTGTTTTAAATCCAGTAATATATTGGCAAGCAATTTTTGAGAGAGAATTAAGAAATTTTACAGTACTCTTCTGGGCATAATATACATATTGTGGAAATAAAAATTTGTCATGAAAGCAGAACAACTAGTTGGATAATTTATGTGAATGGGGGAAGACAATTTAATAACCCTAGAACATTCCACATCCTTTATAGAGTGAGAATTATTGTGATTTCTTCCACAGAAATCTAGGCCATGTGCATTTTCCCATCTTATTGGTTGCAATGAACTACTCAGGCCAGAAGCACTCTGGTTTTCATCACACCAGTGCTCACTTGCATCTAAGTCAAAATCTGATCAACCCTCAGCCTCACTGGTACACACCAGATGGGAAAACTCAAATACAAGACCTCGAGAAAACTCAAGGCAAATGCAGCATCGATGGTAAATTGTCTTCTTACAAAAGTAAATGAACAGAGAGCCACAACCATACACTTTCCTTTGTTTTTGTTTGTTTTTTGGGTTTTTTGTTTTGTTTTGTTTTTCCTAAATAGAAGATAAAATGCATTCAAAGGAGGTGCAGCCTCCCATGCAAATCTGCCATAAAGGGGGGGGTCAATGCTCCTGAATGTGCTTTTCAGAGCAGTCTGTCAAGCCACTCTCAACCAAATTCCACTAATATTTATACTAATTTTCAGTGGACACGGCCACTTAACCAGTTCACTGCCTCTAACTGCACAGACAAGCCTGCAGAATTGATATTGATTCAGCCCAAGGGGGTCCAGGGATGCTCATACGTTCAGTTGTGTAACAGAAGTCTCGGGGCTTGAAACTCCTGTTTTCTTGTATCTTATATATGAGCGACTAAAGAGTGGACATCTCTCTGTAGGAGGACTGGAGGCCAGGGACTACAATTAGTTGGTAATTAGGAGTTTAGAAATTATCATTTAGGAATAAAAGAAAAAAATTTAGAATAAAAACCATGTAGGCTAGTTTTAATTGGTGTCACTAAGGATGATGAGTTATTGCAGACTCCGATATTCCATGATTTCTTCTACCCTTCTTCTCTCTTTGAGAATAAAACTACAAGGAGAAAGTAAGTGTGGCATTTTCAGACTAAAAACCATGAAAATGTCCTTGAGAAGGTCAGTTCTTAAGCATCCCAGGGCACCTGTGGTAACTGGGTCAACAGCTTGAAAACTGCAGGTAGAAAATTTTCCTATCCGATTGTTTTCAGCGCGCGAGCATCCTCTCCTCAAATCACACCCAACACTGGGACTGTGTCAAATGGTCTGGAGACATTGATTCCCCCTCCCCCTTTTAAGTGGCTTTCTGTCCATCCATAAAACGTGTCTCTTTTCTCTTTACATTGAGGTTTCCTTCAGATGTTTACAAAACACACTACTGTGCGGGGTTTGACTGAATGATCCAACTTCCCTTTTCCTCAAAGGAAAATAGTTTGAGGAAAGCTCTCAAAAATTTTTATTAAATTCCAGAATTTTTTTTATTGCAGTACAAAAATTGAGGACAAAAGGAGCAAGAAATATTTGGTAAGTGCCATATTTGTACCTTGTGTGTTACTTTGAGTTTGGGGGAAAGCAGTGTAAGATGGCAATGCTCTTTGCCCAGAGGGAGTTTAATTCGAGTTAAGAATTAGCACATGAAACATGGGAGCAGCAAGGTCAGGGTCTCATTGATTTTTTTTTTTTTTTTGTAGTCAAAATGGAACAGGAGTCAAGAAGGAGGATCTAGGGGCGCCTGGGTGGTGCAGTCGTTAAGCATCTGCCTTCGGCTCAGGGCGTGATCCCGGCGTTCAGGGATCGAGCCCCAAATCAGGCTCCTCTTCTAGGAGCCTGCTCCTTCCTCTCACACTTTCCCTGCTGTGTTCCCTCTCTCACTGGCTGTCTCTCTGTCAAATAAATAAATAAAATCTTAAAAAAAAAAAAAAGGAGGATCTATGTAGAAATACTGAGCAAAAATTTGCACTAGCTACGCATCTGTGAGTGGCATGGAATGAAGACTCAATACTTACGGTCTCCAGAAATGTGGATGACTCAGCTATATTTAAAAACACACTAATTACCCTTTTAAATGTGTTAAGTCTCTGCTTAAAAAGAATTACTTTTTCTTCTAATTTAAATCATAGTAATTTTATATGATGTTGAAGAGTGGGTGCATTTTATCTTTCTGCCTATTCAAATAGGATGCCTTTCGGTTTCTATTTCTGGATAGTAAATTCAGTGTTCTTTCAGTCACTTGTTGCCTAGCACAGTGCTGTGTTGGGAGATGACTGTTCATTTTTTTAATAGCAGTGAGAACAAATTGCCCTACATCAAAGGGCTCATGGGCCCTTGTGAAGCAATGGAAAGCAATACTTGTAGAGACTTTTGAGCTTCTTGGAGAGAGGTGTTATCTGAATCAAAACTTGTGAAAAGAAGAATAGCTATAACATTTCCTGACAGTGAGAAACTATTGTGTTGTAAAGTAGTTTCTAAAGGGAAGAGTGCTCTAGACATTATTTGTCAAATTTAGAGGAACAAGACAAATCAAGGTGCTAGGAACCACTGGAAATAATACAATCTCCAGCAGGGTAGAGAAAATAATTTATTACTAATTTCTATGGCCCCATCTTGTAAGAATGGTAAGAGTGATGCCAAGAGACATTTAATAGAGCTAAATCCCACACTTCGCTGGAGAATTGAATTACTGGGTTACCTTCCAGTCTGGATAGGTAATTTTACCACAGTATATGTTTTCCCTTTCTGAGCATATAGCAAGAGAAAGAGTTGAACAAGTTTCAAAGGCCTAATGCCCTCTGCACTGCAGGGAAGGATGGAAACAGGAGGGAAGAGAAGTGAGAAAGCATGATTTAGCAGATCAGGATATCACAGAAATAAGACACAGAGAAGTTAAATAAATTTTCCAGGTCTCCACCACTAAATCATACTGTTAAATAAAACTAATCCCTCACTATAATTTAATCTGTAATAATGACTGTCATTACAATTCTGAAATTGAGCATTCAGTCTTCAAGGAAGCATCAAAGCCATGCAGGTTTTTAATTTTTTTTTCATGTTTGCTGTGTACCTTTATGTTATTTTTCCTATACACATGCTAATATTTCTCTGAAATTCAAATGATAATAGATTAGTCCCATTTCCCTGTCCTATGATGTATACTCACTATGAATATTAATATTTTTCTAATACTTTTTTAACCAGAGTCATTAATATGATAATACTTTGGTAATGAATTTACAAAAATTCCATACAAATACTACATGTGCTAATACAATGAAATACTGTGGAAATAATATGCATAATGCATTAGGCTTTGTTACAGATGCCTGCCAAAAATAGTGTTTGGCAAACAGTAGCATGCTTGAAGAGTGCCTAACCGATTAAAATTTATTGCTGCTGATAGACCCAGGGCAAACATGGAACAATCTATGCTATTCATGCCCTGGCAGACACATCAGTTCACTGACTGCTCAGATTATCTCTGAAAGCTTCTGGACATCACTAAAATTAAGGAAGACACTTAATGAGATGTTTAATGCTGGGGAGAGTGACTCCTCCAAACAAAGGAATCCCCCATCTACCACAGTTCCAGCTCCATGGGTGTCATGGCTGTCAAGGGGTCGCAGCTCCATCCAGCTGCCAATGGCTAGGGCTGCTCCGTGTACTCTCTGTGCCTCAGTCTTATATTTGCACAGTTAGCATCAAAGCACTGTCTTCTCTCCCTACAAATCCCAGTTTGATATCACCTAGTGCCTTATTGTTTTGTGATTGCACCTTCCAACACACATGGAATTCTGATCGCGGTGAGTTACGATCTACGAAGAGGAAAGTTGGAACTACTCCATTCTCTGGAGCCATGCGGAAAAGAGCCAAACTCTGGGGGTAAAACCTTCCAAAGACAGAGTTGTATCTTCTAGGGAAACTGTCATTTGACAATGAAACCACTGAATATTGTTGCAAATGAGCCAAGATTCGTTGCGAAAATATCAAAAGTTCTCTAAGTGTCTTAGACCATTAGCACCTGTGGGGTCTTTGAATTAACTTAATTTTGTCCCATCAATTTTGCAGATGGACAAATTAAGGTGTGTAAAGGGGAACTGACCTGACACAAGGACACCCAGCTAATTAGTGGCAGAACCAAGATGACAATTCCTTATTCCCAGCTTGAGTTCCTCCATCAATGGCACTGGCTTTTTTGAAGAAGGAAAAGAAAAGAAAACGTTGGGCATCTTAAGTGTCAGCCTACCTCCTACCACCACATCCCACCCTCCTGTCCACTGGTGCTAGCTCTGCCTTCAAAGGACCAGAAGACAGAAGCTTCAGATTGAGAATAAACAGCATGAATGGATGCCCCAAATGGGGTTGGCTCTCAAATATGTATTTAGATAGATAGATAGATAGATAGATAGATAGATATAGATAGATAGATAGATAGACAGACTGATAGACACACACAGTTTGGAACAAAATGAAATTTTAAGTCCTAAGGTCCATAATGCTTTTCATTTATTTATTTACTTTTTACCGGCATGAAGATTACTAATTTCCAATTATTTGAAAATTTTTAACTGTTCCTGAGAACGATCCTGGTCAGAAATAAAGAAAACTCCCAGAGTTCAGAAGTGGTTCCTGAAAATAAAATTGAAATTCATCTCAGTTAAAATTTAGAAATGAAAAGGGCAGCAGAGACCATTAAGTTTAGCAGGAATGCAAGGAGAAGCGCAATCAATCAGATGCTTTTAGAAATATAAACAATCTAGTAAAGAAGATTGGGCAATCTATAAAAATAAGCAGAAAACAGTTATAAGGATCATTAGCAGAAGAGAAGAACAAACAGGAGTGTGGAACCACAGGCATGCTCACAATCAGAATGCAGAAATTTAAGCCCTAAGAAGGCAGGATGAATCCATTAAGAAGGGTAACAGAAGGAGGGAGCGGCCAATAATGAAATGACTAATGAGTTCAATTTTAGTTTATTTTAAATTTACTGAAAGCTACCTGAGTAGAACAGGAATTTCAACTTGGAAGCAGTACATACAGAGGTGCTAACTAGCAGAGCAGAGCAATTTCACTGGCAGCCACTGAATTAACACTGATCTTATTAGGGTCCGGCTACACCCTGGCTCCTTATTCTGTCCCACGCAAGTCAATCTGCAATACAAAATCTAGTAGGCTGTGCACTTGTACAACTTTCATTTGTTCAACACGTTTGCTGATTGCTTACTATGTGCCAAGCCTTGTGTTTACTACTGAGGAGAGAGCAATGAGCAAAAACTGATGCAATCCCTGTTTTCTTGGAATTTACAAGGTAGTTGATGAAGCAGGAACAAGTTAAGACACTATCAGCCTGATGAATGTATACTCACAAATTGGGTAATTTGTTCTTAGCAAGAAACAGTTCTATGACAAGGCGTGATAAAGGCCAGCAGCACAGACTGGGAAGTGGGGAATGACATCTCTGGAGGAATGATGCTGATGTTTGCGTTGAACAGGTGAATGGGAGTGACTTGAAGGAGTTAGCATGGAACATTCCTCCAGGAGAAACTGTATATATAAAGGCCTTAGATTGGAGTGAAGGACTCCCTGGAGGTAGAGAAGACCTGGGTAGGGCTGTTTTCTCTATCTTAATGCCTTTGTCACAAGACTCCATTTTCCAAGAAGGGATGACTGAGGACAATTTAAGAAGCATCCAAAATGCACTTGACCTGGCTGAGTCCTTCATTTTGCTAATCAATATAGTCAGACATTTTTCCAATTGAGGTGAGAAGATCAGCAAATTTCCAAGCATAAACTAATTTGCATTGAGTTGAAAAACAAGTCACCCAACGTAGCTTATTTTCAGACCAATGGTGACAAAATTAGTTAAACCCAGCCTGAAAATGGAAGCCACAGCAGAGACAAGCGTGGCATACCAAACCCCTGGGAAGTCTTCCTCTTCTGAGGAAACCGGCCAGACACCAAATCAGAAGATGAGGAAAAAGGGATAGCCTCACAATAAGGCAAGCATTTTTTTTTCCCCACTAAGATTTGTTCACTGAGCAAGGCTGTAAAAGAAAAGAACAATAGCTTCCTAGAGTATAAATTGACTGGGAGCCAAGAAAGAACCACTAGCTGTGCAAGGTTTTGTCTTTCTCCGGAAACTATCCATTTTGGAGACCTCTTGTTCAAATAACCAATCTTATTTCCATTTTTTGGCGCCTTCTCCCTCTATGCTTATTCTTCTTCTACTTTCTCTCTCCCTCTATTAGTCAAGCCTATGGCTATCATACCGGCATAAGGAACATTTAATATAAACATACAAGTAAATAACAACTGCATATTAGCAACAATAAATGTTAGAAAACAATGCCCCCAATGCATTCATTTTTAAGCCGTTTTATTAGAACAAATATAGAGTACCCTCCCTCCCCCCTGCACCCTACTGCCTCCTCTCTCCCCTCAGGCCAAAGTTGGTATAGAAAAACAGGACTTCAAATGGCCTAAGATATCTAGCAAGTGTCAGGAGAAAAGAAGCCTTGGTGTGAGTGCCTCTTCTCCAGCATGCAACACTAAGGGCGGGGGGGGGGGGGGAAACCAATTAAAAAGGAACAGCTAGAAATAGCATACTAAGTGTACAGCACCCAAAACTGCAAAAGTTTCTGGATTTCAGGCACTTCTTTCAGATATGTGTTTCTAGAACATTGACATTGGTAAGAAGGCACTGCTCAAAGGTCACTTGGAACTCTAAGTAAATGGCCTTTTAAAGTTATATGTGGGTGCCTTGTACATATGCATATGCGCCTCACGTGCCTTGTACGTGGTAGCTCACTGGAATCAGAGAAAACGCTCGAGCATCACTTCCTGCCATCCTATCACCTTCTGGTCCAAGTCTTAGCTTCTTGCTGCTTTTTAAAGAGATTTGTAAGGATTAACCAAGAAAGGAAAATAGCAGCTGTCCTCAGAGATTTCCCAGAAGCCAATAAACATCAGCTTTATTTTATTTCACCTAAGTAGCCCTGCCCTTGATTTCATTCGTTCTCTGGCACGATGACATTCACTGTGTGCCTTCCTATGTGCCAGGCAGTACTGTTTCATAATTTCATAAACATTATCTTCATTGAACTTCATATCAACACTACTGTCATCCCCAGTAACCAACAGGGAAGTTGAGACTCAGTAAAATAAAGTCAATTGCTTAAGACTGCATAACCACAGTCCAGAAATGAAGTGGAAAGATGGAGATTTTGCTTCCTAATACCTCATGTTCTAATCAATCTGTTGAGTTCTAAGGAATCCAATTCCCAGAATTCATAGCCTTTCCCTATCTCAGTCAGTAGAGAAGACTTTTGAAGAATGAGCTCCTGGACTGTCCAAACACACACTCTATGTCTCCATTCAATCATAACTGACTAGGTTTCTAAGAGAGTATTTGGATAAGTATGTGGTTTTTATTCCTGCATAGGTTTCATTCGCATATCTTCTCTTAGTTGTTAAATTAGAAATATTTCATATGTGATCTCACCCCACATCATTTGTGAATCCCCCCCCCCCGCCAAGTATCTGGGAATAGGGTTCCAACAGACCAAGTTTTGGTAATGTTCATGTTTCTATTTTCTCAGCTAAAAAAAAAAAAAAAAAATCAATATCAACAGCAATATAAGAAACCCACTTGGCAAAACCAAAAGATTTGAGGATTCCCTCCCCCCATTTTTAATGAAAAACTCTACAATGAATAGGAAGGGCATCGTGCTGAGGGCAAAGCTAGAAGAAAATACTGAACATAATATTCTGATGGACAAATTGGTAGATAATGTATTGTTCTACTTTGAGATTCTTGCAAAGTCTAATTAATTCAAATTCCTTCCACTTCCTGAAAAGGCAGAATTATTTGAAACCTAGCAGACACACTTCCTCCTAGATCTCCTCTTTCCCTCATAGTACTATCAGCGTGGCAGTGCCAATTTAAATATATTTGTTCAGTGACACAACCGGAGAAGAATGGCTTCAGAGAGTAGAAAGGATCCTTACGAGTGCGTGGGGGGTCAGACACTGCCTGTGTGTTGGCGCTGACACCCAATAGGCACCTGCCATCCTGTCCTCACAGACACCCACTTTAGGTGAATGTCAACTACACCTGTAGTGTCAGGAACACGATGCAATAGGGTGGCACTGAATCTGAGGCAAAGACGCTATCATTTAGGCCAGCTCTACCAATGGAAGACCACATTCCATTTACAGCATGGTTGTCTCTCTCCTCATTCTGCTCCCTGTAGAGCAGCCAGGACCCCTTTTTCCAGGTGGACCTCTGTCCTCACAGGACTCTGAAGCTTCATTTTGGAAAACTGGGGGACAGGGGAAGAGGGGTTATCACTTGGATATCCCTGGCACATTGACCAGCTCTAATGGACTGACAAGTCCCCACAGCCAACAGTCTCTGGTACTCAATGACAGCATGAAGGGGTTGCACATAGATGAAGGCAAGCTTATAACAGGCACAGCTGCCTAGTTTATTGAAAAACAAACACTATATATCAGAATATGGCCGGCAAAGCAATGACATATTTAAAAGAACACTTTGCTGGGGCACCTGGGTGGCTCAGTTGGTCGAGCGTCTGACTTTTGATTTCAGCTCACGTCATGATCTCAGGGTCATGAGATCGAGCCCTGCAAGCCCCCACCCTGGGCTCCACACTGGGGGTAGAACCTGCTAAAGATTCTTAAGATGGTTCTCTCTCTTTCCCTCTCCCTCTGCCCCCACACCACTCAGGCACTCTTTCTCTCTCTCAAAAAAACAAAACAAACAAACCCTACTTTGCTTACAATGCAAGAGGCATTAGATGGTGTCCTCTTGCACTGGTTTGCACAATAGTGCCTTAATAATGATCATAATTGTGTTTGGAATTTCATAATAAAAAAAAGTTTCCAAGTATGTTAAATTTTTTATAAGCACAAAGCAAATATTTCTGATGATTTTGTTACATAGGAAAAAAAAAGTCTCCAAAGTCACCCTAACTGAAATCGCTCTAACTTAGGAAGACTTCACAGCAAAGGAAAGATGTGACCCTTTCCCACAATGATACACTCTCAAACATGGAGACAGAGAACGAGAATTGGAAAGGTTAAAGGCAAATGCTTTTCCTCAGAAAGTTGTACCCGCACATCAAATACGTCACGAGCTGGAGCCACCACATTACACAGAACACCAGTTTCCTGGAAAAACAGAGAGGGTCTGAGGGAACTAGGAATGTATGAGATACCAGGGAAGCTGCTGGGACACAGAGCAAAGCAGGGAGTGACTGACTCAGGACACCTGAGTGTCTGTCACCCAAGTGCCACCAGAGAGGGAGTGGATTATATAGAGTGGTAGCACCGAACCAGTGGTCAGATGCGCTTCCAAACTCAGGCTCAGTGACCTGAAAGAGATAAACATGTGCAAAGACCGCCCTCTGCTCGCTCCGAAGTAAGCACCGCTTTTCCTCTCTGCTCCTCAAGAAGCAGCCAGTAGCAGGGGTTTTGATCTCTACAGAGAGAAGGAAGTTGTTCTCAGCAGGGCTAAACTGGGGAAGCCCCAGTAAACAACATGGACTTTATACAACAAGATAATTGCAGTTCTGTCCTCTCTTTATAAGCAACACCTTGTAAGCCCACTATGCTCATTTCCCATAGAGGGAATCTGAGGCTCAGGGAGAAGCAGTAAGTTCTGTGTGTCTGTCAGCGACCCGAAGGCAGGTCTGCAGTCTCACACATGCCCATGTCCCTAGTACTGTGAAGGCATCTTGTTCATCCCCAGTATTAACTGACCACCCGCCTCCCTTCAGCACCATTCTGGGTGCTTGGAACACAGCAGTGACCAAAGCAGACCCCCTCCTCACCCCTGCGGAGCTCAATTCTGGAGGAAGGAGGTGGCCAACAGTCAAATAAAACCACATCATAATTGCAAATGGCAAAATCTCAGTGAAGGACACGGAGATGGTGGGGTCTAGAATTAACAGGACTCTACTTAAGATCACAGAGCCACCAGAAAAGACCTCTCTGAGGAGACAAGTTTTCAAACAGGAGCTCGAAGATAGGAAAGCATATGGAAATCTGTCCCAAGACGACAAGGACCCTGAAACGTAAAAGGTCTTGGCACGTTTGAAGAACAGGAAAGAAGGCAATGTGAGAGGAATGCACTGCACTGAGAAAGAAATGGCTCATACTTGTCTGGAAGTGCAAGGCATTTGCCAGGTCCTATAAAGCCCTATGTGGAGATCAGCTTTCAGATGCAGTGGAGAGGGGCTGAAAGATTTTAAGAGGGAAATAATCTGATTTGAGTCTTATAAAGCTCACTCTGGTTATTGCGTGGAGAAAAATGGAGAGTGGCAAAGGTGGGGTGAAAAAAGAAGCAGAGACCAGTTGACAAGGCTGTTCCAATATTCCAGGAGAAAGACAACTAGCTTGGACCAGGGAGGTAGATGGGAGCGAACATGAGAGAAGTGAAGAGACTGGAGATGCGTTTCAGAGGAAGATCTGAGAGGATCTGCTTGTGAACTGAATGCGGGATACACACAGGTCAAGACGGAAGGGACATTTTTGGCTTTCCAACTCTGTGACACTTGTAGGAAGAACAGATTGTGAAAAGAAATCAAGAGTTGCATTCTGGACAGAGCTGGGGATGTTTATTAGGCATGTGGAAAGGTTTCAGTCCAGCTGGGTAATTTCAAGACTGCGAGGAAATGGGCAGTGATGGAGAGAAACGTGCTGGCTCTCGCCAGCTTCTAAGTGATGTCCATTACCTTGATGCCAATTACGATCACACAGGCAGGGTGTATATACAGGGAGAAGAGGGCCCAGAGCACGCCCGATTTACGGCAAATATTAGGATTCAAATAAAGGAAGGGAAGACAGAACAGGAACTGCCAGTGAAACGAGAGACTGGAGGAAAGCTTCAAGGAAAGTTTGCCAAGGAGAATGTGATCACCTGCATTAAAAGATGCTGGGATGTGAGGCAGGATGGGGAGAACAGACAGTGGGATTCAGTGCGGGGAAGTCACACGACCCTGAGAAGAGTGTGCTGCAAAATCTGATAGGAGGGGCTGAGCGAGAGTGGGAAGTGAAGCTGTGTGAGGACCACTCCTTCAAGAGGCTTTGCTGTGAATGGGAGCCTGATCTACGCAATGTCTGGGGTGGGGTGTAGAACAAAGAGGTGGTTTGCTTGTTTCCTTTCTTTTTATTTTAAGGTGGATGATACCAAAGCACGTGATTATAGAGATGGAGTAGAGAGAGAGGTATTAAGGAAACAGGAAATTGAGAGTGGCAATGAACAGAGTGAAATAAGTGGAGAGGGTAAGAGGGTTGGGATCGTCGCTTCCAAGCTGAAGACGGACCAGGATTTCACTGTAACAGAAAGGAAGGGGGGGATTTGGGAAACACACACAGAAGGTACTCTATGGTTCTTAAATGAATAAATGATGAATGAATATATCCGTTTGTTTCCCACAATCTAAATAATTTAGAAAATTTCTCAGGGCACCTAGGTGGCTCAGTCAGTTAAGTGTCTGCCTTTGGTTCAGGTCATGATCCTGGAGTCCTGGGATTGAGACTGTATCGGGATCCTTACTCAACTAGAACTCTGCTTCTCCCTCTAACCTCTGCTCTCCCCCCAACCCTGCCCTGGTCGTGTGCTCTTTCTCTTCTCTCTCTCTCTCAAATAAATAAACTCTAAAAATAAATAAATAAATAAATAAATAAATAAATAAATAAATAAGGAAATGTCTTAAGTTTTACATCATTCCAAAAAAAAAGTCATAGCTCATCGTTCTCCCTTTTCTGAGTTCACATAATACTCTCTGCATATGCCAACTGTCACTTCACAGGCATCCCCTTGCCTAGTTATGCCTTTAAGCCTCTGGGTGTCCTGTCTAGTTGATGAGATGCAAAGGCCACCTATACTTCCGTGCTCGTCATCATTGGAGAGATGTTCAACAGATAGATATAGATATATAGATATAGATATGTTTACTGATTAATTGGAGTCAGTTTTCCAAGGTCTTACTCTATAATACCATTAGTAATATTAACGTTGCTTCTAGCTCTAATACTATCATTCTCAGGCACTGTAAACATGTATAGTAGTCACCAAAGCAGTAAGTGTGACTGTAATACCACTGAAACCACTAGCCACTGATCCTCGATCTACTTGTAAGAGAGTTCCAACAAAAAAAGAGGGGCCTCAAGTACAACATACCAAAACCCACTTCAGTTTCAGTGAGAAAAACAAACTTCCAACCAATCCTAAGATTTTTCCCCCATAACTAGACTTCTACAACCTTTATGATAAAACTGGGGCAGCACTAGACATTTCGTGATACCACGACTGAAAGGTGATGAGTCTTTCCATCTTACACTAAACTACTAACAAGAGACACTGTTTTACTCAACTTTCATTAAAAAGTGAGTGCAAAAACAGAAGAGAAGTAATTTATATTTGGATATTTTTATTTGAATTAATTTATATATGGAATTTTAATTACAGGATGCAAGCCTGTGATTAATTTAATTTTGTTTCAATTTACGGGATGCACTTGGTTAATAGTTTGCCTTTGAAACAAATGCTTTATTGAGGGATCTCATCTGTGTGATTTACTGTCTGAGGATATGTTAAGTTCCTTTCATTACATAAGAAATCATTATTTGCCCTTGAAGTTGAATCCATTGTATGGGTGTGAAGGTGATGCCAATACTATCCTATAACCTACCATTTCTGAGGAAAGCAGCAGATTTAAAAGAAACCTTGTTTGGCTTTCTTGTCATAAACCTCTTTCTCTGTGTATTCAATATACACATGTGCATTGCTGATTAATGCTCAAATCCTTGCTGACATTATGATAAGCTTTAAAGCAACCCTGCCTTAGAGAGAGAGAAAGAGAGAGAGAGAGATGGAGAGCATGCAAAGCTTTTTCTTGTACAAAATCTCTTAAACTGAAGGTTAGTGGCAAAGGAAAGAAATGTGAGGTAAAGATTGAAAGGGGAAGACCTGAATATTGAGAAAGAAAACAGAACATAAGGGAAAAGAATACAACCCAAGGAAGTATCCTTGAATAACCTTGTTTTAGAAAATTGTGGAAAATAAGCCAATCTATGTAATCCCGTTATGAACTGTTAGCTTAAGGCTTTAGTCACAGAGAAACTGTGTAATGAGATTAAACCACAGTAAGAAAACATGGTTGTCTTGCTGCTTGTTGGAAGACTAAAACAAAGAAAGCAATAAATGGACAATTATAATCCTGTGCCTCTCTCCCGCCACCATTCAAAAACAAAACAATTAGGAAGGAAGATCTCCTGATAATGCAGATGCCAAACTCCAACCTCTCCCAGCTGTGCAGTTTTGAAGACAATGCGTCTGCTTTCATTACTCACTTCCTAATGCTCTTTTCATTATGATGAAAGAATGATGTGATTTTAAAGGGAAAGACAAGTTCTGCTGAGAATTCTCTCTTTCTTGGAGTTCCCGCTCTTGGTACCTGAGAAAAACCGTGGTGAAAACATTCTAGTATCTCCTCCTCACTCCCAACTCCAAACCTTACCAAGTTTTCATTTTCTTTTTCAGGTGCAACTACTCCACTCGGCGACTGCAGCCACAGGCAACACGTAAATGCATGAGAGTGGGTGTGTGCCGAAAACCTTTATCTAAAAAACAAATGGCCAGCTTTCAAGGTGTAGGTTTGAAGATCCCTGGGTTAAAAGATGAGAGAAGGGGAAATAATTGATGGTACATCTCAGAAGAAATTGGGGCCCCTACATTTTATTATTGAATTTATTTTCTTGACGTGTCCTTTGTGGATGTAAAACATGCATCTGTCACTAAGGAGACTGGATCCATGAAAGTGAGAGTAATCATGACCAAATATTCCTGCTCTGATCACCTTTTGCTAACCTAATAAAAGGTATGGTAGTGAAGGAAGTGTGATAATAGGGGGCAGTAATAGAAAAAGAAGGCTTCTAATCCTCCCAATGGGCCACAAAGCTAGTACAGGGCATACGGATCTATTAATAGAGATGCTACTAATAGACAATACTTGCTCTCATAGCTGGACTCTGGATCAGCAGCATGAGAATCACCTGTGATCTTGTTAGATAATCAAGTTCTCAGCACCCCCATTTCCCCTGCCCCATCCTACTGAAAAATTATAAGGATGAGGCCCAGGAATCTCTTTTAACAGACCGTCCAGATGACCCTGATACACAGGTTTTAGAATCACTTACTATTCTAGAGAATTTCCTATTCTTTTCAGCTGCCGTGTACCTATGTTCAAATAGAATAATGTTATCAGGATCTTGTATATTCTTGTGGAGAATTTTTGGGTTTTAGTAAAAAACGAAAAAAAAAAAAGAGTAACTCAAAAAAGTGGTAGAAAGTAAAGTGTTATTCTGAATCTCGGATTGCAGTTTATCTGTATTTGAAGACGAATTTTACATTCCATATGTGCCTAGCTTCTGACCCCCCCTTTTTTTGTGGCCTAATCTACTTTTAATCTCTCTCTTCTGTGAGTGTGTACATGGGATGAAAATAGATTTTTATTACTGACGAAGAATAACAGAATGTAGAGTAAACTCATACTACATAAAGTATATTCGGCTCCAAGTCAAAACCCAGCACGGCGTCTGGAATTGAGTACTGTTCTGGGTGAGCTGTTTTTCACCTTTATGGCAGCGCAAGTAATTCTGGCTACATGACATGAAGCATGAGTACCTCTTCAAAGGAAAGGTGTGAGAAAGCCTCAGGTATCATAATTATCAGCTCCAAGGCAACCCTGGTCAAAAACAGAGAGACCTGTAAACATTCAAGTTCACACTCTGAATTGTGTCCGGATGGGAATCAATTGCCGTGTAGTACCGAGAGACCTAATAAACAGAAGTGTGTGCGTGACGGCAAGAGTCCTCACTCCCTCCAAGCTGATCAGATGGTCAGTATGATCGCCTTCATGCTAAAATGCACTCCCCTTTGCAATTACTCAACTCTTCTGCCTGTGGCCAAAACCCACAGCACAGAAAGCACATTAGAGCGAGGTTGTAAGCTTTGGGTAGGAAGGAATAAGGCACACTGAGTAACTGCAAAGAGGGAGGGGAAAAAAGACAGGACTTCCTCACTTAATTTTCGTCTAATGAGCCCTCCCGAGACCCAAACTCCGCTGCAGATTTCCTCCTTTGGCAGCCTTCAGAAGCAGAGGTCTAATCCCCTTTTCAAACTCAAGTTCATCGCCAGTGCAGTTATTCCAGCAGTGTTGTACTAAGCATCTCACAGTATGGTGGGGCAATATCCATTTCTCTAGGACAATCGTGTTAGAGGAAAATCGATTAATTCAGCTTGCTGGATTTCCTGCATTTGGAGCCAAGCAGCATCTAAACATATTAGCCAAAGTTAAACAGAAAAGCAACAATAGTTAACATCCACACTGTAAATGAAGAAGTCGCTCTAGCAGCCGCAAGCCATGCTCTATAAATGCCATTCACAGAAGAACCGTCCTGAGGGGTGGCAATGTGGTCTTGATCCAAAGTAATTGTTTCTCCACCACTTCACCCAGGCTTCTTCTGACCAATTCTTGGATGGAAAGAATGAGAGAGAATCAACAGTTTTGGGGAGCATCACCATTCTTGGAGAAATCTACTTTTGAAATTAAAAATAAATAATTGGCTTTCAGTATAAATGCAGAGGCCAATGCAAATCCCATGCTTGCCTATAGTTCTTGACTAGGACACTTCTATGTAGTGTCTCACCACAGCACAGAAAATGATGGCTCATTCAATCTGTACATACTAAGATCAAATAACATAGCTATTTCCCCCCAAATTATCTACTTAAGACAGAGGGAAAACATCGCAAAGAGGGGACAGAAAAAAAAAAATGTAGGATGACCTTAATTTAGCTCAGGTTTACTCTGAAAGGTAATTCAAAATGTAAAAATAAACACAAAACCCCAAAATTAAAATTTAAATGAAGGTCAAACCACCCCAGAAAAAAAAAATTTTTTGAGAAAGGAATTTCCTTCACTAAAGAGTTACTCTGATTATTATCTATATATAACCTTAAATAGGCTTATGGAGAGATTTAGCTAAGCAGCAGTTGTATTACAGAACCCCCTGAAGATAGGTTAATTTTAACATAGTCAAGACGTCCTCATCATTTGGTAGTTACTGAACCAGAGTCTAGAGCATGTAATTATAAGCTATCCTCTGTAGCGTTACCAAGAATTTCAATAAGTCAAACCCTCCAGTTACTGTAGTTTCTTTTCCCTTTGCCCAAGTAATAGGAAGCTGGACTTGGAAGCTTTATTCATAATTATCCAACCCCACATTTCACAGATAAGGAGAGTAGGTGCTTGAGAGGTACAGAATTTGTCCAAAATTAGACAAGAGCCAAGAGTAAATTCAGTCTCCAAATCTAGGGCCAGAAGAGCACTAGACCAGGAGTTGGGAGACAAGACAGTTCCCGACCTGCCTCAGTCATTTAACTGACTGGCAAATCCAAAAACCAATGGGGATCTCACTTTCTTCATAGACGTTAAGGGATTGAGAACAGGGGGGTCTCCTTGGCTCTTCTAGTTACACCTACAATTGTGATGAGAAGTAGCCATTTAATCCAAGCATTTTAGTGTCTGGTATCTTTCCTCTAATACAGTAGGTGAGAGTTTTAATAATCCAGCCCTAGGCATTAATTTATGACTGTGGCCTATGCTGGTTCCCACTGGGAGGTAGCTGCTTTCAAAGATAAAAGTTATCAGAAAGTGTTATGACAGGGGCCTTAGATTTTGTATGGAGCAAACTGGTCCACGTGCCATTGCTAGCTTTCATGACACAGATGCTTTATTCTCAGCAAGGATAAGAATTTATAGAAGGAAATCTGTAACACAAATCTTGATTTTTTTAATTTTTATTTTGAAAGATCTTTGACAATGTCTTATTTTATAGCCTAATACTGGTGAAATGAAAGTAAAGTTAGTTGGATTTGTAATATGTTGAGCAACTGCATCCAAAGAATATCGGCTTATGGACTCACTCCGGCTCAAGGGAAATGTTTAAAAAACCATGAGCTCCAAACGTTACCACAAAAAACAAGCAAAATTAAATAATTAAAATTAAAAAATAAAAATCTTAAAGCTGTTGTCTAGTGGAGTAAAGCAGAGCTCTGTCCTTCGTTGTGTTCAAATGCGATATTTTTATGAAGAACACAGTCAAATTAGTAGATGGCCAAAAAACAAAACAAAACAAAATAAAAACATCTGGGATCTCTAGCACCTCTACCTCTAGCATATCTAGGATGGAATGTTCTATTTGGGGATCCATCCGAAACAAAAATGTCAAACATATTTATACAAACAAAACTGTCAAGAATCTCCCCCAATAGACTGAAACAATGGCAAAAAAGATGAAATGTAGCAGAGATAAATGTAAAGATTTATTTTTAGAGTAAAAAAAAAAAATCAATTGGATAAATATAACCAAGAGAATCCTGTCTTGACAAGTAGTTGAAGTGAAAGCTATCTAGGGAATTTGTTGACCAAATGTTCTGTCTGCATTAAAAGTCTGAGGGGCTTCTTTAAAGAAGCTAAAACAGTAGCCAGTATTAATAAAACACAAGCTAGAGAATAAAAGATATTAGAACACAGCTGGGGAATTATGTCATTTCTGGTCATTAAACTCTTACGTGGCACCTGAGAGATTAAAGATTGTTCCAATGAAGATGAAGTTATATTGTTTGAGAAATGGTTGGAAGAAATGGTGCTGTTTAGTTTGCAAAGATGGCCCAGTAAGTGAATAAAAGCTCTTTTATAAAATTTGATGAGGAGCTTTGGGATGATGATTAAATTTATTGGTACATATCCAAAAGATGGGTTAAAGTTAAAGAGGGACCTTTTTTTGGCTATCTACAAAGATGCAGCTATAGATTTAGGGTCTTCAACCAGGGACAAAGTTAAACAAAATAAGTAGTTTATTCTGCATCATTTCATGCATAATCATGAAGGCTGTGACCAAGATTCAAAAATAAATAAGTAAATGGAATAAAAAAGTTTTGTTGATTTGTCAGGAGGTTAGATCCTGTGGTATGAAAAGTTTCTTCCATTGCACTTTTTATGATTCTATGAATAACTCTGTCTACTCTAAAGAATGGTGGCAGTGATGAGAAATTTTCTTTCTAATAGGAATCAGGTCAATAATGATATTAGCTTACAAATGGGCAGTAATAGCAAGCCTACTACTTTAATGACTAAGGGATCTCTAATGTAAAATATTTACACAATTGTATACTTAACATAGTTATTGGAATTATTTCCCTGTAATTCCTTGCCCAATACCCTGCATGGATTTACTGTCATGCAATTAGATTTCTCATATTAGGTATTTTGTCATACCTTTGGGCCTGGCCTTAGGCTATATAGAAACAGATCAAATGAATGAGTTGTTGCTTGATCTGGCAGTCATCTTTTCAAAACCAAGTCCATTAAATACTAGATTGGAAACTGCCTCAAATAGTAAGCAAAATAAGCTTCCCTTCATGCCTCACTGACAAACTATAGCACTACAGATGTTTATTATTTCATTATTACTATTTTTTAAGGAAAAAAATGAACTCACATTTCTTAGTAGTAGATTTGTTTGTTTTCTTTAAAGGTAACTTTGGAAAGCAAAGATAAGACAATAAAAAGCAAACAAGCACCCCATTCCTGGCCTTCTCTCAAACTGGAGCTACAAAAAGTGGTCTCCAAGGTAAATAGGGAAAGTGAGCCAAGGTTCACCTTGGGAATCATAAACTCAAAAGACGGTTGAGAGTCAAAAGCTACTCTGATTAGGTTTCCTAAATGTCATGTATCTTTACCAGTAGTCTTTATGTTTAACCTCAGACCGACTAAGCCCCCATGCTGTTCCTCATAGCAATTATTCTAAACATGTATTCAGTATCCCTCATTCTCACCTTCTACAGATAATGTGATCTCCTCAATAATGAGAAAATGAGGACTATTAAGAATGGGCTCCCCTCCCTCAACTTCACTTTGTTTTTTAATGTCTCCCCTTCAGCTTCTGATGTTTCCCCAAGCCACACTATACCCTCCCACAACACTCCCATTCCTAAGGCAAGCTCTGACCATAATATCCACCTAGACTCATTCTCTTAAGGCCAACCCACTGTCTACTGAAAAAGTCATTAGCCCAGAAAATATTTAGAGTCCTTATTTCAACCTCTAATCAACTTACTTTTCTGGTCTCTCCTACAAATCACCTTTCTGCTTCTTATTCTGCAATACCCTGCCTACCTCCAAAAATAAGCCCAATGTTTTCTTGTTCCCATGCTTAGAATAACAGTCCACACACCCACCCCCATTCCAAGCCAATTTCCACCTAATGTACTTTTTCATCATCTTTAACTTTTCAAATTCTTCCCTCCCTTTCAAGGGAAAATAATACTTGTTTCTCAATTGCCTCAGCATTTATCTGTTTGTATTTTGAATTAGATAGTACGCATTTTATATCCCCTACTAGATTATAAACTCCTTAAGGGATGGGCTCGTTCTGAATGCCCATAGTATCTAGTTCTAATATTTGGAATGGCTATCGTCTTTTTTCTCTCCTCCCTAATACAAATGTAATTAATTTATCCAATGTTCTGAACTCGATGAAGGTACACGTAGGAAAAGGCTTCATTTTTCTCAAACACTGCCTTCTAACATACTCTGTCACACCTCTTTCAATCTTTCCTTGGTGACATATCTGTCCCCTGTGACTTTCTGGTCATTTTTAATTAGAAGACAATCTCATTTAGGTAAACAACTATGATTAGCTTACCAGTATTAGTACATGACAGTCCAGTCTAATAAAACTGGAATCTTAAACCTGGCCAGTACTCCTCATCGTCATAAAAAACAAGGAAAGAATGAGAAACTGTCATAGATTGGTGGAGACTGGAAGACACGACAACTACATGAAATGTGGTGCTCCGGTTTGATTTCTGAACAGAAAGAGAAAAAACTGGTGAAATCCAAATAAAGTCTGGAATTGTGTTATTGGTAAGGCACCGATGTTACTTTCCTACTTTTGACAAATATATTATGGTAACACAAGATGTTAACAATGGGGGAATCTGGGTGAGGCGTATATGGAAATCCTCTTTTGTATCTTTGTAACTTTTCTGTAGATCTATCTATCTACTATCCATCCATCCATCCATCCATCCATCCATCCATCCATCCATAATTTCTTTCAAATAAAAAAAGGGGTTCTCACATCCAGTTCTAAACTTCTCTCTACCCACTCCCACCCCTGACCTGACCACTTCTGCTACCTTTCACGAATGTTTAAGAGCTCCTCACAGGATCTCAATAATCTAGGGGAACTCATCTGTGATTATCCTCAAACTTCCTTGATAACTAATTAAAAGCCCCATGCACCATCCTGTTACATACGGAAAATGAATTAGCATACATTGCAGTTCGGGAACATCAGTGAAGAGAGACTTTCTGATAGCAAACTTAACATAAGATCTGTGTTACACAAAAAGATCAAAACACTGACACAGGGATCTTTAAAGTGTGAGTAGATACTGATTTGCATGACATGAGATCAGTTCTGCCTAAAGCCAGAGAGCAGACTTAATAGCTTCTCAACGTGCCCCATTCTTCCCATGTGTTATGTGTGAATGTCAATTTTCAAAAGGGGGCATTCCTACCACTTTGAATCTTGAAAAGAGAATTACAAGTATGTTTAAATGGCAGAGAAACAGCAATGAATGGAGCTCTCAAAGGATGTGACCTGAGGGCAGGACAGAAAGAGAGTTACATAAATCTGTCAGTGCGGAACATAAATCTACCAGAACCTAAGGATCTGTCATGGAGTATCGTGCTTCCAGGTTACATTTTCTTCGGAAGCACTTTTCCAAAGTTTCACAGCCAGCCCACCTCTCTTGGAAATGATGCTTTTACTTGGAATTAATATTTCCAAATACAGTTAGTGTTTCAATGATTTGCAGCTATCGACTTTTAAGAGAGAAGTGATCACACAGAAGGAACTCTGACATTTCCATGACATTTTCTGCTGAAAGGGAAAAAGAAATTATTTCTCTTTCCTTCTTTTTAATTCAATGCTGAGTTAGAGATGGAGTGAGAAGAGGGAGGGAGAGCTTTCTGCCCACAAACAGGATTCTCTTAGTTGCCACTCTAGATGACATGCCCCAATGCTCGTTTTTATATTGCTATTTTCTCAGATGTCTTAGGTTCTCCTGATACCATCAACTGAGGATACATTATAGAGACACTTATGTCATCATGCTGTTGAAATTTGAGACTTTTCAGATATAACATGCTTTATATTCAAGATTTTTATTCACCATGGGACTGTCTCTCTGGTCTTGTTTTCATTATTGGCAGGGAAAACGTTTGCCAATTTTCCTTTTTCATCTTTTCCTCCCCGACATATTTAAAGGGGGAAAAAAAGGAGAGACGCAACTTCAGGTCCTAGTAAAGGAAAGCAGGGCTGAGGTATTATCCTCAAGGTAAATGTTAAAATGCATATCTTAGACAAATTGCTGGCACAGCTGTCAACGCTGTCAGAAGTAAGTTCTCACTATTTTTAGGTGCGACTGAAAAGACTGGGTTACTAGGTGTCCCTTTCTTTACTTTCAGAAAAGCAGGATGCCTATGGATGTTACGCAATCTCCTTCCTTAGAGATCTTTGGAGAATAACGCTCATCTGTTTTGAAAGGTGTACCCAAGAGTTCTGATCAAAGGTCACACATTGATTAGGTCACCTTCAAAAGAGATCTTTAATGTCAGTAGCTCATATTCTAGCACAGTTTGTCCTCCTGACCAACTGAGAGTCATCATTATTTTATTTGAATACTAGCATTAAATTATATTTTTTAAACATATAGGAAATTTATTCCACAAACAGGAATGTTGACAGTCAGTGATGGGGGCAGGGGTTGCTACAACTTTACAGTCTGATTCCAAACTGGCAGAGAAGCAAGAGGAACCAATTTGGAAAGTGTTGGTACTGGATCATCTATTCTGGAACAGTCTGGAATCCATCTGCTCTGAGCTTAACCTCCTGGCACAAACAAAAACACACTTCCCAACATTTTTATTCTAATTAGGATGATGTTTCCATGTGTTCTGGAAACAACATGATGCTGAGGTAGCTTCCCGGGGTTGGATATAAAGTCACCAGTGTAGGAGCCAACGTGTGTCCCTGTGTTTGCTCTGAGTTGACAGTCTCTCCTCTATCTGGATGTGACCATAGTGTTTACTGATTTAATTAAGGACACTCATGGTTCTTTGGAAAATAGATAAGAAAAAATGAGGGGTTCAAATGATTTAAGTGGAAAAGTGTTAGACAAGCTCTTAAGCTACTTGGTTTCTAATCTGGTGCCTTCTAGATACCAGCTCTCTGAAGATACCTTACAGGTGTCATCACATGTTTTTTAAACATAATGATGATGATGATGATGATGATGATGATGATGATACCTTTTCACACATTATAATTTTGTTGGAGTCATCCCATGAAATATATTATATGAAGACAATAATAAAAATAAGCATACAAACAGAGCTTTTTTTTTTTTTTTTTTTTTTTTTTTTTTTTTTTTTAAGTAGGCTCCATGCCCAGCACAGAGCCCAAGACAGGGCTTGAACTCAAGACACTGAGCTCAAGACCTGAGCTGAGATCACGAGTCAGATGCTTAATTGGCTAAGCCACCCCGGTGCCCCACAAATAGAGCACTCTTATTACTGACAATTCCCAGAAGAGGTTGCCTAGAGATACGTTGGCCAACACTAAGTCCATCCTATGTGTAAGCCCAGAAGGAGAGAGAAAAAAAGAACAGCTTCTAGATAGATATGGACCCTTTTGTTTCATACTTTTTATAGATAAAGCAATAGCAACAGAATGGATGACAAACATTGAGGAATTTGATGGGAAACACCTCAAAACTATATACTATGCTACAGGTAGACTTTCCTAGTTTCTCAACAACAGAACTGGTCAGTCATTGGCTCGTTAACCACTCCAGTCCATAAGCAAGGTGTTTGAAGTGCTGACATGTACTAAGGAGGTGTATTTTCTAAGGGAATGGAAATTTCCCAAGATCAAATCCATTTAAGGAAATGCGGCATGCGATACAAAAGTAACACAATTGCCAGGACTCTAGAGCCAGAAGTATGGTTCATTCAAGCAATAAAATATGATCAGTGTGCCTAGAAGCAGGAGATCAAAGGTGATGAGATAAAAAGAGACTGGTGAGGGAGACAGCAGGGGCCAATCCTGTAGGACCTCTCAGGCCAAACTGAGGAAGTTATTCATCCTAAAAGCCATTAAACT
Source organism: Ursus arctos (assembly GCF_023065955.2). Lineage (NCBI taxonomy): Eukaryota > Metazoa > Chordata > Mammalia > Carnivora > Ursidae > Ursus > Ursus arctos. The sequence goes on from NW_026622841.1 coordinate 21,481,947, forward strand.
CAGTGGAAGGTTGTGAACAGAGAGTGACGTGTTAGAATTTTATTAAAAATTTTAAAAAGTTAACAGCACGTTGGCCATGGTGGGGAAAGTGAATTGCAGAGTATACAAGCATAGATATATGATAGGTGATGACAACAAATAAAGGCAAGAAATATATCTGAGATGTAAAATGCCTGGAAATTCACAATTGGGTATTTGGCAGGGAGGGGTTACGAAGAAGATGGAAGAGGCAGGAAAGATGCCCAGGTCTCTGGACCATGCAGGTGATTGCACGGTGGCACCACCTGACTGAGCTAAAGATTCTAGCACAGGATGGTGTTTGGAGTGAGGAGGAATACTGAGGTATCTGAAAAGAAATGGAGTATCTGGATATATCAGTCTAAAGTAAAAGTCTAGAATGGAGTATCTGGATATATCAGTCTAAAGTAAAAGTCTAGAATGGAGTATCTGGATATATCAGTCTAAAGTAAAAGTCTAGAATGGAGTATCTGGATATATCAGTCTAAAGTAAAAGTCTAGAATGGAGTATCTGGATATATCAGTCTAAAGTAAAAGTCTAGAATGGAGTATCTGGATATATCAGTCTAAAGTAAAAGTCTAGAATGGAGTATCTGGATATATCAGTCTAAAGTAAAAGTCTAGAATGGAGTATCTGGATATATCAGTCTAAAGTAAAAGTCTAGAATGGAGTATCTGGATATATCAGTCTAAAGTAAAAGTCTAGGGGCGCCTGAGTGGCTCAGTCGCTAAGCGTCTGCCTTCAGCTCAGGGCGTGATCCTGGTGTTCTGGGATTGAGCCCCACATCGGGCTCCTCCGCTGGGAGCCTGTTTCTTCCTCTCCCACTCCCCCTGCTTGTGTTCCCTCTCTCACTGGCTATCTCTCTCTCTGTCAAATAAATAAATAAAATCTTAAAAAAAATAAAGTAAAAGTCTGAGTAATCACATAAATTTGAGATTCATTAGTACACAGAAGCTGAATGTCCACAAAATGAAATCTCATAGAACAAAAACATTCAGTGATTTAAAAAAAATTAAATACACACACACACACACGTATATCAACTCCTTCTGTTTGTTTTTCCTTTAACGTATTATTCACTTAACTCTGAAGTTTTCTTCCAAATCACATATGATCATGTATATTTTTCATATTCCCATGCTACTACATATTGAAGTAAGCTAATAATAGCTACCATTTATGAGCCCCTATTATATACCATATAGCACGTAATATAATTTAGCCTCAATTATTGTATGGCTTTGCAAGGTAAAAATCACTATTCCTATTTTACAGATGAGATATTGAGGTTTAGAGATTTTACTTAACTTTCCTAAAGTCACACAGTGTCAGAACTAAATCCTAGGTGTAAATAACTAAAACATTTATTACCTTTTCACTTTTTAATACCATTTTGTTATTCTCCATAATTCTTTTAAAGAGCCAATAGGACACACCCAACATAAGAATGTAACAAAGGGTATAGTTGGAAGTTTTGAAAAAGGGCAATCTATCTGTTTCAGCCAATCTGAGTGTGTTACTCACCAATGTATGCTCAGACACATGCTTCGTATCAAAGGATGGCTGAAGAATGAACCACCATATTAATAAAGGGATGAATTTTCCCATAGAGAATTGGAAAGTATGTGTGACAGTATATAAGTAATTAGATATTAGACTCTGTTGTAACTATAGGTATGCTCAGGAATGGCTATGCAGATTTCAAAGGGGTGTGAGAATTGAATGGGGCCCGGAGTCCTCCAGGGAAAAGATGACAAGCAGGGAATTCTCTTCCTGTTACAAGGGGAACCACAGGCCTGGGAGATGCGTGCTGTGAACTGAAACCAGCATTAGTTTACAGTGGTTGATGCAGATATGGTTGTCAGGAGGAAGGCATTGGACATTTATGAGAGGAATAAATAAAGGTGAGAATTAAAACAAAAAAAAAATAACACCATATATTAAGCATAGTTAGAACATTTTACCGATCTTTATTCTAATCACCTTACCAACAACCATCCCTAAATGCTGTCAAAAGGGAGCAATGCTTAAAACAGACCAAAAGAACCTAAAGAAGAAAGCCAACTATTTGACAGTGTAAACTCAGGTCAACGAAGTATGGCTTGCTGGTAAAATCAGTCCACCACTTGTTTTTGTATAGCCCATGAGCTAAGAATGGGTTTTGGAATTTTAAACGGTTGGAACAAAATCAAAAGAAGATTTTATAACATATAAAAATTTGATGAAATCCAAATGTAAGGGCTCATAAATAAGATTTTATTAAAACACAGCCATATCCATTCCTTTGCATACTGGCTGGCTGTTTTCATGCTACAGAAGCAGACTAGAGCAGCTGTCACCAAGACTACATGGCCCCCAAAGCCTAAAATACTTACTACCTGACCGTTTAAGAAAAAGGTGGCCAATCCCTAGTAGGGAAGGTCCATGTTAATTTCAATTATTACTCTCTTGCAAATTTCTCCGTAGAAAGAAAATTTCCCATCCTTGGAATCAGTAGACTTAGACCTAGTTCTTCTGAATAAAATAAAGAATTTGTTCAGTGACTCAGTGACTTAATACATTTGCAGGCCTAATCTATGGTCAATCTTACCAGGCATATACTGAGTTTCCTCACAGACAATACACAATATTTTAAAATTAAAGAAAAAAAGCATTTGTGAACACCTTCTTTAAGGAACGATACATTTCCTATTTTGTCTTTTCTGTGGTAAAAATTCTTTTAAAACTAGACAAGAAGATTTCTGTGTTTAATTTATACAATGGTAATACCACGAGCGTACCGTGAATGCGATTCTTGTTCGATAGCTTGTATTCTTGAAAAAGATTTCAGTTCATTTGAGTCACCTACATCCTCTAGCATTTTTTGTCCTTTGTTTTCTCAACGAAATTCAGAACAGACAATTTGACATTTTTTTTTTTCAGGTCCCCTTCCAGATATAAGAAATAATCAGAACTCTATGGCATGTTATATACATATTGAAAATTCTGAGGAAAGTTGTTTTCGGGGGGGGAGGGGACAACAGAGAAGAATGTTTAAAATCAGGATACCCAGAAAACTAGAATAAAGTATCAGCGAAAATTGGTCTTTCTAGGTCCCAAGCAAAGAATTTTGGCCCTGTTAGCACCAGGCTTCATCGAATGGAGTTCATCTAGACCTAATTCAACATCAGAGTCAAACCTGAGGATGTTTAATGGATCTTAGTTATAAACGGAGTGAGTGGTTTGCTTAAACCACCCAGAAAATCAGATGCTACACTGGTATAAGATCAAGACCTCTCCTCTTTAGCCTCTGATATTCCTCCAAACCCCTAAACACAGGAAGAATTATCAACACAGCTAAATTCCCCCCTTGGATAAACCCTATTCGGTTTCTTTACCTTTCACCCTCTGATCTGTAGTTCCTATTTCTAAGAAACTTGTTTCTGAAATTCCCCTGTATGATGAATTGCATTCCCTGAGTTTGTACCCCTGCAAAAAAGGTAAAACATATTAAACATATGAATCAAATATTCCTTTCTGTCAAGAAACAGAAAAACTCACCTTTATATTTATTTACATTTGCAAGTAATATGTCTCAATCTGTGCATGCCTGGATTCATATTTTATTGAAATATGTTGCACTGACTCTCAGTCAGATATGCATGCTACAAGCACTTGCTGGAATCTGTGGGCCTTGCTCCACTCTCAGGAATTCATATTCAGAGAAAACAGGACAATTGCCAGGTAGTAGAATTTGATGTAATGAAGTTGTGTGAGGTGTAGATACATTTCAGGACAGATGGTGACACAAAGCAGAGTTTGATTTTTACATATATCATTATTTAAGTTTTAGAAATTACCTTCTTCTCAGACAGATTCAAGAATTTAAGCTTATCTAGGATGGTTCATGAGTGGAGAGTTTAAGCATAAAAGTAGCTCCAAAGTGCATCTTTCTCCCCCATAAAATTCAAGTTTGGTAAGCTGGCATTTAATGCTTTCCAATGATTGGTTCCTAACTACTTCTCCAACCTGATTCTTACTTATACACTCATGAGCCAAATCACTGATAGGTTAACTTCCAGGGATCGCTTGCACCCCTATGTCTTTATTCATACAGTCCCCTCTGCCCAGTGTTCTCCTACTCTTCTCTTCAAGTGGCTAAGTCTTCCTCTTTCTCTAAGATTCAGTTAAAAGATCATCATCTCCATGAGGTCTCTCTGCCCCCCTTGGGAAGGCCATGCCCTCAGTGAGCTCATCTCCCTCCCTGCTTTGATCTCTCTCCTGAAATCTTTATTTACGTGCACAGGGTCCAACCTGACTATACCATATGGAGCTCAGAACAAGGCCTGTGGTATATTGCTCTCCAAATCCCCTTACTTTGCTCACGCAAGGTGCTCTGAATATTTGTGAGATGGAGCTCCCACTGCTTACAACAGACTATTAGACATCACAACTTCTGATTTAGGGAAGAAAATGGTAAACAGTATGATACAGATTGAGAAGTTTAAAGGGAAGAGGGTGAAGGCATGGAACAGAGGGAAGAAAGATGGTCATGAGACAGACTATCAGAAAAGTCACTTTCCTATGAAGAGGTTCTCCTCAAAATATAGGAAAAAATATCCTTGAATATAGGACCTGGAGGCTCCAAACCGGCTCCTCAGTGGAGCATGTCATAATCATCCCTGTACTTATGCCACAATACACATTGCTTCCCTTGTTTTAAAATACCATCAATCTTTCCTACTGCTCATCCAATTTCAAGGCCCGACTTAAGTTATCTCCTCCTGGAAATGCGTCTCCATTTCTCTGATACCTAGAAATCTAATGTTTTGTTTTGTTTTGTTTCCAATGATTTTCACATAATTTTTACACATTATTTCACATTGAATTGATAACCGATTATAGGGTACAAATCTTCTTTCAGCTATATTATACATTTAAGAGAGGGGATGGCTAATCTCATAGTTTCTTCATAGTCCCCATGATGCTAGACAACGTACAAGGCACATATAAGCGATTTCATTAAAATCAAAGAAATTTAAAAAACCTAAGAAAATGAGGTCTGAGCAACTAACTTCCTTCAGAAAAGACTCTGAAAAAGGACATTTCCTTACCCTAAGGATTTGTCTGATTCAGATTTGAGCTATGAACCCCTGGCTGAGTAGGTAGTGAAGATTTTCCTCTCAGAAAGTAAAGCTGTATGCTTATTTTAAGACTGCTCATTCCACCCCGCTTTGCCCAATTAGATCTCAGAGATGCAGTCTTTAAGTGGTAGGATTCATGTTGTAGGGACTTCAAGTGCTCGCTTTACGTAACTGTCTTGTGATATTCTGGGTGCAAGGAGAGACATCCTCAACCTTTGCAGACCGGGGCCACGGGGCAAGTTCTGACCAATGGTCCCTGAGTGGGAGTGGTAGCCTCCACTTCCCTTCTGAGGGAGTTCACAGTGGTCCTCTCCTTTCCGGCCACCGTGGCCACAGGGTCCTGGGTTGAAATGACGACATCACAAGTCCTGGAGCCTCTGCTAGCTTGAAGCTGTGAGCAATAACTTGGAGCAGAGTTCCTGCTCATCCATATCAGACACATGGTCTTCGTGGCGTTGAGCTACTGAGAGGTGTTATTTATTTGTTACTACAGTATAACCCAGACCATCCTGACAAATACAGCAAGAATCACCTGTAGCATTTCAACATGCATGAAAATACATAGACTCATACAAATGTCTATTCTCTCCTCTGGGATGCCAGTTCCCAGAAGTTTCAAAAGGGGTTGAAAAGGAAAGAAGTTACAAACAATAGCTTTATCACAGGTTGGCCACAACTTTGCTTTCCAAATATTTCCAATGACCTACATTAGTTCAATACGCTTACTTCATTTGCTTTTCCCCATAACTTACTCCAATAATGTATTCCCAAAATCCCACATTCGTGGCAAAAAGATGCTGATATAAAGACACAAACTAAATACCCCTTAGTAATCTATATCAAATACAAAATATCTGAATTCTCCATCTGAATCCTACCCTTCTTTGAGGCCTGACTTAAATCTTAATTCTTCCATGAATCCCCTCTTAATAAAATCCTAGTTAACACTGATCTTATCCACTGTGTAATATTCTGGCATCCAGTAAATATACCTACATGCATCTTGCCATCTTACGATGTCCTTCTCTTCAACTAGATTGTCAAGTCATTGAGAATCATGATATATGTATGTATTTTCTTTCTTATTGAGTACCATATGGTACCATATGGTATCTCTACAGAGATAGCTATTGTATTTAGCTATTTGTGCCAGACACTGCATTTGGTATTTAAATGCATCATTCCTATAAACTGTATACAATCCAATCGGGCAAGTATGATGTTTTATTTTATTTCACTTTTTTTATGAACTAGACAACAGATCCGAGAGTTTAAGCAATTTGCTCAATGCTACACAGATAGGAAATGGTAGGACTATGTGGCAACAATTGCTTTGTGTTCACCAAAATGCATTTCCTTTTCCTCCTGGACACAGAGCTAGACTACATTTTCCAGGCGTGCTTGAAGATGAAAGTGGAAATTTCTTTGAGTTTTAGAAAACTTCTGGTAGGTTACTTTCAAGCCTGGCTCATCAAACCACTCACATGATATTCTCCTTTCTCTTTCCCCCTGTCACTCTACCGCCAAGTGACATCTAAAGTGACCTTGAACATTCTGTGTTGAAGTGGCAGAATCTCCTAGAAGCTAGAGACACTAAATGCATTGAGTGACTGAATGGAAGAGACTCTCACCTCATCCATTGCCAGGAGGAGTTTATATTGAAGTTTACATGATCAAGAAATCTACTTGTATTGTGTTGTCACTGAAGTTTTGTGGGTTTTTGTTTTTTAGAATTTTTTGCTTGATTAGATATAACATTTGGCCTATATTCAATAATATAAGCTAGGATTACAACTTTGAGCAATATGACATTAAATGCCTTTCCACTGTTCCCAGATATTTTGAATGTTGCATCAGTAAAAATGCATTGATTTACTGATGAAGTTAAGTGTTTTAACATCTTAGAAACAAGCTATCTACAAATTTAAATACTTTGGCTAATTTAATAGATTCCAAGCTTCCAAAGTTTGAAACACTTCTCCCATCCCCCCTACATAACAACTTAACATGGTAAAAGTATACCATAATATGGCTGACTTATCATCTGGTTAACTACTTTCTAGTCTTACCTTTAAATATCAATTCTTATAGAAGAGATTCAGTTGTTTCTCACTTTTTTTTTAAGTATTTATTTATTTATTTATTTATTTATTTATTTATTTATTTGACAGGGAGAGAGAGAACACAAGCAGTAGTAGTGGGAGGCAGAGAGAGAAGCAGGCTCCCCGCTCAGCAAGGAGCCAATGTGAGGCTCGATCTCAAGACTCAGGGATCATGACCTGAGCCAAAGGCAGACATTTAACCAACTGAGCCACCCAGGCACCCTTGTTTCTCACTTCTTTAAGGCCAGGCAGTTCACACATCACTTAGAAATGAAAGGCAGATTTCAAATGATAATATAAGAGGTAATAACATTCATGTTTGACATCCAGTGTGAATATATCTGGACTCCATGGCAAACAAATGAGTTCCAAGTGAGAATAGACACATTTTTAAAAATGTAATGAGCAAATTAGAGACTTATCAAATGATGTTACATATCTAAATCCCTAAGAACAGATAATTATAGGCATTACTACATTTCCCAAACATCTAATTCTCTTCAGATGACAGTGCTTCCCTCCCCTCTTAAAATTAGGAATGGTCTTGGGGCGCCTGGGTGGCTCAGTCGTTAAGCATCTGCCTTCGGCTCAGGGCGTGATCCCGGCGTTCTGGGATCAAGCCCCACATCAGGCTCTTCTGCTATGAGCCTGCTTCTTCCTCTCCCACTCCCCCTGTTTGTGTTCCCTCTCTCGCTGGCTGTCTCTATCTCTGTCGAATAAATAAATAAAATCTTTAAAAAAATAAAATAAAATAAAATAAAATTAGGAATGGTCTTGACTTGGTTTGGCCATGGGCTAAATCTGGGTTCATGTGCATGTGTGTGAGCACACACACACACACACACACACACACTCCTCTCTGCCAAAGAACCTGATGAGAATATTACATTGATTTGACCACTTAGGGGTTTCTAATATTGTTTCCTAAAAATCAAGTAATCAAGTAATAGAAATAAAATTTGCAGAACACATCCATGATAGGAATATTAAAATATTTCCTGGAATCTTTTAATTAGGATAGGTGAAATACAATAGTATTAAACTGTAATTGATCTGAATGACATAAGCTATAGCATTTTCTTCAATTTCTTTAATTGATAGTACCACTGTGAACCTAGCCCCAACTACAACCCCTGTCAGGTTGCATAAGACTAAGTGGATTTCAGAAGGAAGCAAAGGTGGATCGAGTGATGAATTAAAATGTAACTATTCTGGTTATCCTGAATCAGTGATGCCCTTACTCAGGTACATTCACTCTGATATGCCAAGTCTAGTTCAGCCATCAAGTACAGCACAGTAAAAGAACTCCAGTAAGCACAGCAGCACCACCCACTACAATCAGACAAGGTGCGCTCCACTCTCTATTTAGTACCTAAATCAGAACACCGATATATTGCTCAATGCTACTGTCCACACATAATTGTAAATTTGTCACACTCTGTGTTCTTAATTCCATATTAGGCAGGACCTCTGATTAGACTATATTTCCTGGAGTTGTACATTTCTTCTAAAGTGCCACATCTTTTTCTGCTGCTTGGTGCTGTAATAATATCAGAACAAATGGCAAGTTAATCTTAGCAACTGTAGAAGTAGTCATGAAAGCCTAACAAATTGAATGCAATAGCTTATTAGTTGTAATTGCTGTCTCTTTCCTGGTTTAGTTGTACCACTTTAAAAGAAATGTCATATAACAGTAGGAGAATAACTTCCTCTGCCTCTTGCGAACCTGTCACTTAGCCTATTTTTCTCCCAGAATACTAGAAGTATTTTATTAAGAATGGTGGCTATTTTTTTCTAACCTAGTGTTTAATTGTTTACTATATGCTTACACATGCATATCCATGCTTCTGTCTCAACAAAGCTAATAAATTAAATTTAGCTTTTTCTCCCATTTTACAGATAAGGGAATGAGTCTCCGAGATGTTACATGACAAGCCAGTGACCATGATATAGCTATTAAATAGGAGATTAATGACTCAATTCCACTCTTTATTCTAGAACTTCAGCTTCTTACAGTAATCTATTCTGCCTAAACATAGATAACAGTATTTATTAAATATATATGTCAACAAATATTTATTAAATGCCCACTCTGGACTAATCCCTTTGAGGTATCCAAACAGGGAACACTAACTTCTGCTCTGGCAAAGTATATAACATAATTGAGGGGACAATTTATACCATGATCAAGTGGAACAAATTATAAGAATAATAAATGTAACAAAATGCATAAGATGTAACAAAGCAAAAGAGTAACAGTGATCTTATCATGGGCCAGGCTATTGGATGCCTACCATCCCCACACCCTTCTTCTCTACTTCCCACTGTAAAAGCAAAAGAGCCAATGCTTCACTCTCAAGCTTCCCTTGCAGCTAGAAGTAGTCATATGATGTGTGACTCTGGCCTATGAAATCTAGACGGAAATCTGAGGAAGAGGATTCCTGCTAAAACCTTTCCCTTCCCAATATAAAGGGACAGATACAAATGGTGCAACTCTTGATCATTTTCTATTCTTTCTGCTCTCACTTCAGAAATAAGGGGAAGCTGCCATTGCCACTTTTCAAAAATGAGGGAAGGGCCATTGCTTAAATAATTACAGCATATTCATTCCTCCAGACTTCTTACAGGGTGAGAAAAAAATATCCACTAAGGGTTAAGCCATTGCTGTTTCTTGCAGCTGAATAAAACAGTAACTGATGCACATAAAAGCTATCAGACGTTCAGCTCATCCCTGCTCCCCGAAAAGCTTTCTCTACTAGCTTATCATCAGAGATGGGACTGACTGGGTTGGGATAATGAAGTTGATGAGGAAGGAGACATTTGGTTGGTTGATGAGATAAAACAAGACTACTGAAATCCTCAAATGCCAAGATGAGGCTCTCAGCTGTTGAACGGCAGAGTTACATGAAGAAAACACATTTTAAGAAAACCAATTTGCAGTGAGAGTGAGAAGGAGTGCTTAGCTAATTAATTAATTAAGAACTTTTCTACATCATTTTAGAGGTCATCATTTTTTTTTCCTTTTATACATTTCCAAAGGCTACTATAAAACCCAACAATTATTGATAAGGAAAGTAAAGTCCTAATATAAATTACGGTCAAAGTTAAAAATTCCAAAGAAAACCCACTTACAAATTTCTTAGTAAATACACATAAAATGAAAGGTAAAAATGAAGACTAAAGCCATCTGTGTGAAATAAAGAAAGAAAGGCTTATATTCTTCTTTGTGAAATACCATAGAAAAAGCTTAGGTTCTATCTTTGTAAGGTTTTCCTCTTTATTAAATTAAAAAATCCTTATAAGGTCCAATATTTGTGGTGTTGCTTCCTTCCGGTTTCCTTTTCTCTTCATTTAACTTGAGATGTGTTTTGCGGTTTGCTTTGGTCCTCGATGCCGCGCTATCAATTTACAATTTAGGTTAAAACAATCTATAAAGTCTGTAAGTGTGTGTGTACTAACTTCCCTATCTGTTTAGGGTTTCTCAAAAATTTTCATGGTTGTTAAAAATAGAAGTTTTCATGTCCAACATGAAAAAACAACTAGCTTTTACTTTCCTTTTTCCCCCTATGGCTTTAATGAAATCTGTGTTCTATGTATCTAGTGTTCCCGTCTTCTTAGTTTTCCGATCCTCTTTTTCTTTACTATCTTTCAAAATGCCCTGTCTACAGAATTTCAGAGCTGAGAGGGAGTTAGGGGTCACACTCTCACTTCTCGAGCCAATGGATGAGAAAGCAGAGGCCCAAAGCTAAATAAATGAGTGGCTCAAGGTCCCAATTCTAGGCTAGAATTTGGACTACAGTCACTACATGGTCTCAAATTTAGCATGCAATGGTTTACCTACAGTAATCTCACTTTAAACATGGGCGCTCCAGGCTTCATCCCTGGAGATTCTGATTTTGGAGGTCTCGAGTCAGTCCCTGGAAATTGCACTTTAAAAAATACTCTCCAGGTGACTTTAAAGCAGTGATTTGTGAGCTGCATGTTGAAAAGCACTGAGTTTGATTCAACTAAAAACCTACTCAATAATCTTTTCTTGTCAATATAAATGTATGACTTTTTGTATCTACTGATCGTTACGTATAAAAAACTTGTCTATCTTCTATAATATGGATTATGTCAGGCAGCAGGATTTCTAAGTTTAGATAATATTTCAGGTTAACTTTGACAACAAGCCACACCTCTTAATTACGGAAAGCAATCCTAAATAAACAGATGCAAAGCATGTGGAAAGGAGGCACTCCTTTGTCAAGTGCTGACAGTCAAAATAAGCCAAATCATGATAAATAGTGGATAAATAGGAAGTAACTTATGTAAAATCTTGTTTATTAGAGCCCTTTTAATTGGAAAAAATGTTCATCTCTTTGTATTTGCACTGTATTTCCTTAGAATATTAATAAGAAAAGAAGGTGACTCATTCTTGAACATACATTATTTTAATAAAGACATATACTTAAAGAAGAGGTTTAACTGGTTGTATTATGCACACAATTTATTTAATTTATGAGTTATTCTTGGCAGGTAGAATGTGTATACTGTACCAGGTGTCACTGATTCCTTTATGGCAATGACTCAAATTGTAGGCATAATGTTGAAAGAGGAAAAATGAGCACTTAAAAGAAATATTTTGCAAATTGAATCCTATTTCCATTTTTACAAAATTATACTTTGCTGGTATGGGGAATACCAGATACAGACATTTGAGAAAATTAACAACGCTAAAAAATAAAGTTGAAGACCCTGTGTGATTAACAGTATAAGTTGCACAGAAATATACATTTATAAAAATGTCTCATCCTTTGAATAAATCAGGGCTTTCCATTTTTCCACAATATCTACAAAAGTAATCTGGTACCAAAAGAGACGTTCGACAAAGTATCACACATTCAAGTTAATACACTGTGTGTCCATCAGAATTAGATCTCCCCTTGGGTCATAAATACGTGAATATTTTCATTTTGAGAATGAAATATATGTTGGGTAGATTCACATGTGCATGGTCACTGCATCAAAGATGTGAAACCCCCTTCCCTTTAATTTCTTTGCAAAACCGCAGTAATGAGCACTGATCCAAACTAAGGGAAATTCATTCAAGAGCAAGTGTTTAGTGCATGGGAGAAGTCATGAAGCCATCACTTTATTATAAGAAAAGCTGAAAGAGTGTGGAAGTTACAGAGATATGTGTTGATTGAATATTTCAAGACTGAGTAAGTATTTTCTGACTGTGGAATATAGAGGTTTTAGAGTTAATATTGTGCTAGAGGTAAGCAAAATATGGATCAGAACAATATATGTACATTTGTGATAATACTGTGATGCAAAAAGATCCAAGAGCACAAGCATTTATGCCACATCTTCCTGCAAGATTTAAGATTGTTTTTTTAAGATTTATTTATTTGAGAGAGAGAGAGAGAGAGCACAAGCAGAGGGAGAGGGAGAGAGAATCTGAAGCAGATTCCAGCACTGATTGCAGAGCCAGACACAGGGCTCGATCTCACCACCCTGAGATCATGACCTGGGCTGAAACCAGGAGTTGGATGTTCAACTGACTGAGCCACCCAGGTGCCCCACATCCTGCAAATTTTAAAAGGACAGTTGATAATATAGAGGAGCAGTTTACCTAAACCACCATGGCACTTTGGGAAATTCTTAATATTAATTGCAAACCTCAGAAGTTGCCAAAGACTTAGAGAAGAAAAGTTCACATATATGTGACACCAAAAGGAAGGAAAAAGAGAAAATGACAAACACCTTCAATTTGGCATTAGAGGCTTCAGAACCAGAAGTCAAGACACATTGAGGAAAACTGAATACACTTGGATACTGACAGCCAAAGGGAGCAAAGCTGACAAGACATTAGATGTTTGCAAAGGCAGGTAAGCAAGGAAATCTATAAACACTTCTCCGTAGGACAAAGAAAGTGGTACACTACAAAGTTAGGTCAAAATTTCAGATACATTAATGTCAGAAATTTGAACTATGATTAAATGAGAAACACGCAAGTATAGTAAGATATTCATGTAGGTATGCATAAAGAGCATTCAATAATATATACAGTGTAGGGGCACCTGGGTGGCACAGTGGTTAAGCGTCTGCCTTCGGCTCAGGGCGTGATCCCGGCATTGTGGGATCGAGCCCCACAACAGGCTCCTCCGCTATGAGCCTGCTTCTTCCTCTCCCACTCCCCCTGCTTGTGTTTCCTCTCTCGCTGGCTGTCTCTATCTCTGTCGAATAAATAAATAAAATCTTTAAAAAATAATAATAATAATATATACAGTGTAATAGACTGTTTCTTTAAAAAATTTCTACATTAATAAAGCCAGATAAGACTTTTGCCCTTACAAAACAGCAACTTAGTCAAATGACTGCCAACTTCTCATGAAACTTCCGGGCTTTCTTTTTGAAATTCTACTCAGAAGCAGCTTATGTGAAAACTTCTCTCTGTGGAAGAACTGCACTACCTTAATTTTAACCAAAACGGGATCTCTTTCACAATCTTGGCACTGTATAACTTCTGGCTATATCCAAAAATCAAATTTACTCCCTGGGGTCAAGAATTTTTAACACGTTGAAATCCAAAGAATATTTACAAGCTAAAGCAAAACTAAAAAGCAAATTACTTAGTTAAAAAAAATAACCATAGCCAACAATGTGCAAAATCTTTATGAAAAAATTATAAAGATTTATTGAAAGTGATTAAGATGGCCCAAGAAATGAAGTAATACATACAGTGGTCATCTATGAAAAGACTCAATATTGTAAAGATATTAGCTATCTCCAAATTAACCTATTAATGAAAAAGAACTCTGTTAAAATACAACGAGTTTTTTAGTGGCAACTGATGAGATGATTCTAACATGCTTATGAAAAAGCAATTCGCCTTAAAGAGGCGAAAAAAAATACACACACACACATACACAGTTTGGAATATTTACTCTCCCAATTATCAAGATTTATAATAAAGCCATAATAATTAGAAAGCATGGTATCAGCAAAAGGATATTCAAATGACTGATATAAGAGGAAAATCATTAGAACCAGGCTCATGTGTTTACCAAATTTGACAGAGGACAGAAGCAGGACTGTGGAACAGTGGGGAAAAGATGGTCCTTTCAGTAAATGGAGCTGAGAAAGCTGGTTATTAATATAGAGGGAGAAAAAGCAAATCAGATTTAAATTTCACCTTGTATTCAAAACTCTATTCCAGGTCAACAGAAAGCCTAGATATAAAGAACAGCATTTTGAAGTTTCAAGACAAAAATAAGCTGTAGGAAAATAGTTTAACGATTATAGGAAATAAAAGGATTTCGTGAACAAAGCAAAAAAAAAAAAAAAAAGAAAAAAGAAAAAAGGTTGAAAAATATAATTTCATTAAATTATTTAAAAGGTGGCCTTTAAGTAGCCTGAAAAGAGAATAGCATGGTTGCCAGAGAAAATAGGGAAAGGCAGAATAATTACTTAGGGCAGGGGCAGCAATGCACCATGCAAAGGCCAAAAGCAGTTGTTGCTTATTTTCATATGGCCTGTGAGCTAAGGATGCTGTTTGTATTTTTAAATATTTGAAAAAATATCAAAACAAGGATAATATTTCTTGACATGTGAAAATTGGGGGAATTCAAATTTGGATTATTGGAACACAGCCACACTTACTCCCTTTCATATTGTCTGTGGCTGCGTTCCTGCTACATGGGCAGAGCTGAGTAGTTGTGATAGAGACCATACGGCCCACAAAACTAGAAATATTTATTGTCTGGCTCCTCAGAGAAAAAGGGTGCTCACCCATGGTTCGTAAAGAACTACACCGCTACCTTATATACTACTCACAACATCCCTACAGTTAACTAGCATTTCTAACACACTGGCTCTGGTCTCTTGTAAAGCACCAACTACCCTGCTACCCAACTGCTCAATCCAAACACAAATTTCATAGTCAAATGTGAATGTGCATTTGACTATGAAACTCCATATTTAAGTTGCTACATGGGCTACATGCATGTCACAAGAGAAGAGAAATCTGAGCTCTACGGCATCCCCCATTGGCCCTGAGCTGGCTGTCCAGGCTTATCTCTGGCTCCCACTCACTGCCCACTACCCATTCTACCTGCCAATAATCAGCTGTTCACATCATGTGCTGAGCTTCCGTGTATCCCCAATTTTTAGACTCTATCTTCTGCTGGGAATGCCTTCCCCAACACTGACTTACCTATCTCCTTTTCAAAACTCAGCTACTATCTCATTTTCATGAGGAAGTCATACTGGGGTGCTTGAGTGGAAATATGTGGTCCTCTTCTCTGTTTCCTTAGCCTTCTTGCAGATATTTATTCTTAGCCTCAGCAGTTAGCATAATGCATAGTAAATAGCAAAAAAAAAAAAAAAAAAAAAAGTACATCAAACTAAATGTTATTAATTCTGTTTTTTTAATTCCAAATTTACAGATATAAATAGGCTCAGAGAATTTTAATATCTTGCTCAAGGACCACACAAGCTCATGAAAGTGACTACGCTGGCATTTACCCAGCTTTCACTGGATCCAAAATTTTCACCGACTCCAAAATGTGGGCATTTTCCAATGTCATGCCACTTAAAAATGTAGCTAACATGGCAGATGTCAAAAGCCGGGGGGGGGGGGGGGAAGAATGATGAGCGTGGGAAGACTGATGATGGAAGGCCACCCAACCAATTCAGTGCTGTCAGAAACAAACAAGTTCAAGACCCCTGGAACATCTACATCATCCCCCAGTCCTTCAATTAAGCCCACAACCATGAAATGGGTCAGAGAATATTGGGAAGACTCTAGAGCATTTTGCTCAATGTGCCACTTCAAAATCATTAATGATAATATGCCTTGAGTTCCTGCAAACTGTTTCCAAAGGATCGATTATTCCATTTGCTACCAGTGTGCAGAGTGGAAAAGGGGGCACAGGTTCCCTGGGTTCCGGACTTTGATCTCTGCCCTCCTAAAGATTTTGGTGTTTCACCAGGCTAATCTTCTTAGCACCCTAAGCCAAGATTTGGTCTCTAATAACTCCTTTTCTTCCCTTTCAATTCTAGCCCGGTTTTGGCAGCTAAAAGGAAGGCTGAACAGAAAAAGAAAAATGCTTAAACCACCTAATTGGTGTGATCGCATATTTTCTACTTCGTGAAGACTAGTAGAAGCAATATTGACCCATCACTGACAGTTGACAGTAAAATGTGAAGACAGGGGACAGGGCTGCGACAATATTCTCTGCAATGAACCAACTCTGAATACCAAGTCGAGCAGGCTAGTGGAAATCAAGTGAGAATGAAAAAGTATAAACACTTCTGATTAACAGCCAATAGCACCAGCTGGAGCAGACAATATAACACAAAAGGGTCAGCTCTAGTGCTGACAGGTTTGGCAAGGCAATCTCGTTAACAGCAAGATGAAACTTCATTTGCTCACAATTTCATAGGCTGTTTCAAAGACACCTTCTGCAAATTGACTTTAGGAGATGGAATTGCATTTAGCTTGACTTATCTGGCAAAAATAGAAAGAATTTCGCCAAGTCTTTCTTGGTGCTTGCGGAAGTTCAGATTGAAAAGGAGAGCATGTGGTGAAATAAAACAGGAAAAAACCAATCACAAAGCCCCTGTGGAAAGGAAGACCTGGAGTTTTTGTTTTGTTTTGTTTTAATAAGTGGCTGCATGTACTTAGGTGCTCAACTAAATGCCCAAGCAGGGAAAGGGGAGCTCAGGGACAAAACAAGCATGGGGCCCTCGTGGCATTCGGATTTCAGTAGGAAGAGTATTGACTTGGGCTCAAAAAGTGGCCATGAAGGAGGAATTTGGCACTAGCTGTTGAAAATGAAACAATTTCACCCCTGATAGGTACAGAGAGCAACCTCACTGGCGGACAGGATAGCAGAAAGAGTATTAGAATTTGTTCTCAGTCTGATACTATCACTAGGTAGTTCCATGTCTGTCAGCAGGCCATTTTATTACACCGGGTTTCAGTTTCTCAATGGTAAAAACAGTAAGTTAGATCACTGGTTCCAAGTGTGTATCAGAATCATGTGGAGGACGAGTTAAAACACGGACTGCCTGTGCCCCACCCACCAAAGTCCCTGATTTAGTAGACCTGGGGGCCAGGCCCGAAACTGCATTTCTAGCAAGCTCCTAGTGATATCCAGGGATCACACTGAGAATTACTGGGTTAAATGACTTCTAAGGTCTCTACAGATTCAATGTGCTCCAAGAACACTGTTGAACTCATTAGTGAGGTGATATAATTTAGACATCACTTGAAATAGCAACACACAGATTGGTTTACTTGGACACATTATATTTGAAATATGTTTCCTGAATAAATGTGTCTGTAATCCAGTAACAGAATGTAAGTTCCATTACTTGGAAATTCTTATGGGTAGAAGGCTGCCCTGAAAAGGTCACTATTAGGTGAACACTATAAATAAATGACGTGAACAAGAGACTGTTACCTTCTAGATGTATTCCAAAAAGAAGGTAAGTGCTGAGTAATCCAAATTGAAGCCAATAGTTATAAAACATACACCATTCCATAAAAGCTCTAATCTGTACAGGTTATAACCTTTCTAAAGTGCCTGAATATGGATCAAAACACTGGTATTAAATCTGGTGTCTTTAAGAGAAGCATCCGAAAGAAGAATTTCTTATGGCTGAAATTTGGAACTCAAAAGCTCTGTTCCTACATCTACCAGTTAGATCTATATTTTCCCTTGCTCTTGCTAAGAGATTTGCATGTATGTAGATTTACATGTATACAGAATTCAGTGTTTTTAGAGATCTACCCCAGAAATCCATGCTTTTACACGTGTGTGAATTGGAAAATGATTTCATACCAACTGGGACAGAATCAATAAAATATGATTGTAGGTGGTTATAATGCAAACAGACACCCTGCCAGGTAATGATAAGGGGATAAAATGAGGACTTTTATTTGGGGGAGGCTGAATCCCCAAGAGAAGGGTTACTTGAAAGTATTAAATAGAGAGAGTAGGCATGTTTAAAAATGAGTATGTGTTTTTGAACAAAGGAGAAACACAGTTCTTACAGCAGCAGGGCTAACAAATGTGTCAGTAATAAGCAAGTTCAGTTAAGAAAAGGAAATCTAATTTCTGAAATAGAAAAAATAATTTGGTTTGACGATTCTAACACAGATTCCAGGAACGTCGCTCTAATGAGGATCAGGGTGTTCCCCACCTAAAGTCAAGACAAAGTCTGTAGCACCCACTAACTAAATGTTCATCTCCAGAGACTACCAGAAATTTCAAGAAATACCTCAACTAAGAGCTTGGCACATTCCCAAGGGATTCAGTTAAGGGGGGTCTTCTTACTGGGCTTTCCTTAGGCATGGAATAAAGAAGTCCTGAGAAGACATGATTATCTTGGAAGCAAAGACTCGTTAGCCAAAAACATGTGAGCTGTGTGTCTTTAAGTTTCTGTCCTTCAGTGGGCTCTTCCTTGCTGGAGATGGACTGTGCCTTATTGTGATGCAAGAGGCATTGGCAGAATTATCCTGCATGAGAATTGGAAGAGGGAAGTGGTGCATCCTCTCTTCCTTGATCCTTAGGCTGGTCCCAACAAAAAGAAGCTCTCAAACAAGCAGCAGACCTAGAATCCTGCCCCGTGCAGCCAACGGTGAGGAAGAATAAAGCCAAGGTTAGATCATGGAAGTAACAGGAAAAAGCAGTGAGGCCTCAGCAATGGCTCCTCTCCAACAGACAGTGCAAAGTCGGTACCTGGAGGTCACTAAGATATACCTACATGTGAGGGGGAGTGTCAGTAAGCCAAACCAAGAGGAAGACCTGGGCTCTTGGGCTTGGAAACATAGCCAAAGGAACAGGAGACAAGAATGAGTAAACAGCAAGCAGCATGCAGTAGTGATCTGAATACTTCTCCTGATAGGTCATTCTCTTTCTGGGCCACTGCTAAAGAACCAGCTACATGTGAGACAGTTCTGGATCTAAAGCCATCCAGAAGCCACGAGCTTTTACCTGATATCCATCCAGGGTGCATTCTTTCTTAGAATTTTCCTGGGGTTATGATTTAATATAACCATACTTTCCTTTGAAGAGGGCAAGTTCTTGGTGAAATAATTAATTAAGGAATGACCCTTTGGGATCCCCTCCCAGCCAAGAGCTTATTCTCGATTTTGTCCAGGAACATATTATTGATGTGCAGTCTATATGGTGGCCCTGCAGAGCTTTCTGACTTTTCAAGATTTTTCACATGCACTGGAATATACACTACATTCCATGGGGGCAGGAACTTCTGGGTATTCATGTCCCTCAGGTACTCAATCCAGACTGGAGGAGTGAATCCGTGCCTTACTCCCTCTAGGTCAGTGGATTCAACCAGAGAGGGGTGATTGTGCTCCTCAGGGGACATCTGACAATGTCTGGACAAATGCTCAGCTGCCAAAATGGGTAAGGGGCATTGCAACTGTCATCCAGTGGGTAGAGGCCAAGAATGTTACTAAATATCATACAATCACAGGAACACACCCCACTCCCACCCCGCCCTAGCCCTCCACATAACAAAACATTATCCAGCCTCAAAAGCCAACAGTGCTGAGGTTGGCTGAGAAAACCTCCCATATGTGATTAAAAAGTTTGTTTTATAATTAATGCATTGTTCTCAGGCTAGATGTGTACATATTCATTTTTAAATTATTAAAGTAATCCTGGTTTTGAAAGAATAATGTAAAGCAAAAAGAACCAAATGATAAGTGTGTTAACAGTGAACAGATAAAGCTATACATTTCCATTTTAAGAGGGAATTTCTTGGTAAAACAGTTCATCCCAAGTCTTAGCTGTAACGATCTGTGTTCTGGGCACCAGGGGGAGTTTGCTGCTGAAGGAGCTTTGGGTAAGGGAAGGGTGCAGACCACACCATGTGAATAATCCATGTGTCTACTTCACAAAGTTCTGACTTGGACATTTCCAAAAAAATGGCTGGACATCGGCTTCTGAAAAACTCAATAAATTGAAAGTGGATTTAAGAGAAAAAATTTAGACCATCATCTCAGGTTTGAGAATATTTTGGATAAGACACTAGAGGGAGTGAAAAAAGGTGTTCCTACCCCTTCTCCCCCATTTGAAGACTTAAATACATAAAACACAGTCCGTAGCCCCAGTTGCAAATCTGTGATTGAGTAAGTGTCTCTGTCAGTAACTAGCCCCTGAGGATTTGGGCGAGGGAATAAACCTCGATAGGACAAAACTTTCCTTCACCGTGAATAAATAAAGCCTTGATAGTGGACGTAACATTTCCCTTTCATATTTCATTAAGCAATTCGAATAATGGTGAAACATGCAAGGGCACTGCCTTGTCCCCATTTCTATGTCCTTATTTAGTGTTTCTGCACTCACGGGGCAGGAGGGATAATGCGGGAGCTTCCGCAGGGTGAATTCCACCAGGAACCTAACCAATAGCATCTGACTTCTATCACAGAAGCCCCTGAACAGCTCACCAGGTCAAACACACCGCCGTCCTTTCTGAGCTCACTCAGAGGCTTCCTACCTTCCTCTGGAACGTGCTCCTTCTGCATTGCCCTAGAGAACTACTGATCTGGTTATTTTTAGGGATTATTATTTCAATTCCAGATGTGAACTGAAAAAGAGTAGTTGAAAAAATTGAGAGCCCAGCTCTTCTCTTATCTTAACCACCTTTTGCCACCACAGATTAAAAAAAAAAACAGAAAAAAACGGGAAAAAAAAAAAAAAACTAGAGCATGCTTGTTTTTAAACTTTGCTCTTTTCCCTTGAGTAACACAGGACTGTGATCAACACTGTCAGTGACTACAGGGCTGCGTAAGAGATACTTAGGAATTTGAAAGGAGTAATTTGACAGTGTACAGTGAAGACCTTAAAGATATGTACATGCTTTGATCAAACAACTGCATTTTTTTCATGAATTTATTTTAAGGATAACTAGCCATGAAAGAAGAAGTGCATGAAAAATAAGGTCTTATATTTAAAAGTGAAAATTTTGGAAATAACAGGTTAAAACTGCATTTCATACAGCCAATAAGAATTATGTTTTGAGAACAATGTTTAATAATATAAATTTAAAAAGCAGCTTGCAAAATGACATTTTTAAATTTTGTTTTATTTATTTTAATTTCTGGGTTTTATTTATTTATTTGAGAGAGAGAGAGAGAGAGAGCACACAGGGAGTGTGAGAGGGAGAAGCAAACTCCTTGCTGAGCAGAGAGCCCAATGCGGAGCTTGATCCAAGGACCCGAGATCATGACCTGAGCTGAAGGCAGATGCCCAACCGAGCCACCCAGGCACCCATTTTATTTTAATTTATATTCAAAAGAATGCAACGTTACACATCAAAATAGTTGGTAGTACTTACATATGCGTGGTAGTTAACCAAGCAATTTTATTCTTTTAAAATTAAATGTATTTAATTTTTCCTATAATGAACATGCATTTTTAAAAAATTATTATAATCTCAAAGCCAATAGAATTTTTATGACCCACTCAGGTCATAGAAGCTTAGTACTAACTGCATTTGGTTTCTGATAGAATCAATGTTTTCTAATACATCCAACTTGAAGCAATGGTAGAAAATTTTCTATAAACAAAAAAATAAAAATTTATTTTGGCAGTTTGTCTAAAACTTCAGTGTTTTAATAATATAACTGCAGAATATTTTTAATGCTGGCTGAATTGGGTTCACTATTGATTTTTAAAGGAACAGCCTATTTGAAGACATTTACCTACTTGTAATCGACAGTGTATAATCCATTACATTAATAGCTTAATGGTGTTTTAACTAGGGGGAAAAATCCACTCAGATTATAAACTCCTGTTTGGTCACCCAGAGATGGTAAAAGGACTTATCTGTGTATCTTGCTTTGTAGAGCTTAATTTAGCACAAGTATTTATCAAGTAACTTACTCTATGCTTATTAGCACAGAAATCAGGGCTAATGCCGGGAACACCAGGTATCAGGGCACTGGGAAGGCCACATGGACTGTTGATGGCCATGTCTATCCTGATGGCCAGTGCCCCTGCTGCACTACTGCTCAAACCGTTCAAGAATCACATCTGTTGAACTTGATCTCTACACTCTCAGCACTTACACATCCTGCTTATAGACACAAAGCTACAATTCAGGAAACAGATATATGCCAACACCAGCAAAGCTCCAAAAGTACAAATTTATCATCAGCTTGTTAAAGAGGCATTATTCCCTCACATAAACTGCTAACTTCTTGAGGACAGGGAAAGTGTTTATATACTCTCTTTACCCCCTACAGTGTCTAGCTTACTGATTATAAAAGAAATTATGAACATACACATTGCACTGCTTTGGCATGGTTAGAGTAATGAATGTTTTTGAAGTGCTGAGATACCCACCTATGGGATGATGTTAACCTATAGCTTAGGCTTTAAAAATAGAACCATATCCACTTTCATACGATATAAAATATATATGCATTATAGTAAAATATTATATATATAATACATATATATGTGTGTATATATATATATATATATATATATATATATATATAT
Source organism: Ursus arctos (assembly GCF_023065955.2). Classification (NCBI taxonomy): domain Eukaryota; kingdom Metazoa; phylum Chordata; class Mammalia; order Carnivora; family Ursidae; genus Ursus; species Ursus arctos. The sequence continues at coordinate 21,504,718 of NW_026622841.1, forward strand.
ATATATATATACACATACATAAAACACATTATATATATAACATTTAAGCCAGGGAAGATTGGTGGATAATTTTGTAAAAGAATAAATAGACCCTGGGACAGAATTTCACATTTTATTTTTCTTTAATAAAGCATGTTCTTCAAACTGTCCTCAGAGCACTATTCTATTTAATTATATAAAATATCTATCTTTAAAAACCTTGGATTTTTTCCAAAAGCACACCTGCAAGCCAGGGGATCAAATCAATAGATCATCAACACAGAATTCAGCAAGGAATCTCTCTTTTCCCCTTAAAACCTAGAACTCAAGTAATTTCTACAAACTTTAGCAATATTGTAGAGCTTATCTATGTTGGTTCTACCAACAGAATTATACACAGACAACTTGCTTTAATTCTACTGTAAGTCCCTAATAAGTTCTCTGTTTTCCCTAAGATAGCTATTAATTAGTCAATAATTGCTTGAAGGCTCTAATTGATTGGCACTATAAACAGAAGAAGGCTTATAGGGTCTTTTTATTTCTGAGCTGCATTTAAGATGAAGTAAAATGTTAGCAGCATGTTATTAGGCAGAACGGAGAAGACGATTGTGCAAAACCCACTGAAGACGCATGACTAAACACAGGGTTGGCTCGTCCTTCTCTGTGTTGCAGACTCACAAGAGAGAAAGGAGGACTGTGGACGTGCAACTCCAGATCAGATCCAAATACTGCACATGGATCGTCTTGTCAAAAAGGATCCAAAGGCCTCAGGGAAACTCAATACATAACCCCAAAAGCTTAGAGGGTTCTCATTCTTGGGAAGATTTGTGTTATTTGCATCATAGAACACCACATTCATTGCGCAATGGCAGAAATTAGTTTCTGTGACTGTTTTATTTCTCGCATCTCTTTTATCGCTCTTCAACATCCAATGAGAAGTGTTTGTAGCCCATACTTTTTCGGGAGTGTCATTCTACATAAATTTGTAAGAATTTTTGTGTGTGTGTATGTGTATGTATTTTTTGTTTTTTGTTTTGTCTAGCCGTCTTATTGACCTCCAAGTCCCAATAACCATTCTTCAAGTTGCTAAAAAGCATATGAAATTTGAAAGAGACACAGTTCGTCAGTCACAAATACTGAGATCATCCAGAGCCAACGTCCACAATTTTTTTCAAAGTACATTAAAGCTATATCCTTTTTTTTTTTTTTTTAATTTATTTATGAGATAGAGACAACCAGCGAGAGAGGGAACACAAGCAGGGGGAGTGGGAGAGGAAGAAGCAGGCTCATAGCGGAGGAGCCTGATGTGGGGCTCGATCCCATAACGCCAGGATCACGCCCTGAGCCGAAGGCAGACGCTTAACCGCTGTGCCACCCAGGCGCCCCTAAAGCTATATCCTTTTGACTAAAACTATAGGAGCTATGTCCTATTCTTTCCATGGATATACACTTTCCAAAGTCAATCTGGTGTCCAAATTGCTGTTCTATTGATTTAAATTAACATAGGGGTGAGCCATGAATTATATTGCCTGGTATTGCCTAATAAATAACTCAGAAACTTGGGTCCCAGATTAGTAAAAGTAGTACCGAAGACTTTGTTCAAGTATCTTTAATATAAAGCCCTTTTCTGGCTTCTCACTGCTTTGATGTTAAAGACTAAATTTTGGAAAAGGATAGAGTGACATCATCAACATGGCAAAATAAGAATTTTCTATCATCTTCCCCACAAAGAACACTGCTTCTGACAATCACTCATGGATGAGAGTGCCTTTATGGAAGTGTTTTGAGTTCAGTGGAGAAGTTCAGCACGCCACGGTGCACACACACCAACTAAAACAAAACAAAAAAATGAGAGTGGATGTCTATGCCTTTGTGTTCTGGGCTTCTCCATGCCTGCTCCCACTGGGTCTTTATACATGCATACTCCTCCTGCTTGGTCCTTCAGTACAGGCATCTTTCCTCCAAAAAACTACCCTTGAGGTTTCAAATTAAACATCACCCCAGAAAAAAAAACTTTTCTAATATCCAGAAAAGAGGCAACCCTCTTGAGAGTACCCTTCTTTCCACCAATAGCCTTGTTTGGAACTATGCACTCATTAGTGGTAGTTATTTGTTTTTATCTATCTTCTGCACTAGACTATTTAAAAAATGAGATTTTTGTTCCCTAGTATAAGCTCAGCATCTAGCATAGCTTCCACTCTGTAATCAATAATATTTATTGAATCACTGAATAAAAGTAACTCTCATTTACCTCTTATAGGTATCCTTACCTGGAGAGGTCAAGTTGAGAGGGAACAAAACCTATAGACTTCTTTGAGCCATAGACCTACCCAAAAGGCCCCTTCCATAAAGCTGAAGGAATTCTCTTAAAATGACCAGGTATGCTATGAAGCTATAAAAGCAGCTTTTGTCACTAGAGACTATGGAGAACTGACAGGATACAGCAAGTGAACATTCGTTTACTTTTTATCGAAGCCACAGCAGAAATATGGAGTGGAAAATTCTCAGCATGGTGTAAGTACAATGTAGCAAAACAAATTTTCTAGTAAATTATTTTATAGTAAGAGGACAACTGTCAAGAAGTAGAGAATCAATAATGGTGACCAGAAACTATGGAATAGTTACACATGAAGGGCCGGTACCAAAGTAGAGTGCACACCATATAACTTGTCTTCGGCACCAACTGGAGAAGGTCCTCTTAGCCAAGTGCTCCATCTACCTTTCACATTTTAATATTCCATGAGAAACTTAACCTCTGGGATAAGAGTAGGTCATTAGGAGTTTCCATTAAAAGTGCAAGAATCTGACAGGCAAAATGGTATCACAAAAGTACCTTGTTGTGAGTCCGAACAGAAAGCAGAAAGAATATAAAGTCCCCGAGCTTTACGATAGCAGAAATCATTTGTTAGGTTTGCACATGACTAGTATATTGACAGATAAGTGAGACGTCATAAAGTCCAGAGTGGAACAATGGAGTAGCCCTGCCATGCTTTGAATTAAATGTTTACTTAAAACATATTCATTAGAGGGGCGCCTAGGTGGCTCAGTCTGTTAAGCGTCTATCTTCTGCTCAGATCATGATCTTGGGGTCCTGGGATGGAGCAGGACCAGCGTCCAGCTTCCCTGCTCAGTGGGGAGTCTGCTTTTCCCTCCCTCTGCCCCTCACCCCCGTTCATGTGTGCTCACTCGCTCTCTCGCAAATAAATAAAATCTTAAAAAAAAAGAAACTATGCATTAGAGTTGAATTCCTGTTATAAAGTAAGAGAGGTGAAAATTGTATATGTGAAATTTAGGCTTACTGCCATTGTCCACTAAGAATAAAGATATAAACCACAATAAAACTAGGGGTTCTTATTTCAAATAGAAGTAGCACATTTCAACTGAGAATGTAAATGAAAATAAGAAGAAAATAAATCTGTTAATCATTCTCCATTACTGCTGATACTGATTATTCAGATTCAGCTCAAAACATGAATTTATCGATCTACCATTCATTTGACTCTGTGAGGTGTGACCATGTTGGTGATCTAATTTGGCTACCCTACAGCTAGTACATGCTGTAGGAGAGTAGAATACTTAGAAATTTATTTGAATCATCCTTGTTCTCACCTTCTATTATCAACTTTAATTGTTGGGTGACGAAGGATGGGGTAACCACCTTCAACTTAGACATACAAGTCCATCAAAGAATATGAGTGTTCATATTCCTTAACCATTTTTTATCAAGGACCCATTTTTAGCAAATGTTTCCCATAATGACATCTATCTAAATATCTTCTTTGAATGAAGAAATGACTAGCCATTGCAATAGAAAAAAACACATCAAATTCCTAATTTGTATAATTGTTAATTATTTTTAGTTACGAAGCCAACCTCCTTTGGTTATTTCAACTCTGTCCTAAACCCTTCTTACCTATGTGAGTTCTCTTTATCTAAAAGTAATGTTACAGGTGGCAATTTATATCTGAAAAGTGAGGGGAGAGATTTATTCTTATCCTTTCTCTCTGGCCATGTAAAAATGCTCGGCTTTGGGGCAAGGCGACAAACAAAATGAATGCCTTTGATGCTTTCAGAGTCTCAATTCCTAATACAACTGTCTGCCCAGAGCAAGCACTCTTCACCTGGCAGGTTTGTGTGCTACGTTGGTTTCCAAGAAGGCCATGGTTAAGGCATGTTTTTAATGCTAAGTTTCAGTATATTCCTTAAGCATTAGAAATGAAGTGAGCACCTTTCCAGTGAGCGTGTGCTTTGTAAAAGAATTCCTCTAAGTGTCACTTCAGCTATTCAAGACATTCTCTGGAAAAGGAAACTACTATTCTCTAATGCAATTCCGGACATTTATTAATTATTGTGTGCCGATGCTAAGTGCAGATGAAAAGATTTATAGAGAAATGTGACGTATGGGAATATGTCCAGGGTCTATGCCATAGAACCAGGGACACATAGTAGCAGGTGGCGAAGTGAGGTCAACTTCTGTCCAGCGTAGTGGTTTATCTGGGCACTTTTAAATTAAGCTAATTTCTTTTTGGATTTCTGCTCTGCATGTATTAGCTACATAACATTGTTTGAGTCATTTAACCTCTGTATCTCAATATGTGCATGTGCAAAATAGAGTATGTGATAATGCCCGTTTGAAGGGATTAAGATAATATATGCAAAGTATTTAGCAAAAAGCTTAATATAAAACAAGGATTCTATAAATCACCAACTGACATTAACTTAGATATTCTGTGTTACAGTTAGGCTCCAGGGAACAAAAGCTGTCACTTTCTTTACATTATAAAGGACAGCTCCTATACATACATACATACATACAGATTATTAGGCGACCTTAAAATAATCTACAAATGGTTTGTTATTCTTTTGCTCTAATATATTCGATACCTACTATTAATGGAAAAAAGCATGGCGGCACAGCCTTTCCGAGATATGTCCTAGAACTAAGCATCAGGAAGCCACTTACCTCACTCCCACTTTAGATGATCTATGGCATTTATGGGATTAAATTTCCCAAAAAATTTACGTTAACAATTTAATTTCAATGTGTGATGTTTCCTGATATTTTCTATCGTACCTGCACTGTTTTCTTTGATTTCATGTCATTTTTGAACTGAAACCCTAACACAGAGAAATCAACTTCAATCAGGTATGACTTTCACTTATACGTGACTGTATATGCACATGTGGGTCAAAATACTAAAAATAATACTGTATGTAGGTAAAAGAGTCCACAAATAGTCATTTTTTTTCGGTTATCCATTAAAAAAACATTTTTTAAGAAAATTTAACTGCTATATACACACACAAGATTCTCCTTACGTTTTAATTGATAATTTATTTATCACATCTTTAATAGTTTAACAAAATCTCTGAGGGACACCTGGATGGCTCAGCCAGCTAGGCTCAGGTCATGATCTCAGGGTCCTGTGACAGAGCCCTATGTCAGGCTCCCTGCTCAGTGGGGAGTCTGCTTCTCCCTCTCCCTCTCCCCCCACTCATGTATGAGCAAGCATACGCACTCTCTCAAATAAATAAAATTGAAAAAAATATTCTCAGAATCTTTTATTCTGTTGTAATTTTCTTGTTTCTCATTTAAAACCTTGCCTTATATAGTAGCACCCTAACTAATATTGCTCATTGACCGATTTATTTTTTTAAGTTTTTAAATTCCAGTTAACATACAGTATAATACTAGGTTCAGGTGTATGATATAGTGATTCAGCACTTCCATACCACACCTGGTGCTCATCATAACACATGCACTCCTTAATCCCCATCACCTCTTTTACCCATCCCCCACTCACCTCTCCTCCGGTAGCCTTCAATTTGTTCTCTATAGTTAAGAGTCTCTTTCTTTCTCACCCCCACTTGTTCATTTGTTTTGTTTCTTCAATTCCACATATGGGTGAAATCATATGGAATTTGTCTTTCTCTGACTGACTTATTTCACTTAGCATATACCCTCTAGCTCCACCCATGTTGTTGCAAATGACAAGATTTCCTTATTTTTGATGGCTGAGTAATATTCCATTGTGTATTTATACCACAAATTCTTTATTCATTCGTCAGTCAGTGGATACTTGGGCTATTTCCATAATTTGGCTATTTATAGATAATTCTGCTATAAACATCGGGGTACATGTATCCCTTTCAATTAGTATTTTTGTATTCTTTGAGTAAATACCTAGTAATCCAATTGCTAGGTTGTAGGTTGCTGGGTTTTTAACTTTTTGAGGAACCTCCAAACTGTTCTCCAGAGTGGTTGCACCAGTTGTCATTCCCACCAAGAATGCAAGAGGGTTCTCCTTTCTTTACATCCTCGCCAGCACCTGTTTTTCTTGTATGCTGGTTTTAGCCATTCTGACAGGTGTGAGGTGATAGCTCATTGTAGTTTTGATTTGTATTTTCCTGATGATCAGTGATGCTGAGCATTTTTTCATGTGTTTGTTGACAATCTCTATATCTTTGGAAAGTTCACATCTGCATCAAAAACAAGATACCTAGGAATAAACCTAACCATAGAGAGTAAAAGACCTGTACTCTGAAAACTATAAAACACCGAGGAAATAAATTGAAGATGACACAAAGAAATGGAAAAACATTCCATGCTCATGGACTGGAAGAATAAATATTGTTAAAATGTCTATACTGCCCAAAGCAATTTACACATTTCATCCAATCCCTATCAAAATACCAACAGCATTTTTCACAGAGCTAGAACAAACAGTCCTAAAATTTGCATGGAATAACAAAAAACCCCAAATAGCCAAAGCAACCTTGAAAAAGAAAAGCAAAGCTAAAGGCATCAAATTCTGGACCTCAAATTACATTACCAAGCTGTAGTAATCTAAGTATGGTGCTTGACACAAAAATAGACACATAGATCAATGGAACAGAAAATCCAGAAATGAACCCACAACTATATGGTCAGTTAATATTCAACAAAGCAGGAAAGACTATCCAATGGGAAAAAGACAATCTCTTCAAAAAGTGGTGTTGGGAAAACTGGACAGCAACATGCAAAGGAATGAAACTGGACCACTGTCTTACACCATACATAAAACTAAATTCAAATGAATGAAAGACCTAAATGTGAGACAGGAAACCATACAAATCCTAGAGGAAGGCACAGGCAATAACCTCTTTGACATCAGCCATGGCAACTTCCTTCTAGATAGGTCTCCTGAGATAAGGGAAGCAAAAGCAAAAATAAACTACTGGGACAACATCAAAATAAACTGTTTCTGCACAGTGAAGGAAACAATCAACAAAACTAAAAGGCAATCTGTCAAATGGGAGAAGTTATTTACAAATGATATATCCGATAAAGTGTTAGTATCCAAAATACATAAAGAACTTATAAAACTCAACACCCCAAAAATGAATAATCCAATTAAAAATGGGCAGAAGACAAGAATAGACATTTTTCATTAATTGATTTAGTTGCTGATTTAAAGAAAACAGTTATATTAAATAATCCAATCAATTAAAGCAAGAGTAGTGCTTTGATTAGGGAGAGAAGGATTACTTTGGTGAATACAAAACAGATAGTAGTGGCCAGACAGAAAAGATGCTGGAACTTCAGAGACAGTGATATTCTAAAACAAGTCCACATTGTATTTTTCACTGAATCTTTTTCATGAATAAAAGGAATGGGGTTTCCATATAGGATATTAGAAAAGCAGAAGATCCTTTTTTTTTAATGGCAATAAATTAAATCTATCAACCCAAAGCATATCAGTAAGATATTTCTAACATGTGAGCCACCCTCAACTCCTGGTCTAAGATTGGTACAGAAGATTGTGGACTATCTCTTCCCTTATCTATTTTCAGAAGACCCAATCACTAGTTAACACCTTGAGTCTGCAAAGAATATACTTGCCATTAGATAAATGAACCTAATAAGCAGAGTTCAACCATATTTTAATATAAATTCCCTAAAACTTTGAGAGATTTGGGAGTTGCAAAGCTGAGTTAACTGTGAAGTCTTTGAATATAACTGTGTAAAGAGCTAAGGGAGGAAAGAGATGCAATTAATCGTCCTTATTCTGCAGGAAGGGGGCCAACAGGATAATTTGGAGTCATTCTGCCTCCTAGAAATATCTATGGACTGCAAAGAAGGGGAGCCACAGCCACAGGGTAGAATGGACTGAGCTCAAGAAGGGTAGGCTTTCAGACTGTCTAGTCAGGGATGTCATAAACACTACATTGTTCAAAGAGCAAACCAATTACTCAAAATGGATGATCAGTCAAACAAACTATTAGGTTTATAACCACTTTTTTTAAAATAACACATTGGCTCCAAAATGGAATCACTTATAATAAGCCCCACATCACCAAACCAAGACTTAAGTACAGTTTCAATGGACTCTCCCAGAAATAAAATCTTTTTTTTTTTTTTTTTTAAGATTTTATTTATTCATTTGACAGAGAGAGAGACAGCCAGAGAGAGAGGGAACACAGGCAGGGGGAGTGGGAGGAAGAAGCAGGCTCCCAGCAGAGGAGCCTGACCTGGGGCTAGATCCCAGAACGCCAGGATCACACCCTGAGCCTAAGGCAGACGCTTAAGGACTGAGCCACCCAGGCGTCCCCCAGAAATGAAATCTTAAGCCAATCACAATTCACCTGATTAAAACTAGTTAGATAATCTGCCTGATAGACCCATGCTAGCCCCTAAGGGAAAGTAACTTTGCAATGACCAACCTACTTTTCTGCCTAGTATAACTTCCTTGTTTCTGTTCCCCTCTGCCTAGAAAAGTCTTTCATTTCGTACAGCTCCTTGGCGCTCCTTTTATCTACTTGATTGGATACTGCCTGGTTCAAACGGAATTTTGTTCAAATAAACTCTTAAAAATTTTAATATGCTTCAAAGTTTATCTTTTAACACCATCTATTATATGTCTATAAAAAATCAAGCCTACTAGCATCAACATGCTGGATCAGACAAAGGGACTGCCTCCAACATAACCGTGTGTTAGGTGGAAAGGTAGTCGCTGCCTCACAGGTTAGGGGGAGGACCAGGCCTCCCTAAGTTCATCTAAAAACCTTTGGTGAACTTGTCTAAATCTCTCTCTCTCTCTTTTTTTTTTTTTTTTTGGCCAACAAGCAACAGCCTCTCACCATCAGAGTAAGAAAAAAAAAAAAGTAATCGTTTACATGTTGTGAGTTTTTATTACATGCCAAGTTCTCAGCATTTTACATCTCACCCTTCATTTAGTTATCATACAAAACACTCCAAGGTCATTTTTAGACATGGAAAAACTGAGAGCCAATAACTTGCCCAGGGTCATGTCACTAGTAAAGAGAAGTGAAATTTGAACCAAGGCTCTCTGGCTCCAGTGTCTATACTCTGATTTAACCCACTGCACTACACTGCCTTTTGCAAAGAGGTTCCTAAGAGTCCCTGCAACTGCTATCTCTCTTTGCTTTAGCCAGCTTGGTCCTCCTTTCCTCCGTCTCCTTCTCCCACTCCCTCTCTTTCTCTCTCTCTCCATTAACTAAATTAATGTCTTCATATATAATGCTGCATCTAATACCCCTATTTGCACCTAAATATCTCTTTAATGAGCAGTTTCCCAAAAGGGGCTGGTGTGTTGACAAATTCTGTTCTCCTGGATAAAAACAAGACTACCATGCGTGTTCCTTACTCCTTTCTGGTATCCGACTGACTTTATAAATCTTTCACATTGTGCAATTCATCACAGGAAGAAAATTAGCCCTCAGCTGATATTTTGGCTGGGCAAATGAAGCCAGATCTCTTTGTCTAGCTTATTGCAACCTTCAGACACTTCAGACTTCTCAAATTATTACAATTCAGCTACAGGAAAATGCTACTTCCAGAAACACAAATTTTGAGACATTCACTATAGGCTTCTAGGCATTAACAATAGAATGTAGGCAGTCTTGATGAAACACACACTTTCAAAGAATAATACAGAGATGAGAGCGAAAGAAAAGGAAGAAAGAGAAAGCAATTAAGGTTATGGAAATGGAGCATTTCTATGCAAGGTGAGTTATATTTAGAGGAACCTTGTCAAGTTAAATTTTTTTTTTTTCAAAACCCTTCTTCACATAAGTCATATATTATATTGTTAAACCTGAGAAGATCTGTAACAACCCAAATTAATGCTAACTCTTATTCAGTTTACTTTCCACTTCTCATTCAATTTTGTAACTTATAACTATGATCCTAAATTATCACTCAAAGTACAAGGTATAATATTCATATTAAACCAAACTGATAAGTGATAAACTTTGCCAAGGAAAGCTCACCATTCAGACAACATTTAGAAGCAGATTATAATGCAATTTCTCATTTGAATACACACACACACACACACACACACACATATATATATATACTTCCAAATTTACATAACTCTTTACCTTTTACAAGTAAAAAAAAAAAAAAAAAGTAAATTAAAAAAATTGTCTTGGTAAAATGTCCATTAGCTTATCTCTAGCATTTTTTGAAAGTCCTTAAAAACTGCTTGATAGGAAAGAGGCAGATTTATTTCTGGGAATTTTGCATCAAGTGCTTTTGAGAAGGAAGGAGGTGAAATGAGCTACTTCTCTCCTTGTTTTTATTACAAATTGATCAACATGTATTTACAAAGTGACTATTTTATGTCAACTATTGCAGGGACTAGATTAACAAGGGGAAAGAAAAGAGAAAAAAATTTCCACGTTCTCATGAAACTCCCCAAAATATTAGGTCTTATTCTAATTGTCTGTTTATAAAAAAGGTTGTTTCGGGATCATTTTTAGGACATAAGAGAGAGCCAATGGCAAAGGGGCCCTTCTAAATCCTCCATCTCAGATACCTGATGATTACTGCCATGCTATTGATCATATTCTCAAAGCTAGTTGTTTGGAAACATACACACCGGACTTAACAATGATTCTTACAATGCTTTCTGAAATCATGTCACATACATCTCATGTGTCCCACCATTAAAGAAATTGTATTAAACTCTAAAAGACATCAGGAAGAAGAGCTGTCATTCTCTTCATTCCCTCCTTTCCCAGGGCCACTCCTAAAATTCCCTCCTTCTCACTGACTTCCTGACCAGTCTCGATTTCACAGCTGGTGGTTAGCTATAAAAGAGAGTGTCCCCATTTGGGGAACTGTACACGAAAGCTTGCCCTGTTTTGATATATTGAAGCCGTCAAGGGAAGTAATGGCCCTGTCCCGAGTCATCTTTTATCTAGCTCCCGCAAAGTGATGGAGAATTAGATAGTAAAAATGCAAAGAAAGCCAGCACTATTGCAAGCACCAGCCCTTTGCTCTGATTTGAAGTGTAGAGCTGATGCCCAACACTCCCATGGTACGGTCACTTCAAACAGGTACACTAGCTTAGAGCTCTGCAGCTCTAAATCAAGTCGCTGCTTATTTCGACAAGAACTCCCCTGGCTAAATAACCAGTATAACCGTGAGTAGGGAGAGTAATGCTTCTAAATGCCATTAAGCTTCACAATCCACCTACGTTCTGCATCAGCATGAGAGAACCACGAGTGCCAAACTGAAAACCAGCTCCTGGTTAAAGGAGGAGAGGCCAGAGGAGACATTTTCTAACAACACGTGGATGGTAATATTGGGCTGATATTAAAAACATCCTTCATTAACTGGCTACCTCTGGAAAACTCTGTGCAGATTTGAACAGGGGGGAAAATGGGTTGAAGAGTTCCAATTAAGCTTATAATATTTAGAGTCCAGAAATGATAATTACACTATGTGGCCTGTCATACGCGTGTATTTATGATGAATCAATAGAGCTTTCAGAAGTTGCCTTGTCTAGATTATTTATACTACATTACCCTGATGGACTATAAAAAGAATCATAAAAATCTGCATGGGGGAGAAGATAATGGGATGAGGTACCTTGGTATGTGTATTGTTCTCTGGTGTATATTAAGTGCACTAATGGCTACCAGCAGTTAATTCACAAACCTAAGTCTAGTGAGTAGTTTCTGGCCACAGGAATACATTTTCTGGGCAAGGGCACCTACCTTACCGATCAGAAAGTTTTTAGGACCGATTCCAAAGATGGTCTGTGCATCTGGTAATTGGTAAGAAATAATTTGCAAACTCTAAGTCCTATCACCAACCTGTTAATCTAGAAAATCACTGACATGTCTCTAATATGTCCATGGTTGCTGAAAATTTTAGAAGAAAAGGAGGGATATTAAGCAGCATGGGAAAGGTGAAGAATGACAAGAAAGAAAGTAAAGGGAAGAAAAGTGAGCGTGCATGAAGAAGGCGGAGGACATCAAAGCCAAAGACAAATACTTATCTCACTTCTTACTTATTTAAGGGGTCTCTCACTCCTCATTGAATTCAGTTTCACAAATATTTATTGAGCTCCAAGTGCATCCAGAGCATAGTGCTGTGGTGGGTAAAAAATATAATAATCTCTCATATTATAGGGAACTTTGGAGGTGGTAAAGCTCTGCCTCAAATTATCTAATCTTCACAGCAATACTGTAACTTGAGTATCATTTTCACCATATTTCTAAAGAGAGAGCTTAAATAGCTCACCCAAGATCATACAACTCTCATAGAGCAGTGACACCAATCTATGTCTTAAATATAAAATACAAATACATATACACACATACATGTATACTTACACATCATACAAATACATACATATATATATATATATATATTTATATTTATTTATTTATTTATTTATTTATTTATATTTTTTAATATATTTTTAAAGTTACAATTAATGGCCAAAGTGCTAAGTGAGCCTATAGGATAAACAGACATCCTTTTCAACTGGATGGAAGAGAGATCAGATCCACAGTGGACTTGATAAAAGCTTTGGAATTAAACAAATTGAACAGAGACTTCAAGGAGGAGTATGAAGTGTCCAAAAAGCACTGAATTCAACTCAATAGATTTATTACTGATACTGATTCTTGGAAACCTAGCTCTAGTGTGTATAGCACAATGGCTAAGAGTCAAGGTTAATCTCATCTGGAAAATGGAAATAGTCATTGTACCTGCTTCAGAGTTGCTGGGAGAATTAAAAAGGTTATTCCATATCACTTAGAAGGTTCCAGGATCATGATGATGACAGTAGTGACAATGACAGTGTTGGTGCTCCTGCCTTTATCTGATCTGAGTCTTCCAACTGGAGCCTGATCAGGGTCTTCCGGGCATCCAGATTCTTACCAAGCTATGTAACATGATAACTCTCTCTTTTTCGAGTAATAAAACAACACTGTCTTATGCAGAAATGATAATTTATCAATCTATATAATTTTAAAATACTTAGTAGAGGTGGCTTCAGCTGTGGCTTAATCCAGGGCCTAACCCCAATTCCCTGTGGCTGTATGACCCAGTCAGAATCAAGGCCATGAGGAGATTGTTTTTAAACTTCTGGAAAACAGATCTGATACAGAGAGGAGAGTTTCCTGACATCTTGTGTTTCTGCTTCTCTTGCCATGTCTCTTCCTCTGAGATAGCCACCTTTCCAGACTAGCCCTCTCAAACAGCCATCCCTGAAGCATTCACGGGGGCCAGGAGAAAGGATGCTGTGATATAGTCTCTTGCTGCTTAAGTAGTCCACCCACTGGCAATGGAGGCCAACCTGGGGCATGCGGGCGTAGAGGGGGGAGGTCTGGTTTCCCCAAGAGAAAAGCACTGCAATAGTCCTCAAAACCTGAAAGGTGGCTGTCAGGAAGAAACACAGGTCCAGTACATTGACATGTGTGTTGTTATCAATCCATTGTTCTTTTCTAATATATACTAAAAAATTTTCCTTACTCTTCCTCTCCTTTCTTGATCTGGTACAGTTTTCCAGAATTATTCTATGTACTAATACAGGGATTTTGATATAATTTCTCCTCAGATAAAATTGTTTGTACCTTTTTTTTTTGATCTTTCCTAAAGGTTGTACCTTTTAATCATTTCAAGGTTTTTAATTTACATTTTTGACGCCTTAACAATTCCTAGGTAGGTTCATCCTCAAACTCCATAGGAGCACATTAATATGTAAAGGCAATGTGGGACTGCATGCAGATTAAAGATTTGAGTTCAAACTATACTCTTAATCTTAAGCCTTAGTTTCTTTGTTTATAAAATATGGCCATTATCTGTTCAGCTTACTTTAACAGTGTTTCAAAAATTATAAATACACAGAGACATACACATACCCACACACATATAAACTACAAAATAAAAGTTAAATCACTATTATTGCTATTCTGGGAGGAAGAAGAAAGAAAAAGACTGTTCTAGTCTTTGTTCTGGTGCTTATGACGTTATCAGGTAAGACACTCTAGGACTCTCTAGTTCAATATTCCAAAAAGCATTCTTGAGAATGTTTGGGTATTTTTATCTTAATAAAGAAATCTCCCAAGGAAAAGTAATTACAAAAGTAACAGGAAATCAATCTCGCAGCCCCTCGACCTGGTCCCTGCATTGGGTGCCTGGGGGTTGTACTGAGACAGACATGTCCTCAGTCTGGGGACAGGCGGGCAGGACACAGGCAAGCAAATGGGGACTTGGGGGTGAAGGGGTCAATTCTGATCTGCCTTCTCTTCACAGAGGTTGAAGCCTAAAAACTAGATAAATAAGGCAAAATTCATAAAAGATACACTTTTAAAAGGGGCTCATGAGAACTGAAATACTCATGGAAGCAAATGGAAACATTCCATTTTGGCTTCTAAAATAATGATTACAACCACTTTACCAAAAAAAAAAAAAAAAAAAAAAAAAAAAAAAAAAGCAGCCCAATTATTCCTTTTCTTAAAAAATACAAAGAAAGACAAAAAGGAAGTGCTGGCCTTAAGTATCTGAATTTATTTTGCTATCCATTACAAGATAATTTGCACATTTATATACAGTTGGCTAAATTACCTAAAGTTCAGTTGCTTAATCACCTGATATCTATTCTAATTTTGTCTTGCAATACGCTTTTATAGTAATTTTGTTTTACAGTATACTTTAAGAGGATAGTTCTAGAAGGCAAGTGCCATAGACCTCTTAACAATAGTAACATAATTGAAAAGAAGGAAGAGGGAGAACAAAGGACACTAGAAATAAAATAAAACAAAGCAAAGCACAGTAATAAGATCCGGAGTGGTAAGAGTTTCAAAGAATGCAAATTTCATGCATACACAGAAAACAGCAAAAACTAAACATGAAAAAAATGAAAAAACCTAAAACAAACATAAAAACTAAAGAAATCTCTATCAGGGAATATGCAAATCTAAATTCATGAAATTCACCATCCTTCACTGGCTCCTTAAGTGAACTGACATAGGGTGTGTTTGACTCTGCTCCACATTACATGTGGGCAGAAAACAAGTATAACTTACAGGTAGGGTGGAGGCTGACTTTCTGGCTCCAAGTCTAGCGAACTCAACTAATAGAGTCCTCGCCACATTTCTGCTATAAATGGTGCTCAATAATCATAAAACATTACAGTTGTTGCTGTTTTCATCTGAGTTGTATGACTGTCTAAGGTTAGATCTGCATGGTCTGGAGGGCAATAGGTTATCACATTTTGCCCCACCTAAAGACTGCCATATACGTGTAAATAATCAGGTTGAAAGGAATAGCAAAACTGCTTCAGAAGACAGAGATAAAGCCTGAGGGATATTGTGAAACATCATCCTTGTTGCCTTGGTGATCCCTGGTGATAGTCAGGGGTGTAATGAGTTGATGGCTTATAAATCATTCTCAAGACATTTTTAGCACTGGTAGGTGAAATCACCTCCTTTCCCTTTACCTGTCATTATGTTCTTCGCGTTTGCTCAATGGCTGCCCAACTACTTGTTTTTAAAATTAAGTCTGGCATCTTAAAATTTCCCTTTCCTAAGCTCCAGATAAGTAGCCTCAGAAGAAATTCAAACAGCAGTAATCTCTGCCAAAAGATTAGTAATCTTTGCTTATTTCCAATGAAATGTGGGAGAAGCTCTAAAGTTTGGGGCCAAGGACAATCTCCCTGTTTTTCTCCTTTCCTTAGAGACTGCTCTAAGCTCTAAATTACTAACCTTACATTGTTTCATCGGAGGGGGTTGGGGAGGAGGAATGAATAAGAAGATGAGAAAAAGAACTGTCAAGACTTTATCTGGAAAAGAAAAAGAAATTTGAAGGGAATAAAGGTTTTTGAATATATGACAGCCAAAAATAACTATTGAACCATCAAGTTAAGAATTCAACTTTGGGATTCTGCTTGAACTCCCTATTGCAACCGTTAGAAGAGAAACTCTCAAATGGTGTTTTTTTACTTAATAATGCTGTTCATCCAATGGAAAAAATAGCTATAATACTGAAGGGCATCATAAAAAGCAGAAATCCTAGTTATTAATAAGCATATGAAAAGGTGTTCAGCTCATTAGTGATTAGCAAAATGCAAATTAAAATTCACCTTGAGAGAGCATTACCAATCCACCAGATTGGCAAAAATTAAAATGTCTGACAAAGCAAGTGATTGCAAAGATGTGCAGCAATTGGAACTGTCATTCACTGCGAGTAGAAACATAAATAGGAAAAGTTGAAGGAGTACTTCCTCTACACACCAGCAATGAATCTCCTAAGTATATAATTTGAAGAATCTGCCCTCGTGTATGTCAATACATATCAGAAAACGTTCAGAGCTGCACTGTGTGCAGGATCCCTAAACTGGAAAAAACCCAGATCATGACTGTGTTGACACATTATAGTATATATTCCAAAATGGAATAGTATGCAGTCAGAAAAATGTAATATGGGGAGCCTGGGTGGCACAGCGGTTAAGCGTCTGCCTTCGGCTCAGGGCGTGATCCCAGCGTTATGGGATCGAGCCCCACATCAGGCTCCTCCGCTATGAGCCTGCTTCTTCCTCTCCCACTCCCCCTGCTTGTGTTCCCTCTCTCGCTGACTGTCTCTATCTCTGTCAAATAAATAAATAAAATCTTAAAAAAAAATGTAACATAACCACACATACTATGTGGATGGCACCAACACACATGCTGAGTGAAAGAAGTGCAAGGAGAGGTACAGAAAGCACGGTTATAAAAAGAGACAAAGGTACACTATTTTTGTGAGGAATGAACCACAGGTAGTGAATATAAGGTGGGAGGGAGTACACACTAGGTTCTGGAGAGCTGGCAGCGTTCCAGGTCCTGACCCCGATGGCATTTGCGTAGATGCCTTCTTTATAATTAGTCTGCAGATGTGCTCTAGCTCACAGTGGAAAAAGTCATCGAGCTCCATTTGTACTTCAGTCCCCTTGTCAATGACAAAAGGCTGGGGAAACTTCCGGACCAGAAGACAGCTAACTCTTGTCCACTGCTGTTCCTAGTTTCATAGTTTAGTATTGTATTGTAGACATTTCCCATTTCTTCTCATCCATGGACGTTTCTTCTCTTCAGGAGCATTCAATGATGGCTTCTAGTGAGTGGAAATGGATTTATTTTCTCCATTTTCCTCACAAAGAAGTTGTCTACCATGAAGATGACTGACTGATGTTTTGGACCCCAGGCCACAAAAATCTTGGAGAATCACAACAGACTAGGTTGTTAAATTTGTTAACAGGAGACACTGTAATAATCCCTTCTTCATGATAATGACGTTTAGGGGCGAAATCTTACTTAGCTTACTCTTTTGAATAAAGAACACAAATGTCTACTTAAATTATTTATTTTTAATTTATGTTCATTGCTAGAAACATTCTCTCTGCCCTTATTATTACTATCTTACTACCTTTCCTCAATGACATGAGTTATTTACAAGGGCAAAAAGTATATTGAATCAGGTAAACAGGACATACATAACTTTGTTTTTGTATTCCTAAAGTATGCCGGAAACAATAAACTGCAATCACAATTCTATTTTACAGAGTAGTTGTGAGGATTACATGAGATGATACATGTGAATTACCATGGAAACCATAAATTACACTTACTACTATTATCACCAGCCTCCTAAAAAATTGCACTACAGTGTGATTTTTCTACAAGGGTAGGAAAAAAAGCAACTAAGAAACTAATTCAATGGTCCAAGAATAGTAGGAAATCATGTTTAGTGATTGATCATAGGAAAGAGTAAGAAAATTGGGGAGCTGATACACGAACACATTAGGAAACCAGGCACAAAATAGAACATTTCACTTCCAGAAGCTTTACTTCCACGACCACATGGACACATCAAGTGAGTTGTAGGCATCATTGCATCGTTGGTGTTTTAGTAACTTAGTATCAAAATCCCTAAGGTTATTTAGTGAGTTCTGTTTCTCTGCAGAATAGATATAGATAGAAGCTGGTTCTGGTAAAATAGAATAAAATAGAATTGGTCCCGGAAGATATAACTCAGTAAAACCCTAAGCCACCTACCCTTACAACATTAGACAAAAAGTAATAATGCCTCACATGAACAGGGTGCTAAATTCCAGGTGTCTTGATAAGTTATGGCCCCTAATCCTTATGAAAACCTCATGATAACTCCCCCAACCCCCATCACTGAGTCCAGAAATTTGATTCTCAGAGTTAAATGACTTGCTCAAGCTCACACGCAGAGTTAAGAGTAGTCCACCTGGATTCGGAGGGTCTAGTAGTATGAAATCCTAAACCCTCATAAAAATGTGCTTTATTTTTATGGAAGTCTATTTAAACGTGAAAAATAATTGAAGTCTATTTAAATGTTGTCCTTACATTGAGCTTATTCTCTTTGTTATTAGCTGATGCATTAGACACAAAAACATTAATATACTATGTTGATAGAAGGGGACAAAGTGAGGGACTTAAAAACAGTGAACCAGGACCAAAAAAAAAAAAGAAAAAGAAAGAAAAAGAAAGAAAAAGAAAAAAGCAACAAAGGTATTTAGGAGAATTCATTCCTTACTTTCATGGCTTAAAACTATAAAGGTTTCATAGTTTCAAACTACATTAAATCTATGACTGCCTTGACTCATGGGTTGAATTTATTTGAGTGCAATATCTTCTAACACTTAAATCAGTTCAGTTTTATAATTCACTTCCCAAATTCTGGAGTCTTCTACTTTTGGTTCTAAAGAACTATTCCACAGCTCTAACAGCTTTATGAAGAAGTTTTAATTTTATGCTTCAGTGGACTTAAGGAAAAAGTGTGTTGCTGGGAAGAAATACTGCTAATATTGATGGTGTGTTAGGAATCTCATACCATGTTTTGTTTTTGTTTTTGGTCACCATTGCCAAAGAATTCACTTTTATTTTATACACACCCATATTCACAAATGCAGGTTTCCACATTCACACACTCCTTCTTCTAAATGTTTACTCATAAGCGTGATGGATTTAAAAGAGAAACCCAACATTTCACAGAGGATGGATAACTGGGAAGCATGATATATATATATATATATATATATATATATATATATATATATATATATATACACACACACAGACACATATATACATATATACATAAAATTTGATGAAGTGATCAACAACATGGTAGATATCCAAATATCCGCTAAATGAACAAATGGATAAATGATTGATATGATACAAAAATATGCAAAAGAATATGAGGTATAGTCAATTGTAGAAATGCATACTGGACAGAAGAGTAAATTTTCTGGTTTATAAGCTATTAAATATCAAGACAAGCTATTTAGAAACCAGAGGTAGAAAAGAGACTGAAGAGAGCATGGAACCCTATCAGAAGAAGTGGGGTGACTGGGCTGGGTAATCATCCATTCTGGTTTCCTGGGGAATAAGGGATTTCTTGGAGCATGGGACTTGCAGTGCTAAAACTGGGAAAATCACTGGCAAATTGGATGAGGTGGTCATCCTGTGAGAGAAAGAGCTGGAATTAGGAATCCGGAAACACAGAATCTAGAAACCCTGACACTAGCCTGATCTGGCACCAATCACTTAACTGAGTTACTTAATTTCTCTGCCCATTTATAAGGGGGAGCATTGGGCAAGATAATCTTAAAAGCCTTTCCAAATTTAGAAAACTCCCTGATCGGAGATGTACAGAGTTGCAGGGCCAGGCCAACAAATTAAATGGGAATACACAGCAGATGATCCGATCAGAGGGTAGTTCAGGCTTTGGCAAAGGGGAGGGAGTCAGCCAAAGGGAAAACAAAGCACATGGAATTCTAAAAGAAATTAAGATCTTAGTTTCTGATTTTGATATACCCTCACGTAATTTAGTAAATGAAGTGGTTCTTGAATTTGGTTGTAAAAATACAATTATAATGCATCTATTAAGTAAGCGCTACTTATTTTTAAATCCTTGAAACCTGTTTGCATAGTTAGTCGCAGTTCAGAAGAAATAACCTTGAGGATGATTTAGTTCAAGCAACTTAAATGCTGAGGACAAAGATATTGGTTGTCTTCCCTGACCTCTAATTAACTAGACCCATGGAGTAGAGAAGTAGCATCATGCATTTATTATTTTAAAATCTATATTTAAATATAAATTTATACATATATATTAATAAACTGCATATTATTAATAAATATTATTTATTATATTTACTTTATTATCTTATTACTAAGAGAGTAAGACATTATTTGGAATTTTCCCTAATACATGGCACAGGGGTATGTGTGAACTCTCCCATTATAAGACAATAGTAGAAGGTTGTTTTCATTGTATCACATACAGTTTCTCTTCAATTTTGCTTTTCCTAAAGCATAATGCTTAATAGGTTTCCCGGCAGCAGACACTAAACAGTTTAAAGAGGCATTTAATGTGAAGCATTTGTTTACCTGTGAATTCATTATTAATGAAAAGCCAAGCAGTGCACAGTTCAAATCAGGCAGACATTAAGTGGATCAGTCACCTGCATTATTAAAATGTACCCAAGGGAATAGGGATTATTCTCCACATTCAATTATTCCTAATGTAAACCCCCCACAACCCCCACACACCTATATTGCTCCCAAGAAGAAAGCTTGCTTGCTCTTCCCATTGACCTTTCTAAATGTACACAAGAGTCTTGGTCTGCCTGTGTTCCAGTCCCCAAGTAAAGGCTGGAGGTGTCACACAGGCAGCAACCGCTGAGCAAGCCCGGAATCCCCCTCCCCCTTAGCATGGCTTTAAAGCAAAGCCTCATGGGTAATAACACAGCTCAAACCCTTGACTGCCTGTCTCTTGACTACAGGAGGTCTAGAAGCTCTGACACAGTGTGTCCCTGGAGTCTGTGTCTATGTTGCCAGGAGGCAGAATTCTGTCAGGGAACACACTTTGACTGTCATCAGCTTCAGACCTCAGAAATCAGGTAAAGACAGGTCCAGGCTGCCTTGAAATGTCGATTAGGCAGAGTCAGAAAGCAGAGTGGTGAAAAATGAGACAGGGCAACGAAAAACTTAAGACCGGCAATTCTCCCTTTCCCTCTTCTCTGATGCTGTTTAAGTCACCAGCTCCCACGGTGGATCTTTCCATGTGGGTGATATTTATAACGGGCCGCCTACTTGGGCTTTGGTTTAATGTCACTGTTTATTGCCAGTCGGCCCTGGATGTCTATTTAGATTGTAAAAGCCTCGAAAGCCCAAATTATTTCTATGAGGTTTTCTCCACAGGAGACACATAATCTGATGTTCAAAAATTTATGTTTTTCATACTGCTAAAAATAAATGGTAAGTCCTTCCAAAATATTTTTTGTTATTGTCTTTAATCACAGTGCATTCTCTGCCACATATATGTTCTAAGTGGGTTTTGATCTTGCCATTGGATTGACAACTTGCCAAAAAAAAAAAACCCAGTGAGTACCCGTTATTAAATCATTTAGACACCCCAATCCTTTGGAATCTGTACCTGCTGCCATGTATGTTACGACTGTGGACAAACTGATGGAGTCATTAAAGCTTCTAATAACAGAAAGCGCAGAACTGAGCCAGCACCCAAGGGGCCCCGGCACGGAATGCTTTCTCAGGCTTGATGCAGAGTCCCATTGGTATATTGGTATGCTTCTGCCCCAATATCTATACCTCACCACCCTCCACAACTTCAACACCCTTGACCTGTTTTATACCTATGGTCACAAAGGTAAGGTATTGATGGGTCCAGGATCACTGATGGGAAAGACAGGCTCACAGAGTTGAACACACTCACTGGGGAATAGCTCAAGGCCCACTGAAGGCTGAAAGGTTGCAGTGGCATTCCAGGGTGCAATTAATGGTCATTTTCAAGAATAAGATAGAGGGAAGGGTTTGGAGACTCTCAAATGATTTTCTTAAGCAGGTCTGGAAAAGAATACTGCAAAATGAGAGAGAGAATAGGGACCCTGGTCTTGCTGCATGAACAAGCAACCATTAACAATGTAAGCAGTGAAACACGTATGCCCTTTTCTCAGGAAATTATCTGTAATATATAAGGAGCTTCCCCCAATATATAAGCTCTCTTCGTCACATCCTCTCAGCACTCTCTTTCTCTCTTTATCAGATTCTTCTTCCTGACCATTTTGAATTTTCAAATGAGACTGGGGAGCTGAGTCACATTCCTGGCAGGGCTCTAAGTTTATGTTCTACAGATCTCCTCATGTCCTTTGAATAAAGTCTATTTTTCACTTAAGATAAACTTTTTTTCCTGGTCTTTGCAACTAATTACGACATAAAAGACCGAAGTCAACAGAATAACAAAGAATCTAAGTTACAAAATTATATTTATATAGCTTTCATTACCCTATATATAGATCCAACTGTGATCCCTAAAACATGCTAAAACTGCTCAGCATAACACAGCCCACTGGAAAATGTTTAAATACCTTCATTCCCTAAATACAGTTTAATAAAAAATGGCATCAAACCACTTCAATGCCCATTTTGTAGAACTACACGATAAAAAAGGAGAGAGGAAAGGCATTCAGCAAAATAATAATGATTGTCAAAACACACAAACACACAAGCTCATGTCTACAAAATCTATAAGAAACATCAATTTTATGTTTTATACTAAATCAGACTGCAGGGACCTATCGCAATGAATTTTAGTATGGTGAGAATGAGCTGCTTGTGATCAAATTTCTAACGCCGTTTTCAACATCATAATAGGAGATCAAAATAGTTTCTACAAATATGAAAATCATGCTAACGGGCTTGTTTTAACTTCTGGTACTCCTTAAAAATTGCTGTTGCAGTATGATTACTAATGAACCTTGAAACCATTTTACTAAAAGGAATCAATACATTTAAAGTATTTCCCCCCCTGAAATATCAAGAGATGGTCTATTTTAACTTTAACATTAAAGTTTTATGCAAAACCAACAAGCCACAGAAATGTTTCAAAGCAAGTAGGCATTTTAAACGATACATCTCCTTTGCTTTCAGTATCTAAATATTTCTATATTAATGGGAGATATACCTACTTCATGTAAGCAGACCAATGGGAATTTTGATTTAAGCATCATTTAATTTTTTTAAGCCATCAAGCAAGCCACAGCAGACAATCCAATAGAAAGAATGCGTATAATTATGGCTGCTTCAAAGTACTGCCAGACCATTAGTGAGAGGTTTGCTAGTTCTGCAAAGCCTGCAGTTTGAATTACTTAAATAAAATATGCTTAATAAATAACATTAAATTAGTAATGGCCAGCACCTACCACTTAAATTAGTAAAAAACTATTAGAACACCCTCAACTGATAAAGAGATAAATATGTGTAAAGCCACGCACATACATACACACACATTTATCTCTTTTATCTATAGATATCTCAATCTATGGATAAATATAAAAGTGAGGAGATTAGATACCTTAGAGATGAACCAGTTCACTGGTACTGGATCCTAGCATTCTGACTTCTAATCCAGTGCATTGTCTCCATTTTATTCTCCTTCTCCTTTGTTTGCAGTTACAACTCTGTAAGATTACAGA
Organism: Ursus arctos; assembly: GCF_023065955.2. NCBI lineage: Eukaryota > Metazoa > Chordata > Mammalia > Carnivora > Ursidae > Ursus > Ursus arctos. Next base: position 21,528,504 of record NW_026622841.1, read on the forward strand.
CTTTAAAACCGTGCTCTATAACTGAAGCTATAGAAATTGCATTGAATCCCCGTGTTGTTGGAAAATACAAACAGCACTGATGGGTAACGTGTGATGCCCCTGGCTTTTTCATGGCCAGCATGTCCTTCATGAACTAGGCAGCTCTACCATAAACAGCTGATGTCAAATTGACCTAGCTCCCTGTTCCACCAACTCCGCCCCACCCCACTCATATCCTCTCTTGATGACATTTGCTCACACTACCCTTCTGTAAGTACAGTGCCAGAATTTTAGTAGTCACTAAATAAACTTCCATCTCCTCCCACACTGTGCCAATCAGAAACTCACATGTACTTGATGACCCCGAGGAAGCCCCGCATGGCCCGTGAAGCTTAATGCAAGTATCTTAGAATATAGTTGATACTCCCCTTAAAGAGCTTCTCTATAGAGCATGGGATCTTACGCCATCTTGCATTTCTTTCTCGTTAAGTCTCGGAGTCATGTTTCCTCAAATAATTATTACGTACATAACAATAATGACAGCTAACACATACGGAGCACCTTATATATGCTTGGTCTTGGGACAAGCCCTTTACCTCACTGAAACTCTGTGAACTTGCTAATTTGTCCTGTGCTCCTCTTAGAGGGGAAGAAACAGAGGATTAGATCAATTGGATGATTTGTATAAACCCACAGACCTGCCAAGTTACAGTGTTAGGATTTGAACCCAGGTGACTCTTCCTCCAGAGCCTGGACTCAAATGCCTCCCGTTCCTCTTTTCTACAGCTCAGCACTTCACACACAGTACAGATTGATGAATAAGTACTGGCTGTCTGTGTAGGTGGCAATAAAAGTCCACTAAATCCTGTGATGATATAGCTTGTTATTACACAGACTTATAAATGATTCAAAGCATGTTCCTCAAAATATAACAACTCCATCATAAAAGCCTGACTTAGCACAGTCAGCACATATGGTAAATGTTAGTACTGTATCTCAACATCAGGGATATAGATATAGATATAGATATAGATATAGATATAGATATATAGATATACAGATATATAGATATAGATATAAATAGATATAGATATAGATATAATCATAGTATTTATAATGCACAAGAGAATCTCACAATAAGTGTTGTTTCTTTCAACCCTTATTAAATTTGAATTTTAAACATTTTTTTTTTTAAATAAAGCTTGGGCATTAAAAAAAAATACTTTTCTAGAATTGGAGCTCCAGAGATTTGAGACCCTATTTCGCATGTTCCCTGCTGAGGTCTAGCACTTCACCCATGCTTTGTATATACGTGCATACTTGAGTGAGAAGTGTGGGGGTGTGTCCATAAGCTCATCCACACAGTGACTTACAGTAAACATATGACACACACAGTTATAGATACTAATTGTCCAACTTAGGAGAAAAATGGGAAATATATTAAAAGTCCAGAACATGGGATATGTTTTTGGAAGAACAAATATTAGTGGACACTTACAAAGTACTCACTATGAATCAGCCCATCTTCCAAGAACTTCCATGTGTATACAATCTCATTTAATCATTGCAACAACTGGGTGAGGGGCCATCATTCTTTTCACCTCTTTGTTTTGTTTTGTTTTTTGATTGTTGTTGCTTATATTAAAAGTTTGTTCCTTTTTATTGCTAAGGAGTATTACACTGCATGGATATACCCCAGTGTTTATCCATTCACTTGTTGAAGGACATCGGGGTTGTTTCTAGTTTGGGGTGATGAGGATTAGAACAGCTATAAAAATCCATATAGAGTTTTGTGTGTGTGAGCACAGGTTTTCATATTCCCAGGGGAAATATCTACATGTGGGATTAATGGCTCATACAATTAATGTATTTTTTAACTTTTTATTCTGAAATAAAGGATCATAGAGACTGCAAAAATAGTACAGAAAGGTCTTACATAACCACCACCCAATGTGCTCTCCTGCTCTGTGCTGAAAGCTTGCAGAAATATCATTACCCAAACAAAACATTATCAAAACCAAGAAATCAGGATGCGTAGGTGGCTCAGATGGTTAAGCATCTGCCTTTGGCTCAGGTCATGATCTCCAGGGTCCTGGGATTGAGCCCCAAGTTGGGCTCCTAGCTCAGTAGGGAGTCTGCTTCTCCCTCTCCCTCTGCCTCCCCCCACCATTTGTGCTTTCTCTCTCTCTCTCAAATGAATAAATAAAATCTTAAAAAGAACTCCAAGAAATTGACATTTGCAAAATATGATTAAACTACAGACCTTACCTTTTGCATTGTGTGCATGGTGTGTTTTGGGTCTGTGTGTGTATATGGTTCTGTGACGTCTTATCGCATGTATAGATTTATATAACAACCATCACAATCAATATACAGAACCTTTCCATCCCAGCAAAGGGACTCTCTCATCTCTGTGTTATACATGAACAACCTGAGGCACAGAGAAATTGAAGAGGGCCCAAGCCCAAGTTCAGCCCACCGGTGAATGAGGTGGTCTCAGCAGCGCCAGGACCCATTCTCATCCCGCTATGTCATGCCGCTCGCCCAGTCTGGCCGCTTCACAGAAGGCGGCACTTACAATAACATCTAAAATAGATTACAGTGGAATCATTTCATTTGTGAATAAATTGATATTTATTCATTTAGTAACTATTTGACTCTTAAATTCATTTTAAAAATATTTGTCAGTAAATTTTGAAAAGGTGATGAAAGTTCTCTTTGCTATTTTAAGTAATATTAGGTCGAAACTGATAAAATTCTAACTTTAAATTAAAATGCAGCTGAATATCACCATTTCATAGGGGTCCAATCCAATTATAATAACAATCAGCATTTAGGTCTTACTGTCCTAGATGTTTTATAAAAGTTAATATTCTTAAGCTGGCATCATTATAAAAGGCAACTCCCGGATTCAGATGCATGAAAACCCCATGTCCCTTCCTGTTATGCTTTGACGTGAATTCAGGCATTGCAACACTTCTATTGTTCTGTGCCTTTTATAAATGCACATTCATACCCCTTTCTGGTACATGGTATAATTGAGAAACATGTCCAAGCCACACTGTGTCATCATTATACTCCGCCCTGCACAGGGAGATCCTAGCTGCAATTTCCCAGGACTCTAGCCCTGTCTTTCTGGCCTTTGTAGCCCCATGAATGTTGTACTTCCCCATTCCTGGCTTTAAAGTAAGCTCCCCCAGCAGCAACATCATTTTTGACCTTTCCAAATGGAACACAGACTATTTTACAACAGGATTTTTCCACTTTGAGAAAATGTGATTGTAATTCTGACAGATGTTTCAAGTGCATAGAATACAGTTAGGTCCAGGGTAGAAGAGGAGCCGTCCACCACAGCCCATCTAGCTGGCTAGATCAATTGTTCACCCAAGACCAGCTTCTTTCCAGGCAAGAAGTCCTTCTTGTCCCTTATGAACTTTGCATTTTCTTTTAATTTTAACACACTCCCCTCTGCGAGCCCTGCTTAGCTTCTACTGAAACCAGTGTCACACCACCATCATAAACTCTAGCTACCCGTCCTGATGTACAGTCCCCTAAGCAATCCGTGCTCTTGGGTAGGGACATGTTCAGACTCTCAACTACTAGAGCTTCTCCCCCTGAGTTCCAGGGTCCTGAATGATGGTTCCATGAAGCCTCTGCAATTTTACATATTTGTACGTACCTAGGTTTTTCTTGAGTCCACGTACCTAACTCTTACAAAATGCTGGAAGAAGTCCCTCACCTCAAAAATATTATAATAAAAATACCCCGTACTGCAGGCTCAGGGGATCAATGAAAGAAGAATCATCTCAACTTGGGAGAGATTTTTTTCCCCCCTGTTATGGAAGTTACTCATTCTTAAAATTTCAGTTTGAAGAAAACGCACATATAATTTGTCAAAATGTGTTTTAAAAGTTGGGGGACATAATAATGACATTAGGTACAAATGACTTCTGACTTCCACAGTTAAAAACACGAGGAAAAAGAAGATGATGATTAACAAATACTTAGGGATTTTGAAACTCAAAAAGAAGAGCATATATTTAATCAACTTCAAGAAATGCAAGGAATTCTCAGCCCAGTAATTTATTTCAGTCAACTCGACAATTTAGAACAATGACTATAAAGTAAATAATATCATGGAAATGTATAAATTGAAGCACCTGTTCTCCTATAAAAGTCTCTTGTATTTCTTGTGATTGTATTCTGTAGTACTCTCCAAACATGAATTCTTTTGGAAAAAGAAAACATCCAGTAAGAAAACTTATAAATGTAGAATCTATACTATTCTGCATGAGAGACTATGGACTCTGAAAAACAAACTGAGGGCTTCAGAGGGGAGGGAGTTGGGGGATCGGGATAGGCTGGTGATGGGTAGTAAGGAGGGCACGTATTGCATGGTGCACTGGGTGTTATACGCAACTAATGAATCATTGAACTTTACATAAAAAACCAGGGATATACTGTATGGTGAATAACATAATATAATAAAAATATTATTATGGAAAAAAAAAAGCAAAGCTAACCCAAGGATGTATACAGGGGAAAATAATAATAGGAGTAAGGAATAATAACACAAAGAACATGGAACCAAGCTACATAAACATAAGCTAATATATAAACTAATAAATGTCTCCCTCCTGATATACCTTTGCTGCATGAAACAAAATAAGATTAGAACACAGATGTCTTCAATTTCAATGAGCCAAGAGGCATATTGTATCTATTCTCCAAGCATAGGGTAAGACAAAGAGTATGTATGGCACAATGAAAATTCTAACAGCTCAATAAAATAATTGTTGTTTATAATAAAAAAATAAAAATAAATAAAAATAAAGGTTCTCAAAACGAAAAAAAAAAAAAAGAATCTATACTATTGATGGCATATTTCATTTTAACCAGGTCACAAGAAACAGAGAACAGCAGAACAATCTGAAATGGATGCTAACTAGCATGAAATACAATGATGAGTACTGACACTCTGCATTTAAAAGTTATTATTATTAGGAATATGTTCCGTAAGACCATTGATCTGTTCTCCCACATCAGTTCGCAAAACTTTGCTGATGCAAGTCCATTGACTAAGAAAAAAGGGGTGCTCCCTGGGATTTTGGCACAGAACCTTGCTGAGTGGCACTACAGGCTTTGGCCACAGGTTAGGCAGCAGATCTCAATTAGATGAGCTAAATGGAATGTACTAGAAGAAATGCCAGGAAAGAGGAAGTGCTAATGCAATTTTAGTAGGAGACCATTTTAAAGACTTAGTTGAATGTAAGTAGAGAAAAAAATCAAACTCGGTAATTTTTGAAGCAACCTACAAAAGACTGTCAAAGCCCTATTTAATGACAAGTGGCCCTTTTAATTAGATTCACATGCAGAGAGCTATAGTTACCATAGCTGAGGCAGAGTCATCAGAGAATAACTGACATTAAACTCAGTGTTTTCAAAGATTCTAAAACTTTATGTCACAAGGTCAGCTTTCCCATCCTTACTTCATTACACCTCCTTAAGAGAGAATGTATTAAACATACTACTGCTGATATACCATAGGGATTATACTCCTATTTAAACACATCCCTCCTTCGGATTTGAATGAAATGCTTGAGCAGGAACTTGGCAAAGTGTCTCCAGTGTCAATTAATTTTTAAAGACAGGGCACATGTTTTCCTACTTATGAATTCTGACAACATGAAGAGTTGAAGATTTGATTTCTTCTGAATCTACATTCATGTGTGGAGGAACAATTGAACGAGCTGACAGTAATGATGGCTGTAATTAAAGTGAAATTAATATTTATTGTAAAGCAGCAGTTGGCATTAAAAACCTATATTTATATGTAGTTTTGATTATCCAAATAGACTCAGTTTTGGAAAACTAATACTTGACTTCATTTGCACTCTGCCTCTTTCCTTTCCCCATCATGCACAGATGCTTTTCAATTACTGAGGATGTGATGAACACTGCTGCTTCTTATACAAGAGACGAAGAGTTTCTTTTTCACAAACTGATGTTTGAGCTGGTCAAGAAATGTCAGAATTTTGTCCTGAAGTTTAACGTGAGTCTCCAATGGATTCACATGGCAGATGCTGACTTAGGAACTCCATTTTCCTACTTTTGTTCCAAGAAAATGAGCAAAACTATCATTTGTCTTATTCTTTAATATATTTAGAGATGTATCTTACACCATCTTTGCTTACACTTGACGATATGTAATCTTCACTTTCTCTTAATCGCCTCACTTTCTCTTAATCATGCCAATATGTAAATCATGCCGTGGGACGAACCGTCTGTGTTGAAAATTGTTCACAGAAAGGTAAAAAGGAGACTAAAAATTAACAAAATGATTGCCTGGCCATTTTTTCATTCCTCTGAAACTCAACAAGGTCACTTTTATTTGCTGTTTTCCATTCATGTAAATAAAAGTTTACATGGCTAAACAGAGTACAACAGCTATTTCAGTATAAGCGATCTAATCCCTTTATACATAAAGTAAGGAACCTGTGGCCCAGGAAATGATTTCCCTACAGCTAGTAGTCAGCAAAGCTGGCTTAGGCTCTGATAAGAATGTACAGTTATCTCTGCATAAAATTCATGTCTCATGTCTCAACAAGAGAACATTTCAGGAGAACATACCAAATTGTTAATAATAATAATAATTATTATTATTTTCTATTCAGGTAACACTTTCCCAAACTCCTCCCCTCCTTTAGGTCCAGGGTAAAATTCTAACTCTTCTGTGAATCTGATTTTGCCACATCCAGTATCCCGCCTGTGAAATTTTACTTCCTGTGACACCTGTCTTCTGCATGGTGCTTTAATAGGGGGCTAGATAGAGCACTCATTTAATAAATTCTTTTTTAAAGATTTTATTTATTTCTTTTAGAGAAAGAGAGAGCAAGCGGGCATGTGAGAGGGGAGAGGGGCAGAGGGAGAGGGAGAGACAGAATCCCAAGCAGACTCCACACTGAGCATGGAGCCTGATACGGGGCTTGATCTCATGACTCTGAGATCATGACCTGAGCTGAAATCAAGAGTTGGATGCTCAACTGACTGAGCCACCCAGGAGCCCATCATTTAATAAATTATTCTTGATTAACAGTTGCAAAATAATAAAATTAGAATGTATCCATAGCCTACTAAAGGGAAACCAGTGATGATAACACTTATCATCCGACTTAGAAATAGCTTCTGAAACAAGATGGAGAAAAATGAATTGAGTGTCTTAAAGGAAATTAAACAGATAATCACTAATGTTTGTACGGCACTTTTTAACTTACAAAGCACTCATCAGACGCATTTTCTTATTTAACGTAAAACCCACCACCTACTGAATATCACTATAAAATTCCACCAAAGTTCTAAGGATGAGGTTCTTTTTTTTGAAGAGAAAACCCTGGATTGACTTCTGGAGTAAGTAACTGCATTGCAATGAATGCTCACAGCAGCTATTGGCTCAAAAACTAAGGTTTCATTTACTCAGTGTTTCTACATTGATATTTTCAGGCACACTTATAATATGTAAAATATATATAAACTAAGTACAAATAAGAAAAAGGCAGAGATCGATTCCAACACTCAACATATTTTTTCTAAAATATGAATAGATATTTTAATTTTTTAGGCATCCATACCTACAAATAGCTCTATATAAATTTCTCAGTATCTGTAAGTTGATAAATCATCATTTTTATGGATAATTAAGAAATCCATAAAAACTTTCAAAAACAATGGCTCAGTATATTCTATTAATATATATTTGCATAACACCAAACATCTAGATTACAAAGTGAAATGTTCAACCTTGTTTCCAAATATCTAGATGTTTAGAATCATGTAGAGATGAAATTATATGGAAAAAGTGATACAGATACCTATTAAATAAAATACAATATCTGAATCATTCTTCTTGTTTAGCCATTTGAATTTTTCAAAATGATGAAATTAGTGTATTTAAGAAAAGAAGCAAATATTTTAGGTCACAACCACTTACCACCATTTTACACACATTACACTGCAATTTTCATATCCAAACAAAAGGTAACATACACAAACATCTCCGGGAAGAAAATGATGAATTTTAAAGAAAGTTGATACACTGTAAACATTTATCTTAAAAAGACAACACCTTAAAAAAAAAAAATCAAGCTTAGGTGTATGGGTTTATAAAGGGAGCTATAACTATTCAAGAAAGATCAAAGTCAAGGAGGATTTATGAGATGTTTCTTGGTTGCTTTCTCCCTCTATCTCCCCTTTTCCCTCTCTCTTCCCCTCTCCCCCACCCCTCCTTCCCTCCTTTCTCTTTTCTGTTCCACAGTAGAAGGATGCAGTGTGAGAGTTTGTGAAAGGCTCACTAGTTCATAAACAAGCTCACTTGTTTATTAAAGAGATCATAGGGGTGGCTACCAAAATCCTTGCGATGAAGATACTCAGTTTTACCAGGCATCAGCAAACTCCAGCCCCAGGGCAAATCTGACTGGCCATCTCTTTTCTTTTTCTTTTTTCTTTTTTCTTTTTTTAATTTTTGGCCATCTCTTTTCGTATCAGTGAGCTCAGAATGCTTTTTTAATGTGTTTTAAATTAAAGAAATCAAAAGAACAATATTTTATGACAAATAAAATTATATGAAATTCAAATGTCATGTCCATAAGTAAAATTTTATTGTTGCGTAGTCACACTGGTTCATCCAGTTATTACAGTGGCTGCTTTCTTGCTACAGAGCCCAAGTCAAGTAGCTGCAACATTGACCATGTGTCCCTCCAAACCAGAAATTTGTATTATATAACTATCTGTCCCTTTATGGAAAATGTTTGCTGATCCTGTCTTAATCCAATAAATAACTATCAAGTTGGAATTTTACTTTTTATTTGTCCCTATTAAAAAAAAAAGAGAGAAAGAGAGGGGACGTATACATGCAATAATGAACTATAAATTTAAAATATGGGAAATCCTCTGAAGTCTTGCCATTTGCTACAACACGTATGGACCTAGAGGGTACTATGCCAAGTGAAATGGGAAAGACGTGTACCGTATGATTTCACTCATATGCTAAATCAAAAACAAAAACAAAAAAAAAACACAAAGAAAAAATAAATGAATAAACAAAAAGCAGAATCAGACTATAAAAAAATACAGAAAACAAACTGATGGTTGCTTTGGAGGGGGTTGGGAGGTGGAATGGGCAAAATAGGAGAAGGGAAGTAGGAGATAGAGGCTTCCAGTTATGGAATGAATAAGTCATGAGAAAAAAGGTACAGCATAGGGAATAGAGTCGATACTGTAATAGCACTGTTCGGTGACAGATGGGAGCTACACTTGTGGTGAGCACAGCATAACATATAGAGAAGTTGAAGCATTATGTAGCACACTTGAAACTAATGTAACATTGTGTGTCAACTATACTCAAGAAGATATTTTTTAAATAAAGAAAATCTCCAAGCTATTTGTTCATAATTCTCCAAAGACATCATTTATAGTTTGCTTTTCTGTGAAATATTAACTCCTAGAAAATAATAAATGAAAAAGTTAAAAGCTAACTCCTCCTACACCCATCTGATCACCTTCATAAATAGTAAGTTCTTTTCTCTCTTTCTCTCCCTCTCCTCCACAATATGGGAAGATATTTGAGATTTATGTGGAAAGCTTTGGCAGTCTTCTAAAATTTACTTGGATGGGAAAATAAATCAAATGTGGGGCTCTCCCTTTTTCTAAGAATAAGTTATTTGTAACCTAAACATGAGTGAGCGAGAGGATCAGACAGAAATAGGTCTTTGTATTATACTTATGCTTGCTTTACATGACTTACGTTATCCTCACTGCGGCATTTTGGTTTTCATTTTTGATCACTTAATTTGATTTTGATTCTTTTGTGTAGTTTGTCAGCATTGTATGCTAGGCTTTATGGCTGTCTAACTCTTTTACAACATGAAAAAGAGAAAGGGAGTATCTGTTTCATAAGTAACCTTCTATGCCAACAAATTGATGGAGTTAGAATGATTTTTTTAAACAGTCTCTCTTAGTAAGGAAGTAAATTAATATATGGATAAAAGAAAGAAAAAAAACGCAGCTTATCTGGGGCAGTGGAAAGGCCAGCAGTCAGGAGGCGAGACCATGACTCTCATTTCTGCATTTATTCATAACCTGACCTGGAGAAAACCACACTACCTGTCCAGTCATTAGTTTCTTTCTCTATCAAATGGGAGGTTGCATTAGCTGGAGTTTCTTCCAGTTCTAAGATTCTGTGTTTCTAATTATTCTGAACATCAATTAATTTACGAAAACATAATAAGCCTATTCATCACTAGAAAATGTCTTTTCCATCTCAAAAGTTAGTATATCTATTTTTTTTATTTTTCTTAAAATTCTGATATATATGATTCAACCAGGAGTCAGGAGACCTAGATTCTCTTTCCCACTTCCACTGACTGGACACCAGTCCTTGGATAATAGAAGACATTCTGCCAAGAGGGTTTGAGGAGCCCTCTTCTATAGATTTCACTAAGTTCCTAGGAGTTTTATATTAAATCACAATATGAAATGGGCAAAACAGAGAAAAACAGTATTCTGCAAATATGAAATCTTGAGTGGAAAATGTTCATTTCACTTGTAATTATAGAAACACTACTTAATCTTTCACCCGTAACTCAGAAAAAAAGTGTGTGTATATAAAATACATTAAAATATGTATGTATAAAACACACACACACATATACAAGTGGTGACAATTTCACGGAATAGGCATATTTGCATGCTTATTATAAAGTAGGGAAAACATTTCAAAGCAGTTAGGCGATATGTGCAGAATAAGCCTCAACGTGCTCAGTACCCTTTGAGCCAATATTTCTACTTCTAGAAAGCTATCCTGTAACATTATTTATACTAGCAAAAATCTTACTTATTTCCAAATAATAATTTTTTCAGTAATTTTTTCCTATAACATTACATTTCCAATAATAAATGGCTAGGCATGATCATTAAAATGATAATCATAAAAGAGTTTATAGTAACATGGTATAAAAAGCTTGACAGTTAATTTTTTCTAAAAAAATTAGAGCATAAAGTTTATATATGATATGCTCACATTTTTATTTAAAAAGTAAAAACCAAATACATAAGAATACTTGAAGCTGAATTTACCAAAAAGTAAAAAACAAAACAAAACAAACAAAAAAAAAAGACTGGCTTTAATTAGAGGGATTAGGCATATTTATTTTTCAAAAATTTTAAATGGTTTGTTATTCTTGTTTTCCTCTGCTTAAAAATAATTATCATTATTTTTAAGAACACAACACACAATGCAGAATTTAAGACAGTAATATCACCTAATGATAACCACTATAAACTAATATTTATATCCTACTATAGCTTTTAAAATTTTAATTGTTGTTTTAATATTGCCAAGCAAATAATGTACACTTCATAATTATTTTTTAATGAATTAATGTATTCTTTTTTTAAAAAAAATATTTCTGGAATTTCTATGTGACTGGTGAAACTAAGCTTTATAATTTCTATTTTTAAAATACTCTATCAATATTTTTACTGTTATTTCAAAATAACTAGTTATGAATATTCTTACAGAGGCAGATATAGGATTGTACGACAGCTTCAAGAATCAGAAATTCCTGCTTTTCATACTCCTCGCTTCCTGCCAGACTTGTGTCAATCAGCTACTGAATAACTCATTTCACCAAAGTTCACAAATAAGGTAATAGAAGGATACGTTACTTTACACAATAGATTTATTCTTGATGGTTTGGATGTCTAAATGCTGTTTTAAATGCATAATGGAGGCTCAGATTTAAAGAAACTCTAAATTCCATCCTTTTGTAACTAAAGAACCTTTTGTAATGTGAGTAATCATACACTAAAGTATCTGTTTTATAACCTTCCTTTGTCCATTGGACTTGCTTGAAGGACGTTAATATCTGGTATTTTCTAAGAAATGGGGAAAATTATTTATAAATATTTAGAAAGTGCTTAATCCACTATTAGATTGATTTAACATCTGAGGAAAAGATATTAAAGCAAAAAAAAAAAAAAAAAGAATTTTAAAGTTTGAGCAGATCCTAATTTAAAACAAATATTATCCAACCCTGCTAAACATTTTACCCTATGATGCAATGCCATTCTTCCTAATTTAATAAATGAGTTGTGGCTGTTTAAAATCCAGAATGTCATTATCCAGAAGAAATTATATTCTTTTAGGTTACTAGGTCTTCTCACTAAAGGTCCTTTTGAGCCTCTCCATAATGGAGCTCATAATACAAATTTCTACTAAGTGGATAAAATAGTTATGACAATGATTCCACGGAATGTTGCTTACTGTTACAATTTAGAACCCAGGAGGAGATTAACAGATCTCCTCTGGGTCACTAACCCAGTAACAAGGCTGGAATTCTCCAGCCGAGGTCAAGATCTCTACGACAGATGTCTAGGAGTTGGTATCTATAGGTTATATCTATATTCTTCTCCCTGGACTTAGGAGCAGCTTTTAAAGTTCCTGGAAAATATTTCAATGAAATTTGATTCATAATAAATTAGATATTCTTCACTAAAAGGATATACACCGATGGATGTAATGACTCAGTGAGCTATAGATATCTCAATATCATAGCAAACATTCACAAAATGATGCATAATGGCTGTGGGTAATGGAATGACTCCAGAGACATCAAGAAGAATTATTAATGAATAATTACAGCACATCAATTTGAAGAGGAATAAATGATTTCTAAAAATACTAGAAATAACACGGGCTATAAGACACTCTTTAAGTAATGACTTGTTCTTTCCCATTAAGATTAAATGAATCAAAACCAGATGCTACCCTTTAGTTTGATATAATTAAATGATAACATTTTTTTAATCAAAGTCTCCTTAGAGCCAAATTAACAAACCAAAACCTCTACTGAAGAGCAACCCTGAATACTTCGACTTCCTATGAGCATCACTAATAGTTGGTATCAAAAAATCATGCTCCCAGCCTTTACCGTATCATTTTTGTTACTACAGAAATATAGGCTGTGCAAATGAGAAGTAAATAAATCATCTAGATCATTCTTTCAGCATATAGGGCTCCACTGACATCCCAAAGGAAAAATAAATGTTCCTCATTTTCTGCCTATAATTCTGTATTCCCAAAATAAGGAAACATCTAGGGACTTTGGTGTGCATGTTATTAATTCTTCCAGATCATTCATAAATGGTAAATTGAATTAGACCTCAGCCTTTGCTTGGAATTCCCCACAGCATAAGACCTTGAAAGGTTTTTATTATGGATGGGCTTAGTCTTCCTCCTGGTTTTACAGTAGTAGTCCAAACCAGACTAACTCTAGGTACACATCCAAAACAGTCACTTTGCTCTTATGGCTTAACATTTTTCTTTATGAAATCTTAATAATTATCACAGAGCGCAAGATTTCTGGATTTCGGCGAAACTTTAAAGGCCATCTAGCCCAAGTCACTCCTGACAATAGTTACTGCTGTAAAGTCTTTACCGGGTATGACTAGACTATGCTTGGAAGCTTTCATTGTTAGCTGACCACATTACCTCCCACCTTCCGATCTTTAGAACTCATTTGACTTCTTATGCCAGCCCTAATCTATCTTTTATCATTCATTCATTCATCCTCAGTCTACCCTCAGATTCTATCCAAATTCATTTAATTCCTTTTCTTCATGACTAGTCTTCAAGGTGTCTAAGGGTACAAATTATGTTACCTTTGTCTCTTCTTCAGACCTTATCTACATTTCATAAATGAAAGAACTAAGTTCCTTTACTATCCTAATGGTAATCCTGTGAATTTGGTTAATTCATCTATAGATTTTTCTTAGAGTTTGATATTGGAGATGTGCTCTGGCAAAAACAGAGAAAAATGAGACCACTACCCTTATCACTGCAGGTATATTTCACCTTTATTTTATGTAATCCAAATCACATTAGCTCTCTTATTCTTGGCCAAAATTCACCTTGACTAAAATCCTAATGATTTGTTTTCCACATATGGTTCTGATAATACAGATCTCACCTCATTCTGTCACTGATCCTTGGTAAACTCTAAGTTAAAACTTTATATTATTCATGCCAAATTTTTTTAATGTTTTTTTTTATTATATTATGTTAGTCACCATACAGTACATCCCCAGTTTCTGATGTAAAGTTCGATGATTCATTAGTTGTGTTTAACACCCAGTGCACCATGCAATACGTACCCTCCTTACTACCCATCACCAGTCTATGATGATAAATTTTAAATTTGATCTTCTCAGATTGAAGCAACTGTTTCAGCAAGCTAGTCAATATCACGTAGTAGCTGGAAAACATCACCCCAAGTCATCATAGCCCCTCTGGCTTCATGTCATCTACAAATGTCATGAGCATTCCTCCACGTTGATTAAAATGTTAAAAGCGATAGATAGAAAACCTGTAGCATGTCACTAACACTTGTCCTGTCAAAATGGACAATACCTCATTAATCCAAATCCTTGGGGCGTTCCTTCAGTTACTAACCCACTGAGCATCCTTTCTTCTTGTTTATATCTGCCATGTTTCCTTTCACATGAGGCCATTTCTACTTTGTGATCTAACAATAAGTAATCTTGATAATAATAATATCTTAAATATAATAACATTTACTGAGCACATATTTCACTTAGTACAACAACCCTTTGACCTAGCCTCTCTTATTACCCCATTTTATGGGTAAAAAAAAATGGAGATTCAGAAAATAACTTTCTCAAATGAAGTAGCCAGTAAGTATGAATAGAAAATTGAATCTAGAATTATTTTCTCCAACTCCTATGCTCTTTTTTGTTTTGACGGATGTTACCACATGATGTAAGGTAGCACTGCATAACATCTATTGTTATATCTTTGTTATATATTGTTGTTATATGGCTTTTGCATATATATTTAGATACATTTTTCCTTTGAAATGGCTTTCTCATCTGGACCATATGGAAACCTCTTATTCATTTTTAGCCAGTGCAAACAGCATCCTTTCTGTTAATCCTTCATTGCCCTCCTCTAGACCCCCTCTGAGCTTGTATAATTGCCCTCCTTACACTGTCATTATTGTTTACCATTTCTGGCTTTCTTCCCAGAGTGTGCACTCACTCGGTGAAGGCGGGGTTCCTCACTCATTCATCTTTGTATTCTCAGAAAATAGCACAGTGCCTGCCTCCTGGAGGTGCATAATAAATTTTTATTGAACAGTAATTTATGTTTGACAGTTGTTCATTGATCTCATGGATCATTCTCTTTGTGTCACCTGGCCAAGCTGACTTGAACTCATTCAGGGCAACTTCAAAACTTACACTCGCTTTGCCCCTATGTCACAGCAGGCCCTACTCCATCTATATATTTCATATATTCATTGTACAACAGTCAAATCCAAGACCTTTTGGTCCTGGCAGAAGAAACAGAAATAGCACAGGTGTGGAGATCTTTTGCTTTCTCTCTGTGCCCTTCAGTATTATACCATCAGTTGCAGGCAGATCCTTGATTCTGTTCTTGCTCTAACTAGAAGTAACACGAGAACTTTTCAAAATCTCCACCCAAATTTGGGTCATTGAGCTGTACATCATCCATTTTTTTCTCACCCTTTCAGAATGGACTAAGTGTGCCAAAATTTTTTTCAATGTTTTCAAAAGATATTTCCTCTTAAAGCTTTAAACACAATAATGTTTTTGTAGCACTCCATATAATCTCTTTAAACTCTTAAATGCAAATAAACATTATGTTTTAAATTTTTGTTGGTGCATATACACAACCTTTCTTATAGAAATTATGTCACTAGTGAAAAGTTTGAGAAGTATAAATACACTTTTACTTAGGTTTTTTTGTTTGTTTAGGCTTTTTTGTTTGTTTTCTGGCTCTAGCCTATTTCTTATTTCTTTACATGTAGTCTGCACCTACACATGTAGATTTAAAAATATTTTTCTGATATTTCAGGTCAAAGAGTCATTTTAATTACTGAGATAAATGAGGGTGATATTTTTGGCCTTAAGTCAGTTAATTAACTACTTTGATTATTCCTTGCATAAGTGATATGTAGAAAAATGCAGGCAATGGAATAAATACCTATATAGTTGCTCTGAATTTTGGTAGATGTTTTTCCTTTCTCAGATTTTAAAAAATGAACTGTGACTTGTGATTTAATAAGCAGACACTTCTCCATTATGTTTCTTTATAAACAGTTCAACTATGATTTCAAAAAATCTTTGCTCTTTATTATTATATTTTTTCTCATACTAAGATCAGTCTGTATTGTTTCCCATATATTCAACTTTCTATCCTCACCTCGGGTCCTGGGGTGCCTATATCTCAAAAGTGATTTTACTTTATTTTTTAAAAATTTTATTTATTTATTTGACAGAGAGAGAGAGAGGGAGCGAGCATGCACAAGTAGACAGAACAGAAGGCAGAGGGAGAAGCAGGCTCTCCACCAAACAGAAAGCCCAATGTGGGGCTTGATCCCAGGACTCTGGGATCATGACCTGAACCAAAGGCAGATGCTTAACTGATTGAGCCACCCAGGTGCCCCATATTTTATTTTATTTTTTATTTTTTATTTTTTTAAAAGCCCAACATGGGAGTCCAATGTGGGGCTTGAACTCATGAACCTGAGATCAAGACCTGAGCTGAGACCTAGAGTCAGACGTTTAACTGACTGAGCTACCCAAGTGCCCCAAGAGTGATTTTAAATGGTAGCAAGAATCATGTAAGAAATTTCAGGTTATATTTAGCCCTTTTCTTGGACCCCTTTTGAGTGACTTTGAATGATTCTTTGGTCATTTTGCTTTGCCCTCCTAATTTCTGTTGTTCTCCATTCTCCTAATGTTGAAGGTAGAGTCTACGTGTGTTTGACCTTCAGCACATTTTCCTACCTATTTTCATGCACCTACCCATCAATCCAGCACTTTTTTGTAAACCTCCACATCTATATGTATCCTACTACGGGATGAACTGATTTCTCACTTGGCCTTCTTTGTTTCAATGATTTATTTCTCTAAGCCTCTTGGATTTGATATCTAAAAGCCCGGAAAATGTCATTTCCACCTTCTGTTTCTCTGACATATATCAATACTTCGTATACCAAAACCAAACTCACAAATTTCCAAGGTACATATCCTAGTACATACAGTAAGAGGAAGATACAAATTTTGTCTGCAGTTTAAGCATTTGGAATACAATATGCCACCAGGACAGGCTGTTTTACCTCTTTCAATGGCTCTTCTATTAGGAATATTAATTTATGCTGCAAAGAGTATAGTGGGGGTGGGGAGGGAGTGAGTATTGGTAATGGGAAGGGAAACTGAATGACCCTTCATAAGTTATTCTAATTTAGCACTTTATGAATATGAGATGCTCTTTCATTATTCAAAGACTGCCTGTAAAAATTACCAGCTTTACTACTAAAAATTTAGTTTGAACATCTTTTCCCTTCTTGAACTGGATCATTGTCTTATCAAAAGAAGAACTTTTGATCTGTTAAATCTTATGTTTTTGGTAGCACAATTTTATGACCCAAAGTTAAAGTATTTCTTCAAAGATAATCATATCAATATTACAATGTATGATAGAGGTTTACTGAGGTTTCCTTTCCTCTGAATTTTCTGTATCTTCTCCTAAATGCATTACTATCTATTTCATTGACAAGTTGAAGTTCATTGCCACTATTAATATTTCAGAAGTATGATGCCACCTTGTCACCTTTTTTCTGTTCTGTGCTTTCCTACATAGATTGTACCCAACAGAGCTGACATTTCAATTAAGAGAACATGCCTGCCAAGTCCCCGTTATGCCCGCTCTGTCATGACCTCCATCATTGGCACCAGTTCTATACTTTTGCCACTGACCAGATTCTCTCCTTGTTGGATAATTCCATAACATTCTTTTCTTTGACCTTGCTTTATGCTATACACAGCAGGATTGTTTCTGAATTCTCAAAGCAGAAAAATTTTATTCACAAAGACACAAAAGTATTTGTCCCTACCTCCTATCTATATATCTCTCATTCTACGTTATCTTTATCACTCATTTCTTTAAAAAATAAACTTTTTATTTTAGAATTGTTTTAGATTTACCAAAAAAAAAAAAAAAAAGTCAGATAAGTATAGAGCATTCCTCATATACCCCACAACTAGTTTCCCCACTGTTAACATCTTGTAACTGGTCTGGTACATTTGTCACAACTGATGGACCAATATTGATACATTGTTATTATATAAAGTCCATACTTGATTCGGATTTCCTTAGTCTTTATTTAATATCCATTTTCTGTTCCAGGATCCATCCAGGATACCACACTATATTTAATCCTTATGTCTCCTTAGGCTCTTTGTGGCTATGAGAGTTTCTCAGATTTTCCTTTTTTGTTGTTGTTTTTGGCCTTGATAGTTTTGGGGAGTAATGGTCGGGTATTTTGTAGAATACTCCTCACCTGGGGTTTGTCTGATATTTTTCTCATGACTAGACTGGGGTTATGGGTTTGGGGAGGAAGACTGCATTCATAAAGGGCCATTCTCTTCACATCACAAGAAGGGTGTACACTGTGGACAGGACTTCTCCCCGCTCTCACCTTCATCACTTAGGCTGAGGTAGCGCTTGTCACTCTTCTCTACTATAAAATTCTCTTTCCCTTCTCTTTCCATATTTTACTCTTTGGAAGTAAACCACTATGTGTGGTCCTCACTTAAGGAGTGAAGAGTTATGTTCTACCTCATTGGGAGAAGGGAATATCTATGTGAACTTTTTAAAATTCTTCAGAAAGGGATATCTATCTTTCCCCCCACTTACTTATTTGATCATTGATTTATATCAGTATGGGCTCATGGATTACCATTCACTTTTAAAAACCCCACATCACAGGTTGCTGAGGGAATTCTTTCCCGTATACTAAGCTGAGAATAACATTTTTTTGAGTGCTCATATTTTAATCTCTTCTGCAGAAGGCATGATGAAAAGTGAGGTTTAAGACAATCACTCTAGAGCATAGAGGACTCTGAATGATCAGGGCCCTGAGTAATTTCATTTAAAATGGAAGACTATCTAGTATAGAGAGTTAGAAGCATGGAGCAGCTTGCTGGGTTCAAATTCTGGCTCTGTCTTTTTGTGGCATATGGCCTTGATGGGTAATTTAAGCTTTCTATAACTCAGCTTTTCATCTATAAAATGGGAATTGCAATAGTACATAGTATGTGGGGTTTTTATGAAGATTAAATTAAATAATCTATGTAAAGAGATCGATGTAGTGCCTGGAACAGACAGAAGTATAAAATAATTATCAGCCATGAGAGTCACAGTTTATATGTCCTATATCAGATAACGTCGTACATGGTAAGAGATGCAACTTACTTTTTTTTTTTTTTAACATTTTATTTATTTATTTGAGAGAGAGAGAAAAAGAGAGAGAGAGAGAAAGAGAGAGAAAGTGCACGGGCAGGAGGGAGGGGCAGAGGGAAAGGAAGAAGCAGAGGATGCGGAGCTGCATCCCAGGACCTGGAGATCATGACCTGAGCCGAAGGTAGAGGCTTAACCCACTGAGCCACCCAGGTGCCCCAGATGCAACTCTTAGTTAACTGATATGTTCGATAAAATAGAAGAAGCTATGACACCAACCTGAAATTAACATTAAAATGAATGTCCTAGATCATAGTTCTTTACCTTACTACTCTAAGTATTCTCTTATTCATTTTAGGAAGAACTAGAGGAATGAGTCAGTACAGATAAGCAGAAAAATACGGGTTCACTGGGTAAAGAAATAGTTATAAGAACTTCTTTCATTAGATACTTAGGAAAGCGGTACAGAGACAAGGGTGTGGGAAGAATAAAGTTACCATGGACAAAACTGTACCGTGCTCAAGAGATAAGTACCCAGACAGGGGGCCAAAAGGTGGTGTATAAGATAGAAACTTCTGCTTTTGACAGAAGGAGCTGGCTGAAAATGGGAAGAGAAGATTATTTAAATGAAATGCATCAAAGCCAGAATTTCCTCTATCTCCAGTGTGCACAAGGGTGATTCTACTTGTCACGTCGAGAATGTGATACTAAATGCTGGAGTTTATAGTATATAACATGGCTTGAATTCATATATGTATGTGTTTGTGTGTGTTTGTGTGTGTGTGTGTGCGTGTGTGTGTGTGTGTGTACACACCTATACTTGCACACACATACACTCTCCAAAATCAAATACTCGGTCAGTTCCCACCACTGAAAATTCAAATTGCGAAGGTCAGAAAAAGTACATTCAGAGTCCCACATCAGAAACCTCTGTGTACTGTGGTTAATATCTTCACTTCCCCTAATCACATATTTTAGCACCCCAACAGTGATTTCCTCTAAAAGAAAAGGAAAATATGACTAGGAAGGATTCAATATAGAGATTTCCAGCTCCAAACAAAAACCTTTAATCAATGAGGAATATTCTGCAAAACTTTCTAGAAGCTCAACGTTGAAACATGTACTTTTTGCATCATCCCATAGAAATAAGTAATTATAAAGAAGAAGAGACTTTTTGGATACATATTCAACAAATTATTTATATCTTGTCAACAAAAATGTAAAATTCCTACATAATTTAAATGCCCATTATTCCACTTAAGTGTGAAAATCTTTGCTGAAATGTTATGCAAGGCTAGACCTCAGCACCTTCAAGGCTCACAGCACCCAACTGGGGATTCTAAGAGACGTAACCGATGCATGCACTTGGCATGCGCTGCCTCCCACTATTTTGAAACCAGAAACTGCTTTCCATGGCTCACCTGTTCTCTTCGTGCACAAGTTGCTTCTGTGAAACAACTGCAAAGTCAGCAATCTCCCACTCTCAAAGGACGTATCACCAGTCTGGAACTGACTTGGGCACTTGCTTCCCACTTGAGATGCTAATGTTCACTAATTAGGGTGACCAACCAACCAACCAACCAAGCACCCTGGTTTACCCAGCGGTGTCCTGGTTTTAGCCCTGAAAGCTCTGTGTCCCAGAAAACCCTTCAGTCTTTGACAAACCAGTACAGTTGGTTACCCCAGCACTAATACATTTGGTGGAAGCACATACTAATTATTTATATTAAAGCCCCCGGCTCAAGTTATGTCCCAAATGTTCCCTGGGGTATTGTACTATATTGAAGATAGGTTAAGAAGTATTGCCTGCATAATCTTGGGAACAAGAACGCTTATGTTTAAAAGGGCCAAAGCATTAAAAATTTGAGTAAGACACTCTACAAAGGAAAGAAAAGGCCATATTAACAAACAGGATGCTGAAATTAGGGGAGGCAGTAGAAGGCTCTAGATATTCTGACCCGGTTTCCATTTCCAGCCTACTCCTGTTCCCTCTCTCCATATCTGAATCCAGGGATCAGCAAACTACAGCCTGAGGGCCAAATCCAGTGTGCTGATTGCTTCTGTAAATAAAGTCTTATTATCAGGACATAGCCAGTCACGCATACACATTTACGGATTGTCCATGGCTGCATGTGTGCTCTATGGCAGAGTTGAGCAGGTGTGTCAGACATGGTATACCCTGAAAAGACCATAATATTTTCTCTCTGGCCCTTTCCCAAAAGTGTTTGCCAACTATTGTCCTGGTAGAACTAATTTACAGTTCCCCCACAGAGCCTCTCAACATCTCTAACTTCCTATCTTTGCTCACGCTGTTCCTTCACCTTAAAATGTCCTTCCCTTTATTTTCACAAGAATATACCCCATGATGCTCACTGGAGCCTGTAAACATCCATTTTCCCTATGAAGCATTCTAAAGCTTCCAACTAGGAGTAAATATTCCTTCACTGGTCTTCCAAAAGCCTAAACAAGTTATCTTATGGTATATACAGTTATTTATGAAACTGGTTTTGTTCACTTTGACTATAAACACCTTGAGGGCAGAATTTATCTTTGTATTTGTATCTCCCAAAATGCCTAATATATTTATATTAATGGGCACTCACTAAACAGTTGCTGAATGCAGGCATGCACGCATAAGAGAGTGTAGTAAGGTGGCTAGACATTAATGTGTGTCCAGCAGCAATCTCTGAGTATCTTCTTTTTCTGCTCTTCCCAATTTGCAATAATTCCATAGACAAGGCAGGGCAGTGACATCTTCACTTACAAGATCAAGAATAAAAAAGCCGCAGTAAACTATATTGCTGCATGGTTAAGTAGCAGTGCCAGTACTAACGTAGAGCACCAATCTGGCGAAGAGAGGACTGAAAAAATCAGTTTGTGACAGCCGTTGGATGTTAAGAACTCAAAACAAAAACCACTTCTGCATAAACACCATGGTATTTTAGAATTACAATTATTATTTCACAGGGATTCTAAGTTTATCTAATTGTTTTATGGATAAGAAACTGCAGAATAACCAAATGGTTCATACAAGACAACCTAGTTAGTATGTCAAACCAAATCATCTGACCCCAGACAGAGTGCTCTTTTCACTTCACTGACCTGGAAGGTCCAACCAAGCTATGAGTGTATCTCTATTAGCTGCCCATATTCTGGCAGACTTCTAAATTGGATCCGTTGCAAGCAATTTGGTAGAAGCAATTTTTCTTTGGCTTTCTTTCTCTAAGCTACATGCAGTTCCCATCTGCTTTATAGGTTCACGGAGCATGAGAATTGGCCAACCAGCAGCCCAAGTCTCAACTGAAAAATAGAATACTAACATGATAAAAAGAGCTCCACACAAAGTCTCAAGATACTTGGGTCCTGATCCCAGCTTATATTTACAAGGTTCCTTATTTGTTCTTTTTGTTTTGTGTTCATAAACAAGAATAAATCACTTATCTTCTCTGGGCCTTGACTTCTCTATTTGCTGAATAAGACCAGGCCCAAATGACTTCCACACTCTGTCCTGTGCTAACAATTTACCATCCTGTTCCCACGCTGGGTGGTGGGCACCATTCTGATAGCTTTCCACAGCTAAGGACTGTCAGAGGAATGCAGGAGTTGTCCGAGAACAGCAGAACGATCTACTTCAACAGCTGTGGCCAATCCGGTCTTTGCTGCTCCCCATAAATACGGTATTTATCTGTACTTCTTTATACTATCACGCTCAAATCTCTCTTCTCTGTCAATCTAGAGTTCTCTTCTATAAATTCCAGATCTAAAGAATGTCAGAGACATTGACCAACACCTTTCCTGTCTTCTGTTTTAACTACAGATCCGCCATGTCCCTTTTGACATAATCTTATTTGTATTCATTTTGAGTTTTGTAGATTCTTACTGGCATTTCCTGTGTATGCATTCAGGAAGACCCCTATCCCCACTGCAATTCCAGTGTAAGCCCTCTGAACGTAGGAATCTTCTTTTTGCTTTCTTAGTAACCCTTCATAGGACCTAATACAGTATTTTGCATATGGACATTCTAAACAAGCGATGCTTATTTGACACTTAAATGGCCGTCATGGGGTGATATTTACTTATTTTCTTTATTCCTGACTGCATCTAACATAATATAAAATTGGAAAAGTTTTGTTATGAGTGACCATTGAAATCAGAAGCTGCCCAAATGAGTAGAGATGTTAAAGTAAAACGAACTGTTGCTACATTCTATTCCTGAATTTCACACTCATTTGTAGAGGGTACATGACAGTTTACTAGTAAGACACAAAGTTAGAAAATGCATGACCCACGGTTTCATAATATTCTTACAGAACTATTTATACGGGAGAAATCAGAAAAATTCCAAATATGATCCTTATTGGAATAACCTGTGGTAATTTCCCAAGCCTTCTATGTAATTTGATACCATCATGCAGGTACAAGGGAACTATTTTCTTCAGTGATCAGTAAACATTTTCCAATGACCAATCTTCTAATGAGGATAATGAACATTTTACCTGGTTTATTCTATAACAAAAGTACTAAGAGATCACCTATGAGGTTGCATCCTTAAAAAAAAAAAAAGCCACACTAAAATGGAATCACCATGTAATACCATATTTTCACATCTGTGCATTGATTCAAAGGAAATGAAAACACTAACTCGAAAAGATATGTGCACCCCCGTGTTCACTGCAACATTATTTATAATAGCCAAGACACGAAAACAACCCAAGTATCCATGGATAAATAAAGAAAATGTGTATGTGTGTGTTTTTGAGAGAGAGAGAGAGAGAGAGAGAGAGAGAGAGGGGAAAAATTATTCAGCCATATATTTTTTTTTAAAAAAAGGAAATCCTACTGTTTGCTGTAACATGGATAGATCCTGAAGGTATTATGCTAAGAGAAATAAGCAACATAGAGAAAGACAAACACCACATGCTCTCACATATATATGGAATCTGAAAAAAAAATAAAAATAAAATACAAGCTCACAGATACAGAGCATGGACTAATGGTTGCCAGAGGCAAAGAATAGGTCAGGGGGCAAAATAGGTCAGGTTGCTGAGTAGATTTTAGAAGTTTTTATCACAAGAAAAAGGAATTTGTAACTGCGTCTGGTGATAGATGTCAATTCAAGCCTTATTGCAGTGATCATTTCACAATGAATCATTATGTTGCACACCTGGAACTCATATAATGTTATAAGTCAATAGACGTGGAATTGACATTGCACATGCATTGATTTGCAGGCTCTGGGTAACACTGCAGGGGAATACCAGGACAGCAAAAAGCCCTGTTCTATCCAGTACCTTCTCTTACCTTCTACAGACTCTGGAAGGCACCCTTAAACTTTCCAGGGCAATTTCAGGAATTGCCTTTGGGTCTCTGATTCCTGCAATCCCGACGGAGCAGCTTCCAAATCGGACTCAATTTCTCACAGTCTCTGACAGACTAAATCCCAAAAAGCTACCCCTCCTTAAGGTATAGCAAATGACTGAATGAAAGAGGTCCTTCCTTCCACAATCTAACTGAGCCTCTTATCTTCCCTACAGATTGGATGTGCTGTCGGCTTCTTAGATTCCGCCCCCCCCATTTCTTCAGTTATCACACAACTCTGAACTGCTAAGCAGTCTTAAAACAGTTCTTAATTGTTCTTCTCCAACCTGAGCTGCAGTGGCAATTGAAAAAGTATAACACAGCCCAGTATCACTCTCAAAAACCCAACCTTCATCAGGTTTAATGGGCGATTATAACGGTTATAACTCAGGAGAAAAAGAAACCTGTTACCTGTTGCCAATCTCTTCAGTTTTCCAGAAAACGTTCAGTCAATCCAAGGGAAGAAGTTCTTTTTTTAAAAGAGTGAAAATACACCAATATATATGCCAGATGAACTGGGAACTTTTTACACTGGGGACTAAACCCCACGAGTTGTCTTTCTGTTCCCTGTTCTGAAACCTTGATGTGCATAGGAGAGCACAGGAGAACAAGACCTGGGGAGTGAACCAAAGACCCAGCATGCTAAGCCAATTGTTCTTGACAGAAGATGTGACCTGTGTGATCATGAGCATTTTTCACAACAGGGTGCAGGCAGCAGGGGAAGAGCGTCTTGAGGTGCCACAAGAAAAAAGCTAGAAGGAAATGCCGATTGGAATGACATTAAAAATAGACCAAATGACCTGCTTGTTCCTTGGCTGGTGTCAAAACATTCAGTGCTTCAATTTAGTTATCACCAGGTGCTCTTCTCTCAGCGTGACAAGGTGAGAACTTCAGGGAGAGCCAGTGACAGCAGGAGAATCCTCAAACAGTTGAGAGAGAACATAATGACTTGGCAAAATAAACAAGGAAAACAGGTAACTTTCAGTTCACATCCAGGAGGCCTACTTTAGGCAAGGAAGAGATAAGTATGTCTGTCCATGTCCTCCTTCCCCATCTCCCTGGCCCCCCAAAACAAGAGGGTCTTCCTAAAAAATATAGGCCATTGTTACGGTGGTCACGTCTGTCAATCACAGGTCCACAGACCCTAAGCGTTTACAGTTTGAAGGGTAGTCCGTGGACCACGGCCACTCTCTGAATCTTTCGCAGTTTTCCATGACAAAAGGTTCATGGAGTTCATCAAATTTTGAGAGGGACACATGACCTATAAAAGTTTAAAAACCGCTGCAGAAGATTGCACTTGACAGTTACTGCAGAAAATGGCTCTCAGGTAGCAACAAGTGCACAAACACCAGGAAGTACCTCAGGAACTCAGCCTCCCCAGGGAGCTACTCTTCTGACCTGACCAATAAACTGTTACTTCTTATGTTGAGGTGAAATCTGTCCTTTCTCATCTTTTTAAACTCCAGACTGAAATTCAAGGAACTAGAGAACAAGTTGAGGCCAACACTCTCTGGCAGAACTCCAAACATCCAATGGTATTTATCATGTCTCCCTATTACTTCTCCAAGATAAACATTCACAACACCTTCACCTCCTCCTATCATATCATAAATCCTCTTCCAGGATGCTCTTCATTTTCTTGGTTCTTTAGACTAGGGTTCCAAAATATAACCTCTTGCTCCCCCAATACATTAGAACGTTTGATAGTACTTTTTAAACAGAAATTCTGCAACATCTGTGGTATCACAACATACTTGATTCTCCATATTTATAGTCAGACACTGGGTCTATGGCTTAATTTATTTCTGCTGACCTTTAATTCAATTTTCAAATGTTTGCAAAGCCTATAGTGAGCATTTATCATGTACTCTAAACATTGCCCAACACAAACTTATTATTTCAATGCTTTTAAGTGAATGCTACTAAAAAATATTTTTAAAGTTTTTTTTTTTCCCCAAAGTTGAGGCAACCTCTAAGATGAGAGCTGAATTATTCTATAGTAAAAACTATACATTTTATTATGTTTTTACTTTAGGAGCCATTTGACCGTAACAATACAGGTCCTAGTATATCCTTATGTGAAGTATATAGGTGATATAATACTATAAAAGTGCGGCTCTAAAATGATAAAAATATACCTTTTTTAGAAGCAAAAGTCATTAACCTCGTCTCCTCACACCTAGGTGTTTCCCATTCAGAGCTTCCCAGAGGATCTGGGTTCAAGGTATACATATATAATATAAAAAATATATAATACAAAATAAAGTGAAGAATGGCCAGGTTACATGAATTTGAAAGCCACTGACAGCATTTTCAAAGAATATCAAGGATGCAGAGCCTTGTTCTGGCTACTCAGAAAGGCTGAAGGCCAAGGAAAGTCTTCTATTCTGCCCCACAAATAGCAAAACTCAGGTCCAAATCTTACCAAATACTGAAGTTAGAAAGGATCCTTGTGTTTATCTATTCATGCCCTATCATCCTCCAGTTCTAAGAACAAGCACTCAAAAATCAAAATGCCTTTCCAAAGGTAATGGAGTTAGAATACAGAAGATCTGAGAGTAGAATTCACATTTGCTCTTCCCAGGATTATAAAGCTATCTCTATCCATGGTGGAAAGTGAAGGTTAAAGTTTTTAATTTTTCCAAGGATTATTGTTATCATTGTTGTTGTTATTATTGGCACTAAAAAGAATCATCAACAGTGTTGGGGGCAATGAGAAGATATAATTAAAATTACTTTCACAGTTCTGAGCTCATTTGCTCTTGCCTGTTAGAGCAGAAGGAGAAGACCATATGGCTACTGAACAAGAAGAAATTATGAGTGAGATGGCCAAGAGTGGCAGGAAGAACACTGTACTAGAAATATTAAGATCTCTCTCTCCTTTGGCTCCCTCTCCTTATGTACCATGCTATCTGGGTAAGTCTCATAAAGACAATGAGCCACCATATTGTCATCCATAAAGTAGAGATGATGTCATTTGCTCTATTTGGCTCACTGGGTGATTTTGTGGCCCAAATGAGACAAGGCCTTTGGAACGGGTTTAGGGACAATGACACACTGCTCAAGAGCAGGTTGATGCTTATAACTTGCTGCTGCCCAGTTATTTTCTAGGAGAAAATGCTACTAGGGCGTCTACCCATTGGCTTTGTCTCTTGACTTATTGTCTTTTGACTAATTACTAGAAAAGCAGACTTTACTTGTTCTTATGGGTCTCAGCCATAAGACAGGCCAGCCAGCAGCTTACGAAACATAAGCATGAAAAGGAAAGATTTCTCTGGGAACATGAAAACTTGGTGCCAACTCATGACAGATAATCAATGTAATATATATATTAAAGCACCAAATTTTCCCTCATAACAAAATAAAAATCTGACTAAAATCTCCACAGAGACACCCTGACTGATGACAGAACAATGATACTAGTTTAGTTTTCTATAAGTGATAATGCAACTTTAATAAAAATCTCATCAAATGGTGAATAATAAATTACAGAACAGAGTTTGTAGGTGAATGAGTAAGTTACTGTGGGCAGAAGATGTTTTTAGATATACGCAAGATTAGGGTTTAAGCTGACTCTTGCTTATACTTTTATACCAATGATTTTTCTCCATTTTGTGCCCATCAGCAATTCTTGTATTCTCTCTCTCTCTCTCTCAACCTCTGAGAAAGGGGGAAAAGGTGATAGGCTGAAACATACCATAACGAAGAATTTTTGTGTGTGTGTGTGAAACAACAGCTGACATATACAGGGTTGCTGAAAAGAAGCTTAACCAGCCTAACTGGACTCTGAAATCAACAGCATGAAGGCCACATAAACTTTCCCATCTGCCACACATCACTCCGGAATTCTACTTTAAGAACACTATGGCCACAGGTTTTTGGAAGCCCTGAAACTCAACTTGGAGTGTGCCTGACCTTATCTCACCCTTTGACATGAGAAAGGAGGTGGCTCTTCTCCCATCATCGGCCATCTTCTGAACAAGTGTGTTCTTGTTAAAAGGATGGGAGACATTAGCACAGAAACTAATTCAATTGAACCACAGTTCTCTGAATCCCATGATAATTTCATTGTGGAAATGAGACTAACACAACTAAAACAAAGGATGAAATCAGAAGAGTGTGTTTAATTTAATAAGGCAATTCAATTTCTAGAATTTATAGGGCTGGCAGGGTCCTTGAAGGATCAGTTCGAAAGGCCTCATTCTGTGCATGAGGAAAACGAGAGCCAAAGGATGTGTGGCACTGATTCATACCAATCAGGAGCTGATACCTTGTTTTATGGTGTCCCTACCACACTCCTTCCTCTGCTCTCCATGATCTGTGCTTGAAACACTGAGACCCAAAACCTCCCCTCTAAGAGATAAACTCATCTCTATGATCTTCAAGTAGTTGAAAAATTATCCAAATTACAGGACTATTATTCCTGCCTTTTCTCATCTTTATTTTTCTCTTTCTGTTTACTTCACTCCCCAAATCAAAATCATGGGGACTTTGATGAGGACTCCCCCCCCCCCATATAGTTATAGGCTCTCTAGTTCTCTAGTCAAATGTTTGCTCAGCCACCTATTCTGGATTATGCAGGGGTTTACACACACACACACACACACACACACACACACACACACACACACACTTTAATCCTGATGGCTCTCACACTTACAAAAAGTGTTATTACATTGTCTATGGAGGAAAATGGCTCTACTATGTCCCAGATAATTTCCAAGGGATAACACAAATGAGAAATCTACCTCTAATCACACACACTTAAAGATTAGAGGCCTAGAAAGATGAATCATTGCTCATATCAGATCAAGCTTATCCACTGTAGATATTCGAGCTCCCCACTTATAGGTAGGTATAGTTTCCAGATAATTTTATCTTTTACTGCTTTTCAACCTGAACCTGTATTCCCTATTATGATGGCCATCTCTCTGAACTTCCCATAGAGCCCTACTGTCCCTTATTTCCATAGCTTTACTTACATCTTTCTCCTTTCTGGAGTGATTTTCCTCTTCTATTCTGCTAATTCCTATTCTATACTTCCTTCAAATTCTGCGTCAAGCTCTGTTTCAGCCATAGATATCTCCATG
This sequence comes from Ursus arctos, assembly GCF_023065955.2. Classification (NCBI taxonomy): domain Eukaryota; kingdom Metazoa; phylum Chordata; class Mammalia; order Carnivora; family Ursidae; genus Ursus; species Ursus arctos. The sequence goes on from NW_026622841.1 coordinate 21,558,270, forward strand.
ACTACGACAGTCCACAATTTCCCCCAAGGATTTAATTGTGCACTGCTTGGTACTGCTCCATTATTGCTAAATGCGTGTCTCCTTTTCAGATGGTAAGCTAGTAGGGAATCATAGTTCCCACTCTTCTTTTACTCTCTGCCCAAATTCTTATTATATCCATTTATTTGCTGGGTTTTTATTTTGCTTTTTTGATTTGCCATTGAACAAGGCCCTATGCTAGGCACTGAAAGAAGACACCAATTACACATAAGAACACATCCCTGCCATGCTAAGGTAACATTACCTAAGGAACATACCCTTCCATAACTAACTTTTAAAACTTCCTTCTTAAAGGATTTCCTTTCGATATTCTATATATCTTTCATTACCAACTTATTGCAATATAATTGTATGTTTCAGGTCCCAGGCTCCCTATTTCCCTTCACTAACAGAGCAAAGTTAATTAGACCCAATTGTTGTGAATAACTCTTTTCTTCAGAAAAAGAGCAGTAACCATACTTAAGACCAAATTCCTTGGTGCCACTCAAATTGAAGGACCTTTAAAAAAACAAAGACAAAGTGATCACGTCAACTAAAAGGGTATGACATGGTTTTAAAATACAGGGAGATATTAACTTCCTAATGCGTACCTTAAAAAAAAAAAAAACCGGAACGATGACACAGGAATCATTCCACTTATATTAAGATAATGCCGCTGAATGTCATATCATAGGACCAGAAAAAAGTGAATACAGCTGCTAAGATTCCAATTTGACCAGAAATCCCAAGATTTCACACTGTCTTCTACCTAGATAACTGAATTTTGAAATCAAGCTCTCCCCTCCTCCCATGGGTTTAGCTTGCACTTCCCTTGGGCTTTCACAGAGACTATTTCCTTCAAGAACTCAGAACTTTCCCTGGGGATTCATTGATTCTTAAAATATCTCTCTATGGTTCCAAGTTGAAAATAGTATAAATGAAGCCCCACAAAATCTTGCATTAAAGAAGGAACTCAAAACTTTCATTGAATCATAGACAAGAGTTGGAGAAATCCCAACACCAGTTCACATCTTAACATCCAAACCCAAATTGCTGATTCACATATAATTGCTGGAATCAGACCCCTTTCCATGTGGAAAGAAAAAGAAGCTCATTTTAATTTTTTTTACACATATGTCTGTCAACCCTAGGCCAGCCAAGCTTAGCACTGATGCCGTGCCGCCCACCATACACCGTTCATTCACCCAACACATTTTATTAAAATCCTACTCTGCCATGAAGAGTAGGATACAAAAGAAGAACAGATAGACACTGCTATGAAGGAGTTTACAAACAAGGTTAAGAGAAAACGCATGTTTACAAGAAACTACTAGAGAGGGAATTATGTTAAGACAAATAGGATACTGCAGGAAGGCAAGCAGCTCTCTGGGGAGTTATGAGTCTAGCAAAGCCCTATGATCGGGCCTTTTGAAAGGGTGACTAGAAATACAAAGATGCGAAGACTCAGCAGGTATCCTAAAGCTGCTTCCAGTCTGAGGTGAGGAGGGATGGAAGGAGACAGACAAAACCAACAAAAATACAAGACAAGGTTTATTATGTAGTAAAAAATAATGGAGGCAAAATATAGCCAGAATAGAAAAGGAAGACGCTCAGTTCGAACAGGTAACATCAGGAAAGATTTCATAGGTGTTGGTAAAGGTGTATATATTTGCATGTGTGTTTTTTAATTATAAAATAATATGTGATAAGGTTCAGAAAAGTGAAAAAAAAGAATAGCGGTGTTAGGGGAGAGGAGAGGACATCACCACCGTTGGCATTTGAAAAGGGTAGCAAAAGAAAAGAGAGAGCTCAGGTTGACTCCACAGTGTGAACAAGGCAGAAAGGCAGCAAGAAGTTGGGAAATTACCAGATGGCAGGGCCCTGTGTAGTGTGACAGCAGCTGGAGGTGAGCAAGAGAGGCTTGTGAGGAGGGCACACCTGACACAGAGGTTGGGATCCAGTTGTGGCGGTCCGATGACGTGTGGGGGATGGAGGAAACCCTGCCAAATCTAACAGTTGTTTGAATGCTGGAATGAAATGTTTAGTTCTGTTTCAGGAAGAGTCTCCTGGTGCTGACTCATGGACAGATGGAATCCAGGGTAGTAAGCTCAGTCAGGTGGTCATAGCTGGCACCTGAAGAAAACTATAAGATTTGGATTGTGGGAAAGAAAAAAAAAAAAAAAAAGGTAATCCTACAGGGATGGGCAAAAGTCAGAAAATTCTAGCACTCGTGACTAAGAGCTGTACTTCGTCAGAGATGCAAAACAGGATTGTAAGGTGGGCAGAGAGGGGCACAGACGTGGGGAGACCACTGACCAGTTTTGGACAACAGCATGAGACATAATCACAGTTTCTCGGGGGGGGGGGGGTAACATAACATTTTGCATTGACAGACAGTGAAAAATCATATGCTTTTCTGTAAGAATCTGCATTTTTTTCCTCTTTATGTTATTTGCTTTTTCTTTCCCCCCAGACCTATAAAACCTGATGAGATGGGATGGTTATAGGGGGTCCAAAAATGTATGCATGCTGCGGACTGTGGTTCCCTCCTCTAGAACTGTAATTTTAACTCTCTAACTTAGAAACCGCAGGAGATATTTATATCCAAGAAGAAGATTTCAGCTAACTATGTATTTGCCTCCAGGCAGCAGCCTCAACAGTAGCTGTGTTTACTTTCCAACACTGAATGGGAAACATCATTTTGAAAAAGCTAATTTCTGAAAACCCACCCCACAGCAGCCTTATTTTAGAACCCATGAAAGCTAATAATTTCAAAATTCTACCCAACGGTTTCTTGTTTATGTTTTGCAGCCCAGGTCTAAAAATACCATAAGGAAGATTTTCAGTATTACTTGATCTGTTTATTTACTGATGATTGTGTTTATTTATATATTTCCTGAAGCAAAGGCACGGCAACTTATTGTTTCCGCTGGTGTTTGTCCTCCAGACTGAAGACGGCTTTCCCGTGATGAGACAAGGACCTGAGGAGAAACTCAGAGGAAGAAAACTCAGAGTTCCTGATTAAACTCTCCAGTATAAAAAGAATCAAGTCCAATAACCCTCCATTCAAACAGCAAAGGCTTCCTGGACCCTATTACTGACAACATCTATCTCCTTCAGGATGATTAAAATCAGGAAGGCATGGCACTGAGTCTAAACCTTACATGAAGAAAATAATAATCAAACCTGGTTCTCTGAGAGGGTCTCACTGTCAGCAATACAGCACTTTAAAGGAGAAATGGTTTTAAGAGCCTCAAATGTCTCTGTCAAAATGTCTAGGAGTTTTCTTGGGAATGAAGTCTCTTTTATAAAACATTGAAATGATCCTTCAAATAGAAGTAGAATCAGTAATAAAAGGAAAAAAAAGGCATTCTAACTTGAAAGAAAAGGGACATGTCATAGGGGAAAAAATGGAATTTGGGGTATTTCCAAACTCCTTTTTAAGGAAGATTTAGATAAAGATATAGTTTGATTTAGTCAAGCACAGCCACTTTGGCCTGGTCTTTAAGATTGGGAGCCCTATGCCCTATGTGAGATGGAAGCCACCTCTTCCAGAGGAACACTCAACTTTTAATTTTTTATTTTTTTTAAAGATTTTATTTATTTATTTGAGAGAGAGAGACAGCCAGCGAGAGAAGGAACACAAGCAGGGGGAGTGGGAGAGGAAGAAGCAGGCTCATAGCGGAAGAGCCTGATGTGGGGCTCTATCCCAGAACTCCGGGATCACGCCCTGAGCCGAAGGCAGACGCTTAACGACTGAGCCACCCAGGCGCCCTTAATTTTTTTTAAACAGATTTATTTATTTGACAGAGAGAGAGGGCACAAGTAGGCAGAGTGGCAGGCAGAGGGAGAGGGAGAAGGCTCCCCACTGATCAAGGAGCCCCATGTAGGGCTTGATCCCAGGACCGCGGGATCATGACCTGAAGTGAAGGTAGTTGCTTAACCAACTGAGCCACCCAGGCACCACTCAATTTTTTAATACGATCGATGCTGTGAGCTTTACTAAAAATCCTTACATGAATAAAACAGTGTCCTGCTCCCAATTTCAAAAATTCCCCTTGGACCTGTAAGAGAAGACCCTATGGTGAAGCCCACATCTCTAGGAGGTCCTTTTTGGAGGAGGTTAAAAAGTTACACTGAGTAAAATACCTAAGGGAGAAACAGCCTGCTACTTTCCGTTTCTGTCTTTTCTCCCTTTTTATGGTCAGGGGGTTTCTTGAAATTCCACATCGGTCCATTCACCTTCCCCTTCGACAATCTAGCTCCCACATAACCGTGTGGCTCCATTTCCTCCTCTCTCCCATGTACCATCCATCCTGGCAAAGTCCCCTGCCCCTTCCTCTACTTTTCAACTACACAGACCTTTATACTCTGGCTTGAAAATGCTTTGCTCTTTTGTTCTCCTATCCTACCTTACTGCCTGCCTGGATTCTGTGTTTGAAATGAATTTTCTCCACTTTTTTCCCCCCAATTCCCAAATTAAAAGTTCCTTCCCCCGGAGGACTCCAGACTCCCCCCTTCCCCGCCCCCCGCCCCAGGCCCTGTGATCCAAAGCATGTTGCATAAACTCTTAACAGCCCTAAGCACTTTGTGCTGTATCATCAGGCACCGATATTTTCCCCCCTCTACCCAATATTTTGGTTCTGAAGGGCACAGATCTATGTTGTCCTTGTGCACAGGAGGGGCTCAGCAAATGTTTGTTGAATGACTGAATGTGTAAAATCACTACAAACCAACTTCCCCAGAATATATTCCTTTCCTTTTAAAGAGAAAGGCATTTGCATTTTTATATTGTTTCCACTTAAAGAATTGTTTTAGTGTTTTTAAAAAACATTCACTGCCCAATAAACCTCCCAGACAATCTTCTCAAATTAATTCTGGTTTTATAGAGACCGTGCCTTTTACTGGACAGCATGTTTTAATGGACATGATTTTAACATCTAGTTATAAAATTTCTGCCACCTAATTTCACAAATGCGTCAGCTTAACAGGGGACTGTATTGCAAGGATATACCCAATACAGCCTGAGCTGTACAGAAAATAGGGTAAATGAGTAATAAGGACTCGGGCAAGGTCTGGAGCTGCTGTTTTCTTCTCACACATTCAATTCTGCTTCTACTGCTTCTTACCTCTCCAAAGGGAAAGGGCCCAAGTAGAGCTGTTCCACATTTCAGCATTGCTCTGCAAGGAGCGGGCTCAGGATAATGGCAAAGTACCCAATATAACCAGAAATTGGATCTAGCAATATTAAGCTTTGAGTGAAGCTTCCACAGAAGGTGATGTATGATTACTGTCACTAGTTCTTTGATTGATTATTGATTGTAATCATCTGTTCTCTCCTATGATGGAGCTGGCTATAACTCGTTCATGTAGTGACTGATAATAGCATGTCCCTTCTTTTCAAAGGCAACTTATGCATATTGCTGCTGGAGATAAATTACTCATTGACAGTGGGGGATGGAGAAAAGTGGTAAAGGAGCAACTCAAGTTTATTAGTGGACTTAATGATATATTGTACTCAATATCTGTGTTCCAGCTATCCATAATAAGGCTGGACAAAACTTAAAATGGGGAGCCAACATGTCAGGGAGCTTGGGTATTAGATTCTTTGCCAACAAAGTAAAATAATACGATGCATCTGACAAGCTGAGTAGAAATTATGTTTTCAAAATAATACTTAATACTTCATTTATGTAAGAAACATTAAAGATCACTAATGAAGTACCTTAAATTTAAAATATTTCCTTGGATCGCTTTAATTAGGATTCAGAGAAAATAAGCATTAAAGACAAAATTTTACTCTCAATATGAAATGTAGTATTTAATCATTCCATTTACTAAATTTGTGACCTCAGCTAAGTTAATTAGCCTTTCTGAATCACAGCATCTACTACAGGTCCAATGCATATTAGGCTCTCAACAAATATTTGTGCAGTGAATGAATGAACCTTAATCTCTTTATCTGTACGATGACTTAGAAAGTCAGTCAGTCTGGCAAACTCAAATTCCTCCTGAGGCCAAGCAGGCCAAGTATGTGAATTAATCTAATGGGAGATAAGGATGCATATGGTAGGGTCTAGAGTGAATTGAAGGTATTAAAATTTCATTTTCAAAATTGATTTAGCTGAGTTAAGTAAGTCTTCCTGATAGATTTATTTTTCCCATAAGCTTAATATGTGAGTTTCCAGTTTGTCCATCATGACTATGGTTATTATGAAACTCATATGAGAGAATGCGTTGGAAGCATCTAATACAGTGCCTGGTGCTTTTTAAAATTGAAGCTATACTTTTAATATCATTAATAGGAAACTTTTTTCAGAAATAATTTTTTAACTCTCAAACATACTCTTCCATTAGTTCATGTATTGATAAACAAAAGGTGGTTTATCCATACAATATAACCTAATTTGGCAATAAAAAATAATTAAAACACTGATGCAAGCTACAATATAGATGAACCATGAAATGGGCTAAGTGAAATAAGCAAGTCACAAAAGCAACATATTTGCTACATACCTATCAAAATGGCTAAAAAAGATTAATAATAATGACAGCATCAAATTCTGGTGAGGATGCAAAGAAATTGCACTGCTCATACATTGTCAATGAGAACTTAGCGTGATACAGCCACTCTGGAAAACAGTTTGGCAAGTTCTTACAAACTTACATACAATTGCCATATTGTACTTGTAAACTGTACTCTTGAGCATCTATCCCAGAGAAATGAAAATTTATGCAAAAGCCTTTATAAGAATGTTCATAGCACCTTTATTCATAATGGCCAAAAACTTCAAACAGCCCACTATCCTTCAGTGGGTAAATGGTTGAATGGAGTATGACTCAGCAAGAAAAAGAAATGGGGGGCGCCTGGGTGGCGCTGCGGTTAAGCGTCTGCCTTCGGCTCAGGGCGTGATCCTGGCGTTCTGGGATCCAGCCCCACATCAGGCTCTTCTGCTATGAGCCTGCTTCTTCCTCTCCCACTCCCCCTGCTTGTGTTCCCTCTCTCGCTGGCTGTCTCTATCTCTGTCAAATAAATAAATAAAATCTTTAAAAAAAAAAAAAAAAGAAAGAAAAAGAAATGGGCTATGGATATCTGCAACAACTTGGATGGTCTCCAGAGAATCATGCTAAGTAGAAAAGTTCAATCCCAAAATCCTAAATATTGTTTGATTCTATGTATACATTTTTGAAATGATACCACTTTAGAAATGGAGACCTGCTGAGTGGTCGCAATGGTGAGGGGGCATTCAAAGGGCAACACTAGACTACAAGGATCCCTTTGGAATTCTTCTGCGTCTAGACTTCAGTGGTTGATACACCTACACACGTGACAAAACTGTTCAGAATTAAATACAGGGACATGAACTCACACACACACACACACACACACACACAAATGATTGTAAGTAAAACGGGAAATCTGAATATTTTGGTAGCTGTTTTCAATGTTAGTATCCTAGTCATGATATTGGACTATACTTATGTAAGCTGTTAGCATTAAGGATGCACAGGGCCTCAGGGTATTATTTCTTATGATGTCACGTGAATCTATAATTATCTCAATAAGAATACCTATTACATTTTTTAAAGGTCACATATTGTATGATTCTACTTATATAAAATGTCCAGAAAAGGCAAATCCATACGAATATAGAGTATATTAGCAAGATAGGGCCTGGAGAGAGGGTGAGAAAGGGTGTGATTGCTAATGTGTACGGCATTTCTCTTTAGAGTGATGAAAATAGCATGCAATTAGATAGTGGTGTTCATTGCACAGCTCTGTGAATATACTAAAAACCACTAAGTGGCATACTTTAGTTATTTATTTATTTTTAATTTTTTGAAAGATTTATTTATTTTAGAAAGAGAGAGAACACAAGTGAGCTTGTGAGGGAGGAGTAGGAGAGAATCTTCAAGGAGACTCCCAGCTGAGCACAGAGCTAGATGTAGTGCTTGATCCCATGATCCATGAGATTATGGCCTGAGCCAAAACCAAGAGTCAGATGCTTAACCAACTGAGCCATCCAGGCTCCCCAAAAGCAGTACACTTTAAAAGCATGAGTCTTACGTTATATGAATTAGATCTCATCACACTTGGCAATTTGTCTCTAGGTTAGGGAAGGTGGCCTTTGTGAAAAGGTAAAAAGGATAAGAAAGAATTTATAGATAACTCTCTTCTGTCTCCTACCACCCATTGGGCAAGAAATTCCCTCCCTTAATTTACAATGAATTACTCTTTTGAAAGATGGGCTTCCCACACAGGAATCCTTCAGTCAGTAGTGATGCGCATTTCTCAGCTGTTGTCTCCCCATTGAGCAGCACCTCAACAGAAAATCCAGCTCCCAGAATACGCCTTTTAAAAATGTCATTTGCCTTCTACAGAAACATTATTCAAATTCAAATTAATGTTAATAATATTTTGACTTTAAACAACACTCACTCTATACAACAATTTGCAATAATGGGTCAGGTTCTAGAACCAGTCTTGGTGAAACTTAAATGTGAACTATCCAGTTTCTACAATTTAGAAAAACAAAAATACCCTAAGGAACGCTCAAGAGAATAGATCTAGCTTTGGTGTGAAATCCTCTTACGAGTCATAATGCATAAGACATATGCCCAGTATGAATTTTTTGTCTTTTTCCCCCCTAAGTGTCAGCATAAATATATTCTTCCTACAGTAGAAGAAACTAGAGGATGGGCATCACTTTTGAATTTAGACTAAGTTCTACACACATTCCCACAAATGTATGCATAAGCACAGAGTACACTAGGATATCCATACGCTTGATGCTGGCTGAGAGTAATGATGTCACTGTCAGAAAGACTGCAGCAAAATCTCTACCTTTTGCATTGTGTGAGGTAAGAGAGTGGAGGTGGTTATGGAAATGAGATTGGCTCACAGAAAGTAATAGTTGCATAAGACGGTGGGTTGGTTTGGGGGATTTAATTTCTTTCTTTCTTTAAGATCAAGAATAAAACATGGATCATGCTGGATTATTCCAGAAAACCTTAAGAGGTATTAGTAAAGACACTAACCTCAGAGAAAGTGATGGCAATAGGTAACAATGAAGCAGGAGAAACTATAAAAGGGATGTAGGAATGTGGGCGTCAAAGGAGGTGGTTGAAATATTCTAATATAGCAGCATTATTGAGTAATTTTCACAAGTCAAGAAGAGTTCAAGTGGAAAAAAAGAAAAAAAAAAAAAACAAAGGAAACTCATTAAGCTACTGGGGTCACACAGGCTATAGATCAGAGAGAGAGAAACATATTTCAATTATCTACTTTTAGGATATATAGTATGATTCTCCAGGGAAGTAAGTATGGTATTTTAAAATGCCATATCCAAACTATATTGTAATGAATATATGGCCTTACTTTTTAAATATACTTAAACTGGTTTATCTTTTGACTATCATATTTATTTTTTTAAAGCTGGTTTTGAATGATGTTGGGGGCAAATGTTGTGAAACAAAACCAGCATTTTCAACCGCTTTTCAAGGGTTTCTAGTAGCTTCTGTATCTTCTGGAGACGAGTAAATGTGGCATTCTTGTAGACAGAAGCCCTGGGTTTTTTATTGTTTATATGCATCACACACTTCAGAGCAGTTTGTAGGATTGATAAAACACTAGGTAACTGCTTGACTCATCAGTTCCAAGGCAGCCCTGGAGAAAAGGAATTTCCCACAAAATAGCCCAGAGAACAGGAGGCTGTTTATAAGCAGTGACAGCTTCAGAGTAGATGTCTGAACATGTAGAAGGACACCCCAAAGACAGTGACATTAGCAGAAATTGTGCAGTAAATAGCAGCTGTTTAGAGGATGAGTTGCCTTATTCCTTTATATTCTCTCTTTGTGAGATTTCAGTGGTTCTCACTTCTGGGACCACCTTTCTAGGTCTTTTATCTGTAACCCTTGCCTTCCTGTTTTGGGGTCACTAAATCCAATAAAAATAGATTAGACTGATGTTACTGGAAGCTGTACCAGCTCGTGCTCTTCTCAGTTTTCCAAATCCATTGGGAAAGTAAGGAACAGATCTCTGTATATCTGAGGGATTCTCCTCCAGTACCTACTAGTGCTAGTCTCTGAATGTTTCTGGACACCAAGTAAATGTTCTGGGATAAAGATAATCAAGACTTTTTTTTTTCTAGGTTTTGACAGTTTCATTCCTTTTCTCTGCAAAATGATATTTTTAATTCTTCCAGTAAGATGGAGTAGGAAGAACACTGACCATAAAGCCCAAAGTCCTAGTTCCACCTATTGAACCCTTCCTGAGTGGCATCTACCGATTATGCTTCACATGCATTATCTCTGTTTTTGTAGCTCTGCAACAATGCCCATTTTGCATATGACAAAACTGAGGCTTACTTAGAAATGTTTAGTAACTACCCCAAAGTCACATGACCAGAAACTGGTGCAATTAGGACATAAACCTAGAGAAAGACGCTCTCAAATGATCAGAGTCTTCACTCCACCTTCCTGCTTCTTTTGCTGATGAAGTTAGACAAAGGACTTAACTATTTTTGACCTCATGCAGCTCCAAAACCAAACCATGTCACAAGTGTGTGTGTGTGTGTGTGTGTGTGTGTGTGTGTGTGTGTGTGTAAAATATGTGTCACCCCTCAAAGACAGATAATGTTCTTGGACTTTCTATTTAATGAAACATAGCAATGCATATGAAATTATTTGTCAGTAACAAATTGCTTAAAATATACTATTTTAAAATTCATTAGTATGTAATATATGGTGCCATAGTAGAATATTCTTATTTCACTGAACTATATTAGTAGGTCTTAGCTGTGTTCAAAGTTTTAACTACTACTTTCTGTTACAGTTTTTGTTTATTTTAGAAATGTGTTGAAATTTTCTATTTGATTGGAGAGGAGGATCAACCATGGTACTTTTCCAGAAAGGCACATAGGTGAAGGGGTAGAGGTGTTCCTTTCTCTGATTCACAGCACCCGAAGTCTGCCTGGAGCTGATATTATCATCATTGTATCCACGAAGTGACAAAGAAGGAAGGCAGAGGTGGATGTCTCTTCTTATGGGCAGAATGTATATGATAAGGAATAATTCTTATATGTGTAAGCCACTGGCATGAGTGACTATAACAGATGAGAGTCTGAGACTCTGAGGAACAGATGATATCAATGGCTTCTGAAGAAACCTGGAGAAACTTGAGGAAACAGCAATGTGTTGCTGCTGTAAACAGCTGTTTTAAATGCTAGCAGTAACAGGGATATGATTGCTCCTCCTCTTACCTGGAGAAACCAGTCCCAATCCTGAATATTAATTATTGTTTGTGAATATTTAATAATACAAATTAGGAAAATTTGTGTTTTCTTCTCTTGGAAAACCAGGCACAAAGATGAATGCTGGAATATTGGTTCACTTCTAATTATCACAAGCAATGGAGAGAACCCACTGCAGAGAAAGGCTGAGCCTCACAATGCCCATAGCCTCTTGTGTACAGAATGGTACTAGGTGGGCATAGTTTATCATTTATATCAGCTGACTGATAAATATTAGACATGTGATCCAAGTGTTACAAGTCTATGTGCTGACCGGTTGCCTAAGTGGTGAAAGTATGACCTAAATTTGATATCGGTGTCTTACTATACCAACCATATCTTCTATCAGAAAATTTGTGCAAAACACAGATAGACCTAACATAGTAAAGAGAATCCACAAGGTGCTAAAAACTATGAGTAAGCAGAAACCGCAAGTGGGAAAGCCCAGAGATCAAAGTTAATTATAGCATGAACAGGTCACTAGGGCTGATGAATCTTGAAAGGCTCTATGTCCAGTTACTGATTTCCATTTCCTGAGCCAGGCCCCAGTCTCTCTGAAACTGCTCTTGGGGAATGAATGTTTGCATCACCCTCCCAAAGTCACATGTTGAAATCCTAACCCCAAATGTGATGGTATTAGGAAAGTGGGCCTTTGGGAAGTAATTCGGTCATGAGTGTGGAGCCCTCAGGAATGGAATAGGGTTCCTATAACAAAAGAAATGGAAGAGCTCCTTCCCCTCTTCCATCACATGAGGATACACTGGGACATTGGCTGTCTACAACCCGGAAGAGAGCTCTCAGCAGAACCGGACAATGATGGTGCCCTGATCTCAGACTTTCAGCCTCTAGAACTCTGAGAAATAAATTCCTGTTGTGTAAGCCGTCCAGTCCATGGGAATTTGTTACAGCAGCTGAACAGACTAAAACATTGGCAGTACCACTCACTACACTTGTTCTTCTTTGAAATCTGGTGGTGCAGATTTTTCTGAATTCTTATGGAAAACCTAGATAAAGGGTCAAAATTCCTGACTTCTTTATTTTCATGTGTACTTTATAAAAAGTCTCCCATTTCTTAGGTCAGCTGAGTAAATCTTGGTTCCTAGCAACAAAAAAACACCTGGTGCACTGTATTTGAAACATATCTTAAAGTGTACACACACACACACACACACACACACACACACACACACTTATATATACATACATATATATATATATATATGGGGGGGACAAAGAGAGGCCTTATTTTTGAAGAATGTTAGCTTGTGCAACAAGTATTTATGAAAGAACTAACGAGATAAAGGAAAAATGACAGGAGAGAAATGTTTGCCTACGCAAGAGTCCAGCCTGACCCACGATCAGTTCGTTATACCTGTATACTGATCTGAGAACTTTAAACCACTTGTGCCACTCACCATTATGTCGGCGACAGGATTCTACATCATCTTTAGCTGTAAGGAGCAACAACAAGATTTTAGAGCTTAAAAAAATCAGTGGTTTTATTTATTTTGCGAAAGCATGCAAATCTGCTTTGCTGACCCTTCATATTAAAGCTAAAATGGGCTGCCTAGAAAATCATTCTGTAGAAATAAGACAATGCCCTTGGGGATCAGACTAGTTGCCCTCCTTCCCCAGAACTGGCAGAGCCTAGATACTCTTGACCTAATGCCCCTACTACAGGCCAAATAAGCATAATGATTTCATTTTCTTGAAAATACTTTTACCAGCCACTCAAATAGACCAAAATTAACCTCAGGAAAACCTTAACTTGTGATTGAAATTGAACGGCTGTGTGTTTACCCAAAAGCAAAATAGCAATAGTTTGTGCGGGATTTTCTGCAGACTGGATGAGATGGTCAGCTTCTCCAGCACGGATATATTAATGATCTAAATTGTTACATATGTAAACATTAAGAAGCTCATTTAACAACCACTGAACTCTGCATTTTTCTAACACATTTCTTTCCATTCTTGCCCTGAAGATAAACAATTGGGGAAAAAAATCCTTCATTTAAGTGCAATTAAGCTCAATGATTACTCAAACTTGTCATCCATAAATCATGACCAATAAAAACATTTCCAACCAATTGCTCATCAGTGGAATTCCTAGCTATGCTTTTAATATAACAAAAGAATCATCGTTTTATGTATTCTTACATAGAACTCCTTTGTTTAAAGAAAGACCATATTTGCTTTCGCACTCCCCGGCAGACTGAACACAGTATGTGGATACCATTTACTGTAGAGTTAAAAAGAGGAAGAACAAATTGCTCTAAACGCAGTGTTTTACTCTTAAGATATGATATCACCTCTCAGTGAGTGTTTCCTTCATCACAGAGAAAACAGAAGCATTTGTAATGTAGCTCTTCATTAATCCAGGTAAATGGAACCCAGTAAAAGCCCTAGATCGCACACCTATCAGAGTGTTTTCCATGTCCGGTGATATTTAAAAAAAAGGATTCCTCTCTAGAAAGATCTTTCTTTTGCTCACTGGGTAAAAAGGTGTTGATGTGTGACTTTGGGTATTTAAACATTAGCACCTGAAGATATATTCTGAAGATTTCTGGAGGTATTTGGAATGTAGTGAGTGGAAAATACCCACAAGACTAGCACAAAGGGGGCATCTTACTATATCCCTATTTCCATATTACCTAAAAAGGTTGACCTATAAAATGAGTGTGCCTGTGTTTGCACATGTGTGTGCGTGTGTGTGCGTGTGCAAATGTGCATGCACAGGCATATAAATCCATCAACTCTACTGAAAATATACTAAAAGCCCATGTTCTTCTGAAGTCACTCAAAAATAACATTCAATAAAATTGCATATATTTGAAGAGTATTTTAAGCACATTGAGGCACATTATTTCATGAAACTTTCTGAATACTCCTTTAAAGTACACAGGGATGATACTCTAGATCTACAGATGAATTAACTGAGGCTTGCTCATAGTGACACAAGGCAGAATACTCTGGCCTCAAAACTAGGTCTTCTGAATCCTAGGTCAGGGTCCATTTCACTGGACATAAGGAGCCTCTTGAAGATCAGACTGCCGTGAATTGCCATTTATCAAGCAGCACATCTTCTACCCTACAGTCACCAGCAGTATCTGAAGACCTTGTCTCTTATCTCCCATGTGCCAGGGATTGCTATCACCAAGTTGGTTAGAAACACCTGTCCACTAAATTCACCATGCTTAATATCCTCATTGCAAGACCGCTGGCCATTTATCTCTTCCTCTCAGTTCCTCTCTCTCCAAGCTCTGTGTTTTTTCTTCTCTTTCATTCTTCCTTCTCTCTCCACTGGGCCCTCTAGAAACGCTGTTCCATGAGAAACACGTTTTCCTACATCCCTGAATGCTTTCTAAGGATAAATTCTTTATCTCTGCTTAACTCATACCTGGCTCTACCCCAAGGACACCATTTCCCCCAAAATTTCTGAAAAGAATGAATTATGAACTCTGTCTTTATGTAGGGTGTGTTAATTAGGATCATTATCACATAAACAAAATAAGGTTATATGATGTGAAAATATCACAAATTTGTGCAACATGAACTTATGATGTTAGGTTTCACAGAAATTATTTTCACTTGACAGAAAAACTGAGGCTCACAGAGACAGCTTTAATTCAATTAAGGTCCAGTAGTAGCTAATGGCAGAACTCATCCCCTTTGGCTTCTACCTTTCTCTGTTATTTCTCCTCGATTATATTATTTCTTTGTCCTCACTGTCACCATGCATAGGAGAGATTTAAGAAATCTCTATGATAACTATCAATTATTTTCTATTCTCCATTCATTGAGCATCTATTTGTCAACAAGTACTTTCTGATCATTTACATTTTAAAAGTCTATCCATGGTGTATTAGGGGGTCTGCAAGCTTTTTCTGCTAAGTGGACAAATTGTAAATAACTTAGGCTTTGTGGGCTGTAAAGTCTCTAACACAATTACTCAAATCTGTTCTTAAACTGAAAAAAAGAACCACCACAGACACTATTTAAGTGAATGGGCATGGCTGCGTGTCTCAAAAGAATTTTGTTTACAAAAACAGGTGGGTGGCTAGATTTGGCCAGAAGGCCATAGTTTGCCAGCCCCTGAAACAGACTGTTATAGATGGTTGAAAGTAGGCTGTGTAAAAACTGGAAGATGAATTTAGAAGAGACAAGTTGCCACCAGGATGCAAAGCAACCTACCAACAGAGGCAGAATGATATCTTATAAACTAAATATTGAAGTGGGTTAAGGGGATGGGGGTAAAGCTTTGGTCTTCAATAAGTATCGCAGGGATGTCTTTACTATGGCAGAGTGGAAGGAAATGAACACTGAAATCTTGATTGATTGACTTCTAAATGCCAGATACTGTTTCAGGAACTTGTAAAAATAATTTTACTTTATTCTTATAACAACCCAATAAAGAGAGCATTATAATCTTTATTTTAAAGATGAAAAGCAAAGTCTCAGAGAAGTTATATAACTTGACACAACTAACAATTGAGAGAATGAAGATTTAAAATCATTTCTCTTTGCTATACAAAATTATGTTCCTTCTATGATTAAAAAAAATGAAAATACTTAAAAACCCCTATTATGATCACAGGAATAATTTGCTTTGGCCTTCTACCAGAATGGGTTACCTGGTATTAAAAATCTAATTTAAAAAGGTGTTCTGTTCTTCTCCACCTCTCCCACTCCAGCAAAGAATATTTGCAAAGATGTTAATATGAAAGTATAGCATGCATAATCGAAGCTCACGAGCCCTCTGGTTTCTCCGTTCCGGAGGGATAAAGCGGGCATATCATTGATTCAGTCTTAGTAACTTTATTTTCTTCAACCATATTCGGAATACATTTGTCAGGTCCAGGAGCTGATCTCTTTACAAATTAATAGCAATGAGTGATAAAATGATTGCTGTGTATAGAAAAGCTGTACCTCTACTTACAAAACAATTATATTTCCAAAAAGTTAAGCATATAACCATTTGCGATATCACATTTAAGTATAATAGGGCAGGAGCTTCTTCAAAGGATCTACAATATTTTTAAAGCAGAAAAAATTTTAATCATACAATCACCCTCTAACTTACTTATTTTATTAGAATGTTTTTTTTTTCTACATAAAGGCATCTCAAAACAAGGTTTACTTTCAAAAGTGTGTTTAAATAGAGGTACATTAGAGAGATAGAAGCACACTAATGAAGCTCCTTAATAGGTTTATGTTTACTTCTTTATCGGAATTTTTTGTCTTAACTTTGAAAAATATTCAGAAGTACAAATTGTATTAATTTTTCAAGAGGATAGTCAAAATAATTTATGTCTTGTTTCACGACTCAACTAAGTTAGCCTATAATTATTTTGATATCAGAAAAAGTTGGTGTAATAATACCCTGCATTTCCATCTGACGGCAAGATATTGGGGCTTATCCAACAGGGCTGTAGAATCCAACAGGGCTATAAAAACTATTACTTGAGAAGAGCAGGAGATATTTATCTTGTTAGTTTCAGATTCATTTGTTGTTCCTTGGACAAGTATGCAGACATCTGAGAACTGCAAATTCTGTTCATTTTTTGTTGGATTCGAACAACGCATTGTTATCTAAATGATAATCAAAATTCCTTGATGTTATTAATAAACAAACTTTTTAAAAATATAATTGTAAATTATTGATTCCATGCCAAAAATCTGTCACCAGTGTATAAATTAGCATGAACATATGTTAATGCATAATTCACCATTTGCAACAGAGCTTTGTTAAAAAATTGATGAAAATTCATGAAAGAACCTTTCTAGATTAAGTTGCCCAATAAACAAGTAACCACGGGCATTCACAATATAGAGTTAATACAGCTTTTGAAACTGGCCTTCATGCTTTTGGTAGGACATTCATAAGACATATTTAAACCTCTGGATAGACAATTTTGCTTATTGCTCTGAATCACACTGTTTACATTTAACTACTAAATGGGAGAAAATTGAGAGGGCATCTAGTCCAATGTTTCCCAGTATGTGGTCCATGGGCCACCTGCATCTGATTCTCTAGCAAGCTTATTAAAAATGTTCTTTACCCTGGCTCATCCCCAGGCTTCCAGAATCAAGATGTCTGATGAGAAGCCTAGAAACCTGCACTTTCCCCCAAGCACCTCAGATGTGTTTTAGGTACTGCAAAGTTGAGATCCAACTATGTGGAGTCTATGAATGAGAAACTGAGGCCCAGTTTAGGTCACCTAAAAACCAGAAGTAGATCTGAAACTAAAAGGCATTATTCTTTAGTCCTAATACAGTGTTCTTTCTCCACATTTTAGAGAAGAGTAAGTAAATAAAAAGATAAATAAATTGCATGTGACAGTGAATGATTAGTCTCTACTGGTATTACGTGAATAAATAGTTGGTGGCCACGGCCAACACACGCTTACAATGGGCCACACCCCACACTCAGTACAGAAATATATTAACTTACTTAATTCTCACATCAAACCTCTGAAGTAGGCAGTATTATAATATCCAATTTATAAGTAAGGAAACTGAGGTGCAAAGAGGTCAAGTAACTTGCCCCTGGTGTTGTAAGATTACCAAGAAATACCTTACCTAACCTCATCTTGCTTATTCAATAGGAAAAGTAGATATTAATGGCTCTCTTGACATGGAACACTATAAAATACCTCTGATCAAAATTTACCTCCAGAATACTGATCCTCTGGATAAACAAATTCCTCTTTGGACTATAAGAATATACTTAATTTAATGACCATATTGACCATATATTAATCTAGCTACGAGGCATTGATACCTGAATGTGTTTTCCCCCTTTTTTTTTTTTTCAATTAGACTCCTATATTCTAAAGGGCTGGTGAAATTACATGCAACGATAAAGTGGCAATTGGGGTAGGGTTTCCTGATTCAACAAACAAAAAGCTGAGATGCCCCATTAAATTGATATTTCAGAAAATCAGTTTTTTTTTTTATCCTGTGTCCTAAATATTGCAACATTATAAAATTTTCTTATACTTTGTTTATTGTTGATCCAAGATTTAAGTTTAATGGTGTGTCTTCTGTTTTATTTGGCAAGCCCAGCTTGAAGAAAGAAAAAGAGGGATTTTGGTCAGATGTAGGCGGGGCCTCATTCGGGAATTTGATGTAACTTTTAGGAAGCACCCAGAAGACACTGTCCCCAAGAAATTAACAAACACCAGTGAACTGTGGGGAATAAAAAGAAGGACTAGGATGGGGTACAAGGAACTCTTTGGGGAGATAAAAATACCCTTATATTGACTGAGGTGGTACTTACACAGGTATATAGGTTTGTCAAATTTCAACTTGTTGAAATGCACACTTAAAATTTAAGCATTTATTTGTAAACTATTCTTCAATAAAGTGACTAGAAAAAACATTTTTAAAAATAAAGAGCACAAGAGGAAAAATCTAACTTGGCCATTTTGTCTAATGTTGGGCATGTCCAGCACTGCCATGGCATCTAGAATGAGACAACACACCTGTGAAGATGTATGAATAAAATGAAAATGATAAGGAAATGGTAGGGCTACACGGATGTTGTACCGCCATGGATGGGTGCGAGATAATCATCCCTAGACATGTCATTATTTCAAGTAACTCAACAGTACGCCTTCATCTTGCACCCTGCCTCAGGATTGCTTCGTCGTTCCCTTAATATCTTAGTTTTCCCACTAAGCCCTCAGCTTCTTAACATTTGGGAATTTCTACTTTACTGCTCTTTACAAAGCAGGCTTCCAGGGAATACATATTGAATAAGATTGAGGACTGAGATTTTTTTTTTAAGGCTTGATAGATATGTTTTGCCTAAATTATTCATTTATTCATTAATTCCTCCAACAAATATTTATTGAGTGCCACCTTAACTCTGCGGTTTACCGTGCCTGGAGATGTAGTATGAAGATGAGGGATTGGAGCGCGGTTAGAAGCCAATATAAAGTTTTATGTCCCCTTTAGTCAACATAGAAGAGAAAACTGTGGTTTATTAATAAACAATTCATGGGGCAAACCCTCCACTTGTCTCAGTTTAGTTTTAAAATCATGATAACTTCGTTCAAATGCTATAGCCCAGAATCTTGTACACCTTCCCCAAACTAGTGCACACAGTTAAAAATAAGACGCAGAATTTATTTTATTAAATTCTAATTACCCCCAAAGTATTAATTTAATTAACTCGCAAATAAAAATACTTATAAATCAAGTACACCTTCTGTTTTTTCTCAAAACCAGGGCATCACAGTCTGAATATCCATGCACAAAGTAAGGAAAAGAATAAGATTGTCTTCTAGACAAAACTTCTAGACAAAACAAAATCCCTCATTAGATATTTTGGCTTGAAATACACCAGTAAAATACATTATTTTTCTTAAACATTTCTTTTCAGTTCGCACACTTAAATAAAACCTGAAATTCACTCTTTGGAAAGCACACAGCAATTTTAAAAAACTGCACGTAAGGCCACATAGTTTGTTCACAGACTTCAACTACAGCACTGCAACTCTTACGCATGAAAACAATACCAACCAAAGCCATAAAACGCAAAATATTATTGGCACTTTTAACCACAGCGTTATAAAACGGAAAGAATTGTTCGATTCCCCAACCCTAACAATTACTAAGAAATTCTAGATGAGAAGAATCATTGCCTATATATACATATTTTAAATGCATAGTCATAGCACAGAAGGTACTTTAAATCCAACCTGCAAAACCATGATTATTACAGGAGCCAAAGTTCATATAGAATCAGTAAGTATGCTACCTCCCCAAATCAGGGGAGATGTGAGGGGTTTCGTACAGCACAACCTGCCCACATATTACTCCTCTAGGGACGTTATCCACCAACTTAGAAATCTCCAGAAAACTCTACCATTAGTATCACTCCACTTAGTCGTCTTAAGTTGGCCCCACACTGAGGCAGATAAATTGTATACATATTACCTGAGAAGCCTCTGCTGGGAGGGTGGTTAAAGGTAAAGGAGGAAATGTTCTTAAGTAAATTAACATAGATTTATTGACTATAGTACCAAGCACAGACACCGCAGGGTACCGGAAATGAGTAGCCACAGAAAAAGCTTGATGACTCGAAGTCACTTCTCAGCCTTGGAGCTTGTAGGAGGATCACAGAGCCGCATCTGTGTAGGGCAGCACTGGGAAGTTAGGCTTTGGAGGGCCTGGGTCCAGAGCAGCTTGCAGGCACTGGCTCTGGAAGGGACCTTTGGGTGACTGGTGCCTAAGTAGATTCTGGGTGCCGTCAAAGTGAAGACAAATTAATGCAGCACGAGGCTTTGCAAAATCTGCTCTGTCTCTAAGATTATTCTGTTTTCTTTTTGCAAACCACTTGACATTAAATGAGTAGCCTTTTCTACTGAGATACCCCAGGAGGAGGAAACAAGAGAGGGAGGATAGGGCGGGCACTTCCCTCCCTGTCCTGCCCAGCTCTCCTCTACCTCTTTGAGCAGACACTTCTGCCCATCACGGTTCACTGAAAGTTCCTCATCGCCTAGCAATTCCACTCAACTGTCAGGCAACCCCCAACTGGAATGGCAATTAGCCAGATGTCAGCCTCCTATTATCTCCATCTTCAGTTCTACATTATTTAGTCACGGCATGATCGCAGCGCAGGTGAAACCAACCCGCCAGGGTTCCACTTTGTCAACCTGCAACAAACCTCAAAGCAGAGCCAAACGATTCACTACAAACAGGCACACATAGCCAAATCCTATCTACCCTTTCCTTATAACTGCTTTATCTGCTCCTCTCTTACTTGCCCCCACCCCATCACCTGCCCTGAATCTCACTGCGACTTCCTGAAACAGCCTAAGTAGTAAAGCTAGTACAGATGATTAAACTACTGCACGTGTCTTTTTAAAATAGAGTTATCGTTTATTCTCCATGGTCAGCAGAATCTGCACATAAGCAGCCAATCCCTGGAGCCTTTACTCCTCCCATCAGCTCCCTTTAAATAATTAATATAAAGAAAAAAGATCCTTCCCGCTCTGCAGTTCACATTTAACAAAGAAATCTGCTCCCTGAAAGCATGCAAGACCCTACTTCATGAGCACAACTCAGGCCCAGGAAACAAACCCGAGAGAGCTGCCAACTGCTTCAGAAAGTCACTGGCTAACCCAAGGTCGGCTCCGCATCTGGCCAACACGTTCTTGAGAGATCCCGCACGAGCGCATTTTTCAAAGGCGCGTGGAGCTAATAAATAGGAAGAGTTGTCATTCAGAAAAGATCCAATTATCCGAGGAGGAAACCCTTCCACATATTCCCATCGGTTACCAAAAAATATAATTAGTGAGATGAGTCTGCCTCCACCTACTGAACCGTTTCAATTCAGGGGGCATGGTTAGCATTCCCTGGCCTTCAGTCAGGGCCGCAAATGCTTAGGCAGGTGACTAATCTGCCTGAGAGAAAGGTAACTCGAGAATGAGATGTAAGCTAGTGGGCAGGGACAGGTAGAGATCCTCTTAAAAGTGGGTAGAATGGGGCGTCTGGGTGGTTCGGTCCGTGAAGCGTCAGCCTTCAGCTCAGGTCATGATCTCAGGGTCCTCGGATCGAGTCCCTCCTCGGACTTCCTGCTCAGCAGGGAGCCTGCTTTTCCCTGTCCTGCTCCCCCTGCTTGGGCTTGCTCTCTCGTTCTCTCCCTCTGTCAAATACATAAATAAAAAAATCTTAAAAAAAAAAAGTGGGTAGCACGAAAATGCACTGTAGGGGTCCAGTCGTTTCTTCTCTCCCTCAGCTCTGTTGTCAAACATTCTCAGTTTATGAGTAAAGAATGGTTTTAATAATTGTCAGCGCTGCACACATTGCAGCCATGCACGTACACACAAGAGCTGAAGAAAAGAGAATGAAACCTAAAAATATATGTATATCATGCTGGGCTCTATTCACTTCTATTCAGATATACCTCCTTCGTTGAACTTTTTCTGAGACTAGCACAGTTCTGTTTTTAAGATAGACCAAGGCAGAAGGATTTCAGTGTTATTCTTATATCAGCTACCCCTCAGTTGGAGAACCTAAGAGCAGACTCCATAAGGAGTCGCTGACAGTTTCTCCTCCATAAACCTGCTTACCCCGAGCCACTGATACTTCCATCCCATGCTTTTTCACACTCCCCTTGCCTGCAGAGCGCTAACCTTCCTTATAAGATATTTTTCAACCGGCGAGGTCCGAACTCTGGGTTCTACCTTTCACTGGGAAGCCTTCCCCTGACCACTCCCAGTTCACAGCAATGATCTGATTTGTGAAATCACAAACCCAGAGGATATATACTATGTCCCATGCCATCTCAGACTCCTGCGCTTCTAGCCTGTGGACTCAGGGTGTAGATGATCAGTAATTATTTGCACTGCTGTGCAGAGAGCTTTCACATCTAGGAGCTTTACTCTTTCTTTTCTCAACCTGAAAAGTCAAGAATTTATTGGGACAATTCGTGTGATGCTTTGAGAAAAGCAACAGTACAATCTGAAATCAGAACCGCTAGCTAATGATGGTGAACATCTTTTCATGTGGTTATTTGCCACATATAATTCGTCTTCAGTGAAAGGTCTGTTCATGTCTCCCAACCAGGTTTGGATTGTTTTATTTTATTACTGTTAATATTGAGAGTTCCCCACATATTCTAGGTCCTTCCTCTGAGATGCTGTTGGAAAATATACCCCTCCCCCCCGCCATTCCATAGCTTGTCTTTTCAACCTCTTCACAGGCTCTCTCACAAAGCAAGTTTTTAATTTTGATGAGGTCTCATGTATCAACATTTCCTTTGATGGATTATTCTTTTGACATACAAGAACTCTGCCTATTTCTAGATCTTAGAGATATTATGTTTTTTTAAAACTTTTTTTTTTTTTAGTTTTACATTTTACACGTAAGTATATGATCCATTTTGAGTTTATTTTTGTGTAACCTATAAGGTTTAGGTAGAGGTTCTATTATTTTGCCCTATGAATACACACCAGCCTTTGTTACACAGGCAATCTTTCCTTCATTGAATTGGTTTTGCAGCTTTGTCAAAGATTTACTGACAAAGATTCATTCATTGAGGTAAGCTTATTTCTGGGTCCTCTGTTCTATTCCATTGTTCTATAGGTCTATTCCCTTGTCAATACTGCACTGTTTTAACTGAGTATTTCTGAAGGTATATTCACGACAGATATGGGTCTGTTTTTTGTCATTCCAAGGGATTTTTGCTGGAAATTTGTAGAATCTGACTGAGAAGTTAACAGGGAACGGAGAATCACAGGGTCCATCAAGGACCTTAGGAAGATCTGACAACCTGAACACCGTATAGTATGGAGGAAGAAGCCCTGGTTCTAGAGACAGAAGTCCTTGTTCTGGGTTCTGACTCTCATCTATCAGTTGTTGATCATGGTCTTCATCTATAAAACAAAAGTATTTAACTTGAAAAATACCATATTAAAACATACTCATCTTCTAGGGGAGAAAAGAATATTTATCTCACTGGTTCATTTGAAGAATAAAATAATAATAATAATAATAATAATAATAATAATAATATAATAGCATAGTACTTAATAT
This sequence comes from Ursus arctos, assembly GCF_023065955.2. Lineage (NCBI taxonomy): Eukaryota > Metazoa > Chordata > Mammalia > Carnivora > Ursidae > Ursus > Ursus arctos. The sequence goes on from NW_026622841.1 coordinate 21,582,125, forward strand.
AAGCCAGGAACAATTCAAAGACCTTACACATACATCTCATACAGCCCTTTATGGGGGATACCATTATTAACTTCATTTGAGAAAGGAGGAAACTGAATCACAAACAGATTAACTTATAGCTCTAAGACTGAATTGTTAATAAGTGATGGATCCAGGATGGAAAAACAGGAAGTTATATTCCAGAGTCTAGAAAACAGCGTTGTCAAGCACAAAAGCAAATGTAAGATATTCATATGAAGTGCTTTTTCAGGAAAACAAAAACAGTCACACCATCATTATTACATAACTACAATAGTTTCTTAACTGATTTTTCTACTTCTCTCTTGTTCCACCTGTAGTCTTTCAACTCAGAGCAGCAAAAGTGGTACTTTCAAAATGCAAGGCAGGTCAGGGTGCTCTTCTGCCCAGAACCATCAGTACCTTCTCAATATCTTTAGAAAACAACAGAACATTCTTACCAGCCCACAAGGATCCGTATTTCTTACCCATGGCTCCCTCTCTATCCCCATCTACTATCTTCACATCTTTGCTCCATGCTGGCCACACAGGCCTTTCTGCTATTTCCTGAATGAACCAAAAATATTCCTATTCTAAGTTCTTTATTCCCCACCATGAACATTCTTTTTTTCCAGATACCCCAGCTAAGAGAGGTCACCGCCACCACCTCATTTAAAGCAGTAAGCGCTGTCAATCTCTATGCACCTGCCATGTTTTGCTGCTGAACTATATATTTACTTTTTGTATTATCTGTATCCTTCGCAAGAATGGAGGCTCTATAATGACAGGGCTTCTGTCTGTGGGATTCACTACAGAATCCCCTGTGCTTACAACTTAATCTGGCACATAGTATGTGCTCGATAAAGACAACAGTATGTTCTGAAGGCAGGCACTGTGAAAAAAAAAATAAAAATAGAAAAATGTACATATGCCATTTTAATTAAAATTTAAAATCCAAACATGTTTTATTTTGGCCTGAAAACTAGCTAAGTGAGCAAAGAAAGAACATCGGTACATGAGAACTTAAAAGCTTGTGTTCAGAGTTCTAAACAGTCCTGTTAATATATAATTAGGTGATTATGTGGAGGAGGAAGGAAGGCAGGAAATAATGACATTAAGATGATTTCCTCAGTAAAATCAACAGTTAATGAAGAAGTCCGGGTGGAGGACCGGATCTCAAGAATGGCAGATGCAACTACACAAAGCTATGATTAAGTAACCCCAGGAATGAAATAGTGCAGAGCGTGTGTAGCTGGGACAGTGAGTCCTAAGCCCCGAACCTGTTACATGCCTTCTCATAATGCTGGCCGCATTCTCCCCAGGAAGGCCACCAGCTTCTTTCTGGTAAAGACGAATAACTCGGATGTCCTGTAGCATCCTACATGGCCGGCATTGTCAAACAGAAGCTTCCTTTACAGTATCTAGTTCCATGAAAAGAAGGAGTTTTACACATCATATAAACACACAGAAAAACAGAAAGAAAATGTCATCCCCTTTCCGCGCATCACAAAGCTTTTTAAAAGAAATTCAGAATAATATACAAACATTAGGAAAGAGTGTATACGCGTGGAAAAGTCAGCCCTCAAAGAGAGAAGCTTTGTGTTCGGGCCCAGTCAGTTCCGATTACTTCTAAAACTTTAAAAAAGTCATTTAATATCTGTGAGCCCCAGCTTATTCATATGCAAGATAAAAACGGTGGACCAGGTGAACTCTAAAGCAGAGAGTCCCAACCTCGGTACTACTGTCACTTGGGGCTGACAATTCCTCATTATAGGAGCTGTCTTGGGCACTGGAGGCGGTTTAGTGGTAACTCTCGCCTCTACATATTAGTTGTCAGTAGAAACTTCCTGACCCAAAAACATCTTCAGACAAGGCCACTCCCTGGGGGGTAAAACCACCCCTTTGCCCCTTGAAGACAACATTATATACTTTTGATATATTTTCCTTTTCTAAAGAGTTGCATGCTCCGAATTAGAGTGTGATTTTCTTCTCTTCTTTCAAATTGTTTTTCAGAGCTACCATCTACGCTTTTTCTCTCTATAAAACTAGACTATAAGATCTTTTCTAGACTTCATTGTTAAAGACATGGTTTGTTGCATTCACCTTGGGGAAGTTGGAGACAAATTGGTTGCTTATTGTTTACACTACATCTGGATAAGGGAAGTGAACTCTGTCACTTCCATGCCTATCATTACCACCTAAGCCAAACGGGAGCCTTCTTCCCTCTTCTAGCCTCATTTGTCATTTGAAAATTGGATACACCAGCACACTGCACTGACAATATTTTAGGGATCATTTGAGATCAGAACAGAATTAACCAGAGAGAGAGATACAGTAGGTGATTATCTCTGTGGGACACCTTCAGAGACTCTAGGAAGATCCTTTCCTGCTCAAAAATAGTATGCTAGATAGACTGATGACATCTCTAGTAGAGTATATTCCCTATGATAAAGTCACAAAAGCATGTTTTACAAAAAAAGATACTGTAGTTGCACTCCATGGCATTTACTGCTCTAATGAGAGATTTCTTCAGTTCACTCCACACAGATCAGGAAGGAGGATGGAGGCAGGGTTAGTATCTGGTGGGAATAAGGAAACCACCACGACTGGCACTACGGGCTGAGGAGTCATTCTCCAAGACCAAAGGGGCAGACTCGTGTCAGTCAAGCTTCAACGTCATCAGCGTCAGCTAGATCAGGCCAGGAAAGAAGAGTGGTGGGAACTAAAGGTCTCTATTCTACAAAGGAGAAATGAAGGCTGTCACTTATCATGCAGGCATTGACCTTTATAAGAACTGGAATGCGAGGAAGTTAGGTAAGTTCCAGCCATTAAAACAAAATACTGACCCTCATGGGTTATGGTAAAATTATTTATATAATAAATTATTATATATATATATATATATAATAAATTATATATATATAATAAATTATATATATAATAAATTATTATATATATATACATATTTATATTATTTATTTCCCCAATTGTGAAAGAAGACCTAAAAAAATAAATAAAAAAGATGATACCAAAAGATGTTCTGAGGATTCTATCACCTCTAGAAACAGTATTCTATGACAGAATAAAGGTCGATTTGGGGATGCTCGATGGGCAAAAGACATACTTCTTGGGCTTTTGTTAGGAACACAGGAGATACAATCCTTTACTTCCTATTGGCACCAGCTAAATTTACAGTTTGGCAACTGAAAGGTTAAGCACTGAATTCAGCAAGAGAAACCACGGTCTCACCGGAAATTTTGTTTTGTTTTATTTCTTTTACAGAACTACCCACCTCTGATTTAGCTTCAGCCATTATACTATTCAATCTCTTATCTATGATTTACACATTAAGAATGCAGGCGCTTAATATGTTCATGGTCAGAAGCTTTTTACACCAACCTGCAGGGCAATCGTCTCTCTACCAATATACTTATACAAGCACTGTGTTAATATGTTTGACTTTGAAAATTTTAAAATGATTAGGAAAATAACATATCAGTGCTATTCACCAAACCTTGATTCATTTGACAGAAATTAATTAGTTCAACCTGATTGGCTCACTTTAATAATAATAATAAGAGGGAGCCAAATAAAGCCCAACAGAGACTAAGACTCCTAGCAAAGGATCTGTGATTTCTATTAGGCTATACAGGATTAGCATCTTATCTCCAGTTAACAAACAGCCTTGGTGTATTAGTCTTTTTAACTATTCAGTGTCCACTTTGCATCTTGCAATATATCGTCTTTGGATTGGTTCCAAATCTCTCCCTTACTTCTTTTTATGTCTACCTCCTTCTTTTTAATCAATACGATCCATCATCAATTTGAACTTTAAATGCAATTATCTAAAATATCAAAGATACACCTATAACAGCTGTCACTTAAATTCCCTATATACTTTTATTACTAATAATCATTCTTCAAAAATTTCCTGAAATAGAGAAATAATATCTACGACCAGAAGTGACAGTAGAGATAATAAAATGGCAATATCCAGTAATTATGGTTTCATTAATAGCAATACTGAACAGCTATGCCTTAATAAGAAAGATACTGTCTACTTCCAAAGAAAGATTGCATGTGGGAGGGGGTGGGAGGGAAGGAGGGAAACAGAGGATTTATAGACTTAAATGCAAATTTTAAAGAAAAAAATCACATAACATTAATCATAGTGACTAATATTGAAGTATCATAGACAAAAATTTGGCTTAATGGTTTTTTTAATCTCCGACAATAGATACCACTTTATTCGTCCTGAGAACACACAGCGAGAATCTACTACAAAGACGAGGATCAAAATGCAAATTAACCATTTGTATAGGTATGCATTTTAAGTGTTGTGTACCTTTTATTTTTTCTTATATTCCACAGTTAAACCCTATTATAACATGAACCATGTTTATATGGGTTTGTATGTTCCACAGGTCAACTTCAAATTGTTGAAAAAAAGAAAAATCTAATAAATTATAAATCCTAAGCACTCAATGAAGGCTTTTAAAATGAATCATGGACATTAAAATGGCATTCCATTACAGCAGAATATTTTCAAATTTTAGCTTTGTTAATTAGTCCTGAAAATGTGCTGCCTTGTCTAGAATTATGCAAAACAATTCATCTACCAAAATTATAATTACAGAGAATCAAATATCTAGCTGTAAAACAAAGGGGAAAATAAAATATTACCTTAACACTTTCCTGTGGGAATTTGGTATTGCATAGGCGATAAAAAAGTGATGATGCTATGATCACATTAATAAATTCACACTTTTCTTAACCCTGGCAGGCGGCTTTGTTAACATGGTAACACGTGTAAATGTGCTTCCTCACCACCAAAAGATGTATTTCAATGAAATTTGCAGATTTTTGTAAATGACCTTTTTAGCATAACTGGTATGCATTAACAAGTATTTCAAAAATATCGCAGCTGTTCCAGAATTTCTTTGAAATAAATGATGACATTTTGGCAGGATTGGATGTGCCCAAGAGGGGTGGTCATCCTTCCAATTTCCATTTCATTAGTTTTATGATTTTAATTTTCAAAAGTAAATCCCTCTCATGACAAATAAAGTGTCTACAAGATGGACAGAAAAGAAGTCTTCTACGTCCTTCATCTTTCAGCTTGAACTCAATTCTATGATGGATTAGGATAGGGTAAAGGGCAAACTCTACCAGCTTTCTTTAATCATAATACCAGCTATTCTTTCTGATCCCTCCAGTAATTAGAAAGTGATTAAGTAATCTAAATTTGTATTGATATTCTATATATAAAACTTCTTCTATGCCCTTTGGGAAAGATTCAATCTTTTCTTTAAATACACATCTTCTTCCAAAAATATAAATGCACTGGAGAAGAATAAAAGTCTAAGAAAGAAGATCTACATTGAAATCCCCCCTAAACTGTTTTGTAGCCACATGAAATGGGCACGTCCTTTACCTCCTCTGATTCAGCTCACCTAGTAGTAAAACTGTGGAGATAAATTACCTTCCTTAACTCTCTGGGTTTTCTAAAAATAAAATTAAATAGGAGTATTATTTGAAAAATGTAGGGCATAAAATGAAGATATTTTAAGATGAAGACTGAACAGAACACTTAAAAATCAGATAGGGACATACAGAAATGAGCTGTGTGCTGACCATTTCAAGAAACTTAATTTGCTGAAGTTTGCCTATATGGAAAGTTGGTAATACATCGTCTTATCTTTCCTCTCCCTTCTCTTCCCCCCGCATGTAAATAGATATTCTGTTAAACTCCTGAGGTTTTTTAGTTGTATCTTTCAAAAAATGTATGAGTGTTTTATTCTGAGCACTTCTGGGACCATTTCAAATTTTATGGAAATGTACAAAAAGAAATTAAGGCAAATGTTTGATAGATATTTATAAGGTGCCCATGTATGCCAGGATAAATGGTGCTGGGTTTGTTTGGTTTGGTTTTCTTTTTTTCAGAACTGCAGTTGTCAGACTGCTGCAGAGAGGGAGTGGGATCTAGGTAGAGAGCTGGAGAAGGAGCCTACCATCTCCTGAAGGAAAGCTCTGGGGCTGGGCTGGGAGAAGGTGGGAGAGTGGGGAAGAACTGAGGGGTGGAAGAGGAAGAGGGGAGGTAACATTCTCTACACTTAAACTCCTTATGGTTTTGTGGTATCCCACTCCTGGCTATTGCTTAGTTCACTTTATTCCACACGTCCCAGTAGACTTCGGACTCACAAAACTGAGTTAGTCCATGCAAGGGGCTGGCAGGGGGCAAGGATCCCAAGACAGCCAGCATGACTCTGAGGAAAGACCTCAGAGGCTTTCTGCTTTACTTCTGGTTTAACCCATTTGTTTAGAGTTGCTCTGCATAGTCTTTCACGTGCTGGGGTTAGGAGGAGTAATAACAGGTGAGCTCCTTCCCCCTGGAGAATTCAGAGGGCATTCATGTCCTGTTCCCCCTAGGAATTCAGAACAGGGACACTACAATGAAATACTAACCAGTTGCTGGTTACCAGTGGTTCTGAGCCATCTCAGCCATCCCTACCCTCTTACTTGGCTCTGAGAGTCTTCCATTTAGACTGCTAGCTTTAAGGGCTCTGTTATGCTGAAAGTAGAATCAAAGAATAAAGTTGTACGATTCTTGTTGGTGGTCTTGAGGCTTTTGTTGGTGGTAGGGAGAACCTTAGTCCAGATTTAGGGCAGAGTATGAGAAGAATAAAAGGTACAGGCTGCCCAGCAATCATTCCCCATTCTGTCACTGTATATACTAGGCAAAGGTCCGCTGAGCTGGGGTGGGGAAGGGAGGGAAAGGGGGGAAGAGTCCAGAGAGAGGAAGTCAAAAATCTCTTAAAGACAATGACATCTCTGAGACTGCAGGGGGTAGCAGGACCAAAGTGACTGAGACCCTCAATTTACATTTAAAAATGTGAGAGCAGAGGGCATTTTATTGTGCTTCCCCCTGAAGCATGCATAACACACACATCTCTGAAGATCTCCCCATTTCCCCTTGGCACAGAAGGGCATGGCAGACTCACCTGCACAGAATGTCCAGGCAGATGTGTTTAATTAAACAGCTTCCCTGAGTAACCTAAATACCCAACACCCTCAAGAAGCAGCTAAATGTTTTCCTCAAGTGACTATAAGTGGCATAAATGAGACAGCATGCATAGGTGCCAAGAGGGTCCTTCTGATGAAAACGGGAGATGCTGCTATCAGAAGAGGCATGAATGGGGTGGATGAGGTTCAGATGAGCCCACAGTGACCTCAGAGTCAGCATGGAAGAGCTACAAAAGCCAAGAACAGACAGAGCGATGGACATCTCAGCAGATGGAACCATGGAGAGATTTCTCTCTCCAAAGTTGTTCAAGGATGTAACATAGGCTGAATTCAGGCCGATGGACTTGAAGGACATGCTCATGCTTTTCCTACTAAATATTTATGCATATTTCTGCTCTCAGGGATGTTTGAGTCCCAGGTGATTTAGATTTAACACAAAGGCACTACTTTGCTTAGTCCTCTCGTTTTAGAGCTTGGGCATACATCCTGAGGTCAGCAACACACCACACCTGTAGGAAGGACAATCCTGGGTCCCAATGTGCCTGGAACACGTGCGGTGTGATGACCTTCTACTCCCAAGTGCTCCACTTTAGACGATGAATTATATAGTCATTCAACCTTTAATTCCTATTTTTTTTTCACAGTCTTGCTAACGTATTCCACTTTGGTATCAGACAAATATGACTCAATTGATGTTGCTATGCTTATGTTTTTTTAAAGGTAAAATATAGAAGAAAATAAAATAAATTCCTCCCTGATATGATTTGTCTCTTCAGGTGAAATAGGCCCCTCGAAGAAGTAAAGCAGCTCAATAGAGTGGTTTGTTTTTCTGAATCAAAATTCCAAATACAGTCAAAGATATTGCAATAACATTGTACGGTGACAGATGGTAGCTCTACCGGTGGTGAGCACAGCATAACCTATAGAGAAGGTGAATCGCTGCGTGGTACACCTGAAACTAATATAACACCGTGTGTCCACTAGACTGAAATAAAATTTGAAAAAAATTCCAAATGGCAAATGTATGGCAAATGTCTGACAAAGGCAAACATTAGCAGGACAGCACAAACTAAAGAATGCAAATAAGAGAAGCTGCAAAAAAACTGTTTTGGAATATTTGGAAATTCTCCCAGGATGTCACTGAATTCACTTCCACATCTGATTCTAAATGCCAAATATACGCAAGTATGAACTCCAGCCTCAGGGCTTTTAGAATATCCCAGAAGAATTATGTAGGTTACTGACTTGTGCTGTGTAGGCAGAAAGATAGACTTCGCATGTGGCAGGGCAATAAAGCAAGTATTTGTCAGCTTCCAAATTGGAACCAACAATGAATTGGCTATTTGCAACACTGCTATTTCTACAGGCATGATGCAAGCATCCTTTACTCCTGTATAATGGATGGAAGGATCAATTCCAGATATGCAGTGGCCCAGTATATTTTATCATTATATTATCTTATAACAATAAGAAAATCTAAAATAGAAACCCCTCTAACAAGCAAGGTTATCTCCTGCCCCCACTCCTTGAAGACTGCAGACTTGGAAAATTATACAATTGTGTTTATAATTAAGGTAATTTTAGGATGCATAGCTCCACGATACAGGATAGTAGTGATGAACACCCACACCAAGGAAATAAAAATAGTTACGATGTTCTTATTTATAACTCAAAGTCTTTGAGATATGTTTGATATTCTTGTTCTTACAGAGGTGAATTGAACATTTGTTCCTTATTTACTCTGATATTCCTCTTCCAGATCACAATTTCTTAATTTTACCTTGTCAAAACGAAGTCTTAAAACCAAGTTATCCATTGGAATGACTGTAAAACAACCTTTTACACAATATCGAGTATAAAAACCAAGTTCCTGAAGTGTTACGTCTTTAAACATAACCGGAAATGCAGAGCTGTGAGTCAGTTCCTCATATTTAGAACTTCCGGTTGGCCATTCACTCTTACTCCAAGAATCAGTGGATGATCAGGCAACTTTCAATGGTCCTTCCTTACTCACAAACCATGGATCTTGAGGAGATAATATTCACCTCTCTAATTTAAATTGTTCCATCTACATAATCAAGATAACATCGACTGCCCCCAAGCAACAAGATACTGTCTCTAACGCAACCACCCGGAGTAGATGCACCCAGATTAATCCATCACACAGCTCTGGAAGAAGAAAACTATTACACTGCCTTAAGCAACAACTCATAAGGAGAAATATCTACCCAGAAATTGTGATCATGACTTATTATAGTGAAAAGAAAAGGGGACCTCAGAAATGATGGACATGGGTTTAAATTCTGGCTCCTCCCTTCTCAAGTGGCTTTCTTGGGCCAGCTACGTGGGCTCTCAGAAACTCAAGTTTCTTCATCTGTAAAGACTCTGGCTGCAGTCACCAAGAACTGCTAATACTGACACTCGATGATTCCATCTGCTCCCCCTTTCCCAAATAACAGTTCAGAAGGCTGAAATCTGACTTGATAGCTGTTCTCTTTTTTTACATTACTTTTTGTGGCATAAACTTCTGCTTAAAAGAGACAACATAAAGGCATTCAGTTATGTGTGATACATGCATATAAGGTGCGCTTAGAGGTTCATTCTTGAAACTGGTAGACAGAAAGTGATTGTAGTTGGGGAACTGCAGTAAATTGATTCTGGCACGCCATTTGTTGCGCAATTTACTATACTCCAGTTCTTTGCCAGATACCGGCTCCATCTTTAATAAAAGTGTGCTGAGAGTCTTGAAGAATAAGAGAACTGCTGCTCATCATTTCAGCAATAATGTGTAAACCCATGCACTTGGCTGAACAGGAACTGAAGAACAAAATCTCTAATCCAAAATTACCAACGTGCAAAGATTTCAAATAAAGATGTTCTAAGAGCTGACTTTTTTCCCTCCTCTCAATGTGACCCAGTTACTTGGTGGATGGAATCTGGGACACATTAGAGCCAGTGGACATTAACATATTTTTAATGCCCCTACTTTGTATATTCAAAATAATAATAATAACACCACGAATTATTGATCATCTAATAGTGCCTGTGTCAATCACTTTAAATGTGTTGTATACATTGCTTAATGTCTTCGATCCCCTTGAGAAATAAATATTTTAGCCCCATTTTGCTGCTGAGGAAACTGAGGATCAAGGAGGCTAAGTCGCTCAGATGTCCCAACTCAGAAGTGTCCTTATCCTCTCTCATTGCAGCTGGATTAAACAAAAATCATTTTGCAATCATTTTACTAAAGCCGTAGTATTAAAGAAATGCTATTCAAGTTAATGTACGATAATGTTAAATGACACAAGTTAATTTTTAATGGAAAATTGTATTCACCTGAAGCTTTTGCATGGAAGGACAAGGTAGGGAGAAAATATTCAGAAACCAATATGGGGGATAGAAAGGCATAGTCATTAGCATGAGAATAACTGCAGAGCAAAGGAAGCTTGTGTGGCATCTCCTGCAAGGAGTATTGTGTTGCCTCTAATTGTCTTTTTAATTTATTCCAAATTCAATCCTCCAGGACTTCCTGCTTCCCCACATGATAAATCCAAATGAATGAAATAGCAAGAGGTGAATTCCTCCGTAAGAGATCACTCCTTCTGGATGCTAATGCGTGGCTTCTGCTCAAAGTGGTTCTGTTCAGCATCTTCATTTGCCATTCATGAATCCTTTACATGCGTCCTTGCACCCCTGGCTCGATGATACATTGTTTGCAGGCATTTGACAAGAGCTCCTCTCAAGCAGGAAATGCACAGTGCAGCCACTTTGTAGCGAGTGTTTGTAAGGCGTCAAGAACACCTATGCCCCATCACCTGCATTTCTTCTCTGTGTGAGCAGAAAATCTAGGGACAATTATGTTTCGAGAATAGCACTGCATTCCTAAAGTCATATGGAATCAGGGACCCTAGCCCCAACTGAAAATACGGAGGGAGTCAGAGGGTGGAGGCGAGGAAAGGTGTTAATTCATGCCAATTTCAGCCCAAAGCCAGCAAAGCAGTGAGATAAAGTAGAGGGTTTATCCCTAAGTCATACACTCTTCCCTCAGGCTTTAAATTGTGATGGGACATAGATAACCCTTGAGAATGATTTATGGGGACCTTACCCAGGTCCCCATCTGTTTGCACCATGAGCCACTAATGCAAACATTTCCCAAAGCAAGTGAGGGAAGCTCTGTCTTGGGAGTCATTAACAAGGGACTGGGCAAAGCATTAGAAAATCTACAGCAGGGAACAATAAAGAATGACTCCCCAGGGAACCAACTCACGTTGACCTAATATTTAAGATTGATAGTTGACAATGTTGAAACATTAATAGTAAATAAAATGCACTGAGAGGTCTTTGTTAAGCAAAGACCTTGCGTTAATGACAGTTGCCAAATAGGTATCTGATGAGGCGAGGGGTGAGCAAAGAAAGAAAGAACGCTCTCTCGAAAGACAGGAAGGCATAGCTGGCCTTCTCAGGGTGTTGGAAAAGTAGATGAAATAGTAAAGGTTATACCGTTAGTAAAGATGAAATAGTAAAGGTTATACAGTTCAGGCCTTCTGGAGCTTAAGTCTCTTTCAGATACTGCAGAGCACTGGCTCTTCAAAATGAGCCTCTAATGATTAACTGGTAACCCCTCCACAGAGGAGACACCTCTCCTCCCTGGTAGAGAGAAAATGGACCAAAATGATGCTTGGGAAAACTGAAATCGTTCGGCAAACTGGGAGACTACAGAGCAGGAAAGACTGGGCTGTCACTTTGTTGGCCATCAGTAACTACTAAGCTCAGCCCAGTCATTTGAACTTCTGTGAATTCCTGGATCTTTGATCAGCATCATCTGCATTTAAGGAGCTTATAACTTAGTTGAAGGAACAGGATTATGCTATCAGAAATTTATAAGGCCTTGTTTAAATACCAAAGAGACACTGTTAACAAGGACAATGGAGTATCGCAGATGGTGGGGGTGATCGTGGGTGGTGTCACGAGAGAGGATGTGAGAGACAGAGAACTACGTTGGGCACCACCATGGGCTGAACAACGTCCCCCAAATTTATATGTGGAAGCATTAGGCCGCAATGTGACTGTATTCGGACACGGGGCCTTCACGGAAGTCACTAAGGCTAAAGAAAGCCATCAGGGTGGAGCCTTGGTTCAATAGGATTAATCGTCTTACAAAGAGAGACACTCCAGAGAAATTGTCCTCTCTCTGCCACTCTGTGAGGACACGGTGAGACGGTAGCCGTGTGCAAACCAGAAAGAGTGCTCTCCCTAGAAACCAGTCCTTACAGACCTTGATCTGGGACTTCCAGCCTCCAGAACTGTGAACAACGCATTTCTGTTAAGTTGAAGCCACACAGCTCATGGTATTTGATATGGCAACCCAACCAAACCACGACAGGAACTGAGGGCAGCCCGCAGAGGTAAAGGGAATGATACTGTGTCAGGAGCAGACAAACTAGGTCCAGCCTGCTACCTCTTCTGGTCTAGCCTACGAACGAAGAACATTCTGGGATATATGAAAATCATATGGAATTCACATTTCAACGCCCACGAATAAAGTTTTATTGGAACACAAGCACACTGACGCCATTATGTGCTATGGCTTCTTTAACACTATTACGAAAGCTGGGCTGTGGTGACAGAGACCAGATGGCCTGAAAAACCTAAACTACTTACTAGCTGGCCCTTTCCAGGAAAAACTTGCCAACCATGGTCTAGATTGGTGCTTCTTAAACTTTACTGTATACATGTGTCACCCGGGAATCTTGTTAGAACGCAGATTCTGATTCAATGTATCTGGTTGGGGCTTGAGTGTGTCCACTCCCATAAGCTCCAGGTGATGCTACTGTATGTGGACTACAACTTCGTTAGGAAGGTTCAAAAATCCATTTTATCTAAGACCCTGGTCTTCATTTACAGGGACATCTTCCTTAATGACCTGGTTGATCGGGTAATCAGTCCCCACTACCAACAGAATTACCTTAGAATTCATCTTAAAATTTAAAACCTAGTTCTGAACAGGGAATGGGGAGGACCAAAACAGAAAGGGAATCTCGGGTTTACATGTATGCTATTGAAAGTCACCGTAACAAGGAAAATATGTCAAAACTGACCATTTGCAGCTTATGTTAATGTAATAATGTCTTTTTCATTTTTATGTTTTTCCTCTTGATAATTATTTTTTTCATTATGTGTACAATGGCTCTGCTTTCTATGTTATATGCAAATCTCTTTTTTGAAGATGTGAAAAGAGGCCTATTCTCTCTCTCTCTCTCCCTCTTTTTAAAGCTTTTAGAGTAAAACATCTAAAAGTAAATATTGAGATTTAAACTGATGAGAAACAGATTGGGTATTGCCTGTCAACGCCCCAAAGGCCACAAAATAAATGGTAAGGTAACAGCAGCCTCAGCTCATTAAAATGCAGCCTGTATTCACTGAGATTTCATATGCATGTCTTCCCTCCACTGTCTCCTTAACAGATGTCTTCGAATCAGATCTACAGGGCCAGAGAAATGAAGTGCAAATACCACCCCCGGAGCCACCGAGACCCAAGCTGCGGGCGCCCCAGCCTGTGAACCACACATGTGCAAGTGCATGGGTGTAAATTCATCAGGCAGAAGCCCAACATGTCATCTGAATCAAAAGTAAAACCTGGCATTTTAGGGACTTCACTCTAACAACTTTCTGATGTTTTAGCATAGAGTGCCTATTTAGGCCTCATATAAAACTTGCTATGCTATTTTGTAAAATATATAAACAAAGATAGTGCGCATTTCTACGTTGTCCTAAGTGTCAACGTTATGAATAATTAAGCTTTATTTTTTGTGGGTTTTGTTGATTTCTACACTTTTGATTGCTAAATGCAGCACAAACTGCATGAGTGTTGTAAGTTACACAATTACCTTTGGCCTGTACATACATTACCCATATCCTGTATTGAAAAGGGTATGGAATGAGAAAAAGGACTAAGGGGTGATGAGTTATTTCACTTCAAGCCAAAATAGAGGTTGGGCTATAATCAAGAGGAAGGATAATATTGCTACCTGCTATGGAATCCTTAGTACGTACTATGGTACATAGCATATTAAGGTGAGATAACATACATAAGGCATTTAGTATATCAAAAGGAAGCACGCAATAAATATATTCTCTTTTAAGCATCCTTACAAACATAGGGAGGTTTCTCTCTCCCCATTTTATAGATGGTAAAAGTGAAGTATAGAGAGAGACAGTACTTTGGCCAAGGTTGCACAGACGGTAAACTACTTAGCAAGGGCTGGGAGGTCTCTGATCACAAAGCCACTGTCCGCAGCTGCTAGCAATGTTGTCCCAAGACAATGTATCACAAAACACCAGATGGCTAAGAAACAGCATTCAAAGTTTTAAAACTTCCCAACCCCACTCAGTTGAAAGGCAAAACCCCTTGGGATGATCTATTTTGTAAAATGGCATTGGTTTGCAATGTCTGCTTCTGGAGCTAAGATGGAGTCGCCTGTGGCAAACCATAACTCCTGCCAAGACAAACTAGAAAAGCTGGAAAAAATACCAAAAAAAAAAAAAAAAAAAAAAAAAAAAAATCTTTTTAAAAGTACCAGATTTTTGCTAAATCCATGAGAACTAAAGGGGTCAAGATTTCAGAGAGAGGAACACTTCAATAAAAGTGAGCCGATATTCTATAGAAACTTTTTCCTTGGGGGCATTTGCCAATTCTCAGTGAAGAGAAAAAAACCTAAGAATCCAAGATTTGCCTGGGTACAGGCCTACAGGCAGGAAGAGAGAAATCAGTAGGTTTTTTTGTGGTCTTGCAGAGACAAAAATGGAGACTTGAACAATCAGGACGCTTCTGAGAAGAGGGAAAGAAAACGGAAACAATGTCAGTTTTCTCCCCAAGACGCGTGCCTGATTCTGAAGTTATATGGGAGGATAAAGAGGTAATTACAAAGCCTCTATGGGGAGAATGGAGTTTCCTGACAGTCCTTGGCTGCTGAGGAGACAAAGATTAGAGTGTGAGACCGATTAAAGGGGCGGGGGAAGCAGGGGCAGTGATCACATCAGGCTCTTTGTTGAAAGCCTTGGAGGACTATATTCTAGGAACAAAATGAATGAGAGAAACTGCAACCTGGTCTGACTCAACTCAGTCCCTTATTGGGTTAAACTGAGCATCTCCCACTCTATCTTTCTAGCAAAGAAAAGAGTAAACCTCTGGCGAGAAAGATAACAGAGGCTGAATAAACTATTTTTTCATATATATACAGTATTTAGCATTCAACCAAGAGTGTCTAAAGAAGACAAGATACAGGACAATATTTAAAAAAAAAAAAAAACAATAGAAATAGACCCACAGTGAGCAGATATTTTAATTAAAAGTTCAAGAAAATACAGAGCAACCTGGAGAAAACAGATGCAAAGAATGGGTAATTTCATCAGAGAACTGGAATTATTTAAAAGAACCCAATGAAGCTGCTGGAACTGTAAAACATGATAACTAATATTAAGAACCTAATGGGTAAGTTTATCAGCCAATTAGACACTGCATAAAACAACATTAATAGAATGGAGAAGTCAACAGAAAAGCTCAGCATTTTTTTAAATAAAAAATAGAGAAAAAATGAAGAGATGGTGGGTTACGGTATAAATATGTAACATCAGGTAGTTGGGATACTATTGAGAGAGAAAATGAGGTGAAAGCAGTCTCTGAAGACAATGTCTAAAGGTTTTCCAAACTGATTAAAGATACAAACTCTCAGACTGAAAAAATCTCCGTGAACTTCAAGCAAGATAGTACCAACACACACGCACTCTCTCTCTCTCACTGCCCCACAAAATTAATCAAATTGCTGAAAGCCAAAACCAGGAAAAACATTAAAAACAGAGAAAACCGATTTTTTTTCAATAAACTTATAACTGACTTCTCAACAGAAATGATGGAAGCCAAAGAAACTAGCAGGCTACCTAGAATTCTACATCCCACAAAAATATCTTTCAAAAGTAAAGATGAAATAAGCACATTTTCCAATAAACAAAAGCTGAGAGCCCTCTCCTCTGGCTGGCAGCATGGAGACCGCACGATGCCCGGAGTCACTGTAAGCAGCAGGAGTTGGTCAGAGCTCCCGCAGCCTTCCTGGACAAGTCTGGGAAGCTGCAAGCCCCAGGATGGGCCGATGCTGTCAAGCTGGCCAAGCACAGAGAGAGTGTTCCCCACAATGAGCACTGGTTCTCTACAAGAGCTGCTTCCTCAGCGCAACACCTGTACCTCCGGGTCAGCACCAGGGTAGGCTCCGTGACCAAGGCCTAGGGGGAAATCAGAGAAATGATGTCTTGCCCAGCCACGTCAGCAGAGGCTCCAAGAGCGTGGCCTGAAGGGTCCCCCGAGCCTGTATTGGCAATTAATGTCTTATGTGCTTTAAAACATATTTAGAATTAAAACTCATAACGAAAATCAGAAAAGGAAAGGATCAGTACAATGAGAGTATTCAAAGATGCTACCATTAGCGATAGTAATAATTTGATTTTAAAATCAAACTGTAATACAAATCAAAACACAAAAACTGATAATAAATCAAAGGCACATGTCGATGTCTGTAGGGTATCCACTAACAAAACAGTAAATGAATATATAACTAACAAGTTAATAGAGTGAAAAAAATGGAATAGTTATAAAATGATTAATTTTACAGAGGCATGAAAGGAGAGAAAGGGGAATATTGAAATCACTGGGATCAATAGGGGAAAAAAATGATACATATAAAGCCAGGGATGTCAATAATTAAGTTCCATTGGATAAAATATTCCAATTAAAAGATTAAGATTACCAGACTGGTTAAGCATCAAGGACAAAGAAATCTGGGAATGTTAAGGATGCAAAAAGACATACCATGCAGATATCACCAGAATAAGCCAGTAGGACTATAATAACACGAGCACTTTCAGATTTCTTTTTGAATAGATCCTAGGAAAGTAAACCCATTCTAGAAAAGAAAATTGAACTTCCTATCTCCTTGTGGGTTTAAATTGTTCTTATGTTTTGTGTAATTAGTCCTCTGGATTGAAAAGCAAAACAAAAAAAAGTGAGGCAAGCAGAGATCCTGATTTTCTTGGAGGAAGATGGTTGAGCTTTCCAAGCTGGGAGAACAGCTCCCAAGTGTCTGCTGCTCCCAGGTTGCCGGGCTAGCACCTGACATTCACAGGACCTCAGAGGAAAAGTAGAGAATCGGAACCACCACATATCATGACCATAGTCTGAAAAACCTGCAAAGCTTTTTTTTTTAAACTTCATTTCCAGAAGTCAAACATCCTGAGTCATTTCCTCAGGTTTGGTTTATATTTTAATCGAATACATGTACCTACCTCTCCTTCCTTCCTTCTCTTCCTTTCAAACCCTTCCTCCGCAATCAGCAAATTATTCTATCTCCTCAACCTCTTTCTCAACATGCCCCTCCACTTCATGGCCTTAACGGAACCCCAGCTGTGTGTGCTCATGCCTGAGACTGCGTACAGTAATGGCGACTCTGCCAATGGCATCACCGCCTTGTTCCTCTCTTCTCTTACAGAAGCACGGGTTTGGCAGAAACCAAATCCTGGGTGTATGTACTCTCTTCTGTACCTTCCGTCAATCACACCTGAGTAGCTAAACATTTCTAAAGAAACTCACACACACTGTCTGGTAACACTACTCTGCTGTGGCAGCCTTAGTTTTTCAGTCATTATGATAAAGTATTATGTCTTGTCCTCTTCCCCCCATTAAACTTTCCCCATATGTGCCTTCTCTCTCATAGCTCTCTCACACTTCAGTGAGAAAAAAAGAAATCATGCAATGTGAATTTCTCTGTCTTCTCACAAACAAAACTCAATCTACCTGCAAAGACATCTCTCTTCCCCTCTCTTCTCCTCTCTTCTTGCTTCAATGGAGAAAATGATCCCTGCTTCTAAGACCATTCTCTCTCTATACAGTCTGGACCCAACTTTTCCCCTCAAGGGCCTGGAGTGATTTTCCTCCTCTTTCGTTTATCAGCGCTTGTTAACCATTCTTACCAAAATTTTAAATCACTCTGATTTTCCTAAAACAAGTATTTTGTTTTTACAGTGAACCTCTATAGCTCTGGTTACATTTTTCTGCTCCCCTCTCAAGAGCTGTCTACTTAGTATCTTCTCCCAAATGTTCACCAACTCTACTACCCCAAGGTCCTCTGATTAAGAGAATCAAGATATTGTATTGCCAGATCTAATGAATGTTAATTTCCTACTCAAATTTTCAGAAGTATTTGTGCATTTCACCACTCCTTCATTTGTGAAATAATTTCATCCTTGGTTGTTTTTTTTGTTTTTTGTTTTGTTTTGTTTTGTTTTTAAGAGAGAGAGAGTACACCAGCACAAGCTGGGGGGGGAGGGGTAGAGGGGGAGGGAGGGAGAGAGAGAGAGAGAGAGACAATCTTAAGCAGGCTCCACGCTCAGCATGGAGCCTGACGCTGGGGTTGATCTCAAGACCCCGAGACCATGACGTGAGCCAAAATCAAGAGTCACTTAACTGACTGAGCCAACCAGACGGTCCCTTCCTTTGATTTAAATACCAATATTTTCTCTGCTTTTCATCCTATGTCACCGGCTATTCCACCTTCCCTTAACTTCTGATCACTAGTTTTCCCCAGAGCATGGTCTTAGGACACTTCTTTTCTCTGGGCATATCCTGTCTACTGTCAAATTTACATCACCTTTAGACAGTCCTCTGAGCTCCAGATAAATATCGTCACCTAAATGTCTTGGAGGAACACTAAGCACCCCATCCTCCACTAACCTATTCTTTCCCAGCCATCCCCAAACTAATACACATCAACAATTTAAACCCAGACAATTGCTCATGTAAAAATCCTGTATATTGGGACCCATGGGTGGCTCAATCGGTTAAGCGTCTGCCTTCAGCTCAGGTCATGATCCCGGGGTCCTGGGATTGAGCCCTACATTGGGATCCCTGTTCAGCGGGGAGCCTGCTTCTCCCTCTTCTTCTGCCTGGGGCTCCCTGTTTGTGCTCTCTCTCTCGTTCTCTCTGTCAAATAAATAAATAAAATCTTAAAAAAAAAATCCTATATATTCTCAGGTTTCCCTTTTCCCTTAGTCCTCACATGTAATTTTACAGTCATTTCTGTTCAGTCGACCTGAACAGAATATCTACAAATATCTACAAATACCTGTAAATATCTACAAATATTTAAAATGACATCAGTATTTATTAATATCAATAATTATTTAATAAATATTAATAAAGTGATATTATATGTATGTCTATATATCTCCTGCCATTCATTTCTCTGTCTTCATTGACACTCCTACAGTCCTGGTCACCCCTCTCACCAGCACTATTGAAACAGCTTTCTCACTGGTCTCTGCTTGAGCTCATGCCACTATAATCCATTCTCTGCAAACATCTGGAAAAATATTTTTCTTTACCTTTTTAGTTTGAAACAACTGTGGATTTAAGGAGGCTGCAAGAATCGTACACAGAAATTATGGTGTCCCCTTCATCCAGTGGTTATCTTGCATAACTATCGCAATTAGCAAAACCAGGAAATTAACAACTGGACAATGAGTGCATACCATGCTATCCCATTTGACTACATACACAGATTCAAGTTAACAACTACTGCAGGGGAGAAATCTACTGAAAGTTAAAATGATCACACCACTCCCTCTGCTTAAGGCCCTTTAACAATTTCTCATTTTAGTTAAACAAAAATCCAAACTCTTTGCCCTGGCCTACGTGGTCTGCTCCCTGCCCACTTTTCCACCTTAATGCCTCTGGGTCCCTGATGTTCTGTGTTCCTGCTTCACTATCTATTTTCCTTCATTTCGCCAAACAGGATGACCTTGCCCTTAACTCATCCCTTTGTGCATGTTCTTCTCTTCACCTGAAGTACTCTTTCCCTAGCTCACATATTACAAACAGATCACTCTATTAAATATCTAAGCCTATTCTTTGTCAGTACCTGGATTTCCTCTCATGGATCAGACCACAGTTTGCAATTACACATGCATTTGTTTGCATATTGACATCTGTATTTCTCCTCTGCCAGACTATGAATTCCACTGGGAAAATAAAATATAGGTTAACGATCATCTTCCATCCCTATTTCCTAGCATAGAGCACTGAAATATAATATATAGCAGGTGCTGCAGCTAATGAATAACTGAATAAATAAGGTGGGATTTAAAAAAAGAGCTAAAGAAATTAGTAAAATAAGAAAAGGAAATTCATGGTCTAAAAGCATTCTGAGAGCCTTTGATGAAAGGCGCCATGTAAGGTTGGAGAGGTGTTAAGTAGGTCTGAAGTTGCTGGCCTCTGCAATATGGCCCCCCTCCTGTGTGCATATAATTCTAGTTAATACTAATTGGATTTAAATTTGCATCAAGGAGAAAATTTTTGGTTGTTGCATACAGCTCCTGAATATCAGGTCTGCACGGCACAACTCCTCATTTCAACACAAACCCCTCTTTTTACTTTAGAAGTCATGAGGAAGCATCAGTTCTGGTCCAGGGATATAACCTTTTCCCTATCTTTCAAAATGGGGTGTGGTGCCCTTTCTGTCCCTAACACCCAATATTAAATATTTTCCTACTATATAAACTGAATATTAATGATGCCCAACTCCAATGTCTTAAAAATAGTTATGGGAGACATCAAAGGAAAAGAGGAAGATTAATAAAACAGAACTTCCGTGGTTTGAAAACTTTGGAGAATCTCTTGATGAAAGACTAGGAAACTGAATGGAAAGAGCCCTTCACTGACAAGCAGGTGCTTGGTTTCCAGTCCAGGTTCTGTTCCCAGCTAGCTATTTTATCTATCTTAGCTTCAGTTTTCTGGTCATTAAAGGAAAGGAAAAGACCCTTCTAGTTCATACAATGTATAAAGCTATTCTCCACCTAAAGTTGTATTCATAAGTTGTCATGTGAATAGGAAAACAAAAAGAGAAAAAAAATCACTGTTATTATTGTCTGGTTACTGTTTTTTGAACAGGTGATCTCTTTTACATGAAGAAAACTTCCGATTTTCTTTGTCGCTTCACTGTAGCATGAGAGATGCCATTTTTTCCCCTACCTTGTTAAAAGCTCCTGTTATAGAAATTGCCAGATCTATTAGTAAATCTTAATTACCACTCCTTGTGCTGCTTTTAGCCTCTAGTGGGGCAAAATTGCCATGATTTATGCTTTACTAACAATGATATTTTTACATTAGTAAGCAATTAAAAAGCCCAACAGCACTCCTGGGAAATTCAAAAAACTGTAGAAGGACTGCCAGCATTTTGATTTATATCTACTCTAATTGTATTTACAGAAAACTTATAAAGAAGGAATACTGTGTCAAAATGTTTATGGTGCTCACAATAAATGTTTGTAAAAAGCATTCATGCTTATGCTTCACACTTCCTGTAGAAGCATCACATAATGTTATAGAGAATGGGCTCAGACAAGGTCACATCAGGATGGTGATCAGTGTTGGGTCTTAGACTTGCCAACCCAGCAAATTCAGTTGGAAGGGATTTCACTGGAGGGTAAAGCTTCCCTATCCTGTGTGTCCTCTAGCAGGGTGACAGGTGAGCCTGATTTTAACTTGAAGAGGGGAGTTGTGGGGAACTGCATTCCTTTGCATTTATTTTTTTAATATTTTTTTATTATATTATGTTAGTCACCATACAGTACAAAACAGCATGGAGACCTATTAACAAAAATATCCATTGTGAATGAGATAGCTAAAAAGGCAAGTTCTTCTGCAAGCAGTCAGTAGGATGAAGGCCAGGAATTACTGCTTCTCTTCTCCAAGATGCAGACTATTGGAAATCAATCTTTCTAATTCAACAGAAAGATTTACTCCTCACATTTTTGAGGTCTCACCACATAAGATTTATTTTTTTCCATCTTTATATGTTTAGTTTTATTATGTTTTCTGCAATCTCTCTCTTCTCTACATTTACTATCAAAACCTTATTTGTTATGCAGAAAAAAAAGGCTATATGCTATACAAGAATAATTGTAGAGAAATTATATTGGATTAGAATATGAATCCTTTAATTTTAATCTTTTTGAGCTACCCATATTTAACCAAAAGCTGACAGGAATCTAAACTCTATACTTTTCCTAAAGCCACAGAGCCTTCCCCCTGAGTAGCAATGCCAGCATCATCTGGAGCTTGTGTGAACGCAGAATCCCTCCCTATCGCACACTTACTGGATGGGAGTTGGCATTTTAACTAGAGGATTCATGGGCACATTAATGTTTGTGAAACCCTGTAAAGAAGGTTAGCAGAAGATGATGGGAAATCAGTGCATCTATCAGGAAATTTTAAACATGATACCACAACGTCCATAGCTCTAAAAAAAGATGGAAGAAGAGGAAGAGGAAGAGGAAGAGGAGGAGCGGGTGAAGAGAAGGTAGAAGAAGAAAGAGGTGGAAGAAGAAGGAAGAAGAGGGAGGAGAGGGGGACAAAGGGTGGGGAGAGGAAGAGTAGGAGGAGGAGGGGGAGGAGAGAGGTAGCAATGGCTTTTTCAAATTATGACCAAAAAGTCCTCTTTTCTAAATCTGCCCTACTTGAACCAAATCTCTAATACCAAATTTACATTGTTAGCCTTTCTACATTTGAAGCACGCAGAGAGCAGAAAGAACTTCTTTGACCTCAAGTTTCTTGCTTTGATAAAGCATCTTACACATGCCTCCTGCCTAGAAACAGCAATTTGTGGCAGGTGGCTTAACCATAACTCGAAACTTTGCATTTAAATAACTAAGTCTCAGTGTCTACAGGGTGAGACTTTTACAGCATTTCAGAATGAGCTTGGAGGGTCCCACAGATTAAGCAGCAGTCAGTGTCGGTTTGATGCCATTTCACATGAAGATTTCTAGACAAATGGCAGAGCAGCAGTCAAATCTTGTTTCATTTATGCATTTTCCTCTCTCTTTTCTATGATAGGTTGTTCGACACCAATGCCAGTGTTAAACATGGGGAATATTCTCCTGCCTACTTGCTCACCATGTACTCCCACATCAGACAATATTCTGATGGTTTACAAAAGCACATTAATACTAGAGGAACCATGACCCTCATTGACGTTTTTTCCACTTTCTTCTCAAGGACTGCTGCTTCAGGAAAGTTTGAGGTTTATATTTTTTTACTTAAATTATATTTAACTGGCAATTTCCAGTTAAAATCTCTATTAGGAGTTACAGATAATTGCGGAGTATTAGGGTATCTGAGGAAATGCAGTTAACCAAATAAGATCCTCAACAAATGAGGAATAATTCTAGAAAAAGTGAGGTTGGTGGTGAACAAATGGAGAA
Organism: Ursus arctos; assembly: GCF_023065955.2. Lineage (NCBI taxonomy): Eukaryota > Metazoa > Chordata > Mammalia > Carnivora > Ursidae > Ursus > Ursus arctos. The sequence goes on from NW_026622841.1 coordinate 21,605,447, forward strand.
TAAACACAAAACAGCTTCTTTTTCTTTCTTTTTAAAGTCTGTCTTTATGTTTGTCCTCAAATCTATGAAGATACACTGCTGATCAAGAATTAAAGAAATGTCTAGTTGGGATGAGGACAATTGGTCATATGCCCATGCAACCAAACCTTTGCCATTGTCTTTTTTTTTTTCCTCCTAGTTTTGTTGAGATGTAACTGACATACATCCTTATGTAAGTTTAAGGTACACAGCATGATGGTCTGATGGACTTACATATTTTTGAAATGATTACAAGTTTAGTCAGAGCCCATCACCTCATACAGATACAATAAAAAGAGAAAGAAAAATGTTTTTTCCTTGTGGTGAGAACTTTTAGGATTTGCACTTAATAACTTCCATGTATATCACACAGCAGCGTTAGGTACAGTCATCACGTTGTACATCACATCCCTGGTACTCATTTACATTGTAACTGGAAGTTCATGCCTTCTGACCACCTTCATTCAGTTTCCCCTTTCCCCACCCCCTACCTTTGGTAACAATAAATCTGATCTCTTTTTCTATCAGTTTGTTTGTTCAGATTCCACATATAAGTGAGATCATGCAGTATTTGTCTTCCTCTGTCTCACTTATTTCACATAACATAACATCTAATGTCCAACCATGTTGTCACAAATGGCATTTTTATGGCTAAATGATATTCCATTGTGTGTGTGTATAAACTTTCTCCATTCATTTGTCAATGGACACTTAGGTTGCTTCCATATTTGGCTATTGTAAATAATGCTGCTATGAACATGGGGGGTAGCATAGCTATTTGAAACATTTTCATTTCCTATGGACATATTCCCAGAAATGGGACTGCTGGATAATATGGTAATTCTATTTTTAATTTTTTGAGGATCCTCCATACTATTTTCCATAGTGACTATACCAGTTGACAATCCTACCAACAGTGCCCCAAAGTTCCCTTCTCTCCACATCCTCACCAATATCTGGTGTCTCTTACCTTTTTTACATCATCCCATCTTCGTTAGTGATTAAGTGGCATTAGAAAAGATCTCAGGCTCCTAAAAAACTGAGTATCTTAAAGAGGACTTATATTCTGACCAGCCTTGTAATCAGAGTGAATGTTTATGCAATTGTCTGAGAGCCGCTACAGTGAGTATTTCGATGTTTCCTTTAATGTTTATTCTTCTAATTAATTTAGTGCTTTTTATTATTTCAACATGTTTTTCATTACTGTTAATCGCAATATCCCAGGGAGACAGAATGGGCAGACAATATTTTCTTCATTTTATAGATGAAGCACTTCTGGGTACAGAGTACTTTGATGAGAAAACAAGTACCAGAGTTCAGTTTAATAGTATTCTAACATGCTGCTTAATATTTAATACCAACTAGCCTTTCCAACTGCATCTACATTTTACAATGATGGGGTTCCCTTTAGATTTCTTAGTCACTGGCTCTGATGCTACTGATTATTGCCACAGTTTGGCAAAGACTACTAAACTCACTTGATATTTGGAAAATCTAGAGATCGTCATGTATCCAGTCCATCCAGGTATCACTAACGCTCCCAGTCCATAGCATAATATCTGGGAGCACTTTCAATACAGTTATTAATTCCTTTCTATCTAAAGGTTTCTGGGTGAATACATTTAATGCTTTTTCTTAGTTGTACGTTCCAAGTATAAAATTTGAAACTACATCCTGCCTAAAAGAGTTTTTCTTGTTCGCCACAGAGAACAAAAGCATATGTCTCTACTCTTTAAGAGATAGTGAATAATTTACCAAATCAGAACATTCTGTAAAAGACACTGTTTTGCTTTGATGCTCTTGTGTAACTGCCACTGACTTTAATGAGAATTACACACATCTGTCATTGGGCAGAATCAACCCCATTATTTATTAAAGCTGAAACCCACCATTTTCCATAAAGCTTTCCTCTAGTCAATAATTAACAGATATAAGACTCACAGATTTGTGGTGCATACTCTATCTTTCTGAGGAGTAAAACATGGCGGTGAAAGAAAATGAGCCAGGGAGAAATGTTCTTGGCTTGACAGTATTTTTCCTAGTTACCAAAGCCACATTAACTACATTTTCCATCTTTAGTGATTAAAAGGGAAACGGACAGCATCAGTGATTATTTGTTTCATTGCTATCACACAATCTGTTATGGTAAGTAATATGAGTTTATGTGATGAGTTGGTATAAATCAACTGCTTTATGTTTTACAGAATCACCAAGAGGACATAAGAAGGACATGAGGGCCAGATGATTATCTTTGGGAATCAGTAACCCTGAACTCTATCGTTGTTACTCAAATGGCTCATCAGTAGCCCAGTTATATTGGTATATACTGGAACTGGTTGGAAATAGGACCCCACACAGGTTTGCTAAATGAGAAACTCTGACGTGTCCCCTATTGCTGCTTTAACAAGCCCGCCAAGTGATTCTGACGCTCACCAAGGTTCAAGAACCACTGATCTAAATGGTTATCTAAAACCCTGCAAAATAATCATCTGAGAAAAGATGGAAAAGTAGTATTAATAGTCTCACATTTCTTCTTTTTTTGTGTGCTTATGTATCATAAAAGTATATTACTTTGTAATACAAAATATGTTTGCAAATGAAAATTATCCATCCTATTTTTGATTAATTGCACAGACCGTATTTGCTGTTGAAGTATCCTTTTTGGTTTGGAAAAAGAATATTTTGCATGTTTAACTACTTTCTCTTTATGACGTTTAAGCAACGTTTTCTGCCCTTTGGATTCCAATTATTTGTTATACCTTAATTTATTCTGGAATTTTCAATGAAATAAAATATACCCAATAAAACATGCATAACACTTGTACTACTGTTTTCCTAATTTTTCTATTATTATCTACTTCTCCTTTGCTAGCAAGAACTGCTAAAACACTCTTTTTGGGTACAAATATTTCAGTACGAAAAGATCCTGCCCATTTATTTACTATCCCCCCAAGTCTTCTAATACTCCACAAGAGTTGCAGATTGTTTTACAGTACTTTGTAATGGGGATCAGGGGTGGGTAAAGCTATTGGTGCCAGGACACAGCCAGACAGTGCATAAAAATGTCTAATGATGCAATTTATCTGCTAGACTAAAATACATTTCATGGGATGGAGGAAATAACTCTTTTAGTGCTGCATTCTCAGTACATTCTGCATTCAAACCTCCTGAAATTTTCTGTGGCAACATAGTCCACATTGCAGTGATGGATAACTGATTTCCAACAGTGCTGTAAAGTGATTATTAATCCATAAGCATTTGCCTGCTGAGATATTCTATGGTTTTAAAAAAGTTAAGAACCATTTCCACACTGCTGGAGCTATTACAATCTTTTCGAAGCCTTCAGTGTAGGACCTCCTGTCTGTTACCATATTTCTGTATTAATTTAAGCTGATTGCCAAGACTTCCTAGCATTATACGGTCTAGCTCCAGAACCACAGAAGAAACCACACATCGTGTTATGAAGGAGACTGTTACTATGTTCACAAATTCAATGTATCATAGTCACCATGTGGGACCTTCATGTTACAACCCTCAAAGGACAGGATAATGGAAGTATCACATTAAATCACAGATTTTCAGAGGCAAAAAGAACCTTTGACATCACAAAGACCAGTTAATTTAAAAAACATGTGGGGAGAGTGTGCTAGAAAGCCTGATCTTCCAAAAAAGCAATCAAGCAACAAAATCTTAGGAACTTAGGAGGAAAACAGACACAAGTGGCTTGCTCTGCTTGAAGGACGAAGGGGTCAAAAGTCACCCTATTTCTCTCTGCTCCTGGCAGCGATCTGCTTAGTCATCTCCTTAGAATCACTAGTACCTAGCCAAGCTCAGAAAATTCTGGCTTAGTACAGCTTCTTACATCTTACAGATGAGAAAACTGAGACCTGAGGATCTAAATCGCTTGCCCCACCTCAACCTCAAAGATTATTGAAAGCAGAATTTGGCCAATGTATATGTATCTTGACTCTTAGTCCAATGCTTTTTCCACTAAATTGTACAAAAGCAGAAGCTGATCAAGGAATGCTAAATAGGAAAATGATAAGAATAGTAGAGTTCTTCCAGGAGTAGGGTTGGTGTTCAATACAGATTCTGTATCACCCCTCAGGCAAAACAGATCATAATAAAATCTAAAACAAGGTCAGGAGTAGGTATGACCAACCAACAGCAGATGCCTCTCTGCTCCAAACTTAAATGAAACTGACACAAAGATCCACCAAACACCAAGAATAAACAGACCAGGCCGAAGGATCTTGAGAATCATTACCTTTAAATGGAAGTTGTTAAAGAGGGGAAGAGAATGCAGTTTTAAACAGAAAGAATGGGGGGATGGAAACCATATTACAAGAAGACACACGGTTGTGTTTGGTTACTTTCTCTTTTTTTGATTCCTATTTAAGGAAAGTTATCAGCATGAAAAATAGAAGATAAAAGACCCTGGTGTAAAAATATCTGATTCAGGGAGAAAAATGCTGGAAAATAACAACAAAGTAAAACAAATTATCAATATTCCCAGAGAGCTAAGAGAAGAAATTCCTTCCACTGAACAAGAACATAAAACTGCAAAAAGGGAACATTCAGAGAACAAAAAAGAGTTATTGGATATTAAAAATAAATGATAGCAGCAAAGGCTGTAAGACAAAGAGACTTCCTAAAAAGTGATACACAAAGACCAAAGAATAGACAATCGGTGAGAATACATAGGAAGCTGGGACAACAACACTGGAAGTTCAACATCCAAATAAAAGGAATTTCAGAAAGAGAGAACAGAGTGAGAGAGGAACTCATCAGTAAAATAATTCAAGAAAATCTCCCAGAACTGAGGGGGCATAATTTTCTAGGTTAAAAGACCTACCATACAGCTAGGGAAATAGAAGAAAATTACCTACATGTTTATAAAAACAGATCAACTGAGGCAAAAGAGGAATCTACAAGACTCGAATGAAAAAAAAAAAAAACCACATAAAAATGATATGACATTAAAATGGTTTTGGACTACTTGAAGCTAGATAAGAATGTAATGTTTTCAAAGCCTTGATATCCAATCCAGATATCTATTCATAGACAAATTATTAATAATATTTATAAGTAGAATAAAGACATTTCAGACATGCAAAGCTTCACAAAATTTGTCTCCATACACTTTTTCTCAAAAGCTATTGGAGAAAGCATTCTACCAAGCCTAAGTAGTAAGATGAGAAAGGGAGACAAGAATGTGGTGAGTTGAATGGTGACCTCCTTCCAAAACATGTCTACCCCAAACCTGCAAATGTGGCCTTATTTGGAAAAAAGGTCTTTGCCGATATAATTGAGTTAAGGATCCTGAGATGAGGTCATCCTATATCTGGGGTGATCCTTAAATCCAATAACATAAGTCATCATTAAGAGACATGCAGAGAAAGGTAGATCTGGTGGACGTAGGGGAGAAGGACACGTGAGGGAGGATGTAGATGGAAGTTATGTAAAACCAAAGCAAAGCGTGCCTGGAGCCACCAAAAACTGGAAGAAACAAGGGTCCATTATTCCCAGAGCCTTCAGGAGGAGTGTAATCATGCCAATACCTTGATTTGGGACTTCTTGCCTCCAGAACCGTAAGGGAATAAATATCTGTTGTTTTAAGTTATCGAGTCTGTGGTAATTTGTTGTAGCAGCCCAAGGGCACAAATACAAAGGGACACAGGAAATGGTAGTTTCAACACAGGAAAGAGGCAGAGAGAATCATTAGGATGGGAGTGACGGGAGATCCTAGGATGACAACTGTGTAATCAGTCCAGAATGGCTCTGGAAGAAGACTCTTCAAAAAGATGGCATTAATTGGGGTGCCTGAGTGACTCAGTCCGTGAAGCATCCCACTCTTGATTTTGGCGCAGATCATGATCTCAGGGTCATGAGATGGAACCCCACACAGAGTGTGGGGTCAGCTTGTCATTCTCTCTCCCTTTCCCTCTGCCCCTTTCCCTGCTCATTCGCTCTCGTGCTCTAAATAAATAAATAAAATCTTAAAAAAGATGGCATTAATTGATGACTTCCTAGTGTCAATTTTTTAAAAGGTGATTTAGACAATTGGCAGATAGTCTGGGTTGAGTTACTGGCAAGTACACAGATAATTCAGCAAATGAAAGGAATGGAAAAGTAAATAAGGCTTACTAAAGGTCATAAGAGGGTAAAGAATGAATACTGATCTAATCAAAACTATGATAAAGCTATATTAGGAGGGTGAAGGATAGAAGTAAGTGTGTGTGGTTGTATGTGTACGCAGGTAGCTCGGTGAGTGTGGTGGGGCAAAAATGAAGTATTTTCATTCCATAAGAATGAATCCCTAAAACTGAAAAATGAATAAATATTGATATGATAGTAAATATCAGAAGGATCATCTACATAATTGAAAACAGTTAATTCTGGGGAACAGCAATATATTTTGTAATAATTTAATAAAATATTTAGTATTCAATAAAATAAATCTAAAATTAAGTAATTTTAACATTATTCATGTTATGTTATTGCACTTTAATTTTACTTAAACATCAATATTACTCATAATATTTTCGGTACTTTAGTCATTTATTCCTCAGCACAATCTTGTCAGGAAGGTACTCATTTTATGGATAAGGACACTGATGATCCATGTTCACAAAATAGTGTCAGAGCCAGATTTGGAAACCAAGAGGCACTTTTAGAGTTCTCATATTAACCTCACCATTTCTTATAAAAGAAAATATTAGAGGGGAACTGGACATACTGCTTAACAAATCATGTAGAACTAGTAGATTTTAAAAGTATGTAAACATAAAATTATGATTTAAAAAATAACCACCGGAGGGGCACCTGGTTGGCTTAGTCAGTTAAGGGTCTGCCTTCAGCTCAGGTCATGATCTCAGGGTCCTAGGATGGAGCCCTGCATAGGGTTCCCTGCTCAGCAGGGAGTCTGCTTCTCCATCTGCCTCTCCCACACCTGCTTGTGCTCTCTCTCTCAAATAAATAAATAAACATGCTTAAAAAAATAATCACTGGAAATACTTGATCAGAAGATAAAAGCTGCTACTCTGCCTTTTCTTTTTTTGTCTTTCTTTCTTTCTTTCTTTCTTTCTTTCTTTCTTTCTTTCTTTCTTTCTTTTTTTGGTGTTGACTCAGAATAGTCTAGGAGTGGAAATGGGTAGTTTCCCATGGGAAGGGATGAACATTTCCCTGGTCAGATAAAAACTTTGACCCACTCTCTGTTGTTCCAGGTATCAAATGGTGCAAATTGGAAAACACCACCTCCAGGGCTGCCTGTGACAGGCAGAAGGTGGACAAAGGTGTGAACCCCCAAAAGAAGAGGGAACTTGGGAAGTTTTAGGAAGACAGCCTTGTAGCCACATGTAGCAGACTGGCACACATCCCTAGAATATTTGCATAGATTGAATCAACACCTGTTTAATCCTAAGAAAGTTGAAGAATTTGAAGAAATTAATTTACATGAAAACGAAACAAAATATTTAAACCTCAATAAGTATATTTGCTTTCTTTAGTTGTGCCTGAGTTTACTTAAGAAAATTATCTCCATTCTATACGGAATGAGTAAATGAAGTATTCAAAGACATCCTCATTAAAGGTAATAGATTTTTAATTTAACCTCTAAAATGATATATTGTGATAGAAATTTTTGAAAGGGGCATAAATTGCTCTCAGTAATTTTAACAAGATTTTTCTATTTGATCTACTCAAAACAGGTAAATGAAAAGGCAATCTAGGGTCTAGAAATGAGAATTTAAAAAATATATATATATATATATTTAGGGGTAAATACAAATCCTGGATACCATAATGAATTGGCTAATTTGGCTAACAATGCCAAAACCCAAATAAAATTAAATTATGTGAGTTTCAAAAACTACAGACTCTTTAGATTGATGACTGCCAAAATGAAAATTTAGCAAAAACACTCCACTCATAGAGATCCTTCTTGTATTTCTAATAATTGGGATAGTTAATACTTAATGACTATTTATCAAAAACAAGGCTCTAAATTTTAGACTTTGGAGCAACCAAATTACTCTAAAAATATGTTGATTCATTCCCCTTGCACAATAAGCTTATGACATTGGTACTACTTTTTTTTTTTTAAGATTTTTTATTTATTTGACAGAGACAGCCAGTGAGAGAGGGAACACAGCAGGGGGAGTGGGAGAGGAAGAAGCAGGCTCCTAGCAGAGGAGCCTGATGTGGGGCTCGATCCCAGAACGTTGGGATCACACCCTGAGCCAAAGGCAGACGCTCAATGATAGCGCCACCCAGTCGCCCCTGACATTGGTACTATTAATGTCATCATTCTTTTATAGAAAGTGGCATGGAGAGGTCAACTGGGACTATCAACTCGAGTTGACAGCTCCAAACCCAGGGTCTCAACACTGCATTCTTGAGGAGTAGGTTTGCTTGTTAATGTAAGAAGTTGGACCTCATAAGATCTTCTTCACTGAAGGAAATGCATGACCAAGGGACATATGCTGGTCGTTCACAGCTATACTACTTGTCTAACTTTAATAGCTTCAAGAAACATTAAAAGAATCCTCATTTTAAGCCAATGAATTATTATAATAGATCAATAACTGAAGTATTCACATGTTCATTTCTATTTAATAAATTAGTCAGTGGTTGTTTTCTGGGTTTTACTTTGTTCTGTTTTGTTTTCTAGAATATTAGTCTGTTGTAGGGTTACATAGGGGATGGTAGAACAGAAATCTAACCCAGGTTAGATTTAGGCCAACCTGTGTCCAAATCTCAGTTCTTACATTCACAATGGGACTTGGAGCAAATTTCTTGACTGCTGAGTCTTAGGGTTAATAATAAACTTGAATGTGCTGTGAAGAGATCTATGTAGAATGAGTAGCAGAGAGTTCATCCTCCATTTATGTTAGCATCCTTTATGACTGGCAGGGTCTATTAAAAGTGTATGGTTTGCTACCAATCAAGAGACAGCACGTTAGAGAGACATAGGTCTTCAGAGATTTATTTTAGCATGGAAGGTCTTCATTTTCTTCATTGATTTTCTTCATATTCTAGCCATGTTGATACAGAAAAGATCAAATTTAACAGAAAATGCTGTCTGCATTTGTCTGCAAATTACACTTGAATGGATTAGCTAACAACCATAATTTTGGAATTAGAGTGTGAAGAAGAGGGGCCACTTGAAATAAAACTCACTTAGAATGAGAAGGAGGAGGGGCAGAGAGGAGGCAGGGAGACTGGTGCACAGTAACAATTTTACAGATGTCCTAGTAGGTTCATTGCCCAGAGACATCCCCAAAACGATGCCTAAATAAACTAGAGGCTATAGATGAGCATTTCAAGTTAAGACCAAGGGACTAAGAACAAAATGATCCCGTAGTGCTTAGATTCTCCACAATGATGAAATGGGTTTTGGTGGTAAGTGACTTTTCTAGTACAAGGCAGTAACAGGAAAGTTTGCCTTAGAAACACAGTTTGAAAGGAAAGACCAAATCCATCCTCCTAAGAAAAGATACTCTATATATGTGCTAGCATTTAAAAGATAAGGATTATTGGACCTTTACGATGAGCCAGTTGCTGTGCTAAGCATTGCCCATATTGGTGTATATCATTTAAACCTCACCAACAAGTCTATGAGGTAGTTACTATTATCCCTACCATTTTAAATAAGAAACAAAAGTCAAGTAACTCACTCAAGGGTAACACCTGTTAGATGGCAAAGCTTGAACTTTTTAGTAATCTAACACCAAGACCAACAAGCTTTACTCCCACACCAGCTGGGCTGTATCTCAACTGATGTTGTATTACCTACATTTTCTAGCACAATGCCTTCCTTGCACATAATAAGAGTCCAGTAAGTGCTGAATATGTCTCTTACAGTTAAAGACATTGGCTGTTTCTGTGAAAAGGCATGCACGGGAGGATTACCTCTTTAAATCATGATTAGTCATAAACCCTTCAGCAGGGATTCATTTATCAGATTAACCTAGCAGAAAACATGGATCTGAGAGTCTAGGATAAATGAAAAGGCAAATTTGATACAAGAGAGGAAGAAAGATAATGTTCATAATTGTGGGGCACAATTATAGGATACCAGCTACCCTTTGACATCCGGTCGGGAAGACAGTAATTTAGATGGGATACAGGATGCTAACCCTCCACCTATCCTTCATATTCCTGTAGGGTGTCTGTCCCTTGGCTATAAGGTGCACCACACCCAAGCATATCAGAATCCAACTCTCTCATGATTCTGGAAATGGAGTCCCCCACAATCAAGTCAGTTCATCTCCAGAAGATGAAAATTTAAGATAACATAGAACAGGAAGTGTCAGCCGCCATGACTCCGTACAACTTGGTGGCATATGCCGATCCGCAATGAGGGAGGATGTATGTAATCTGCTGAGGAAACCAGAGAATGAAAATCCTAGAGTCACACAAATGCCTGGTCCTAGTTACTGAAGCCAAGGTGTTGCTGATTCTTCCCATGACTTGGTGTTGCTCAGACTGCCTAGGATATTACTGGCTCATAAGTCTATGATTTTTCTTACACTAGTTAAAATTGGGTTTCAGTCACATACAACTAAAACAGGGAAGCACATTTTCAGAACAGCACGCTTCTACCTTGCTCCCTGTTATTTTTCCCAAGGCACTCATAAATGATACTTTACATGATTCTCATGTTTATACTGTAAGTACTATTTGGCCATCTGACCATATGAATTTAACTTTTACTTGAGCGAAAAATACAATTCTATTGTGAGATTTTTTTTCCCCTTTTTGATATCAGTTAGCCTATATTGAATACTACAGGAAGTGACTTATCCAAAGTCACACAGCTAATTAGAAGTACTCCCAGGACTAGGATGGAAATCTTGCTCATTCAATGCAGTCTCCCCATGACACTACATGATTTGTAACAAATGTGTAAAGGTGAAAGGGAGTAATTAAACTTTTATTCCCTTCTAAATGAATGCTTTTGACTAAGCCAGTATGCTTAAAAGGCGGTGGTATTACGTGACAAATTATACAAATGAAAAACTCGCCGTAACATTTAATGAGTAAAGGCAAAACCATTGCCTTTGGCTCAGACAGCATTTCACATCAGTTTAATTAAACATTCACACAAACATACAAACACATACATATCCCTAAACAATCACAAATCTAAATCTGAGGTTCATTATGCCAACAAGCCAGATGATTTGAAATAAAACTTCAAATGGATTCTGTCAGAAATGAAAAAGAACAAAGGGAAAAGAGACAATGTGGCTACATTTATGGAATATAAAATATGATTTAAGCCCTCAGGTGCTGAAGCTACAAGTACCTTATTTTTAGCCTTGGAACTCACGGAGGAGAGATTCTGATTTTCATTGAGCTCATGCAATAGGTAAGGAAGCTGACTTTAATGAGATTGCTGGCTTGTATCTACCTCTAGAGCTCTGCTTCAGTTGTTTGAGGATTCAAACGCTTCAAGATGGTATCAAAGTCCTTTCCCAAATAATGCATACAGTCGTTATCGGGAAAAGAACTCATATTCTTGGTGAAATTGTGCCAACTGATTTTTGGTGAAGTATAGAAGGCAACAGAAGACAAAGGAGGGTGGAAATGAAGATGATGGGGATGGAAATCCTGACGTCAAGATTCAAGTTGTTGCAATAGTTACAAATCATCCACCTGGCTAGACAAAAATATGTTGTTTTTGGAAATTCAAAACTATTACCTTAAATTAATAAGTATCCTTTGTTATATAAACATTTCCTTAATCCTGATCACCCCCTTTTCCCCTCTTCCCTCTTCTACAATCCCGCAAACACAAAGCTCACAAAGACCAAGTAATCTCTCCAAATGGCAGAAATAGCAAAACCTTTTCTTGGATGGGTGGGAGACAGGAAATGCTGATAAGAACCCCCTTCTCCTTTGGGTAAGTGAAATCTTGTCCCACCTCTGCCCTTACCCCCATAGACAAAAACACTTGGCTCATACCTTCCTGTACCATCAACCCATTTTTTTTTCCTGTTCAAGCATTAAAGTAATTTAATGCCCAGCAATAAATAGCATGTTTTTACCTTGACAGAAAGCAAGAATGATACAGAGGTTTAACAGTTTTATTTATTATCCATCTTGGACACATAATTTTCTGCCACTATTGGAGCTCTGTGTTCATTTTCTTACAAAGAGTTATTTTCATATTAGCTTTACCCTGATGGCACCTACTGAATCTGAGTGTTTTTAGAACACCCTCTATTTTCCATCTGGACATCAGTAGAAAGAAGACCTTAAAAGATCCCCATAAAGTTGCTCAAATATTACCTCTCTCTGGACATGAGGAAAGCAAAATGCAGGTGAGTGAAGTATTTCCTGGGTTTCTACCCAGAATTTCTGTGATTAGACATCAGTCTGTTGTCAATATGAGGATGGGAAGTTGGCACCAGGATCACTAAAATCACCATCAGTTCTTAGAATCTGTCCATATTTTCTAATTCAGATCAAAGAAAGAAAGTCTGAAGAATAACTACTATCAAAGTCATGACTTACTTTCCTCAGACACCATTCAGGGACTGAGAAGAATGTTGAAGATCACATAGTGAAACCCACTAAGCAACAAAATCAAGATAACCAGTTTGGGGGCCCCATCTCACTGTTCCCCATAAAATAGAAAGTCATACCCTTGGCTCTCTGACACAGGAAAGTATCATGAGCGAAGGGAAAAACCAAATGAAACAGGTAGACATCAGAGTCATTTTCCTGGGTCTGCTGCTACCAAGCCGTGTCATCCTGGAGAATTTATTTTGCTTCTCTAGGTTTCTGTTTTTTACCTAGGAAACTCTGTACCTTTACATGACTGACTGTTCAGAACCGAGACGGCGACCCCCTGTTGTTGCAGGCACAGGTGGAATCAGCTTCTGTGAGTTCACGGGGTGACAAAAGCTTCTGCTCACACACCAGAAGGAGCAAAGCCCAGGTCTAGGGACAATGTGGCCTGACGTTAAAATCCATTACTGTCTCAAACCTGAAGCCTTAAACTTGACAGGCTTGAAATCAGCAAATGAAACTTGCAGGAGGCAAAGAGTAAGCGTGGTAAGTTGGTTAATTTGGAATCATGGACTTTTTCCTTTTATCCCTCTGTTAATGAGTCTCACAAGCCTCCAACCTTCTCTACCACCTATGCTGGCCTCCTTCTCTTTCCACTCCCTGGACCTTTTTTAAACAAGTATGGTAATGTTGCATGAATTGTCTTTTTTCCCCCCTCTCATAAGCCTATTAGAATTTAAGGATGGAAAGTCAAAGTGATTTTCTCCTGCTTAAGTTGTTCCTGGGGCTTAAGGCTGGAATGTAGTTGTCAACCTTCCTGAAGGCTCAGTATGATTAATCCTAAAAGACCTTAGAGATACAGGCAAGTTTTCAGCAGCATTATACCAATTGATTTTTAAAAAAATGAAGCTGAGTTCAGGTCACTGCTGAATCTGAGAAGTGAAAGGAGCTTTGCTGGACCCTGCACACTCACCATTTCAAGAGTAACCGATTGGAAGCATTGACACTATGGTCAGAATGACTCCACTGAGGAATAAAACAAAGGCCCTGGAGGAAGACAAGTGACCTTGAGTTAAACAAGGAGAAAGGAGATGTATTATGGGAGATGCCCATGTACTTGTTAAATCTATCATCTACGATGAACTTCAGAGACCAGTGCGGCCAGCCTAAGGTTTAGAATCCTAGAGTTTTAACTAAAGCAGCAGTATTGAAGGCTACTTGGCCCTGCTCTTCCTCTAAATGCTGAGCTGCCTGAGAACCAGGAATGAATGGCTGGGGACTTTAGACAACCACATGCTTGGAACCAGGGTCCAGGACCCACGTGCGCTGAAAGTTCAGATGTGTTCTTTCCACTAAACCATGAGCCCCTAACAATCAGAGCAGAAATCAGCTTCTAAAAAGAACTGAACCATCCAATGGATTAGATTTTCACACAGCAGGTGACTTTGAAAACAACTCAAGTATTTCAAAACGTTGCTTGTTCATCGGTAGAGGGTTTTCCAAAAGAAAAATTTCAAAAATATAGCTTTCGGTTGTGATTTGTAAGCTTTCCTAATGTGGACAGGAATGGCTGGCATCATTTTACTTTGGATGATGGGGCCTGGGGTTCAGGTAAACAATTCATCCAATCAGGAGGGTTCCCTTCCCTTTGTAACAGGTTCCAGCACAGCCACCTCCACCTCTGTGGTCACCTCCTTCCTCAGTCCATCTGTGGCTTGTCAAAGCCCGTCTCCAACTCACAGCTTTATAGTAACCTGTGATGATGGGCTGCAAAACTGAACCTGTCCCCACCCTCCCAAACTGACGCCATTCACACAACTGTTAGTGTCAAGTTACCCAGAGAATCTTCCTTTCTCTTAAAAATAGTGATTCATGCAAATGACAAATTCATTTATCATCAGGTCAACAGGATCCAAAGCCCAGAGTAGAATTCACTGTTGATCTTCTAATTTCCCTGTCTAAATTCATCCACCAAGTTCAGTCCACTGAATCAGCAATATTGAAATTGAATTTCATAAATCTCAAGAGATATCATGTGAGAGAGAGGCCCTGGCAATTTTGGACATCCCAAGAGACACTTTGACATGTTACATGGTAACTGCTTCTACAGGTGAGGGTGGGGGGAAAAATGTATTTTTCCATCGTGTCTTCCCTATTTTCACTAAGCAGTGCTATAAATGAATAGCCGTAGAGTCTGGGTTGTAAGCTATGACATATACAGTCATACTATCTCTATTTTAGGACCAAGAGCTTCCCAACTACTTCTGTTCATCTAGACCCCAAACAAAAGAATGAGTCCATTAGCTCTGTCTGAAATTCTAAATACTATTTGTTCCTTTGGTTTAAGGTTCCACATGGTCCTTAATAATACAAATATGTTAACAGAGATACACAACAGATTAAGTTTCAGATAATTCTTGCTTTTTGAAAGCAAATTGCACCTTATTCATCTTGATATCTCATAGAAACTAGCACAAAGTAGCTGTACAGTCAGTGTTAGTGAAATAAATGGAAGGGATAAGTCTGCTCCAACAACACTGCATAAGTGTCCATCAAATTCACTTTGGTAAGCCAACCAGATCACTGCAAGTAAAGGTGCTAAGAAAAATCACTCCTGAAGGGATTGATGAGTGGTGGGAATTGTGTCCCCTAAAGGAGAAGTCAGGTGAGTGCAGATGGTGGGGCTGAAGGCACCTGGGATAGCATGAGGTCCCAAGACTTGGGACTGTGGGGATAAGCGAATAGGATAGCAGGGAGTTTTGTCCATGAGAGTAAAAAGGATTTCATGATACCTCTGACTTATTTCACCATCCGGTAAATGACTCCTTTTAGGATTAAGGAGTGCACTTGTGATGAGTACTGGGTGATGTATGGGAGTGTTGAATCGCTATATTGTAATTAATAGTATTCTATATGTTAACTAACTGGCATTTAAATAAAACTTGAGAAAAAAAAAAAAAGACCCTCTTTAAAAGACCTCCTGAAAAAGACTATCACACCTTGCTTAAAAATCTCTTACAAAATTTCTTCCAGACAGCATAGTATGAATTCAGGAAATTGTGTGGGTAACAATCTAGTTAATAAAGACTTCGGATACTTTGTGTAACTCTACTCCAGTGCCTGGAGAAGACCCCGCCCTCCCTCACTGCTGCCTCAGGAAGCAATGAGGTCATTCTTCTGCAGTGAAAACGGACTACATTATCGCAGACTTCTTTTCAGTTCTCTGTCCTTCATGTAAGATGGAATTGCAAACATTTCCATATGAGAGAAACAATAATGAAAATTCAAGGTTCAGCAAGGTCGTACAACGTATTCCAAAACCTTCGAGAAAGCCTATTTTTCATTAGTCCTTTCCATGATTAAAAAAAGGCTCTGTAAGTCTCATCTGATTGCAGGGCTTAGAAGTGCCTATGAGACACCGTGTATTCTTGGTCATTATCCTGATATATATTTACCTCAGGTTAACTTCCATCTAGCTCTAATTTCTTCTCCCTCTTGCATGACTTTGGGCTTAGAAATATCTCTCAAGTTCCTGCCATAGCCAGAACTAGGTGCTGCTGAAGTGAGTTTCTTCAGAATAGTGCCTATCGTTGTTTTTGTTTAGATTTACCTAAGTCCATAGCATACAATCCTTCGCAGATGATTTGTTCAGTCTAATCAAAATGCTGAAGCATAAGTGAGAAGCCTCTATAATGGCACACACTCATAGCAAAGGTCTACGTGTGTTCTCTTTTATACACCAAGGAAGGAATGAGGCAGTGACAGCTGGCATTCTATTTTCAGGGTGTGAATGGTTAACAGAGTAGAACCCATGGAACCTGTTGGCCCAGAAAAAGACTTGAGGATTGCCTCCGCACTTGGGAGGTCAGCATTAGGTAGACATTCTTCTTTTTAAGTGTCTTATGGCAGATTCTGTCTATTTGTTACTGTAAGTAGACAGTTCTTTAACTTTTACTGTGTTTGTGACACAAAATTAGATTGGAAGGTTCGAGCCCCTGCCCTCCAGGAGATCAGCATCTAATTCCAGAGACAATAAGTGTGATAAAAGGATCAACAGACGATTCATAGCTTTATATTGTTTTAAAGCTGTCAGGGATTATGATATTTTGTTTTCCACTGGGGAATGTTTATGTCGTGTACTGAGATGTAGCAAACACAAAGGGGCACTTGTACGGGAAATCACTGGGGTTCCTGACTTAAGTATTTGGAAGTCTCCCATTTGCTGAGTGCTTGGAAACCCTTCAAATGACATGTTTTCTATCCTGTAACTCTATAATTTCACTCCTGCTTTTCTGTAGGCATTACTCCAATGTGACCGCCCCGATCGATCCCAGGGTATATTGACTACTTAAAAAAACTTAGATTCCCTTCCTTCATGTTATCAGTGATTTGAAAGTCAGATAGAAGAATTGAGTATACTGAAAAAAAAAATTTGGGTGCTGTCAGGTACATTCTAGGTCCCGTAGGAAATATGTTCACAATTTATAACCCCTTCTTTAAATTCTCTAGAACACAATTCCTGCAGAAGGGGAAGCTACTTGCAGTCCTACTAGAAATCTTCCACTTTTGCACATATTTACAAAAGTCCCCAATAGACCTACTTGCAGCAGACCTAGGGAGCAGTGGCTGGAGAATCATGTCTATTTCTTAAGTGTCAAAGACCATCAGATCCCTGTTTATATTCTGCCTCTTATAGACAACTTTTGATGATCTTTCCAACTTTTTATACATGTCCCTAAATCTTTTTCTGTTTCTGCACAAACATACATTTGACTAGCTGTGACAGAGACAGTGCCATGTAATTATCAACTCCCTTTTCTTTTCCCTCTTGAGTACCTGACTAGGCACTTCTGCAATTACCTGGGGCCACGTGACTGAATCCTATTCAGAGAATGTCAGTAAATGTACTATGTGCCACTTTCAGGCCTTTCCCCAAAAAAGTCCCCTTTGTGATTTCCACCTGCTCCTTCACCCCTCATGTGCCAGTTGGAGGCAGGGGACTAGATGGAGGCCAGTCATATGTTATGCACGGCCATAGGAAGATGCTGGGGAACATTAAGAGACACCCACTGCCTCATATCTGACTATAACACGAGAGATTAAAAACTTTTCCTGTGTTAATTAAACCACCGAGATTTTGCTTGTTACAGCATTTAGCACACCCTGGTTACCACAACAACCTAAGTCAGATGAGCATTCAATCAAAGGCAAAATTTCACCATTTCTGTCAAACCTAACTTTTTCCATAATTATCAAAGTTTACAAGACTTATACTTCTTACTTCCAGTGTAAGTACCAGTCTCCCATTTCCCACTCATTCTTATAAAGTATAAAATAAAGTAAGTATATCTTATATTCAGGTAACCAGATAAACATGGCTCTCTATGCAAAGGTGGTCATGTTGCCTATACTAAACTTGGCAAATAGCAGTATCATTAGGAGAGGACTTAAAAATATTTTTCCAATGATGAACAAAAGTCTAAAGTCAGGGGCGCCTGGGTGGCACAGTGGTTAAGCGTCTGCCTTCGGCTCAGGGCGTGATCCCGGCATTATGAGATCGAGCCCCACATCAGGCTCTTCTGCTATGAGCCTGCTTCTTCCTCTCCCACTCCCCCGGCTTGTATTCCCTCTCTTGCTGGCTATCTCTATCTCTGTCGAATAAATAAATAAAATCTTTTAAAAAAAAAAAAGTCTAAAGTCAGCACATAGTAGGTATCTTCTTGTTGTCAGTTTATAAAAATGGAGGTTGTCAAAAATTAAGTATAAAAAAATCATAAATTACTTGTACTGGTTGTACATATAGTCCTAAAATAAGGAGGGGAGCAGTTAAACAAGCAAACACTTTACTATTAAAATTATATCTTAAAAAAAAAAAAAAAAACCTGGGGTGCCTGGATGGCTCAGCTGGTTGAGCACGCAACTCTTGTTCTCAGCTCAGTTCATGATTTCAGAGTTAAGCCCTGTGTTGGACTCCACACTGGGCATGGAACTTACTAAAACAAAACAGAACAAAACAAAACAAAACAAAAAATAAAACTACCCAAAGTTTAATGTAGGAACATCTATGAGTCTTGAAATACATGTGTAGACTGCAATCATGGGAGAATAAGACAATTGGAAGGACATTATTGTTCCTCTGAGGGTTAGCTCAATCCAACTCTACTACTGTTTAAGTCTCTTGGCTCCTTCCCATGGCAATAGTTGGTTGGGATGGTAATTTTGCATCCGTTTTATTAATGCAATGTTTACACTGCTAAACACATTAACTATTAATAAGACTTCAAATCGTCCATTAAGAAAACCAAAGAAATTAATGAGAAACAAATCCTACCATTAACTTCAACTTTTCTTGAAGGCACAGGATGAGGTTGGCCAATGAAACCGATTTCAGAAACTAATAAGAATTAGCAATTAAATGTTTCCAAGAGCCCCGCAAAATTATCCATTGTGTCTGAAAGACTCACTTGAGATTTATTCAACCTTCATTTTTGTTTTGTTCCATCTTGTCCTTCACTATAATCAACGCTTTTTGAGGAACAATTTTTATGGTCACTATATCATCTCAATTTCCCATATAAAGTCTATGTGGTCAAGTATATCCTGGGCTGTATTCTCTGTGCACCTCTTTTACAACACAGATTATTTCAACTTGTCATGGGATGATTGTTTCATAGTTTATCTACATGCCCGTCTCCTCCACTAGACTGTGAGCTACTCCAAGGATGAGATCTTGCCTTACTCATATGCTCCACAGAGCCTGGCATAGAGTTGGGGTTCAAAAATCTTTGTTGGAAAAAAGAAATCTTTGTTGAATGAATGAGCTTAACTAGGTTAACTATGTTTCTGTATTGATTTATGATTAATATCCCTGTGTATAAAATTATCAAAGCAATATAGCTCATCATTCAGAAACTGCTCTATAGGAACTACTTCTAAAACACTTCCAAAAGCAAGAAGAACCACAGAAAGTAATTTAGATCATGGGCTCAAGCTCAGGTTATCTACCTTTGAAATTCTAGCTCCATCCTTCACTACCTGTGTAATCTTGGGCAAGCTGATTGGCCATCTCCAAGACTCTGTTTTCTTATCTTCAGAATGAGGACAATAATAAAGGCAACTTACAGCAGCTTTTACAAATGTATGTAAAGTGCTTAGCTAAGTGTTTGGCATAGAGAAAGCATTCAGTAAATATCAGACACATTTTCTTTTTATTGTGGAAACTCAGAAGGCTCACTGTATAGTGTGTTCTAATTTGAAACCTGCTCAAGACTAAATGTAGTCTCACTTCAGCCTAAGTTATGGAGAAGAAATGTCATCACTGAATTCTATAAAGCTAATATTGCTTCACAGACAAGATAAATACCAGGATCTCAATCAAGGTCAACAAGTCTTTTGAGAGGTACAGAATGTAGCATCTGTGTGCAAGAGGCAGAAATGAACCAAACCAATGATTCTTAAACTGCTTCTGTGAAGCATCTCCCAAACAAATATCCCCTGAAATAGTCCACTCCCCCAAACAATTAAGAAGGTGAAATGGGTAGGAGAGGCCCCCATAAGGCTAAATGTTCTCTGAAGTTTCCTGAGTTATAAGTTTATGTGAATTTTCATATCATGTCCATGGTTGATCTAACATAAAAATAATGGGCTTATTAGGAAACCCACAGGTGTATTATCCAGGGTATTCTCAGAACTCTCTGCATATCTCTAATTCAGTAGCATGGAACAAGGCTGGGTATAGGCTTTATAAAGCGGGGGAGCTCTATCAAAGGTTTGGAGCTCAGAGACGGACTTGGAGCCAGCCATGTATCTGGCATCTCGAAAGCTGTTTTTTATTGAGTTCAACTATGAGACTACCTGAATCAAATACCAAGGAAAAAAAAATTCAGTAATTATTCTAGTAATGCAATTTACTACAGCACTGAACTAATTTTTATCAAAACCCAGTTCAACGGGCTTGAAGAGGCAAGCATGATTTTATCATTTGTCAAATGAGTATGATCATTGCTGTTGCCTCTGTGTCCCCATGATAATTAAAAGAAATACTGCTCTGTTAAGTACAGGAGGAACTGTATCAATTCAAGTTAGTGATGGGGGGGTTACTGTCCTTATTGAGACCAGTCTCATGGTGGCAGATTCTAGGCAAGACATTTTCTGCATTAACTAAACAAGGAGAGTTAAAGGGACATACACATTCCCCTTTTCAAGAAATACCTTGAACAATGGGGCTGGCGATTTGAAGGGCTAGGCTATTGGCCTAGGCCTGAATAGAGCCACTTCAGGCAAAAGGCCTTCAACAGATGCTCCTTTGTCAGGATGAGGGGCCAAAGCCTCTTTTCAGATCCATTGTGATACCCGAGTCCCTGAGGGCATCTCCACAAAACTTTAGGCATCCCAGTGACATGAGGTGGCTATTATGTCTCTAATGACTGTGAGAGTCAGGAAATAAAGAGCCTTGGGGAGCACAGGCACACTTGCTGCGAAGTGTTCCTTGGCTGAGACACAAGAAAGGGAAATGTACTGACCAAGGGGAACAGGGAGGAAAAAGTCAGCAACAGATGTGTGCTCCTTGGCTGAGAGCTTCCTCTAACAGTTCCCCTCATCTTTAGGAACTCCCTGCCCCACCACCAACTTTTGGGAAATAAACTGTCTCTCAAAGGCAGAAGAATTTCAAGTATTTAGCAATTTCTAGTACTTACTGGGCAGGTGAGGCCAGCATTATTCAAAAGCTTAGTAGAAGGGATCTAAGTGGAGTAACCAAATTGTACACGGGTACCCGGTACTTCCCTTAGTGTTAGCTGAATGCCCTGAGCCAACGGGGGCAGCTGGTCTCCTCGCTCCTAAACAACAGCTGCTTACTGTCGAGTTAATACCCAGGCCAAAGAGAACCTCTTTTCAAAGTCTACGGACTTCTATGTGGTCACCTGAAGTGATTAAGCAACAAAAGATACCAACAAACACACAGGCCTCCTTCGATCACAACTGCCGTCCCCCCAAATCAGCTGTGGCACAGACAGGATTTCTGTTGCTCCAGGAAAGAGCCATTTTACACAGCAAACTGAAGTAGAAGACATGGAATCTCCGTGGGGAGTGAACAGCGAAAACAACAAAACAAGCGGTGCCAACTGCCTACAGAAAGTCTCCGTCTGGTTTCACACTGTCTACGCTTTCAAACTCAAGTTGAAAGTGATGTTTTGTGTTCAAAGTTTTAGAACTGCCAGAACACATCTGAACACCTGCTGGTGCTGGGAAATCTACATTTTCACCTGTTGAATGTGTAAAGTAGGTAATTGCAAATTAAAACTCACCACTTCGTGTCATTTTCCATGCTCAGTCTAGATTTGATGGGCACCGCAGCAATCCTCGGCTCCTAATGAATAGGCTTGCTTAATTCTATCAAACCCAGCTCTTCACACAGAGAGCTGAGTTACACCTCTTCTATTAAAATTTATCTACTGCTGACATCTGAATATCTTTCTTAAGGATACAGGGGACTAAAGCACACACTTTAGATCCTAAGCTCAGAAGTTTGGGTGTTCTGATTCTGTGCCCAGCTACATGGCTTTTGATAAATTACTCTACCTACCGGTACCTTTCATCATTCCATTCAAAAGAAGTGGATATAAAAAAGTGTCTCCCTACCTAGCAGGAATTCAATGAAAGTATACGGAGAACATTCTGTTTGAAGGGAGGAAACTAAGAATCTTAGGGGAATAATCTAATTAAATAAATAGAAAGACTTTACATCTAATAGGCGGATAATACCGTACCATTAAGCAGGCCAAACACATGCACATAAAAAAATACAAAGTTTCAAATCAAATCTTCATCATTTCATAGAAATTAAAGTTAAAAGTGCTAATGAGGTACACTCTAAAAACTGGCCTATTCTGCAGCGAAGCTGTAAAGACTAAACACTAAATGGTGGGAAAGCACACTTCCAAAAGTATTAGAAGGCCAATGTCTCTATGTATGTGGAAATTCCCAGGTTTGCTTATGATTGTGTATTTTCCACCTGGTTTATGCTGAGGGTTTAATGCAGAAAATATCTTTCCTTCTGCTACTTGGATTACATCCTCAGCACTTACTACAGTGCCTGGCACAGGGTATGCAATTGAAAAATACATCCGAGAGGCGCCTGAGTGGCTCAGTTGGTTAAGCGTCTGCCTTTGGCTCAGGTCATGATCCCAGGGTCCTGGGATCGAGCCCTGCATTGGGCTCCCTGCTCCGCAGGAAGCCTGCTTCTCCCTCTCACACTCCCCTTGCTTGAGTTCCCTGTCTCACTGTCAAATAAATAAATAAAATCTTAAAAAAAAAGAAAAAGAAAAACACACCTGAGACCATGTTGCTTATGATTAATGGCTTTGAATTCAAACACCAAGATGTAAATCCTTGAATCAAGGGACACCTGGGTGGCTCAGTCGGTTAGGCCTCAGGGCTTCAGCTCTGGGGTCCCGGGGTCCTGCCCTGCATAGGGCTCTCTGCTCAGCAGGGAGCCTGCTTCTCCCTCTTCCCCTCCCTGCTGCTTGTGCTCTCTCTCTCTCTCAAATAAATGGAATCTTTAAAAATAAATAAATAAATCCTTGAATCAGTACTTAGTTGTGAGACCTTGGACCGGCTGCTTAACAGTGTTAAGCCTCGATCCCCTCATTATTCAAATAGAGATAATCATAGCATCTAAATAAGTTAATATTATAGAGTTCTGAGCACAGTCCCTACTCATAGTAAGTGCTCAATATATGGTAATAAATATTATGCTCATGTCCCTAAACAAAACATCAACCCCTCTACCAGCCTGATCCTTCTCCTAGGCTCCTTATCTCTGGTTTCATTGTTCCTGATCACCCACTCCCAAAATGTGGCCAGTGCAGCAGAAAAGGGTATTAGTTCAGAAAGTCAGCAGAAGAGGCCACTGAGGTTTGCACTGGAAGCTATTCAAGAAGACGGGACTCGCGAGGTCATCGTCAAATACAAGAAAGAATCCCAGAGGCAGGGGATCGAACTCCACTTACCTTGTTCCTGGGTTGTGAGGATTAAATTGAAACAGTAAAGCCTAATACAGCAGCTAGGGCAGAACTGACATTCAGTAAATGTGGCTACTATTTTAAGTATATTTGTGATTATGATCACTCTATGGGGAGAGTGCAAAAGAAGGGGATGACAGCCATAGCATTAGACCAGCCTCAGCTGGGCTTCTTGGAAGTTGTGGATCTACCACCATGGGAGAAGAAAAGGAAGCCCAGGGCCTTCCAGAGCTTCAGAGATTGCCAGAAATAGCCAAGAGAGACAGAAGTAAAGAGGCTGTTTCTATAATTCATTCATTCATTCATTCAATAAATATTTTCAGTGCTTACTGTGTGTCAGTAACTGTTCCGGCACTTGGGAGAGAGCAAGTAACGAAAACAGACATGATTCCGATGATAAGAGAGCTTACATATTAGTAGTGGGGAAATAAGGCAATAAATAATAAAAAATAATAACTTAAAAAGTATGGTATGCTAGGTGGCTTCAGTCCTATGAAGAAAAACCAAGGAAAGGGAATTGAGATGTGGAGGAGGATTATAAATTTAGAAAGGTAGGTCCAACACAGCTTCATGAAGAAAGTGACATTTGAGCAAAGATTTGAAAGTGGTGAGAAGCACATGTTGCCATATCAGGGAAGGAGTATAACAAGCAAAAGGAAAGCAAATAAAAAATCCTGGGGTTGAAATTAGGCCCGTGTGTCAGAAGCGTGTCATTGTGTCAGGAGTGGAGTGTTCTGGGGTGAGAATTATAGAAGATGGGCTTAGTAGTAAAGTGGGAGGACAAACTGTGCAGCATCTTTAGGACACTGGAAGGACTGTGGTAGTTACTGATTGAGATGGGAGGCTATTAGAGGGTTTTGAACAGGGAAATGATAGGACTTCACTTACAGAAAAACAGGGTAACTCCAGTTGCTCTTTTGAGTATAGCGTAGTGGGCCCAAAACAGTAGTGAACAGACAAGTTAGGAGGTCACTGCCACCATTCTTATAAGAGATGATGGTGGCACTGGCTAGGGTACTACAAGTACTGAAAATTATTCTATGTATAACTTGAAAGTACAGCCAGTAAGATGTGTTGACAGATATGGGGTGTGGAATAAAAGAGAGGAGTCAAGAATGATACCAAAGTTTTGGCCTGAGCATCTGAAAGGGTAAAATTTCCACTCACACAGAGAAGACTGCAGGAGGAGCAGGTTGAGAAGGGAAGGAGATCAGGTGTTCAGTTTTGAGCAACTTAAGACTGATGTGTCAATTAGACATTCAAGTGGGCAGGTGGGGGAAAGAATCTAGAGTTCAGAGAAGAGATCTGAGCTGGAGATAAAAAACAGGCATGTCTTAACAGCATAGTTGAAGTCATAAGATGGGATGAGATCACCAAAAGAGTAATGATGGCTAGAGAAGAGATCTGAGGCTGAATCTTGAGGTATGGCAATGCTAGAGATCAGAAAGATGAAGTGATACCTGCAATAAACTAACAAGTAACCAACGAGGAAGGAGGACAGCCAGAAGAGTGGTTATCATGGAAGGCCAGTGAAGAAAGTGCTCAAAGAAAGGGGGAGTGATGTGCTGGATCAAATGTGTGAAGAGGCTAATCAAGAGGACAACTGAGACTTGAGCACTGGGTTTAGCCATATGTCAATCATTGGAAGCACCAGCAGTTTTGATGCAAAGAATGGGGCAAAACCTGACCGGTTGGCTTGAGAAAAAATAAATAAAAGCAAAAGACAAAGGAGAGGAGTTAGAGATGCTGCTGTTGCTGCTGGTGATGATGATAAAAATTCTTTAAGAAGTTTTGATGCCCAGAGGAGCAGAGAAATGGGGCAACATCTCGAGAGAGAAATGGGATCAAAAGAGGATGATTTTGATTTTAGTAGCATGGGAACATACCAGCAGGCTGAGTGTTGATAAGAGTCATCTAGTAGAAAGGGTAAGTTGATGATATGACGGTGATCATAGCTGTGGGTAGAGGCTAATATAGGGTTTTGCTACTATGAACCCTTTATAAGCACAGGGTAAGAAGAGATTATGACTAATTTATGGGATGCTTCAAGGTTGAGAGAATTAAACCATATTCATTGGTGTGCAAATCACACAGCACAGCAGAAGTTATGTCTTAAGTTCCCTTTTCATTTTTAAGGCTCAAGTAACATAATTATTCTAGCCAAAAGCAATAATAAAAAAGGACAATTAAGTGTTTTTATTTTTTTTTTCAAATTAAGGTTTTTCTTTTTTTTTTTTTTTTAAAGATTTTATTTATTTATTTGACAGAGAGAGACAGCCAGCGAGAGAGGGAACACAAGCAGGGGGAGTGGGAGAGGAAGAAGCAGGCTCTTAGCAGAGGAGCCTGATGTGGGGCTCGATCCCAGAATGCTGGGATCACACCCTGAGCCGAAGGCAGATGCTTAACGACTGCGCCACCCAGGCACCCCAGTGTTTTTATTTTTTAATATTCCCACTTCCCTTTCAGGAGTGAGGGGATTTTAAATAGCACACTAGGCTAACTCTAAAATATTTTAAGTTCCTTTACAGGGAATTAAAACAAAAAACAAACAAACAAGTATGTAACCAGAAACCTATTATAGCAAACATTAATAATACGTAGAGGTAATTTAAAATTTTATGTCAGTCACTTTGACATTAAGGAATAAAGTCAGGACATTTCGCTGAAGCATATTTTCTTTATCTTGAGTGAACTACTATTGTTGTATCCTTAAATTACATGAATCTGGGTCAAGAAGGGACCCATGTTGAGCATAGGAGTGGAGGTAAGGAAGGAACGTGTGTAAGAGAAGATCTCATAGACATTGTCTCCCTGGTGTTTCAAGTTGGTCGCAAGGGATAAAGAGGTTCTGTTCTGATAAGAAGCGTAAGGATTCTGGAAAGAAGAAAACCCAAGCCCTGCAGCCCAAGATTCAATAACATAGAATAGTGTACAGGACATTCCATCTAAGACATGTTGTCCAGGAAGGTCAATGAAATCATACACTTGAAATACACTAGGCAAGTGTCCCTTACTCAATAAAAAGGCTGAAGGTTCATGGGAGAAAGTGGGGTCAGGACATGGCTGGTAGTGGAGATGCCCTTGCAGCAACCAGTGCCATGATGGTGATGGGGGGGTAGTGGGAGGAGTTTAGCTGATGTGCAGTGTGAAGCAGAATAGAACCCTGGGGTTTGCTGTGGAGAGCACTATGGCTTAACTAAGATCTTGACCATCAAGGACATCAAAAATATGTTTCTGTAAATGGTGTACACTTGTCTTTGTCAGTGACTTTACGTAGCATTATCCAAAGGCCGTAGCAGAAGTAAACGGACCAGATTATGGATCTCTCCAAGGTTAACTTTTAGAACAAAGACAGGCCACTTTGGCCTGAATTATTTCTGTTTTCTCCCTCCTTCCCTTCCTCTATCACCCCTCCCTCTCTTTTTCTTTCTTTTTAAATAGTTGAGATTCGGCAGTGGGGTGGGAAATATCTTTAAGAGAATAGCTTTGATTTCCTAGTGATAGTTCCCTGGGGGCTGAATATATAGTATTCAGTTACATGTACAAATAGTTATAGATAAATAGATATAGTGATATATATGTGAATACACATATACATACATATAAATATGATGATATATATATGATATATGATAATAGATTAAATGAGTGTGATTATACTTACCTCTCAGTTGGTGAAACAGGTCACATGAGCTATAATTAACTGAATATTTTCAATAAAGAAGTAGCTTTATTGATACACTCAAAGTGGAAGAGAATATAAGCAGAAATTTCTCTGACCTCGACCATAGAAACTTTTAGATATGTCTCCTAAAACAAGGGAAACAAAAGCAAAAATAAACTTTTGGGACTACATCAAAATAAAAAAAAAAATTTGTATAGCAAAGGAAACCGTCAACAACACAAAAAGGCAGCCTACTGAATGGGAAAAGATAAATGCAAATAATATATCCAAAAAGGGGTGAATATCCAAAATATATCAAGAACCTACATAACTCAACACCAGAAATAGAAACAATCTGATTTAAAAAGGGGCAGAGGACTTGAATAGAATTTTTCCAAAGAGGACATACAGCTGGCTAATAGACACATGAAAAGATGCTCAACATCACTCTTCACCAGGGAAATGCAAATCAAAATCACAGTGAGATATCACCTTACACCTGTCAGAATGGCTAAAATCAAAACGATAAGAAATAACAAGTGTTGGCAAGGATATAGAGAAAAGAAAATTCTGGTGCACTGTTGGTGGGAATGCAAACTAGTGCAGTGACTCAGGAAAACAATGTGGAGGTTCCTCAAATTATTTAAAAATAGAAATATCATATGACTCAATAATTCTGCTACTGGATATTTATCCAAAATTATAAAAACACTAATTCAAAGAGATACACTCATGCCTGTGTTTACTGCACTGTCATTTTCAATAGGTAAGATATGGAAGCAAGCTAAGTGTCCATCGATAGACAAATAGATAAGGAAGATATGGTGCATGCGTTTGCGCGCGCACACACACACAGAGGAATATTATACAGCCATAAAAAGAATGAGATCCTGTTATTTTGCTACAAGCATGGATGGACCTAGAGGGTATTATGTTAAGTGAAATAAACTAGAATGAGAAATAAAAATACCATATGATTTCACTCATATGTGGAATCCAAAAAGCAAAACACATGAAAAAACAAACAGCAAAAAGCAGAATCAGGGCTATAAATACAGAGAACAAAATCATGGTTGCCAGGGTTAGGGGGAAAGGGGAAAAAAAGGTGCAGGGGAGCGGGAGATAACAGACTTCTGGTGACGAACAAGGCAAGAATAAAAGGCACAGTATAGAGAATACAGTCAATGATATTATAATAGTATTGTATGATGACAGACTAGCAACTACTTCTACAGTGAATACAGAGGGATTAAATTACTATTTGTACACCTGAAACTAATGTCACATTTTGTGTCACCGTCACTGTCTTAAGCATAGGTGTAATTCAGTCCTCTTTAGTTGATTGTGTAATGATACATACTTGGAGGATATTATTAATAGATGTTGGTACAGTTATGATTCTGAAATAAAATTCCTATGAAATAGTTCAGAATTAAAGATATAAAAATAATAAACTAAGTTTGGGTATTTAAATATTTGTGTTTTCTTTTACTCTGCTGGTGACTCCCTGTGCCTACCATCTCTAAATTTTGTACAGTAGAAATATTTGATATATTGCAAATTTTAATATATGTCATAAAGGTATTTTCTGTGTACTGCTACATCAAATAACACTGGATAACAAATTCCAAAATAGGAGTGACTGCAGTATCTTCGTTTCCTGTCGCTTTATGAGACACTGCTCTAGGTGAGACGCCTCTCCTTTGTGTTTTCTCTAAAACTATTCTATTGCATTACATTCCAGTCTTTCCTCTTCTGCCTTTCTTCTGGTACCTCATTTTTAAATCAAAAATTTCATTGATGAATTTTTTAAAAGCACACTTCATAATTACAAATGATTTCAACTACAAAAGTGAAGAGCTTTTGTGACAAAGAGAACCAGAAATGAAAAGCTAGTACAAAAAGCCCTCCGTCTGTTGCATTTCCATAAAGTGCAGTATAATAGGGATTCTATTCACTTCAATACAAATCAGTGAGGAGATCCTGTTTAAAAAAAAAAAAAAAGAATAAGAAGAAGTCTGAAAAATGAAAATGTCAGATAAATTCTCTTTAGGAATAGTACTCTTGGGAACTAGTTTTGTACATCAGAAAGACCTCAGACTCAGTATTAGGAAACAGTGGATTCTGTCTCCAGATGCATGATTTAAGGCTGGTCACTTATACCCTGAAGCAGCTTATCTATAAAATAAGGGGTGACACCAGTTAGTTCTTGAGTCAAGTTAAGGTCTGGAATTCTATGTCATACATATAAATCAAAATACCACCATCAGCTATAAGTAACTTTTCAATATCCTCTACTTCGCTTCAACGTTTATCTCTTCAAACAACAGGTAAGTTCAAAACCATGTCATACACTGGGGCCCTCTAAGGGTTAGATATGAAAGTCTGATTTTTTTTTAAACCTGAGTATCATTAGATAGAGTTAAAACTGTATTGTATATACATTTCACCTCACACATAATTAAGCTGGTACACTAACAAAGTTTTCATGAAAATATCTGGCATTTTGAATATCTTTACTATATCTCAAAAGCGTGCTAGAGCATTTTTATCCCAACAACAGGTTTTCACCTATTGTACATGAAGGCAAGAGGAAATTTGCAATATTCATTAATATATACCTGGGTATCTATTTGAGATGAATGATGAAAGATGCAGTATGATGTATATTTATTACTTAAAACACTAATAAATAATAATAGTAATTAGTATTATAAAATTAATATAGTTTGTTATTAATACTTCCATTAGTATTATGATAAAATAGATTTCCCACTTATTGCTGAAACCTGAGTCTTAGGGATAATTCCTCCAGGAGTATTTAAAGCTTTATTCTTGTATAAATATAATCTTTGAAAATAAACATCAACAATATATTTAAATAAATATAAGCTGGAAATATATTATCAATGGAGAACAAGGAACAAAGTGGCAATTCTCTTACAGACTGTGACAGAAAAGAGCCAGAAGGACAAGCTTACAGAAGGTCAGTACAACTTACACAGACCCTGATTGAAGCTACTAATTTGAATCGTGTCAGGTGATTTTGATGACCGGTCTAGATATAAAAACAAAACCAGAACCTTTAAATAAATAATGAATGATAGCCCAATTGGGGGGCCAGTGGCGTGCGTGTGTGTGTGTGTGTATGGCATGTACAATGAATCTGTGAGCACTGGTGTGCATGGGTACACCTGCCAATTTCCCTCTATCAACAAAACATGTAACTAAGCCCCAAAGAAGAGAGCAGCTAAGCTCTTGTACAACCTGACGCATTGTATCAGCTCAGATTTCAGTATTTCAAATTATTCCCTGGAATTAATTCACTAAATAACCCAGGCAGTCAAAGCACAGACACATTAGGCTCAGCAGAACACATTCTTTAAATGTTAGTGCCGTACAATGAATATTTGATAAGTACATCATTAATAAACCTTGGTGCGACATAACTGATATGCGGCTGTTTTGTGGCAATTCCAAATGATGCAGCACAAGGCATCTGCCTGTCCTTCAATCATGCAGGTTGCTGTTACACCACATGATGGGTGCGATTGGAAAGGCAAAATCTGATCTTCATTAGTGGCTATCCATAAAAGATTTTCATTACAAGACAGATGATTATGGCCTGGCTTTATTAATTAAGCATGCATTTCTGCAGATCAAAGTAATTGAATAAAATGGGCAGTAGCTTTTAAACTACACAAAATATTAATGTTGCAGAAATAGATTCCACCTTTATTCCATGTCTTTAACCCCCTATTATTTTGAGAATGTACAGCAACCCAATTGAAAGTGTTGCTCAATACTGACTGAACTTCACATAGAATATTTTCTCCTAACATCTTGTTTTGTGACTGTCACAATAAACTTATTTATCTTTCCTCTCATTCAATCACCTTAAATTCAGCCTGAACATATTCCCAACCTTGAAAGAGCGTAATCCCAGAATAAGGACAGGTCAACTATAGATGTGCTGGTACTTAGAGAAATGAAGTAACTTGTTGAATCTCAAAAGAGAATCAGTGGCCACTGAATGGGTCACTAGACATGCTTTATTCTCTTGTCATTGAATCACACATAGGAAATGAACTAAGCATTCATGCTCAAACATTTTGAGCCTTTCTTTATTTTGAGGTCAGGAAGTATGCTTGGAATATGACATGTCCACAGAACAGTTCCCTTTCTAGCTCTTTTTTCAGCAAGAAAAATAAGGCTTCTTAGAATATCAGCTTTAAAGCGTTTAAAAAAAAATACACTATGAAAGGAATCCCTAGAATTTTTCTTGTTATGACTTTTTCACATGCATATTATTTTGGAGCAAAAGAACTCTAAAACAGCATCAGTAAATTTTGTAGTGATTTATGGAAAAAAAAAAAAAAAACATTTTCCAGATAGTTTGATACACTGGTCCTCACGAAAAGCACTCAATACAAAGATTGCTTTTAGTGCTCACAAAATCATCCGAGGATAACTTTAACTAAAGGTAAAATGTGTATGTATAATATGTATTGACAGTGATGTGCCTAAGATCAATTCTAGAATACCAGAGAATATAATGGCAACAAGTCAATTTTTTTGTCCCGAATGCTGCTATGTACCATTTTTATTTTGTGATCACTAGAAGAAATAATCACACTGTTAAATTAATTCCACTTCTATTGACTATGGTCACTATACATAGTTCATCAACTTACTATACTAATGTAACAGGAAGCGTGACCCTCACCTTGTCTAAAATACTTTTATTTGTAATGTTATTAGTTTCATTTATTGGTAATGACTTTGATCCTTTATGATTATGCTACTGAGTCTCCAGCATGACTTGCAATTGAAGCCTCAGCAAACATTCAGCTTTGAAGGTGACGTTTTAATTTCATTTTCTAATAATTTTTAAGGGCCCCGACACTAACTCTGACCATAATATTTCCAATCCCCATGAAGAGAAAAAGCATTTCCATAGTTTATTGTCTGCACTCCCATCGTAATGGCAAAGCTGCTGGTATTAGAGTACCATAGCACACAGTCCCTACATGAACTAAAAATACCACTAGACCATTCAAATGATTCATTTTGTATTAGTGCAATTGTTTCCAAGTAGGCTTCATTCTATTTTATTCATCCTAGTCTCTTTCTTGTTGTAGCATTAACCATTAAACTCATACTACGAATGTATGAAGTAATGCTAAAATTCCTTTATTAGGTTATTAAGTCCTGTCATGACTTTTATGCTCATTTTGATTCATTTTTTAAAACTTTAGATTACTAGCACAGATTGAGAGATAATTCTAATGTAATTTCATTTATTCTTTGTTTTGTTTTTCAAATATAAGAACCTCCATCAATGTTTCAATGTATTCCTTCTCTCGACATTTCAGCTGAGCCCTCTCTGTTCACATCATCTGTAACCATCTTGCTCCTGAGCCCCTGGGATTTTACTGAAGACCTACTACTTGAGGAGCTCTTTTTTCTGCCCAAGCCCCAGGCAGATCAGACTGGTCACTAAACAGCTACAAGAGCTGAAGCTCGTTTGCCTCAATGAATAATGGTTTCTGCATATGTAAAGTGAGGTCACTTGACAAGGACTCCAGGGTTCTAAATGATCAGACCTGGCCTGTGGCCTTTGATTTCCTGTGTTAAACCACAAATCCGGGAACAAATCCGGACTTTGAGTGAAACAGTCAGTCAGGGCTCGGTTGGAATCCCAACCTCTCTACTTGGTAGTTCTGTGATCCTGGGCACCTAGTTAACCTCCATGTGCCAATGTTTTCTCAACTGTAAAATGGGGTTATTAGTTCCTGTTCCACAGGATTTGTTGTGAGAATTAAAATTAGCAAACACATTTGAGGTGTTGAGACAGTACATGGCACATGGCAGTCAATGAATGTCAACTAGTTTTGAAAAGATTACAGCACCTTCCATTCCCACCCCCACCTCCATATGTAAGTTAAAATGCTTGACCTCTCCATATGGCGACTTAGATTTTAGTGGAAATAATAAAAAATTCCATCTTGATTTTCTTTTCAACTTAACTTTTTGTTTTCCTGCCCCAGCTTTGCTGGTGCTCTACTAAACGGGAACTCCCTGGGGCCCTGGGGTGGCTCAGTCAGCAAAGCGTCTGATTCTTGATTTCTGCTCAAGTCATGATCTCCAGGTTGTGAGACTGAGCCCAGCATCAGGCTCTGTAGTGGGCACAGAGCCTGTTTAAGATTCTTTCTCTCCCTCCCCCTCTGCCCCTCCACATCCCTTCCCTCACTTAAAAAAAAAAAAGAAAAGAAAAGAAACAAAAAATCAAGAAACAAAAAACAAAACAAAAAGAAACCCCGGAACTTCCTGAGGAGGTGCTGTGTCATCTCAATGTTCTGTGAATCAGTGACAGGTGAGCTGTGCCTCAGTGTGCCAGACAACTAGTATAATTTTCTACATGTGTTGTGTAATGAATCACCATTTTGAGCACTTAGATTCTTATTGCAAAACCTAATACTGGTCACACCGGTGGCCCACATTTGCCCATTCCTGGAGCAGTGACACTGTGCTTCAGATGTAAAAGCACCTGCCTGTTTGCCTGGATCTGGGTAGAGAATTAGGGGCAAAGAAGGAAATGGTGAGGATGATGAATCATTCTACCCCTTCAGTATGAAAGGGGATGCTGCAAACATATTTATGAGTGAGCAACGGGCCAAGAAGAATGGAGAAATTACTCTCAAATATTTAGGGAATAAGAGACTGACAATGGGATAAAAAAATATGCAATGCATATTACAGTTATAATATTTTATTAAAGCTCTGAATATGCCTGAAATTAAAACGCAATAGGATTTTATTTGTATAATATTAATGGGATATATTTCCACCTAAAGCAAATTGTCCAGATAACTGCACTCCATTGTGCTAGATATCAAAACTTTTGAACATTTATCTACTTTGAGGGGTCTTAAGGCATCTGCCACACCTATAGCTGCATCCTTGTAAAAAGAGCGTACCTGCAGCTTCTGCTCAGTGGATTATTAGAATAAACCAGATAACTATATCTCCTTGCTTCCTGTAAACCCAAACTGGGGTGAGAACAGGCAATGGCTTCAGAGTCAGCAAACCATAAGGTAATCAGCAACTTATGACATTGCTGGTTGTGAAAAGATGAACCAGAGAAACAGCATCCTCCTTCTTTGAATTTTATCAGAAAAACCCAGAGAGAAAAAGATAGAGGCAAAAGTTCAAACAGAATGGAGGCTCTGAGGGAAGAGTCTAAAGAGGTGATGGCAGGCCAAAATGATGTAGGATCAGGATCAGAAAGAAACAGAGACAGCACCTGAAAAAAAAAAAGGACCAGAGGCCTCCATAAGAGAGAGATACAGTAGTCAGCCCACGGGCTGGCTCACTTCCTAACCACTTTTACTTGACTTGCAATCTGTAATCTCTAGCCACGTGAGCGCATGTACACACACACAACACCTCCCCACACTTTTCTCTTAGGATGTATTTAGAGACTCTACTACTGGCAACCAAAAGAGCTCAAGTAACACACCAGTTTTACGGAAATGGATTATAAACTATGTCTTCTTATTGAACAGAGCACAGAAAACCTACTGGAACCTTTTCTTGATAGCCCAGGGCCATCATTACTGACAACTACTGCAAGGTGGTGTAACACAGTGATGCTTTCTGGGCTGCTGGGCGTGTAAGGCTCTTTATCTCTTCCCCAAATGGCCTCGGAAATGATGCTTTCTGAATCCCTGGCTTCCTTTCTGTAGTTTTCAATCTCTTCCATTACCATAAATCTGCTTGCTTCTAACAGCTTTCTTCCTAACTTTCTGCTTCTCATCTTCTGGAGGATGGGAAACAAGATAACCAAGCTTGATGGATTTCTGTGTGAAATAAGAATACAGCTCATATACCCTAGGTCACCTCCTCAAAATATGATATCTATATAGAGTAAAATCCTGACAAATGGAAAGAAGGGAGAAGAGACATACATTGGGTCTGGCGCTGTTCTAAGAAGCTGCTCACCAATTCCCTCCCAGGTATTTGATCCCTGCCTCACGATGTTCTCACAGTAAAATCAGAATGATTTGCACATTTATTTCAGTGAAAGATGGTGCTGCCCAAAGCTTTAATAACCGAGGAAATTATGTTAATATATTTATATTTTATTGACTTAAAATGGATTTCAAAAGCAAAATAAATACATTCAGTTCATATTTCTAAAATAAAATCAGATAACCAAATAATTTCCTTGAGCTATTAAAATAATTTTAATTGTTTTGTTGTTGTTGATCCTCTTCAAATTAAACCTGCTTTAATGGGCACATAAGCTATTCTTAATCCTTTAGATAAATATACTGGTGGCAATTTTCTCAGATGGTAAAATTGTGTTAGATGGTTCACTCATTTAAAACATATATTTAGGGGCGCCTGTGTGGCCCAGTCAGTTAAGCATCTGCCTTTGGTTCAGGTCATGATCTCAGGGTCCTGGAATCATCGAGCCTGCATGTGGGGGCTCCCTGCTCAGCAGGGAGTCTGCTTCTCCTTCTCCCGCTGCCCCGCCCCCCTGCTCATGCTCTCTCTCAGCTCTCGCTCTCTCTCTCTCAAATAAATAAAATATTTAAAAAAAACATATTTATTGAGCAACTATTATGTTCCAACAATAAGCTAGGCTCAGGGGATGTACTGGTGAACAAAACAAAGTTCCTGTCTTTATGAGGCTTACATTATACTACAGGCAATCATGATGTAGTCTGGGTAGCTTAGTAAAGCACATCTGGCCAGACTGAGAAGATTTTCCCTGAGGTGACATTGCCTCAAATAATCTCATGTGTCATTCAAAACAGGACACTTTTGAGAATCAAAATGGCATTGTGAATAATTACACAGGGTCATTAGGCATATGGCTGAACCTTCCTGGGAAACCAGACAGAGGGTCACCTCGTCTATAGGTCAATGTCGGGCCCATAGTAGGTGTTCAATAAGCATTTACTAAATAGGTTAAAATGAAAACAGCAATTATTCCTTGACCAACTTGTTCTTCTATCATCCACATAAGCATGTTTAATCAAATCTTAGTTACTTCCTACCTGTCTTACCATAAAAATGATGAAATAACATGGCCATTGGCCAAAAACACTCTTGAAAGATCACTTAGGAAAATTACATGGACTGAAGGCAGCTCTACTCCACCAAAGTCTCTGTCAGAGGCAAGCTTGTTTCTGAAATTGTCCTGTGTGCGGTAAGTTTCTTTTTCCAGCTGTATTTTAACCCTTCAGTTACTGTTGCTTATTTTAGTATGTTACATTTATCGGAGTACAGTCTGACATAAAGCTATAATTTTAATAAAAAGCTTTCTCCCCACTATTCTTCCTTTAAAGCTTTGCCAGCCAGGTGTCATTATTTCATTGCTATTATCCTTTCCTCTAAACTGGAAGCAAATGCTACATACAGTATTATCACTTCTACCTGGGCTTTGTAACTATAACTCAGAATTTACCTATACTAAATCATTAAGGTAACACTGTTTTAAGGACTCTTAAGTTAACATTCATAAATATGTCTCAAAATGTCTACAATCTCCTGAAATTTAATCTTGTTTACAAGTATATACAAGTTTACATGTATACACACACACACACACACACACAAACATGAGTGTATATATATACATATTCCCCTCACCAAAGGAGATTCCATAACTTTTGTCTAATGTTCAAAGGGTTCTGAGATTAAGACTGTCATTCTAGGGAAAGAAACTAGCAAACATTACTTTCTCCATTTTATTTCCCACGAAGCTATTCTCTGAATTCATTTTAACGCATTTGGCAAATTCCTGGGGTCAACTAGGGTTAGGGGTAAGAACATTGAATGGGAAGGCAAATTCACAGGGAGTTATGGCATTCAACATAACCCAGATCTCCACTACGTAAAACTACATATAAGAAGTATGTTAACTCCATTCTGCTGCCACCGTTCTGATCTGAACACTCAAGATCCCATCCGTAAATCTCTATGTCAATGTAGTTTTCTCTTCTTCCCCACTGTAGTACCACCGCCCATCTTCCACCCACCTCGGTCAGTTCTGGGCAGATAAGTCTTAGAAAACCTCACTCCCCAAAGTCTTAACAAGCCTTCAAAGGTTTCCATTTCCCTTGAAAAAAAAGCTCAAAATTCTTAGCCAGTCATTTAAAACTTCCCATAAGCTTATCCAATGTGATTTCCTTTCATGAATATTCTACCCTATATAAAAGTATACTCTTTATCCACCAAAGTACTCTTTTTTTTTTTTTAAAGATTTTATTTATTTATTTGACAGAGATAGAGACAGCCAGCGAGAGAGGGAACACAAGCAGGGGGAGTGGGAGAGGAAGAAGCAGGCTCATAGCGGAGGAGCCTGATGTGGGGCTCGATCCCATAACGCCGGGATCACGCCCTGAGCCGAAGGCAGACGCTTAACCGCTGTGCCACCCAGGCGCCCCCAAACAAAGTATTCTAATTCCAAGTTTCCACTAGCCCATCCTACCAGTCCTCAGACTCAAAGATCCTCCAATCTGAGGAGCTTGCGTCAGCCGCTCTTCAGGGATCCAGACGAATAGAACCGCCTCTGTGAAAGGTGCTCCGATCACCTGTCCTGCACCTCTCAACTTGTGATGTAACTACCTACTGCCCCAGGACCATTACACTTAACACATGCTGCCTTATATTTATATAAATCTTTTTTAAATTTATGCCCAATCTTGTCAACTACGCTGAAGAGTTTTTGAACATCCGAGACCTCTTTGATACCCTCACCGTCTTCAGCACTGGCTATTTGTTGATGATGTTGTTTGATGACAATATCAAAGGGTTTGAGGAGAGACAGTATCACAGACCAAAATGGAAAAATGAAGGTGATCTTTATTATGAACAAGTCATTTTTGCCTTTTTTTTTTTTTTTTAATCTTTAGGCACTGTAAGGTGTCCCTTGTGTCTCTTCCATCTGTGAGAAATATTTTGTTTTCACAGGAGGACTCAAGTCTTTGAGGTCCTTTTAAGAATATGGAGAAAAGAATTGCTTCAAAATTGTTCTGAGGTTATTACTGTGGAAGAGTGTAACTCTCACAGAACTACTCAGACAGAACAGAGGATGGAAACTGGCAAACAGTGCTCCTGAGAATATAACACAAAAATCAATCAATTGAATTCAAATGTCTCTCTGGCCATTATGCTGAATCTAATATAACCCTACAATTTAAAATTGGAGATAAGGTTCTGCTTAACTCACCTCAAAATGAACTGCTAAGGAGATAAGGAATCTCCATGGGTTGGGGAGTCTGCTCTGGCACCTTTTCCACTTAATGATAGCGGTACGGATAAAGGAAGATGATTCCATGGCACCTGTACGTGAATTGTCACAGTAGCATCAATACCAAAAGATAGTGGCAGGAAGGAAAATGCCAGATGAGATTATCAATGACACATGAATACAAATCAGCCATAGAGAAAGCAGAATGAAAGTGTTATACCCACATTATGAAACCTTACAAAAAGTGTTCTTTAGAATTCTCTGCAAAACAAGGAAAGCAGTATTTCAGATACACTTCTGTAGAAGAGCCAATAAAGTATAATGCCAGAACCAATGAAGGATCCAATATGATCTGAAGACGTGGTTGACAGGGTTATTGAAGTCAGAAAAGCAAGGAAGATACAAAGCTTATACCTGACGCAGGTTCGTTTGGCACAGTAGACTTGGAGGATCATATAGGTTGTAGACAAGCAGCACACAGATTCAAACATCCTACAAAATGCTGCCATCTTTCCTTTTTTAAAAAGGTTTATTTATTTATTTGAGAGAGAGAGCGTGCCAAGTGCGAACATGGGGAGGGGCAGAGGGAGAGAGAGAATCTCAAGCAGATCCCCCCACCGCTGGAGCACAGAGCCTGACTCGGGGCTCAATCTCATGACCCACGAGATCATGACCTGAGCCGAAACCAAGAGCTGGACGCTTAACCAGGTGAGCCACCCAGGCGCCTCATCGCCTTTCCTTTTTAATCCGGGTAAAGATGAACGTTGAGGCTGTGAAATTACGGAGTGCTGAGGAGGTTACAGAGGCT
This sequence comes from Ursus arctos, assembly GCF_023065955.2. NCBI lineage: Eukaryota > Metazoa > Chordata > Mammalia > Carnivora > Ursidae > Ursus > Ursus arctos. The sequence goes on from NW_026622841.1 coordinate 21,644,743, forward strand.
ATGCTTCTACATTCTTCCACTGTCGGACACTCAAGAGTTACCTCTTAACCACTACCCTCCCCCAACAGATCTCAAATAGCAGGTTCCCAAATGAGGGGTGAGTTACTAGAAAATCACAGGTCCTGGATAAACACCCCCGAGGCTGCACGGAATCTTAATTCCCAAGCAAATCGTCACTTTGTTTCAGTCTCTTTTTTCCTTTCATTTCCTTGAAATATTTCCCACTCACATATCCAAAATCTCTTCTTGTGTTAGAGAAACTGAACATCTGAACGTATTATTACCTTAAGGAGAGAATACACACAGAGGCACAAGAAGAGAAGTAGCAGATAAACAACATTTAAAATTTGCATTTGAAGAGCACACAATATATGTGAATATATAAAGTGGGTGTATTTATAAAGAATTATGCAGTCGCTTGAGTTTCCTTACACTGTTTTTTCTCAGTATCGGGTCTGCATAATGATGCTCTGAAGAGAGAAGTAAGTAAGTACAGCTGCAGGATGCTTTATGGATAATCTTCCTGGAAAATCGAATATCATCGGTAATACTCCTGCTGTTTCTAAGCTTACATTTTAAATCAGAGTCTGCGGTAACCACTGCATTCACTGGAAATTATTATTATTAGTTGTTGTTATTATTCTTCCGTTGAGTGGAGTGTGCTTCCATGTGTTAGTTATCAGGAACCATAAATTCCCCTGAAAGACATTGTTATTTAGGGATTGAACTAGAACTTATCAGCTTGCTCTTCTGTGGGTTTTGTTGTTATATTATTTTGTTTCCTCTCTGTTTTTTTTTCCTCCCCAGAGATAATGTCCTTATTACAATGTTCAATAGCTCTTGCATTTGTCTCTGCCTTGCATGTCCCATGCCCATTAAACTCATTCAGTGTTTAAAAAAAAAAAAAAAAGCACTGCTTTTGTAAATTAAATTCACAGCCTGCCTATAAAATATCCCCTGCCCTCGCTGAGATACATTATTTTTGAATTATACAATGATGCGCTTGCTGTGTGCTCGCGATTGCTGGATTATTGACGAAAGACACGGCCTGCTCTTGACCATTCTTAAGGGTTGGACGTATTCTAATTTAAAAATATAGGTGGGCAAATCACTCTCAGATCGCTCTGCCACTGAGTCTCACTCACTCTCTAGCTTAAAGGTTTCAATGAGTTTTTGAGATAAGCACAGAGAAAACACTTTGGAGGGAAAAAAAAGATTAAATTTCAAAGCAATTGAACACACAAGAATGTGGTTTAATACTACACTAAGCCAGAGCAGGAGGAAAACTGTCTTTTGACCTTTCCTTCTGCTATAAATGAAGTCAGTTATTCCATATTCAAATGCAAAATAAAATGCCAAACATGTTAAATTTGTACTCTTGAAAAAATTTTTAAAAAAAGGACTGTTTGCTTTTGTCTCGACCTTCTACCTCAGTGCTCGTTAAACCAGTTGAGCAATACTATTGGTCATGTTTGGCAGGCATTTATCGGCTTTGCTATTGTTTGTTTTTAGCACTAAAATGGGTTATGCTAAAAAAAAATTTTTTTTGGTTGACTTTAAGCTTCATGGCATAAAAATCTTCCAATGACTGGGCTATTTCTAATAAAATTAGTATTTTTTTAATTATCATGTCTGCATTTTCAAAGACATATTTTAGTTTATACTCAGAAAATGTGTTAGAGAAAATTAGAAAAAACACTTCATTTTAATGGTGAATTTGTCAGGCCAGTGACTGGATACAGGGCAGGCTGGTTGACTTTCCAGCCCTGGAGCAGGCACCCACTTTCCACAAACCCTTTGGGACTGAGGCCAGGATCTCCCAGCTCCTTGGTCTTCTCTTTGGTTAAATGGGCCACAGACATTCCAGACTCCCCAGCCAGAAACCTGGGTGTCCATCTCCTGAACTCTTTCCTCTTTCTCCCCATCAACCAATCAGCAGCCAGACCCTGTGAATTCTGCTGCCACAAATCCAGGCCCTTCATTCTTCCAGCCTCACTATGTCTGCTGCCCTCATCAGTGACAACTGGAATATTTCTATACTGGTCCCCCTTTCCCCTGCCGCCATCTCTCCCTATTCATACATGTATCTGAATCATCATTTTAGAATGAAAACGTGATGCCTTCACCCTGGTTATGATCCTTAAATATCATCCCTACAGTTACAAATAAAGTCCAAACTCCTTAGTGCAGATTTAAAAATTCTTCACGGACTAGCTTCAGTCTGCATATCCAGCCTAATCTCCCTGTTCCTTTTTCTCTCCGTTCTCCATGCTCTGTAGTCATGCCAAATTATTTGCAGTTCCCCAATCGAGACCTGATTTTTCCTTAGTCCCTTTCTCGTATGCTGTTCTTTCTGCTTAGAACGTTCTCGTTCTTGCCTGTCTGGCAAACTTCTATGCATTCTTCTTGACTCCCCCAGGAAGGTCTTCTCTGAGCAGAGCTATGTAAGACTTCTGTTGTTGGTTGGCAGGAGCCCCAGCATCACAGGCACATCTCTTCTTTAGCTCTTTCACTTTCTTGCAAATATCTCTTGTGCACTTGCTCCCCCTACTAGATTATGAGCCCTCCCAAGCCTGGGAGTATGAGCTTTTCATGAAATAGAGCCTAGAACATAGCAGATCCTCAATTAATATATATTGAATAACTTCATAAGAGCTTGTTAAGGATTGCTTATAAGGATGATTGCTGGGCATACCTCATGAATCTAATCCCAAAAATGTTTTAATTTTTAATGTTCCTAACAACACATCACAAGAGTGAATATTCCAGTATTTATAGTGACTGTTGGTACTAGCTAAATTTGGCTTGTAAATGTGTTTAGTATCATCTATATAGTAGGTTATTATGATGATTAAAATATTAATTATAATTATTACACTACAATTCTGATTTTCCCATTTCTGCTTTAAAAAAAAAAAAAGGCCAAGGAATCCTGGGCCCCATTTTCCTCACAACAAACATTACCCAAAAGTGTATAACAGCTGTTCTCTGTATGTGGGACTGAGCTTCTCAGCTCACCACCTGCTTTCCTCTCACTAACTGCCTGGCCCCTACAGGCCTTTTGCTTTTGGACCCTGATATAGACCAATGTAATGGAGGAACTCTGCACAGTGGGGAAATTATGTGTGTAGAAGTAAGGACTTGTGAATCTTTTACATTCGCTTTGCAATTAGTAAGTTCGTCAGCCTTATTCAAATCTACTGTTTCCGGCCATTAACATCTTAGTCTGAACAAATTTAAAAAATGGATTGGATCAGTATGTTTCAAAGTATTAGAGATATCCATCAAGGGGAGGGAAGGGGGTGGGGAGAGCTATGGAAAGTGAGGAGGCTGTTTTTTATATCCTGGGCCATATCATATTTGGTTGAAAAATGGGCTCTGAGAGTAAATAAAAGTTACAAAACCACCAAATTGGATGGTATCTAAAGGACCTATCAGTTTAAACCCTATTGTTATAATTATGACTTTTAATCATGGCCAAGGTACACTGAAAGTTAAATATTTTGTCTGTCTTTGCTTCATGAACACAATGCCCAGCCTATCTTTCATGAATGACCAATGATTTCTTTGTAGTGTTAGGCACATCATGAAAACTCTACGCCATTCTAACTGTTCTTGACAGATGAGAAATAGGAAAAAGTCTCCTTTTATAACAAAGATTATGAATGTCACTCCAAGATGTTCATGTTAGAATAGAGTTTAGTCTTCCAAAAGGGACAGAGGCATAAAAAAATCACACTCCATAACTGTATTACATTCCTTCTCCATCACCTAGAGGACAGTGTAATACCAAGCTCTAATAATGCTCATTTGATTGACTCTGCCCAAACAGCCTTTTATCAGGCACAAGCTACTTCTCTATGATGGATGACTATGGTTTATGGTGCAGATCTCATTTGCAAACGGAGTTTGAAAATTCCCCTCCACTGGCAGAATTCTGATGAAGCCTGTACCATCATTATTGCGCACTAAACTCATTAGAATAAAAAGAAGGAAAGAGTGGCTGAGGTTTATGGATGATTTGCTAATCTTGTTGTGTGAGAATAATACATTTAATTTTCCTTTGTGGGACCTGGCCCATCTGGAACTTTTGTTTGCTATTACTTGCCAGATTCCCTTAGGTGCCTGGAGTACTTCCTTTTGTATCTTTAAGGTTAAAGAAGGGCAGTAATTAAATCAAACCCAGCTAGAAAATACCTTTATGGATTCAAATTTCCCAAAATGACCATGTCAGGCTGAGGAAGATGAAAATGCTAGTGTTTAAAAATTCAACAGCAAGCTCTTTGAATAGGGGAGAAAAGGCAGAGGAATGTTCAAAGAGAAATAATTGTGTCTTGGTTGTGTCTTGGTTGGTGTTTTTTTGTTTGTTTGTTTTGTTTTGTTTTGTTTTAATGGTGGTAGGATTTAAAACAATGTATTCTAGACTAAAATTAAGGTAAAAATAAAATAAATAATAGATCCATAACAACATTTCATAGATCTGGAAGAAAGAACACCTTGAGAAACATGGAAGGATGAAACACAGACATTGTGTTCTTTTTCATGCACAATTCAATACAAACATTTCTCACTCCTAATATCTCAGCCACTCATCCTGTTGTTGTGGGCCTCCTGTTATTCTCATTCCTGATTCAGTATCATGCCGTAAGGACTGCTGTTTCTTAAAATAAATGGTCTCAGACAAATGAACATCTCTCATGACTTTCCAGCTACTCTAGAAGTCAGTGATAAAAATCAGTGATTCCAAATTCTCTGGGATTTTCATAGGAAATTAATCATAGGAAGATGTTATTGACTGTTTTCGTATGTCCACAGCCTCAAGGCAAACTTGAGAAAGATAAATGTGTCCACGGATTTGCCATTAAGTCCCTATCAAGTGATCCCCAGATGGCAGTATCAGTATCCGTGGTTTATAACAACAGTAGTCTATTCAAAGTAGATTTCCATTGTACTATGAAATTACTTGCACCTTTATGGTTTGTGAATTTACACAGAGCACTTACAGAGCATGATTCTCCTTTAGCTTTCCTTCTTCTGTGCCCTCAATGAACTTTCTTGAAAGAAGAGCCTTGGCATAATTATAGCCAATTCTGATTGGTACAAATCTGCACATGAATCATCAGAAAATGACTGATTTCCCCACATAGCAATGGTACTTAAGACTCAGAAAGTGTGAAATGAAAAACTTAATGTTCTCCTACCAGTGCAATTTAGAATAATGTCAATACACCACACGCTATTTTTTTAAACCTTACGTTTAAAAAATCAAATCAAATCCAAATGGCGAGTTCCCATTGTGTGAGAGACATTTACTATGCAATATCACTCTCTTCCAACTCATCTCTCAATTGTTGAGGGCACTGAGCAAAAGAAGCTGCACCATTAAATGTCAGCCCTATAATTCACACTCAATGGGCAGGCAAACAGCCCTTTTCACAAGCCTGAAATGAATGGATGTAGAAGCACTATAAATATCGAGCTCACTTATTAAAAACAAAAAGAAAAAAAAATGATAAAAAGAAAGAAAATCCAAGAGAATCTCACCAAGCTTCTAAGAACTGTCCTTGTCACCCTAAAGCAGGTGAGCCATGAATGCTCTCTCAGGAGAGATTTTTAAAGTGAGAATGTGTGTTAGTCTCAAGGAATGCTCTTGAAGTCTCCATCCTCTGTAACTAGCGCTGATGAAAGGCGAGGAGATGGAAGAGGGGTGTGATTCAAATTGGGGTCTACTGAGAATTCTGCTCTTAGCAGGGCTAGCAACAAGACACATAAAAGAGCAAAATCTCCTGGCTTTTGGTCCGTCCCACTTTGCCACTCTCTTCTCTCTGAAATCCAGCCATGTTTATGCCTCAGTCCCCACACCTGTCCCATCTAAACCACACGGTGTCCCTTCTTTCCTGGGGGAACCTCTGCGCCCTGGTTCTTTTTTTAGACTCCCTCCCCATTTATTCATTAGCCCATTGATTTATTAACTGAACAACTACTTATTTAATCCACAGGTACTTACCGAGTACTCAGATTCTGTGGAGACAAAGAGGACAAAAATGCTTCTTTATTGAATGATCCTGTCCTATGTCACGTCCCTTTGTGCTTGGCGATATAATAGGTTGAATTAATTCGTGTTAAAGTTTCAGGAGACCTTGCTATCTTAAAACGCCAACAAACTTCAACCCCACCCTAGATTCTCTGTGTACCTTTTAAAGGGAATTCAGCATTTCATCCCTGAAATTACTGATGTGGGGACTCTGAACGCAGTAGGCAAGATTAGTACTGGCCCATATGCCTTATGTGAAATAAGGCCATTTTTCATCTCAGCATCTATTTGAGTTAGAGGCAAGAAAATATGGGTGATTAGAGGATTATTAGTGCCATGCCCCAAACTAAACTACCACTAATATGTTCCTATATTCTGGATGACATGTTTCTTCACTTTGAGCTGATGCTTTCTTATGGATACCTACCCTCCATCTGTACCATTCAATCAGTGTTATAAGAGACCACCTCCATTTTGTCCTGTGGTTATAAAAGCTATAAAGATACATATAGCGTAGCTCTTCGAAAATATTCAGAGTGGTATGTTTACTTGTGTTTCTCCCTGTTGCACTTCCCTAACCAAACCTGGAAGAAAATGTATATTAATTTTTGATCTAATTTCCCTCTCCCATCTGGCTCCCACACTTTGTAGTAGCGTTAGGAGCTCAATAAATATGCAGAAAATTCATTATTCCTTTCACTGAAAAAGAGAGGAAAAGTGTTTAGCCACTGTTCACACCTCTTCAATTGATCTTTCCAAGTCTGTGTGGTGTCTGAAGGGTGGAAATTACGGGTCCCTCGGGTTCACTGCTGTTCAGTCAAGACCATAAGTAATTTACCTAAATACCATAACCCATTTACTGCATAATACATTTCCTGGCATTTTAGCGGTAAACTATCTGCTAAGCTTAGAGGTAGAGTGTACCATATGATAATGAAATAATGATGCCACTTGGAAATCTGAAATGCTAACAAAATACACAGCACCACTTTATTATTGTCGTCTGATTCTATTCACTTGTGAAGAATCTGCATCTTCATATGTATCTCAATCTACACATAGACGACTGCTTTTTATTTATTTATTTTTATTTATTTTTTTTAAAGATTTTATTTATTTATTTGATAGAGAGACAGCCAACGAGAGAGGGAACACAAGCAGATGGAGTGGGAGAGGAAGAAGCAGGCTCTCAGTGGAAGAGCCTGATGTGGGGCTCGATCCCAGAACGCCGGGATCACGCCCTGAGCTGAAGGCAGACGCTTAACGACTGAGCCACCCAGGCGCCCCAGACGACTGCTTTTTAAAGAGTTCTTTGTTTATATCAGTGCCCAAATGTAACTTTTCAGAGGTTCCATTTTCATAGAACTTAAAAACTTTTGTATGGAGCAATCAGCATATAGTGTTTTGAGCCATCTGACTAGATCCTGCAGATTTTTCCAAAGGGAAGATACTCTGTGAACTAAGGAGATTGTGTTAATGTGAAAAATTAATAAACTTCTACTTAATGGTTCCAGGTGGGCCGTCAGAACGGAAACTGTCTTTTTTACAACACTCTTAGTAACCCAACATAACATCTGTCGCAACACCACACAGAGTAATAGCGCTAGAGAAGTCTCTTGATTAAAGCGAAGAGACTAGCCCGGCTGACAGAAATCCATGCAGCTCAGTATCATTTTTGCACGACACAAAGTTACAATTGCCTACCAACAACTGTCTGTGTGTCAGGAACTCACTTGAGCTCAGGAGACTGCGTATGGGGCGTGGGAGCGGAGAAGCCAGGAGCAAAAGCTGGAGGAAAACTCCTGCCCTGGGATCTGTTTTCTGAAATTAGAGATGATTAACAGTGGTAAGGACAGTGGCATCTAGTCAGTCAATCTCTGTGTGTTATATTCTACCGCAAAGCCTTCATCCATCCAATGGCTCTTAAGACCTATGAAAAGGAGTGAGGGCCAGTCCAGCTTAAAATCGGGCACCTCAATACTCATTTAAGCTGACCAGATGAAAATTCAAATACAGGACCTCCTCAACTGAGTGAGTTCGAGAGGCACTATTATATTTGCTACCACAAAAAAGGGGAGGAAAACAAAGAGAGAGAGATTCTGAATTTAAGCACTCTGCTTGAATATAGGTGGACAGACGTTCCTGTTTAAGACCGTCTGAACCCAGTGGTTCGAATTTGCTAATTCGAGAAGAGCTAATTAAGGATAAATATAAAGTAAAACACATAAGCCAACTCCTGTGACAAGTCAACAAAAATACAATTGGAAAGTAAATAACCAATTCGTGTTCTTCTTTCTACTTGTAACTATAAAACTCAACTTGGGGCAAAGGTTAGAAGCCCTATGAAGTCATATATCAGAATGTGTGTCCATACCTTAACTATCCAGGGGCTCCTAGTTAAACTGTTGCTTTGAGGATGAGGACGACTGTTTCTCTTCTGAGGCTGTCCCACAGCCTTCTCCCTATTTCTGGCTCCATCTGTTCCAGCCTATTTCCAGCTGCTGTTCAGAGGAAAGGCCATGGTAATTATCTCCTTAACACATAATTTATCTTGCTGTGACCATCTTTGGTCTGCCAGTCTGTTGAGAGCCCCAGCGTGTTCTCTCCCTGCCACGTGGCTGCGGACTAACCTGAGCCATCCATCTCGGCCAGGATGTACTATCTCGGCATGCCTCTGCCCAGCCGAATCTTTAAGAGCCCTATCTCCTAAAACCCCTTTCCCATTTGGCAATTTGACACCTCAAAGAGACCCGAACATTCACCTTCTTAACGTTTAAAACTGTATCCAAAAGAAAAGTCAGTGAGGCCGACTTCATCATGAACACCTAAACGACAGAGGTACCTAGCGAAAAGAACGTGATCTTTAGTCTTTGTATAGCTAGGATTCAATTTCCAGTGACAAGAGGCCCCTCTTCAGCACTCAGGGGCATCAGTCTCCTCATCTGTAAAATAGGAAATGTAAGAATTACCTCAGAAGATCATCCTGAGGATTAAATGCAGTAAGAGAACACAACATCTCACATTTCAATGTGGATACAAAGCACGCGGGACTCTTACTATGATGCATTTGTAACAATCCCACCTGAGGCCCAAGTTGTCGACTACAGGCGGTACACTGAGTAGCAAAAATGAAGAGCTATGTATAGAATACCTGCCACAATGGGGCCCTTTGGTCGACTAGAGTCTAGAAGGATTCCTCTACTACCATGTTCACTGCAAATGCCTGTCTCTGAATGCACAGTACCAGAATTATTTGAGTTAAATAATAAATGTGGGAATAGGCTTTGAAGAAAACACTATAAAAAAAAAGTCCACACACATTACTTGGAGATCTCCACCAGCCCTTCCCTTCTCCCTTCAGTCCAGCAGAGCATTGTGACATTCCTGTCCAAGCATCATGAAGACAGTCATTGCATTTTCTCTTCTTGGTGCTAGCTTCTCTGAGTGACCAGATGAATAGAGAATCTGCGGTTGCCTTAAAAATAAGATCTGAGTGGATGGTATGATCTGTGTGTGATGGCCATGTCAGAGTTTCCAGAGAGAACTCCGGGCTGAACAGGAAGAGGAAGAAATGAAACAAAATACTCTTGCAGAAGATGTTTGCCATGGGGCATCCTAGCTCCGCTAAGGCTTGCCTGGACCTGCTGACAGAAAGGAGAGGATTTTATTGGAGGGAGGACCTTGGTGAGCACCCCCCCAGGCAGCTGCTCGCTCCCGCACAGGCAGAGGCTGGCGCAGGGAGTAGGGAGAAGCATGATCAACCACGAGTCAATCGTGCAGCTTCCTGCCCCACCACGGGCAGCAAGAGTGATGCTCCTTTTAGTGAACATGCCCACAGAGGCCAGAGCAAACCCAGCCGTGCAAATGGCAAGTATCAATCTCAAAGGCTGGCAGCAGGGCAGGTGGCCCGGGAGGGAAGGCCAGAAGGTGGATTGCTCTCACGCTTTTGATAAATGGGAAAGGCAGCTCAGCTCTACAAGAGGGTGTTGAGAAACCGGTCAGAGCTGGGTAGGCATCTGAGGAGTTCTGAACAGTGACAAAGCTGTAGGGACTTAACAGCATGAACGTGTGTGGTCCCGTCCTCCCAGGGCTGGTGAGAGGCAGCACTTGCCAGGCAGGGCCAGCCCGGTGTCTCTTACTGCTCAACCAGCCCGGGAACAAGACAGCTCAGAAGCAGATAGAAAAATGCCACGTGGGGGTGCAAGGGAAGCTGTTGAAGGAAGACAGAGCTATTTAACTCCCTCTCTCTTTCTCTCTCACACACACAGACACACACACACACGCTCACTCACTCACACACTCACAGAGGCAAATTGGGCTGGGAGTTTCTTGGTGCAGAAAAGCAATCAGCAAGGTAGCAGAGAAAACTACTGAAGGAGAAATATTATAAATGGCAAAGGCCTGACAGGTTAGCCAGGCAAGAAGGTGAGCAGATTAGAGAGGAATGAAAAGGCACAGGCACTAATACCGGCCTCATGAGGCCAGAATGTGAGTACGCACGTAGGAAAAAGCTAATAATACCAGACAAACAAAGTCAAGTTTGGAAAGAGTCTGGCATTAACAAATCAGCTAGTCTTCACAAGGCACCATGATTCTCCAGGAAGAAAACTAAAAATAAGAACAAACTGATGGCACCCTAGGAGGACAAATATGTACATGCAGAGATCTGCTGGTATAAGGAATATATGCCAAGGCTGGGGGTAGGCAAAGTTATCAAACTCAGGGCAAGGAGACATTACTGCAGAATCAGGGGGGCCCCCAGAGAGAAAGGAGCTCAGGAGGTGGTGCAGTGACTAGGCGTCTGATGCTTCAGGTATTAAGAAAATAAGTGGGTGTCACCTCACCTTTACATAAAACCTTTTAGAGAGGGGCGCCTGGGTGGCAAAGCGGTTAAGCGTCTGCCTTCGGCTCAGGGCGTGATCCTGGCGTTATGGGATCGAGCCCCACATCAGGCTCCTCTGCTATGAGCCTGCTTCTTCCTCTCCCACTCCCCCTGCTTGTGTTCCCTCTCTCGCTGGCTGTCTCTATCTCTGTCAAATAAATAAATAAAATCTTAAAAAAAAAAATTAAAAAAAAAAACTTTTAGTGATAGAAGTAGCATACAGTGACCAAAAGGTTACAAGTCCCCTAAAATTATTGTGCCTTTCTAAAGGATCTCTAGTCAGAAAAATTTTGAAATGTGCTGGTATATGAACATTGTCACACATGCATGTAAGTGCAAAGTGAAACAGAGAACCAATTTAATTACCTAAAATAGTTCATGGAGCATATCACCGCTATTTCATTGGCATATTTCCTCAAAAATGGTTTGCAGGGAGTTGAATTTTATGAGTAATTGTGGCAAACTAACACTGTATCTAAATCAGGGTATCTCAAACTAGATACTAATGACATTTTGGACTTGATAACTATTTATTTATTTAAGAGAGAAAGAGAGAGAGAGGGAGAACGCAAGTGGCAGGAAGGGGAGGGGCAAAGAGAAAGGGAGAGAGAATCTCAAGCAGACTGCGCTGAGCACGGAGCCCAGCACTGGGCTCGATCTCAGGATCCTGAGAGCATGACTTGAACCGAAGTCAAGAGCCAGCTGCTTAAACCACTAACCACCCAGGCGCCCCTGGACTGGATAACTCTTAGCTGTCGGTAGCTCACCATGCACTGTAGGGCATTCAGCAGCATCTCCGACCACTATTCACCAGCTCCCGGAAACGCTCTCCGAGTTGTGATAACCACAACTATCTCTAGACATAGCTAAAAGACCCAGGATGGGCGAAATTACTCCCATTTGAGAACCAGTAGTCTAAAGTCTATCTAATTCTAGCTACCTAGCTAGCTACATAGGTAAATCCAAGGGTTACGGTTGTGGAGAAATAAAGGATTTTATGCATTGATCAGAAGATGGACTATATAACCTCTTAATGCCTTTTAAGGATTTTCTAAGATTATCCGAGCATAGAAGAAACTCTGCTAACCATTCATCCAGATGGTTTTACAACACACATTTGATAAGTGACCCCTGTTTTCACTTGTTTCCCTGGACCTACACGTGTGACCCTTTATACCACCTGGTTCAGCTGTCATGGCTCGTATCACAGGGGACATGGCAACACTTGGGTCTCAGCATATAAGTCTCATCAAAGGCTATATCCTAAAATTTGAAAGAATTCCATTTGATTTGTTGTTGAGAAAGGCACAAAAATAGGACTGATCAAGTATAAGAGTGTGTTAATTATTGCTGATGACAAAATGAAATAATAGGATTTAGAAAATGAAGTCCAGAATTAAATTTTAAAGGACAGCTTAAATCAATCTCTTGATTGTTTACAATTGTTCTACAATTTTTGTCTTCTTATTAACTACCAAAAAACACATTCCTAAAGTGTTATAATTCATGCAGGGTTCTCTTTGTGGTTTTTGTTGTGGTGGATAAGCAAATTTAGGGCATCTAAGAAACAATTTATCTTCACCCAACTGTTGTGCACTGCAAGAGGTGCAAAATTAACTTGATATGCTATAAAGAGCGATGAATCACGTCAAACTCAGTCACAGTTTCTCCTGATCTTTGAGCCTCCATTGCCTCATCTGTCAAGTGGGACTAATAATAGTTACCCTGCCCTTCTTACCCAAATGAGCTTCAAATGAATGGACACATATGAAATCAGCATAAGTACTGTATTCATACAAAAAATTGATATTATATTCAAACATGATTCTGTAATTAAAATTTCCCTCCACCCAAGGGTCTTAATGAAGGCAAAAGAGTTTCATTAAAAAATATTACTGAGTGCAGAATAATTCTAATTAATAAATTTTCGATATCTAGATATATGTCTCTCAAATATCTGGTTACATAAAGTTGGGGATATTAAAAATGAATAAAATCCTTGTATCATTCATAAACTTCATTAACAGTCATAACTCTCAATTTCTCCTCAGTAAAGTTGAGTTATAAATAAATGAATATATCTATGATTCACTTCCGACCCTTCTGAGTTTTTATTTATTTGCCTATGTCCCCGATGAAAGGCCTAAACTGCTGTTAGCGACCAGATGTTAGGCAGCAGAGGGAAGCTGAAAGATGGACAGTCAGGGCCAAATTACACTGTGCCAATTCCCCTCTCTCAAGTCTCCAGGGCAGTCAACATCTGGACCAGTACAACCCACAGGTGAGTTCTGATGGCACACCCGCACACTGTAGGCTTTGAAACAAATCCACTCAGAGTACTTGGTTTTGACTATGTAGCTTAAAAAAATAGATTAATAGTATATTTAATATAATGTACATAAGTGATTATCAAGCATTAAACCTCTTTCAGAACTTGACTTGTTTTTATCCTCAGCCAATTCTCCTTGCAATAAAGAACCATTTATGTAAATGCAACATGAGGCAAAGGGGAGAGATAAAAAGCCGCCTAAGACCTTATGAATGACTGCATTCAGCCTGTCTGATATTATTTTTCTTTAGAGAAATTATATTACATATTGTCGAAAGAACTGCTCCCTGACGCTAATAGCATCAGAGAGGGCGCTTAGGCAAAAATTAGATGTGAGAAGCAGGAGGGACATTTCTTTATTTGGTTCCTCTTGAATATAAAAGGGACATCATGTACATGGACTCGGAATAAGGAGCGTACATCAAAGAAGCGAAAATCTGCCGCTGAGCCGCAAATGTCCTCATACATCAAAGGAGACCCAAGTCAGCAGGATAAACCTCTAGCTTAGGTGGCCAGACCTGGGCCTGTCTGCTCCTGATCACAGGAGAGATGCATTATTAAAGAAACAACAAGACACGTGCAGGACGCTGGAGATAAGCGGTGGTCAATGCAACCCAGGGATCTAACGACAGGGGCAACAAAAAGGAACAGTGATGCTTTCAAAGCTTGGGCAACCAAAAAAAAAAAAAAATGCTGTCAGGGAGAGGAGATAAAAAGTGGTAAACAGTACAACAAGGGGTGTGCTAGAGATAAAATAGGAGAAAGAGGAGTCAGCAGAGGCCGTTCTGACATTTCCGGCACTTTCCTGAAATGCACTTGGGTTTCAAAGATGTCAGAGTCTGAGGGATGATTTCTCTAGCTGAGCTCCAAGGGATCCTGAAGCTAGACGGATGGAGGGACTGAGAGCCGTCCCCCCTTCAACGAGAATGGGCAGCACGAGATGAGTCAAATGGGGCTTGATATTTCTGTTACACGGAGTGCGCTAGTGAGATGTCTCATGGGTGGTAGTTCTGAAGATAGGCTCCGTCCTGGGAAGACTGTCTGGGCCCAGGAATTCAGGATGTGTGGTCAGGCTGCGCAGAGCCACGCCCCCTCACCAAGCCTCCTGCGGGAGTGCTCACCAAGCATCTCAACTAGCCTCTGAACCACGAACAGTCAGACTTCTCCAGTCCTCTGAAACCACAACACAGTATTTAGCTTTGAGATGACTTTTTTTTTTTTTAAGAACACAAATAAAACACAGAGTTTTTTTTTTTTCCTTTTGAATATGCCATACCTAGCTCAGTCCCTGGCATTCTTAACAAACATTAAAAAACACAACAAAAAGAAAACAAAAGCACCTCAACAAATATTGAACAGATATTAAAAAAGATAGGAACATAACTGCATGGCCCCAAAGGATGTTCATTCATTGTTCACACAGAAAGTGAATACTGACTTTCTTTAAAGTTCTCTTCCCTCTCCTTTTTTGGTTTCCTCTCATATACATTTTTTTAAATCAATTTTTACCTTTAGGTAAAGAGCAGTGGTTCACAAACTTTGGCAAGCATTAAAATCTTCTGAAGAACTTATAAAAATACACCTTGCTGAGTCCCATCCCCAGCATTTCTGGTTTCAGACTTCCCAAGCATAACTGAATTAGATTTCTGATTTAGGAGGTTTGGAGTAGGGGCCTAAAATCAGTTTTCCTAACAAGTTCTCTGGTGCTGCTGGTCCCCAGAGCACAATGAAAACCACCTGTCTAGAGTATCAATGGCGAGTCAATATATCTTTCAAAGATGGACTTCAATTTGTGTCCACCTTTTAATGGGCTGATTCCCCTAGTTTTATGGGATGAACCTAAACCACTCACTCTGATGAAAGCACATGAACAAGTAACTTGTAAATTCTAAAAGGAGTTTGGCATTCAAAGGTGACCAAGGTTTATAGAACGTGCTCTGAAGGGTCCCGTTGAAGCAGTGGAGCTCTCAGCTACAGCCTGTTCTCAGTAGAAAGATTAATTATGAGAAAGTGTTTTCCCTGTCACTACATTCACTGTGTGAGTTTTCAGCATTGTTTTATTTCTTCCTGAACAACTGTGCTCCTTTCTAACTGAAGATGCCCTACTGGAAATCGCATAACTGGGAAAGTGCACACATACACTGGCTTATGCCACACAGGCTTGGCACAGTTCCTCTTTGTCATGTGCATTATGCATTAGAGATGAGAATTCATGAAGAGTCTTACTCTCATTCTCCACAGACCCCCACATCAAACCCAACGCATACAACCACCTACCATTCACGCATCCAGCACATCCGACCACCTAACATTCATCACCTACCAGGCTTGCTCACTGTCCCCAGCTATCTCTTCCCACAATCATCAGGCAAGAACCTCAGAGTCACGTTTGACTCCCCTGCCCTCCTTCAACCTGACATCTCATGTCCCACTGGTCAAAGTATTTTTTTTTTAATTTTACTTTTAAAGCATACTACAGACACACCTTTTTCTCTCTCTCGGCACTGTTGCTTTAGTCCAGAAATATATCCCTATTCCTACCCTTTGATTAATTTCCCAACTTTGCTCCATTTTCATTTCTTTTAACTCTGCTATCAGAATTATGTTTCTAAGAGATGTATTCCTATTACTCTCCTCCCTAAAAACCTCTCAAATCCTTGCTATCTAGGGAATGAAGTTGGGGCTTCTCCAGGGAGCTCAAGAAGCCCTTCAGACTCAGCCTGGCCCCAACCCCCCTTTTCAAGTATAACTTGTTTTCCATGTATACAACTGACCCTTGAACAAGGTAGAAGTTAGGGGCACCTACCTTCCACGCAGTCAAAAACCCATGTATAAATTTTGACTCCCCTAAAACTTAACTACTAATAGCCTACTGTTGACCAGAAGCCTTACCCAGAATACGGGTTAATTAACACATATTTTGTATGTTAGATGTATTATATACCATATTCTTACAACAAAATAAGCTAGAGAAAAAAAAATATTAAGAAGATCATGGGAAGGGAAAGAACATTTATAATACCATACTGTATTTATTTTTTAAAAAATTCACACAAAAGTGGACCTATACAGTTCAAATTCATGTTTTTCAAGGGTCAACTGTATCTTACATATACTTTAGGCCTGCGCGGTTCTCACCCTTTCCTCTACTCTAAATATTCTTGCACACCACCTCTCAAATCCTATAAATCCTTCCATGCCCAGTTCAGAAATCATTATTCTTCATAGCCCCAATACCCTACTCACTTCTTGACTGGTTGAGCAAAATCTGCTTTTCTTTCTACTCCATAAGCTTCTTAAGAGCAGGAACCAAGTTTTAATTACTTTTGGATTCCCAAAAGTAATACATGTTGTAGCTATCTATGACAGTTACTGGTAATAAACCAATGCTGTACTGAGTTGGACAGAATGAAATCAAGATTTGTCACAATGGGGCTCTGTCTGGATGGATGTTATTCTGATGGAATGACAGTATTCTGAAATTAGAGATTTAAAACCACAGCTATTTTGTGTTTTAGATTAAGCTTAGTTGATCAAAACAGATCAGAAGAGCCTTGTGTTGATATGTGTTTTTTAAATACACAAGCAATAAATTCGAAGAGACCCATGGTAAATATGTTTATGTGGAAAGTGTTCACGCCACCAAATAAAGGAAGTTAAAAAAAAAGACTTAGATATTGAAATCTTATTAATATTCTCTTATCACTCTAATATCAGATTTTAAGAGTGCTATGTTAGCATCCTAAAAAACAGCAGCTGTTTCCTTGAAAATTAAAGGGGTGACATTTGAAAGAGCTTCGGCTTCTGGTCCATACATGCCTCAGGGTGAATCCCAGCTTTGTCACTTACCAGCTGTGCGTTTTTGAGAAATTTATTAATCTGCCGGTGCCTCAGTTTCCTCACTGTAAGACAGAGATAGTAACACGTACGGGACAGGTGAATGACTGGAGTAAACGAGATAATGTGTAAGTGCTTAGTGCAGTGCTAAGGCACTCCAGCGATGAGCCTTGAACACAGTTATGAGGACACAGGTGAAAATTAGTCACTCCTTGTGTGAGATAAATGTGCCTGCATTGTGGAAAGGCGTGGGGACATTCAGAAAGCGTAATTAAAAAAAAACAAAGAGAGAATAGGAGTTGGTGATGATGGCAGGAAGAGACTGAAAAGTATTCACCTATCTACGTCATTTTCTCTTCTCAACAGCAGCAGTTCAGTCGAGGGCATTTCAAAGGCAGTCTACCACCTCCACTACGTTCAAAGGCTTTAGAGCCACAGTGTTAACTCCCATTGTTCAATGAGACACTCGTCGTCCCATAACGTTTTAATACCTCTTTCCAGGCATTAAAAAAAAAAAAAAAGAACATAGTTGGATTGATAACATATCTGACAATTGAAGAGCCAGAGCTTTTGTTATGTTGTTTGGTGCTTTATTTCAGCGAAATAAAGATTTTTTTTTTTTTTTTTTTTTTTTTTAGATTATAATTAATTATCATGGCTTCCTCAGTCTCCCACAGGTTTTTACTCTGCAATAGTTTGGTAACAACTAGTACCAAGTTTATACTCTGCAATAGTTTGGTAACAATAAGGCTAATGATGACAATAATAATTTGCATCAGTAAACGGCTCAATTAAAAGCACATTTGATTAAATCATCCATTACACTCTGAAAACAGGTGTATAGTTTATTGTTAGGTTTCAATCCTCCATATTAAAATATAAATCTTTTCTGAGTCAAGTTCATGGGCCTTCAGCTCTGCCTAAGACCATTTTTTCTACGTATGTACTAAACTTTGAATTTCCCTCCTAATTATAATAAACACAGTTTTGTTTTTTCTGCTTAACTTACTATGGAAAAAAAACAAGTTTTTTTTTTTTTCTGCTTTTCTTGCATTAACATTGCTAACCCATTCTCTGAAGTCTTCACAAAGAAGAGTCAAAGAATAGGTCTGTAGAAATGATTTGAACTAAACACAATTCTATGCACCAACTAGCCATTAAGCAGGACAGCAATGGATATTCTCAGAGAATTGAGAGAGCTGCTAAATATGCAGGGAGGCAATGCTGGTGGAAACGGAACTGACAGAAAAGGAAGGGGACATGGAGAGAAAAGACAAAATAGAAATGCAAGTAGATTCTAAACAGTGAGTGATAAGTGCAGTAGCATTCAAATGCCAGGCCAAGAAGAATGAAGACATAAGCAAAGAAGCCAAGGCTTTCGGGTCCTAGACACATGACCTGGATGAACAAGAACTGGTTTGGTCGAGTGTTTGCTTCTTGGTTCCGTATCAGCTGTGTGAGATAATACTTTGAGTGCTTTACAAGATGAGAAAAAAATAGCTTATATGTTCTCTTGATTTCCAGAAGGAAGAAAAGGCACTGAACTATGAGAAGATGGAGAAAAACAGAGGAAAGGTATTGTGATGTAGCCAGATGACTTATGGGAACTAACCGATAAGTACAAATATTGTTCCTTACAAAAGGAATCATGCCTAACAGCAGATGATTTCTTAGAACAAGAGTGCATTTCTCTTCAATATCTGCAGCCACACAACCTCTGGCTCATCATAAAGCTGGGTCAAAGGGCTCAGACTCAGGTCCTCCACCAAGTAAACCTAACATTTCCTTTGATACAACTGACTTGAATCTGAATCTTTCTTTCTTCTTTCTTTCTGCCTCCCTCCTTCTATCACTTCCTCCCCCCTGCCATCTCTGTCTCCTTCTACCCCCACCTCCCTCCTTGGCTCCTTCCCTTTCTCTTTCCTTCTTTTTTCTTAAAAAATCATTTTTAAAAGTTCTCAAAAAATGACAGAAAATGATGAGGGAGAAACAACCGCGGGTGCAATATAAGACAAAGGATATATTGACCTTAAGGGGGCATCAGTAGATCTAAGTTCTCATCTGACAAATTGAGGAATTTGTCACAAGGCTGTGTGACCTTAGACAAATCACTTCATCTCTCTGGGCTTTAGTTTCCTCTTCATTACAATGAGAAGGTGATATGAGATCATACTTAATTTCCCTTCTATCTGTAACTACTTAGTGATTGATAGGGTTAAAAACTCATATTTGGGAACTAGATGGTGGTACCAAATTCATTATTAATTTGCTTTATGATCTATTTTAGAACCTCAGTTTCCCTATCTATAAAATGTGACTAGAACCAACATCTACATCACAGGATTACTGTCAGGATTAAGTGAAATAAATCATGTCAAGAATTTAGAATGCTGCCTGATACATAGTTAAGTGCTCAATAAGCCTTAATTATTATTTTTAACCATAATGGATTTTTTCATTATTATTATGGTCAGAGGTAGTTCCTCATCTACAAATTCAATTTCTTCAAAAGCAGGTAAATAATGTTATATTCCAAAAGCCATTTGAAAATATACTATAAAAAGCACAAGAACCAAGCGATTTGCAGATCTCTCACTACTCACCTGTTGGTAACTCAGACCTCTTAAAAGGCTAAATAAAACAGATCAACAAAAATTCCCTTCTCAAAACTATCAGTGGATGTTAGATGTTATTGGGTCTATTAAGCAGATACTCACCTTGTGGATTTTTTGTTGATGGTTGCTGGTATGGTTATTGATTTGTTTGGAAAGCTATCGACTTTCCTGTTAGGATTTATTTCTTAGAAAACATAGACGTTCTTGGTATAAATAAAACTGACCGTGTTTCTGTTCATCACTTCAGTCTAAATATGTCCCTATCCCCATTGGGCCCCTCTACCATGACCTTTATGTTCAAGTTTACAAAAGAGAAAGGAAGATTCTCAAAGATGTCAGCTGGGGCACGGCTTTAGCTCAAGCTGTCAAGTTGGAGTAAATGATACAGATAAAAAAGAAATCCTGGCAATAAAGCAAGCTTTAGTAAGGAGCATGGCTACTATTGTTTTCTCTGTTCTGTTCTGCTTGCAAGAGAAATGAATGTGGTTTACATGACTGACTGGGGAACAGAGTTTTGTACCAACACTGTGGGGCATAAGTGCGATAGTCAGGCTGGCATGCTGCTCATGCAAAGCTGTTTCAAAAGTACATTTTAAACTCAATTCTAATCCTAGATGATCTCTAAGATGAATCTGAGAAATAGGACTTGTTGAGTCCTTCTGTGTGAGTATGAAGCAGTTAAAGAGAACAACTTCACTGGGATAACAAGTGGGAGATCTTAAGCCCAATGTTTAGGGTAACGTTTGATACCAGGAAACAGGAAGCCACATGGTGACAGAGGACATTAACCTTTATTGACTACACTGTATGTGCATAGGCAATAAACATTTATTAAATTCTTCCAAGGACCATGGGGGATAAGTATTATCTCCCTTTTATGTATGAGGACTTTAGGCTCCATAAGCCAAAAATCACATAATTGCTATCCTGTGGAGCTGCAATTCAAACTCAGTCTACCTACCTCTAAGATCTGCTTCTCTTTTTGGGATAGCATTTTCAGTGTATAAATGTATGTGCCATGGAGAACAGAACCTGCTAATGATACACGATGTAGTTGAGGTCAAAAGTCTTTCCATTATAGCACTAAACTTAAAATCACTGCAGACACCAACTGGAACTCTCTGCAATTCAAGCATTAGTTCTGACTTAGGACCAGCATAATGCAGGGAAGCATAGATCATCATGGTATTTAGAGCCCTATGACATTCAGACATCCATCTGATGATGACAGAAGCAGCAAAAAGAGAACAGGACCCCCGTTTAGCCATACCCGTTCATCAGTACCTCATTGATAGGTAACATTAGAAGTGCATGTATTTTGCTAGTATATTATTTTATAACTTAGTTTAGTCGGTTCTTAACTTTCTGATATAGGAAACATCTAGACTTAGCAGCACTATCCAAGTGGTGGGAAAAAAATGGAGAAGAAAAGGGGAAGAGGAAATAAGAGATAATGGGAGATGCGTGAGAATAAAATAGAAACAAAAAATATGATACGTTGGCAATGATCTTAGGTTTGATGTACAGAAGGTATTTTTCCACCTACGGGTCTAGACTGAATCCCATTTAGGTACTCCATGCTAGGCCTTCCAGTTTCCTCACCATCTATTTTCCCATTATGAATTGGCACTTATTACCTAGTAAGGACTGAGCAATTTAGAAGACAGGGAAACTGAAGGGATCCACGGGGGCCAACCCCGGGGGGGGGGGGGGGGGGAGGGCTGTTTTCTCCTTTTCCATCTTCTATTCTTGCTAGAATCTGCACTTCACCTCACTTTATACATGCCTTGTAATGCAAATAGCCTAAGTCTTCCTTCTAAGGGACAAAGAGATAAAATAAGCTTTGGAATCTTCCAGCACAACAGATAACATCTAATGAGTGACTGGCTTGGGTCACCATAAGCTTTCTCTAAGACCACTGACTCCAAACACCATGAGGCCAAGGCTCCTGGCTTTAGGGAAGGAGTGACTTAGGAAGGACACTTGGACCCTGTCCTTATTCTGACCAGTTCCTGGATACCTAAGAGGACACGTGCACCAGACCACAATCGCCAATAGAAACCCCAGACACCTAGCAAAGACGAGACTCATGTTCTTTTCCTTTCCAAGTTTCCCCGACACTCCACCCATATCTTAATATCTCTCTCTCTCTACACACACACACACACACACACACACACACACAAAACTTCAATAAACTCTGCTTTCACTTTCTGCAGGCTCACGTTTGATTTCCATCCTACATGAAGCCAAGGACCCTCTTGGCTAGTCCTGTGGGACTCCCAATCCAGGTCTGAGGACCCAGCCTGCCTGCTTCAGAAAACCCTGTGGCCATTTTTTGAATAGGATCTAGGCAGATCCTACAGCCTTCCTAACAGTTGAAGTGCTGGATTAGAAGCTGCCAAGCTCTGATTTGCCTCTAACACCAATATCACTCTATGTGGCTCAAAGCAGGTTACCCATATCTTAATTAGGAAAACACTGAACATTGAGAGAAAAACCATGCCCTACTTCACTTCATATGTATTCTTTAAAAGACGCATTAAACA
Source organism: Ursus arctos (assembly GCF_023065955.2). NCBI lineage: Eukaryota > Metazoa > Chordata > Mammalia > Carnivora > Ursidae > Ursus > Ursus arctos. The sequence continues at coordinate 21,666,989 of NW_026622841.1, forward strand.
AACCTAAAATAATTCATGGCTTTTCATTTTTGATACTTGCCTCTTCCTATAAACTTCCTACAAACTTGTCCCTTCCCCTGTGAACTTGCCCTTAGGGGAGTAGGGATGGGGATTAAGAGTGATGTGAAACAGTATGGTTTAGTGGTTGGGGAGCATTAACTTTAGAGTTAGAAAGATGTCAGTTTAGTCACTGCTGTGTTACCAGTTCTGAGGTAGAGGTAAATGCCCCAGCTCCAAACTCTCCCCCTCCTCTGCCCCCCTCAGCCCAGATCTTATCACCTTACTTGTAAACTAGTACTGAATAGTACCTAACACAAAGGGCTAAGCAATACCACTATCTGATACACAGTGAGTGCTTAATAAATGGTAGTCTTTTATATAATACTTAGTAGTGAAGCCAATTTGTCTGGAAATGGGCTCCAATGCAACTCAAATCCAATTAGGAAGTTAATAAAATTAGCAAACAAATTTACATACACATAAAAGTTCATCAACATATATAAAGGAGCCCAGAACAAGTCTACTGAACTCTCACTACCCACCAAGCCACATCTGGACCTTACAGAAAGGGTGAATAAGAAATAAGTCTTGGAGGGGAAAGGGTCTCAGGGGGAAAAATACTCTTGCCATTCACAGCATTACCAGAGAGTTATTTTTAACACGCAACATATTACTCTTTTCAAAAAGTTATCTCATTTTTAAAGATTAAAAAAGAAGGTCTTGATTTAAACATGCTCAAGGAATGTGCTTCAGTCCCAAAATACATTTTGCTTTAACTTTCCTGCTGTGATTTTTTTTTTCCTTTCAAAAGCAGCTTTTACTCATCAATGCTACACACCATCACAGCTGAAGACAGATTTCAGAAGTTTGCTGTGAAAACAATCCATGGCACGTATGTATAAGCAAAAACTAATTGTCATAGTCGTCGTCTTCTTCTTTCTTCTTCTTCTTCCTCCTCTTTCTCCTCTTCTTCTTCTTATTATTTTTAATCAGAATTTATTCTCTTATCCCCCCTGTCTGACAGAAGGATTTTTTTTTCCTAATGGGTAAAGAACATCATGAAGGAATGTGAAGCAGGAGGAGCCCTGAAGAATTCAACTCGGCCATTTCATCTGCTGCGTCCACACACTGGGGGTTAAGAGTCTGTGTACCAAATGCATTTTTATGCACATCTGTACAAAATACATATTTTCTAATGGAATAAATGAAGGAAGGAATCCACGCATCCTAGAAAAGTTATAGGATCAAGATGAACTTTCACTTTTGTGACTCAGCATGTTAAATGAATTCATGTCTCTAGAAGGCTCATCCTTGGCTCAACTCTGTCTCATCTAACATAGGTTTGCAAATTTAAGGTCCTACTACCACCTGGGCAAGGACTCCAAACAGTGGCTAAGAGAAGCACTAGAAAACAGACCAGTCCAATTGGCTGTTGACTTTCCTTATTCTTTTACCTCTTATATCTGCTCACTTCCTTCTATCCTTCTCTACCTTTTTCCTGCATTCTACTTTACAGGATATCCACATTGCTCTAGTTATTAATTAGCCCTATTGTTTCTTTCTCTCCTCTGCTTGGCCCCCAGAGGCTCTCCACCATCTTCATGGAGTACTTGTCTGGATTGTGAGTCTGATAAGAACTTGTATCATCCTGAAATGAATGTGTGCAATCTTATTAGGAAGACTCATTTCAGGTTGTACATCCTTCCTTACTTCAGGACTATCTACAGCCTTCCCAGCTACCATCTTGCAGATGAAATGTGAAGAAGAGGACAAAGAGAAGTGGTACAGCCACAACTCTAGGCCATGTTCTAGGCTCAGACATCTGAGCCAATAAAAAAGAGGGGACAGTTTTAATGTGATTTTCAGGGGACCAACTTCCAACAACATGCAAAATATCTCTACATATGAGATTATCACAAGGCTTGGAATTATTTCTGCATCTTCTAGAGAAAATATATTAGGATATTGTTCTCTATAATGAGGTCAATTTTTTTCTCAAATTAGCCAGTAAATCGTTGAGCAGGACTTTAAGGAAGTGAAATCAAATATTCATTTGTAATTATGTCTGTGTATTTATTCATGCATTCGCTTGTATTTTTGTTTATTCCTTACTTCCTTTTAACTTTATAAAGAAAAATTTACACTGAAATAAGAAATGTATTATATATATGTTGATAAAGATTTTCCCTTTTTTTTTTTTCCAATGTTTTCTGCAATGAAAAATAAATTGCGATAATAAAAATTTGTTAAAAACTTGGGGCGCCTGGGTGGCACAACGGTTAAAGCGTCTGCCTTCGGCTCAGGGCGTGATCCCGGCGTTATGGGATCGAGCCCCACGTCAGGCTCCTCCGCTATGAGCCTGCTTCTTCCTCTCCCACTTCCTCTGCTTGTGTTCCCTCTCTCGCTGGCTGTCTCTATCTCTGTCAAATAAATAAAAATAAAATCTTTAAAAAATAAATAAATAAATAAATAAATAAATAAATAAATAAATAAAAATAAAAATTTGACATGGAGAAGATATTTCAGAATGGTGAAAACACTTGGCCCTATCATGGATGGCAGGGTCTTAAGGGGGATACCACTGAGGCCTTGGGCACTCGGGGTTAGAAAAAGGGCATGACAAGCAGTTTGGGCCCATCACAGGGGAGGAGGGAAAGAAGCCCCACAAGGTTGAATGAAACTTTTACCACTCTTTTGATCTTCCTTTCCTGTTTTTGGCAATCACATGAGGCCATCGCATGAGGCCATCAATATGGGGAAATTAATCAAGAACACTTCTCATGCCAGAACCACTTGGTAACTCTTCAAAGTACATTCAATAAAGCCCCAAGCACCAACACCAGCTAATTTCCTTTTCTCTGTCATGGTAGGCTCCAAGAAAGTACAGCAGGTGTAATGCTCTGTGCCAAAAGGACACTGGACCTCAAGAGAAAGGCCAGGGGTTGGGGCAGGGATTACAACAAAGGGACTTTTGGCACCTGGACTCTGGGAACCTTCACTGTGCTCACATTAGGGAAGAGCCACCCGCCATATTTAGCTATGCACAACTGTCATTAGGAATGTAACCTGACCTACAATCCCTCATTCCTAATGGCAATAAGGGCAGTCACCCACCCATTTCCCATTTTGGTTCTATGTCTGGGCATTTCGTGTAATTGACTCCATGGTTCCTTAGAGGAATGTCTGCTTTCTCCCCTTCTCTCTTTTGCAGACTATCTGCTTCAGCATTTAAATTGAAAAGCTATGGTGGCTCACGAGAACATGAAATTTACGATACAGAAACAGCACAGTTTCAATAACTATTATGTTTCTTCCCTCATTTCACATCATAGCACTTATATGAGAGATATCCAATGCACGTAGAGTCACTATTCAACAGAATGAAAATGCAACTTAGTATGTGTAGGCCCTGAATTCACTGACATCTAGGCTTACAAATCCGTAGCACTGAACAGAAATTGATCTGAATCAGAGTCTTTAATTTCTGATTTACTTTAAATCCTTCCATCACATTTATTCTGCCCATACCAGATTCAAACCCTCTCTTTCCTAATCCAAATCCTCTTCAAACCTAATTTTTATCCATTTTGTCTTGGCACTATGAGCCTCACCTTTCAGGAATCATTGATTTGCAGGTATAACCAAACCAAACTGAAATCTATATGCATAGAATATTAGCCCTAGGTATGGGGGAAATTGCAAATATTGAGTACTTACTAAGAACTAGGTGATTTTCATATTACATTTAATCCTTATGATAACCTTAGAAATTAGCCCTTATCAGTCCCACTTTCCAAGTGAGAAAATGGAGATTCAGAATGGTAAACTTGTCAAAGGTTATATAAATAGGAAATAGCTAGAGTGGGATTCAAACTTCAAAGTTCATGGCCTTTTCCATTAAGCCACATTGACTTCTCCTTAAGGGTTGTCATTTTAGGCCTTTCCTCCTTCCCAAAAAGCTCTCACTTCTTCACGGAATAAAATTCCTCACATCTTTCCAAATGTGCTCTGACCTCTTCAGCTCAAATTAATCTTTATTTCTCCTGAATTCCTACTGAATTACTATCTGACCCAATCATTTCTCATGTCGTATTTCTGGCCTTGTCTGGGTCATTGATTTTCATGCGTTCATTTCATCTGATGATATAAATGAGAGATTCAAACTTTAGTATCAAGATTCCTGCAGGGAAGCTATCTAAAATCCCATCCCCAGGTACACAGTCAGACCTGGGGTTGGGAATTTTTAACAAGCACTTTGGTATTCTGATGCAGGGGACCACGGACCATACTTCAAGAAATGCTCATCTGGACCCTAGGCTTTTTAAGAATAAAGATAACGTGACCTCCTTGGTAATGTATCCCTAAGGAGCCCACACATCCTGGCAAGCACAGTCTGGACATTCTGAACAGTAACATCACAGAGCTCAGCTTATTTCCTTAATTGTATGCCAGGTCTGGGCCTTGCTCTGTAGTCTGTTGCTCTTGACTTCCACCTCTAGACCACATTCTTCAATCTATGTGACATCTTCACCTTGGTGCTTTGACTCAGCATTCCGTCCTCATCAAGAGGACAGATTCTTGTCCTGACCAAGGTCTGGGCCTGCCTCCTGTTTCAGGCACCTTTTCTCCATTTGGAAATGGCCTACCAGATAGTGGTCCATAAATTTCCTCTTGTTCTACTCAGCCCAACAAACCTTTTGCCCCTATTTACCTCCTGAGAGAGGTGCCGCTCAGCTTGCTTTAGCCTCAGAGACGTGACTTATACTAGTGGAATTATCTCTACTATGTCTGCTGCAGACGTTTGAATTATTTATTGCATTATTATTTTTGAGGTCTACTCACTTTTTAAAAAATCTTATTTATTTTTGAGAGACAGAGAAAGAGCACGAGTGGGGGTGAGGGGCAGAGGGAGAAGCAGACTCCCCGCTGAGCAGGGAGCCCAATACAGGACTCAATCCCAGGACCCTGGGATCATGACCTGAGCTGAAGGCAGACGCTTAACTGACGGACCCACCTAGGTGCCCGAGGTCCAATCGCTTCCACTATGTAAATATAGAGAAGAACTACACTCTCAGGAGACATTAGTGGTATTCTTGTATTTATTAGGGAACTAATGGCAGATGAATTTAAGATTTTTCTCTTCTTCCTTAACCTTGCGGTAATGTGACTGCTACCTTGTGTAGTATTTAACGAATAAAACGAAGAAAAACTTGGACAAGTCTGTTCAGCCTCTGACAATCTTTTCGTTTTTAAAGAACTTTTCGGTCATGAACTAAAAACAGTATCTGACCTTTGTTTTGTTCATATGTCCTTAATCAGTTTTCTCGAGTCCTGTAAAACCTAGGAGGGAAGAACTAAGGATAGAAGAAGCAGACACGGATGCTTGTTCCCCAGAAAGCCCTTTCTTTACCTTTCAAAGACCTGCCCCCACACCACCAGTTCAGTTCTGCTTCGCAGTGTGGCAACACCAGTCTCCCTAACCACCAGCCTCCGCGTTCTCCCTGTTCTCATCCGTCTCCCCCTTTGTGCTTCCTCCGGTGTCTGCACTAACGAGGCTGCCTCGCACTCAGCAACCATTTATAAGGACGTCACTCCGCTCTGGATTACAAACGCTGTGTGGACCAAGTCCCTGCTGCCTTTGATTTGGCGCACCACGTAAGGCTGGCACGGTGTCTTGCTTATGGTACGTTCTCCATAACTGTGTGTCAAATGGAAACTAGCATTGGCTTTTTGTACTTTGCTTATCATTTCTCCCTTGGAGCTCAGAATACATCACAGGAGATGGATGCTTTCCAGAGATTCTCACCACTTCTGAAATCAGAGGCACTGTGCCACACTGAAATACAACTTCCTCAAGCCATCACATATTCTAATTGGTAACAGCCAGGCACCTTATGCTTTTTATGCCAGATGGAATGATATTTGACAAAATATCCGAAAAGGTTATAAAGGGTCCAGATGGCTTGTAACAGGGCTGTAAACAACCTGACATGTTCACAAAGGTATAAAAATATGTCATTTTTTAAAACCTGTGCAATGATAACGGAAAAACCTCAGAAATTCTGGCAATGTCAGATAAAGCATTCGGGGAAGCCCTTGTCAGTCTTTCAGCATATGTAGAATGTAGACTCACAGATTTTATTTCTCTCCCCACACTTCTGAAATTGCATTTATAATTCATAGCTAGAACTAACGAAAAGACGAATTTCTTGGTGTATAATCCTCGGCAATTGCAGAAACATGCCAACTAGTTTTCCCTGTCTCTTGCAGTCCAAGATTGTGTTAGAGAGAAGCATAAACCAATTAAATGTCAGGAGCAATTAACTTCTGCATTTTTCACGCAACACAGAATGAGAAAATTTTATAGTGTTCCTATAATTAAAGTTAATAAAAATGAATACAGAATTCCCCAAAGGCCTATAAGTCATGCAGGTTCCTATGACCACAACATACAAATATTCTGTACCTTTCAAGACTCTCCTGGCTTCACTGAAAATATCAAGGGGACTGGGTCTCTTGTTTTTCACAACTACCTATGCAATTAATCCACCACTCTGTTCTCCTGCTAAAGACAATGAGAGGGGAATCCTGCTGGACTCATGAGAGGGGGAGCAGCACTGGCCCACCTGCTCTGGCCACTCCAGAGCCAGGAAGGCAGAGAGAAGTCTATGCCCACTGACAGCAAGCCAGTGGGATGGGGAGTAAACAGGATTAAGAGCCAATGAAAGACTAAGAGTCAAGGAGAAGAGAAGTCATATTCAAGTCTCACTCCAAAACCATTTCAAGACAGAGGTAAGGATTTAAAAACAAAGATGGATTGCATTGTCAGTATCTTCAAGTATCTAAGAGACAAAAGGTATGTGAAACACAAGTGGCTATTTTTAAGCACAGAGATGCCCGTGTGTGTAATGACAAATCATTCTATTCAGGGAGCATCTTCCTACCGAACAGTATGTATGTCTGTACATAAACATCCTTTGCTTTGTACATAATTATAACGGTGAAGAATACTGTTCTAAAGAGAAAAGATACTGAAACTTGCAAACACTTTGCTCAGATTCTCACCAAAACCAGCTACTACAAATGTTCAAGTCCAAAAGTGTGCCTGTGATCTGTACTATCATGTTATAAAGGAGTAAGTGTATTTTTTTCCTTTGAGGTGGATTAAGTAAACCTTCAAATAGAGCTAAATAGACTAAATTTTGTTAGAATAATAAAAATATATGTTTGTTAGATTTAAAATAACCAAAGCTATCAGAACAGAGGATTAATAGAGAGTTACAAAAAATTACCCACATGCTAAGAAATAACTTTTACCATCTGATGGAATAATCCCCTCTATACCTATTTTCAATCAGAAGAGTTAATAAATAGATGATAAATACAAAGAAAGAAGAAAAAGACCAAAGCAATTTAACAAACTATAATCATATCATACATGTTCTTCATATTGTGTCTTAATCATTTAGACATGGTTATAGAAAACATAAAAATCTAGTTTGCACTGAAGTAAGTACAGGCTATTTTCTTACTCTTTCTAGTATAAACATCCAGGCTAGAAATAACCTCTTAAAAATTATAAAGTTGGAGGTTGCATATTTCTTAGAGTAAGATATTTAATAAACATTTTTGGGTTCTCTCCCATTTCTTTAGTAACCACCCGGGTATTGTGAATATACCATTTTAAAGCTGAGAAACAAAGGCAAAGATCTTTCTGGAAAAAAATTATAGGTCTCTGAACAAACTCAACTTTTCTGCCAGATTAACTGAGGGGTAACAGAGATGATAAAAGTCAAATAACACAATCTAGGTAAAGCCAATCAATTATAGGGCTTATTCAAAAGTAAGTTTAATTGTGCATAAATGCATTGTAATACTCCTATTCTATTTAGTTAAACCTGGATGAATCAGTTCTTCTAAAACTATTTGTGACACGTTGTACTCCTGGACACACTGTTCCACAGAAAAAGGGACATGAAGTTATCATCTGTTAAGTGCAAAAGGAAAAAAAAATATTACGCTGAAGAAATACATGGTAAAGGTTATGAAGAATAATTTCAGTCAACAAAGTCTATCGAAGGAGCGTGAAGAGTTTAGGAGTGAGGCAGAAAGCAGGAGATGCCATCCGTATGGGAAAGTTAGAAAATTTAACTTTAGAACCATGCAGTACTCAGAGATGAAGCGCTTGAGGTACAGTGCTTGGTTCTGTCCGAATATAAAAAATGAGATCCTGATTTGTTTTTAACCCTTATAGCAGATATCAGTTCTGAAATAAAATTAGCTTTTGGAAGTGATCTTAAAATTTTGGCTTTTCATCAAATTTTAGTTGTATATTTGTTAAAACATGCCTGTATTAGTATGTGTTTATATATGTGTTTGTATACAAGAGATATTTTTTCCATCTCATCCAAATTATTAGATCAGCATTTATCATAGTATATTTTACTTTTTTTTTAAATAAAGAATTATTTATTTATTTTAGAGAGACAGAGAGAGTGTGTGAGCAAGGGGAGGGGCAGAGAGAGAGGGAGAATCTCAAGCAGTCTCCCCGCTAGGTGCAGAGTCCCACACAGCTTAATCCCACAACCTAAGATCATGACCTGAGCTGAAATCAGGAGTTGGACGTGCAATGAACCGAGCCACCCAGGCGCCCCAGTATATTTTACTTTTAAAAAGATCTTCCTTCCATATTGTTTAATTTTTGAAGTCAGGGAATACATCTTATTCACCCTATATCCCCCAAGTAACAGGGTACACTGCAGATGATAGACATGTAATGAAAGATTACTAAACAAATTAGCATATAAATAAATACACATACCTATACAAACACACAATCATAGACACACTTAACATGTATCTACTTATTTAGGTACATATCAGTGTAATCATACTCACTTACACTTATTTAGGTATATATAAGTGCCATTATGCATTACAGTATAAGTGCTATTAGAGTACAAGAGCTTGACGTGCACAAAAGAGAAAGTACTTCAAAGAAGTAGTATTTGAGTTGGATCTTGAAATATAAGTAAGACTTTAACAGACACAGAGGTAGCAGGAGGTAATCCCAAGCTACTGGGACCCTTTGAGCAAATGCTGAGTGCATAATTATTTAGGGCCTGATATGGCTACAGAATTAGTATTCAATTGTTCATGGGTTATCAATGAGTTGGACAGGTAAGCCTAATATTCTAAGCTTTTTTCATATTAATCTATTTAGTTTCACAAAATTCCCATCAGGATGGTGAGCTATTACTCCCATTTGACAGGTGGAGACACAGGTGCCCAGAAAGTTGCCTGTGGTCATTTAACTAGTATGTAGAAGAACCCGAATTCAAAACTAGGTGATCTGATGCTAGATCCATGATATTAAGTACTTGGCTAATCATTATGAATAAATGAAAGAACGAAAGCTCCCACAGCTACTGAACAAAGCCAAAGACAACATCAAGCCAGTAGGCGGACTCCACCTTAAATTAACTCTTATGTGAGAGAAAGTGTCCAAATACCAGGTACATTTCCCCATTAACAAGAACGAGAAGCCAGTCAAGGCTCTACTCTTTGGTCCAGAGAGCACTGATTGCCCAGGTAATGACAGTTTCAGGGTAACTTGCTTTCATTTCATGCAGGGTCCAACATCCTGTATCCGTGTCAGAGCTGAGCCAGGCTGTCTTCACCCAGAACCAACTACTCAGAAACAAAGAAGGGACAGCATTTGGGAAACTTCCTGAGAGGTGCCATGTTCTTCCACTGTTTCGGTGCAGAGAGACAAAAAAATTGAAAGAGAGCAAAGGGGGACGTCCTGAGGAGATCCATGGGAATTCCCTTAATGAAAACCTTGAATGAAATCCTTGAACACTGCCAACAAAACATGATAAATATTCAAAGTCTTATAAAGGAAATTTTATACTTAGAATATAGGAAAAATTATAAGTGAGGGGTGGGGTAAAGTTGATCAGGAACATCACATACAATTTCCAAAATAGCCTAGGACTATATGAGTACTCAGAGATGAGAAGCTTGAGACACAGTGCTTGGTTCTGTCCGAATATAAAAAAGGAGATCATGATATGTTTTTAATCCTTATAGCAGATATTGGTTCTGAAATAAAATTAGCTGTTGGAAGTTATCTTAAAATTTTGGCTTCTCATCAAATTTCAGTTGTGTATTTGTTATACACATACACATATAACCATATAGCCTAGAACCAGCCAAAATAATGCAATTTAAATAGTCGTAGGGGCTTTAGTGAGAATTAGGACTGCGACTTCTTCTGCTGTCTATACCAAAATTTCACTGCATTCTCTATCCAACTGAGCATTTGCTCTATCATCCAATGTTAAATATTGAATTTCACTGCATTCCATTTTGATCCTACTCATATGCTTATGTTACCACAGAATAATGTTCCATTTTGCATGTGTGTATTTTGATTGCTCCAACCAACTATCTAGTGTTGTGAGTTTCTCGAAGTCAAAGATGAATGAATATAATGTCTCAACATAAGTATAGACTTTTGATTTGGATGGAGCTGGGTTTCCTCAAACCCGTTGCACTCCTATTTGTGAGATTTCAGGCAAGGTACTCTGATCCTTGCTGAACCTGTTTTCTTAGCCACAGAATGGGAATGATAGCAACTACCCTTCATGATAGCAATGTAGGGACAAAAGACTCAAGCTTTTAATGCATTTTTTTCAAATAGGCTTTATTTTATAAGAGAAGTTTTAGGGTCATAGCAAAATAGAGTGAAGGGTACAGAGATTTCCCATATACCTCCTGCCCCCGTTCATGCATTGCCTTCCCCATTATCAAGATCCCCCACCAGAGTGGTACATTTGTTACAACTAATGAACTTAACAACACATCGTTGTCACCCAAAGTCCATAGTTTACCTTAGGGTTCATTCTTAGTGTTACAGATTCTATGAGTGTGAACATATTTATAATGATATGCATCTACTATTACAGTATCATACAGAAGAGCTGCACGATCCTAAAAGTCTTCTGTGCTCTGCCTTTTCATCCCTCTCCCCAGTCCCTATCCCCTGACAACCACTGATCTTATTACAGTCTCCACTGTTTTGCCATTTCCAGAATTTCACATAGTTGGCAAGATACAGCGTGTAACCTTTCAGATTGGCTTCTTTCAGTTAGTAATACGCATTTAAGTTTCCTCGTGTCTCTTCATGGTTGATAGCTCATTTCTTTTGGTGCTGAATAATACTTTGTTGTCTGGATGAACCAGTTTATTTACCCATCCATCTGCTAAAGGTCACCTTGGTCTTCAAGAGTTTGGCGATTAATACATTTTTTGAGGGGAGAAAAAAGATTCTGAAGGGAGTAGTTTTCAGGTATTCCACCATCCTCGACTTCACAAAGGTGTAGCATTACAGAGCTGAGCTTTCTGACTAACTGGGATGCTTTGATAATGCTTCCATAATCTGTTGAACTCTCTCTAGTCACCCAATACTAAGAGAGTCACCATGGTATACCCTTAAAAGAGTAATAGTATCTAGAGATTAAGGTTCCACTTTTGAGCCACTGAATCACCTCAGTCCCCTTTATGGAATTTCCCTACCTTTCATGTTCTCCAACTATAAAATAAAAAGAATGATGCCTATCCATCCACCCTCAAGATGTCTTACTGATGATCAGTAATAATATTAGTAATTACTCACATTTGAATTGTTTGTTAGCCTTTTTGTATATAGTACTGTACTCTCATATTACCACTGTGAAAAAGACTTTCTATCTAGTAACTATTAGTCAAAAACCTGAAAAATATCTCATGAATTAGATTCTTCTTTGTTTCAACATGTCACTGTTCAATCTCTAATGGATTTCTAAAGGTCACCCAGCAGGCAAGAGGCATCATTGGGACATGGACCCAGGCCACTGGCTCTAAATCCAATGTGCTTTCAACCATGGCAGGTGGCCTTTCAAAGGGGAATAATAAATATGGAAGAATCAGATTGAAGTACATGAAATCCCGTTTTGTAAGAGAAAACAGTTGCATATCAGCAACTTCATATGGTTCAACTTAATACTTCACCAACGTATAAAGGTTTATACATATACAAGCTGTTGTGCCAAATTGTGGCCGATTAGCATCATCTCCAGACCACTCTTAAAATGGAATCAATTGCCTTTGAATAGCCTCTCCACTTACAATTACATGCACCATATTGTTACTTGCCAACATGTGCATTTGCTCTTATGTAGTTATAGGTGCAATGCAAATAAAATACACAATACCTTCCAACAGCCCGGGAAATGTGCAAACTGCTGTTGTAAGCAGACGGCTTTTTACTGGCACTCTTTCCTGCAACGAGGAACCAAAACACTCCTCTCTGTAACAAGAAGTACTTTGTGCCAAAGACTCAGAATTGTCTTTGGTGACATACCTCAAGACATTCATTCGACCTTGATGAACAAAGGTAGGCTGCTTTTAGATCTATCTCATAAGGGTGGCATGAGCCTTAAATTTCAACCTAATAAAAGCAAATACCAGTCCCCACACCCTCCAAAATAATGTTTTCTACCTTTAGAAGAAAACTTACAAGCTTCAAATGAAAAGATTCTTAACAGAACCATTTACAACTCCATTACAAAATGCATAATCTTTTGGGAAATACAGGGAAATACAATACTTGTTAAAATGATCAATTAGGCTGCAGAATGCTTGGAGTATGAAATTAAATTTTTGCTAGGACCATATGACATAGTAAATCCAGAATTCTCTGGGAACTCTAGATGCCTGATGCTTCAAAAGAAATATTAAATAACAAGCTACACATCCAAACATCAATGTGCAGTCAACTTTTTCATCTGAACTGAGTGTCTGAGAACCTGGGGTGTAATTATATACAAATTAATTTGCAAGCCCCAGTTGTTTTATGGTCCACATCAGAAATTCTCATTGCCAATAGGGGCTCATAAAAATATATCTCATAGTTCTAAGATGAAATTCAAAATTTATAATTTCAGTTCATAATTCTTCATGCATTCTGAATTCTGCATTTGTTGTTGTAGATACTCCCTGTGAAAATTCAATGAAAAATTTCTCTTTTAAGACTTTCCCCCAGGAAAAAAATGAAAAACGAGAATTAAAATATATTAAAATATATTCTTACTACTTTTCTATATAAACAACTGACATTGAATCTAACCCTATTCAGATGTAAAAAAAAATGAATCTCTGAATTTTGGATTCCTAGACCATCTGAACTATATGCATAATATGTTTGTATATTACTTAGAATATCATATACAGTATGTGGTTATATGATTTATAATAAACACTAGGTGGTTTACATACTTTTCACAAATTTATTAGATAAACAATATATTTTAGTAAGACAGAAAACTTATTAATATTTATTCCTCAAAGAAACAGTAAAGATTTACAAGTAGATACAAAATTTGCCTAAATGAGTCCTTTAGATTTAAAATCCTTTTAATTTATCTCATTGCTTTCCCAATATGGACTCCACAGAAACGTAGGCCATGAGTAAACTTGACTGAAAAAATATGGAAAGAAAAGCTGTACACAGGATATGCTACTAGGTTAGAAACAAAGAACATTCTGTTCTAGAAATGTTTTATGTTCTGACTTTGGAGAAAATGTTTAAATGTCTGCTTTCACACATAACCATCCATTCATTCATTCATTCATTCATTCAATAAGGTGCATCTTGAACATGTACAGACTGACAGGAAATGATGGGAGAATGCCAAAAGAAAAGGAGTTTCTGTCCTGAAGAGTTCTTTTTCTCAATCTAATTGAAAGAGAACATAAAAACTGAAATAATGAAAGAACATTTTTTGTTTCAAGACGATCTTACAAATAAGGGCGTGGATGTTTGGAGATACCAGAAAATCAACATCAAGGAAATAACTAGAGTATGATCAGTTTCTTGGTAGATTTCGACATGGGTCTTGAAGACCAAGGTCTCTTTTTGACTTAGACAACCCATAATAGACCTTTTGCACATTTATCTCTTATCAGATTCATAATCTCCACATCACTCCCATTCTTCATTTTACTATGTTTCTAGTAAAACTATCTCATATTTAGCTCAGGAAAGCTCTTCATTTTCAAAGTCAAGGTGTAAAGCTTCTTTTAACCCTGACTTAGACAACCCATAATAGACCTTTTGCAATTTATCTCTTATCAGATTCATATTCTCCACATCACTCCCATTCTTCATTTTACTATGTTTCTAGTAAAACTATCTCATATTTAGCTCAAGGAAAGCTCTTCATTTTCAAAGTCAAGGTGTAAAGCTTCTTTTAACCCTGTCCTTAAACAACACTGACTACAGGGTAGAATCAAGATTAAGTCAGTCTCAATGTCTGGGAATTTAAATGACAGCAAGAGTGCAGCGAAAATAATTGGTTGCTACCAGTCAACTTCTGGCTGTAAGAGTACCAATTGTGTTACCAAATTTCCTAAAGGAAAAACAATAAAAGCCAAAAAACTGAGAAGAGTGATAGTTGATCAAGCTTACCCGTCTACTGGGGAAATCAAGAAAAAAAAATTAACATGCACATTTTTTTAAGGACTGAGGTGATTCCCAATGAACGTATCTGTCTAAAAATAAGAAAACTGGCATAGAATGCGACCACACACAGACTTACACTAGGGGTTCATTAAATAAAAGATAAATAATCATTCTAATGTTCAGCCTGTTCTAAATCACAATCTACCAAGGTGGATTTCTAACACCAGGCCACTGTCATAAATGGTTTCAAGGAGCTTTGGGGAATGAAACTCTAGGGTGATTCCCAAATAGTAAAACATTTCTGTTGTTGTGTTGCTTTAATCTTACAAGACCCTGTATGATGTTTAAAAACATACAAGTTGTAAAGAAGATAGTAAAAAGTGACGAGACTATCTAGCACTTTTACCATATTTGAATATTTATTTCTACTAGAAGGACACAGAGAGCCCAGAGGATCAATCCAGACTGTGTAAGAATCTGTAGTGATCAGCCATAGACCAAAGTAAGTCTCGATGCTATCACAAGGTTAGAGGGAAATTGACAACTCCAATCTTGACTGCAGGCTGCAAAGCAGAAATCTATCCATTTGTTACCAAAAATTCAAGAACAAGGGATAGTCAACTCTTTTTTTTTTTTTTCTCTCTCTCTCTCTTATCTTTGCATTATGGTGAGAGCAACAGAATGACACAGGTTTTCTGTGTATGCTCTAGGAAGGATTCTTTCTTTTACCAGTTTCACAGTTATGAAAATATGATCTCAATATTTGTTTGCATCACAGAAATGCCCACTCTCCAAGCAGAAAGAGGGATACAATCGAAATACATCACATATACTCTTGTTATCTTTCAGGTTGAATGTCAGATGCTTCCTGCCTGTGAGGATGATTGTTCTTCATAGTACTAACCCATCCTCTTCAACAAAAGCACAATATGATTGACCTATGAAACGATGAGTTGCCTAATGATGCCTGTGCATTTTCAATTTATTAAAACTGTACATTATGAACATCATCACTGTCCTCCTTAATACATGATAAATTGTGTCTCTCGATTGGAGAGGAATCATGAACTGACACCGTCTTTTTTGCCTGATCAGTTCATGCATCACTGAACTTCTGTCTTCAAGGACCCCACCTTTTTACCCATCAAAGGCAGGGAGAAACTTCTGTCTACCCAGAGGAACAGCCCTCTTGGAAAATACTTCTGATCTTCCAGAAAATAGCCATTTGGAGCCCATGAAAAACAGTGTAAATCACAGTGAGGGTCAATGCTTACTAATTGTCCATGACTAAAGCTCCATATAATGTCTACTGACACAGAGAACTCCAAATAATGCCTCATCTCTCAGTGCACATGCAGTAATCAAATATACATTAAAGGAGGCCTGCTTTTTAAGAGCACAAGGGTTGGCATCAAGTGCTGCCAAGGAGGCTCTTCCCAAGTGTGAACTATGTTATTGAATTAGCAGCAAATGCATTATTTAGGGGAGGGTTACACTTTGAACATTAGCAAAAACACAAAGGCATTGCTCCCTCCCTCCCTCCTTAGCTGGTCTTTCCTGAAGAATTTTCTGTTTCCTTTGCTTCTCATCAGTTCTCCATAGAGTCTAGGAAACAATTATAAGGAATGGGGGGGGGGGCAATCACGAGAATCAGGGAGAATAAATAGCATTTTTCTATTATATTCTTTCCTCTGGAAAACATGTCCTACATATTCTGATCAATGGCTCTTTAGGAGAGGCATTAAAATACACTCTACCCATGAATTAGAACACAACTGGGATGATTACTAGCTTTGCTTAATATAATTCTAGACCCTCAAGTCTCATTCCTCAGAATCTAATTTCTGATTCCAGGCTATTGGTCCACTCCCCCTTTTACTTATGTTACAGCCCAAACTCATAGCAGTGTCCAAACTGATGGCCACAAATGATCAATCGTGCCTGTTTCCTCAACCAAAACTTTCCCTTTGGATGATATGGTCCTATGTCACCCCCTCTGCACGGAAGCACATACATCAGCAGCTTAGCCTATAACTCAGTAACTGAGCTTCTGTGTTTGCTCCAGGCAGACTTGGACACTGACTATACTGTTTTAAGCATAATCCTATAGGATGATAGTTAATTAGTGTTTCTTTCAACTACTTTGAAGACAAAAGGCACTGTGTGAGCATCCAGGATTAACATTCATTAGTATTCCTCTTCCTACCAGCAAACCCAAGTTTTCTATGCTTTCCCTATTATCACCAAATTCTGTCTTGCAAACTCTTTACAAATATTAACTAATGAATGGTGACTCTAGCCCAAATGTACACTATATAAACGAGTGCTACAGAAAGGAGATAGGGATATTAGTCTCATTAGTTACACATTTCAAAATTTAAAATACAACAGAAAAAAAATCAGCTTATTTTATAAAAGAAGGAAAGAAATAAAAAGAAAACCTTTTAGTAGGAAGATTCGGGACTAGAGCCAAGTCTTAAAAGAGGAGGTGGAATAATAATCCCATGAAATTTTCAAGTCACAGCTTGATGTGTACTTCTCTGGGGTGCTTACCGGATAGACAGAATAGAAAGGAAGACAAAGAGAACAAATACAATGGGTAAAATCAATTGGTAGAATGGACTTCAGGGACTTGAAAATGGGCCACCGAGGCTCACATCTACACATCATTTTTTTTTTAAAGATGTATTCTTGCCTATAGAATGAAATATTCTGATCAGCCAAAACAAATAAGGCCAGATACACAGTCCCAAATCTGCTTAAAATGTTCAGAGGGTGAGTTATCACCCTCTCCTATCTCCAACGTACACTCTGCCATACATACCATTAATATCAGGTAGTTCTTTTCAGTTAGTATGGAAGGACAAAACCCCAAAGCTAAAAGGATTTCTAAAGTATAACCCAACCAGATACACCCATGTGTCCTGAACCCTTGACAAGTTACACACTTGCTTACTAGAAGACAAATGCAAGCCAACAATTTTAAGTCAAATTTCACGTCCTATAATTGTTATAATTATTAGGTTAGGATTTCCTTCCTGAAAATATATTTCATTTTATAAATGTAACAAAATCAATGAGTAAAATAACTGAAAAGGAAAGATAATTTTGTTCTTTTATAGAATAAGGCAAAATAATTTATGACAGAAAAGCTATGTCATAAATATTCCCTTTTGGAAACTCTTCAGCATGGGCCACTTTTGTTAAGCCTTCTTAAAATTGAAAGTAATGAAGTTTTTAATTGAAGAAACCTTGTTCTTTTCCTGGTAAATCTCACTCTTGAAAAAATAGACATAATTCACTACTCTAGGACTGAGAACAGCATTCAAAATTAGATCCTCAAATTATCACTGCTCAGTCTATATGCATGAATGTACCTGGGAATAAACTTTTACAGACAAATGCAGAGGAAGGGGCCATTTTCACTAACTTTTTTGTTCTAATGGTAGCTGTAGACTGAGTTAGTAAAGTCAATAATTCCTAGAAATTTTGGGGCACCTGGGTGGCTCAGTCAGTTAAGCATCCGACTCTTGATTTCAGCTCAGGTCATGATCTCAGGGTCATAGGATCCAGCCCCGCATCTGGCTCTGTGCTCAGCAGCAGCGAGTCTGCTTGGGATTCTCTCTCTCCCTCTCCCCCCTCCTCTCTAAAATAAACAAATCTTTAAAAAAACAATAATTCCTGGAAATTTTTGAGTCACAGCTTGGTGTGGACTTTTTTTTTATGGTATTTGAATGTCTACATTGCCAGTTAACTTGACGAAGGTCAGCTTTGTTCAGCCATTAAGTGATCATTATGCGAATTTTGCTCTATCTTTATTCTGGGCTTTGTAAAAGCAAGGCGTCCCAAGTTGGATGCAATAAATGCTTACTGAGTAAAGGTGGGAAAATGGGGAAGTATGATTCTGCCATATCCTATGCCATGCAAATTCAGACAGCAATCATGACATGAATGTGCTCGGAGTTATACTCTGTGGGAAGATATATTGATGACATTCTGCTGAACTTTTCCAATTCCAATCAATAACCTTTTCTTCTGAGCTCCCAGGGTCACCAGAATTTATCTGCTTTTGAGTTACATGCATTATTTAGTTTGACCAATAAGTTTATGACACATTATTATTTTTTGACTGACCAGATTCTATTTTTCCCCCAAAATATAAGTCTGTTTATAAGGAGTTTTGTTTAGGAAATGATAATATGCTAGCGAAGTCATGCACATTTTCTTAGTGTCTGCCAACACTACCGATTTCAAGATGACCGTTTTTAGTAAAATGTAGTTCTGTATTTTCTATTTCTTGCTATCCTTATTAATTGAAACTAGGATTGATGTTACTTATACTAAAGTCAGGTTGAAAACTGCCAAAACAAAAGCAGGCACATTTCGCTTTGAAATTAATTTCACACATTTTGGTTGAGCTCTGAACTGCTATGGATAGGGCATGTAACTTCCAAATATATTTCCATCACGACATGAAAATATGATCAGAAGAAAGTCCACAGCATGGTATTTGGCATAGTTGTACTTATTTACTATCCATTCATCTGTCCAAAAAATATTTACTGATTTATTGCTTTCAGGCTAGGTGTTAATTCATTTATTTAATAAATTAATTCATGCATTCATTCCACAAACATATAGTGGGCCAACCAACCTCAAGGAACTTAGGGTCCAATGAACATTAACAGAGATGTAAATAATTGATTAATAGTGAACAAAAAAAACACTATAACATAACCATATAAAGTGATTCTGACAATACAGGAAAGTGAGAATAAATATCTCTGTTTCTATAAGCTCAGGAAGCTTCTCAGAGGGTTTGACATTTGAGGTGGGCCTGGAAGATGAAGCAGAGATTCAATAGGCAAGAAGAGCCAGATGTGACTCTCAAACAGCCTAATGCTTTAGGAATTATGAGTAGGTCAGCAACACTGGATCATGTGAGATGGGGTATAATGAAGAAACAGTCAAAGGAGCTAGAAAATTATGTTGTGCTTCATGATGATAGGTTTTCCCTCCCCACTCTTCCAAAAGAAAATTTTATGAATGTGTTTAAATAAGAAAAGGCGTATTTTATGTAGATATGAAGATGATAAATGATAAATAACTATTCAATACCTATTGTTTATAAAACAACATGAAAGCCCAGTGGAAACACAAAGACTGTATAGATTCTACCTATAGTATTCCTTACTGATGTATTTTTTTGAATGAAAGTTGTTTTGTGGTATTTGTGTGTGGGGGGGGGGTGTTCTCACAGCTTGTCGGTTCTACTAGATCATTAGTTCTTGAAGAGCCTGAATATAAGACCATTTATTCCACTTCTTTGTGTTCTTCCAGCATCAACTCTTGTGCCCTATACAAAATAGATGGTGAATAATTATGTACTTAAAGAAGAGAGGAATAAGTTTGCAATTTAATTGAGGAGACATTGTTTACACATACAAAAAGTTCAACAACAATACCCAGGCTGTCCCAGAGCAGTATGTAATGGAGTTGTCAAATGAATGATGGAGGTAGTAAGACCTAAGAGTCCACGATAGGAGAAAAAATAATACTGAAGAGAGGAAAATGAACTGTTCCTTGAAGAATGAATCAAGTTTTGAAAGAAGAGAAAAGATCAGTTTAAGTGGCTCTAGGATGTCTGGATGAAAATTTCCAAATACCAGGCTCATGTAACATAACTTTAAAACTTTGTTAAGAGAATATGGGCTATGGGGGTCAACGTTGTGAAATCCACCACCTACCAGACTGGATCAATCAATTACCGTTGTGCTAATAACCGACGTATGTACTCACAAAGTTAAAAAAACAAAAACAAAAATAAAAAAACTACCCCACAATCAGTGCTGCTGCTGAGAAAGAAAACAAGATAAGGAGCTGTTGATGAAGCCTTACAGCCCCTCCTATGATGGAAAAGTAAACAAATCAAACACCCCAGTCAAAACACATGGCAGCTTTATCCATTCTTTCCGTACGAAGCTTGTTTTCCCACAGTTTTACAGGAGACATAGCAGTTTCATGCTCGGCCTAATCAGATATACCCAGAGCCACCTAGAATTAATAGTTTGTAACTGGAAGCAAATAGAGATGGGGAGACTTAATTGGAACAAAAATATTATACCAATGTAAAGGTGGAGAGCTAGTCAACACCACTGGCCGGGTTTCACAGCAATATATCCTGTTATCCTGCCAGTACCCTGTGCGAAGGCCTGATGAATCGGAGACACGGCTATTACAACCATGGGCAGCGTTAGCAACAGGCTGAGATAGACTCCCCAAGAAATTAATGTATGCCTGGGTAGACCTCTAATAGCAATTCTTCATCACATGAAGTAAAGAGAAAAAAAGGAAAGGCCAACAGAAAAGCTGAGCTGCTGCTCTTCACAGGTGAAGGAGCCCTAGGAGCCAAAGCCATTAAGGCCTACAGTAGCGATGAAGTTACATTCCTTCAGGCAGGCTAGAACTGCTTATGTAGTCAGCAAATGTTTGCCAGGTGCTTTCTCTGTGTGAGGACCTGTGCTCCACGAAGAATTCACCTGCAGATGAATAAATGGAATCTGTCACATGGGCAGGACAGGTAGATGCTATAAGCCAATGATTCACAAAGTGTCCCACCTAGAAGAGCAGCATCCAATCCCTTGGGAACTGAGAGACGCAAATCCTCACGGCCACGCCCCCAAACCAACTGAATCAGAAACTCTGGGAATAGGGCCCAGGAATCTCCCAGTGATTCTGATGCAAGCTGAAGTTTGAGAATCACTGCTATAAGCATCTAGGGAAAAAAAGAACAGGTCTTTTCAGACCACAGACTCCCTTGTGATCAGCAGCATTCAATGAGAGGTGGCTACAATTAGCAAAGTACTGCATCCTTTTCTCTACAGAAAAATGCTTTTCTATACATTGATTTTATTAAATAATTTGTCTAATCTGACGAATAATTATTGAGTACCCACTACATACTTGGTATTGTTCTGGGCATCAGCTAAGGAAAAATGAACAAAACACAGCTCTCTTCTCTTGGAGGATTACCAACCCTTGTGGGGGAATAGCCTTTTGGCTCTGCATGCCAGGCATTCATTTAATATGTTTTTAGTTACTGTTCATTAAATTGAGATGACCCATCAGTTACGAAACAACTGCTTGGTTCAACTTATTGATTTTAAATGAAAATTCACCAGTGTTTGCTATTCATTACAATATAATGCCCTATTCTATTTTATTGAAACTTTTCTATAATGAAATCAAAAGGCAACTGCTCTGTTGATTAAATATGCATCCCAATGGGAGTTATAAGAGCTACAGGAATTAATATTGAACCACAGAGCTTTTTCCTAACAAGGGATGAGGAAGCCCAAGCTATCTCAGGACTTGTTTCAGTTGGCTCAGGCCAACGTTTGGGAACGAACAACTGTGTATTAATTAACCTCCAGGTTTTCTCTGTAAAAAGGTCACCGAAGAGATTTGGAGGAACTAGTGGGCAGAGCCTAATGTGTTCTGAGGTCCTCTGATTACCAGGAAAATCGGGGGGGGGGGAGCTCTTCAATTGATTTTCTTAGGATTTGACAGAAGCCCTAGCCCCTTCAATGGCTTGGGGCTTGTGCCCTTGATATGTGAACATGTCCTCCCGTGTGTTTTCAGGGGATGACAGCAGGTTTCTCAAAGGCTGTCTTATTATTTTTGAAGTACACATATCAGTAACACTTTATTGCCCCAAACAGAAGAATACAATTAAATCAAGCAATAGGCAGATGGTGGTAACATTTCTTTTCTGCTTTAAAAGTCATTAAATAGGAAACCCCAGAAAGGTTCACAGTTTGTTTCGAATGGTTTCAGTGCTGGTGCTCACACCTGGGGTGGTCTGACTCTCAGGCCCAGTGCGGAGACCCTTGCCCCTTCCTAAGAACACACTGAAAGCTGGCTGCCTCACCCTCAGTACTTCCTCAGACTTCAGTAGGGAACGTAGCCTACCTAGGGATATATCCTGACTTCCATGAATGTATGGAAATGTTCAGAAACCTGTGAGAAACCAAAGAGCTCTGGACCGGGGAACAAGCTGTGTGAAAGAGAAAAAGCAGATATCCACGTTAGGAATCAGTGTTGTTGATGGAAATAAAAAGGCCCTTCAGTTCCGTGTGAGTTGTGACCCGCAACAGATGTGACACCCAAAATCTGAGACAACAGCTTTGGTCATTTGCCAGAAAAAGAGGAAGGAGATCCTAGGCCCAGAACGGACAGACCGTAGATAGCTGTCTGGAGAACCTGGAGAAGTCGAAGTTTGACCAGCTTCTCAACTGGACGTCGTATCTGCTCTACCTACTTAGAAATGCCCAGAGTTTATATCCTTATAACTGGGCCTCCCCATTCAGCGAATTCGCTCCTGATTGCATGTCTGGCCTGAATACCTGTGGCTTTTCTGAAGGGACTAGAGGACACACGTTCTCAACCCTGAAGCAGCATAAAGGTCCCTTCGTTCCTCGTATGATAGTAGCAAAAGCTCAAAGCCCGCTAACCTAGGCAAAACCAAAGCCCACAGACCCAGCAATGCTGCAGGCAAAGCCACAGTCCTGAGACAGCCCGCTGCTTGTCTGAGCGGTTTTGTGACCATAATTGTTGGGTGGATAATAGTATTATTGTCTTCAGATACAATAAATACCCCTCTCTTAGCCAACAGTAGATTTCAATCTAAACATCAAAATACTCTGTTTTGGTCTGGATTTTACTGTGTTCCCCCAGAACCCGCCTGCCTTTAATTGTGGTGTTAGTCCTCTGCAAGCTCAAGTTGGCAACCTCAGTGAAGGAAAATAAACACAAAGGACTGTTGTATATTTATCTGCATTGATAGTTTTGGCTCACACTGCTGATGAATGTTATAGGGTGCTGTTTTTCCCTCTCCTGTTTCCCTGTTTATTTTATTTCTGATGACTTAGCCGCAGGCTGTGTGTCTGGGAATTGGAAGGGAGGATAGTCTCTTTCTCAAAGTGAGTTGCCAATCTGTCAGACATCCCTGCAGCTCCCAAAGATTTTCGTTAACTATTTTTCAGACAAATTTTCACTTGCAACAGCTCATTTTGGCTGCTCCCTGCTTGATGCCACTGTGTCCAGCCTAAACTTAGGTTGAAAACCTGTGTTATTAGGGCTCCTTGGGTTTACCTGAAAACCAGTGATCACCAGGAAACAGTGCCAATTTGACCTAACACAGGTGTTCATCATTAGGCTGAAGGTCTGGGAAGCTGCAGGAAATAATTCTTAAAAGCCTGGCTTCCAAAACCTATTGCCCACTGATGCTGGATTTTTTTTTTTAACTGGAAGTTGTATAATTCCAAATCTGTTGCAAACAATATCCAAGGAAGTGAAACCTGAGCTAGTGTAATTCAATATAGCAAAAGGAAGATGAGATCCACATGTCTCTATAGAACAGGAGTGGCTCTATTAGGATCAAGCCTTTCTAATACAGATGAGCTTCTCCGTCTGCATTTGTTGGTTTTAATTCGTAGTCTCAAAAAAGGTGCTGAATGTAGTCAATGAGGATATATTTGATGACTTGATGAGTTGCACGAAACAAGTATGGTGCAGATTGAGAAGTATGCCATATATCGGGAGCATTTAGGGAAACAGCAGAAGTATGCTAAAATCATGGAACCTGAATCTAGAAGGGACCTTAAAGATAATCCAATCCAGTAATTTTCAACCCTGGCTGCCCATTCAATTCTAGGTGACTGGTCTGTGGGTGGGGTCCAGTAAACGGAATTGTTTAAAACTCCTCCGGATGACAATGTGTACTCAGTTTTGCGAACCACTTGTCTAGAACACTGTTTTATAACTTGTTTTAGAATTTTCCTTTTAACATGCCTTAGAAGTTCATAGAAGTATGTTAAAACACAGATTTCTGGGCCTCGGCCCCGGAGATTGTGATTTAGTAGATTTTAGGTGGGGACCATGAATTTGCAATAAGATGCTCCCTCGTAGTGCTGACCCAGGTGGTCAGGGGACCACACTTGTGGTGGTCCTCAAACTTCATTGTGCATGGAAATAAAAATAAAACAAAGGTTAATAAATGAATTTCTGGGTCCCACCACCAGAGTTTCTGATTCAAGAATTTGCGTTCTAATAAGTTCCCAGGTGGGCCTCCACCCTAAGTACCACTGATTTGGACCATTCAGTGATGAATAAATACATTTTAGAACCATCTAAATTGTGTTTTTGTTTTTGTTTTTGTTTTGTTTTTCAAATTACATTTGCACTCAACTTTCTGTGGGACTCCTTATGGTCCAGGTTAAGAATCAGTGATACAGTGAATCTCTGTTACAAAGAGGCATGTCACCCTTCCCATTTAATAAATAAGGATATTAAGGTTCAGAGTGGAAATGACTCAACCATGACCACACAGATATCAAGAGTAAATCTATGCTCAGCACTTGCCACACATCCCATCTCAGAGCAAAAGCCCTGAAAAGAGTTCCAAGGATAGAAAAGAGGGAAGGCATTAGGTGGGAAAATGATTTCATCACTTCCTAGCCCCTGGGGCTGGCCCTGACTTTAGCATGGATAACTCAATAAAAGGCAAACAGCTTCCCTTGCAAAGAAAAATTGTAACAGCTACATAAGACCAGAAGAACACCCTAAAGGAAGATGATGTGATTTTCTTCCTCCTAGATCCCCATGCCTGAAGCAGATGCTACTGGTATGACATAGTCTGATTCCAACCCTGCAAAAGACTGGAAAATGGAAGACAACTTTATAGTCTTCACATCTTGTAATTTTATCATGTTGGTCTTTCTCTATTTCCATAAACAAAATCAAGCATCATTATGTTAGTTGAGTAAACAGAACATACCAAATTAAAGAACGTATCACCAATAAGGGCAGCAGAAACAGATAGCAGCAGAAGATACCACCCTGCTACACACATAATAAAATTTTCAAACCCCTGATATATATTGAGGAATGATGGCATACTATAAAGAACCCACTGCTGATTAGAACTAATTTTTTTCTTTCACTCCCAACAATTTGTATTATGTGCAAAGCAAACGTGAATTGAGTTTATACATATACTATCCATATACTACTTCTAGTCCCAAGTAGTAACTATACTAGTTGTGACTATAAGTCATAACTTTTCTATCAGAAGTCATGCAGCCATCCTGTTAATAACATTAACATGTGGAAATGTAGCATCCAAGCTTCTAATCAGTTGAGTCCCCCCCAACTTTTTTTTTGAACATGATAGTGATTCATGCAACTGCCACCCTTTCCAGCACAGATGGAGGAGTTTCTGTTATTAGGCTGAACAATACCATATTTCAGTTTACTAAATTGTGTATCAAGAACCCCCAAGACAATTACTCTACCTCATTCTATTACCCATCTATCTATCTTCCACCGGCCACTTACCTAGAGCTTCACGTTGATTCTAAAGCATAATTAATAGACCAAGAGGGTCCTTATTCACACATAACCAAATGAGCATGTGTGCTCTAACAGGCAGGCAATCTGTATGACTCATAAAGCAGATCTGATTTTGCCTTATTGGTGTTTATGCCAAGAATTTGAGGAGTTGAATAGTTGACACATAGCACCATATCAGCAGCTTTAAAGCTGATACACAGATTTGTGTCTGACATTAGGATCTCAGTGGAGCAGCCCCTAACACTTCCCCAGCCAGGCATCTGTAAGTCACTTTCCAAAGATATGGTGACAAAGGAGCATGACTGTATGGCAGCATAAGCACACTAAGTATATTTCCAATCACCCGACCCACAATGGATACAGAGATAAGCCCAGAGAAAGCAGAGTTGCTTAATCATGATACCACTCTCAATCACAATATGGCACCCATTAAAGTTTGAGCAGTGTCCTCTATAAATAACCCAAATATTTTATTCTTTCTAGTCCCTCAAACTGGAAAAGCATTGGAATCCATGGATCATTCTGAATCTGGCAAGATTCATTGATAACTAATGGTCAAAGCAGACCAAAGACCATGGTAGTCTATCTTGTCTTATTCTTCAGCAGGAAAAGCAAGGCTGAATTCCTCATTTCTGCCAGATCCCTTATTCTCAAACTAAAACCTCCTATACCTCTAGTCAAACAACTTCAACTTCTTCTAATGGGTTGAAACTATGCATTTATGTTGAGGTTGCAGAGTTAGCAACAGAATTTAATCCGTCTTTACTGTCTACCTGTGTGCTTGTTGGCTTTCCTTAAAAATAAATACAACCTGACTTTAGAGATTGAGATCCATAAGGATGGAGCAACCTTTCAGGACCCTTAAAATTGCCCATTAGCTGTGGACAGAGAAGAAAAATCCCTGTAAAAGAAGTTGAGTTCCAAGTTGACTCTGCCACTCACTAACTCCTGAAGCTTGGGATATGTCAGTTAGTATCTCCAAACCCCTGTTCCGTCATCTACAAGTTGGAAATAATATTACTCTACACTACTGGTTTGAGAATCAAATAATGGGATAGGTGTACATGGAAGACTAAAAGTGCAAATGCATGTGTACACACGCATGCATGCACACACACACTGTGATAAGTTGGTCTCCTCTTACTTATACTGAGCTGAAAAGCAAGATGATAAAATGTATATCAAAGGAGGGGACAGAATCCACAAAATGAGCTATGTAAATTCCAGTTGCTAAGACGGTGAGTGTTCACTCTGTGTGAGATACTGTACTCTGCTCAGGGAAGTAAAATAATTAAAACAACGGACAGGGGTGTCTGGGTGGCTCAGTCGTTAAGCGTCTGCCTTCGGCTCAGGTCATGATCCCAGAGTCCGGGATCAAGCCCCACATCAGGCTCCCTGCTCAGTGGGAAGCCTGCTTCTCCCTTTCCCTCTCCCCCTGCGGGTGTTCCCTCTCTCGCTGTGTCTCTCTCTGTCCAATAATAAAATCTTTTTAAAAAATAAATAAAAATAAATAAATAAAACTGGATAATTCTTGACCTTCGCAAATTACAAAAAGGAAGGATATACACAATAACTAATATTTTGCCTAATGTGACAATTGACCATGATTCTTAGCTACTGAAGCAGATGCCAGGACTCAGGATGCTATGTTCCTTATCTTCCCAACACCCTAAAAGGACACAAGTCTCCTGGAGCTCCTTGAGCTCCTACTCCAAGTAGATGCCAACCTGGGGTTCTGCAGGGCAGGAAGGACTGAAACCATTCTGCTCATCAACAAAAGCGAATGATTAGTGTTAAATCTGATCCACAAATTTAAAATGAACTATTTGCAAACTTTCTCATTTTAAAATTACTTAGGGGAAAAAAAAAGAAACTCCAATGATTGCTAATAAACTAGGGCGTCTGTGGGCAGAACAGCCTCTCCCAGCTCCCCAGGAGCCCGGCATGGCCACAGCTGTTCCTCCTCCCTTGCCGACCCTGGTGTGCTCACTAGAAGAGTGACAGAGCAGCGTGAGAAGTTACGGGGTGTCTCCCAGCAGGTAGGGTTTTGGAAATAGATCCACCTACTTCCAAAGTGATCTGCAGTCACTGTTCAACTACTGAGAAACTGGGAAGGAACAGAAATAAACTCATGGGGAAAAAAGTCTGCTGTGGAGTCAAAAACTTGAAAATCAAATTAAGAAGCCTCATAGAAGAATATTCCCCTTGTTAAACACATTTTGCTGCCTGGGCTTACTGTTTCTGGTGATGAAAGGATAGAGCTATGGGAGCAAAACATCTTGGACCCAAGTCCCATCTCTACCATCTTCTAGGGCTATGAGTTAGAGCAGCAACTTTTGAAAAAAATTTGGGATAGGAAAATGATTTGGGATAATAATGAAAAAATGGGATAATAATCCCATATGAAAAAAAATGGGATAATAATCTCCTTGTTTGGAATGGAAGCAATATATTTGAAGTAGTTAGCAGTGAGTTTAGCACTTAATAATCCCTCGATGCAAGGAAGCTTTTGTTACTTATTGAATCAACTCACAATCATCATTAATTAGATATATACCATATACTAGACTTCCCTGAAGGGAAGGGGCTCCCTGTCCTAGTGAAATAGATCAAAAGGGGGAGGACCTCAGAAGGTGCACATGGTTTTCAAGATTCAGGGATCCTACAAGAGAACTCACTTAGTTAGAGTCTGCCAAATTACTCTGTTTCCTGGTTATAAATCAAACTCCGACCACAGAAGCATTCTCCTTTACAAGTCACCCATTTCTTACTGAAATCCATACTGTATTTCACATAGCTATTTACTATGTTACCATATAAGATATTACAATAGGTTAGGGTTTCTCAACCGGGTCACTTTTGCTATGTTGGGTCATATTAGTCTTTGCTGTCCTTTGCTCTATAAGATGTTTAGTAACACCCTTAAACTAGTCACTTGATCTCAATAGCATAGGGCTGTGAGATTTAGGAAATAAAAGCAAAGGGTGTCCAATTAAATTTAAATATCAGATAAACAATGAGTAATTTCTTGGTATATGTATACATATGGAGCATACTTATACTAAAAAATTACTCACTGTTTATGAAAAATTCAAATACAACTGGGCATCCTCTATTTTATCTGGAAACTCTACTGTAGAATCTTCCCTATCGTGACAACCAAAAATATCTCCAGATATTACCAAATATCCTATGGGGGGGGACTGTCTTCTACTTATGAACCACTGGAAAACTGGATTCATCTACAAAAGGAAACAAACACAGAAGAACTCTTCCAGTGGGCTAACCATGCATGTACACATCAGAGACTGAGTTCTCTAAGAACACAGGAACCAAGATGAAGCCATATGTTGTCCTCTGTACATTCAGAGCAGAGAGTACACAATTCACACCTAGGAAATGATGTAGTTTGTGATAGGAGGGTGTCCTTATTCCTAAGTGACCTCTGGCTATTAATAAATATGAGCCTCTCCAAACTTCTCTTGTGTGGAGATATTCTTGCTCAAAGATGACCCAAAGGCACAGGGGTTTATATCCCAAACCTCCATCTCTTCTTCCCTGTGGATCATGCATTGAGAAACACAAAGCTGAAAATGCTTGGAAAACTCATTTCAAAAAAAAAAAAAAAAAAAAGTCAACCTCTACATATTTTTTGTGTGCTTAGGAAGGCTACTGGTATCAGCACATGAAGTCCTTCAAGGAAAAAAAGCCCAGAGGATATATTCTCCCTTTTTCCAGTTCACCTGCAGGAAGCAGACAGGATCTTGACAGCCCAAATGAAAGCTTTACTGAAATACTCTTACCAAAGGGGCAGTTTTCACACATTCTAAAGGTATTGGAGATAGCTGTATAAAATATAGTATGGATTGCACTGAGAAAACGAGTGGCCCTCATAAAAGAAAATGCTTCCGTGGTGAGAGTTTAATCTGCAACCAGGAAACAATAATTTGGCAAAACCTAAAATAATAAGTCAAAAATCAATTCTCTTGTCAGATCACTGACTCTTGAGAACTGTGTTCCGATATGCTGCGTTATGGATTGTGGCTGCAACGCACCCAGCTGCCAGGAAGATTCCCAGCATATTTATAGAATTTTAGAGTGGAAAGGACTTCAGAAACCTTCCTTTCTGATGTCCACTCCCAACACACAAAAAGTCGATTTCTCTAGATGCCTCAACTAGCTGAAAAAACAGAGAAGTCAAGTGACTCACCCAAAGTCACGGAGCAAGTTGGTGACAGAAGACAGGGGCCTCCGACAGCCACCTGCCTGAGTCCACAGATGTGGATATTATTACGGGTTGCCGTGCCCAGCACAGGATGACCTCAGCAGAATGCCAGGGACGGCCTCTTGCACAGATGCTCACAACGATGTGAGTGGCATTCCCGGGAACGTGTGTACCATGGTGAGCCAAATCCAAATGCCCCTGAAACAATATCTACCAGGGTTGCCAGGGATCAGCTCTGGGGTACAGAGCATGACCACTGTTCACCTTTTACTTTTGAAGCCTAGATATCAACTGAATTTTTATAAACATGTACTATTTTCATATATAAAGCAAAATGTAGAGAGAAAAAGAATGCTTTTCGATTTCACCTGCTAGGATCTTGTCTAAGGCTATATAATGTTTGAGGGAGGTGGGTATGCAATGGGCCTCTAAGAATGAGGCCAGAACGAAATGGCTCTGCCTTCTCCTACACTGGAAAGATCTTAATGGAACTTTTCTCCTTGCTGCTCCTGCTGCTGGGATGGTCGTGTCCAAACACAAAGCAAGACTTTTTGCAGAATGAGACTCCAGCAACTTTAACGTATATGCAAACACAACACATTCTTGTGCACAGAAGAGACTGTGAAGAAACCTAATCATCCAAACTCCTGTCATTCCCCAAACTATTCTGCTTCCTTTGCACAGTATCTTTCAACCCATGTCTGATATTCATCATGTCATTGGCATTTATACAACTTCAAGAAGTCTTACCATAGAACTCGGACTGTTTGCGGACAGGACCATGTCTACTATAACACCACGTAATCACTTAGTACATTAAGTAGAGAAGAACATTAGCAACAGTTCATACAGTTTAAGACTCTTCCTCTGTTCAGGTATTTCAGTTGACATGGCAATTAAAAATATGGAAAAGAGAGTGTTAGCTTAATTTGATATTATTTTCTACTGATGAAATATAACATCATACTTCTGGACCTGCTTCACTTTCTGCTTCATTCTGTTTTTTCAGATTGAAGTAAATGACTGGCTTTTAATTAGCTACAATTGATGGCATCAAAAACCAGAGCCACTCCCAAAACTGTGGTTGTGACAGGTCCTCCACTGGAATGAGTTTCACTGGGGATATTGGGCTTAACAGTGAAAGGTGGTTTTGTTCTGTAGTGCATGTTGGGCACTGTGCACAAACGATGTGTGATTTTTGACGTATCAGCAACAGTACGTGAGCAAAACAAAACAAAACGAAAAACAACTGGTCACTGAGAATTCAATCCCCAACAATTTCCTTCTATAATTCTAAACCCAAGAGCTGCTTCTCCTGCTAAGTTCTGCTTGGATGCTTTTCCCTCTACCTAAATCATCTCAACCAAGATCTCCCAACACTTATTTCCAGAAATAATGTATACACTTTGGGGTTTGAAAAATCAAGGCTCTTCAAGCTAATTAGCTTGGTTAATTAATATATCACTCCATTTCTTTCAAAACTTATTATGCTCACAAAAGGCCTGCTGGTCCAACAGAAGAGGAATGAAAATACATAACTAGGGAAATATTACTCAAGAAAAAACATAATTTACCAATTGAAAAACTAATGTGAGGATTACCCAAATGCCTTAATGACTTTCTATTACTGGTCCAAATTGAAAATCATTTGTAAAAGGAAAATGAAAGCTAGTCTCTGTTAAGATCTCAAAGCTGGAACTGAATACAGGTCTTTCGAAGATGGGAAACAGCCTAAAAACCATCACATGGGAAGTCAGCTGAAGCAGAGGTTTGCGCAGACTTGGGTTTGTATGTATGGCTGTCCCCTGGGAAAGTTACTTCACCTCCTACAGCCTCTATTTCTCATCTGTGAAATGGGAAAATCACGTTTTTAATGTTGGCTAATCTTGAGTTCTGACCACATGCCAGGCACCTACAAACAACCTCAAGTGAGAATTAAACAAGAATGCAGATTTGCATAGTGTGTGTTGGGGGGGTACATATAGACACATGTGTATGTATATATGTTTATGTTGGTTTATAAATGGTTATCATAGCAGTAATAATATGTGAATAGATCATTTGCAAAGAGGAAAACCTATTGGCAACTAAACCAAGCAAAACAGAGTCATATTTAAATATAAAAAAAAATTATGGATGACTAGAATTAATTGGAATAAAAAGACATTAATTTGTTTGGTGAGTAGCCAGGTTAGACTTTAGACTAGAGCATCTGAGAGTGAACTAGCTGATCTACAAGGGCATAATTTCAGAATGAAGCCTTGCTGGTTATTTCATGGAATGCCTCTACTCTCTTGGGACAAACCCCCCCCCCAAAAACAAAAACACAACAGAGGGCCCAGTCAAGTGCATTCTCCTTTAGCCTCCATATTTGCTTTTTCAGGGAAATATAAGCAATGGTTCTGAATCATTTACATTTAATTTTCCTTTGTTCTACACACTATTTGTCATCCTAGAAGGCATGTGAGCTTCTATAAAAACCTGTGGTTCTCAAGAACTGTCTAAGCTTCGGTTGCGTGTTCTATCACTGTGTTGACAGCTGATCCACAAACTTATTATTTGAAGAACTGACTGATTAAATTAGTTCTTCAAGTTATTATAAACACTGATATATATACCTCTTTTCATTACTATTGCTTATCTATATGAGAAGGAAAGTGGACTCCTTTCCTTGGGGAAGCAAAGTTTTAGTCAAATATGAATGCAGTAATTTGGAAGCCAGGGTAGACTATCCAAACATACTTTTAGTTTTATTTTACAATTATCTTGCATTTCTGCTAATTTTCCACATGGACCTGGGTGAATCAATTTCTGAATCAAGCATATGAAAGTTGGCAGGAAAAAAAAAAAAAGAGCCAGTAACTTTAAAACAGGCCAATAGTGCAGTCCTTCCTGAATACTCCACTCCCCGTCTACGATCCCCAGGACCCTCCCTCTCCCCTCAATGCCCAGTGACCATAAGAAAACTTTATGACCCTTATTCATGTGATGGATCTTTGGTAACTTTTAACTACCCTGGGAGAACTTGTAGACTGTTCCTTCGCATTGCAGAAAAGGGTCTCTGGAGGAATCTAACGACCATGTCATCACATTTGACATCCACTTACCAGTGACTGTGATTTCACACGGTTATTACAAACAAATTATGGCTGAGATAAAGGAAAAGCTTTGATTTACACAAAGAGCTTCAGCAAAGAATTGCCAGAATTCCAACCCCGCCTCCAAAATAAAGTTCGGTGTCCACTGAAGCGACATGGTGCACAGAGGTTTCTGATGGTTGTGGAAGTTTTGTGGCCTCACTCAAGACTAGTCCAGAAAGCCCCGTGGTCCCCTGTCTGCCCAGGATATGGGCTAGAATTGAGAGGTTTCAAAACAAATATAGCATGCAGTTTGTGGTCACAAGAAATATACATCTGAGATGACAAATAGGAAATAACTAGAAGAATAATAGCGTTTTAGAATATTATTATTAAAAAATAATGCCAGAAGATATATAAGATCAGAAGTGATTAGAGGTGGGGGAATTTTAACTGATCAAGAAAAAAAAAAACTCTTAGAGAAAGTGCTATATGGCCAGTAGACAGGATTTCCCTGATACACATGGAAGAATGAGTCGGCGATATCAGGCTGAAAGGAAACCAAGAGAAACATGAACTGGGATGGGAAATTCTATGGTAAATATATAGAACCCTGGAGACTGACTGGATAAGATGGAGTGAATTAGGGAAAACTGGACAATGAGTTTTGAAATTTTACTATATCATACATCAAAATGAACTACAAATTTAAGGAAAAAACATGAAAAATTCTAAAAATATGAAACACACACAAATAGGAAAATGAAGGAGATTTTAGAGGAAAAAAAAACCTTTGAATGAAGTAATATTTTTCTAAGTATAAAATTAGAGAAAGAAATCATAAAGAACTAGATCTTTACCTCATAAAAACATGAAACTTCAGGAAATAAAACTAGCATAAGTAAAAATAAAAGGCTAGCCAGGAAAAATAAGAAATCTATTTGACATCAATATGGCAAAAATAATAGCCTTAGTGTATAAAAATAAAGGCTGTATAATAAACACATAAAATTCAATGAGATAAACAATAAGATATAAATAGAAAAAGATCAGCAAAGTACATAACAGGTAATTCACAGAAGTGGTTTAACATATGAAAAATATAATAAATATAAGACACACATTTCTCTAATAATAAAAGACATGCCATTTAAAACATTTCAGGTAGTAACTACTAACAGATGGGATATGGTGAAATACGGTTTACTCCTGTAAACTTAGAATAAGAGGTCAATTAGTACAACATTTCTGGAGATCCAGTCACTCATATCTGTCATGAGCCTTTAACGTGTTCATCATATTAACTCAAGAATGTTATTTTGGGGGATCTTGTCTAAGGAATGAATCAGGTGTAAAAAGGGATCTAGCACAAAGATGTTCATCATGGCATCGTGTTTAGTAGTGAAAAGCTTGGAGCACTTGTGAATGTGCAAAATTAGGAAAATGATTAAATAAAGTATGACAATCCTATAAAATAGCACATTCTGGAAAAATCTAAATTCTATTTGTAGAGAATTTTTAAAACATGAGGATAGTATTTTGATATAATGATGAGTGACAAATATTATAAGAGTGAAGAATAAAGGCTTAGAAGTCTAAGTGCCTGATTTTCTACTCTGGATTTGCCTCCTACACAGGTACCTAAATACTACATGCTATATAAAAACGGAATCTAGTATCTGCTTTCCATTCAATTCACTTTGTCTCTTGTGTTCCATATCTCCATTAAAGTCACCATCAATCTACCTACAGACCCAGGACAGAGTCCTGGATGTCATCCTCAATTTCTTAATTTCTATCATCTCCCAGGTCACACTGGTCACTCTTGGCTGTCTCCAAAATATCTAATTCGTCACCATTACGATTCTGACACCAGCATGTTGGTTCACCTCCAAGAAGTTTCTAACCTAAATACTTGAAATAGTCCTCTAACTGTCTCTCTGAGTCCAGTTTTATCTCAGTAAAATCTGTCCTATAGATTTTACCAGAACGTTCTCTCTAGAATGGAAATCTAATGATGGCACCTTCCTGCTTAAGGCATTTTAGAGGTTCTCTGTTGCTTGTAAGAATAATGTCAAAATGTGTAAGTTTGGTAAATGCTTTTGATATTTTGGCCCATACCTACCATTTCAGCCTCATGTCCTCAAAGCCAATATGCCCTTCTCTATTTTCTATGATATGTATGAATCATTTATGTTATTAGTTTATTATTTTAAGAGGAAAGAAGTAATTTACCTCCATTGCTAAGTCCTCCCTACCCCCCTCACAGAAAATGTTAAAAATATATCCAGCATCCTCTCCTCCTAGGTCTTTCAAACTGCAGAATGTGATCCATTAGAGAGTCATGAAATCTGTGTGTAGCAGGTATTTTCTATGTAAAAATAATACAAAACAGAAAATATCAGTCACTGCATGGATTATGGTGCATATTGCCTTTTTTTTTAATTATATGTTAGTCACCATACAGTACATCATGCCTTTTTTTTTTTTTTTTAGCTTTGTCTCAATTATATGTGGGCCACAGCCAAGAAAAAAAATTGAAAGTCGCTGCTCTGAGTTCCTAAGTATTTTGTAAATAATTTTATTGCAACACCTAGATTATTGTGCTTGGTTATTTCTCTATTTCATCTACTGACTTGTGTGGCTAAAGAGACTAAAAAAGTAAAAACTATTTCCTACTCATTTTTATATTTTTGAATACGACTACATCTGAAAACATACTTAACACAGAGTACCACTCAACGCGTGTGAGAAGAAAGCGTGCACGCAGGCAGCTTAGAGTTTTGTGATTTGAGATATACACTGAGTTAATCTTAGATCCTCATCCAAAGGCATGTGGTTCCACAAGGGCCTAATAGCATTATCTACTTCCTAAACATTGATCCCAGAACATGGACTGGGGAGACAGTTTTAGGTCAAGACTTTTGAACATTACACCTCATTTCTTAGCTCTACCCCCAAATTCTTATCGTAAATTTCTAAAGTAAAATTCTGGCAACATTTAACCTTCAGTTTGGAAATGTTCTACGAAACATCCTGTCCCCATAACACCAGACATGGTGGTGGTCGTCATCATCAGCAGCAGCAGCAGCAAACAATGAGCTGGCTGGGACAGAAAAGAGCGAGACAGTAGACAGCAGCCTAGGTAAAGCACGCCTTGAGGCTGGAGCAAAGGGAGCTGAGGATCTGCAAATATTGACCCAACCACTGTTGGGTCATCAGCATCTCAGCCCAGGTCTGAAGCCCCCTCATCGGTGGGACAAAGGGTGTGAAGTCAGTTCTATAAGCACACCAAGAGCAGAACCAGCATATGATTATACTGAGTACATAAAATAGGCACAGGAGGCCCAGTTCCTGCCTGGTCAGTCTCTTCAACCTGCCTTGTGCTCCTGCTCTGCAATGTGAACTACTCCAATGTTAAATTTACACCTGGTGCCCAGTGAAATACGTGGAACACAGCTGCCCAGAGACTTTATCCTTAGAAATAGTGTATTACTTGATAAGGTTTTATTTCAGCATAACAAGGTTCTACCCTTGAATCCTAAAAAATCGTCCTTTCTGTAATGCTACATCAAATTCATGCATCATCTGCCCTTTAGTAAATTCAAATGGTCTAAAACAGAAATTTCTCATTTACTGTGGGATCAAAGTACAGTCTTCAAGAAGCAATTTATAATTTCACAGTGATATCACTACAGTTCAAACATGATTTGATTTTTTTTCCTTAATGAAGCCCTTTAACTTATGAATTCAGCAACACTAATTATTCCACTTAAGAAATAATTAGTGCCCCCCTTCTTCCCTGTCTAATTAATACCTTGTATTCAAGCTGCTAGCAAAGGTTACAATGCCAAGTAGTTCTATATAATTCTTTTTTTAAAAAAAAATTGATCTGAGTATATTCCCTAATGGTAGGTATATTAGCCTTAGAACAGCTCCTTTATGTCTGGCAAGCACTGAGATTATTTCACCCAAGCTGAACGAGATTTCCATTTCTCCTCTGCTGCAGGCCCAGTGGACAGCCCCTGCAGCCAGGTAAGAAAGAACAGAGGGGACCACTTCATGCATCGGGTGTAAAAAGCTATGTACATCATGAGCTCACACAATTTTAGATCTGAAACAGAACTTATAAGTTGTTTCCATTTTATATAACTCACCGACCTCATTTTACAGGGGAGGAAACTGATGCCGGAGGACAGTCTACATAGTTTCTAAATTTATCTAAGAAATTCAAAGAGACAAATGTAAACCCCATGGTTATAATTCAAAAGCCAGTGTTCTTCCATTGACTCAAAGCTCCCATCTCAAATGACCACTGATGGTTAAAAATTGCAAAATGTGGAATGGAGAAAATTGTCTTTGTAGGGAGTTCTGACAATTTGGCAGTTTTTTTCCTCAGCGAATTGCTTATGTGCTTGCTTGCCATAAGCTACAATTTCAAGAGGTCACTTGATTCAATTGGCAAGATGATATAATAGGGATCATCCAACTTGAAATTTAATTATGAATTCTACTCATTTGCTAGATGGTTTTGAACAGCGCCTCATTTCTATCAAATAGTAGAAACTTTATTCATAGAGAACATTATACAACCACAAAATTTGAAGACCTCAAAAAGGTCTTAAGTTGAGGGTCCTCTGGTGGAACTCCAAGTCAAAGTGCCAGATTTCTTAACTGCTCCAGACTAGCATATTCATTCTCATCCCCCCAGTGGAAAGTTATTCAGGAAGTCTAAAAGGAGAACAGCTCCCCTGGGGAGAACAGTTGTACTGTGTTCTTCAAAATTTTGGTATCAGCTCCTCTCCCCAATCTATCCTCGATATCCTTTTTCTTATAACAGAAATAATAATGGTCTGAGTGGTTGCTACCTGCCAAACACTATGCCAAATACTCTGCATAAATTTCATGGACAGATGTAATCCCCCTGTGATGGAGATGCTGTTATTATTCACATCTCATGGAAAGAAAAACGAAAGTTCAGAGATTGAGTTACTTCGCCCAAGGTTGTGACTCAAAATCATATCTGACTTGTCTCCCCAAACCCTCTTTCTCACTAAACCATGTTTCCTCCCAAAATTCTCAGCAGCACCCAACCTCCACTAACTCCTACACACGCAAACACACACACACACACACACACACACACACGCATGCCTCCACACTGCTTCTAACCATGAAAGGTCTCAAAGCCAAAGAGAATCTTATTTGCGCCTCATAGAATGCTCAGCAGCTCCCAAGACTAGCAATCCCATGTTATATTTAAAGAAACTTGCTCCAATGGATAAAAGTATCTGCCCCAAGATTATCCAAGGACCTAGTAAATGTGCTGAAGCTAGAAACTAACTCTATCAACTTCCAGATAAAGTTAAGGGCTTAATCCCTCTACCACGAGTGGTGGAATAAAGGTAATACAATCACTGGGAAAACGTTTGCCGCTAAGTAGTGCACGAATACCGAATGAGTTCTGCAGCTGGGAAAGTGAATTAAAGGGCCATTGCCACTAATGATAATTAGAGCTGAAAACAGTCCGAGGAGGCATGGCGGCAGAGATGAGAGTGTTGAACAACAGAACAAATTAAATACTTGGTCATAAGTCTTTTCTACTAGCGAAATATTTCAACAGGCCAAAGCCCCCAGATTAAATAACCATATTAAGACAAAGAGACAATAAGCAGTGGGGCCTGGATTTAAAACCGGAGTTTTTGGATGCCAAAGCTTCTGTTCTATCTATACTTTGATTCCTCACTAAGCAATGGACATTTATTCAAAATGTTATTTTTAAAAAATCTGTGAATAAGAAACAATTAAGGAAAACAACACATTCCCACCGGCACCTGAGAGAGGAGGTCTGCTATGCAACATCTGATGACAGTCATAATGAGACCGCAAAACGCTTGAAGCAACTTCCTTCACTGTCATGACTCCAAATTAACTGGTTTTTATATGCACTTTAGCCTTGCTACAAGAGAATGGACACAAACTCCAGCGACAAAGTAAAGTGCAGTATTCTTCTCTTTAAAGAGGGAAAGACTGCTGTTTAAAGAATGACTATCCTATAACACTGTTATATTAAAATGGTACGTATTTTAAACCATCATCTACCTGGTTCATGGTCATGTATATTGCCTCACAAACAAGGTTAAGATTTCCTCGAGTGTTCATTTCATATATCTGTCTTATGTTACTCACAGTGCTGAGAGGTATACAGCAGGTGCTCGCTCAATCAAGGCTTACTGTATTAAAATCAGAAGATGCTTAAATCATGATATTAAGTCACTTTGCTGAAGCTTCTTAATGTGAAATCCTGGACATTTTTTTTTTCTTTTCATGTGATCTTCTGTGAATTAGATTTCTATGTTTTATGGTGCTCTCAATTTCTTTTTTTTTTTTTATTTATTTATTTGACAGAGATAGAGATAGCCAGCGAGAGAGGGAACACAAGCAGGGGGAGTAGGAGAGGAAGAAGCAGGCTTCCAGTGGAGGAGCCTGATGTGGGGCTCGATCCCAGAACGCCGGGATCACGCCCTAAGCCGAAGCCAGACTCTTAACGACTGAGCCACCCAGGGGCCCCATATGGTGCTCTCAATTTCTAACCAAATTTCACCAATTGTTTACATTGAGATAATTATGAAAAACAATAAGGACATTGCCTTCTTGAATAAGTATGAATAGCTTAGGCCTACACTTCAAAATTCATCTGGAGTCCTCAATCTATTTCTTCTTTTTATTATGGTACTTTGAAACTTGCTTTGCAAGGAGTCTATGTGAAAATTAAGATGCAAGAATTGACATAAAGTACTATGGAATTACAGATAATCAGGAAAAAGAAAAGAAATGGTTATATTGTTTATAAGTGTTTTGTTATATTTTGCAGTGTTTGTTTTTTGCAGTTTCTGTAAGAAAAAGCATAACTGCTACAACAGGTAGCAAAGATTCCACTTTTACTCTTAGTTAAGGGAAGGTGAATGCTTGGGTCAGGTCTCCTGGCTTAAGAGAAAGGGCAACAATATTCTAACAGCTACTGGTGAATCACCACTGCTGCTCTGGCTTTTTCAAAAGCTCCCCAGTAATGAACAAAATTGTAATGCGGTAGTTCATGGTCATTTCTGGAGAGTCACAAGAAAAATTACTTAAGGTCATGTTAACGTGCAGAGGTTTTACAAGGAAACATCTCTGATCACAAGCTGATGTGTATTGTACTTACACCATTAAGACAAGACAAGCTGGGCATCTCTCTAAGTGATCCATTAAAGTTTTTAGTGAAAAATGCTCAGGATAGTATTGTATGCTGGTTCCTCTCTTCTAGAAAAATCATAATTTTAACTGCACAGGAACTATTCATCAGTGGCTAATTTAATTTCACATTTAGATCAATTAGAGAAGGAAAAAAAAAAGGTTGAAGTTAAGCACTTGTTTATAAAATGTCCTTAAGTAAAACTGCTCATTCAAAGAGCACTACAATAACAGCTCTTTTCTCAAAAGAATTTTATGTCTAAAGACAGAGGCTGTCTTCCGTTAATGACACCTGCAGAAAGGAACGACAGGCCCAGAGACAGTTACTGCTTGAAGATCTGATCTAACCACTGAATACTCCAGGCTTTGTTTTGACAGCTTTATACTTAGCGTCCACCACACTGATCCTTCCCCCTTCCCATCCTCAATTTTTACACATTTTGCCCCTTTGAACATAGATGTCTTTACTATTTCATTTACTCTAATGAATATTAACTGAGCATATATCTATTTAAAGAATAGGCTAAATGCTGAAGGGGACACTGAGACATATAATTAACTGAGAATGATATATGTAAAGTGCCTGGAAAGGTAATCGCAGTAGACATTCATTAAATGGTTGCTGAGAAAGTCAATGAATGAATAAAGGAATGGAGAAGATGAGAAAGTGAACCATTCCCAGGGGAACAATCATAGACAAAAGCACAGAAGTGATCAACTGTGCAGAACCTCAGCGAGTGAAAGTATTT
Source organism: Ursus arctos (assembly GCF_023065955.2). Lineage (NCBI taxonomy): Eukaryota > Metazoa > Chordata > Mammalia > Carnivora > Ursidae > Ursus > Ursus arctos. The sequence continues at coordinate 21,708,191 of NW_026622841.1, forward strand.
TCGTTTGATTTGAGCACAGAGTATTCTCTATGTCACACACATGCATACACGACACAATCACATGAAAACATCCTATTATTTTTGAGAAATGCAAGCCCCTCTTATCTACTCTTTACTGCACAATGACAATTTTGGCAGACAAATGAACCAATCCCTACCTCATTCTCCACTGGAATTATTGAAGGATTTGCGTTATTGGGTAGCTCAACACTTTGGATGAATCAGGATGGCATCTTTTATTCATAATTAACACCACAGTGTGATTTTCTGCACTTTCTAACTGGAGTTTGTACGACGTCCATAGCACAGAATTGAGGACCACAATGTTCTGAGTAAAAGATAATCTGGGATTGGGGCGCCTGGGTGGCACAGCGGTTAAGCATCTGCCTTCGGCTCAGGGCGTGATCCCGGCGTTATGGGATCGAGCCCCACATCAGGCTCCTCTGCTATGAGCCTGCTTCTTCCTCTCCCACTCCCCCTGCTTGTGTTCCCTCTCTCGCTGGCTATTTCTGTCAAATAAATAAATAAAATCTTTAAAAAAAAATCTTTAAAAAAGATAATCTGGGATAAGGAGTTAAATTGTGATTTATAATCTAGGTATTTTATATATAGCACCTCTGACAATTAGCAAGCTTTGTCCAAACCGTCTTCTTACAGATGAAAGAGGGAAACTCAAGGAGGGGGGAAGACTTGCCGAAAGTCACAGCTAAAAGCCAAGTAGACTACAGGACCTAGATCACCTGGACTAAAATACAGTGCTGTTTCCACTGTATTTTATATTACATTAATTGCCTCTAAAGGACTAGGAAACCTGAACTTTTATCCAAAATTCCATAGCACAAATAATCTTTACCATCTGTCTCCCTCATTCAACACTGTGATAGTTATCCTGACTTCATAAAGTTTTCTCCAGGTTGGGATCTAAATCTTATCTGTCATCCCCAGGAACACTCAACCCCACAAAAGTCTCAACTGCCTCATAAGTAAGCTGGCTTTGGTACTGGATCTTTTTGCACTGCCCTGAATTATGCAAAAAAAGACTGAGTTCATAGACATCCAGCCATTACTTTCCATTTAAAATTGAGAGGCAAGATTTCTATGCACAAACTTCTCAAAGTCACATTCTGAGTCAGGAAGAGAACGCCAAATGAAAGTTCAAGATTGCCACAATTGGTCCACTGAGAAATGACACTTTTGTGTTAAACACTTAGCAGCAAGCCAAGATTTGTTCTCATAATCTTGTTCTGAAGAGTTATATGCAATTTCATAATGAATGATAAAGATTAATTATATGATATGATTAGTAATGTCTCAAAAGAGCTAAACCAGGACCAGCATTTCATTATTTTCCTATATTATTAATAAAAAAGTAGAGAGCAGATTTGGTTGGCTAATTTATTTAACCTTGGACGAACCTTTAACATGTGTTTTAAACTTTCACTTTTCTTAAGTTCCAAGTCTGTTCATAATTCACCTCCTCTTGATTGGTTTTGATATCTGGGTTCTTCTCATGGTAAAGAGGACCACACTCATAATGCCACTGATATGCAATCCTTAGTCTGTGCAGAACTAAAGGCTATATAGTGCTAAAAATCCAGATTTATTTTTAATCAAGGTCCTAACACCCTCTTCTATCCAAAGGCAGTTACAAAGGGATCAAGAAGAGCGAAAAAGACCCAAAGTCCCTTTCAGCAACTTTCAGGCTTCTATCAGATTGCTAATTCCCGGGATGGCCATGACATTTAGACAATGTCAGTGTCCCAAGTGGCTGATAAATCAATATGGGAAGGAGAAAAAAAAAAAAGAGTAATACACATTTTTTCTGCCTTTCAACTTTCTCTCATACAAACCTACCTACAGGCTATGTGAAATTAGCATTTTAGGTAACAAGACATTCTGTGTATTCATCTTTCTAGACTACATCAAAGCACTGGATCTGAGTCAAGACTCCTGAGTCCAAGAGAATCTTGGTCTGTTCAAATATGACAATTTATTAAGGCTAGCTCCAAGTTGATGTGATGTTACTGTCTATCACGTTTATTTACGCTATGGGCAAATCATTCCATTTCCTGGGTTTCAAAATATCAAACCCAGCCATTCTAATGTTGGCCCTATCCATATTCTCAGATTCTTCTCTTGTGTCTTGTCCCTACCATTAACAAGTCTTGATTAAGTTTTGTGGATCATACAGAATTTATATTTATTCAAGTAAACATGTCATAAATACCTAGCCTGTTCTCAACATTCTTAGATACAAAGAAGGATAGAAAATGACCTGAACATGGTATCTGTCCTTGAGGAGCTTCTGGGGTTTAAAGCAAAGAATTCAAGAATGCTTAGCTTTGTAACATGAAGTAGGAAGCAAATCCTAATAATGAATATCCTCATTAGAAATAAAATACCCATTTGAAAATATGTATTTACTCTCCCTAGTTTCTATTCAGTAAACTGTGTAAGTTTCAAAGGATGATCTAAATTTTGAAATGTGATGCAATCAAACATGCCTCAATGATCCCCGGTGATTGATTCCTCATTGTAAAGTCTGTCAGCTATTTGGGGGGGAAGAGAAAAGAATGTTTGAATTAAAAGTGAGTATGGTGTTAACATCATTTAACCTGAAAAAGCAAAGCTTGGAGGAGGGAAATGACTGAGGGCACTATTCCAAAGATAAAATCCTACATGGTCTGCTTCCCTAAAAAGCACAGACAAGAGTAATAGAAGTTTTGAGTCATGAAGCAAAATGTAATCCTTGGTACGTATACCACAGAAGAAATCCACCACTTAAAAAATACAACCAAACTGCTCCATTGAAGAAGTCCACACGGTTACGCATAGTCATGTGTTTATTTTGCAGCCACTCTACACAGCTGAAAAATTGCTGATTTGTGGCCTCTGTTTATTTGTGAAAGCCCCCTTGGAAGCAGAACAGGACAAAACACAGCATCTTTGAGGCCCACATCACATGTTCCATTTGTTTTAGACTGTCACAAAACTGTTAGTTCACACTAGCTGTTGACTTTCATGAAGGGTTTTATTTCGGGGGGTGAAAAAACTTGCACATTTTTTGGAAAAAAAAAAAAAATTCTTGCCACTAAGCTGCCTCAATCCACCTTCTGAGCCAGACTGATGTTGATACTGAATTCATATATCTTCTCCCATGAAACTCTTCCTCTGGCTGTGTTTACATTTTTAAAATTCTGTATCTTTTTCTCTCTGAAAAGCAAACCTCCACTGCCAGAGAGCCGGGTCATTGATTATAAGCCACAGGTGTGTTGTCAACACAATCAAACCCAGTGTGGGAATAGAGGTTCCTGCATCCCTAACAAGATAATGGTGTTAAGTACAGGTTTTTAGCAAAATGCACTGCATTTTCCATACAAACAACAAATTGTTTCCGATGGTTGCCTCTTCTTTCATCATCTCAGCTTTTTGTCATTCCATCCTCTAAGTGATCCCAAAGCTGCCCTGAGCTATACAAATTAAATTCAGTGCATGTGCCGAGGCTACATTGCTTCTTTGGTTCTATATTGTCAAAACACTTTGACGTCTAAACCGGAGGGTGACAATTGGGGATGGGGCAAAGGTGGAAAAAATGAATACCTATGTGCACATTTATTCACAGCTAAATCACACAAATATATCATGTCTCACACTTGTTAATAAATGTCAAGAAGTTTTGCTGCAAACAAACCTATACACACATAAGCGTTTATTTAGGCTCATTACCACGTAATAAACTGTATATGCCACTTTATAATATACCACTATAAAATAGCTCTAATCTCCAGGTGTAATGGCTGCTATCAACTCCAAAGGTCCCAAGGACATCTACCTATCCTTCAGTGTAGACAGAAAGCCATGTGGAATGGGTTAGACTAAAGCACTGTCCACACGGTAATCCAGCCAACGCATGAACTCTCAAACAGTGCATTTGTGTTGTACAAGAGGGAATAAACTCACCCTGCCCTAAATGGCATTACCCAACTGCACAACCAACACTCAGAGGGTTTCCTCAGTGCTGTAGGTAAACAGAGTCCAGTACTGTGCAGAGCTTACTTTGATGAGGTAGTAAAGAAGGCTCAATTAGAAACATGTCCAGGGGTCTGCTAGATAGTGTGAGCCCTTTTGGTAGCTGAAGGCGAAACAACTGAGTATAACTGACGTACAGCTCATCCCAGTACTTAATGGCTCAGAGCTTGGGAATCAGTCTGAGATATTCTGTGTTTTCCATCCTTTAGAGCAGAATTGTAAAAAGGAAAAAGTCCCCAAGTGAGTAGATGATTAGAAGGAGGGCATGATCAGAAAGGAAAACAGTCCAAATACGGACCTTCCAGGAGTACCTCCTTATTCCTCAGCCTGGTCTACTGTATCAACAAAGCTTTGCCAGTTACACCCAGGGTGGGACTAGGCTGAAGTAGGTCAGGCACCCGGGGTGAAAAAGTTAAGGAGACTCTTATTCTCTAGGCCCTGAAACTCCATCAGATCCAAAATCTAATGCTGTGAGGAGACTAGTACAAAGCACAGAGATATCTGTTAGATTCAGTCAAACAGTTCTTTTCAGATCAATCCTATTTTCCTGCGATTCCATGATGATTGAACTCCATACATGGCCATGGCTGGTATATATCCAGGAAACAGCACATGGAGGAAGGAGATCTATTAGGAAGCCATCTTCCCGGGGCTACTGAACAATGTCAAGAATATAAGATGATGAAAAAGGCCAAACAATTAAAATCATTACCAATTAAAGAGTACTTTTCTTCCTAAAAGCTCTTAGCAACTATTAACTAATTAAACTTCTCATTTAAAAAATTAGATTATATTTTAGGAGGTATCCAGAGTTCTCCTTACTTAAACATGCTTCACAAAATATAAATTAGCTCCAGAGTATTTAATAAAGCTTGCACAATTTAAGTAGCACTTTCAATACTTAGCTCTAGAGGCAGAAGCACTATTTTTACTCTGGCATTGCTGGATTTTATTCACTCATCCATTCATATAAGCAAACACACACAAATTACTTAGCACGGAGGCCCTGCTTCAATTGCTGGGAACATAAAAAAAAAAAAAAAAAGTTAAAATTCATGTTTCAAGAGGTGATAGTCTAGTAAGATAAAAAAATAAGTCATCAAAACTCTGCTCCTTTCAACACTGCTAGAGTCTTCTCCAGTACCCTTGCAGAGGGCAGCCAGGGAGAAGGTGGCCAATCCTCCAATGAAGAGCTCTCTTTGTAACGGAGTTCACATCTGAGTAAAACTGTTCTACTGACTAACTGAACTCCTCCTTCCACCACACTCTGGAATGTTCTTTGTATCCCACTGTCTCTGTCTGATAGAGCTGCTTGAAACACTGTTTGGGAGTAAAAATCTCTCATCTATGGAACATAAGAACTAGGAAGATCAGTAGGGGAAGAAAGGGATAAAGAAAGGGGGGGGTAATCAGAAGGGGGAATGAAGCATGAGAGACTATGGACTCAGAAACAAACTGAGGGCTTCAGAGGGGAGGGGGCTGGGGGAATGGGATAGGCTGGTGATGGGTAGTAAGGAGGGCACGTATTACATGGTGCACTGGGTGTTATACGCAACTAATGAATCATCGAACTTTACATAAAAAACCAGGGATGTACTGTATGGTGATTAACATAATATAATAAAAAAACATCAAAAAAATGATTTAAAAAATCTCAAAAGAACACAAGCAGTGGTTTCCTTGAGACATTTTGGCATCTCATTTTTCCCCTTCACCCTCAAAAACTGGTATTTAAAATGGACAACCAATTTCCCCTACTCTTTAGTGATTTTCACCAAGTATTACTCATTTCATTATTGTTTTCTGAGTTCATTTCTACTTTGATTCTTATCTATTACATTTTGAATTTTCGTGTGTGGCTACATTTGCTTTTCTACAATTATCTCTATGTCTTGGGGTGAAACGAGGGAATTGACGTGAGATCCGCAATCCTATGATTCTTTTATTCCAATCATCTTCATGTAGTACGTACATATTTGTCCTGTACACACGTATCACAAAAACTCTTTCTATATAGTCAGACAATTACATTTGGGTTTCATTGAGATATATAGTCATGGAGGATCAATTCTGAACAGCATCATGCATGAAAATAAATTATTTATTATTAAAAGAGCATCACCCTTAGGTTATAAGTGCCTTGCTAATATTTCAATACAGACCTTGTTTTCAACACATTTTTTTTCAGCACTGAGGATTAAAGGAAAAATAAATGTAACAAGCCAAGGAGAAAGGTCTCACACCTATACCCTGGTGATTTCCCCCACTTGCAAAGTATTTGGTGTCAGTGTTGTAATACCATGGAAACACCCAAGACTTCCTTCTTCTTTGATTACTCACCCACTCTTTTCTGTCTGCTCATTCACATAGGCACACTCAACACAAATGTTAATGTACACTTCTTTTGACCTCTATTCAGCCACTTCCAGATTACTGAAGGTTATCATTCTGAGAGAAAAGACCAACTATAGAACAATACTTAAGAGGATCTAAGTTGAAGAGAAAAGTCCATTTGCAAAGTTACAGAAATAAAACCAAGCAAAACAAAACAAAACAAAAACAAAGAATGACAGAAGTAGAATTTAAACAGAATTGGGAAGCACCCGACATACTTTCTTATGGTGTTGAGATGGTTTTCTGAGAAGGAAAATTCCCCATCAGTACCACCATTTTCATCCTAGGAGGGACAAGGAAATTCCATCTCAGTTTTTCATGTAAAGAAACTGCACTGTAACCCTAAGAGAAAGACTTGTCATTCTTGATCTCAATGATGGTAGTTCAACAGGTGGAAATACATTCAGAACTGGCCCTCACCAAGATAGATCCTTCCCACCATGCCAGGGATCAATGACAACAACAATTAACTTGTATCTGCATGATGATGTGTGCTTTTCTGGGCACTGTCCAAATTTTATCTCACCTGTCTCCCATACCCCACCTTGCAGTGGAGGCAGGGCCAATAGCAGCATCTTCATTTTGCAAGTTCTAATATCTGGGTAACACAGCATGCAAGTCTGGGAGGTACCAGACTCTGAACCAAGACTAGAGCCTTTTCTATTCTACCTTCCAGAGTGAGTAAGTACAAACTGTACAGAAAGATGTTCTTCACTTCACTGCAGGTGGTCTAATTCTTCAACAACCCAGTCACCATATCCAAAAGAGTGGGAAGCAGTCGCTCACCAACACTGTCCAGGGAGCACCTGTAAGTCTCAGCGACTCTGACTTGACAGTATTTTCTCAGGACGTACTTGCTGTGAGAGGCACTTCAGGGTGACAGGACCGTCGTCCCTGCAGAACCACACACAAGGAACTGAAGATACCGATTGAAACCTGCCAGTCTTTCTCAGGGTGGAGAGAACAACATTAAGAGCAAAGAAGGGCATGCTTTCAAATTAAAAATTAATTTGTCTTCTTTCCCCCATCCATATGTCCCAATTGGCCTCTAAACTACTACTAAACAATTCTAAAAGAAATATAAAAAACTAATGATGTACTATATGGTGAATAACATAAAATAAAAGTTTTTTTAAAAAAGAAAGAAATATAAAGAAGCACAGACCCTACATTACTGAGGGCATGCCCATACAGAACAAAGCAATAGAGATAAATCATTCAAGACACTAAAAAAAAATAATAATAATTTTAGGAGCACCTGGGTGGCTCAGTCATTAAGCATCTGTCTTCAGCTCCGGACGTGATCCCAGACTCCTGGAATCGGGATTGAGTCCCATGTCCGCCTCCCTGCCCAGCAGGGAGTCTGCTTCTCCCTCTCCTTTGGCCCCTGCTCATGCGCTCTCTTGCTCTCTCTTTCTCAAATAAATAAATCTTTAAAATAATAATAATAATTTTAGAAATAAAACAGACTGTACTTCATGACTACTCCTCCAAGGGGTGTGTGTGTGTGTAAATATATATATATATATATAAAATCAAGCTACAGGGTGTGCAGCCTCATAAGCTGTCATAAATTCTTTTCCTCTGGTTGCAGTCAAGAGCAGATTTAACCGAGTCTCAAACAGCAGGGTCTTCCTGAGTTTAAAAAAAAAAAAAAAAAAAAAGGTCTGGAAACTGCAAAGTTCCCATAACTACCAGAGCCTGTTTGCTTATTAGCAAGTTCACAGATGCCCACCATCTGGACTGAAACAACTCCTCCAAAGAAAAGGGAGACAAGAACAAAGCCTGTCTGATCAATACCTCTGTGACTCTGAGCAGCACAGACGGGCTTCCCTTACAGGAGGAGTACCTACAACTCCCACAGTATGCTGTCACACGCACAGACTTCTCTGTGTACAGCCAACATCAGTTCTATCCCTCAATGCCACCTTCTTGCTGATTTGGATTCAAAGGTACTCTTCGGATTCTCTGCGCCCAATCGATGTACATTGGAAGTAGTCTGTGTTAACTGGGAGAAGTAGCCAGGTCCTTAGGCACTGGGTCTGCTAAGCCAGCCTGAGACAGAACACAATCACCACCTTCAGGATTGAGCCAAGAAAAAAGGAACACTGGCTCTGCTCAGGAAAGCCAAGCAAATAATAGGACAACAGGGATGCCAGATAGGCCTCCAGAGGGGACGAGACTGGATCACACACCCCCACCGCCTTGCAGATCCCCTCCAAGGAAAAGAGCCCATTACTTCATAGTTAGTATTTTAAACAAAAGTTTAGAGAAGGAAAAATCACGAGTCAAATGGTATATTAATCATAAGCTATAATCTCTCCCTTCCACCCCATAAAGACACGGATGACAGACACTACAAAGGGTTCCGACGCTAATGTAGAAAATTTAAACAATGCATAGATTTGTAAGAAGTTACATTCTGAGCAAACAATTCAATAAAGTGATACCTTAGGTCGTGCACGTGGGTTTGGTTTGCTCATGATGAAGAGATGAGAGCCTGGAATAAGAGTCAGCAAACTCTGGCCTGCAGGGTAAACCCAACTAGTTTTGTAAATAGTGTTTTGGAACAATACCACAGTCGTTTATTTACTTATTGTCTGTGGTTGTTTCAGTGCTCTTATGGCAGAGGGGAGTGGCCGCTAACGAAGACTGTGTGGCCTTCAAAGCCTAAAATATTACTTTCTGGCCCTTTACAGAATGTGTTTGCAACCCCTGATCTAGAACAGCTATAAACGTTGGAAAATGAGCACTTTCTCACAGATGAGTAACAGCTGACCACAGCAGGGAAGGACTCAGCTGCAGTCCAGCTTAGAATCCCTTTTGCCATGCCCCCTGTCACTCACTGTCCTCTGTCATCTTTCCTCCACTGCAACGTTCTCCTCTAATACCTCGGACCATAAATCCCACCCAGACAATCAGGATTCACAGTAACATTCCAGACTGCAATTTCACTGGTCCTAGTACTCCCCATATCTTCATTTTGGATGTGTTAAGATAGAGGAAAAGACCTATTTCCTTTCAACGATATTAGCACAGTTTTAACTAAATTTAACTTAATCAGTAATCACATGCTACTCATTCATCTCTTCCACTAAACAATAATCAAAGAATGTGTCTATGACCCACTACTGTATACCCCTCGCCTCAATACTCGATACATGAGTGAATTCATTAAAGGAATACAATAATGTGAGCCACCTCATGGTCAATCACTGCTCTGCAGGGTTACACTAATACCTGACATTTGCATAGCACTCTACTTCCAAACCATGAAGCACTGAACATCATCACCTTTTTTTTTTTTAAAGATTTTATTTATTTAGTTGACAGAGACATCCAGTGAGAGAGGGAACACAAGCAGGGAGAGTGGGAGAGGAAGAAGCAGGCTCCCAGCAGAGGAGCCTGATGTGGGGCTCGATCCCAGAACGCCAGGATCACGCCCTGAGCCGAAGGCAGACGCTTAACGACTGCGCCACCCAGGCGCCCCTGAACATCATCACCTTATGAATCTTCCCCAGACCAGACAGCAAGGAATGTGACAAGGAAACACATTTAAACAGAACTTACGATAGTACATTAACCTCTAGATATCTTTCAACTCAACCTATTTTCAAACACATCCTGTTTTTGTTTTTTAACATGTACTGTGTCCAGCAAAAACAAAAAATAAAAACAACCATGGGATTGGTAAACTTTTTTTTCTTCTGAACTTTCAACACCTCTAAGGTTTTCCAGTTTGACATAAAAGGCATAAGTCCCCAAGTTTCTGTAGAAAAGAAAAAGTGGGAACACCAGCTTAAAAGGATCACCCAAGAGACTCATGCAATCTCACGGCCAGGAGTTACTGCTCAGCAAAGACACTGGGCGCTGCTTTAGATGAGCCAACTCAGTTCCTACTGTTTTCCAAGCGTGCCCTTTCTCTGCCACTTCCACCCCTTATGCATACTAAGTAGGGCAAAACTAGGATCAGGGTTAAAAGATACAAAGAATTTTGATCAAGAGTAAAACAAAACCTTCTGGAGTAATTAATGCTCCAGAAGTGAGCAGGCAGGTACGGTAAGGCTATGGGCCCCTGTTGCTACAGGAATCAAGGAGTACGCTGGAAGACCTTTGAGAGGAATGTTACATAAAGGATTTTTTTTTTTCTCTTGACCAGGAGGCTCAACTAGTTGACTTTAAAGTTCACATTCAACTCTTACAAATCACAGAACTGTGTTCACAATAGATTGTTAACTTTTTAAAAAATTACATAGGTATATATGATTCATTAACTATTAAATATATATATATCAAAATTTTAACAGTAATTCTTTGGGTCATGTAATTAAGAATGATCTATATATTTTTTCTATTTATCTTTTTTAAAGCTTTCTATATTGAACACAATCACTTCAGTAAATAAGATAGAAACAATAAAAGTTTAAAAAAACATTAAAGAAATCATAAAATCAACCACCACCTATTATGTAACTTATTCTACAAAGACCCCTCAGGTCACAAGAGCAATTAATGTTCTCTCCAAAGAACAGAGGCAATGATACATGCATGATATTTAAAAATAACAATAGAGTGGAGACTTAGCCCTCCAGCTGGTCTCATCTACTCTCAGAGCTGAAGTTACCACTGACATCTATGGGGCAGTGATTCAGGGAATACCAACTTGCTCAGGGGTCACAATTTAAAGAAGCCAGAACACAGGAGGAGTCTGGGGTTGTTGCAGGCCAGCAGATGGGGGAGCCATGTCAGCCAATCTAGCTGGCAGACTAGAGAATTCAAAGGTGACCCAGGACCTGGTGAGGGTGCATTTGGCCTTCCAATGTCACTGAGGGAAAGCCAATGTTGCTATCTCAGAAGTCAGACTTTTGGGAGCTGACTGGCAAAGGCAGCGGCTAATCAGAATGGATGAGATAGGGCATATGGGAGGCCCCAGGCAACAAATATCTAAAATATTTTTTCACTGATACCAATCAGTGAAGAAATATTTTAGTATTTTGGCAATCTGAACATCCATACTGGTTCCTGCTGACTGAATACCAACAATGGGTTTAAATAATTTGTTTAATCTCCCTATAGAACCTAATTCTCTTTCTTCTCCCCTGTGCCCTTTTTAGAAAGCTATCTCCTGGCTCTAGAACTCCTGGGAATTGCATCTTTGCCTGACAGATATTCCCAATGATAATAGAGTCTTCTTAGTCAAAGAAGACACAGTCTGAAGTGATGGGAAAGGGAGGTTTTGTGTCCAAAAAATAACTGTCAAGAATCTTTCAAGGAAAGAAATCTGTACTGTATTCTTCATTGGCTGTGCGATATAAGAGAAAGGATAATGAGGAGTTTTGAAGGGTGTCCTTGTGAACCTCACTGCCACTTCCATGTTCTCATTTCAAAATATAAGAGTCCCACAAATAGAAACAGAACCAATTGATTGCATAATTTTGTTAATTGGTCTGAGCTGAAACTGATCTGAATACAGACCTCATGATGAGCTCTGAGTCTCCTATTAGACTGTACACCAGCAAAATAAATCCTTAGAAAGGCATCTATAAAGCAGCCTAAGTAAGTGGGGGGGTTTTGTTTTGTTTGTTAATGTAGAAGCCTAAAAGAACAAAGAGTTTTGTTTGATCCTGTTCCTATGCCCCATCCTGCCCATACCAAAGATCATAAGGAAAGATTCCACTTTTCTTCTTCAGCATTTGATAACATTACAGCATTCCATTTTCCTTTCAGAGTCTTCTGATACTCTTAGTTTGAAGGGTTAACACACACTCAAAACAGAAACTCAATTATAGGTTTTAGATGCTAAGAGAAAACAATAAAAACTATGGGCTAAATATAAAAAACCATTATGGAATTCAAATGTTCTCTCCCTAGCCTCCCCTTAGCAATTTATGAAAGTTCACTTATTGTAAATTGAACCATTCCTACCATTGCCCATGATCTTGTTTCCAACCAGATAACCAACCAATGCTCAGAATTAGAGTATAGAGAGATGTGCTATGGGAGATCTTGGCATAACTCCAAGGAAGAAATTGACCACTTATCAAAGGCAATGACATCCCAGCTCCCAGTAGGAAACAACCATCAAATGATCTGTGGGAAGCAGAAATGCCTGGATAAATGTAGCTAACATAACTAAAAACCATCATTTGCCCATTCATAGGAATGACCAGGCTTCTACAAATAGGGATGCCATCTTTGAAGAAAGGAACTCAGAGGCTGGGCCTAACAGTTCCAGATTTTGAGATGCTGCTTAACCTTTCCATCCTAAAACAGATTAGCTTTAGCTAGGAGAAGGTTTTCAAAATCAAAATGCCATACACAGCCAAGGGCATGTTTCTTCACTCACTCAAGAGTTTAATTACATTGTTCCTGGAAAGAAAGCAATGATATCATGGAATAGCTGAACCACACATCTCAAGCTTAGAGTAATTCAAGGCCTGAAACTTCTAGGAGGTGGACAAGTCCATGAAAAATACCCCCAAATGCATTATTTATAGGAAACTCAGCTTTGATTCATTAAAAAGAAAATCCAGTGCCTTCTAGTTTTTACTGTTTGATATTCATCATCTTTACAGGCCAAGTCAGTGGTATGACAGAAGGTGAGGTATGATTTCCCCTCCTCCCCAATATTTCTGCAATAAACCAGAGACAAAATTTTGTCAATCTGATGTTTCCCATTGACTTCACTACAAAAAAAAAAAAAAAAAAAAAAAAAAAAAGAGCCTCAAGACTGCTTGAAAAGTAGAGACCCAAGTTTCAACTGAAAACCACACTTCTCAAGCATTGGATAATCCATCATTCAAGGTTACGATATTTGCAATTTCCCAGATAACATCGGTCATCATCTAATCCATTTAAATACCGGACTAGCAATGGTAACTTAGTGAACCAAAAAGAAACAGTGATTTGGAAAAGGAGAATCTGTTGAAGTTCAATTTAATGAAGATTTCCTTTTAACATCTCTCAACTTATTTCTCAACACCATTTCACCTCTAATAATATTTAGATTTGATGTTGTCAGTTTAATTCCGATTGGCACCTTGGACGATGCTTTCTAACAAGACAAAGTCAAGGTGCCAAAGAAAAGGGCAATTAATTCTCATGCATTAAGAGAAGAAATCTGTGATATTTTAAAATCTGTTTGATAAAAATCAAAGAGAAATGATGACTTAATGGCACATGGTCATGAGAGGAAATAAAGAGAAAACTAGCAATGCCTCTGTTTTCCTGCCTGCAGAGAGGTGATAGAATCTTTGGCTTAATGCACTGTCTTCCTGTGAAGTTATCATAGCAGAAAAAGCCAACCTACATTTATTTCTACCTACATTCCAAGGGAAGCGCATCAATCGTTTCTTTGGTGCTTTCTGCACTATTGCATCATCACTACTATAATCAAGCCCTAACTCGGGGATAGGAGCAAAGGAAAAATATTCCTGGTCTTTTCCTTCACACAGCTAATGGCTTCATTGTGATGAGGCTTCACATGCATTAGCAAAATGACACCAAGCTGTACAGGACTCGAAAAAAAATTATTGGAATAAGAAGCATAATTCTTCAAACTACTGTGGCCATAACTGCCTTGGGACTTCAGAGGTAGAGGTGAGGGATATGTGGAGTGGCCTCATGAAGAGGACAGATGCCCTGAGACAGTTATTCTGACCTTGACAGTGTTTGATGAGTACCACGTGAGGCCCTGTGGAGCACATCTGGAAGTCACATGAAGGGGCTGTGGTGACACTGGCTGTTTCCCTAACAACACTGCTAATTTGTAAGCAACCCCAGTACTGAGAACACGACAGAGGTTTGAGTAGGCAGCATACTAGAACTATAATGGTACTTCTCAAACTTGGACTCGCGCACCATCACAAAGACATCTTGTTAAAATGTCGATCCCAAATGAGCAGATCGGGGATGAAGCCTGAGTTTCTGCAGCTCAAAAAAGCTCCCCTGTGATGTTAATGTTGCTGGTGCCCAGGTCACTGTTTGAGAGACAAGCTGTTAGAGAATAGTTGGCCATTTCTGAGAACCAGGAGCTAATGTATTTCCTTCCAAATGGAAAGAAGAAGACAGCCATGGCTAGTACTTGACTCTCTCTTGGAGCTGCCTTGTGAAGACCATTTTCATCCTGAGCGCGTCCTCTCAATGATAAAGCAAATGCTTGAGGTTTTTTGTTTTGTTTTGTTGCTTTAAGATTTATCTATCTGCTAACTTGGTTTAAAAAAAAAAAAACACACAGCGCTCAGTATTTTAAGGGGACGCAAAAAGAAACATCCCTTTCTCCAATTCTCATAGTAATTACATGACAGGTAGAAAAAGAGATACAAAGGACTGAGCACAACCATTGACCAGTGGTTTACCTGGGAGGGATGGAGTTATGGGGAAGTTTCCTTCTCTAACTCATACATTGCTATAATATTTGAATTGTCACAATGAACCAATATGTCTTTTTAGCCAGAAATTATAATAAAGATAAAGATAAAAACATACATAAAGCTTTGAGAGGGCCAGGTTTTCATCTTTGCATGGCTGTCAGCCCTATCATCCTAGAAGCATCACCTTAGGCGGCTGTGACCTTATGGAAGCCAAGTTAGGTGGCTGTGTGTATACATGTCAACATTTGTAAGAAATAGGACAGGACCCATCAGTTTAGAACTTTAAAATTTTAAAATTAGTTCGTTTTCACTGTGCATTTCATAAGTGAATCCACTTACCCATATCTAATCATGAGTAAAAACAATGCATTCTTACCAGCAATCCCAAATTGGTACTTTCCTTTCTAGCATTTGCAAAATAATAAAATAATAAAAAAACTGAACATCTGTATCCAATTTCACTTTTGGCTTAGTTAAGCAAAATCATCATCCCCAAATAAAGGCTTTCAATGTTTTTCAAACAAGTTTCCTTGCTGACACAGCTCTTTTCATAAAATCATACAATGGTCTCTGATTTTTTAAAAAAATGATGCACCATCTCTTTAACAGAAAATTGGGTTATTGATTAATTGATTATATGCTGCTCACAAATGCCAACTTAAGCACAAGTAAGGAGATGCTATTGAATGTTCATAACTCAAAGGCTGCAAGACCACGCTACATGGTTGCATTATTACCGTCTCCTGTTTTAATGAAGACATAGCGCAGCACTTTGTTGGCCTAATTTATACGATATATCAAAACTATGTGAAATTTCCTTACACTACAATGGGAGAGAAATCACAACACATATGTGACTTTCAGAGCTTAGCCTGGTTGTTAAGGTAGGGCATTAGCATTCCAAAGCTGTAGTCTGAATGTTAGTCTTTTATAAGGTGGCAGTGAATTTCTTTTCAGAGGAAATTAAAGTGCATGAAGCTGTCTTATAACTTGTTAGTGAAAACTGTGACATTTGAAAACGATTAACAGAAAATTGAGTTTTTATTTAGATACTCAATAATCTAGGAGTGTCTAAATAATAAATGGCTCATAGGAAAATACTGCCCATTTGGAGCGGAAAGGTGAATATTATAAAATAACAATATAATAATAATAGCAACTACTATTTATCTAGCAATTACAGCATGGATTTGAGAACATGTATTTTGAAGCAGGATTTGAATCACAGGTCTGCAATTTACCAGCATGGAGCCACTGAAATATTAGCCACCTTCTTAGTGTCTCACTTTTGCCACTTATAAAAGGACATATTATTCCTTATTGTTTTACGATAAGGAGTAAATAACTCAATATAAGAACACATAGCAGTTAGGACTGAGTGTGGCTGCACATGATAGAAACCTCATTACAGCGGTTTAATACCAAATAGAGGTTTAATTTCTCACAGTCATAAAAAGTCCAGAGGAGAACTATCCCAAGATGGTACTGCTGGTCAAGGAAGTCAGCGGGGACTCAAGTTTCTTCTCATTTCCTTCTCATCACCCTTAATTTGCCTAAACTAAGGCACAGAGAGGTCGAGTGTCTTGTTTCAGTCCTCCCACTTGGAAAGTTCTAGGGCTAGGATCTAAACTCAAGTTCACCTGACTCAAAATCATACCCCAAGCTCAAACACTGGCTCAATAAATAGAGGACTACCATGAGTAATGTTTAAAGAGAATGTACAGCAAAGTACAGTGGTTTTCAAACTGAAGTGCATAAAGGATCACATAGAAGGCATGCCAAAATTCCTATGTCCTAGTCCCTCCTGGGCCCAGGGGCTCTGGTTCAGGTGGTGTGAGAAGGAGCCTGCACATTTGCATTTTAAGACACAGACCGGTGGGGCTGATGCAACGACACCTTGAGAAACATGTAGAGATATCAAGGGTTATATAAATATCATCTATAATTCTCAGAATAACCATACAAGAGTGAAATTATTTTAAAGAGGAAGAAATGGGTTTAGTGGAATTAAATACTCTGCTTAGCATTTCATCAAGAAATAAGATAGTCATTTAATATTTAATAAAAATTTTTAGAATGGTTTCAGATTTACAGAAAACTTGTGCATATAGTATAGAAAGTTCCCCTTTACCCCACACTGTTTCCCCCATTAATGAAATAATATGAATCAATACTGACATCTTCTTATTAGCTGAACTCCATACTCTATTTAGATGTCTTGAATTTCTACCTAAAGTCATTTTTCCAGGATCTGACTCATCATCACATCTCCTTAGGCTTCTCTTGGCATTGACGGTTTCTCAGATCATCCTTATTTTTTGTGACCTTGATAGTTTTGAAGAGTAATGGTTAAGTATTTTGTAGAATGTCCCTTAACTAGGGTTTGTCTGCTGTTTTTTCTCATGACTAGACTGGGGTTATGGGTTTGGGGTGGTGGGGGGAAGATCACAGAGACGAAATGCCATCCTTATCACGTCATACCAGAGGTACATGATATTAACATGATTTATCATTATTGATGATGACCCTGACCATCTGGCTGACATAGTGTTTGTCAGGTTTCTTTTCTCTAAAGTTACTGCTCTCCTGCTCCTTGCACACACATTATACTCTTGGGAAGAAGTCACTACGCACAGCCCACGCTGAAAAGAGTGGGGGTTATTCTCCACCTCCCTGAGGGTGATTTATCTATATAAATTATTTGGAATTCTTCTGCATAGATTTGTCTACTCTCTCTCCCATTTATTTACTCAATCGTATATTTATATATTTATATACCCAATCGTATGGACTCAAGGATGTTTATTTTGTTTTTGGGGTAACAATCCAAAATTACTTGACTTATTGTGTTTCTCAAATTATTCCAACATTGGCCAATGAGAGCCTTTGGCTAGTTCCTGTGTTCCTTTGACTTTCTCCATCATTGTGGGTTTTGCATTTCTTTTAAAGAACTTCCTTACTTCCTGGGACTGTTAAATGCCCCAGACTTATCTCATATATTTCCAGTCTAAGTCCTAGAATCAGCCATTTCTCCAAGGTACTCTTGTTCCTTTTATTGGAGAATGCTACTAAAAATTAAGATTTTGGTGCTAGACATCTTTTTTAAGTACGTGCACTTTTGGGGAACAAAAAAGTGGGATGCATTGCTTTCTGTTCTGCTCTTGTTTTTGGAAGGTATCAGATATATACTAATGAGTAATGGATTCGGTCAGAAGACTTGAGTTTTTCTTACAGAAACTGTAACTTCTGTGTGATCTTAAAGAAATCACTGATCACAAGTCTTCATAACCTCACTTACAAAACATGTGTGAATAGTCTGCCTACTTTTTAGAGGTAGTGAAAGATGAATTTAAACAATGGATATGAAAGCCACTGGAAAATGTAACTATCAGACACAAAACATCATCAGCAATTATCAATTATCATAACCTTGTATGATTGGGTATTTTGGTAGAAAGAACAAAAGAAGAACTCTTTAAGCTGAAAATTCTAAGCTGGGTTACCTGCCCTCTGGGTGTAAAATGAATAGAAAATCTTTTACCGGATAGCTAACACACTTTATGTGAAAGTAATAAAGGAGTTTGGCATCCTGAATCAAGGTTTTCTATACATTTTAAAGCTGTGCTGAAAAGAAAAAGATGGAAACATTGATTTCCAGCACAGACTTATTCTAGAATATGGTTTCTCAGCTACTACATCTCAAGTTTGAAATGTGGTATGTGATGGCATCAGTCCTCTCCTGAGCAATTTGTCCTTCTGAGACCTCCCTAAAATTATTAGGTAAAGCCTTGCAGGCAAAACCTCTTCATTCTAAAATCACATTACTTATGCTGCCAAATATATTTCTCAGGTGACCTTGTCACTTTTCTCTCCCTTTTTCTCCTAGGCTATCACAAATCTGTTTGGGAAGAGAGTAGTCAAGAAGCCATTGCTGGTGATGAGAACTGGCGCCTCGGGCAAGGGGGTGGCTAGCTCTTAGAAGTGAAGTGCTCACCATCCTTCCTTTTTTCTCCCAGAGCCTGAACATGTAAAGAGCAAAGCCCATATAGAAATACCCTTTCTTCTTCTCTAATTGGCTCGCCCACCAGGCTCCTCTTCATTCACGAAGTCTTTCTAAAGCGTTCCTCTTCTTGTCCTGTATCTGCACTCCTCACACATTTGCTTAATTATATACTACCTTGTGATCTGCTTTTTCCTTTCTTTTTATTTTTTCATATTTACACTACCCGCGTCTTATTTCCCCAAGCATTCTGTTAACTCTGTAAGAGGAGTGCCAGTGTGTTATATGCTCCTTACGTCTACCGTAGGAGCCAACAAATGTGGTAAACCAAGCATGATCTCAATAAACATCTGCTGAATTAATCATAAACACAGAAACAGCTAAGTGCTCACTGTGTCAAGAACTATGCGAATCCTTTAGGGTAATGCATTTTTAACAAAGTAACCCACACAGTACAGAATTGCTGAATTATTATATTATACACATGAAACTAATATAACACAGTATGTTAACTATACTGGAATTAAAATAAAAAACTTAATTTAAAAATAACAAAAAATAAATAAAATTTAAAAACCCATATAGCAATGGTTTCCCCAATTTTAAGGATGAGCACTCTGAAATATAATGAGAGTCAAAGAGTTAAATGTTGCAGAGCCAAGATTCAATCCCATGTGTACAGAAATGCCTCATGGTACTCATTCTTGGATTTGTAATTTGGGGGCTCAGTTAACTTCTTTGGGACCCTGTTTGATCATCAGTAAAATGAGGGGGTCCTCTTAAACAAAGCTGAGGTCCTTTCCTGCTTAACTGATGTACTGAAACTCACAGAGTATTGACCTTTTCATTCTGGGTGACTCTCTTATCTCCATCATCTTGTCCTGGCTTCCACTGACTTCTACAAAATAGCATTTTAACCTTTGACTCATCCCAATCCTCAGGAATGATTCTTCTAGGGAAAACACAGTGTCTATCTCTGGGAACACTATGTGGGAAATAATTATTCACCTATTTTATTCTGTTCCATTTTCATACATGTGAGTTGACAAATTCCCTAAATGCATTAGTAACAGGGCTTAATAAGAGTAAATTCTATAGACTCATCATATCATACCACACACACATCAACATTTTAATATTTGCAAGATTTCCTTTTTTAGATTTTTTCACAAGAACTCTGGAATGTTGTCAATAAAATTAGTAATAGTGTTATGTCAAGAAAAAAATCAAGCAAAAAGAAGGAGAGAGGGAAAAGGAGAATAAATTTCTCTAGTTAAAAGCAGAGTACTCTAAAATTTAACATACCCTTAGCTAAACTTTGTATGCTTGTGCACAAGAATAACTTCAGATTCCATGCAAACTTGAGAATAATCACTATATGGAAATCAATTCATTAATGGGTATTTATTGAATGATTAATATGCACCCAACACAATGAAACACAAAAGTTTTAGACATGACTTTGCCAATAAATACATCATACTACCATATCCAAAAGATACCCTGATAATGAAAATAAGCTGTTTGACAGGTTTTCTGTTTGTTTGTTTTTTTTTGCAGGGTTGTTTTTGTTTTGGTTTGGTTTGGTTTTTTGCCAGGTAGTTAGCCAAAAGAAAACAAAACAAACAAAAACACACCTTCAGTTTTAGACATGAAGTTTGACTTTAGCATAAGGTTAGAAGGTAAGGACTGGATGAGCCAAATATGATGGCCAAGGGTACAAGTTGTTTTTAGACCTCCAAATGGGTACCCATCTTCTATGGACTATTGGAACAGCTCCCCTTAACATGCCTACCTCCACCCCCTAAACCTTCCTTTTTCTGGCCAACAGCACGCTGTCTACAATACCGCTGCACTGCTGAATGCCCTTCACAATGTCCCCCGTCCCATCCCCACCCCGGGTACCACATTCAGGGTGACCAACTATTCCAGTTAACCTGGGCCAGTCTTTTTGTTAATACTAAGAGTCCTGTTTCCTGGGAAACCGCTCAGTCACAGAAGAATGGGACCCATTGGGACCCTATAAATGCTGCAGCAACCAGGACCAGGGCCGTGATGCTCTCTCATAGTCCTATTTCTTTCCCTATGTCCCACTCTTGCTGCCTATGATTTTGTTCTCCATCTCTTCCTTAATTCTTTCCTAAAGCCTGATTAAATTGTCTCTCCTAAGATATAGGGTAGGAAACGCATTTCTTTTTTCCCCCGAGAGGCTGTGTCACCCCTCTATGAATAGAATTTTACTCCGGGGGGGAAAAGAATCAGCAGCCTTACATAACCTCTCACAAAGCCCTACTCATTCTCTAGCAGGACCAGAAAAGGGCCTACAGTTCATGAGCTAAGCAGAAACTTCTCTTACCAGGAGGAACACTAGTGATTTTCATTCAGATTGATCTAATCTGCACAGCTGAGCCCCCACGTTCTCTTTTTGTACAGTCTAACTTGGAGCATGCCAGTTAGAGCTCCTCTGTCTGCCAGCAGTGCAGAGCAAGAGCTTCAAAACCTCTCACTGAGCTTTCTGCTTGTACAGCTTGACTCTTCAAAATGCTCAGTTATGCCCTCTTTCCCCTGCCACAGAAGTCCAGGCAGAAGAGCACTTGGGCCATTTCATGGCCTGAAGACAGTTCCCAATCACAGGGTGAGGTTCAGCATGGGGTCGCCCCTCACAGTCTCACTCTGAGCACGTATGTGTTTTTAGCAACAGACTTGAGACGCAGAGAAGGGAGGGTGAAGAAGGATCCAGGGCTCCTGCATCCCTTTCAAGTGCCTGCCTTTTTCCCTGGGCCTAAGTATTTTTAAGGAGGAAAGGGGACAGTGGGGGGGGGGGAGCAAATATGGAATGAAAACCAGCAGACCCTTTTAAAATGTGCCTTCTTATCTTGAGCATCAATGAGAAAAGAAGGGGAAAGGCAGATGGAACACCTAAAGAACATTTTCAAGGGCTTTTCATCTCAAGGAAAATGAAATATGTCATGGCCTTCAAGAAACATATTAGCGCCGAAACCACAAGCCAGAAGACTTTGATGTTGGCATCATTTGCCATTGCAAGACCACCTCCTGAAGTCAAAGCCCTACAAAGAGGCTTCAAACTAACTAAAACTAACCTAATATGGCTGAAGCATTTTCCCCATTCACTAGACGTTTACAAAGGAATAGAGCATGGGTCCTTTCCTAGTGTCCTAGGGCAGTGTTTCTCAGTCACCAGAGATTCTAATTCAGTAAGTCTGGGTGTGGCCTAAGTTTCTGCATTTCTAAAAAGCTTCCAGAAGTTGCAAATGCTGCCAGTCCCTGGACTACTCTGAAGAGCAAGACCCAAGGACGCTGGTTCTCAAACCTGCCTGTACTTTGGAATCACCTAGGGAGATTTAATAACTACTTATATGTTAGGCCTCATCTCAGAGAGTCTAAATTAATTGGTAAGTGGTAGAACTGGGCATTGATACACAGCCAAGATGAGAGCCCCTCCTCCAGAGAGAAGACCTTTGGGACAAATTATACCTGGTGCTACACATTAACCAAGCAAGCGCTAGCTTCCAAGTGTTCATGCTAAGTGGATGCTAGAATCAATGGATCTGCAGGAAATAGATGTGGTTAATCAGAGAGAGTTAATGGAGGCGGTTAATTTGGATGAGGAATCCACCCAACGTGTGTTATATGGTCCAGGTTTGAGCAGCTCTGCACTGTGTCAGGTCTAACTTAGCAGAACCTGCTGGCCTCTAACTGCAGCAAAGGCAAGGACCATGGCCTGCTAAGCCCCCACCCCCTAAACTAAGCATGGGCTCGGTTTCAAAACTGCTATGGAGTCTGACTATCTTATTTTATTTCTAAGTCTTTAAAATCTTCAACCGCGACAATAAAATTGAGGAAGGTTCTAGGGTGCCCTGCCCATGCCTGTGAAATTTCCTATTTATAAAGATGATCCCAGCATAAATCTAGCCCACATCAAGATAGTAAAAATAGCATTCATGAAGTACTTATTGTAGAGATTCGTTATTTTTTTTATCTAACTGTTGAAGTGAATTTATCTCCAATTTGGAGTTGGAAAAGAAAGACTGGTTTTGTCTCCATTTCACAGATGGGGAAGTCAAAGTCAAGGCCACTAGCTGGCATGCTTTCCTCACTAGGTTGCACTACCTCATACCATGACCAAAGACACACACAGGATGATGCAGTGACTCCTTTGCAACCTGCAGCAGTGGGGGAAATGTTGCAAGCTCGGTGACTTTTAAATGAGCTGTAACTTAAAGCTGCTTCAAGAGAACACTCATCCATGTTTTTAAGAAATAGTAATGGAGAGAAAATGCATATGAAGGGAGCACACTGAGAAAATCATCTGAAAAAAAATCTTGGTTGAGTTTTTCTTTTTAATTCACTAAGAGTAATCAGGCACACATTTCGAAGGCGGCCATAGTGAAAAGAAACATCGCCATGACAATCCTATTTGTATAGAAACGGTGAAGTTCTGTTTCCCTCTATGCAGTGATACCTTTCCAAGTGGAAGTAGCCTGTTACACACGCTTATTAATAATCATTTGCATTTGCTAGTCTTTTATACTTTTTGAAGTTCCTTTCCTTTACCACATTAGATATGTCCACACAACCCCATAAGGTATTTCTAGACACACGGGATAGGTTCATGAATTCACACCTGATAGTTAACACAAAAATCAGGGCAAAGATTGCCTATGTAATTTGCTTAAATTTTTAAATGATCATGTTGAGATTAGAAGAAGGTCTTCTTCGTAAATTTATTTCAACCCATTCAACCAATACATCGAGTATGAGAAAGAGGATCCAAAAGTATTCTCCAGCCTCCGCTGAGCCATTATAATACTTAGTTCTCCTGGCCCTGGATACTGATCTTCCTTGAATTCACTATGCTTCCTCCCACCACAGGGTCTTTGCACTCACTTTTCCTACCTAGCATTTTCTTCCCTGCATCCCCTCTTTAACTAAGTTAATTCATTCTTCAGGTGTCAATCACAACTTTCTCAGGGAAGGCTTCTTTAATATACAGTTTGAATCACTCTCCTACAATACTTGCTTTTTTTTTCCCCAAAGCCTTCTCTCATTTGAAATTATGGATTAACATATTTATTTGATTAGCATTTCCATTCACTAGGCTCAAAACTCCATAAGGCCTTAGCACAGTGCCTGGCACACACTCAGTAAATAAGGAAAGTGTGGGTCATGGAAGTCTAGGGATGTATTTATAGCAATGGGCTGTCCAATCTACCAGGAATACCTCTGATATCTTCATTCTTAGCATACCTATAGCTTGGTATAAGTGTGACTGACAACTTTTTACCCTCCCTGCTTTTATTTTTGTCTTGTTTTGGCCAATCAATCTAAAAATACAAGGATGAATGAATTGGCTCTGTCAGCCCATCTGGCTAATATTAATATATTGTTATAATACAAAAACATTGTAGTTGATATTTTTCAGTTGTGCTCCTTTTTTTAATGAGTACTTCATTCTGCCCCATATTCTATTTAGCCATATCTGTGCCTGTCACCTTCATTTGATGATAAACCCTTGGAGGGCCGAAACACATTTAAGACTTTCATTTAATTCTCTGAAAACCATAGCAAATGCTCAGTAACTATTATCTTGAATCAACTGCTTGATCTTACTTGATCCTTATGGTACCTGAATGATTTTATTAGGCACTGATAGTCCTATCTAAAAGATAAGAACAGATTTGGAGAGAGACAAATGTGCACCCATGAATAACTCTACAATAAGTTAAAGACTATGCCAAATCTGTAGTTTCTAATATATGACTCGGGAGAGCCTACTTAGAAGAACATATTAAATTGGGGGTCTTTGATGACCAGGAAGATATAAACAAACTAGAGGGAGTTCAGGTAAGAAAAATAAACATGATTAAGCTTCTGGAGGGGTATGAAGAAAGACTAAATAAACTAAGTATTTATAGTCTCGTCAAGTAAAAACTAAAGGAGGGAAAACAAGAATGATTTGAGGCTAGAATTACCTAACGTGCTTCTGCATAGAAGAGGCAGGGTGTCACTGAAAAGAGAAAATAGGAACCAAGGAGCTGGGTGACAGGAGCAATGGGAAGCACATTTAGAACAGGACTATGTAGGATGAAGTATAAAATAAATTTTTAACAGTAAGAACTGATATACTGCTGAAAAGTTTCCCAGGGGAAACAGGGAACAAACCATCCCTGGAGATGTCTCAAACCAGAGAGAAAAAATAACTAGAAATTGTCCTGCAGGGAACAGCCTCGCCCAGACATTAGACATGAAAGGGAAGGCTTTGCAGATTTTCTAATTTATATTCTTCTGGGATCCCATGAGGCTGAGAAAAGATGCGGCAACAACGGATTGAGAACTCTGGGTCCAGAGGGTTTGCTCAGATGTCTCAGCCTTGGTTCATATCTCTAATGAGTCAACACAGAGGCGACACACCAGCAAAGCCACTGCTAGCATATCTACTGCTTCATTTCATCCAGGGTCCTTCATTAGTCTGTCCCATGAGAATAGGTGAAACAGTTATGAACCCAAACAAAAACTGGAAGGTGTTTCTTGAAATCCACAGTCATGTATGTAGCAGTGATTCTGGGCCTATGTATTTTACCATGCTGGAAACATACCCAAGTTCAAATGGTCAGACTAGGGTTTTTAACTCAGACTTCATATCTCCCCTTATAATTATGTGATTCAGTTGTCTTTAGGTTTCATTTTATTCAGGGGATTATTAATCGAATTAAGCCTGGTTCCCCCAGCATCTGCTTCCTTGTAAGTGATATGCTACAAAGACATAATAAACAGGATAAGGCAGGGTACTGACAAGACAAGAGTTGCTCTAGATAACCAATAATCTTACAGTGGCTAAGGATCTGTTTTGCATTTGGAAGGTGTTTAAGGAAAATCTGCACTAAAATAAGCATGATACAGTAACAGGCAACAACTTCCTAAAAGTCAGACTACTGATAACATCCATGCCTAAAAGCAAAAGGTTGCTTAGTAGGAAAAGCAGAATAACGACTGATAATACTGGTGCCTCCAAAGCAAATGGTTGTTCAGTTGGAGAAACAGAATCTTAGAATTATCTGACTCAAATCGTAAATGACCACTAAATGTGCGGGGAAAAATGTTCACCTTATTAACACTCAGGAAAATGCAAATGAAAACCACAGTGAGATGCTCACTCACATCCCATGGGGGACTTTCCTATGCTCCAGGTGGGAGTTTCAATACATGAAACTTGTCACTGCCTCCAAAAAGTAAAGATGTCCTTTCTATGACTTAGCAATTCCACTCCTATATATGCACCCTAGATATGATGGCAAATTTGTTTTTGTATAAGAATGCTTATAACAGCATTGCTGGCAACAGCAAAATACTTCTCAAAAGTCCATCGATGGTAGATTAAAGTCTGATTCATTAATATCATGGAATATTATAAGGTAAAGAAACAGACTGAAGTCCAGCAATATGCATCCACAATCCTCATATGAATCTCAAATATTTAATGTTCAGTAAAAATGCAAATCAGAGAAGAATGCATACATTACATTTACTTCATAATGGTTAAGTACAAGTAAAGCAAAATAGTATGCTAAAGATGCATACACATGCAGCAAAACTAATTAACATAAAATTAAGAAAATTGCTGGTGGGTACATGGGTTATTTATTTCATTTATAATTATTGTTATCATGAACATCAACATATTAATTATAGCAAGCACTGTATGTACAGTGTAGTTCATAAAAAAATCATACAATGTTGAAACTAGTAACATAACTAAGAGTTATGTAGTCTACATCCTCATTTAACAAGGAAAAACATGTTGCATGAAGAAAAATGGCATCCAAAGTAATATCGAATTTCAGAAATATTTACAAACCCATTTAAACCAATTAGCTCTTTTTTCCTCTAGTGAAGGACTCAGGTCCTGATTTAGAATCTCTTTTAGACAGTACTGCAAAAAAACTCAATCCGTTATTTCTTAGAAAATCAAAAATAGAAAGGAAAAGGACTACTTTGAAGAAGTCTTATAACAGGAAAAAGTTCCAGCTGGACCCAACCAAATAGGTAAAATGCATTTTATAAATCAGGAATAAAAGTATGAAGAAAACAAAAACAGCAACCCATGGCCACTTGATGGAAAAATAAACAGCCCTGCATGAAGTAATATCTTCAGAAATCACTGCTATAATATCAGACAATATAATAACTGAGACACAGTAATGCCTTGGAGCTATTAAAGAAAGATTAAATTATATCCTACATTCTTAAAAGACAGCTGAGTAAACAGTTTTTAAAGACTATGGAAAAATAAGTAAATCTAAAAATGTTGCCATTTAACCAGAAACTTCTGTTACTGAGAAAACCGACATGCGTAAATAACATTTATATTAACCGTTTAACTCCTTTGTTCGCTTATAAAAATGTAAAAGCATATATAAGAATATTTTTGACACTAGAATAATGTTGGCATTATTAGACTTGTTAGGTCAAAATTCACTATTGAGTTGGTATTTTCATTAGACCGCATCATAAAGATTAATTCAGTGGAACATTTTTGTCCTACATACTCTCAAGAGCAGCCTTCTAGCAAGAACTAGTCTTTAAAGGATGAGCAAAGGAGAAGGGCAAAATCCCCAAATTGCGACACATACCCCAGTTAAGTCCCATCATAACCACAAGGGATATAAAGAAGCTTCCTCCCTGGAAACTGTGAGATGCCTGAGCAAGCAAGAAGTCACAGAATTTGGATGTGTGAAATTAAGCTAAAGTACATCATGAAAATAAGACGTGAGTTATAGGCACTGGGCTCAGGAAGTTTAGCAGAGAAGAGAAACTTTCCCACCCAAGACATGTCATAATAATAGACTTTAAAAATATGATCAATAAATATGGAATGATTTGTGTGTTTTCTGGTTGAACTTTCCCCTCAAGAAATGAAGACTGTGAATAATGTGGTTGTTTGGAGCTATTTATAAAAAGCAACATGTACTAGCATTACCATTGGCAAATTACCATCAATAGTGGGAAACAAAGAATACTCAACTGTACACATTACTACATATTTGTAAACCATACCACCAGACAGAGTTCAGGCATTTCTAAACCACCAAGAAAAACATATTTGCTAAGCAGTTGAGTGAAAGGGGCCTGCTTTGTTAACCTCGGGCTAAAATTTGTCAAAGAACTTTAGAGCACTACAGTAATTTGGGTCATCAATCAGAGAACCTATATTTCTGCATGTTAGTATGGTGCTAAACCAGAGAAATATAAGATAAGGAATGCATAACTCCACTGTGGGAGGAAGCGAAAGTGTGGTTCTAAATTGTGCTGTAATTTACCTGAGTGCTGCAATTATAAAGGTGTATAAAAATTTGCATTTTACTTTTTGCTATTACCCACTTGGCATATGTAACATGTAATTTTATCTTGCATATTTTTTAATTGGTCTATAGGGAAAATAATCTGGATTGTTCAAACTGTCTTATCGACAGGTTTAACATTTGCTTTACTTGAGGTCTTGCTTTGAAAAAAAAATATGGGCCATTGCCATGCTACAGATACTGTACTACTACTAAGAGATGCTTTAACCTCTGATTAGTAACTTTGAAGAAAATTAAATTTATATTATTCCAATCCAGTAACAGCCTCCTGAAAAAACAGCATGCCCGGGTTGGCATAACCTACCATCCTCTAGTACGCACTCCTGTATCTTCTTAATGCTGATGAGCTCTAGAACTTCGATAATACTAGCTGAGAGGCCACTAGTCAGTCTCCCATGTTAAGAGCACTACTTAGCTGTCTTCAGAGTACAACTTAACTCTCCACTAAAAGAAACACTCATGAAAATTTTAAAAATTCATTTTTAAGGCAAATCCCCATGACCTTGCAAAGTGTAATACAGCATTTTAAACACAGTGCCTATGGACCAGGAGCCTGGATTCATGGTGACAAAGCCTTTCTGGGTTGGATCAAGAGAGGCGGTATTGATGCTATAGGGTTTAAAGACGAGAGCTGTGATTTTTAGAGACAGGCTGGAGAGAAGCAAGCAGCCCACTCGCAGGCTACAGAGCAATTTGCTGGGCAGTACGTTGATACTTCATTCAGTGTGTTTCAATCAAGGGTTAGTGAGATCCCAGGCTCTGCCTCATTAAGGTATAACTGTTAGGACAATTCATGAAACTCTTCAATTCTCTGGAGCATCATAATGAAAAAATGGGAGGGAAAAAAAAAAAAGAAGACTCCACGTTCACATTTTATGAATTGTCAATGCTCACAGTATTTATCACCCCACTTTAGGGATTACAGTATGTTTCCAGAACCAAGTGACTTTTTATCTTCAGTTAATTAATCAAGTAATCCTCAGTGGGTTTATGCCATTACTCTCCTTACACAGGCAAACTAGGAGTTCCTGAAATTTACGTATACAGCTCATCTAAGAAATTATCCTCAGAGGTAGATTAATCCACTAAAAAATGTATCATTTGAGCTGGTAACTGTGTAACAAACACCAAAATGGAGCGACGTGTTCCTAACTTGATGCGGGTTCCTGAGAGCGAAACAGGCCACACCCACAGAAAGTGGGAAGATCTATAGCCAGGGAAAAAGAGCTCACTCACTAGTGAAATCACAGTGGTTACCATAAGTGTCCCTATGTAATTGGCACTATTTTAATTCAGCCCAATGTCACACATTTGGAAATGGTAGCATATGGAGGTAGAAATCAGCTTTTCTTTGTGTGCATATGATTGTGTTTTCATTTGAGAGAGAGCCAGAAACAACTGTACTCTTTTCTAATAGAGTTATCCTGTCCGGTAGAAGCAGGAGGAGGAAGTTTTAAGTGCAAAGTTTAGGGTGGCAAAAATTCTCCAAAGAATATTTTCTTCAAAGTATAATCTTAGGGCGCAGTCACCCATGGACAGAGAGATTCTGTGTGGAAACTTCAGCACTCCCTGTAAACATGTGGCATCACCTAAAGATTAAAAAAATTCAAATCAGGGCTGGTTTCTAAAGGAGGGAGATGGTATTTGATGAGCCCACTGCGTGCAGCAGAAAACATTCCAGGAGTAAATCACATGCATTTGAAGAATCTTAGATGACTGGAGGTGGGAAAGAAGAGATTCAAGCCAGAGTGTGTGTGTGGGGGAGGGGAAACAACTCCTCTCATAAAAGATGCTTTTGAGGATAGAGTGCTGGAACTTCTCTGGAAGATGCGGTGCCATCCCTTCTTTCTCCAGAAACAAATAAAAATATCCCCTTTCTACCCACAAGTTACCTCCCCAAACCACTTGTCAAGTTACCCATTTCTGAGAAAACCATTCTACAGCCTGCAAACACCCTGTATGCCAGAAGAAACTTTCAGCAAGACTTCATTCAGGAATTTAGGTAGGATTAGAGTTCTTCCTCTTCAGCGAAAACAATAAGGAAGTTTGCTGAGAGGTTAACCTTCCAGAGAATAAATGTAAGTCATATACACTGAGAAGTTATAAATCTCTCCCCAGAAAAAATGCCTATCAGCAGCTCAAGCCAGCCCAGCTTTTAAGAGCACTAAAGCAAATGCACTAAGCCTAATATATTCACATAGAATACATGTGGTGGCTGTTTCACATGCTTCATAACTCAGAAGGTAACTGCTGCTGTGTGGGAAATGGATGGTGTGACAGGTTGCTGGCGATTCATACTGCCACACTCACAGAGGAGCGGGCACCCAGGCTGCCCAGGCGCCCTCAGGTACTGCCAAGCTCCACTCAATGGAAAACCCAGATCCCCATCTGATCTGCTGTGGTTGAGGGACTAGAAGGGGTGGGTACTGGAGACAGCGAAACCTCATTTCACCATGTCCAAACTACATACACTCTCACAGATTTCTGTCTATAGACTATAACCCAAACATACATTTAGAGAATTAATTAATGAACATTTGTGGCTGCTATTGCATTCATTAACATCTAACATCTAAAATTTCCATTTCATTGGAGGTCCCGAGACTCTACTTAGTACTTTTGCTTGTTGCCCAAGTCAAATATATAAGGAGATGGCATCTTACAAAACCCAACTGAAAAGCCACCACCTTCCTCCAGCACCCAGTCCTCATCTTATGCCAACACTGTTCCAAGATGCCCTTTGTTATTTCACAATGATTTCATAAAAATCTACAGGAGCTGCAGACTTTATCTAGGAAGTGGGAATGTATCCAGTGCTATTGTGCTAGTCTCCATAATCCTTTGTTACCAATCAACAAAGTCTTTGAAACATCCTGCTGAATGGGAATTTCACTACCGGTAAACTAGACATTTGGCCTTATTAAGGGCACCTCCTACTGGTCCTTTCATAGAGTAAACCATGCGTTCTTCAACATTAATTCCCTTCTATGTTCCTGAAGGGGAGAAATTGCTACTAAGAGAAAGAGGAGAAACAGATTAATGAGCGAAGACCAGACTGATGTGAATTAGCAATATCTCAAAACTGCACCATCTACTTTCCCAAGGCCTGTGCAAAATGCATCACAATTCATTTGCAATTAACAGCAGTAGATTCAGAAGTACAGAAAAGCTTAAAGATTTAGACCCACAAGCCTATCCACAGGGATATCCTTTTGTATATGTATATTTTTGTCTGCCTCCTCAAGCATAGACTTGTCTGTTAGAGTGAAGATGAGATTAAAATAAAGCAGTGATACTGTATGGTCCCAACTCTCTAAATAAGAAACTTAAATAAATGGGAGGGGATATTTAATTAATTTAGATATTAGTAAAACACATATAAATCTCTATTCATTTATCCCTACCCTTGGCCAAAGTCACTTGGGTAATAGCTTTACAATATTTCAGTGTAATTGACAAAATGTGATTGTCCATTTTGCACACCTTTGTCTAATGCAATATCTTCAGCCAAGGCACTTCGGGCCCAGCCTGGTAGACTTTCTACCCAGCAAGGGATGCCCCCTCTAAACTTCCCCTCTCCCTTTCGTGGGGGTGTCCCGAACTGCCTGAAAGAGCACAACTCTGTCTTCTGTGAAGAAGGTCCTCCTCGCAGCAGCCTCTATCGTCTGTCTAGGAGGGAATTTTGAAAAGACACCTATTCATTACAGCGAGGATGGCCCCCGCCCACCTTCAGGGGGAGTAATTGCCGAGGACAAAGCTCTGGGAGACAGAGAGAGAGGAACCCGGGAGGAGGGGACCGGCCTAGAGGGAGGAAGGGAGGGAGCGCGGGCTGCCTGTCGCGCAGATGGGGCCGTGAGCGCGCGCATACACACACACACGCACACTCAGCCCTCTCGCTTGCTCGCTCGGTCTGGCCAACAGACACACACACACACACACACACACACACACACACACACACCCCTCACTCTCTCGCTCCGCTCGCTCTGTCAGGCCAAAGGAAGGTGAAGAGTCCCCTTGGTGTGGATGCGCACATTCCGGCGGAGGCACCAGGATTTGGGGAGCCTTCCCCTGGCCCCGTGCTTGACTGAATCCCTAGCCACCGGGAGAGGCGCATTCTCGACTGGGTTCGCAACCCTGGGCCATGCAACACTTAGCGGGAACGAGAAAGCAGGGGGCTGCAGGCTCCCGGGTGGCAGGGCGCTTTGCGGTGATTTACATTCCATTCCTTGTTAATTTCCAAGGCGTGAGTTGAGGGCTCTTAACCAACACTCGGCCCCTGCCGGAGGCTCCTCTCCTTTCGGATAAAGAAAAGGGGAAAAGGTAGTTTCCAAAGGGATTTGAATGCTCAGTCGGCTGCTCTCCTCTCCTTCCCTGCCAGGTCTGCCCCCTGTACCCCAGTGCCTATCTACACTTGTGGTGAGGCCCGGCAAAATGAATGGATGTTATAGTAAGTCATTTTGCTCTTTTTCTTCTTCTTTTGCCCATGAAAGCCCCCAGCTCCCTATTAGGAGACTGCAGCAGCCCTGAGCATCCCTCAGATCCCTTTCTCCTGCTATAACCCAATCCAATCCCAGTTTTGACATTTTTAATTAGAAACTGCGCTTGCCAAATGTCAGGGCCAAGGGGCTGGTTCCCCAGAATGTCAATTATTTGGAGTTTGGAAGTATCCTGGAGATATATGGAGACTTAGCTTGCTAACTGCATTCACCGTTAAAATAAAATTCAATAAAATAAAACATGCCTCTTTCCTCCTGGCAACTCTGGGCTTCTTTCAGCACTACCATCCTCTCCTCCAAAGTACCCAAACACATTAGCTGTCCCTTTCTCAGTTCTCAATCACCAGGGCTAAAAATCCAAACCTGAGACGCACATAAGCACATACAAACGACTCAGCCCCACCACCTACATTCTGCACAGACTTCCCCAAAGCACCACGATGGGTGACCTCCCCTACTTGGTCCTGTTGCCCCAATTCCCCTTCCTGGCAGGTTTCCAAGGCTTTGAGGATCCAACCCAATTCCTTTCAACGACATCCCCATCACCTGCCTCCTCCCTGACCCAGTCAGTCAGCTCTCCAAAGGAACTCAAGTATTTGCAAAAGGAAAGACTCAAGAAGCAGCAGATTTAAAAGAGCAAGGAGGCACCCCTCTCCCCAATTGCCAACATCCTCCGCCCCCACGGGGGGGGGGGGGAGGATTCCAGTCTTTTATCATCGGTGAGGAAATGGGGAGCAGAGCTAGCGCAGATCATCTTGCTCTTTCTTCCTCTACCCCAATGCTAATACTCCCCAGATGAAATTAGAAGGGAGAGGAGGTAAGTACCGGGGTGGGTGCGAGGAGAATAAAGGAAAGAACCTCTTACCGGTGACTTGAAGATGTGCGCTGAGCAGGGTAGCTCCGAAGAGTACAAAAGCCAGCTTGGGTACCCAAACACATCCAAGACTATTCTCCATATTTCAGCCAACACCTTCGGGGCCGGAGGTCCTGGGCAGCGGCGGCACTCACACACATGCACTCACACACGCATGCACACATGCACACACACGCGCCGAGCCCCTTTGGCTTCCTCCTCCTCCTCGTCCTCTTCCTCCACCTCTTTCTCCACCTCCCCTGCGCCTCTTCTGCCTCTTTCCTCGTCCACTGACAGAATCAGCAGCCAAAGGAGGCAGCAAAAAGTTCCATTCGGTCCAAGAGATGCCGAGCTCCAGTAAAACCTTAGAAAACTAACTCAAGGAGACAGAGGGAGTGAGAAGAGGGAAAACAGCTCTCTGCGGGGCTCACGAGTCATCAATAAAGAGAATATCCAGAAGGGACCAAGAGGAGACCGAAAGCGATCCTGTGGTGGGGCTGTGCATTAAAAGGTTGAGGCTGGTTCCTTGTCCACGGCTCGGTAAAGTTGAAAAAGCAAAATCCGCATGAGAGCTGGGGATGCTGTTCGTTTTTCCTCCGAAAGCCAAAGGGACCGAGGAAGGACAGACAGGGGTCTGCGGGGTGGAGCGCTCTCACTTGTTACTGGGGTGTCCGCCAGCGGTGTGTGAGCTGGGAGTTGGAGCCGTACTATCCATTGATCCAGAGAAGTGGAGGGCTGGAAGGGAAAATGTGGAGACCGGAGGGAAACGAACTGGATCAGGCAAAGATTCCACGGGAAGGGGGTGGGGGCAGAGAGATGACGGCGAAGGGAAAAAAGAGCGGTCGGAGGAGGCTTTCAGCAGCTGCCTTCGCCCGGTCTACATATCAATGAGCAGGGATGCCCTCTGTGGGCAAAGCGTGGGAAGTCACTTTTGTCAATGGAGCCAGCGAATGTTCTGAGCGTCTGGGTTTTTTCAGCTATCCCTTTTGCCATTCAACCTTTGGGAAATTATTGTTATTTGACGGTAAAACCAAGGCACGTGTTTAAACTGGGTCAGATGGCCAGGACATTTACTTCCTTCTCTCCTTTCAGCATTATTTAAAAGAGAATTTTTCATCTGGAAAGAATCACCTACTCCAACTTCCTTCCAGGACAGATGGGAAACTGAGGTCCAGAAACAAACAGGACAAATGCCAGACCACTATTTCCTGACAAGACAGCTAGGGTCCTCTTTTTGTAAGACATCTTATTTAGTCTGTGTTCTCGTGTCTAAACACATTTCAGTGCTCTACTCAACAATTTTTAAAGCATTACCATGTTCCAGGTGCCCTATTAGCTTCCATGAAATATAGATATGAGGTTTAATAAGACTCAGTCTCTATCCTCAAGGGATTTGGGATCAGTTGGAGGAGAGGCATAAATGGAGAATTTTAAAAATCATGATAAATACGATGGTCCATCTAATGAGGAGGTGATCTGTTAGGGACAGTGAAGTAAAACCCTCTCAGGTAATTGTTTTAAGCTGACTATATTTGCATATATCATCTGCATTGCAGGACCTCACACTCCTTTGAGAGGAGAGGTTGTATGTCATTCATTTCTGTGCTCCCCATGGATCTAGAATAGGATGTATAATACCACACACACTAATATGTTTTTGCTGAATAAGTGAACTTAAAATGAATGAATTTGGCCAGGAAGGATGATGATAGAAATGCTATTCTGGTAAAAGTTCTTCTAAGGAGCTGTTCAGCTGCAGATTCTCTCCACCCCTCACTGGAACTCTGTGCGACCTCCAAATTTCTCAAAACACTAAAAGCTTCCCTTATCAGTGGATGAGGTCTTTGAAGGTGCAGGCTCAAGGTTTAGAGCAAGGATCCTTTACTAGGCACATGGATTTTCCTGTGAGGCCCCGGCTGACAAAAGTCAGGGAGCTCATGAATATCCTGAAATTTTATTTAAAAAATGATAGACTTCTGTGCACATACTTTTTCTCCCCCCCTCCCCGGGAGGGAATCTTTAGCTTTCATTAGATGCACAGTATGAATCCAAGCATGTCCCCTGCCAAAACGATAGAAATAACCACTGGATTAGAAAGTATGGGATGAGGAAAGAGTTGCAATCTCTTCCCAAGAGTCATCCAGTCCTCTTTCTCCTCATTAGTAAAAGGATATATGCAAAGAGTAGGAGGGTAGGAACCAAAAACGGTCATCGCTGTTCAAAGTCCTTTAAAAGGACCCTGCTCAGTCTAATACAGTATGATTAGTGATTAAGGTGCTCTTAGCTACAGTCCTTGACTCTGGTACTCTGAGTAATCCAAGCCATCTGTTCACTGACCAAGGAGCTTCTAAAAAGATCATCAGCTTCTCTTCCCCTTAGATACTCATCTGGTTCCACAACTAGTCTCTGACAGTTGCTTGTACCTGCTTTCTCAGTATGCCCTCCTTCTCCTTAAAAAGATGACTCCAGATTGATTTCAGAGTCTTGTAAACACTTCAATATTCTCTGATTCACAGCGTTCTTGAGAGACACAACATCTCCTCATTGCTTCGCACAGAGGTGCTAGACCCACTTCCCATCTAGCTTCCCTATCAGGAAGAAAGGAGACCAGAAGATCAGACAGGAAAAGGAAAGAAATCAAAGCCAGAGGAAATAGGTTAGTATAATTAATTCGCTTCACATGGTCTTTATGACATTTGGTGCTTTGCGTCCCCTTCTGGGGTTTAATCTGGTAATAAAACATACAGAAACCCAGACACACTTTTCAGTTCTGAAAGCAAATTAATCAATATTTACATTTCTTCAAACCACAAGGACCCTAAATTATGTGTGTATGTGTGTGTTTGGGGAGCAGAACATTAGGAACATTGGTTTTTTGAGATCGGCCCAGGAGGATGAGTCAAATTCAAGATCTGTAATTCCTTTTAAGATCCTCATTATGGAACTATATTTCTTATCCTACTTTAATTCAGAAAATTATCTTAGTCAATTTCTATCCTTCTCTTAATCTCATAATCTAACTTTAAAAGATACTTTTTGTAACATGTTTTAGAAATTTATTTGCAAAAACACTAACATCTAGTCAAATGATACATGTTAGGCTATGAATTGGACTATACTGCAAATCAAATAATGTGAACATGACAACGTAATAATTTACCATTTTGTCAGTTACTTAAGAATGCTAATTATATTAGACATTTGAGCTATGTAATATCTATATAGAATATACAACTATAAAGATAATATGGTCATTGTCCTTCACCAATTTACAGCCATGGGATGAAGGGGATGTATTTTAGTTGACATTATTTTCCCCTCAGAATCCATTCTTCCTTATTTTGGGAACAGGTCTCACCTTGTGCTGCGGGCACTCCCCTTATACATTCTCGACTGCTGAGTCCATGAAGTAGACCCTAAGTCCCCTCAGTCATGCAGAGCAAACTATTTTTCTGATCATGGTGACAAAGTCAGAGCTGAGTCCATCCGCTAATTGGATCAAAGGAGACATTTTCTGGGGCTTCTAGAAATGAGAAGCTTTCTGCCTCTCATGAGGGTACCGCCAGGAGAAACCGCTTTCCCTCTGGATCGTGGAAGCATATGAGCTTTACAGAAGGTGCTAATTGAGGAGAAATCTTGGAGCTTCCATCAGACCCCTATGAGAAACCTGTGGTAGTCAGAATAATTTCCCTTCCCTTCCCTCCAAAGATGCCAATATCCTAATCCCTAGATTGACCTCCATAACTGTAAGGTAATATATTTGTATTGTTTTAAGCCACTAAACTTGCTATAGTTCACTTAGGAGTAATGGGAAGCTAATACAGATTTTGCTACGATGAACTAAGATACTGCTGTAAAAAAAAAAAATACTTAAAAATGTGCAAGTGGCACTGGAATTGAGCAATGGGCAAAGGCTGGAAAATTTTAAGGAGCATGATAGTAAAAAACCCTCTATTGCCTCGAAGAGTCTGTTGGTAGAAATATGGACCCTACTGGGGCTGTTGGTGAGGGCTCAGAAGGAAATGAGGAATATGGTATTGGAAACTAGACGAATGAGCACCCTTGATTCATAGTGGCAGAAAACTCGGCACAGTTGTATCGTACAGTTAGGCGATAAATTTGGATATTAACTGAAGAGATTTCAAAAGTCCTAAAGACGGGGCCCGATTTCTCTTGGCTGCTTAAGGTAAAAGAGAGATTGAGGGGAGAAACATTAAGCAAAAAGAAAAGGGACTGTAGACTTGGGAAATTCTCAGTCAATCCAGATTGAAGAGACACTGAAATGAAGAGATTGCTGGTCAAGAGAGTATGCTCTGGAGAGAAAGCTTAGGGTGTGACTGGACAACCTTTTGCTCATGCCTCAGAAAGGTCAAAAGGTCGGAGTATTCAGGCACAGGGAGGGCTCTTTGAGGAGACTAGGCATGTGACTCACGGATCCTGTCAGCTATTTCAGCAGAAAGCAGGAGTGGAAAAGGGATTATCCAGAAAAGATCTGCAAAGGGACATTTTATCCAAAGGAGTGAATCCTCAAGAAATATATGGGAAACCAACAAGATTCTTGAGAACATTGTAAGAGGGGGAACGACCATATTGGACTGAAAGGGACAGAGAGAAGACAGAATGAAAAAGGCTCTTAGACTCCTAAAACCCTATACAATCCTAGAAAACAGGCCAAAAAGAATACTCAGCTGCAGGGATGCCTGGGTGGCTCAGATGGTTAAGGGTCTGCCTTCGGCTCATGTCATGATCTCCGGGTCATGATCTTGGGGTCCTGGGATCAAGCCCCATGTCCAGCTCCCAGCTCAGTGGGGAATCTCCTTCTCCCTCTCCCTCTGCCTCTCCCCCTTCTTGTGCTCTCTTTGCATCTCTCTCTCAAAATGAATAAATAAAATCTTAAAAAAAAAAATACTCAGCTGCAAAGATAGCTTACCCTTCATGAGAAAAAGGGAAGAATAATCCCAAGGGCAGAGATATGAACCTAGAGGGCAGAGCCATGGGTTGGAGGATGGAACCACAAACAATAGGTAATTATTCCCAGACCCTGAAAACTAATGATACTTGCCTAGCTGGATTTCAGAATTGCTGGGACTAGTAACTCCTTTTTTCCTTCCACTTTCTCCCTTTTAAAGAGGAATGTCAACAGGCAGTTTCCTATGCCTGTGGCACCACAGCATTTTGATATCAGAGAATTTGTCTGTGGGTTTCACAGGTACAAAGAGAGCTTTCCCCCATATCATAGATCATACCCAAGACTCTGACCCAGATCTGGTTTATTAGAGTTAAGACCTATGAGCTGATGATAGTTAGATGAGATTTTGGACTCTGAGTTGATGATGTACTGAATTAAAAATTGGGGGGATCCTCGGTAGGGGTTAATGCAGACTTCATGGGGATGAATGTGAATCCTTTGGGGTTAAAGGGAAGACCGTGGTAGATAGAATAATGGCCCTAAAGATGCCCACATCCTAATCCCCAGAATCTCGTGAATATGTTCTCTTAAATGGCAAAAGGGACTGTGTGATGTGATAAAGAATTTTGAGATTAAGATACTATCCTGGATTATCAAGGTGGACCCATTAAAATCGCAAGACTCCTTAAAAATGGAAAGTGGAAACAGAGAGTCAGAAATAGAGAGGGAGGTGTGATGCCGTTGTTGGAAGTGGTCTAGAAGCCTCTAGAAACTGGAAAAGGCAAGAAATGGATTCTTCCCTTGAGCCTCCAGGAGGAATATAGCCCTCTGGACACCTTGTTTGCAGCAGAAGACCCATTTACCAAATTTTGTCCCCCAGAACTGCAAGATAATACACGTGTGTTGTTTTAAGACACTGACTCTGTGGTGCTTTGTTACAGTGGCAACAGATAACAATACAGACCACAACAATGAAGCCAAAACTGCAGTATCAGAGCAAATGAAGGGAAAGAAACTAGGCTTGGTGACACTGGACCAAGTCTCTTTGCCTCAAGCCAACCCTGCCTTTGGGTTTCTCAGTTATAGAAGTCAAATAATTATTTTATTGTTTAATCCAGGTTAAGGAAGGCGTCTACCTTGCTCAACACAAAGAGTCCTAAAGAAGCCAATTAAAAGCTAAGTTGTAAGTGCATTTTCCCACCATGAATTTTATGGCTTCTATCCAATTCCAGTTTTGCACCTGATTTTTTTTTTCATATTTCAAGCATTTTTAAAAAAATTCTAGTTGGTCAACAACTAGTGTAATATTCGTTTTAGGAATAGAATTTAGTGATTCATCACTTACATATAACACCCAGGGCTCATCACAAGATGTGCTTGCCTTAATACCCATCTCCCACTCACCTCCCCTCCAGCAAACCTCAGTTTGTTCTTTACAGTTAAGAGTCTCTTATGGTTGCAACAGATTTTTGAATGGCAGAGGTCATCAGAGGTCTAACTCTGGGTGTGTGATGACAGGACAATGAAGGAAAGGTTTTGTTTTTATTGTTAGTCAAAAAACCCTGCTCAACGCTCACTATACATACAAAAGATAACTTGATGGTTAAAAAGAAGAACAAGGTTTTTGCTTTAGAGCAGCCTCCAATCTAGACAAAGAAGTTAAACCTGTTTTACAGCCTAGAGTTAAAAACTTCATAGGCGCAAGAGCAGAAAACTACTACAGCGACCTTAGAGGAAGGAGAAAATGAGGTGGTCAGAGATGACTCCTTGGATGTACTAGAGCCCCAACGGGATACTAACCGGGATACTAACTGACTAGCAGAGTTTGAGGACTGTGCGTATGCCAAGTTCCGGAGGCTGAAAGAAAATCAGCCTGAGAGGAGGGGGCAATCTGAGGAGGGGCACAGTAGGGGAAAATCCCAATGGTGAGAGAATCCCAGAGGCCACATGCTCTAGAAATACCTAACATTTCTGGCTTCAAACATTTCCTAAGGTGTAAAAACCACTTGCAAAAGCAATAGCTGAATCACTTTTTTTTTTTTTTTTAAGTCTTTAAAGAATAGGAGAGGCATTTATGCGGGGGTGGGGGGAGTGTGTTTCCTTGATTTACATGAAAAGTGGAAAGGCTATAGTTATTTCCAACTATGGACAAGTGAGGTTGAAATCAGTCTTAGGCAGGAGATGAAAATTAATGATTAAATATATGATTTATAAATACTTCGGAAAAGTTGTGAGATCACTAGG
Organism: Ursus arctos; assembly: GCF_023065955.2. Classification (NCBI taxonomy): domain Eukaryota; kingdom Metazoa; phylum Chordata; class Mammalia; order Carnivora; family Ursidae; genus Ursus; species Ursus arctos. The sequence continues at coordinate 21,748,871 of NW_026622841.1, forward strand.
AGCCAGCCTGGGTTCAGTTAGAATAAACTACGACAGATTGAAACAGCTGGAAAATATGACAGACAAATCATATCTGGATTTCAGTGAGGCATTTTATAGTGTATTCATGATAATTGTTGTAAATACCTACATTAAAACATGACCTAAACAATAATACTGTTTGATAAAAGTAACTAGTACTGAGGTGATTGTTCTCCTGTGACTTACCAGAGGGTCCTGCTTTCCTTTGCCCCCATAGCATACGTGTTTTAATTGATGCCTGGCATAGAGATGTTAACATGCGTAACAAATTAGATCGCAATATAAAACTAGAAGGAATAATATATTCGTGAATGAATTTAAAAAGATTCAAAAAGATTTTAGAAAGTGAACAGTGAAATTAATCTAAAAAATTAAAATGAATAAGAATATTCTGTAAATAAATACATTTTGTAAATAAAGCATTGGGAAGAAGAAATTTGACTTCAACTGAGTGTGGGGGAAAAAATGAGCATTTTAACTGACTTTAAGCTCGACAGAAGAAAACTGTATGATGCCTCCACTGAAAAATCCAGTGTCCTGTTGACACCACACTAGACACAGTGGTATACCAAAACCAGGGTGTAAATATCACTCTGCTGTGCACCCAACAGTATACCCTGGGTTTCCCTGTTTAGAGAGAACTTTAATCCAAAATTATATGCCCTCCTTCTTTATTTTTTAAATTACCTCTTCTTCCTTTACCATTCTGTAAATATGGATGCCTTTCATTGACTTTAGAATTAGAGAATCCCGGCATATACACATATTTTATACTGTATGAATATTACATATTAGTTTTAAGGTAATATTATAGATAATAAATCCTATAATATTTAATATGTATTTAATGATTTGGGTGCCATTACAAGTGGTTAAAGTCCAAATAGACTCTATGAGGAACAATGGCTGAATAGGAAAAAAAATGGTGTTTCATGATCATGTCCATGGAACAAGAATGGATGATAACGTGTGCCTCATTATCACTGTGAGAATACACTGGGTTTCATGTGGAATGGAAGAGGAGCGTGCAATGACCATTTATATGCCCATTATGTGCCAGGCTTTATGCCAGGCACTTTAAATGTATTATCTTGCATAATCCTCATAAGAACCTTGTGAAATATTCTTTCCATTCACAAATGAGAAACCTAAAACGAAGAGAGTTAAAACTTCCAGCCAACATCACACAGGTAACACATGCAAGAGCTCAAACTTAAGCAGGCCCTACTCCATGGAAGCCTCCTCAGTCTTTCTGTGCTGCCTCCCAGCCATATACAAGGAAATAAGGCTGCCATAAAACCAACACCTCTGAGAGGCACTGTGTCTTCTCTACAAAGAGCAATGCCTTCCTTAAGTATGGACAGTAACTTTGTAGTCATGATCTCATGTATTTGTGTAAAATCCTAAAGAACTCAAGAAGAGTACCCTGAATAAATTCTGGTAACAGTGTGCTATAAGAAATGTTGAGGGAAATTACCCTGGGATGTGGGAGATGTTGGCTCAAAATGCCCTACTGCCAACTTCTTAAAATGGCTATGATGCCTGAGCGTTAGAAACTAGAATGGATCTCTTCACATCTTTTCAACCAATAGTCCTTAGCCTCCAGATGGCTGCCCAAAGGGAGAGCAGAGCTGGTTCCATCTCAATAATTGTCTTCTACAAATTATCTTCAGGAACCGGGGTGGTGTTTTCTATAATAACCCACGGCAATGGAGGGGAAGAAAAAGCCTTATTGATTTCAAAAATGGGAAAGGAACTTTCCCTCTATCTCAAAAAAGAGCAAAAGCAAGTTCTTTTGCAAGTAGAGAAGTGTCATTTTTGCAGTTGAATACTCTTGAAAATTGGTACTTTGGTACAACTCTATTCCCTAGTACTGAGGGAGTTCTCCTTGTGAGGCTGGTAAAACTGCTGCAGAAATAGCCTGTTTGTTGCTACAGTGGGGAACCACAGAGGTTTAATTGAATAATTTCCTGTTTCTAGTTCTACCATGTGAAGTATTGCAGAAGGCTCAACTGCTGGTCTTCACCCATGAGAAAACTTGCCTTTTTTTTCTTTTTTCTTGTATAATGAGGGCTCTCTCTCCCCACAGCACGGAGAGTCCTTAAAGAAAAAGAAAAAGGAGGCAAGTTCCTTTTTTTTTTTTTTTTTTGAGGTGAGGAGGTAAAGGAAGCAAGGGAAACTTGAAAAGCCTAGAAAGAAAGGCTGACCTCTGTATCACCTAGGAAAAGTAACAGATAAGACAACAGGGGAGAAATCATATTCCTAAGCTGTGATGAGAGAAAAGAGAATCGCGAAATTTATGGAATCATCATCGTCATCAAACCAAACCAATGAGGGGAGTGAGGGAGGAAATAATTTTGCCCAGTGATTTTTTTTTTTACACTAACATATGAAAATATAAGCACACTTTAACTTCTGCATGCAATACTGCCTTTCATCATGAACATATTGACTGTCTCCAAATCCACTTAATTAGTAATTTGGAGTAGTTTCATGCTTATTTCACAAAAAATGTGAAAATGTGATTTTTTAAAAAGATGTTTTAAATAATTTAAAATAAAAGGCCAATACAGCATTAGAGTTTAAATTGTTTTTCATAATGAAAGATCACCTTCTCAACAGCAGAAAATGCATTTTAAAATATTTTCCTTGCGGGGGCGCCTGGGTGGCACAGCGGTTAAGCATCTGCCTTCGGCTCAGGGCATGATCCCGGCGTTATGGGATCGAGCCCCACATCAGGCTCCTCTGCTGTGAGCCTGCTTCTTCCTCTCCCACTCCCCCTGCTTGTGTTCCCTCTCTCGCTCACTGTCTCTATCTCTGTCGGATAAATAAATAAAATCTTTAAATATATATATATATTTTTTCCTTGGGATATCTGGCTTTTTCCCGAAAAAGAGGGAAAAAATTCTTCATGCAAATATTTTCTTAGGTTTTAAATTTTAAGAAAATATGGGGCTCCTCGGTGGCGCAGTCATTAAGCGTCTGCCTTCGGCTCAGGGCGTGATCCTGGCATTCTGGGACTGAGCCCCGCATCAGGCTCCTCTGCTGGAAGCCTGCTTCTTCCTCTTCCACACCCCCTGCTTGTGCTCCCTCTCTCACTGGCTGTCTCTCTCTCACTGTCAAATAAAATCTTAAAAAAAAAATAGCAAGAAGAGATGGGTTATCTGAAGACTATACCTGTATACAACAAACTAATGTGTAGACCTTAAAAATGATGCTACAGAAAAAAAAAATATTTAATGTCACAAGACTTTATGATATTTTAAGTGAAAAAAAATCAAATTTAGAGTATTGTAATGATCCAATTTTTCAAATATGCATCCCACACCCACACCCACACATACACCATTCTATTATGGTAGAAAGAGTATGGATTTAAGGGTTAAGGAAACTTAAATTCAAATCCAACCTAGCCACTATATGACTTTAGTCAAGCTAAACTCTAAGCCTCCATTTCCTCCTCTATAAAACAGAGATATAAATAGGCTCCAAGCATCACTGTGCTTCCAGTATTTACTCTATACAATCTCTTCTCAATAAGCCAGACTATTTATTTTAAGGTATAAGTCAGATCACATCTGTTCAAAATCTTTCTGGGGGCACCTGGGTGGCTTAGTTAGTTAAGCATCTGACTCTTGGTTTTGGCTCAGGTGTTGATCCTGGGTGGTGAGACTGAGCCCCACAATGGACTCTGCACTCAGCATGAAGTCTACCTGAGATTCTTTCTCTCTCCTTCTGCCCCTCCCCCCATTCTCTCTCTCTCAACTAAATAAAATCTTTTTTTTTTTTTTAAAGATTTTATTTATTTATTTGACAGAGATAGAGACAGCCAGCGAGAGAGGGAACACAAGCAGGGGGAGTGGGAGAGGAAGAAGCAGGCTCCCAGCGGAGGAGCCTGATGTGGGGCTCGATCCCACAACGCCGGGATCACGCCCTGAGCCGAAGGCAGACGCCTAACCACTGTGCCACCCAGGCGCCCCTAAATAAAATCTTTTTAAAAAATTTGTAGTTCTACAGTTTATTCCTCTTACTCAAATCCAATATCATTTCATATAAAACTCAAATTCTTCTCAACAAAGTGGGTTTAGAGGAAACATACCTCAACATAACAAAGGCCATATATAAAAAAATCCACAGCTGACATCATACTCCATAATGAAAAACTGAGAGCTTTTCCTCTAAGATCAGGAACAAAACAAAGATGTCCACTCTCACCACTTTTATTCAACATAGTATAGGAAGTCCTAGCCACAGTAATCAGACAAGAAAAAGAAATGGGAGGCATCCATATTAGTAAGGGACAAGTTAAACTGTCACTGTTTGCAGATGATATAATACTATATATTGCAAACTCTGAAGACTCCGGCAAAAAACTACTAGAAATAAATGAATTCAGTAAAGTGGCAATTACAAAATTAATACCCAGCAATTGGTAGTGTTTCTGTAAACTAAAAACAAAGTAACAAGAAGAGAAATTAAGAAAACAATTCCATTTACAATCACTCCCAAAAGAATAAAACACCTAGGAATAAACCTAACCAAGAAGGTGAAGGACCTGTACTCTGAAAACTATAAAACATTAATGAAAGAAATTACAGATGACGCAAATGGAAAGTTATTTCATGTTCATGGATTGGAAGAACCAACACTGTAAAAATATCCATACTACCCAAAGTAATCTATAGATTCCATGCAATCTCTATCAAAATACCAATGGCAATTTTTTTCCAACTAGAAAAAATAATCCTAAAATTTATATGAAACCACAAATGACCCTGAATAGCTAAGACAATCTTAAGAAAGGAAAACAAAGCTGGAGGTATCACAATTCCAGATTTCAAGATATACTACAGAGCCTTAGTAATCAAAACAGTATGATACTGGAACAAAAATGAGACACATCAACCAATGGAACAGACCAGAGAGCCCAGAAATAAACCCACACTTACATGGTCAATCTATGATAAGGGAAACAAGAATATACAAAGAAAGTCTCTTCAATAAATGGTCTTGGGAAGACTGGACAGCTACATGCAAAAGAATGAAGCTAGACCACTTTCTAACACCACACACAAAAATAAACTCAAACTGGGCCTAAATGTGAGACCTAAAACCATAGAATCCTAGTAGTGAACACTGTCCAGTAGCTTTTTTTTTTTTTTTGGTAGTAACTTCTTTATTATGGGATACAACATTTTTCTAGATATGTCTCCTAAGGCAAAGGAAACAAAAACAAACTATTAGGAATACATCAAAATAAAAAGCTTTTGCACAGTGAAGGAAACTGTCAACAAAACCAAAAGGTGACCTACTGAATGGGAGAAGATATTTGCAAATGATATACCAAAAAGGAGTTAATATCCAAAATATATAAAGAACTCATACAAGTCAACACCAAGAAACAATCCAATTAAAAAGTGTGAATAGACGCTTTTCAAAAAAAACACACAGATGGCCAACAGACACATGAAAAGATACATATAACATCACTAATCATCAGGGAAATGCAAATCGAAACCACAATGAGATATCAACTTGTACCTCTCAGAATGGCTAAAATCAAAAAGATAAGAAATAACAAGGGTTGGTGAGGATATGGAGAAAAAGGAATCTTCGTGCACTGTTGGTAGGAATATAAACCGGTACAACCACTGTGAAGGAAAGAATATGGAGGTGCTTCAAAAATTAAAAATAGGAATACTATATGATTCAGTAATTTCACTAATAGGTATTTACCTAAAGAAAAAGAAAACACTAATTCAAAGAGATATTTGTACCCCTTTGTTTATTGCAGCATTATTTAAAATAGCCAAGATACGGAAGCAACCTATGTGTCCACAGATAGTGGACTGGTTAAAGAAGTGGTAATATAGATATATACAATAGAATTGTATATATCTGCAGCCATCAAAAAGGATGAGATCTTGCCATTTGTGACAATATGGATGGACCTAGAGAGTATTATGTTAAGGAAAATAAGTCAGGATGAAAAAGACAAATATCAAAAAGAGAGAGACAGAGAAAGAAAAGGACAAATACCATACGATCTCACTCATTTAAAAATCTAAAAAAACAAAACAAATGAATAAACAAACCACAAGCAGAATCATACCGATAAATATAGAGGACAAACTGATGGTTGACAGAGGGGAGGAAGGTGAGGAGATGAACAAAATGGGTAAAGGGCAGTGGGAGATAGAGGCTTCCAGTTAAGGAATTAACAACTCACAGGAATAAAAGGCACAGCATGGGGTGTAGAGTCAATGATACTGTAATGGCATCGGACGGTAACAGATGCTAGCTACACTTATGGTGAGCATAGCATAATGCATAGAAATGTTAATTCACTCTGCTGTGCACCTGAAATTAATGTAACATTGCATGTCAACTATACTCAACTTTAAAAAGTTAAAAAATACAAAACTCAAATGACTATAATGACTATAAAGACCCAGAAGATCTGTACTTCCCTTCTTCATCTTCTGAACGTGTTTGGTAAACGTCCCCTCACGCAGTGCACTGCTCCAGCCACTTGCCTCCTGCTGGTTCTCAAACACACAGGACACCCTCCCACCTCAGGGGCTTGGCACATATTTCCTGTCTGGGACAGTCCTCGCTAGATATCTGAATAGTTGGTGGTTTTTTTGTTTTGGTTTGGTTTTTTTTTTTTTTTTTACCTCTTGAGCTCCTTGCTCAAACATCACTTTCTCAGAAAAGCCTTCTCTGACCTACTTTCTTACAGAAGTTGCTGGAGAAAGAGTACAATTTTAAATCAGGAGATTCTTTTGTGTTCCTGATTTTTTTTCTCCACCCCATCGCTTCTGCTAGTTACTGCTCACTTGTCCCTCAGATCTTGATTCAATCATTATTTCCTCAGAAAAAACGATCACTGAGTAGATCAAATTCTCCTACTACACCCACTCATATCCCATGCCCCTACTCTTCATTGCACTTATCACAGTGGTCATTTTATATTTAATGTTGATTAATGCTTGTCTGTCTCACTAGACCGTGACCAAAATAAAGATACATTGTTGCTCAATATTATAGTCCCAGCAGTGGTATAATGACCGGCACATAATAGGTGCTCAACGTGTACTTTTTGAAGGAATGAACACGTTGCTGTTGTACACAATAGCCATGAGAGGAAAAGATCTGATGATCCAGCATCCAGGGTTTCATCCACCATTGTGTCTGATCTCAGCAGACTGCTGATGCACCGGTAGAGCCACGTCAGAAAGAAGAGTCCCAGCACAGCACTTGTGTGCTCAGGCTGTGTCCTGGAATCAAGACTGAGCAGCTGGATGGGGCCACAGTGCAGTCCTAGTGAACACGGTGAGGTCATAGTCATCATCGAAGATTGGGCAGGAGATGATGACAAAACCAGAAGACAGAGATTAACGCCTGAGATCCAGTACAGATGGGAGGATCCACACAATAGAAATGAAAATGGTGACATAAAATGCCATGTTTTTTAATCAGCCATCAAAAGTGTTTTATGAAACTTTATTCATACTCTGCTAAAGTTCCTATTATTTAATGTAAGTAAAAACACAGGATCTATAACTATATATACGCTATGATTGCTGTTGTATAAAATTACACACATAAAAAAAATAGGATAAAACATGACAAAATCTTATCCAAAGATGTCTGAGTGAAGAGGCCATGAGTGGCTTTCCTTCTTTTCATTCTTCTGAATGCTATACAATTAACATGGATACTGTTAAAGTCAGGAATGTATAAAAATAAAAATGGAGTGGGCATCTGTTGTTTTTGCTACATACATCTATTTATGTTTCTTCAGACTGCTGAAACTTCATCTCCATGTGAGGAACCAGACCTTCCTCATCCTCCTCTCAGGATGTTCTTTGGTACAGTCTCCACCATGGTGATGTGTCAGCAATGTGACTCTGCTCCACACAGAACAGAGGAGATGCACAGACACTCAGGCCTGTGTTTCCATTGGACTTGAGCTAAGAAAACGCCAGGCCTGGAGCTGCTGCCCTATCATGAGGACAAGTCTATGGAGAATGGGCCACACATGGAGAGAGAGCACAGCTGAGAGACAGAGAGAGAGTAACATCTTCAGAACACTATGAAATTGAGGCAGAAATGGTCATATCCCCAGACTTCTCAGTTACTTGAGCTATCCTGTCCTTGTTTATTCAGTTTGGTTTGGGTCTTCTTGCAACCAATCAAGTCATGAGTGACATGGGAAAATGTCCTTTTTCCCATGTGCATGGGTGATGGGGACAGGTTGGGACATGCACAGGATGAAGCAAGCCTTTGCAACTGCTATGGCTCTGCCCACCACAAAGTTTGGGTCTTCCAAGGAATCTGATTGATCATGAGTCAGTCTGAACACCACATTCCAAGGGCAAATAATATAGTCCCACACCCTGTATCAGTCATTGTAGTCTCCCCAAATCAACAAAGAGCAAACCTGTGTGTTTTCTCCAAATGTAAGGATTTCCCTTAATAACGCCCTCTTCCATATTTATAATGCAAAAATCTTCCTGATACAGTTTTGGCTAATATGAATGTAAAAGTAACTTCTAGGGGTACATGGTTAAGCGTCCAACTGTTGATTTCGGCTCGGGGCATGATCTCAGAGTGGTGAAATGGAGGCCCACACTGGGCTCTGCATTCAGCGGGGAGTCTTCTTGAGATTCTCTCTCCCCCTCTCCCTCTGTCCCTCCCCTACCACTCTCTCTCTCTTTAAAAAATAAATTGAAAAGTTACTTTTTTAAAAAGATTAATAAGGATGTTGATAAAATAAATTCTACTTATGTAATCTGTGATTTTGAACTCATATGCATATTTTAAAGGACAAAGGATAAGTGATATATTCATTTAGAAATAATGCTTTTCCACTCTCACATTGTGGCAACTGCACTCAAATTCTCCACAGGCATTGCCATCAGCTTCTGTATTTTCATGGGATTCATTTCTCACTCAGAGTCACCATCATTTTTCAGAGCACGGCATGTTCTCAATCTGTGGAGATGCAGCCGTTTCAAATTATTATATATGGGTATCCCAAACCACAAGTGGCCATTGCCAGAGCATTGGGGCAATTTTACTTGTCCATTTATTCCATAGCTGTAGAAATGATGCCTTCATAACATAGCCACTTTCAATATTGCTTTTGTAAAATGGTCTATAAAGGGTTGTTTATGATTACCTCAAATACTCAGAGTCTTGAAGTTATATCCTCAGGAATAATTAACTCTGCTGCTACTTTTTTTTAACCTTACAAAAAACTATGTTAATAACCTGTTTAAACATACAAAACTGCCATTGATTGAGATCATCCCAGACTTCATTTTTTAAAAACATTTTATTTATTTGAAAGCAAGAGAGAGAAAGAGCAAATATGAGCTGGGTGAGGAGCAGCGGGAGAAGCAGAAGCCAACCCCACTGAGCAGGGAGCCCTGATACAGGACTTGATCCCAGGACCCTGAGATCATGACCTGAGCCGAAGATAGATGCTTCACTGACCAAGCCACCAGGTGCCCCAAACCTCATCTTTTTAAAAGGTGCTTCCTTATTCATAATGAAGTAATAGAGGAAGTGCCCCTTAATATATTCAAATACAGGGTAAGAGATAACTTTCTTGGTAACAACAACAACAACAAAAAATCAGCTTAGGGCACCTGTGATATTTTGGGGAATGATTATAATGATCTTATGATTGTAATTATGATTATGCTTAAACATGAATTGGGCCCTCACATAGCATAGAGTGTGGAGGGTGAAGCTGACGTACAAATAGACACGTGCACTTTGGCATGACAAGCACCGCCAGATGAGAGGTATAGTGTACTGAGGAGGCATAAAAGAGAGACATTCTTTCTGAATTCCATAAGGTCAAAGAAGACTGCCCTAGGAGAGGAACAATTGGGCAACCTCTAAATAATGCATAAAAATGAGCAAAGGAAGTGTGTGTGTGTGTGTGTGTGTGTGTGTGCGCGCGCGCGAGTGCGTGTGTGTAGGAAAGTGAAAGGTGGACTGCAAATGGCAGAAGGAAAAAGTGCTGCAGGCAGAGGGACTAGTATCTGCAAAGGCACAGGTGAAAGAAACACTGCATATTTAACAATAAAAGCTCTATCCTTCTAAAAAGAAGGGTCATTCAGTGGTTGGTTGGTTGGTTGGTTTGCTTGTTGCTGCTATTGTTTAAGTATTTCACTGTGTGGAGAGCTAGTGAAGACACTGTTGAAAACAACAGAGCCCCAAATTTTCAAGGCTCTAGTGTTTTCTAGGACAATATGGCATTTCCCCACCAGATGGGGAAATGCTAGAAATAAGCAGCGTTAGTATTAAAGGCCATATTCGTGATCATTTTAAAAGCACATGAAATTCCATGATGTAAAATTCATTTCAAGGAGTCATGTGAGCCAAGCCTTCCCAGCTCCCCTATGGGGAAAGCCTCTTGACTGAGAGATGCCCCCCACCCCTGGCTCTGCCAGCAGGTCTATACTGTTAATAGCTCAGGACACACATGCTTGATGAGAACTACAATGTGCTTCCAAAACTGGCACTCTCATTTTCAAAAATTTATTATGAGCCTTAACTGTGTAAAAAGAGTGGTACAAAGTGGTTGCAGGACACGTGACTGAATGCATCATCAAGTTCCCACTAGCGACCTAGGAGTTTGCAAAATGGGAAGGAAGAGACATTACTACATCATCGATACCGTCATTATCAGACATACAGAGTTGTATGTCATTATACACTCCCTTGCGTTATTTTCTAATTGTTTCTTACATTCTTTCAGAATTGATCAAGATATGCCAAATAAAAACTTTAGAAATATGAGAACTAGTGGAAAACCCACAGTTACAGTATGATAACCATTAAATGGTTTTTAGAGTTTCACAGATCAGATTGGTTTAAAAATGTAAAATATAGACTGTGTCAGCAGTTGAACCAAGTAGGTGCAGAGCCTCTGGCTCAGACCTCTTCATATTTTCCTTCCTTAGAACTGATCTCAGAATCTGGTCCAAACTTGACCTTCAAGTGTTTGTTATTTAATTTCAACTCTTAAGGCTATAGAGTTGGAGGTGCACAAAGCCAGCCAGACAATACAAAACCAATGACTGGTAAATGTTTTCCTTGAAGAAAATGTAGTCTAAGGTGGAAGAAGGGAATTTGGACTGGGAGTCTACAGATCTGGAATTTAGCCCACTTTTGACCCTGGGTAAGGTCATTTATAAAATGAGGGTACTGATCACATTGGTGGTTCCAGAATGGACTGCACATCAGAGTCACTGGTGATGGTGGTTGAAAATACAGATTCATGGGCTCTGCCCCATATTTACTGAATCATTATCTCCACGGGATGATATCTACACTTTTATAAAGCTTCCTAAGAAATTTTATGAAGGAAGACTAGTGGACCACTGACCAATATTTGGAAATCACTGAATTAGATGCTCTCTAGAGCTCAGTTCAATTCTAAATTTGTCAGGCTCCGTAATCATATATGATCTTTTATAAGTATGCCAAAGTGGAGGCTTAAAAAGGACTGGTTTACTGCTTGATCAAAAACACCTAAGTTAGTAAATCTATCCTAAATTATTTCTGAGATAGTGAAGCCAGACTATACCTGAAATTGACCTTGACTTTCCCAACCAGCTGCATAAATGCCTAGGGAGACAGGCATGGTTCTCGGCCCTTGATGTAGCCCCCAAGTAGCCACAAGCTCTAAAGGCAGAGTTTCCAAAGATAATTCCTACCAAAACAATTCTGAATGGTGGCAATATAGCTGAAATAAAACCCCTGTGATTATTTTCAATGAAAATGTAATGTGGGACTACATGGATTTTGCTTCAGAGAAGTTAGTTGGAGTAATGGTTTGTGACTGATGGGGTTGTTTCAAATAATTAACCTTTTTGTATTGATATTCTTTTAAATATTGCTATAAGGGCTAAATACGGTAATATACATGAGAAGGCTTTATAAGTTAAAATGTGCAATACAAGTGATAGTATTAACAAAAATTTAGGGTTGTAGTATACATGGGAAGTGTATAAGCAATAGAACATTTGATGGAAAATAATTTATCACTTTTTTTTTTGATAGTTACATTCCATAAACTAAGTTTGTGTTCTCCACTGGATGTTCCTGTTAAGGACACAAAATGGGTTTTAACCAAGAGGTTCCTGCATATGATGGGCGCAGGAAGATGATAAAAGGTGAGAGGGAATCTTAGATTAAGGAAGGAACTGAGCCTTGAGAACTCTCAGGGCTGGAGTTAGCAACATCCCAGCATACATGCTTGAAGAAAAACTCCATTCTGTTTAATTCTGAAGGTCCAGAGGTTTTCACTCCCATGGCCTATAATAACAGCAGGCTTCAGGCAAGTAATCTTGTGCCAGTTTTAAATATTCAGAGCTTGAAATTCAAACCCATTTTGGGAAGCTCTGCATTATTCTGATGAGTAGTTCTTTCATAAATACATTGCTCACACACTACATACGGCATCGCCCTTCCATATCAGAGGCTTTGCAGGAGACTGTGGCGTGGGCATACAACGGGAGTGAAGTACATGCCTTCGTAAGTTTCCTGCAGGTCACTTTGTGGGGCGTCAGCCTCTCGTGGGGCTATATTGTTCTTCACAATTGTTCCTGGAAGCATCTTTTGTGGCTTTCCACTGCTAACACAATGGTTTTTAAAAAAACCTGCAATTGTATCCCCCAGAGGACATTCTCCAATGTCTGAAGACATTTTTTAGCTACTGGTGTATGATGGGGAGAGGCCAGGGATGCTGCTAAAAACATCTTATACTGTTTAGTACACCTCCCCACAATAAAGAATTATCTGGCTCAAAATGTCAGTAGTGCCCACTTGGAGAAACTCTCCTCTAAATGGAGCTCTGGCATGTCTTGCCTTTCTGTCCCTAGAATAAAGTACTGATAACCACTAGAGTGAAGTCAAGCCTGAGTGGGAAATCTCCTGAGTGGGCCTCCAGAGCTCAAAACTAAGCATCCTTCCTGCTACCAACTCCCTGCCTCACATCAGGAAAATCGGCTCATTCCTCAGGCTTCAGCCTACTGGTGATAAAATGAAGGCTTGGGATTACATGGGTAAATTTTAAAAGATGCCCTTCTATGCCATGATATTTCATGAAGGTGTCTCTATAGAGGATAATGTTAAAAGCCAAATTTCCCGAGTGCCTGCTCATACAGGTCAAGTACTCTTCCAAGTTCTTTACTGGTAATAACTTCCAAGTTCCACCTGTATGACACCACAACACAGTGAGTATTGTCACCCACCATTTATAGTCTAACAAGAAGACTGAAGAACAGAGAGAATAGTTACCCAAGTTTGTGTACCTTGAGGATGGCAGAGGTAGGATTTGAGCCCAACAATCTGACTCCAGAGCCTGCACAAGGAATTGACATGAGGGTGCCCTCTCATGAGAGGGAGAACCCAGGCTGGGATCAGCTAGGATAACTACGGCCCCTCACCTCTGCTTCATCCCCAGCAACCCTGCGTTACCTTGTTCCTGAGGTGTTGTGTCTGTCTGTGTGTGTGTGTGTGTGTGTGTGTGTGTGTCTAGCATGAATCATTTGTTGAACTGTATCTTTTCAAAACCACTAAATATGTGATTCCTGAGCTTTTCTTTTTTCCATTTCAAAGATTTTGTTATTTGAATCTTCCGAAATGGCTAATCCAAATTAAAACTTATCCCAAAACATAAATAATAAAAATAATAATTCTAAGATAGCAATGAAAAATAACTAGGCATCATTATGTTCATAGTAATAAGACAACTTTGAAGACAACTTTGGATTCATAATGATTTTTTCTGGAAAAGTGTAAAGCACATAACCTATTTAAGAACAGCCCAACATGAAAAAAAAAAAAAAAAGTTTACAAAGCTATTGAACTTGGGACTATGTTTCAGTTGGAGTCCTGGCAAAATAGAGTCACTACAATGTTCCTTTAAATACCACGATCCCTTAGCACATTTAAAATC